>NC_090265.1:59729643-61080476 GCF_040414725.1 Anabrus simplex | reverse complement strand
ATTAATTTCCTGACTACTTCCATCCTCCTTGCATTTACTTTTTCTTCCGCTCTTTTCACGATCTCTTCCCAGGAACCCCATCTACTCAGTGTTCCTTCCTTTACAGTATGTACATCAGCCCTGGTAGTATCTTCTTGCCTCGAACTGTCAGCCCTGCTTTTTTCTTTTTGACTCACATCATTCCTGGTAGTTTCTTCATGCCTCAATCTCTCAGCCCTGCTTATTTCTTCTTGCCTCAAACTCTTTTGCCTCGAACTCTCATCCCTGCTAATTTCTTCTTGCCTCAAACTCTCATCCATTAATTTCAGTTTCGATATTGTCCACTTTCGGGTCCAATTCCTGTCGCTCACCACAAGTATCTGACCACTAATATACGCCTTCAATCCCTGAATTTTTGCTTTCACAAAATGTTTCTTAAGAATTTTAAAATTTGTACTCTCTTCTCTTCCGAAATCTCTCTTAATTCTAATGTTCTCACACTGTAGATTACCAGCGTTCCTTATCACTATATCTGCCATCAATGAAGATAGCAGCGACACTTTTTTGGGCCTGTGCCCTCCCACCTTGCCAATTCTCTCCACATTGTCTATATCTACCTCACTGAAATTTATTTTCATTTTTTTTTTAACATCTACCACTTTGTAAACAATGTCTACCTTAGATTCTGCCTTTTCTTCTTCCACCCCATAAATAAATATGGATTTCTTCTTACGCTCCTGTCTGCAGACTTCAATTTCTTTCTTCAGGTTTATCATCTCTTCTTCCATATTTTTTATTTTCTCTCTTAGTGACACCAGTTCTTTCTCGCTGCCTTCTATCATCGCCTTCGTATTTTTCATATAATCCTGGATCCACTGTCTCGTCTTTTCTTGCTCCTGGACTTGTTCTTGAAGCATCTTCTTTAATTGTTCAAACGGACATACCTCCTGTATTACTTCTTTTACTACTTTCCTCATAGCCTCTACGTCTATCCAATTCATCGTATCTATCTCCTTGCCGACCGCTTGACCTTACCACTTGCTCACTCCTAATCCACTCCACTCAGCAGGCGCACGCACACAATACGTCCGTCCTCCTCACTGGCTTAAGCTAGACTGGTATTGACTCTGTACCTCGACGTGTTTCTGCGTGCATCGCCGCTCGCGGTGGTCCTACATCCTACTGAGTCGATGCCGTGCGCATTGTGTAACCTGCATATCGGTTTGAAATAAACATCAATTATTCGTCCGTGCCGTCTCTGTTTTTTCCCCAACTTTCATCCCTTTGGAACCACTCCTTCTTGGTGTTGCATTTGCTCTGTCAGTCAGTGTATGTGATTACCCCAATGACGATCTCTCCTTATAATAACATCTAGATACTTACAATGATCCCCAAAAGGAACTTTCACCCCATCAACGCAGTAATTAAAACTGAGAGGACTTTTCCTATTTGTGAAAATCACAACCTGACTTTTAACCCCGTTTATCAACATATCATTGCCTGCTGTCCATCTCACAACATTTTCGAGGTCACGTTGTAGTTGCTCACAATCTTGTAACTTATTTATTACTCTATAGAGAACAGCATCATCCGCAAAAATCCTTACCTCCGATTCCACTCATTTACTCATATCATTTATATATATAAGAGAACATAAAGATCCGATACTACTGCCTTGAAGAATTCCCCTCTTAATTATTACAGGGTCAGATAAAGCTTCACCTACTCTAATTCTCTGAGATCTATTTTATAGAAATATAGCAATCCATTCAGCCACTCTTTTGTCTAGTCAAATTGCACTCAGTTTTGCCAGTAGTCTCCAATGATCCACCTTATCAAATGGTTTAGACAGGTCAATCGCGATACAGTCCATTTGACCTCCAGAATCCAAGATATCTGCTATATCTTGCTGGAATCCTACAAGTTGAGCTTCAGTGGAATAACCTTTCCTAAAACCGAACTGCCTTCTATCGAACCAGTTATTAATTTCACAAACATGTCTAATATAATCAGAAAGAATGCCTTCCCAAAGCTTACATACAATGCATGTCAAACTTACTGGCCTGTAATTTTCAGCTTTATGTCTATCACCCTTTCCTTTATACACAGGGGCTACTATAGCAACTCTCCATTCATCTGGTATAGCTCCTTCGGCCAAACAATAATCAAATAAGTACTTCAGATATGGTACTATATCCCAACCCATTGTCTTTAGTATATCCCCAGAAATCTGATCAATTCCAGCCGCTCTTCATGTTTTCAACTTTTGTATCTTATTGTAAATGTCGTTATCATATGTAAATTACAATACTTCTTTGGCCTTAGTCTCGTCCCCTATCTGGACATTATCCTTGTTACCAACAATCTTTACACACTGCTGACTGAATACTTCTGCCTTTTGAAGATCCTCACATACACTCTCTCCTTGTTCATTAATTATTTCCTGGAATGTCCTTCTTGGAACCTGTTTCTGCCCTAAAATACCTATACATACCCTTCCACTTTTCACTAAAATTTGTATGACTGCCAATTATGCTTGCCATCATGTTATCCTTAGCTGCCTTCTCTGCTAGATTCATTTTTCTAGTAAGTTCCTTCAATTTCTCCTTACTTCCACAGCCATTTCTAACTCTATTTCTTTCCAGTCTGCACCTCCTTCTTAGTCTCTTTATTTCTCTATTATAATAAGGTGGGTCCCTACCATTCCTTACCACCTTTAAAGGTACAAACCTGTTTTCGCATTCCTCAACAATTTCTTTAAACCCATCCCAGAGTCTGTTTACATTTTTATTTACCGTTTTCCACCGATCATAGTTACTTCTTAGAAACTGCCTCATGCCTGCCTTATCAGCCATATGGTACTGCCTAATAGTACTACTTTTAAGATCTTCCTTTCCATCACATTTATTTTTAACTACGACAAAAACAGCTTCATGATCACTAATACCATCTATTACTTCAGTTTCTCTATAGAGCTCGTCTGGTTTTATCAGCACCACATCCAGTATATTTTTCCCTCTGGTTGGTTCCATCACTTTCTGAATCAGCTGTCCTTCCCATATTAACTTATTTGCCATTTGTTGGTCATGCTTCCTGTCGTTCGCATTTCCTTCCCAGTTGACATCTGGCAAATTCAGATCTCCCGCTACAATCACATTTCTTTCCATGTCGTTTTCCACATAGCCGACTATCCTATCAAATAATTCCGAATACGAGTCAGTGCTACCCTTTCCCGATCTGTACACTCTAAGTATATCAAGTTGCCTATTATCTTTAGAAATGAGCCTTACACCTAGAATTTCATGTGTCTCATCTTTAACTTTTTCGTAGCTTACAAATTCTTCTTTCACCAGAATGAATGCTCCCCCTCCTTGACAATAAAGTGTAGAATTTGGGCAGAACAAAGTCCAGAAAACGTTTGGTTTGTGCAAAGTAGTGTCGCTTGCCACAATCCTTTCATACGCACAGCATTGATAAAATACTCTTGAGTGAATCATTTTGCTCTAGAAGCCTAGATACAACAATATGTACGGAAAGCCAGCGTGTCTGACTAGGGTGAAGTAATTTATGGGGCTTTATTTTCACGAACTGTTGGAATTCTTTTAGTTCACCCATGCGTTTAGGACCACAATGGAATTAGATGTACACATCCCGCACACACTCCATCCAGGAGAAGTTGCATCTTTTTCCCATTCTGCATTATACTATACTTAACTTTTTCATTATTGATTTTGACACAGATGCCGAATCGGAACTCGAAATAAAATCCATATTTCTAAAAGGAGCTTGCCAGCTAACTATTAAGAACTGTGACAGATATTAATTCCCAGCTAGAAGTATGCTGATCTGAACGACAACAAACTGTAACTCACTCACGTATCATCCTTATCTGATTCTATACTGGGTCGGGGATTTCCCTTGGGAATGATGCAGTCAAGTGTTAATGCGGGGAAGTACCTAACTAGTGATGTTATCGATAAAACATCTCGCAGTGAGACAAGGAAAGAGCTTTTCAGCATAAATATATTATGTACCATTAATAATTATTAGTCATTTTCCTAAAATTTGGATTGGAAGAAATGTCGGGAGATTTTTTATGTAATTTCGGGTTTTCTGGTGTGCAAAAAATTCAGGATATCTGAAATTTAAGGAGACCTGGCGACACTGCCTTGATGTCCGAGACGTTGTTTTCTCCTGGCTTCGTAATATTTTGTTGCGGTATGTTTCGGACTAGGTAAGAGGTGGATGGAGTTACCGAACTCAGAATCGTTTTCAACGGAGAAATGAGTGAATTTGTTCTTCCATTCCTTTAATTATGACTGGAAAGAAATCTCCTCTTGAACAGGATATCGATTCTCAGTGGGAATAATACATCTTCTGATTGAGATGCGTGTTGACTGAAGTTGGTTAACAAGGTAGTTAGTTATATTTGTGGATGAGAGCGGCTAATGCGAAAGTTTCCATTTCTTGGTCCTTGAAAATATCCAATACGATGAGGGGATTGGGTTCTTCCTGTATGGTAAAAGTTAAGCCGCGTAAAAATTGAGAAAGAAGGAGCCCGATGAATAAGAATGAATAACTTGCCGAAGACAGCACAAAAAATAGGGAAATAAAAATGGAAATGAAACAAAATATAACACATGAATTAACAGATGAAAACATGAACTACACTAGGTGTCTAGTTGTTGAGGAAAATGAGTAGCTCGGTTTAACCGTCGGCTGCCCTGAGAATGGTTTTCCGTGGTTTCAAATTCTCCTGCACTTAGGCGAATGCCGGGACAACCTAGTGTAGGCCACGACTTCGAACCCCCTCCTTCACCGCCACAAATCTCCCGGCCTGAGAGACGGCGTCACCGTCTAAGAGGCCCGCCTCCCCCTTCAGGGGAGGAATGAAAATATTTTAGTAGAAGTAGTAGTAGGACCGTTTTTTGAACCGCTCCATTCTCATATGGTACTATCACCTTCAAAATATATATTCATTTATATGCATGTCTTTATAATCGAATACTATATTGTATTAATTGAAGTAGGCTTATTTTAATATCTACCCTTCTCTTTGTATGTCCGTTACCAAAAATGAAACTCAATGTTCTTATCATGACTAACAACATTTGGAAATCCGCTTCGTTGAACCAATGTATGTATTAAATATATAAAATCATGCTGTTATACACCCTATGGCAGGGATGGCGAACCTTTTCCAACTGGTGTGCCATTTGAAGTCTGGTTTATTATTCTCAACAGTCTACTGTGCCACTTGTTATTTTCGTTTGTAATGGCCACCTCCACACCCCCACCCCCACTCCCACATCACCACCGACTTCCATCCCTAATTCAAAATTGTGTTTCATAATATGTTATTACTTATACATATACACATTGTAAAATAATACTTTTTATTGCATGTTTCGTGGTCGTATTTTGCCAGTAGCGCAAAAGTACTTAGTAGCCATGTCATTTATGTTAGGTTCACTTCTTGTCTTTAATAACACACGAGAAGCACTTAGATCTGAAGTAAAATGGTTTATAACTGTTGACTTCACAACGTTCATTGTAGACAACAGCTGCTCGCAGGCGTATGCTGACCTAAGCAAGGTAAATAGCAACATTTGTGGCAGGCTGTTCCACTGTTCAAGTATTATGTTCTCCGATTTCTGAGAGAATATTCACCAACAACAGCACACTCGATTGTCACCATTGCTTCACCAAGGTGTACGAATTTGTTTACCGATGCACTGCTTTCTTAAAATTCAGTTAATTCCATTTCTAAACTATCAATATCTAACCACTCAAAAAACTGACATTAATATCACTCATGTTGTGCAATATGAGGTTTTGAAATAAAGTGCAATAGTTTCTCCAAATCTCGAAATTGGGATAATCTCTTGGCAACTATTTGTCTTGCAATTTGAAAGCAATAAACAGTTGCTCACTAAGAATAATTACGCGATGCTGGCAACCACACGCATGCCAAACTTCACTAATCGACCAATGTAGATCAGCGAATGGCTCGTTTGACGTTTATTTCACTTGGCTTCCGGACCTATCAACGTTGAAGTGTTGCCATAGTACACGTTCGAATGGAAGTAGGTTTTTAGTATTTATTACTTAAAAGTGAAACAGTATGACAATACGATGCACGAGATATGTATAGTCTATAGTACAAGACGTACATAGAAACATTAATGTGTGCATGTGGTGTGTCACGGAAATCCTGTTCGCGTGTCAGTAGGTGACACGCGTGGCATAGGTTCGCCATCCCTGCCCTATGGAAACATAGACCAATTCAATAAAACTCAGAAAAAGGGCCACATCCCCCTCTTCCATCTCCGTCATATTTCACACACACTTACCCACCTTCCTCTTTCAACACAACCTCCAACACGCCCGCAACTCTCGGCCAGAGCGAGGGCGCAGCCCTCTTGGTGGCCCGCCTCACCCCTTCAGGGTGGGGAATGAAAATGAAAAAGAGGACCGTTTTTCCTCGGCTCTTCCGTGGCTCTACGCCTATGCATTCGGGAGACGGAGAGGGGCTGGTCTCCACCGTCGGCTGTCCTGAGACTGGTTTTCCGTGGTTTTCCATTCTCCTGCACTAAGGTGAATGCCGGACCAGTTCCCAGTATAGGCCGCGGACGCCAAGCCTCTCAACTTCTCCGCATATCTTCACAGCAAAAAAATCCTCTGGCCTGAGAGACGGTATCACCGTTTAGGAGGTCCGCCTCCCCCTTCAGGGGAGGAATGAAAACATTTTCGTGGTAGTAGAAGCGTTGTGCGGGTAGCCGACACTTGCTGTGGTGGGACAGAAAACTGGAACTGGATGTTGTGTGTTACAAGAAGTTGGAGTTTGGAAATGTAAACGTATTTTCCTATTTTTTCCTTTTTTTTTTTTTTTTTTTTTTTTTTTTTTTTTTTTTTTTTTTGCACAGTCAACCCGAATTCAGTTTGTTCAAATATTTTTAAAGTCACTTTTTATAGCATTTTTATCATGAATTTAAGGGCATTTCATTGATCATTTTCAGTGAATTTTAGGTCATCAAAATTCACCCCCTAGTTATTATAAAGTGCGTTAGAAATGAGTCTCCGCAGCTAGCAGTGAAGCTGTGGCCTGTGCGAGTGCACAGTTCGGGTGGCAGCAGTGTCTGGTCAGGGTCAGATGCGAGCGAACAAATTGCGCAACACAGTGAATAGGAAGTTTAAAAGAACGACGGTTCTATAATAACGTATTACACTAAGCTAATAACAAAGCAATTTGAAAAGGAATGAATTGTAACCTTAATGACTGTTGTACAATTAACAAGTTCTGTAGTACCCGGCTCTCCTCGGGCACTTTCTTTGACTGTTTAATTTTAGGATTTGTGTAACTGTTAGAAGTTATTTTTGTAGATTTGCTTATTGTTAGGTTAACTAATAGTTTTCCAACGCCTTTGTAAATTAGAGTTATTGTCATGTGTACAATTTTAATTTTAGTTTGAGATTACAATATCCTGTTGAAGTGTTTTCTTCTGGCAGGCCAGATTGTCAGGAAAGTGCTGATCTTTTCACATAAATTATAAGAGTAAGTTACAACTGTATGTATTTACGCCTTGCGCAGTACATATTATGTACATGATTCCAACTGTCTCTGGGACTGTCACCAATGAGGCTGTGGACTCAACACAAATATCGGTAATTTTAGAAAGTACGGCGCTCACTAGCCGCCTGGTATATGAAGACTAAAACGATGATTGATTTATTCTGTTATGTTCGCAGGGAAATGACACCAGTTTGGTAATTATGCTGCCGAAGGATGTAGATGGACTCCCAAAACTGGAAGCTGCGTTACCAACCCTGAACTGGAATGAAATTGAAAGGCGATTGCAGCAACAAAGCAAAATAATCGTGACTTTGCCCAAGTTTAAATTTGAGCAAACTACGGATCTAATACCGCTCCTCAAAGAGGTAAGAATAAAGAGGATAATACATTTCCGTCATTATCACCTCAACGTGTATAGACTCAATGCAAAGATATACAGGCTCTAGATTGGCAACGAGGGGAAAGGGACTGAAGCACTGGCCACCGTATTGCGATCACCAAGGCAGTCTCGACCAGAAGGGAAGTGGGCGTGGCAACAGAAGAGAAATATATTTGAAATTTTCTTTAACTTTTAGGCCCTCTACACACGGAGCTACTCATTACAAACGTAACTGATGTGTGAGTGGTCGTAATCTTATTAGTAACCGATTGGTGAGTCGGCTCTACATACGACGCTACTGTATAATGACGGATTTTTCACCGGTCACAAAGGTTGGTGCGCGTTCGTTGCCACACTTTCTGATGTGCTACGCATAGAATGTCATCTGCTAACTCAAGTGACGAAGAAGATATTTCTGTTACCATTGATGCTTTCATGGCCCGTACTTATCGACATGATATAGGCATTTGGGCTTACGCCCTGTCAAGATAATTAGGTGAGATTATTTACGTTTCTCAGAAAATTTTGCTCTGCGTCCTCAGAAGTAAATCTCGACTGTTCACGAGGATGACTTCTCCAAGAATGCAGTTTGAATCAAAGAGGATAGAATAGAATAGAGATATAACTCAATGATAAATTTCGGTACCAAGCCACTAGGCGCTAGTAGTTTCAGTCTCCCATAAGAGACAGTTCCACAGTCGCGCTTTTTGTGCAATACCTTACTGCTAATATCAACAGATAGCGCAGAGAAGCAGCATCCGGCGCAGTGACGCACCTCCGGTTATGCTTACAGCTCCCCCCTTCCTTCCCCTGCCCCTCGACCCACCACCCTCCCGTCGATAATAATGCAGTTCTACTTCTTTCATGCCCAATACAATGTAATTTATATATTTTTATTTCCAAGTACTTACTATGTTGTAAATAATGATCTGATACCCCTAGTTCGTATGGCATACTATGTTACTGAGTACATAACCTCACGCCTCAAAGCTGCTTTAACTGCAAATGAATGATTGATACATTAACACAAAGCTGATATTATAATAAATAAGAAATACCTTCAAAAGCAACACAGCAGAGCACACCATATGCAAGAGGAGGGGTTCTCACATCAATATCCAAGTATCACATGAAAATAAAAATAACAGAATTCAATGCACTGAGACAGCAAACATTATAGAACTACATTAATAGAACCATTCAGCTTTCAGCCCCTGAGGTGTACTCAAACAGGAAATACAGGACTTCAGGAGGACTGGCGAAGATATATTTCTAATAAACAAGCACAACGAACAAAGTTTAACAACACAAGCACATGGGCACTTGGAATTCAAATTCAAACAACACAAACACTGTAGTATCATGGGAACCATTGCTTAAAATCGATATAAGTTCGAACAAGGTTAATCGATTGGGTAAAGTTGGATTCAATGCAATCCAGCAATACTATCTCCCTAATGCTCGACGTTATATGGCTAATTCTTTATTAGAAGGGCCCACTGATTGAGGTTCGAATTGAAATACTTCAGTTCGTGACAAACTGCCTTTAATTATTAATATCGCTCATTTCATGCCTACTTGCGTGCCATCTACAGAACCTGTGTACAACTATCTACACGTTATGAATGACCTCCAGCGCCATCTAATATCGGAGACGGAAACTACCTGAAGCTAGCTACAGATTGGAACCATAAGCCTCATTAGACTTTCACGGGGGTGGTTTGAATTTAAGTTAATAATACAAGTGGAAGCGGTCCGTTCATTCGTCCCCAGACGGCCTACCATACGCTAGCATTCGAAGCGGAAGGTGACGGAACCATCAGAATCAGTCTGAGAGGGAGTCACATAACAGGTGTACACACATATGAAAGTAAGATATTGACACAAACTGGAATGAAACATCTGGTGACATACGAATTAGGAAAACATCGAAACGAAATAACAATAATGAAGGGACAGGGAAGGGAACTACCTACGTAAATCCTTAATAGCTGGCAACCAGGTATTACTTAATTGATAGCCAGTGTCCCTGTTGAAATTGTTAGGATTTCTACGTATTTCCACAGCTTCCCGTATAATCCTGAACCCGTGATGTCTAGTATGGGTAAGAGCTCGAGCATCTTGGAACACATCATGACCCGACGATAGGGCGTGCTAAGCTATTGCTGATTTGTCTGGCTGGTTAAGACGAATATTTCGTTCATGCCGGTCCTTTGGTACTCGTACTCCATACTTTTCCGTGATCTCCTTCTTGCATACTCGTTTAGCCTATAATTGTACAATGCGGGACGTTTCTCAATTCCTTCGCCATAAGACCTATCTGTGTCGGCGCGACGTAAAGCCCCTAGCAAAAATTTCTCAATTTCGCCTACGAATTTCACATTGAAAGCGTGTTCTGTCGCCATCGTAAATATGCACTTCACCACTTGGAAACGGAGAAACTAAGCGCACTGGAGACTGGTCGCCGAGTCACTTGCAACTGATTACAAACGGATCACTAATGCGTCCGTAACAGGTAGCGTCGTGTGCAGAGCCCCTTTTGAATACACAGCATGTGACTCTCAAGTGATCGGCGAGAAACTCGAATCACCAACCAGTTTGTAATGAGTAGCTCCGGGTGTGGAATAGTATACAATAATTATGCACAACATGCATTAATAGGCTCTTAATGTACAATTGAGAGTCCCAAACTCTTGACATATTTTTAAATATTGCCAATCTATTGTATGCTGACCTACGGTCAGTATTAGATGTGTTTTGTTCATATACACTGAACCGGCACTAGGAATACACAAAATAAAAAGCACGGCACAAATTGAGCAAGTACAAGAGCAAGAAGCAACTTCTATTCACATTGGCCGCAGTAAATTAAATAAACAAAATGTGAAAGCAGCCATTCAATTAATTAGAGATAAAATGTAACGGACTCAAATTAAAATAGACAGTTGACAAGCAACTAGTGATCCTCAGTATACCAAATGAAAAGACAAGACCTTTGTAAGGTGGAAAGAAATATTTAATAAGTAGTAAACATTTAACTTACAATTAATCAAACTGGAAGATGTTTCAAATACTCATAGTGTTTAGCAAGGATTAACAGAAACATTGATGGGTAACAGAAAACAATTCTCATATAAATCTCAAATACTGGACAGTAAATAACATAGTTCCTTTTGATAGTTACAATTAACTGATCCAACTGAAAATTAATATTTTATAGAAAAATTAATGAAAGTTGAAATTTTTCAACCTAATTAAGCTTCACGTTAAGATGGTCAAATAATAATCATAGTAACAAGTTCAAATTAAATATGCATTTCAAACGCGACCTCATTGGAAGTTGAAATTAATCTGAAACTAATTAAGTCTTCAAATTAAATGATTAAATATAAAATCATAGTAAAACATTCCTCGATATGATCAGATAGCATTGAAGAAAATATGAGTACTCCACCAAAACTGCAGAATAAAATCCCGCAAGAAAGGGCATGAAGTTGACCAAGCCAAGCTACTACTAACCAACAGGCAAGGCCTGTTTAACCAAAGCGTACTCAAAAAATATATATTTACGCTAATAATAATAAAAAGGAACAAAACGATCAAACTGGTGAGTGGCCAAGAAAAGAAAAATTAAGAATTAAGAGAATAAAATTTCTACTCTCTACATACCGCGGTGAAGATAAAAAGAAGAAAAATTACATTAGATTGTAGGATTTAAGTTTCATTGCACATAATTCTTTAAGTTAACAGAGGACAAAATCTTGGTTATTGAATTTAATGTAAGGTGGCCTTGGAAGCGACATGATGGACTTATCAGATAGAATTTAAACACCCAACACCAGAAGGAGAAGAAATAGGAGAACGATCCCATTACGAGAACCTCACAATTAAATACTGGTAATAATACAGATAGAGTTCACATTGCAAGCATAGAAAGAAATTAGTTAGAATAAAATACACCACAATAAGAATAAGAAGAAGGAAGTCCCAAAAGAAAATTAGGAGAAAATATCAAACACAAGAAAGAATCCCAATTAAATAAAAACTTATAGGGTAACATTTTCACTCATAGGCCCACGTTCCGCGATTACAAATCACCTCAGTGACAATTGAGAATGGTTGTAAAAATTTATGAAAAGCGGATACTTATAGAAGCAAATTTAACGATTTTCCTCGGTGAACAATATCCAAATATCAAGTGCAGAACAATGTGATTGAATAGCTCATTCACATGATAATTCTCGGAATTAGTTTTGAGTAAAAATCGCTGGCGGAAGTCATTTTAGGTGATATGACATCAACAATCGTTTCTTCTTCCCATGGCGTCATTAATAGTTTGGGTAGACACCATAGCGGCTATCTTTAGTTGAATCAAACTTGAGGTAAAATGCTCCTGCATCAGTCCAAGTTAGTCTCTGGGAAAATTTTGAAGTTACTTACATCAGCTGAGACGAAAATCAAGAAGATAATCCAAACCTTGTGATATCACTCTCACTAGGATTGGCACACAGCCGTTTGTAAATTTTAACACATCACACTCCTATCCACATACAAAATAAAAATAAAAACTAGATCTAGATATAGAAAAATAATTATGATAGCCTAAATCAGTCCATCCTGGAGTATCAAACTCGATTCGATTGACCGCAGAGGGCACATACAGTACATATGCACGTCCATCTTGGGTCACAGACACCGGCGAACGAGCAGCTCGAGCAAGAAGCAGCTTTTGGCACATGCGTGACCGTATTCATTTTCTCTAGAGGCCAATCGTTGCATCTCACCAGAAATACAACAATTACATGCGAAATTTCAGATACCTGCTGCACAAAATCTTAACAATATTATTTAAATGTGTATCGAACGGATCTAAGCCTAAGACATGTCCATTTAGAGACTGAAATAAACTTGGCTCCAAATCTTGAGTTGCTACTAAGGTTTGGATGTTTCTCTGGAGTACAAAGTTTAAATCTGGCGACCTACCTTCCCTGAATAACCATTCAGTATATTTGCAAGCCTTCACAACGTCGGCCGATGGAGGCATATGTTATCCCTTCTTCTTACCAGGTGTATGGGTAAATTTTTACCAGCTTTCGTAGTAAAGAAAACACATAATTTTCGAGGGAAATTCAATTTTTTGTTTATTCATAATATTGGTCATCGCCTTCTAGACACTTCGCCTATCTTTCAGGTAAGTTATGAATACCGTACGAGTGAAACTGCTTGTCTTTTGCGGCAAACCATTCGTCGAGCCATTTTCTAACTTCCTCTGCTCTGCTCTGCGAGCGCGTGATGCGAAGAAGTGATAGTCAGATGGCGCCAGGTCGGGGTATTACGACGGGTGCGGAAGGATGTCCCATCCAGGCGATTTCAAAGTGTCTCTCACTGGTTTTACTGTGTGAGGCGGTGCATTGTCGTGTAACACAATCACTTTGCCATGCCTACTGGACCATTCTGGTCGTCTTTCGGTCAATACGTGACTTAAATTAATCGTTTGTTGGCAACAGTATTGTACATTAACGGTTTCGCCGGTCAATTGCTCGCCTTCGCACATTTGTGGTCTACCAAAGCGCGCACTGTCTTTCAGGTTGAAATCACCATGTTTGAATTGTCTCACATGTTGTAACAGATGGAGCTTGTTCACCATATGTTTCTACCAGCTGAGACTTTCCTAACTCTCTGACTAACTTTTGAAACATATCAATCTGCATTTAATTTGAAAACTCTGAATATCTGCATTTAACATGAAAATTATGAAAATTAATATTCATTAAATAAAATACACAATCGTCGAACCCTGGACTCACACTTAGTTCTTACCTGCTTACTTACACATACGTTATTTGAAGGGCGCCAGCTACCACTCAGTGCAGCAATAATAGAATGAGAATCTTGACTATCTCTAGGGCGTGAGGTAATAAGCTTACTTTTGACAACATACCATATACGTTCTGGGAAAAGGAGATTGGCGTTCGGTTTCCCCATTAATTTTGAGGTTAAGATATTTTACTGTCATTGAAATAAAACTATGAATTCGTTTGATAGAACAAAATATATTCTTTAAATAATATATAAAAAATAGTGAGTCTTGTTGCGATAAAACAGATTGCAACTGAAAGAAACTAGGCATGAATTTGAATTCTTCTTGACCGGACATTTAGCAATTTATACGAAATATTTCCCTCACTGATTCACTTGACTGTACCTTCAACACTTTGAGTGTAATTACGACGTAATCCTTTGATCCGGTGTTTACTGTAGATGTGTCACGCCTAACTTAGTGATACATCCTTGTGACTGCTTCTTCTCCATATCATCTGACTTCTTTGTAGGTCAATATGGTATCACCTCATGGCAGGTCCAGGGTTGCCCTCTCTGACTCCATGGTAAGCCCTTGCGTCCGTGTCTTCAACTAAGTGACCAACTAACTTTGGCCTCACTCTCTCAATGACCAATGATTAATGGCTGACTGAGTCTTCTCCATCTCTCGTTCACACTCGTTGACTGACCGACTGAGGCCTCTTCATCTAGTAGACTTCTTCACTGTTCAGCTTCCGTTTAACTAATGACTGACGCTACAATATGCACCCACCTTTTATAGACGTTGGTTGACACAGCTACGTAATATCCAGAAATAACAATGACATACTCCCACAACGCCTCAAACTGTTGCATGTACTGGTGAAATCCCCTGGGGCGGCTGAGTCTCTGAGCGAATTGCTAAAAGCTCACGATGACGTAGCCATGACGTGGCGATGACTTGGCAGAAATGTCAGCCGTATAGCAATATGGCAACGTCACATCCACATCTGATACATCGAAACTCTCACTGTACAGGTATTTAATGTTAATCTACATATACGTATATATGCATACACTCAATTACAAATACGCAAGCGACAAGCATTGCCTATTGGAATTGAATAATAATTATAACAAAATAATAGTAATCTCACAGATAAAATAATAATAATAATAATAATAATAATAATAATAATAATAATAATAATAATAATAATAATAATAATAATATCACAGATGCAATAATAATAATAAAATCCAGATATTATCTTGTAACGGGATTTGAACCGTTACACAGCCTTTTCCTTTTGATTAAGAAAAGCGATGCATGCCGCAAATGTTCTATCTCAGGCACAAATATAGACATGGTCACTGAACGATAAAACACAGACGCTAGTGTTTGGCAGACTCAACTTGTGTGTGTTGGTAGGTTAATGTCAGAAGAACAAACTGACGTATGTGTCAAATTCATACGCTGCATACTGTTCGCTAGTGCCATCCCTTAGTGAAACCGAAGAAGACTTATGCATACACCGGGTAAGTTCTCCCTTCTTCCGAGATTGAACAAGGCTCCTCATTTCTCTATCAGAAATTAATGCCTGCTTACATTGTTCACAATCTAGGAATTTTAGTACCGTTTTTACTACATAACGAGCAACATATACAATTGTATTATCTGTATATAGTGACAGACAAGTAGTACAAGGGATGTAGTCATGAACATCATTAATAACTAGAGATGTAACTGGGGTTGACACACCGGACTCAATAAACTGGTGCTCATGCTACTGTCACTGTTTTGACGCAGGCTTCTCTAAGATCTCTTCTACATGTTTCACTTAGAAATCTAGAAAAATTGATTAAAATTGAATTCTTTTAATTCGTAATTTTCACGAACAAATTCCAGCAATAGGCTTAAGTACGTATTGGTGAGTGATTATTTCATTTACCTATGCATAGAGATATTCTGTGCCTCGTAACTTCCTGGAGATGTGTATTTGACATTACCTCCCCAAACTTCAAAGTGGTTTACATTTTTAATTTCTAATGTCTGAGAACACATGAACAACATCGTATATTCAAAACAACTTCTAATATCAGCCCGCACATCTAGGTGAACCCAATATGGCGCCTATCAAAATAATCGAATTTACAATGGCACCTAGCCTGCTACCCACAACTCTCAGGCCTCCTGGCGAGGCTTCAGTGCGGCCTGTGTTGAAAGGTTGAGAGCAGTATGTAAAGATTGCTGGTTACAAGGATAATGTCCAGATAGGGGAGGTGAGTAATACAAAAGAAGAATTAAAATTTACCTATGATGACAATGACATTTACAGCAGGATACAAAAGTTTAAAACTAGAAAACCAGCTGGAATTGAGAAGATTTCTGGGGATAAACTAAAGGCAATGGGTTGGAATATAGTACCATATTACCATATCTGAAATACTTATTTGATTATTTTTTGGTTGAAGGAGCTATACCAAATGAATGGAGAGTTGCTATAGTAGCCCCTCTGTATAAAGGAAAGGGTGATAGATATAAAGCTGAAAATTACAGGCCAGTCAGTTTGACATGCATTGCATGTAAGCTTTGGGAAAGCATTCTTTCTGAATATATTAGACATGTTTGCGAAATTAATAACTGGTTTGACAGAATGCAGTTTGGTTTTAGGAAAGGTTATTCCACTGAAGCTCAGCTTGTAGGACTCCAGCAAGCAGATATCCTGTATTCAGGAGGCCAAATGGACTGTATTGCGATTGGCCTATCTAAGGCATTTGATAGGGTTGATCATGGAAGACTACGGGCAAAAATGAGTGCTGATGGACTAGAAAAATGAGTGACTGAATGGTGGCTAAATTTCTAGAAAATAGAATTCAGAGAATAAGAGTAGGGGAAGCTTTATCTGACCCTGTAATAATTAAGAGGGGAATTTATCAAGGCAGTATTATTGGACCTTTATGTTTTCTTATGTATATCAATGATATATGTAAAGAAGTGGAATCAGGGATAAGGCTGTTTGCAGATGATGTTATTCTGTACAGAGTAATAAATAAGTTACAAGATTGTGAGCGGCTGCAGTGTGTTCTCGATAGTGTTGGTGAGATGGACAGTGGGCAATGGTATGATGATAAACGGGGTTAAAAGTCGGGTTGTGAGTTTCTCAAATAGGAAAAGTCCTCTCAGTCTTAATTACCGCGTTGATGGGGTGAAAGTTCCTTTCGGGGACCATTGTAAGTACCTAGGTGTTAATATAAGAAAAGATCTTCATCGGGGTAATCACATAAATATGATTGTTAATAAAACGTACAGATCTCTGCACATGGGTATAAGGGTATTTAGGGGTTGTAGTAAGGATATAAAGGAGAGGGCATATAAGTCTCTGGTAAGACCCCAACTAGAGTATGGTTCCAGTGTATGGGACCCTCACCAGGATTACTTGATTCAAGAACTGGAAACAATCCAAAGAAAAGCAGCTCGATTTGTTCTGGGTGATTTCCGACAAAAGAGTAGCGTTACAAAAATTTTGCAAAGTTTGGGCTGGGAATACTTGGGAGAAAGGAGACGAGCTGCTCGATTAAGTGGTATGTTCCGAGCTGTCAGTGGAGAGATGGCGTGGGAGGACATCCGTAGACGAATAAGTTTGAGTGGCGTCTTTAAAAGTGGGAAAGATCACGTTATGAAGATAAAGTTGAAATTCAAGAGGACAAATTTGGGCAAATATTCGTTTATAGGAAGGGGAGTTAGGGATTGGAATAACGTACCAAGGGAAATGTTCAACAATTTTCCAACTTCTTTGCAATCATTTAAGAAAAGGCTAGGAAAACAACAGATAGGGAATCCGCCGCCTGGGCGACTGCCCTAAATGGAGATCAGTGGTGATTGGTTGTTCCACATAGCCAAATCTATGGTCTCTGTATCTTTGACTCAATGTCTGTCTGTAAGTGGTGGCGTTCGGTTGTAAATATTAGAGAATCGTTGTCAGATTTCTGTGTGTTTTCGCTGCTGCCTACAGGACTTCCCAAGGAAGATTTCAGTGTGTGAAATATTAATGTCTGATAAACGGAAGCTGACCAAATTACACGAAGAACAGTTCCTCGATTGTTGGCGGTGCCTAAATCGTTAACCCTCAGCTACTGACGTGGAGTCTCACAGACTCCACGTCAGTAACAATTTTACTGATCTCTCACCTTAGCCGGTGAGGGTTGAACACATCCAGAAACTATATTAAACTGAATTGTAGAACATAAAGAGTTCTATAAAAGTGCCTGTGGGTCCTCATGCCTGTCTTTGAAAAGTCCCTCACTATAACATTTTATATATATTTGGATCAGTGTGGCATGACCGGAATCGTGATGAAAACTCAGGTTGTGAGTTCCACCCAGGGGAAACGTACCCTTAGTTTTAATTACTATGCTTATGGGATGATAAAACCTAGGTGTTCATATAAGGAATGGTCATCATTGGGGTAATCACATAAACGAGTTTGACAAGGAAGGATACAGATCTCTTCACATGGTTATTAGGGTATTTCGGGGTTGTAGTAAGGATGTAAAGGAGGGGGCGTATAAGTCTGTGGTAAGACAAACTTAGAGTATAATAATAATAATAATCGTGTGGCCTCAGCTACCGTGTGCAGACATTTCAATTTGATGCCATCTGGCTGTCTGCTCGTCAATTTCGACGTTCCGTTTTACTCTAGGCCCCCACTAGATGGTAGACCGAGTAACCCGAAACTCTCTTGGGCGTCTATGGCTGAGATTTAATGAATTTTGTCGGGTAAACACCAAATGTGTCACCAGAGATCTTTTACATGCCGACATCGTACGACATGGAGTGTCGGATGGACATTTTACGCCCTTCAAAAATCCGACTACCTCTGGCGGGTTTGAACCCGCTATCTTGGGATCCGGAGGCCGACACTCTACCGCTGATCCACAGAGGCAGCTACTTAGAGTATGGTTCCAGTGTATGAGACCCACGCCAGGATTTCTGATACAAGAACTAGAATTGTTCCAAAAGAAAGTACGATTTATTCTATTAATCATTCAATCAATCACTATCATCAATCAACCACCACTGATATGCAATTAGGGCAGTCACCCAGGTGGCAAATTCCGTATCTGTTGTTTTCTTATATTTTCTTAAATAATTGCAAAGAATTTGGAAATTCACTGAACATCTCCCTTGGTAAGTTATTCCAGCCCCTAACTCCCCTTCCTATAAACGAATATTTCCAATTTGTCCTCTTGAATTCCAACCTTAGCTTCATAATGTGATCATTCCTACTTTTAAAGACACCACTGAAACTTATTCGTCTACTAATGTCATTCCACGCCATCTCTCCACTGGCAGCTCGGAACATACCGCTAATCGAGCAGCTCGTCTCCTTTCTCCAAGTCTTCCCAGCCCAAATTTTGCAATATTTTTGTAACGCTACTCTTTTGTCTGAAATCGCCCAGAACAAATTGAGTTGCTTTTCTTTGGATTTTTTCCCAGTTTTTGAATCAAATAATCCTGGTGAAGTTCCATTACACTGGAGCCATACTCTAGTTGAGGTCTTACCAGAGACTTATATGCCCTCTCGTTTACATCCTTACCACAACCCCTAACCAACCTTATAACCGGGTACAGAGATCTGTACCCACTATTTTATTCCCATTTATATGACTACCCCAATGAAGATCTGTCCTTATATTAACACCTAGTTACTTACAATTATTCCCATAAGGAACTTTCGCCCCATGAACGCAGTAATTGACTGAGAGGACTTACCATTGCCTAGTGTCCATCTCACAACATTATCGAGGTTATTTTGCAGCTGCTCACAATCTTGTAACTTACTTATTACTCTATACAGAATAACATCATCCGCAAAACGCCTTATCTCTGATTCCACTTCTTTACTCATATCATTTATTCTTGGCGCCTTCCGACATAGGAGTTGTGTTGTGAAAATATTGTCAACTACGGGCTAGCAAGACTTGGACGTAAAGAGACAAGCTGCTCGACTAAGCGGTATATTCCGGGCTGTCTGTGAAGAAATGGAGTGGAGTGAGTGGAGCTTCCAAAATTAGGAAGACGAAGTTGGAGGTCAAGAGGAGAAATTGGAGCAAATATCAATTTACGAGACGAGGAATTGTAATAATTTATCTAGAGGATTGTTAGATAAATTTCCAAGTTCTTTGAAAACGTTTAAGGACAGCCTAGTTTAACAATTAATAGGGAATCTGCCACCTAGGCGACACACCTAAATGCAGATCACTGATCACATAGATCAAGTATAAATCCTCCATTAGGTGTGGAGAAAACATTCCTAAGTTTCGGCTTAACACTGCGTAAACAGTTTAGGGTATGCTCAGTCTGTGTTTGGAAGAATTATATAGTGAAAATGCTCAAGAACGAAGTCCGCGAGACCACCTAAGTATAAACAAGTCCTCAACTGAATACATTTTTCACGTCTTTGCCATTGTGAAACAAATTATTGTGAAACGTCTGTTTTAAACAATGATCGGCTAGAATCATTTTTTCCAAGCAGTTTCTGGACAAAAGTTTAGCATATTAGCGTAACCACAGATACTGTAATAACAAACCAACTGATGTACAGGGTAATCGAAAAAGTATAAATCCTATATTAATAAACTGCTGCTTCGAGTGTGATAGATATATTGGGGCCATTATGGTCTTAAACTGAAGAGGAAAGATAGGAGTTTTTTCTGATACCACTGCTAGTAGTCTTGTAGTGACTGTTAGAGGACTACCTTGACCACGTGATATAAGCCTCGCTATGAATAGCTAGTCCGCACGAGCGCTGTTTGCCCAGCCAGTAAGATGTGGACCGCCCAGGAGAAAGTTCAGTCCCTGCTTTGATTCGTGGAATTCAAATGTGCTCATTCAGCGTAACTTTAGAACAACTTATCAACGCTGCGATATGCACTGGATGTTCAGTTTCCGAATGGTTGGATTGGTAAAGGTGGTCCCATTCCCTGGGCCTGATCTGGCCCTGTGGACTTGCTCTTCCGTGGATATATTAACACATTCGCTCCCATATTCAACTATGGTCGGATTAGGTTTTACGTGTGTAAAATACCGTATTCGACCTAAGTCGAATTTGAATTCGCGCCATTTTTTACGTTCAAATGTACGTTCCATGACATAGTATCCAATATTTCCGGTAGATAGCGGGTAGGTGAACATTTTATCAGAGCTTGGGATAATTTCCCGCATTTTGGGATGTGTGATCTAAAGAAAGACGTGACAGTCCCGAGGATTCTGATGTACGCGGTTTGAATTCAATTGGCGCTGAGTGATATCACGAATATCCGTGGCAAGTAAAAAAATCATTTTAGATCAACTTATGCAGGTACTGTAAGTACATGTTTTCAGACTTGTAAGGTTTATAGTACAGGAGTGACACTAAGGGATCTCTGGAATCAGAGATAAGGCTTTTTTCGGATAATGTTATTCAGTATAGAGTAATAATTCACAGGATTGTGAGCAACTACAAAAAGACCTCCACAATGTTGTGAAATGGACAGCAAGGAACGTGGTTAAAATTCATGTTGTGCGTTTTACCAAGAGGAAAAGTCCTGTCAGTTTTAATTTCTGCGTTGATCGGGTGAAAGTTCCTTGTGGGGATCATTGTGAACACCTGGGTATTAATATAAGGAAAGATCTGCATTGGGGTAATCACATAAATGGGATTGTAAATAAAGGGTACAGATCTCAGCACATGATTATGAGGGTATTTAGGGGTTGTAGTAAGGATGTAAAGGAGAGGTCATATAAGTCTCTGGTAAGACTTCAAGTAGAGTATGGTTCCAGTGTATTGAACCCACACCGGGATTACTTGATTCCAGAACTGGAAAAGAATTCAAAGTAAAGCAGCTCGATTTGTTCTGGATGATTTCCGACAAAATGATAGAGTCACAAAATTGTTGCACAGTTTGCGCTGGGAAGACTTGGGAGAAAGGAGACGAACTGCTCGACTAAGTGGTATGTTACGAGCTGTCAGTGGAGAGTTGGGGTTGAATGACATTAGTCTACTAATAAGTTTCAGTGGTGATATAAAAGTAGAAAAGATCAAAATATGAAGATAAGGTTGGAATTCAAGAGGACAAACTGGAACAAATTTTCGTTTATAGGAAGGGGAGTTTCAATAAGGGAGAGGTTCAATAAATTTCCAAATTCTTTGCAATCATTTAGGCAAATGCTAGGAAAACAACATATAGGAAATCTGCCACCTGGGCGACTGCCCTAAATGCATATCAATGTTGATTGATTGATTGATTTGTTACATGTTACCTAGGAGTCAGGGTGGCATCAAAATATCACTGGGCTACATGACAATACCCAAGGAGGGAGCTGGGACTGAGTGTGTTAAGCACCGTGCGGTTAGGGTCGCGCCGCTGTGAGCTTGCATTTGAACCACACTGTCGATAGCCCTGAAGATGGTTTTCCGTGGTTTCCCATTTTCACACCAGGCAAATGCTGGGGCAGTATCTTATTTAAGGCCACGGCCACTTTCTTTCCACTACTAGCTCTTCCGTATCCCTTCGTTGCCATTCTAACTACATGTGTTGGTGCGACGTAAAGCCAATTGTAAAAATGTTAAGAATATGCGTAACTTAGAACATCCCAGAGAGTGAATCACTGCTATCATCGCAACTGTCACTCCGGACACGCTCCAGTGTATGAGTCAAGAAGCTGATCATCCATTCGATGTCTACCATGCCACTAATGGGGCACGTATAGAAATGTGTTGAAATATGTAAAAACTGTCATACTTCCTCTTCATCGTAAGACATTAACGACTTGGAGGAACCATTTTTTGAATTATGGATATTCTTTTCCGCTGACCCCGTATTTTAGAGAATATTGTGTCGAGACTATGGGCGCTTTTGCTGCGGGAGGTTCTTAAAGACTTCCGGGGAGTGTGGTTTACACCGTTTTGGTTTTAAGGTTTTGTTTGAAAAGAATTTCAAGAATATACCGTTCAAGATACTGAAAGTAGGTCGACAAAAATTTCAGTTTCTCGGAATAAATTAAAATAATTTTAATCGATTTAAGGAATAAGAAGTAGGATTTATAGCAATATAGGTTATAACATCAATTTAGGTTCTTTAGGCACTATAGGAGCACCGTAATTATCCATATAATTACACGCAACGCGTAAGTACAATTCCATTTTATGTTGCCTTTCCAGGAACAGAATAGGTGTTTTCCCTAAAATCCGAGGTCTAGTTGTGAGAGTAATAACAGCTTGTAGTAAGGATGTAAAGGAAAGGGCGTGTAAGCCCCTGGTATGAAACCAGTTAGAGTTTGATTCCAGTGTATGGGACCTTCAACAGGATTACTTAAAACGAGAACTGAAGACGATCCAAAGGAAAGCAATACGGTTTGTTCTGGGTGATTCCCGAGAAAGGAGTAGCGTTACGGAAATTTTCAAACCTTTGATTGTGAAGACTTGAGAGTAAGGAGATGATCTGCTAGACTAAGCGGTATGTTTCAAGCTGTCAGCTGAGAGAGGGCGTGGAATGACATTAGTGGACGAATAATCCTGAATGGAGATTTTAAAGTAGGAAAGGTCCCAGTATGGAGGTTAAGTTGGAATTCAAGTGGAGAAGTGAGGGAGAAACATTCGTTTTTAGGAAGAGAAATTAAGAACTGGAATAATTTACCAGGGGAGATGGTTGGTTCATTTCCAAGTTCTCTGAAATCAAACAAACAGCAATTGATAGAGAAACATGCCTAAATATAGATATACTGGGATTAATTGATGATTAAAGGCAACAATAGTCATACGTTTTCACTCTATGATAGTAAGTTTGAGGTGAAGGTCAGGGCATTGAAAAAACTTGCTGTCTAAGCCAAAGGAAATGGATATCTGGGACACTTAAGTGTTCAACCCTTGCCCCAATTCTCTACGGAATCAAGAATGAACGAGGTCACTGGCGTAGCCGGGGGGGTGGGGGTGGGGGCTGCCCCGCCCCCAAGATTTCCTGAAACTAGAGCGAGGATTGGCTTTTGTTTTATGTACGGTACGAACAAATTAAGAACTTATGTTGAAATGTTAAATTAACGTAACGACAACGAATCTACTAGCAAGGCTCAGTAGGGCCATACATAATTCTCCATACCTGTACTGCTTGAAGGAGCTTGACGGAAGAAAGCACTTAGCATTGTGATACTCGGGGATATTCCCGTGTAGAAGTCTCAGTATTGGGAATATAATCGCATGTTGAGAAATGTCAAAAGATGAGGAGAAGGGCAATTAGCAAGGGATTACTCTGTAGGGGGCCGGAACGTGACCACCGGGACCACGGTCAGAAGCAGTTGCAAGCTTACAACATCGTATCAGCTTTTGTATAAACATGGTTCCTGCAAACGAAAATGTCACGTGGTCGCGATTGTCGGGTTGTAGAGTGCTTGAGAGATGAGCTGTGTTTGTATAACTTGCAGTGTTGGGGAGACTGTGACGGAATTGTGAGCTGCACGTTAGTTCATTTTGTGCCATATTAGTGATATTTTTCAAGATGGACCATTTTGTCATAAAGAAGCCAAAACTACTGTATGTAGATCCTCGGTAAGTTATGAAAAGGTATTGTGTTCTAACAGCAGCACTAGCATGTGGTAGCAAGACATGATCGCGGATGTGTGGGTAAGTTCTATACGTCAGATGCCTGGGGACTGATTGGAACTTCAAATAACACCATCAAAAGTGCGGGTAACTATTTGGTAATCGGCGGGCGTGATAGCTCAGCTCCAATGGTTCTATGTTCTCATCAAGACGGCCGAGGATTGAATCGCAGTCGTTGCATGTAAAATTTTTGAAATGGGAAGTCATGTTCTGTTGAACTGAAGTCTACTTGAAACCGTACGTCCCGCCGCTAATGATTATAAGATTTAAAATCTCACGAGCCCTAAGCTTGCTTACAATTTTTAGTACTTTTGAATCATTATGACACCATTTATGTTGGTGTATTTTTAGTATCCAACCATTCTTCGGGCTGACCTTGTACCTTAAAAATTGTGAGTGGATTCAGTGGCGTACGCAGTGAGTAGGGCCAGTAGCGCGGATACGACTTTACCTCGAGAGGGAGATATGAATAGAAAACCGGTCCTGCCGAGTGCGGTGACGTCTCTTCAATCAATTATGGTGGATTTGGTTGTTATGATGTAATTATATCCAACAATAGAAATCATATCTTCTGTACTGTCAACATAAAGCGGCTGCATTTTTGATACTGATCGTAAAATTAATAATACTGTTCTTCTTTTGTGATGAAGTAAAATCTTCATTTCATTAATTATTTGTCTTTTTAAAAAGGAACAACTTTGGTCTACGCCCCGTGAAGGTGAAGTGTGTCATAGATATTTCGATTACGGGAGACTCAAGGCCTAGTCTATTGCACACACAAATAAGGCTGTATCTTCTCTATCCCATTCCTTTCTTAACTCTGTCAGTGCCGGGAATCGAATACAGGATGCCTTAAGTCACATCCCTATAAGGCTCATTAGCTTCCAGCTAATTCTTCCATCCAGTCTCGTGCATTTAGGACAGTTGGAAAATGTATGTCTTAATAAATGCTCCTCATAAAACCTTTGTAAAAATCTATGTATATAAAATAAGAGTTTTGTCTGTACATTGCTCAGAATTTGAAAAGAATGGTATTTCTGTATCGGTCATGTCCGTAGTAAAAAGGGAATGCACTTTTACTTTTCCGTAATTTCTCTCTGTATGTATGTATGTATGTATGTATGTATGTATGTAAGTATGTATGTAAGTATGTATGTACACCAGAGCCATCTACAGTTAAAGCCGGAAGGTACCACCTGGCAACGCTGTATCTGTCTGTCAAGCGGAGGCCGAGAGAAAAGGGGGCGTGTCCGATTTTGAATGACTTCGCCCATGTTCACTACATTCAGACCAACACGATGATTGTGATAAATGCACATTCTTCGTAAAATGGTACTAAGAAACACACACATCAATAATGCATGTGATAAATATACATTCTTCGTAAAATGGTACTAAGAAACACACACAAGTTAGAAATACACGTTTTACATTAATAAAAACAAAACACTTTAAGAACAGTACTCACAAGCTCGATCATTGTGGAGCGTTGACAGCTTCCTCCGTTTAGTGTTTTTATCCTCACTGCTGACATAACTCGTGTTCTTCATTTGCTTTCAGCACTTATTTAACACGGCATTGGAAAATGTAGACAATAAACAATCTATCGCACCATTATTGCCACGCCCACAATGACGGCGTTCCAACCAGAACTGTTGATTTTCATCTCTTCCTAAAGCAGCTTAGGATAACCGAGAAACCCCGATGGTCTTCGCATACCACTGTTCTGCAGGCACACACAATACAATGTGATGGCACCCCTAACCCACCTCTCTGAAGTTCTTCTTCTGTTTCATTACTCTGCAGGAGACCTAAATAAGTGTCACAGCTTATCCTTCTGGATATTGTCCTTATTGTATACCCAGAAATGTACAGCATATGTTACACAGTTATGGATTGTGTAAGAACATGTCAATATTCGACTACGTGTTTTTCCATTTAGGAGCTGTAAAATATTACAAAATTCCACAGTTCCGGCAAGCAACATAATGTTGAAAACATCCTTAGTATATAAGCTTCGAATTTTAGGTAAAGAAAATATAATAAAATATGAGAATATATTTTTTATTTATTCCTAAAAACTAAAAACTGCAAATACTTTTCCTAATCATCGTTATTTGGTCTGTTAGATAAGCAGTTTGACTTTTTCTACCACTACAGGCGCTCATGCGTGTCAATGCATTGTTTCACTTAAGCACCACTACGAGCGCTAATGTGAGAGACAATGCATTGTTTCACTTAAGCACCACTACGAGCGCTAATGTGAGAGACAATGCAGAGTTTCACCTAAGCACCACTACGAGCGCTAATGTGAGAGACAATGCCGAGTTTCACTTAAGCACCACTACAAGCGCTAATGTGAGAGACAATGCAGAGTTTCACTTAAGCACCACTACGGGCGCTAATGTGAGGGGCAATGCAGCATTTCACTTAAGCATCACTACGAGAGCTAATGTGAGGGACAATGCAGCGTTTCACTTAAGCACCACTACGAGCGCTAATGTGAGGGACAATGCATTGTTTCACTTGAGCCCTTATAACTACTACATTTAAGAAATAAAAAAACCGCCTGAGGCTATTGAACCAAGGAACACATTACAGAAATAATTATATAAACCAAACCAAACCCCATGGCAATACAGCCCTTGAAGGGCCTTGGCCTACCGAGCGTCCGCTGCTAGGCACGAAGGCCTGCAGATTACGAGGTGTCGTGTGGTCAACACGACGAAGACTCTCGGCCGTTATTCTTGGCTTTCTAGACCGGAGAAATAATTATATAAATAAGTTAATTTGGCTACGAGATGAATTAAAAAGAAACAAGCAATTGTAGGCAGTTTTTCCGGAACTGGATTTAGGCCGGAAAGGATTTTCGAAGTTTGTTTCTGTATTTTGACAGAGCTGCACAAGACTCATAATATGAAACTTTTCTGGGCCTTTTAGTCCTTCAACTTTGGTAACAATTGAGAAAATAGCTTAATTTAACGTTTTTCGTAGTATGGGGATCCTACTTGGTCTGCTAAGAATTGTTTTCAACATTTAAATGTCAATGTTAATGCTCTCATCTATTTTTAAATGCTCATAAGGTACATTCAAATAGTTTCATAGTTACAGTTATTGCTTATTGTAAACTATCAACTGTACTGAGTCACTGGAATGTTAACCTTCCTACACAAATCACCGATACATAGCAGCACCTTGGTTGTATGGAGAAGAGGCCAGAGTCTGTGACTTCAACAGTGCTGATCGAATCCTCGCTTAGGACTTCCATGAAGCCGGGCTGAAGACTTTTCAGCATGAATTTAGGAGTGTACAACACAATGATGTGAAATAGTCATTTTCATAAAAAGTGGACTGATACTCTTTCTACATAAAGCTATTCGTTTTTAATTGCGCGATGTAAATATTAAAACTTTGTATAGTCCCGGGCGTGCACTCATGTTCATAAAGAGCAGAACACCTTGAAAGACTAGAAATAGGAAGTTCATATTCACAGGACAAGTTAATTAGCATGTTCTGCAGAAACGATTAGCATTTCAGTCACCTAGATTCAGCATGTGTCTTGTTGCCTTGTAAACACTGGGTCCTCCACGGGCACTGATAACTTGTTCCATGCGTGATGGCAACGACGCGTATAAAGGCGCGAATGGCGTCCTGATGTATAGCCATCCATGCTGCATTCATCTGGTTCCAAAGTTCATCTTTGGTAGTTGGCATTGGGTCACAGCACAGCACCCGTCGTTTCACCACATCCCACATATTTTCGATTGGCGATAAGTCGTGTGATTGGGCGGGCCAGAGCAAGTCTGACATCATGTGACAAAAAGAAGGCACGTGTTCCTGTAGCAACATGTAGTCGTGCATTGTCCTGCTGAAATTTGGCGTCTGCGGTGTCGTGCAGAACGGGTATGGCTACGGGTCGCAGGATGCCATTCACGTAGGTCAGACTGGTCAAAGAGCTCTGGACACGCACCAACTGTGATTTGTGGTTGTACCGATTAGTGCCCCACAGAATAAGGCCTTGAGTTGGCGCTGTATGTCTTGTGCGGTGAACCATAATGCGGCCATCATTTTCAAACAAACAGAACCTGGTTTCGTCCGAAAACACTCTCCGCTGCCATTCCTGCCCCAGTGACGTCGTTCCGTACACCATTGCCGTCTAGCATGTTTATGCCCACTAGTCAAAGGTAGGCGGAGAAGTGGACGACGCGCCGATAACCCGTACTGTAATAAACGGCGACGTATTGTCACTCCTGATGGTGTACGATGTGTTAAACTGTTCCACTGTTGCGCCAGAGCAGAGGGGGGCGCAGATCTCTCCTGCAGTGCCATTCGGATGAAGTTTCGATCTTCTTGGGGGTCGTCGGGCTAGTGCGACTGGTCTGGTCTCTCATCGTGTTCTGCGGCCTTCTGTGAACCATTCTGTACACACCCGTTGCACTGCCGACACACTTCGTCCCACACGAGCAGCAAT
The DNA here is from genome assembly GCF_040414725.1 of Anabrus simplex. NCBI lineage: Eukaryota > Metazoa > Arthropoda > Insecta > Orthoptera > Tettigoniidae > Anabrus > Anabrus simplex. The sequence goes on along the minus strand of NC_090265.1, from coordinate 61,051,635 downwards.
TTCCCGGATGGATGCATGACGTTCTCTCATGTCAATAATGCACCCACTTTCAAACTCACTCATTTGAAGGTACGGTTCTCGCATACGTCTGCTCAAGTTACACTGGTCCACTGCCTTCGGTTTATTGCGACAACTACAGCCACAGGCACATTTTACCAATCGGTGCCGGTGAGCTGAGATATCGATGTGGACCTTGAACCTGAGGGCCGACATGGTTCAAATGCTAATGCATTTGTTCTGTGAATATGAATTTCAAGGTGTTCCGGTTTTTATGAACATGAGTGCATTACATACAGGATGGTGCAGGAAAACGGGAAACGGTTGTGTTGTCAACCTGTAGTGCCGGCAGGTTTCCGGAACCGATGCGTATTTGTTATGAATGCGGTGTCCGCATCCGTAGAGTAACGGTTAGTGTTATTAGGTGCCGTCCTCGGGGACCCGGGTTCGATTCCCGGTACTGCCAGAAATTTAAGAATGGTAGAATGGTATGTGGTTGAAATGGTACATGCAGCTCACCTGCATAGGGGTGTGCCTGAAAAGAGCTGCACCACCTCGGGATGGGGACACGAGTTTCCAGACATAACACTATCCTCCACCACAATAACACGCAGTTACCTACACATGGCAGATGCCGCGCACCCTCATCACAGGGTCTGCCTTGCAAGGGCTGCACCCGGCTAGAAATAGCCACACGATTTTAAATGAACGCGGTTGCCATTTAGTAATCATGCAGCTTTGGGATGGTGCAAGAATGCACGCTCTGAACATCCAAAACGTGTGGCTTCAGCAGTACGGATCCACGTCATATACACCGCTCGACAATCGGTGAAATCCATTCTCCAACTGTTTGGAAGGCGCATCACTCACGTAACGCGACATTCCAAGGCATGCGAGATCACCTGATCTTAGTGTTTGCAACTTCTTCCTGTGTGGACATCATAAAAGTAAGGTGTACCGCTCACGACCTGCAACTATCCATGAAATGAAACAGAAGGTTGAAGATGAAATCACCGCCATTCCCCGAGACATGCTACAGCGAGTATTCGAGTGTTAAACCATTTATCAAGAAGTTTGGACTTTCTACAACAGATGTCACTACAACAACTATGATCATGCACCCTAGTGCGAAGTGAAAGAACTTTTTTGAAGAAATTTCGTATTCATATTTTTTTCTTTACTAAATTTCGTTCATTCATTGGTGGGTTGTCAATATTTATCTTTTATTTCCGCCCGTTTTGAATTTAGCCAATTCAGAATTTCTGTAATTAATTTCTAACCAATCACTGACTTGATTATTCCAGAAAGGTCTCGAATTTTCCCCGATGGTTTATAAACTGCAGTTTATATTAGGATATTAGAAGGTGAACGCCGAAATGAAGCACGTCTTTCCGACGTCATATTCAAGAAACAAAGTGACAGTTTTGACAATTAGCAATGAAAACATAAATGGCATACTGTGCCAGGTGTATGCACAAGTCTTTTCCAGTTTCACTAAGAGATGGCGCCAGCCAACACTACACAGCGCATGAATTTGACACATACGTCAGTTTGTTCGTCTGACAATAACCTACCAACACACACTAAAGTTGAATCCGCCAAACACTAGCGTCTGTGTTGTATCGTTCAGTGATCATAGCGAAGTTTGTGCCTGAAGAAGAACATTAGCGGGCACGCATTTCTTGTCTTATTTGATCAAAAGAAAAAAGGCTGTGGACAGTCATCGTTCGCTCGTAGAAACATACGGTGAACGCGCTCCATCAATTAGAACATGTGAGACTATTCCTACATTTTAAACGTGGTGAGTTCAATATGAAAGACAGTGCGCGCTCTGGTAGGCCACGAGCAAATGCGGGCGTTACTGAATGAAACCGTTAATGCACAACGCTATCGCCAAAAAATTAATTTAAATCACGCATTGATCGAAAGACGACCGGAATGGGCCAGAGGACATGGCAGAGTGATTTTGTTACCCGACAATGAACCGTCTCACACAGCAAATCCAGTTAAAGACAACTTGAAATCGCTTGACTGGGACATCCTTCCGCATCCACCGAACTGCCCTGACTTGGCGCCACCTGACTATCATTTCCTCGTATCAATGGGACACGCGCTCGCAGAGCAGCACTTCAGCAATTTCGAGGAAGTTTGAAAGTGACTCGAAGAATGGTTTGCCGCAAATAACAAGCCGTTCTTCTGGCATGGTATTCATAACTTACCTGAAAGATGGGCGAATTGTTTCCTTATGCATACACCTGATATACATGTACTTTTGTCAATAAAAATATTTTTCCTGTGTTTATTCCTGCAAATTAAGTTTCTTCATAATTTCCCGTTTCCCTGCGCCACCCTGTGTGAAAAATCTCCGATAGTACATTATGCAACAAGCCTATAATGTCAATAATCAAGACACGAGTACGTATATAAAATGAGCGAAGCTAGGTTTATAATTTCCATACGAGTGTCTCAATTACCATTACGGGCGAGTTGCATACGACTGTTTATAATCGACGATAATTATAATTATATATTTTAAATATTCATACATTTCTGTCAAGATGTCGCTTGACAGTTGAGTTTACTGAACAGAGCGTAGAGCGCATGCGCTGGGTTAATGATTTTCCGTGAGTGGATCAGAGACCTTGACAATGTCATATGTTTTCAAAACTTCGATGGAAGGTCATCATAACCCAGCTTTATTTGAAGTACAAATTGTTTACTGTACAGTTGGTGAAGTGAATTTGCGGGAATGTGCCGTGTGGTTGTGGAAGATGCACTGATGTTAATATGTGTGTCCGACATGTTTGAGTTTGGAAACAAGTGCGAAGCTAGTGCGTTAAGCGCAGGTGCGATGCTATCTTTACCTAATTGGTCAAACAGTTGTATCATAATGAAAATCTGAACTCTGATTGGTGGAGAACCTCTTTCATAATGAAAATCTGAACTCTGATTGGTGGAGAACCTTTATCATAATATAACTTGAACTATAATAAGCCTCATTAAGATTCAGTTTTCTGGCATATAATATTTATACTTCGGCATCGTCGAGCATAATTAACATTAGAGCCCCTCTCCAAAATATTTCAAAAATGTAATATTTTGCCCTTTAAGATCAAACTGAACAGAAAAGAAGTTAACGTCAAAACATCCTCCCTCCAAAGAAACCCCAAAGGCCCCCATAGTTAAAATTTGCCCCCACCCCCACCTCAAATGTTATTTTTGCAGGTTTGTCATAGTTTGTTACCTAAGAGCCCATTAAAAGCAAAAATTGTTGTTCATATATCCAAATTTGGCCTTGGGTATTTAGAGGGTATTAGTGAGTGGAGCCGAAGCAGTTGCTGCTGTTAAATAAAAACAAAAGTCTGCCTCTGCAGTGTAGTGGTTAGTGTGATTAGCTGACGCTCCCGGAGACACGGGGTCGATTCCTGCGTCTGCCGCGAAATTTGAAAAAAGGCACGAGAACTAAAACCGGGTGCGCTCTGCCTTGGGAGGTCAATTGAGTAGATGGGGTTCTATTTCCACCTCAGCCAGCCTTGAAGTAATAATAACAATGGCGTGTGGCCTTCGGGGAGGCCTGTTTCAGGTCTTTCGAGTTGATACCGTATAGGCGACATGCGCGTCTATGAGGATGGAGTCAAACCAGTGACGAAGAGGTCACACACACCCAGCTCCAGAGCCATTAGAATTAACCAATGAAGGTTAAAATCCCCGACCCGGCTGGGAATCAAACCCGGATCCCTCTGGACCAAAGTCCAGCGTGCTAACCATTCAGCGATGGAGCCGGGCATCCTCGAAGTAGTTTTCCGTGTTTTTCCACCTCTTCTCCAAGCAGGATGGTGCCTAACTTAAGGCCACGGCCGCTTATTTCCCTCTTCCTTGTCTATCCCTTCCGATCTTCCTACCCCCGACAAGACCCCTGTTCAGCAAACAAGGCGAGGCCGCCTAGACGAGGTACTGGTCCTCCTCCCCTTTTGTATCCCCCGACCCAAAGTCTCACGCTCCAGGACACTGTCCTTTAGGCGGTGGAGGTGGAATCTCTCCTTGACTACGAGAGAAAAACCAACCCTGAATGGTAAATGGATTAAGAAGGAAAATAAATTAAAGCTCAGTTGTACTAATTTCATTCCTTATTTTCAGATGGGCATGAAGCGGGCTTTCGACCCAGAACTTGCTCAGTTTCCTGAGATGTCTGACTACCCCACGGCCATAAATAAGGTGGTACAAAAAGCCTTCATCGAAGTTGACGAGACCGGCACGGAAGCAGCAGCAGCAACATGTAAGTCATACTTCACATAACATGAGTTTGTACAAACCGTTGATCGAGATGTACGAGGGCGAATCATAAAGTAAGTTACGCTTCCGAGTTATGGCCATTTATGAAACCACCTGTGCATAGGCAACACGGGTGTGACAACATACAATATAAGTTCACTTTTCCACACAGTCCCCAAGAGACTGTAAACATTTCTCGGAACGGTCAACCTTCTTTTCGATTCCGGATGCGTAGAAATCACCTCCAGAGCTATGTAACCACCTGCTGCTTTCACGTCTTCAGGGTTCCGGAATCGTCGTCCACCGAGATACTTTATCAGCTTACCGAACACATGAAAATCACATGGCGCTAAGCCTGGACTGTGTGGACGATTTTGCCATATCTCCCACTTGAATCGCTGGAGCAGTTCGGAAGTTTGGTGGGCCGTGTGCGGTGTTGCGTTATCTTGCAACAAAATCACACCGCTGCTCAATTGTCTCCGCTGCTTTTCTTTAATTGCCTTACGCAACCGGTTCAACGTTTAACAATACGAAGTTGAGTTCATTGTCGTACCTTTCGGCATAAATTCCACGTGCACCACACCCTCCATGTCAAAGAACACTGTCGCCATTACCTTTCCTGTTGAAGATGGAACCTTTGCAAACTTTCGTGGTGGTGATGTGGTGTGCACCGTTTCCATCGATATTCTCTTTGTTTCAGGGGTAAATTGGTATCCCCTGTGATGATTCGCCGCAGAAACTCGTTGCCCTCCACAGAATACCGTTGTAAAAATGCCAGTGATGATTGGAAACGTTGTCCCTTGTGAACATCGGTGAACAGACATGGGACTCATCTTTGACACAGTTTACGAAATCCAAGGTGCTGGTGAACAATGGAGAACACGCTGCCATATGAAATGTTCAGCATGCTGACAGTTACTTGCAGTGTTATGCGCCGATTCTCTCTAATGATACCATCCACACGTTCAACATATGCAACGGTACTGGATGTTGCAAGCCTGCCTTCGCGATATTCGTTAATGAGATCCGTGCGTCCGGCGTCAAGTTGCTTACACTATTTTACAATACCTGGGCGAGAAATTACACGCTCACCATATAGAGAGTGATTTTACGATTAATGTCCGTGCAATTGAGCCCATTGAAATCTGGTCGTTGCACGCACCTCCAATTTGGAGTGAACATCCAGTTGATGCGCCATTGAGCCTAGCCCACTCTGCACAGACAGCACGAAGGAATACCACACCCAACTTCTTATATGACGTGTCACAACTTATTGTGGCTTGCTCCGCATTGGCCACGGTCACGACACACAGCGTGCTTTCGCGGCGAGCTAGTGTACCTTTTTGATTCCCCCTCGTAGTAGTGGCATGTATTCGTGGGACAGGGAATCGGAAGGGAAATTCATTTGAGTATACATGGAGAATTTCACGAATGAATTCCCCATACGTGACCCGATCCCTGGAATTGTATCCACTGTCGGCAGCCCTGAAGATGGTTTTCCGTGGTTTCCCATTTTCACACCAGGCAAATGCTGGGGCTGTACCTTAATTAAGGCCACGGACGCTTCCTTTCCACTCCTAGCCCCGTCCTGTCCCATCATCGCCACAAGACCTATCTGTGTCGGTGCGACGTAAAGCAAGTAGCAAAAAAAAAAAAAGTATCTATTGTCTGATTTTTCATTTTTGAGATTTTTTATTCTAAACTATTGTCCGACTCATTGGCTGAATGGTCAGCGTTGAGGCCTTCGGTTTAGAAAGTCCCGTATTTTATTCCGGCTGCGTCGGGGATTTTAATCGCGTCTGATTAATACTTCTGGCCCGTGGACTGGGTGTTTATGTTTGTCCCAACACTTTCCTCCTCATATTCAGGCAACATGCTACCCTCCAAACCACTACTTAAACACGCAATTGTAATTACATCCCTCCATGTAGGGTTGCGCCAGGAAGGGCATCCGGCCATGAAACATGGCCAAATACACATGTGCGACACAATTCGCACCCGCGACCCCCATATGTGGGAATAGCGGAGGAAGAAGTTCTAAAATTGTAATATGATACTGAGCGTTTTAAAAAAGCGTTCATTCTTCAGGGTACAATACTTCAGAAGATATTTATTTTTGAATTTTGTTATTAAGAAAACTGTATTTTGAGAAAAACGCAATTGACAGCCTTCAGTAATTTACTTACCAATCGTTTAAAGATCCAACGTTAGGTTCCTCAGTCTGCCGAAACTAATTTTGAGTAGTAAATTTATAAACAAGCCTCCGTGGCTCTGCGGCAGCGCGTCGGCCTCTCACCGCTGGGTTCCGTGGTTCAAATCCCCGTCACTCGATGTGAGATTTGTGCTGGACAAAGCGGAGGCATTGCAGGTTTTTCTCCGGGTACTCCGGTTTTCCCTGTCGTCCTTTATTTCAGCAACACTCCCCAATATCATTTCATCTGTAAGTCATTAATCATTGACCCAGAGGAGTGCGACAGGTTTCGGTAGCCGGCACAATTCCTATCCTCGCCGCAAGATGGGGCTTCATTCATTCCATGCATGACCCGGTTACTGACTGGAAAACAGGTTGTAGGTTTTCAAATTTATAAATTACCCTCAAGAAAACATACGGTAATAGTAATACACACATACACTGAGTAGCCGATAGTCATGAGAAGACAATGAATGTGATGCAAATAACGAGTTTCTCTTCCTCGAACCCACAAAACGGCAGCAATATGGCGAGGCATCGAATCTACAAGGTGTTGGAATCGTCCTGGAGGGATCCGGACCCATGCATCTTCCACTGCTACCCACAATTGGTCTTGCGTAGTTGGTACGGAGCTCATGGAACGCACACCAACATCCACAGCATCTAATAAATGCTCCATTGAACTAAGATCGGAGGATCTGGAGGGCCAGTGCATGGTCGCAATTTCACTGGAGTACTCCTCCAATCACCTGCTTCCCACCACAGGGCAGTGACATGGCGCATTGTCCTGTTGAAACATGGCATCTTCATCAGGGTACTCTGGCAATAGTAATGACGCGTGACTTCTTGGCTGAACTCTCAGCGTACAGACTTTGCGTTCAGGCGTCCCGGGGATCGTTTCCTGGAAGGATCGCGATTTTCACTATGTGTTGTTAATTCCTCTAACGTGTAGCATGGATATTTGTGTTTGTGCATTATACTCCTCCTCATACACACACATCACTCCACACTAGCAACCATCACAGGAAAGGCATAGGGCCAAATTTTCGTGTAGGGCACAGCTGGAACCAAGAACCCTACTATGGTGCGTGAGAAAAGCATGATTTCCCTTATTTTTTCTTTACAATATGCTGAACATTCAAAGTAATTAAAGTGCATATAACTTAATGAAGGTTACTTTGATATTTTCTTTAGACTTCCGCCACTATTCTCACTCACCATGATAGGGTTGAGGGTGTCAGCTGTGTCCTACTTGTAAATGTGACACTATTTTAATGCCAGGTACCCGTCCTGCGATGGTTGGTATTGCGCAGTGATGTGTGCGTATGAGGAGAAGTGAATACACGAACACAAGTACCCAGTCTACAAGTTAGAGGAATTAACAATACTCAGTGTTAATCCCGAGTCTTCCAGGACTTGAACCCGCGTCACCCAGAACGGAAAGTCTGGACTCTAAACGTTAAGCGAAGGAGTCCTTCGTCATTAAAATTCTCAACTAGCTACCGTTGACTGGTTATTATATATACAATACCCACAACAGTGTAAGCTAGTGGAGATGACGGAGCACGTCTCAAGTAACAGCAGTCAAGTTAATGTTATTGTTGATCAGTTTTATTGTCTTAGGACTATGTTTGCCACCGCACCCACTTCTCTTCCTGCCCAGCGTTATTAAGGCGTCGCCCATCAACAGAATCTCCGATTTCACTTCCCTTCATGACTTCCTCATCTCGTAGTATTTTTCTTCCCATTTTTGCCGTTATCTAAATTGCCTTCCTCATTAATACGGGCTCATAATCACATTGCTTTACCCCATGAATACAGTTACGCCAATTACAAAGACCATCATTGCCATTTAACTCGTTACAGTGAAGATTCAACAATATTTCCATGTCGAAGATGCCTGACGTCTAGGTTCTTGGAACAAAATCATTATAGATAGTATAGCGAAGTTCGTGGACTGCTCACCTACTGTCGCTGTGGTGCAATACAGCGGATTGTTGTACTACACATTGTGGCGTGATAGTTCTTGGCTATTCCGAGGGAGAGATAATTTCTTGCATACAGTGTAAGCAGAACAATGGATTCAGTTGTGAAGCGTAGATGATAGTGAGCGGCGAAAATTGGGAATGTCGATGTTTGAACAAACATTTGTCAACGTTTGAAACTATGAAGCTGTAACCGCCCACATCACCACGACGGGGAAAAGTCGCCAAAATGCAGGTTAAATCACTAGTGTCCTGCGTCAACATTGCTTACAACTTAACCGTTGTAAAATAGATAACGTACCATGGTTAGGTTGAATTTCCGTTGCATCAAGCCCCGATATGAAGTTTTTGACGTTTAACCACGGTAAAAGTTTACCGATCGTAAGTGAGCGGTTAATCAGCGAACAGAGTATTAAGGCCTATGAACTCTACATAACCTCACAAGAAATTTGTTTACCTGCATCGGAAATGGCATCCGATTTTAAAGCCGCGAGTGAGCCTTCAATCAATCAATCAATCAATCAATCAATCAATACTGATCTGCATTTAGGGCAGTCGCCCAGGTGGCAGATTCCCTATCTGTTGCTTTCCTAAATGATTTCAAAGAAATTGGAAATTTATTGAACGTCTCCCTCGGTAAGTTATTCCAATCCCTAACTCCCCTTCCTATAAATGAATATTTGCCCCAGTTTGTCCTCTTGAATTCCACTTTATCTTCATATTGTGATCTTTCCTACTTTTATAAACGCCATTCAAACTTATTCGTCTACTAATGTCATTCCACGCCAACTCTCCGCTGACAGCTCGGAACATACCACTTAGTCGAGCAGCTCTTCTTCTTTCTCTCAATTCTTCCCAACCCAAACATTGCAACATTTTTGTAACGCTACTCTTTTGTCGGAAATCACCCAGAACAAATCGAGCTGCTTTTCTTTGGATGTTTTCCAGTTCTTGAATCAGGTAATCCTGGTGAGGGTCCCATACACTGGAACCATACTCTAGTTGGGGTATTACCAGAGACTTATATGCCCTCTCCTTTACATTCTTACCACAACCCCTAAACACCCTCATAACCATGTGCAGAGATCTGTACCCTTTATTTACAATCCCATTTATGTGATTACCCAATGAAGATCTTTCCTTATATTAACACCTAGATACTTACAATGATCCCCAAAAGGAACTTTCACCCCATCAACGCAGTAATTAAAACTGAGAGGACTTTTCCTATTTGTGAAACTCACAACCTGACTTTTTACCCCGTTTATCATCATACCATTGCCTGCTGTCCATCTCACAACATTTTCGAGGTCACGCTGAAGTTGCTCACAATCTTGTAACTTATTTATCACTCTATAGAGAATAACATCATCCGCAAAAAGCCTTACCTCCGATTCCACTCCTTTACTCATATCATTTATATACACTGACTGACAGAGCAAATGCAACACCAAGAAGGAGTGGTTCGAAAGGGATGAAAGTTGGGGAAAAACCAGAGACGGCACGGACGAATAATTGATGTTTATTTCAAACCGATATGCAGGTTACACAATGCGCACGGCATCGACTCAGTAGGATGTAGGACCACCGCGAGCGGCGATGCACGCAGAAACACGTCGAGGTACAGAGTCAATAAGAGTGCGGATGGTGTCCTGAGGGATGGTTCTCCATTCTCTGTCAACCATTTGCCACAGTTGGTCGTCCGTACGAGGCTGGGGCAGAGTTTGCAAACGGCGTCCAATGAGATCCCACACGTGTTCGATTGGTGAGAGATCCGGAGAGTACGCTGGCCACGGAAGCATCTGTACACCTCGTAGAGCCTGTTGGGAGATGCGAGCAGTGTGTGGGCAGGCATTATTCTGCTGAAACAGAGCATTGGGCAGCCCCTGAAGGTACGGGAGTGCCACCGGCCGCAGCACATGCTGCACGTAGCGGTGGGCATTTAACGTGCCTTGAATACGCACTAGTGGTGACGTGGAATCATACGCAATAGCGCCCCAAACCATGATGCCGCGTTGTCTAGCGGTAGTTACTGCCGGATTTGACCTTTCTCCACGCCGACGCCACACTCGTCTGCGGTGACTATCACTGACAGAACAGAAGCGTGACTCATCGGAGAACACGACGTTCCGCCATTCCCTCATCCAAGTCGCTCTAGCCCGGCACCATGCCAGGCGTGCACGTCTATGCTGTGGAGTCAATGGTAGTCTTCTGAGCGGACGCCGGGAGTGCAGGCCTCCTTCAACCAATCGACGGGAAATTGTTCTGGTCGATATTGGAACAGCCAGGGTGTCTTGCACATGCTGAAGAATGGCGGTTGACGTGGCGTGCGGGGCTGCCACCGCTTGGCGGCGGATGCGCCGATCCTCGCGTGCTGACGTCACTCGGGCTGCGCCTGGACCCCTCGCACGTGCCACATGTCCCTGCGCCAACCATCTTCGCCACAGGCGCTGCACCGTGGACACATCCCTATGGGCATCGGCTGCGATTTGACGAAGCGACCAACCTGCCCTTCTCAGCCCGATCACCATACCCCTCGTAAAGTCGTCTGTCTGCTGGAAATGCCTTCGTTGACGGCGGCCTGGCATTCTTAGCTATACACGTGTCCTGTGGCACACGACAACACGTTATACAATGACTGTCAGCTGAGAAATCACGGTACGAAGTGGGCCATTCGCCAACGCCGTGTCCCATTTATCGTTCGCTACGTGCGCAGCACAGCGGCGCATTTCACATCATGAGCATACCTCAGTGACGTCAGTCTACCCTGCAATTGGCATAAAGTTCTGACCACTCCTTCTTGGTGTTGCATTTGCTCTGTCAGTCAGTGTATATAAGAAAACATAAAGGTCCAATAATACTGCCTTGAGGAATTCCCCTGTTAATTATTACAGGGTCAGATAAAGCTTCACCTACCCTAATTCTCTGAGATCTATTTTCTAGAAATATAGCAACCCATTCAGTTACTCAGTGGTCTGATCGTTGAAATTGATTTCGTAACACATCTCGTTTATCTGCACTATCTTGAGCATGATGAACAGAGACAAAGACGAGGAAAATCCATTTGTAGATTGAAACGGTTTTCGCTAATGAAACATACATTACAGTGACCAACTCGTGTTCCGTAGTCATGGAATTCATCCTGTTGAACCAAGACATCGTGTAAGTCAATGAATATTTCAAATCCAAATGCACTAAAATGTTGTGCTCTCGTTCGGCCCTCATTTTCCATATTAGCCGATATTGATAACCAAACGGCACAAAATTAATTAATTTTATAAGTAAGGCGCTGTAATACCAGGTGTTTTGAAATGACTATAATAACAAAGGGAAAAAATATTATGAATGTTTCTACAAGTGGAAAATAATGTTAATAAATACTATTGGTTCAAAGAATGACAAGAGATTTGGCTGTACCAGACAAAACGTTTATAACTGTATAAATGGAGGACACGTGACCCTTTGGCTTGGCGCTGCATAGCTGGACTGTAGAGCCTAGTGGTATGCAAATGCGGCTGATTGGCTGAATTCTGTGATATTGGTGTTAGTGGTGGTGCTAGTCGTGGTTGTTATAGTGGCCATAGAATAAGGCAGATTAGGAAACATGGTGAATATTTATGTCCCTGTAGATCAGATGGAGTTCATAACAGATTAATACACTACATTTGGGGTAGTGCTTGGCACATCCTGAGGTGATACGTCCCGAATTTTCTCCCGTTCACCTGTTTAGATCACCCTTTGAATAGGAAACTCCCTACGCGACTGAATTATGATGTTGAAAATCGTTGGACGGCGAAGGATCGTGTTGAGATACCACTGCGGGTCTTCTACGTAGGACAGTGCAGAGACGTTCGCAGAACGAAACTTTAAATTTAATTTCTTCGATTGCAAAATGTTAAAACATTTAAGCTCTTAAGGCTTTTACAATCGTGAAATTAACACCACTGTTTTCTTTCTTTTCAGACGTTGGGCAGAACTATTTGTATTCACATATAACTATTCAGTATCCTGAATTCACTGCATATCATCCCTTCCTTTTCTTCATTCGGCACAAACCTTCACAGGCAGTTCTCTTCATGGGCCGCTATTACGTTCCTCTAGCCGAGTGCAGCCCTTGTAAGGCAGACCCTCCGATGAGGGTGGGCGGCATCTGCCATGTGTAGGTAACTGCGTGTTATTGTGGTGTAGGATAGTGTTATGTGTTGTGTGTGAGTTGCAGGGATGTTGGGGACAGCACAAACACCCAGCCCCCGGGCCAATGGAATTAACCAATGAAGGTTAAAATCCCCGACCCGGCCGGGAATCGAACCCGGGACCCTCTGAACCGAAGGCCAGTACGCTGACCATTCAGCGAGTCGGACAGAAATAGGTATGATGTATTGACAATTCATTTGTACTGCTATACTAGCATATAAAAATATTAATGCTTTTCAACTTATTTCCTTTACTCAATAACCCTGACCTATGAAATAGTAGAAAGTAAACAGCAACGAATAGAAGCAAATTTACTGATGAACTTAAATATCCGGAGGGAATGGAGAAATTTGAATGTATTCTGAAATACACAGGACCACCGATGGTGTTTAAATGAGTTTAGTCTCAATGATCTGTCTGACTGTTTCTTTACAATATCCTGAACAGTCAAAGTAATTAAAGTGCGTATAACTTAATGAAGATAACTTTGGTATTTTCCTTGTTCTTAAGCCGCTTTTCTCACGCACCATAATAGGGTTCTTGATGCCAGCTGTGTCCTACACGGAAATTTGGCCCTATGCCCTTCTTGTGATGGTTGCTAGTGTGGAGTGATGTGTGTGTATGAGGAGGAGTGGAATGCACAAACACAAATATCCAGCCTACACGCTAGGGGAATTAACAACACATAATGAGAATCGCGATCCTTCCTGGAAACGAACTCCGGGACGCCTGAACGGAAAGTCTGTACGCTGAGAATTCAGCCAAGAAGTCACGCGTCCTTAATATTCCCAACTAGCTGTCGTTGACGGGTTATTATTTATAAAATACCCGTGACACCAGGAGATGAAGGAGCACGTCTCAGGTAACAGCAGTCAGGATAATGTTATTGTTGATAGGTTTTATTGTCTTAGGACAGTGTTGACAACCGCACCCACTTCTCTTTCTGCATAGCGTTATTAAGGAATCGTACATCAATGGATTCTCTGATTTAAACCTCCCTACATGACTTCCTATGCTCGTAGTATTTTTCTTTTCATGTTTGGTGTTATATAAATTACCTTCCTCGTTTATTTACTCATTTAATCGTATGGTGAATATAACAACAAAGTAATAAGTCCAGGTCCGAGTCTTTCAGCCCTGTACACCGCTTTCTGCAAGAAAGCTGCCGGAGTAGGCATGAAGAGGGCAGCGTAGGATGACATGGTCCATGTTCTGCTCCTCTTTACTGCATTCACACACTGGAGATTCCATCCAAGCCCACTTATGGCGTAAGAAATTGCACCGTCCATGCCCAGTTCTCAGTCTCTTGAGGCGACACCATAATTTTCTTGGTAGGTCGAATCCCTTAATTTTCCGAGTTGGATATAACTCATGAGCATTAGTTCCTGATGTTGAATTTTACCACTCATCCTGCCAGCTCTGGCTTACATGAAAAGAATCCTTCAGGAGTCGGCCGGCGAGTACACTTGCTGATCTCCTAGATGGAAGTCGTTGTGGCGATGGGTAACAACATTTCTGGTGAACTGGTAATGAGGAAAATGACCAGATCTTCTTTGATTCTCTCAGCAGAGCCTCCTTTCTCCTCAGGTAAGGTTGTGGGATACGACTAAGTACGGGTAACCTGTGGCGAGGTGTGGGCAGTACAGTACCAGTTATGCAGCGCCTGGTAACATTCAGCTTAGTATCCACTGCATGTACATGTGCACTTTTCAGCCATACCGGGACAGAGTATTTCGCTGCACAGTAGACAAGACTAATACCCGTTAATCGTTTACAGTCAGCCGAGACCCCCCAGGAACTGCCAAAATCTTGTGCAGGATACTATTCCTTATAGCCATTTTGTTAGGGAGCTTGGTGAGATGTTCTTTGTAGCTCAGAGTTCTGTCCAGGGTGACTCCTAGATATTTCGGAAACGGGTTGTACTTTAGTTTTTCGCCAAGTATCAAAATAGTAGTGGCTCTTGGTTTGCGAGTCGGTTGCTGAGAAGCAAACATGAAACCTCGGTCTTAGAAGCACATGGGATCAATCGCCAAGACTTGAAGAATGTTGCCATTTTGTCCAAATCTGCTGAAAGAATGCCTTCTCCGTCCCCAAAATGTCTAGTTTGAGCTAGCAGTGCAATGTAATCTACATATGAACTTCGTAGCTGTGGTTGATCGCAAGTCATGGTTCAGAGGTTGAAGAGAACTGGGACCAATACTGATCCCTGTGGCAGACCGTTATTTTTCTTCTGCGACTTTTAGAATCATCTAGAAATACTACATTCTCTATATCACAGAACATGTTATAAATTAGTTTTGCAATTTCCAATCAGGGAATTACTTCCAGCACTTTAAGGATTAGTCCATGTCGACATACCCAATTTTCGCCGCTCATTATCATCTACGCTTCACAACCGAAAACATTGTTCTGCTTACACTGTGTGCAAGAAACTATCTCTCGCTGGGAATAGCAAAGAACTGTCACGGCACCACACTGTAGTACAACAATCCACTGTACTGCACTACAGCGACAGTAGGTGGGCAGTCCACGAACTTCACTGTACTACGTATATTTTGTTCCAAGAACCGTTGCTCACGTCCGCAGGATTTTACGTACTGATTGCCCTGCATGTGTCCTCCGGGTGGTGCTAAGCGAGCAACAGCGACAGAAGGTGCTGCAATTGAACGGCATAATGTCTCAAACCTTCCTCATCAATAGGGCTCATAATCACCAGTGGCGTATACCGAGGGCTACCAAGGCTATCAGTGAATCCCAAACCTCAAATGCGAGGGATGGAAATCTAAAGCACATTATATTGTAAGCATCTGACACATTGTTCCATTTGCAAACCTTGAAAGCAATGAGAAAACACGTCGCACGTATTTCTGAGAACAAGGCTTCGGAGATTGATACTGCAGCCCAGACCCTCGTCCCTTCCCACCGAGTCGCCTCACGCGGCTTGCTGCTGTCTGCCTACAGGTGCGGGGACCGACGGAGGATAGCTGTGCTAGGCTTCGGTCCGTCAGATCGCCACTGCTATCACCATGCGTTACTCATCGTATATACTTCCTCACCTCATCCTTCTGTCTTAAATATATAGATAACGGAGTGCTGGTATTTCACTCCCGTTTACTTCTACATCCTTGTAGGAAGACACTGCAGGGCTACTGTTATAGGAGTAATATAGTTTTCTTCTTATTGGTAGATCTGCTAAAATGAAACGCAATCTTTCAGGTTTAGTGTTCTCTTTTGTTGGTTGGAATCGAACCCGTGATAATGGGTCGGACACCACCACTGATCTTCCGGGGAAGATAATTAACCATTGAACGATGGGTACGACCGCTGTAAAATTCAACATTGTTATTTAACGATTATGATGATGATGTTAATAATAATACTAATAACAATAATAATAATAATGGTGCATGGCATCTACATAGGCTTGGTGGTGACCTAATAAGGATAAAATGAATGGCGAAGACGTCATAAACACCCAGTTCCCAAGCCAGGAGAATTAACAGTATGAGGGGGTTGATTCTGAAAATTGAACCGGGGCCGTCGGACCAAAGGCAAGCATTCTATCCATTTAGCCTCAAAGCTAGACTTCAATTTGGTAAACCTTAGGCTACCAACTCGATTGATCAGGTGTTGAGTATTGGCGGTGGCAGACGCGAGGGCAGTAGCTTGTGAAGCAGCCTTGACAACACAGCGGGCAGCTCCGTTGGCTGTTGGCTGCAACTCAAAATGCTTAAGGCTTGATGTTCCCTAAACCAACTATCGAAGAGGGGGTAACCTTAGTCTAGTGGTAGCCCACGTCTCGATACCAGCATACGCCACTGATAATCACATAGCTTTACCTCATGAATACAGTTGCGCTTGTTACAACGACCATCATTGCCATCACTCGCTACAGTGACGATTCCACAACATATCCATGTCGAAGATGCCCAGCGTCTAGGTTCTTGGAACAAAATATACGTAGTAATTTGTGGACTGCCCGCCTCCTGTCGCTGTGGTTCAATACAGCGGATTGTTGTACTACAGTGTGGTGCCGTAATAGTTCTTTGCTATTCCCAGCGAGAAATAGTTTCTTGAACGCAGTGTAAGCAGAGAAAAAAGAATTGATGCTTTTGAAATGTATCTATATCGCCGCCTACTCCGAATACTGTGGGTGCTGAAAATTTCAAATGACGAAGTCCTTCATCGCATGAAGAAACAAAAAGAACTATTACTTACTGTTAAAAGAAAAGAAAAACCCAATATCTAGGGCACATTATGAAAGGCGAGAAGTACCAGCTATTACAACTCATCATTGAAGGTAAAATACAGGGGAAAAGGTCTGTTGGCAGGAGGAAGAATTCATGGCTGAAGATGGCACAACTGCACTTCAGAAGATTCTTTCCATGCTGCAACATCACGTCCAGAGCTGGCTATGTGGACCGCCAACCTCCGCTAGGAGAAGGCGCCTCAAGAAGAAGAAGAGTGTAAGCAGAATTATGATAGTTGATTGTGAGCGGCGACAATTAGGAATGTAGATGTTTGAGCAAACATGTGTCAAGTCCGCTGGCGAAACGTTTGAAATTATTAAGGTGAAATCGCCCACATCACAACGACGGGAAAAAACAGTGAAAATGCAGATCAAATCACTAGTGTCCTGCGTCAACATCGCTTACAACTTCACCGTTGTAAAATGGATAACATACCATGGCTAGGTTCAGTTTCTGTTGCATCAACCCTCACTATGAATTGTTGTATTATTACCAAGGTGAAAATTTATCGGTCGTAAGGGAGCGGTTAGTCACCTAACAGAGCTTTTAGGGTCTAACGAGTAATTTGTATATTGCGTGCATCGAACATGTGATCCGATTTAAAAGCCGTGAGTGAGCCGTATAAACTCACACTGCGTGCATCCAAAGTGTGATAATCTGATAGTTGAAATGGATTTGGCAGCACACCTCGTAAATCTACACCATACTGAGTATGATGAACGGAGACAAAGAGAAGAGGAACATCCATTTGATTGGAAGGACTCCTCGCTTCAAAACGGTCTTCGCTTGTGACGTCCTGGTTACAATATTAATAAGTGACCGACTCCAGTTCCGTACGCGTGGAATTAATCCTGTTACACCAAGAAGTCTTGTAAGTCAATGAGTATTTCAAATTCAAATGCACTAAAATGTTGCGCTCTCGTTCGCCCTTCTTTTTTCATATTAGCTGATACTGACAATCTAACGACACAAAATTAATTAATCTTATAAGTAAGGGGCTGTATTATAAGGTATTTTAAAATGACTATAATAACAAAGAGAAAGAATATTATAAATGTTTTTACAAGTGGAAAAAAATGTAAATAAATACTATTCGTCCTAGTAGTGACAAGACAGTTGGCTGTACCAGACAAAACGTTAACAATTTGATAAATTTAGGACACGTGACTGTGGAAACTCTCACTGCCGTCTGATCAGTGAATGATTCCGACACGGCTGTCCACGGCTGGTAAAAGGAACATACTTGAAGAAACTTCACTTCCTCGAGAACGAATTTTGGAATTTCAGAGTAATCACAACCCTAATTTTAATAAATTTCTATCTTGGTATAAAATAAATGAATATTAGACTGCAATGATTCGAAAGCTACTCTCAATACGAGAATTTAAATAACATATTCTCTCCAAGGAAGGAGGTTAGGTAAAAGTTATCATGGCACTCACAGCATTCCTTCTCTGAATAGGGATTTGCACTGCCGGAGATATTTAGTAGCACGGGAAATTTCTATTGATGTCCTCCAGTAGTTTTCTAAACTCAGTGACGAGCTTCCTTTGCTTTGGAATACCATGGCTTAAAAGTTTCAACAGCAAACGCCACGAAAATATAATTATCGCAATACATCGATATTTATTCCGGAGGGAAAAACGGATGCCTCTGCTACTGACGCATTTATATTAGAGGCGTTAGGTAAATGTGTAGCTACAACAGTATCCATACAAGTTGTATTCCACGAGGTGTGATGAATAGTCCATCAGTATATTTACTATCGGATCGACTGTATTCTATAGGTCCCAAAATATCTGTAGCGCCGCAGATTTCACGACACTTTTGAGTATGTTTTTCAAAGGCAAATGTCTAGTGACCTTTCTCGATCTCTTACGAAAACTCAATAATTTATTTTTATCCTAAAAGGCATCGTAGATGCAGACATCCTGCTGACATCTTTGGCAACACAATGTAAGGCTACATCAATCCAAGGAGTTAGCTTACCCATAGAAGTTCTTATATTGGTTGAAGAGATGACTCCTCTTGATTTCGTGAAACTTTGTTTGATGTTCAGCTGTACCATGGGATTTTATAATAACCGTTTCGCCAAAGCTAGGTGAAAACTGTGTGGGTACATTTAAAGCTTTTAGTATCGTAATCCCAGTGTATACTGAAAATGTGAAAAAGTACCTCACGTTCTATTATGAACCCCTAAGTAGAATCACTAGAAAGGGAAAATGGTTTTATATCTTTTAATTGGCAATGCGCATTTAGAGGTGAACAACTTAGGTAACTAACACTGCACACCTAGTACTTAGGTAAGAGGCAATACGCTGTCTTTCTACAAAAACAACAGAGGATTCGAAAACAATTGCTAGTCACATTGGAACATACTACTGTTTGAAAAACATGCACGTTTTATAGGCTTTTTCTTTCTTTCTTTTTCTTTCTTTCTCACTGCCTTTACCGCCCATGGTTTTTCCCTTATACTCAGCGAGGGATCCAACTTCTACCGCCTGAAGGCCAGTGTCCTGGAGCGTGAGACTCCCGGTCTGGAGATACAACTGGGAAGGAGGACCAGTATCTCGCCCAGGCGGCCTCACCTGCTATGTGAACATGGTCCTTGTGGTGCGATGGGAAGATCGGAAGTGATAGACAAGAAATAGGTAAGGAAGTGGCCGTGACCTTCAGTTATGTACCCTCCCGGCTTTTGCCTGGAGGAGAAGTGGGATATAACTGAATACCACTTCGAGGATAACTGAGGTGTGAATCGAACCCCTTTCTACTCAGTTCATCTCCCGAGGCTGAGTGCACCCCGTTCCAGTCCTCGTACCACGTTTCAAATTTCGTAGCAGAGCCGGGAATCGTACCCGGGCCTCTGGGAGTGGTAGCTAATCACACCAACCACTACACCGCAGAAGAGGACTTAGACATGTTCTATCTTGAAATTACTAACGTCTCGCTCCAGTGTTGCTGTGGGCTTGTAGGTACGATTGCCAGTACTTTCCAAGACACTGGCGGCTAGTGACCTGTTGAGATACTTCTACTAATACTAAAGGGCCCATGACCTTCGATGTTAGGACCCTTTAAACGACAAGCATCATCATCACTAAAACTAAAATGTTTTCGTTCCTTCCTTCCATGAAGGGGGGGGGGGAGGTGAGCTTCTTAGACGGTCTCTCAGGCCGGTAGATTTGTTACGGTGCAAGAGATGCTCGTGAATGTATGGCGGGGGGGAGGGGCGGGGATTGTTGGCTCCAGTGGCCTATACTAGGAACTGTCCCAGCATTCGCCTCAGTGCAGGAGAAAGGAAAACCACGGAAAACCATTCTCCGGACAGCCGACTGTGGGGACCAGCCAAGAGGTTCAGTTCTTTCCCGTCCCCCGAATACAGATTCGTAGAGCCACGGTCTCTACCCCTCTCTGCTTGGTTGCCGGTCGGAGTGCAGAGCTGTACGACCATGAATCAGCCGTGGCCACTTGTGGATCGAGAGCCACTCTGCAGCCACCGACCCGTAGAGATAACGAAGGGGAGGGGCGGGCCACCTAATAGGTTATACTCATTCTCTGTCCAGAAGAGTTGCGGGGGTTGCCGAGAGGTCAGGGATATGGGAGATGGTTAATGGATGCGTTGGGATTGGTGGTTGGGATGACCGGGCTCTTGGCAGCGTATTACATAATTAGACATGTTGATAAGAACGAATATAAATGTGCCTCTTGACAGAATTATAAGAGAAACTAAAAAAATAAAATTCAACTCGCTATCTTCATGTTAACTTGGTAAATGTGCATTAGAGCAAACCCTTTTCTTTGTTTATCTCCTTTAATTTTTGTCTTTTATCTTTTTTAATATTAAATAAATATTAAAAGACCAACACAAAGTGATACACCTGCATTTACTAGGTGATGGCAGAATGATCCTGAGCAAGATTAAATTAAGTTGAACCTAGTAAAATTCCTGCTTTAACAAATATGATGAAATTTACAATATACACATTTTATTGAAAACCTACAACCTGTTTTCCAGTCATTGACCGGGTCAGGGATGTAATGAATGAAACATATATAGGCTGTTATTACAATGGGGTCGCCACTCCCAAGGTAATTTATTAATGAGTGATAAATGCTATGCAATGATAATGGAGAGTGTTGCTGGAATGAAAGATGACAGGGAAAACCTGAGTACCCGGAGAAAAACCTGTCCCGCCTCCGCTTTGTCCAGCACAAATCTCACATGGAGTGACCGAGATTTGTACCACGGTATCCAGCGGTGAGAGGTCGACGCGCTGCCGTCTGAGCCACGGAGGCTCTTACACATTTTATTAAAGTAACCTAATGGATTCATTATCTTATATCACTGATGGTTAACTGAGCTGTGAGGTAATCAAAATTAATCCTGCTATCGTCCAAGGTGGTAGCATTGAGTGGATTCAACTTCCTTATATGATTACAGTGACAGTTTATCTAAATCTATGAGTACCAACAAGGGTGACTATGTACTGTACATATTTCCAAGAATCCTTGTTCTAGTACTACCTAATGTACATATATTTGCTTGCATTTAAAGGTAGGTTTAGTTCGTAGATAGGGTGACAATGGCCACATGTTTCAGATACATGAATAGGTTGTGTCTTAATTCAGATTATATGTTGAGGTCTAACCGGAGGGTTAAATATGATTGACATCCTATTTCTGGTTAATGTTCTTAATGGTTGACTGGGGGCCTGAACATCATGGTCAGTGGTGAAGTACTAGATAGTGTTCTGATGTTATTTTCAGCAGCATTTATATTAGGCTCCGGCTAGACTACCAGAGATGAAAGTAGGGCACGGGAAGCGGGTGAAGTGTGGGGGAAGGTTACACAGTATCAATCCGTCCTGACTGAAAGGTGGTCGGTCGGTGGGGTGGATGAGGCTTTTGTAATAGTGGAGCGGGGATAAGGTATGTCGAGGCGTCTTCAAGGGTAATGACCAGAGTGGTGTGATGGGGTTGTTGGAGGTCAAGGTTTTTTTCTAGGAATCTTCGGAATAGTAGAGAGTCACCTGTTTCCAGTTTGTGGAAGGGGAATTTGTCATAAAGATCTTGGGTATGATAGAGTGGTGGGGGACGAAGAGCAATGCGAGCCAGGCGACATTCCATGGATAAGAGATTGTGGTGGAGGATAGGACTTGAGATACCGCTGCAAGCCTTCTGTGTACGACAGTGTAGTGTCGATGTATTAGGAGAAGTATGTATCTGCACCAAACACATATCAAAAGTTAAGTGTCCAAAAAGAAACCGTTTATACAATTCCTTCGAGTGCAAATGTTAAAACATTCAAGCTCTTAAAGCCTTCTCATTCGTGAAATTAACGCTACTGTTTTCTTTCTTTTACAGACGTTCAGCAAGTGCAATATTTATCACTTGAGATTCATCCTGAATTCACTGCAGATCATCCCTTCCTTTTCTTCATTTGGCACAAAGCGGCACAGACGGTTCTCTTCATGGGTCGCTATTCCCTTCCTCGTTTAACTGAGAAATTGATATAATGTATTAACACTTCAATTGTACTACTACAGTAGCATGGAAAGAAATAAATGATTTTCAACTTATTTCCTGTATTCAATAACCATGACCTATGACATAATAATAATTTCGTGTGGCTATTTCTAGCCGAGTGCAGCCCTTGTAAGGCAGACCCTCCTATGAGGGTGGGCGGCATCTGCCATGTGTACGTAACTGCGTATTATTGTGGTGGAGGACAGTGTTATGTGTTGTGTGTGAGTTGCAGGGATGTTGGGGACAGCACAAACACCCAGCCCCCAGGCCACTGGAATTAACCAATGAATGTTAAAATCCCCGACCCAGCCGGGAATCGAACCCGGGACCCTCTGAACCGAAGGCCAGTACGCTGACTATTCAGCCAACGAGTCGGACACCTATGACATAGTAGACAGTAAACAGCAATGATTAGAAACAAGCATACTGATGAACTTAAGCACCCGGTGAGAACGGATCATTTTGAACGTAAACTGATATGCAGTTGAGTCTCAATGATCTCCCTCATTGTTTCTTTACAATATCCCAAACAGTCAACGTAATTATAGTGCATATGACTTAGTGAAGGTTACCTTGGTATTTTCCTTATTTTTCCGCCCCTTTACTCACTCGCCATGATAGGCTTCAGGGTGCCAGTTGTGTCCTAATTGTAAATTTACCCTACTTTAATGTCGGATGCCCTTCCTGTGATGTTAGGTAGTGCGGAGTGTGTATAAGGAGGTGTGAATTGGGACAAACACAAAAGCCCAGTCTACAACTTATAGGAATCAGCAAAACACAGTGAAAATCCCGAGCCTTCCAGAGATCGAGCCCGCGACACCCAAAAGGAGAAGTCTGGACTCTGAACGTTATACCAAGAAATCACGTGTCATTAATGTTCTCAACTAGCTACTGTTGATGGTTATTATTTATACAATACCCGCAACAATCTAAGCTAGTGGAGATAAGGGAGCTCATCTCAAGAAATAGCAGTCAGGGTAATGTTACTGTTGGCTCCGTGTTCGATTCCAGGCTGGGTCAGAGGTTTTTAATTGTAAATGATTAATATCTCCGGTTTGGGGACTGAGTGTTTGTGACGTCCTTAACGTTCTTTTCCTCACATCCAACACTCTACACTTCCTCCACTTCAATTACACGCAGGGTAATGCCATATGGTGCAAGTGGGGACAAAATATAGCTATATGTCGACGCCCCGAGCAAATAGAATTTTTTTTAAAGTGTTACTGTTGATCAGTTTTCTAGTCTAGGACTGTCTTGGCCACCGCACCCACTTCTCTTCCTGGAGAGCGTTATTAACACCGTATAGTTTAGTAGCTAAATATGTAGCCACCGCATTTTCCTCTGTACGCTCAACTTAATTTTTCTCCCCAGTCTGGAAGATATTGTGTCAGTACAGTTTGTATGGGCGTAGTTTGATCAGTCCAGTGTGTTTTGACTGTTTATTAGCGCAGTTGTTCCGGTATTGGGTGGCTAAATATTTAACTACTGTTCATCCAGGTTCAGAAAGCGAAAGATGGTCAAATATTTGTGGACTAAATATCCACATGTGTAGCCACCAACCAGCTGTGCATGAAAAAATGTGAGCGATAACGGGTGGCATCGTCCACCAAGAGAATCTTTTATTTCCACCCTCATTCATGGCTTCATCTTCTCAAAATATTTTTCTTCTCATTTTTGCGGTTATCTCTACCACCTTCCTCATTAATACGGATTGATGCTCTCATGGATTTTACCTCATGAATACAGTTACGCCAATTATAACTACCATCATTACAATTTAACTCGTTACAGTGACGATTCAACAATATTTCCATGTCGAAGATACCAGGAATCTATTTACTTGTAACGAAACATACCTACTATAGTGAAGTTTGTGGACTGACAACCTAGTGTCACTGTGGTGCAATATAGTGAAACTTTAGATGGATTTTCCCTGTCTCTTTGTCTCTGTTCATCATACTCACGATCGTGTAGCTGAACGAGATAGGTCGCCAAATCCATTTCAATGACCAAATCACTGCGCTTTGGATTTACGCAATGTAAAGTTATATGGTTCACTCACGAATTTTAAATCGGATCAGGACAATTCCGATGCACGCAATATACAAATTACTCGTGAGGTTATGTAGCGTGCATAGACCTTAAAAGCTCTGTTAGCTGATTAACGACAGGATGGTGCCGTGACAGTTATTTGCTATTCCTAGGGAGGAAGAGTTTCTTGCACGCAGTGTAAGCATAATTATGATAGTTGATTGTGAGCGGCGACAATTGGGAATGTTGATGATTGAGCAAATATTTGTCAAGACCGCTACCGAAACGTTTTGAATTATGAAGCTGCCCACATCACCACGACGGAAAAAGCAAGAAAAATGCAGGTGATAACTAGTGTCCTGCGTCAACATCGCTTACAACTTAACCATTGCAGAATGGATAACTTACCATGGTTAGGTTGAATACCTGTTTTATCAAGCCCCGTTTTGATCTTTTGAATTTTTACCACGGTGAAAACTTACCGGTCATAAGCGAGCGGTTAATCAGCTAACAGAGTTTTTGAGACCTATGTACTCTACATAACCTCACGAGTAATTTGTATATTTCACGCTTCTATGTGTAGAACGACCGCCAAAGTGCATTCGTTATGGCACCGTCCTGTTCTTGATAAGTTGTTACCAGACAACTGTTGTGAGTGAGGCAGTTACGTGAGGCGTGCAGAGAGTACTACGTACAGTACGGAGTACCCGCAATGACGCTTTAGACAGCCTATCCACCGATTGTCAGTATTTGACAGAAGCCGCATTGTGAGATTGCATGAGGCTGGTTGGTCCTACCGTACATCTGCCAGGCGTGTGGGCCATTCAGATGTCACAGTGGCCCGATGTTTGACTCAATGGTACATGAGGGCATCCATTCACGTAGTGCAGGTTCGGGTCGACCAAGAAACACCACCCCGAGGGAGGACCATTGTATGGTGTGCCAAGCATTGCGGGACCCCATAACTTCGGCACCTGCCATCCTCGAGTATGTACTGGAGACTCTACAACATCCCCTGAGTTCCCGCACAGTGCCTTGACGATTCGCATCCGCCGGATTAGGGTCCTACCATCCCATACGTCGGTTGCCATTGACACCAGAACACCAACGCCTTCGTTCGGAGTGGTGCCTTGCCCGGGAGGCATGGACAGAGGACGACTGGAGTCGCATCATGTTCAGTGTTGAGTCCCGCTCTTCCACAACCTCTATTGACCACCGTGTGCAGGTCGAGGGCAGAGGGCAGACCCTGCCGATATTGTGGAAAGACACACAGGTGTAATCCCTGGCATCATGGTGTTGGGAGCCACGGGACATGCATTCAGATCACCTCTAATAATGCTTCGGCAGACTTTAACGGCACAGTGATGCGTCACAGACGTTCTGCGTCCGCACGTCCTACCCCTTATGACACAGCACCCTGGGACATTGTCACAACAAGATAATGCACGTCGTGTGTCTGTGGAGTGCCTAGAGCATGTTGAGGTTCTACCGTGGCCAGCAAGTTCTCCCGACCTCTCCATTATTCAACACGTGAGGGATGGTATTGTAAGGGGACTGCTGCAAACAACCGTGGACGAACTTGACTCAGGAGAGATTTGACATCATTCCGAACCGGCCAGGGGGAGGGGTGGTGCGTCAACATTCCGCCTGTAACTACCAACGGCCTTGTCTCTTTCATCCCATTCTGTAATCATTTCAATAAAGGCACATGTCTTTCAGCTTAGTTTCAATCACTTTCGACCACTCCTTCTGGGTACTTAACCCTCTCATGCATGGTGTCCTCATATGAGGACATCCGAATTTTTAGGCATTAATTAGTCTCTGGAGTTTCCAAAGACGGAGGTAAAGTTATTAGGATATTATTTTAGGTTGGTAAGAGTGGAAAACATCAGTTTTAAAAAGAACCAGTTGGTGGCAGTATTTAATTGGCATTATTGAAAACATGAAATTCATGGTTCGCCATTTTTTGAGAAGTCATCATAGTTCCCATTTGTTTTGAGCTGTTCCTATCTTGAAAATGCCCAAGGTATGTGTGTACTTCTTTATTTTGTATATTCTACTATCATTACCTATATAATTTAGCTTATTCTAGTTTATAGTCTTTACACAATATTGGTGTAATACGGGCGTCCACATATGAGGACATCATGCAACAAACTACCATGTGTTATTTTTGAGGTTAGCTTGTATTCTCAACTGCTTCAGCCAATATTTATTTTCCAGGATTCTCCAAATGGTTTGTAATGTTATCAGATGAGCGAGTGATGTTTGTAGGACAAGATAATAGTAGTTTACAACATTCCCACCAGATAGCAGCATTTAACTGATTGCATGAAATAATCAGTGTTCGTGTTTCTCCAGTGTCAAACAACATACTAGATTTACTTTGAGCTGTTCCACCGTCTCAAGCTCTCTCAAGTACATATTTAACTTACAGTTTTCAAGAATGTATTACAATTGTAAAAAACCAAACCCCATGGCACCACAGCCCTTGAAGGGACTTGGCCCACCAAGCGACCGCCACTCATCCCCAAGGCCTGCAGATTACGAGGTGTTGTGTGGTCAGCACAACGAATCCTCTCGGCCGGCAATCCTGGCTTTCTAGACCAGGGCCGCTATCTCACCGTCAGTTAGCTCCTCAATTCTAATCACGTAGGCTGAGTGGACCTCGAACCAGCCCTCAGGTCCAGGTAAAAGTCCCTGACCTGGCCAGGAATCGAACCCGGGGCCTCCGGGTAAGAGTCAGGCACGCTACCCCTACACCACGGGTCCGGCATTAAAATTGTAACAGCAATTATTATGAGAAATTATTGCATAACCTCAGTGTAAGTTTTGTGCTGACGTGCCTCTTATCACAGTATTTCTCAGGATAGTTACCATATGCTCAGTGGCACAGTTGTAAATGCTTGGTTACTATGGAAAATGGACTGTAAGACCCCTATCGGCCTGCTCGAGTTCAAGAGTCGAGTGGTAACAGGACTTATCTTCAGTGGCGAGGCAGAAGAAGCACCACGGAAGAGGGGACGGCCAAGCAAAAATGGCCCATCACCACCTCTCAAGAAACAGGCTACACATACTGTGCCTGCTGAAAAGAGGATGGATGGAGTAGGACACTATCCGCAGAAAACAAAGCCTAGAAATGCTAACAGGTGCCGTGACAAAACTACGCAATAAACCCAGTATATTTGTGGAAAATGTAATGTACCACTATGTCCAGAGTGCTTTCAGAGTTTCCATACCATTGCCTGAAATATGAACATGTGAAGTACATCAGTTACATAGAAATGCCCCAGTAGGACCAGTGTGATTTCGCTGTACTCACATAATTGCCTCAGGTGTAAAAAGTTCTTGTAAATACTAGTATAATAAACTAAAGTAGTAAATGTATGACTTGTTGACATTATTCCACTAAATGCATGATGTCCTCATATGAGGACATCAAATTCCCGCCAAGTTTGGTAACTTCGTTTTGTGTTTTATGTTTGTATCATCTAATAGGGTCATTTTAACCAGGAAAATCGAATTACAATATTTTTAAATTAATTTTTCTTAAATTCATGCATGAGCGGGTTAACTTTATTCGCCAGGCAGTGTAAATACTGGACTGTAATAGATGTATTAAAATTACTACAGTGATAAAGAGTTAAATTCATATAATTAATGGTTTTACAAGTTGAATATAATGTTAAGTTCATCTATTGCAAATGTTAAAACATTCCACTCATAATATTTTACAATGTTTAAATTATTAATACCTTTTTTTTTTTTTTTTTTTTTACAGACGTGGTTGGCCTACTAAAATCAGCAAGAATTTATGCTAAATTCACGGCAGATCATCCTTTCCTTTTCTTCATTTGGGACAAACTTTCTGAGACAGTTCTTTTTATGGGTCGCTACTCCGAACCTCATTAATTAAGGAGTTGCCCTAATGAACGATAACAGGTAATTTGTACTACCCATTGTAATACATATCAAAGGCAAGCTGTTCAAATTGTTTCTTTTATTTACTAAGCCTGACCTCTGAAATAACCATTGGTAAACAGCAATGAGTAGAAGTAAAATTACTGATGAACGTAAGCACCGTCCGCCTCTGTGGTGTAGTGGTTAGTGTGATTAGCAGCCACCCTCCGCCCCGGGTAGCCGGGTTCGATTCCCGGCTCTGCCTCGACATTTAAGTTGTACGAGGGCTGGAACGGATTCCATTCAGCCTCGGGAGGTCAACTGGGTAGAGGGGGAGTCGGTTCTCACCTCAGCCAATGGTTCTACGTGGTCTCCCACTTCTCCTCCAGGTAAATGCCGAGATGGTCCCTAACTTATTACCATGGCATCTTTCTTCCCTCTTCCTTGTCTATCCCTTTTAATCCTCCCCATTCCCCACAAAGACCGTGTTATGCGTAGCAGGTGTGCAACCTGGGCTAGGTACTGGTCCTCCTTCCCAGTTTTAATCCTCCCGACACTGCCCGTGACACGGTAGATGTGGGATCCCTCACTGAATCCAAAGAGTAAAAACCCTAAGGCAGGGCCTCTAAGGGTGCATGCACAGGTGCATTCGGCGGCGCAAGGTGCAAAAGACGACTTCGTAAGTTGACCGAAGTGTAAACCCCACTCTTCGTTTTGGAACATTGAAGCTGTCTGTCTCTTTCACTACGCCTGTCTCGCTCACTCCGCCTGTCTCCCCCTTCCTCACTTGCTGTGCAGTACTCCATCATTCGAACTGAGTTGAGGCGAGCTTAGCCGAGTCGCCCGTGACAAAATGCTAGTGCGAACAGAGGCCAGTCGGACAGATGCACGGTGCACAGAACCTCTGCGCCTCGGTTTGCTCGCCTGAGATGTTGCCCATTCGAGATGCCTTGCGCTAAGGATTAAGAAAGAGGGAACTTAAAGCACCCAGAAGGAATGGTGCAATTTGGATGTAATCCGATATATGTTCGTATCACCGATGTTTGTAAATGAGTGAAATCTCAATGATCTGTGGGATGTAGAACAGCCACCGGAGTGTGTTAGTAGCGGTGTCATCAGACCATAAATGTGTGCGGTATATGATCGTCATTCAGTCCAGTAAGGGAAGATCACCCAACTCAGATCGTGTCTCGTAAACTAAACAGCATTAGTTGCAGTTATAGGAGTTTGTTAGGTCAGCAGGTCGTATTATGGCATGTGAGACATTACCTCCTACCGCGCGAGTTGGCCGTGAGGTTTGGGTCGCGCGTCTGTGAGATTGGATTCTGGGGATAGTGCGTTCGTACCCCACCGTTGGCGGCACTGAATATGGTCACACGTAGTTCAGCTATTTACATACCAGGCAAATGCTGAGGCTAGCAGTTGCCTGAGCAGCTCGCCGCCTACTTGACTGCTGAGTTCTGTCAATGAATATTCAAGATAAACTTAAATAGTATAATTAAGCGGTCCGCCTGTTCAATACAATATATAATTCATTAATATCTAGGACATGTTTCGTCCCCTAAGGGACATCATCAGCTAATAATAAATTAATATTAATATATCAGAAATAAATATTAAAATTGGAAAGACACATTAAAATTTTTGACAATTTAAAATAAGATCTTCAAATTTTGTTAAAATTGTAATTCATAAGACAGATAAAACAGTTAAATTGTCCATATTTCTCTTGTTGATGTTCTTGGAAAATACCAGTTTTGCTTATAAAATCGTAAAATATCATTTGTTGTAAATAGCACACTTGATTTGTATTCCTTGGTGAAAGATTTGTTGAAAATAAGCATTCCTGAGATGGTATACTAAAATTTAAATGCTTCAGAATTTAAAGAATTTAAGTTTATCTTGAATATTCATTGATTGATTGTAGTCAATATGGGATTAGTATTACTTGAAATGAAGCTGTTAAAGCTCATCACTTGTAATGCTGAGTTCTGCATTAATGCATATTAAAGAAATCACTAATGAAAAAAGAAATATTTACAAAACAATATCATCGTTTTACTCACACAGTCTAAGACAGCAGCTATAGTCAAAGATGCATTTAAACATTTTGTTGAACAATAAAACCGCTGCTCAAACGCTTCTTCAAACCAACCAATGTAAAGAGTTTTACAGAAGGATTTCTCTTCTTACCTCAAGTTACTTGGCATGCATCACTACTCTACGTACAGCAATCTAAAGGCAAGTGCTGTAGAACGCTTTAATGGTACACTCAAAACAATGCTGTGGCGAGAATTTACAGCTCAAGCTTCTCATAGTTGGACTGAACTGCTACCTAGGCTCGTGTCTACCTACAACGATACATCTCATCGCACTATCGGCACTAAGCCACACCTTGTTATTAAGAATACACCACGCGTAAATGCTATTCATCTTGTAATCAAAAGGGCTGATGCGTGCTGCCATCGCTTTAAAAAAGTGATTTCGTTCGCATCAGCAAACACAAGACTATCTTTGCAAAAGAATACACATCTAACTGGGGCACAGAAATGTTCAAAATCAGGAGTGTTAAGCTTACTAATCCGGTTACGTATTTACTTCACGATCTTTCAGGACAGCCTATTCAAGGAGGATTCTACATCGAATAACTGCAGAAAACCAAATAACCTGATCGCTATTTAATCGAACGTGTTACTCGTCATTGTGGAAATAAACTGTATGCCAAATGGCTTGGTTTTAATAACAAAGTCAATTCATGGATTAATAAAGTGAATGTACATTAAACCTTGAATTTTTTATTCTGGAACCTCTACCTCTCCTTTCTTCTACTGCATAAGACAAGTTTAAACTTGCAAGTCAACATTATTACTACTAATTAATTTAGGACATGGTGTAGGGTAGGATTAATATTAAAAACCAAACAACACCTGTATTATGTTTCATAAATCGTATTTATTTTAGTATATATACTGCAACAGGAAGGCATAGGCCCTGGCACATATGAGTTATAATATCTTTATTCATGAGCGAACGGCTAAGTTAGGACGTACGAACAGCTGTGCGAAAGAATGTTCTCGTTCCTACTGCACTGCATGAGGAAAACAGCATGAGAGGGGCAAGGTCGAGTGACGTCAGCACTGCTTGTAGCTCACCTCCCCGCAGAAACGTCTCGAAACTATTTTTAAGCTTCTTAACGACTGGGCCAATAAATATGAGACTAACACCAAATTGTAGCTCACATTTTAAAAGTACAACCCCGCAATTTTGAAGTTAATCCGTCCAGTGGTTTCAAGAATATGACAAGTTGAAATTTGGGAAGTATTATCACCACTCCGTCATCTGACTCAGAGAGCTGCTCCCAGCCAGATATAAATAGGTCGAAGAACCGAACCGAGGGTATAGTCAGTGTATCTTAAACTCTACGATCATGACAAGACGTCAGTATGCTCCGTCGCGCTTCGCGAGAAACATAAAAGTTACACTCTAAAACTCTGAAATTGTGCGAGGACGTGGCAAGTGAAGTTTCAGCCACGTCGTGGCGTGTGAAATATTATAAAATTTTCTCTGACTAAACCATCATTGTATAAGACTTACGAGTGTCTTAAATAAGTGAATTTACGATAGAGACTGTGCATTGAAGTATAATTGGGAATTCAAGTGTTTAATTTACCAGTTGACGGTATTGTGGACTTTGTCAATCTCTCGTAATTTTGAACTTTGTCATTGGTACTGACTGCATATTAGGACATTGTGTGTGTGATAAATTGAACTTCCAATTTATGACAATTTAATTAAATCTGAGACGTATTTCTCGTATACTAGTACGATTGTGAACTGTGTGAAATACTATTCCACTAAATATTCAACAAATAACAGGACTAAATGTGACTATTGTTCACGTATTTTCTCGAACATTCGATTACTATGAGAAATTAACTGAATGTTAGGTCATACGAACTCGTGTCATGAAAATGGGGGTTGGTTCGGGAGAGGTGCATGGCGCCGTCTGCAGCGGCTTGAATGTACTAGGTGAGATTCTCCACAGATGTGACACTGCAGTGGAGGGGAGGGGAATGTTGATGTGTGATGGAACATCGGGTGTAGAATGTTGTTGACTGCAGTGACCGCCGATGGGACTTTTAGCTGTGCAGTGAGTGGTGGGGTGACTGTTATTTACGAGTCTTTGCTCACACCGGGGGGACTGTGGCGGCGGGCAACGGGTTTTAATTACTTTATGATGATGTCGCTGAGTGGAGACTTCGCTGACCAATACGCGGTCGCCGTCTTCGGGTGATGGTAGTGGGGCCTGTTTCGTTCTTGAACCGGAATGCCTTTTTAGCTGGTATATCTTCTGCGTTGAACTCTGCAACGGTACTGTCCTCAGTAATGGAGGAGTTCTACACTTCGTATAACTCAGCTGAGACGTTTATAGGGCGGAGTTCTAGGTGGATATTTAATAGGTTGGGGTGGAAGGGGTAAGAACGGGGTGCCTGATCCAGGGTGGTGAAATCCTATTAACTGGTGAGCAGATGGGCAGCAGTGTCTCCGTTGACCTAGTTGATGACTCCTTTAGCGGTTCTACGGATATCTGCGATGTACTCTCGGCACATGTTGAATCTGAGTGGAGTGGAGAATATAGCGTTGGGGGCGGGGCCACTGGAAGTCGGGAGAGGGGTGGGAGAGTAAAAAGGAATGTGTACATGTTGGAGTATGTTGGAGGAAATGGAAGTTGTTGATAAGGCACCTAGTGCAGAATCTAGCGGAAAATGCAAATTTGGAAAGAGTGGTGGTAACAGTTGGAAGCTCATTCTGCATGGTGATGTCCGAAGAGAGCGCCGGGTGACTTATCGGTGCTCTCGGAGGTGCTGGTTCCGGGTGAGCTACCTGGCGCTGTGGGGCTTGTTCCTCTTCCGGAGCAGATCGTGGGGCCAGCCTCGTGAATTGGAATTTAAGTCTCGAGTTGTGCCCTTGTGGAGCTGGTGTCGTTGAAAGGAATCTGGCTTGGAAATTAGGCACTGCATAGATGGACTTTACAGCCGAGTGGTATGCAACTGCTGATGATTGGCTGAATTCGGTGATGGCGGTGGTAGTGGTTGTGCTAGTCATGGCTGTTATGGTGGCCATTGAATAAGGCAGATAAGGAAGCATGGTGAATATTAATGTCCCTGTCGTATAGTGAAGGCTATGGTCTTCCCAGTAGCAATGTACGGAAGCGAAACCTGGACAGTAAGAAAGGCTGAGCGCCGAAGAATAGATGCATTTGAACTATGGTGTTGGAGAAAACTCCTTAGAGTTCCGTGGACTGCGAAGAGATCTAATAAGTCCATATTACAGGAAATCAACCCAGGCTGTTCACTGGAAGGTCAAATACTCAGGCAAAAACTAAAGTACTTTGGTCATATCATGAGAAAACATGATTCACTGGAAAAGACCTTAATGCTGGGGAAGACCGATGGTAACAGGAGAAGAGGGCGACAACGGATGAGGTGGATTGATGACATCAAGGAAGCCACGGCTCTCAATTTAGAAAGACTTCGGAAAATAGTATACGACAGGAAGAAATGGCGCACTTTGGTCTATGGGGTCACGGAGAGTCGAAAGCGACTAAACGACTAACAACAACAACAAGAATGGGATGGAGTTTACAGCAGATTAATCCACTGGATTTGGGGTAGTCGCTGGCACGTCTTGAGGTGATACCTCCCAAAATGTATTCCGTCCACTTATTCAGATCAACTTTTCAATGGGAAATATCGTACGTGACTGACATACGGTGTTGAAAATCGTTGGATGCCGAAGGAATGTGCTGAGATACCACTGTGGGCCTTCTATGTAGGACAGTGCAGAGACAGTTCATTAGGAAAGTATGTACCTCCACCTAAACAAATCACTCCCTTAGGCTTTTATACGAGGTAGGAAAAGTTAAGTTTTCAGAACGAAACCTTCAATTTAATTTCTTCGATTGCAAATGTTTAAAAATTCAGGCAATTAAGGCTTTTCAATCGTGAAATTAACACTACTGATTTCTTTCTTTTTCAGACTTTCAGCAATTGGGGGATATACAAGGTATAACTTACCGGTATACTGAATTCACTGCAGATCATCCATTCCTTTCCTTAATTCGGCACGAAACGTCAGAGACAGCTCTCTTCATGGGCCGCTATTCCGTTCCTCAATTAATGAAGAAATTGGACTGATGAATTAACAATTCATTTTACTATTATAGTAGCATAGGAAAAAATGCTTGTCCACATATTTCCTTTACTCAATAACCCTGACCTATGAAATGGTAGACAGAAAATAGCAACGATTAGAAGTATGTTTTCTGACGAACTTAAGTGAATGGAGCATTTTGAACGTATTCTTAAACACACAGTACTAACGATGGCTTGTAAATGAGTTTAGTCTCAACGATCTCCCTCACTATTTCTTTACAATAACCTAATCAAAGTAATTAAAGTGCGTATAACTTAGGGAAAATTACGTTGGTTTTTTCCTTATTCTTCATCGGCATTTCTCACTCAACATGACAGAGTTCCGTATGCTAGCGGTTTAGTGCATGTAAATTCAACCCTATACCATTCCTGTGATGGTTGCTAGTGTGGATTGATGTGTGTGTATGAGGAGGAGTGCAATGCACAAGCACAAATAGCCAGCATATAAGTTAGAGAATTTAACAATACGCAGTGAAAAGCCCGAGCCTACCAGGAAACGTTCCCATGACGCCTTGAGAGGAAAGTCTGGACGCTGAACGTTCAGCCAAGAAGTCACGCGTCATTACTATTGCCAACTAGCCATCGTTGACTGGATATTGTTTTTACAATCCCCGCGACAGTGTAAGCTAGTGGAGATGAAGGAGCGTATCTCAGCAGTCATGGTAATGTTATTGTTGATAAGTTTATGTCTTAGGACAATGTTGACCACCGCACACACTTCTCTTCCTGCACAGCGTTATTAAGGCATCGTATATCAACGGATTCTCTAATTTCAACTTCCCTTCATGTTTCCTCTTCTCGTAATTTTCTTCTCATTAATGCCGCTATCTAAATTACCTTCCTAATTTATTTATTTAATCGTAAGGTGATTTTAACAACAAAAAAATAAGTCCATGTCCAAGTTTGTAGCCTCTCTACAGTACTTTATGGAAGATGAAACAGGTGGCTGGAGCTTTTGGAGTAGGCATGAAGAGGGCAGCGCGGGATCACTTGGTCCATGGTCTGCTCCTCTTCAGTGCATTCACACATTGGTGAATCCATCCAACACCACTTATGGCGTAAGAGTTTTCACCAAGGAATAAAAGAGATGACTTGTAGTTTGCGAACCGGTTGCTGAGATGGAAACATGATACTTCGGTTTTAGAAGGACTTCGGATAAATCCTCAAGACTTGAAAAATGTTAATATTTTTTCCAAGTCTATTGAAAGAGAGCCTTATCCATTCTCAAAACTTCTGCTTTGAGCTACGAGTGCAAAGTCGTCTGCATAGATGACTTAGTAGCTGTGCTTGATGGTAAGTCATGGATGAAGTGGTTGCGGAGAACTGGGGCCAATACTGATCCCTGTGGCAGACTGTTACTTAATTTTCTTTTGCGACTTCTAGAATCACCTAAGAATACTACAAACTCTCTATCACAGAGCATATTTCAAAGCAGGGAATTACTTCCAGCACTTTAAGAATTAGTCCATGTAGATATTCCCAATTATCGCCGCTCACTACACCTTCCTTTCCCAACCGAAAACATTGTTCTGCTTACACTGTATGCAAGAATCTATCTCTCGCTGGGAATAGCAAAGAACTGTCGCGGCACATACTGTAGTACAACAATCCGCTGCATTGCACCAGAGCGACAGTAGGTGGGCGGTCCTCGAACTTCACTGTACTGCGTATATTTTGTTGCAAGAACCGTTGCACACGTGCGCAGGATTTCACGTACTGATTGCACTGCACGTGTCCCCCCGGGTGGTGCTAAGCGAGCAACAGCGACAAAAGGTGATGCAATTGAACGACATAATGTCTCAAACCTTCCTCATTTATACGGGCTGATGATCACATAGCTTATCCTCATGAATACAGTTGCGCCACTTACAACGACCATCATTACCATTTAACAGTGACGTTCAACAAAATTTTCATGTCGAAGATGCCCGGCGTCTATGTTCGCTGAACAAAACAATATACATATTGTAGTGAAGTTCGTGGACCACCTACTGTCGCTGTGGTGCAATACAGAGAATTGTTGTACTACATAATGGTGCCGTGACAGATATTTGTTATTCCCAGCGAGAGATAGTTTCTTGCATCCAGTGTAAGCAGAACAATGGTTCCAGCTGTGAAGCGCAGATCTTAGTGAGCGACGAAGTTTTTAAGACGTATGTACTGTACATAACCTCACGAGTAATTTGTATACTGCAAGCATAGAAAGTTTGATCCGATTTAAAAGATGTGAGTGAGCCATATAAACTCACATCGCGTGCATCCAAAGTGTAGTGATCTGTTCGCTGAAATGGATTTGGCACCACACCTCGTAGATCTACACTATTTTGAGTATGATGAACGGAGACAAAGAGAAGAGGAAAATCCATTTGATTGGACGGACTCCTCGCTTCAAGACGGTCTTCGCTTGTGACGTCTTTGTTACAATTAATAAGTGACTGACTCCAGTTCCGTACCCGTGGAATTAATCTTCTTGCACCAAAAAACCGCGTAAGTAAATGAGTATTTCAAATTCAAATGCACTTAAGTATTGCGCTCTCGTCCGCACTTCTTTTTCATATTAGTTGATACTGATAAACTAACGATTCAAATAATCTTATAATAAGGGGCTGAAATTGGTATTTTAAAATGTCTATAATAAAGAAGGGAAAAATTATTACAATTGCTTTTACAGGTGGAAAATAATATAAATAAATACTATCCGTCCTAGTGATGACAAAACAGTTGACTGTTCCATACGGAACGTTTCCAACTTGATACATTTAGGACGACTGACTGTCGAAATTCTCACTGACTTCTGAATACTACCCTGAATTACTACCGAGGGGAATAATAGATAGAAAAACGAGCGCCAAGAAACCATGATTTCGAAACCAAGGATTAGCATTGGTACAATAGGCTAATGATAATAACAAGGTAACAGTTTTACCATGGTTTCATAACGCTTTATATTTACAAAGAATGATATATCCAGGCATAGATGATGCTTGATCTGTCGTAGCTAGTCCAACAATTGTAACGGTTCAAATCCCGTTACAAGATGATATCAGTATTTTTATTATTTTATCTGTATTATTATTATTATTATTATTATTATTATTATTTATTATTATGTCCGTATTATTATGTTATCTGTGATATTGTTACTATTATTGTAATTATCCGTTTTATTCAATTCGATTTTGCAATTGCCTGTTGCTTGCAAGATTGTACTTAGATGTATGCATATATACGTATGTGTAGATTATCATTAAACACCTGTACAGTGAGAATTGTTGTATATATCAGAGATTGGGTGTGACTTTGGTGCATTGTGCAATATTGTTGGCGATTCTGCCAAGTCATCGCCACTTCATGGCTACGGCATTGTATTTATTTAGCAATGCGCTCACGGACTCAGAGAGCCGGCGGCTATTTCACCACTGGATGTAATATCTGTCGCGTAGGTGGGAGTATGTCATGGTTATTTCTGGAGATTACGTAGCTGTGTCAACCAACATCTATATAAGGTGGATGCATATTGTAGCGTCAGTCATTAGTTATACGGATGCAGTACAGTGAAGAAGTCTACTAGATCAAGAGGCCTTAGTTGGTCAGTGAACGAGTGTGAACGAGAGATGATGAGCCATTAATTATTGGTCATTGAGAGAGTGAGACCAAAAGGTTGGTGGCTCACTCAGTTGAAGACACGGACGCAAGGGCTTACCATGAAGTCAGAGAGGGCAACCCTGGACCTGCCAAGAGGTCATACCATATTGACTTACAAAGAAGTCCGATGATATGGAGAAGAAGCAGTCACAAGGATGTATCACCAAGTTAGGCGTGACACATCTACAGTAAACACCAGATCAAAGGAATACGTCGTGATTACACTAAAAGTGTTGAAGGTACAGTCAAGTGAATCAGTGAGGGAAATATTTCGTATAAATTGTTAAATGTCCGGTCAAGAAGAATTCAAATTCATGCCTAGTTTCTTTCAGTTGCAATGTCATAATTTCATATTCTCATCTGTTTTATCGCAACAAGACTCACTATTTTTTGATATATTATCTAAAGAATATATATTGTTCTATCAAACGAATTCATAGTTTCATTTCATTGACAGTAAAATATCTTAACCTCAAAATTAATGGGGAAACCAAACGCCAATCTCCTTTTCCCAGAACTTATATGGTATGTTGTCAAAAGTAAGCTTATTACCCCACACCCTGTTAGTATGTTCTCAATGTGTCGACGCAACGTGGGACTCGAATAAATTCAGAATCTGTTCTGAATGACAGCATATCATAGGTTCATTCTGGGAAGAGTATGCACATTTAAGCCAACGGAAATTATTACCGGTACATTTCAGGACTATAATTCTGTGATATATATTTGTATTTTGGGGATATGTCAAGGGATTTGAAGAGGGAAATTAATTTGAGATCGCGTACTATCACTAGTGAACCAAAGATGGACAAGGAAGACAATAACAAGTCATGTGACGACGAGGTCATTGCTTCCGCGGACATCCAAGGTGAAATTCAGAGTAGGGAACAGGTGAATACGATGGAAGTTTCTGAGTTAATTCAGGAAAGTGCAGAAATTGAGAAGCACGCTGAAACTCAAAAGGAAATCGCGGGAGGAATGAACCAAGAAATTCTAAGTTTGCTGCTGGCCAGATTTGCAGCGATGGAGGAAAAGATTGATACTAGTAGTGAAAATAGTCAGAAAAGAATGGAGGAAAAGATTGATATTAGTAGCGAAAATAGTAATAAACGAATGCAACAAATAATTAGTAGTAACGAAAATAGTAAGAAAGAGATGAAAGAATTATTTAGTAGTAGTAGTGAAAATAATAAGAAAGAGATGAAAGAATTAATTAGTACTAATAATGAAAATTGTAATAAACAGATTAACTCTCTAAGTAGTAAAATGGAAGAATTAATTGGTAGTAATAAAGAGAATTTTAATGGGATTAATGATAAAATAGATGGGTTAAGAGAATCACTAATTTCTAAAATAGATACTAAGATAGTAGAGGTAACTAATCAAATATCTACGTTAGAAAATAAGTTAAATAAAGAGTGTGTTGACCTTAGGAAAGAAATGGAGTCGAGTCGGAGCGAGCTTCATACTCAAATTGAGCATGTGAAAGGAACTTGTACAGAGAATATCAAGGAGTTAAGTAATAAGATTTATAGTAATCGGGAAGAAATTCATGAGGTAGCCGAGAAGAGATTGGATAAGATTTGCAATGCAGTTGGGGAAGAGATGGGGGAACAGATTAGTAGAAATGAACAAATTGAAAGCAAACTTGTGGAGGTCCCTGAACTACGGAACGAACAGGAAACGCTATCACAGCAGGTGAGAAAGAGAGAGGAAGAATTGCAGGAAGACGTAAGAATAGAGGAAGAGAAGGCTGACTGAGCAGCGGAAGAAGAAGAAGAAGTTGTGAACTGCCAGGGAGTAATGTGGCAGAAAGGTACAGGTGAGACGGCGAGAGAAGTGGTAATAGCGAGTGGTTTGTTCAGTAGGGATTGTGATTTAACCAACTTTTCTGGAAAACAGTTTAATCCTATAGAGTTTGTGAAAATAGTTGAGAAAAGGTTTGCAAGTAAGTTGAGGAATAATATTATTGAATGGGAATACGTACTGGAAATCTTGTCGAATGTTTTTGTCGGTAAAAGTAAAATATGGTTTCGAGTGTACTGGGATAATATGTCTAATTTGGGAGAATTTAGAGAAAATTTCATTGACAGGCTTTGGAAGGAATGTGTGGAAGGGCGCACGCGCGAGAGAGAGCGCATGATAGCTGGGGAAAGTAGTATAGTAGAGAGAGAGGGGAAAATGTTAGCCGTGTATCAGAGGAGAGGGGGTGATCATGATGAGCAGAGGATTAATCGTGGTGTCAATGGTGAGAGGGGTCAGAGGAGTAACCAGAGAGAATTGGAAGATTTGAGGAGTATGTATTTGCGTTATGAGAAAGTCAGAAGAGTAATCAGAGAGAATCGGAAGATGGGAGGCGTACGGATATGAGTTATCAGAGAGATTATGATAGTCTCAATATGAATGTTATCGAGGTGTCGTTATCGAGTCAGAGTATTTCAGATTCACAGGGAATCGGGTAAATTAAGTGAACAGTCCAAAGGTAGAAGATGAACTGGCATTTAGTATAAGTAGTTATGTAGTGAAAGTAGATTTAAGAGTACAGTGTGATTGTGACCTAAGTAATGTTAAGTGAGGCATTTAAGTAATGTCGTAGTCGTAGATAATGAAGTAATTAATGGTAGTAGTAAGTTAGACGTAAGAAGTGATCTGTTAAAGTGATGTAAGTACTTATAATACTGAGAATATGATGTAAGTAGTGAGGTAGTAACTCCGATGATGGAAATTGTGAGATGAAGAAGGTACTATTAGATATTATAACAGCCGTTGGGTAAGTCAAAGTAAGTAAATAAGATGATAGCGGTAGTAATCACGATAGAAGATGATGGTAAGTTTCAACTATGCCTTGTTGTACCAGAACTTGTGTGTTCAGTTGTTTTAGGAGCTGACTTGGTTGCAAATCATGGAAGTAGAGTAGTCTTTAATTTAGGTAGTGTGTGTTTGTTCTGGGATATAACTAGCAAAGAAGTACGTGTTAATTATGATGGTCTGAGGTAAGTGTTTGGTAACGTGTGTTCTTT
Organism: Anabrus simplex; assembly: GCF_040414725.1. Lineage (NCBI taxonomy): Eukaryota > Metazoa > Arthropoda > Insecta > Orthoptera > Tettigoniidae > Anabrus > Anabrus simplex. The sequence goes on along the minus strand of NC_090265.1, from coordinate 61,010,412 downwards.
GAAATATATGGGCGATAAGTGAAGTTGTTCCTAGTGAGAGGAAATGTTTTGTTGGGTGTGTTACGTGCCTGTACGACCAGTATACGAGGGATAGTCGGTATGAGGCAGTGACGTGAGGTAATTTGAGTGAATTACAGGAGGAGTAATTGTGTTCGATGTTAGGTAAGCATCGAGAGGTATTTAGTGGTAAGTGAGGAACAACACGTATATGAACATAAATTTGTAGTACATGACCATTCATCATTTGTGGGACCTAAGTACCCCATTCCACTTAAATATGCTAGTGCTGTCGAAGAACAAATAAACATTATGCTGGATTACGGAATAATTGAACCATCTTGTAGTCATAGCATTGATTCTTTAATTATTGTTGCCAAGAAGGATGTGATTTATTGATATATAAGTTAATAAAGGCAAAATTGATTCAGTTTGAGTGACAGAGTGCTACTCAGAGTTCCATTTCATCATCTGCAGAGGCGGGAAATATGTTGAAGTTATATTTTTGTATCAGGGGTATTTCACTATTGTGAACCGTATTGGGAAGTGTGCATATTCTTATATTCTTATAAATTCAGGAAGGGGATATTGTCGGTATTTATAGTATTATATATGTAAAGAAGTATTTCACGTGAGATTTGTTGAAATAAGAGTAAGATGATTAAATTTTGTGAGAAACTGGCAAAATAAAATTAACATCTGCGATATGCGTGTGAACCAAGTGTCGTATTGGTGTATTGGAAGAATAAGTGCTACATTGTCATGTACTGTGTGACAAAAAAACGGAGAACAGGACATTGGACAGTTATCTGCGATAACAATATGCGAGAACAGTTCTCATATAAGTGATATTTCACAAAAAGTTTTGATATGTTAAAAAAAGAAGAATGTAGTGTAATCATTTAAAATTATTTGTATGTGTTTAATCAAGTGCTATATACTCTTGTGATTTGTATGAGAGAAAAAGAGAATGGGATGTGGCGTTATTAAAATAGAAACTCTTATTGAATCATATACTTTCGACAATCTGCGGTTATTGGACATTTATTTAAATTGTGTCTATTTTTGACACTTGTAATTCTTATTCTCTGCTAGTGACCGTGTGGTTCCCAGCCTGGTAACTGTGTTGAACTATTATATTACCACGTTCATATGAGGCTGGAGTTCGACTGTATTTGAAGTATAAATTAAGAAAGACTTCGTATTTCGTGAACTTGGATTATATCTGCCCTAGCACCTTGGACGTTTGGCTACTAAGTACCTGCTCTGCCTATACGAGGAGAGATGAACTTTCCGTTGTATGGTTACTCTATGTGTGTAGTTTCTAAACGTGTAATTGCACTGTAGGCCAGCTACAGGGACTGCTACGCTATCTATCAGATTGAATGTAGCACTGAAGAGTGTGATGTGACCGTTGCTCGCCAGGGCGCGTATCTAGTCTTCCATGTGTCGCGCCTAGCGGCGAACTTGGTAGCGTTTTTTTTTTTTTGCGCAGGAAGTCTTGGAGGCTGGTTGTGGCAATGATGGCTGCGGAGACTGTTACCAGAACGATGTGTACTCCAACTGGTGTTGGATGATAAACAACAAACCACATCGAGTGATGGGAGTTTAAGTATTTTGTTTTGGTGTATAATATGTGTGTTAATTTGTAAATATGTAATTATATAGGTAGTTTATTTATACTTGTAGAGTGATAATGTTAGGTCGAACTACGAGGTGAGTTATCTTGGCATAAGGCTTGCTTGTAAGTATTTTAACGTATCATTGCTATTAATATTATTTTACTGCGTGTGTGTAATATTTGAATTGGTGTGGAATATGAACATTGTGGACATCTAAGTTTTAGTGATGCCGTGTTTTGCTCCTAGTGTACGTGCTGTACATAACGGTGGGCCATCCTTGTGCTAAGATAACATTTTGAAAATTTTTATCGTGTCCTTGTTTTACATTTGTCATTCTCTTCGCTCGGGCTTTACCTTTCGGTGTTTTTGCTTGTGATTTTCCTTGTAATGCCCATATGCGTGTGCCGCTTTTCTTTAAACTGTGGCATTATATCGTTTTCTTACGTGTTGTATTGTTGGCGTATATTTGTGTTTCTGCTTGTCTCCTTGTGCGAATTGTGTTGCTTGTCGCATGTTTTGGCTATCCTGTGCCCGTATTTTGACCTAACACTGCACCTACATTTCTCTCTAGAATTTTCTTTAATCTTTTTTTTATATTATTATTATTATTATTATTAGTCACCTTTGGTAAGTTGAATTATGCTTAATTTTCTTGGTGAATACTTGAGTTGAGTCTGGTTTAGTTATATTCTTTCCCTTTGAGGGCTTTAAATTAAATATCACTCCATTGTTGGTGTAATATCGTATAAATGTTATCAGTTTCAACAATACAAGTAACGTTTAGTAGGTCGAGGGCTGGACACCCCTGGAGAATAGGATGGTTCCTTATCTTATCTTTTCGTGTGGGTATTGTTGTTATTATCTCCTCGTGCCTGACAGTTATGTAACATTATTAGTGTGAAGGGTGTGTGCATTGTGTCTGCCGCGATGACTGTATCGTGTGTTATACTCCATATTTTATTCGTTGTATTGATTTTTTTTCTTCTGAATCTGTTGGTTCTATATTGTGTTCTGGGTTATGCTAAGTGATCTGTTCGTGCTTTTGCTGATGTTACTGTGGCTCATGTTTACGTTTGTTTACCAAGGTTGGGTGATTGAAAATTAATTGTAACTTGGGATATATTTCTTTTAAACGGTGCCGTGTGAGCTTGTGATTATAACATGTTCGTAATCGTGGCTTGATTTGACTGTCACGTTCCGTGGTGCTGCCTTCGTATCCGGGTTTGGTGTGGGCCATTTACTTCTACCGGGTGCTGTCACAGTCCTCGATTTGCTAACCCCTTTCTCCCCTTTCGGGCTTAAATGTTAAAATTTCATTTAATTTTAGAATACGTCAAACATGTGCGTACCATGGTACCTACGTAGTTTTCCTGATGCATCAGTATATAGGTATATATAAAAAAATGGTTGTTTGTAAAGAAATGAATGATTTTATTTATTAGAAATGAATTTCCTTCTACTTATATTATTCGTTGGTTTTCTGAATATTTATTTTACCCTAAATGTTGGGTGCTAATTGTAAGTTCAATACTTTTCTCAGGTTATTTAAATTTTATCCAAAGGTTTAAATTGTAGTGTAAAAAGATTTATTTATTATATTTTATTTTAAATTTTTTGAATTTTTCTGGTGTCATTTCTTGGTGTGTTTGCTAAGCAATTTCCTGATCCCGTCCTCTCTCTTTAAATGGGTAGGCTTCTGGTCCCTACATGCTTCCTCTTGTCTATTTCCTTGGGTATGTTTTACTGTCTTATCTTATTTTTGCCCTGCTGAAAATGTATTTGTAAGCGCTCGTCCCTATGACCATCGTCATTTACTCATACTTATTAGGGGCGTTGCAGTAGTGGTAGCAGATCGAGCGTGGTTTTCTGTGTTGAAGCTACGCAGGATAGCTAGTTATGAAATTGCCACGCAGGCAGCCTGAATGACACCAAGAATAATGCTAAGTACTTCTCATGTAATCTGTTCAAGAAATTTTGTTTTGAGCTATCTATCTCCCATGTCACTACTTCTCCCTACCATCCTGCCCCATCGTATGCTGAGAGACTGAATCGGAATCTTAAATCTGCGTTGATTGCGTTCCATCATAAGGATCATCAAAATTGGGATTCCTCTCTGCACTGGCTAACATATGCATTAAATTCAGCTGTTCATGAGTCTCATATGCAAACTCCCATGTCACTGATGTTCTCCTTCACCCCCTTTTCACCCATTTCTAATCTGTTGAGGATTGATGAATTGCTTCCTGTGAAAAAGGATCCTGAGGAGATTAAAAGAGTGTGGAAGAAAGCTAAAGAAAGATTAAAAGTTTCACATGTTAAAGTGGCAAAGCAGTATAATAAGGACCGTCGACCCACTGACCTGGCTGTTGGTGACGAAGTCTATATCAAGACTCATTACCAAAGTAAGGCGGTTGATAAATTCAGTCGTAAGCTTGCTCCCCGTTTCCATGGTCCTTGTACTATCTTAGAGTTTTTGACCCCTGTTTCTGTTTTGGTAAATGATCCCATTTCTAAAAGAATCAGGCGAGTTCATCTCAGCCAAGTAAAACCAGCTTAAATTATTAATTTATGTCCGTTGTAAATGTTAGACTCTAATTGTATGTTTTAATATGTAACATTTCATGTGTATGGCCTTGATGGCAGAAGTATTTCCTATGTAACTAGTGAGGATTTGGTGCTCCTTATCACTCCGTGCAATAATTTTGTGGGTCGGTACCTGTTATGGTAGACCTTGCCGAATTTTAAAACTGTTTCCCGTGCTGTGTGCACGTATTTTTTTTAAATGAAACTTTTGGGATGAAATCTCATGTCACTGTAAGTGTTGGAACTTACTATTGTCCCGTGATTTTTCTAAAATCTTATCGTTACTCCGGGTCATGAGAACCCAGTTCGTATTAAATCTACAACCTAAATATATGTGACTGGACCATTTTGCAATTATTAGTGTATGTGTGGTGTGCTTGTTCCCTCGTTGTCTGCTTCCTCGTTCATGTTGCAGCTTGTGCGCGCAAACTCCATCCTGAAGCTGCTGTTTCCTGAAGTGCCCGAGGACTGGTACATCACAGGATGTCATGGGAGCTCAACATTTGGTGCTGCTGATTGCAAGTCATGTGTCTGTTTTCCACCTGGTGCGTTGTACGCTGTCCTTACTGGCCATTTGAACACCGTCTTCTTGCACATTGAACAGTCCATGTGTGCCCAGTGTTGTTTCTTCTATGTCACCCATTTCCAAGTAAGATTGTTCCAAAGTTATTCTATATGCTTGAAGGGAACCATACTCGACGCCGAGAAAATCTGACACTAATCTGGTGACGCCTAAATGCATTATGAACATATCTTGTGGACTTATATCTATCCTTGAACGTTCTTGTACTCTGCGACGCAGTGACACCTTCCTGAGTGCACAAGACTGTATGCTACCTGCTTCGTCTCGGCCCCCAGTGGTCCTCTTTCGGCGGGGGGTGACTGTGGCGTTATTAAAATAGAAACTCTTATTGAATCATATACTTTCGACAATCTGCGGTTATTGGACATTTATTTAAATTGTGTCTATTTTTGACACTTGTAATTCTTATTCTCTGCTAGTGACTGTGTGGTTCCCAGCCTGGTAACTGTGTTGAACTATTATATTACCATGTTCATATGAGGCTGGAGTTCGACTGTATTTGAAGTATAAATTAAGAAAGACTTCGTATTTCGTGAACTTGGATTATATCTGCCCTAGCACCTTGGACGTTTGGCTACTAAGTACCTGCTCTGCCTATACGAGGAGAGATGAACTTTCCGTTGTATGGTTACTCTATGTGTGTAGTTTCTAAACGTGTAATTGCACTGTAGGCCAGCTACAGGGACTGCTACGCTATCTATCAGATTGAATGTAGCACTGAAGAGTGTGATGTGACTGTTGCTCGCCAGGGCGCGTATCTAGTCTTCCATGTGTCGCGCCTAGCGGCGAACTTGGTAGCGTTTTTTTTTTTTTTTTTTTTTGCGCAGGAAGTCTTGGAGGCTGGTTGTGGCAATGATGGCTGCGGAGACTGTTACCAGAACGATGTGTACCCCAACTGGTGTTGGATGATAAACAACAAACCACATCGAGTGATGGGAGTTTAAGTATTTTGTTTTGGTGTATAATATGTGTGTTAATTTGTAAATATGTAATTATATAGGTAGTTTATTTATACTTGTGGAGTGATAATGTTAGGTCGAACTACGAGGTGAGTTATCTTGGCATAAGGCTTGCTTGTAAGTATTTTAACGTATCATTGCTATTAATATTATTTTACTGCGTGTGTGTAATATTTGAATTGGTGTGGAATATGAACATTGTGGACATCTAAGTTTTAGTGATGCCGTGTTTTGCTCCTAGTGTACGTGCTGTACATAACGGTGGGCCATCCTTGTGCTAAGATAACATTTTGAAAATTTTTATCGTGTCCTTGTTTTACATTTGTCATTCTCTTCGCTCGGGCTTTACCTTTCGGTGTTTTTGCTTGTGATTTTCCTTGTAATGCCCGTATGCGTGTGCCGCTTTTCTTTAAACTGTGGCATTATATCGTTTTCTTACGTGTTGTATTGTTGGCGTATATTTGTGTTTCTGCTTGTCTCCTTGTGCGAATTGTGTTGCTTGTCGCAAGTTTTGGCTATCCTGTGCCCGTATTTTGACCTAACACTGCACCTACATTTCTCTCTATAATTTTCTTTAATCTTTTCTTTACATTATTATTATTATTATTATTAGTCACCTTTGTTAAGTTGAATTATGCTTAATTTTCTTGGTGAATACTTGAGTTGAGTCTGGTTTAGTTATATTCTTTCCCTTTGAGGGCTTTAAATTAAATATCACTCCATTGTTGGTGTAATATCGTATAAATGTTATCAGTTTCAACAATACAAGTAACGTTTAGTAGGTCGAGGGCTGGACACCCCTGGAGAATAGGATGGTTCCTTATCTTATCTTTTCGTGTGGGTATTGTTGTTATTATCTCCTCGTGCCTGACAGTTATGTAACATTATTAGTGTGAAGGGTGTGTGCATTGTGTCTGCCGCGATGACTGTATCGTGTGTTATACTCCATAAATTATTCGTTGTATTGATTTTTTTTCTTCTGAATCTGTTGGTTCTATATTGTGTTCTGGGTTATGCTAAGTGATCTGTTCGTGCTTTTGCTGATGTTACTGTGGCTCATGTTTACGTTTGTTTACCAAGGTTGGGTGATTGAAAATTAATTGTAACTTGGGATATATTTCTTTTAAACGGTGCCGTGTGAGCTTGTGATTATAACATGTTCGTAATCGTAGCTTGATTTGACTGTCACGTTCCGTGGTGCTGCCTTCGTATCCGGGTTTGGTGTGGGCCATTTACTTCTACCGGGTGCTGTCACAGTCCTCGATTTGCTAACCCCTTTCTCCCCTTTCGGGCTTAAATGTTAAAATTTCATTTAATTTTAGAATACGTCAAACATGTGCGTACCATGGTACCTACGTAGTTTTCCTGATGCATCAGTATATAGGTATATATAAAAAAATGGTTGTTTGTAAAGAAATGAATGATTTTATTTATTAGAAATGAATTTCCTTCTACTTATATTATTCGTTGGTTTTCTGAATATTTATTTTACCCTAAATGTTGGGTGCTAATTGTAAGTTCAATACTTTTCTCAGGTTATTTAAATTTTATCCAAAGGTTTAAATTGTAGTGTAAAAAGATTTATTTATTATATTTTATTTTAAATTTTTTGAATTTTTCTGGTGTCATTTCTTGGTGTGTTTGCTAAGCAATTTCCTGATCCCGTCCTCTCTCTTTAAATGGGTAGGCTTCTGGTCCCTACATGCTTCCTCTTGTCTATTTCCTTGGGTATGTTTTACTGTCTTATCTTATTTTTGCCCTGCTGAAAATGTATTTGTAAGCGCTCGTCCCTATGACCATCGTCATTTACTCATACTTATTAGGGGCGTTGCAGTAGTGGTAGCAGATCGAGCGTGGTTTTCTGTGTTGAAGCTACGCAGGATAGCTAGTTATGAAATTGCCACGCAGGCAGCCTGAATGACACCAAGAATAATGCTAAGTACTTCTCATGTAATCTGTTCAAGAAATTTTGTTTTGAGCTATCTATCTCCCATGTCACTACTTTTCCCTACCATCCTGCCCCATCGTATGCTGAGAGAGTGAATCGGAATCTTAAATCTGCGTTGATTGCGTTCCATCATAAGGATCATCAAAATTGGGATTCCTCTCTGCACTGGCTAACATATGCATTAAATTCAGCTGTTCATGAGTCTCATATGCAAACTCCCATGTCACTGATGTTCTCCTTCACCCCCTTTTCACCCATTTCTAATCTGTTGAGGATTGATGAATTGCTTCCTGTGAAAAAGGATCCTGAGGAGATTAAAAGAGTGTGGAAGAAAGCTAAAGAAAGATTAAAAGTTTCACATATTAAAGTGGAAAAGCAGTATAATAAGGGCCGTCAGTAGTATAATAAGCGGGTTCGGCCGCCTCCTCCTCCTCCCGCCGCCTCCTCCGCCGCCTTCTCCGCCGCCGCCGCCCGCGGGAAATTTGAATTTTGGCGGGAAATTTGAATTTTGGCGGGAGATTTGAATTTGTAAACAAAGCCACGTGCTTTTTGACAGCTGTCATCGACAACAACGCATCGCTAACCTCACTGCTGCCATCTTGACGGGCCTAAACCTCACTAGTACCAACTTAACCTAACTAGCGTGAGGTAAACAAAGCCACGTGTTTTTTGACAGCCACGTGCTTTTTGACAGACAACAACGCATCGCTAACCTCAGTACTGCCATCTTGACGGGCCTAAACCTCAGTAGTGCCAACTTAACCTCACTAGCGCGAGGTAAACAAAGCCACGTGCTTCTTGACAGCCACGTGCTTTTTGACAGATTTGTAAACAAAGCCACGTGCTTTTTGACAGACAACAACGCATCGCAAACCTCAGTACTGCTATCTTGACAGGCCTAAACCTTAGTGGTACCAACTTAACCTAACTAGCATGAGGTAAACAAAGCCACGTGCTTTTTGACAGCCACGTGTTTTTTTGACAGCCACGTGCTTTTTGACAGACAACAACGCATCGCTAACCTCAGTACTGCCATCTTGACGGGCCTAAACCTTAGTAGTACCAACTTAACCTAACTAGCATGAGGTAAACAAAGCCACGTGTTTTTTGACAGCCACGTGCTTTTTTGACAGCTGTCATCCGCCATCTTTAATCCAGAGAGCACCGTGCTGCCCTCTTTAGATGTAAATTCGTCACCTGTCACCCGCAGTGCTGCCATCTCGGCGGGCCTAAACCTTAGTGCTACCAACTTAACCTCACTAGCGTGAGATAAACAAAGCCACGTGCAGCTGTCATCCGCCATCTTTAATCTATAGAACACAGTGCTGCCCTCTTTAGCTACTTACCTTTGAAATGTGGTGGCGGATAATTTGAAAAATGCTTTTTGACAGCAGCCATCTTTGAGCACGGTGCTGCCCTCTTTAGCTACTTACCTTTGAAATGTGGTGGCAGGCAATTCCACATGACAGCAGCCATCTTTGAGCACCGTGCTGCCCTCTATGTGGTGGCGGCAAATTCCACGTGCTCTTGTTTGGAAACAAACTCACGTGCTTTTTTCGACAGCTGTCATCTGCCATCTTTAATCAACAGAGCACAGTGCTGCACTCTTTAGCTAGATACCTTTGAAATGTTGTGGCGGCAATTTGAAAAATTCTATGTGCTCTTGTTGGGAAACAAAGCTACGTGCTTTTTTGACAGCTGTCATCCGCCATCTTTGAGCACTATGCTGCGGGCAATTTCGTCAGCTGTCATCCGCCATCTTTAATCCAGAGAGAACAGTGCTGCACTCTATGTGGTGGCGGCAAATTCCACGTGCTTTACAAACCAATGTGCTTTTCTGACAGCTGTCATCCACCATCTTTAATCCAGAGAGAACAGTGCTGCACTCTATGTGGTGGCGGCAAATTCCACGTGCTTTACAAACCCGTGTGCTTTTCTGACAGCTGTCATCCGCCATCTTTAATCCAGAGAGAACAGTGCTGCACTCTATGTGGTGGCGGCAAATTCCACGTGCTTTACAAACCTATGCGCTTTTCTGTCATCCACCATCTTTAATCCAGAGAGAACAGTGCTGCACTCTATGTGGTGGTAGCAAATTCTACGTGCTCTTGTTTGGAAACAAATTCTACGCGCTCTTCAGCTGTCATCCGCCATCTTTAATCAAGAGAGCACCGTGCTGCCCTCTTTGTGGTGGCGGATAATTTGAAAAAATTCAGCAGCCATCTTTAATCCAGAGAGAACAGTGCTGCCCTCTTTAGCTACTTACCTTTGAGGCGGTTAATTTGAAAAATTCTTTTCGACAAGCAGCCATCTTTAATCTAGAGAGGACAGTGCTGCCCTCTTTAGCTAGTTACCTTTGAGGCGGTTAATTTGAAAAATTCAGCTGCCATCTTTAATCCAGAGAGAACAGTGCTGCCCTCTTTAGCTACTTACCTTTGAGGCGGTTAATTTGAAAAATTCTAGCTGCCATCTTTAATGAAAAGAGCATCGTGGTGCTATCTTGCGGGTAATATTTTACATCACAGCTGTCATCCACCATCTTGCATTGCTAACCTTAGTGCTGCCCTCTTTAGCTACTTACCTTTGACAAGCTGTCACCCGCCATCTTGCATCGCAAACCTCAGTGCTGCACTCTATGTGGTGGCGGATAATTTGAAAAAATATTTTTGACAAGCAGCCATCTTTAATCCAGAGAGAACAGTGCTGCCATTTTTAGCTACTGCCATCTTACATCGCTTACCTCGCTGCTGGTGGCGGCTAATTCGAACAAGTTTAATCACGCATCGGGCAAGCTAGAGTAAGCACGTGCTGTTGTGATGACGTCATTGTGCATGTTTAGACTTGTCCGTTTTCTTAAGAGTAAGTCGATGTAAAGGAATGTGGTAGCGGTAAATTCGAACAAGTTTAAACATGCATCGGGAAAGCTAGAGTAAGCACGTGCTGTTGTGATGACGTCATTGTGCATGTTTAGACCTGATCGTTTTTCTTAAGAGTAAGTCGGAGTAAAGCAGTGCAATAAGTACAACATTTTTGAATGCGATCAAATATTTATTTACAAATGTACTACAACAGTGTTCGTTTTTTTTGCTGCTGACAAGGTTGGTGTGCTTCTTAACAACGTATGCTTCTGAAATGCCTCCTGCAACATTCAAATTAAACAAAGCATTTAGAAATATATTATACTAAGTATGTTATGCTTTACAGAGAAGATCATGTACTTCTTACCTTGCTGTTATTCCTTTTCGGAATCATCATCATCATCATGAAGTACTAGAGAAAGTTCATTCATACACTGTGTACAGTGTTCAATCCTCGGATTTGGTCCATCCCAATCATCATCACCATTTTCTCCTCGATGCTTGTAATGTCGTTCACAAGATCTGCATAAAGCTACTTCGATTGACATCTTACTGTGTAGAGGAAGGATGTCCCAAAAATTATGTACGTAAGAGGCAGCGTACGTATATAAAAATCCTGGTGGTAAGTATTGAATAAGATGTTTCGGCATCGACGATCTACGTTTATAGAACATCTTAATAGCCTCACTCACTCGTGAAACATAAATAAGATGTTGCGTATGAGCATGCAAACAGCATGCACATTTACAGTTTTGTTCCATAGCGTACGATGTCGAAGCACACACTAATGAAAATGATAAAGATCTATTCTTATTTATAGTCTCGTAACAATATTCGTTAGCGGATGGTAAGTAACATCACTCATATGAATAATAAGACAATAGGCTGCTGTGTTAGCAGGAATGTTTTCAGATGTTTCAAATTCTAAACGAATATCAACTGGAGATTCTTTTATAGATTCTTCATGATAAGAGCAGTCTATAACTACAATCGGTGCTTTATTTTTAAATTCTTGAGGTGTAAATAGCGGACGATCTTCTTTCTGATAATACGATGATTGAAATTTACAAAACATGTCATAGAGCATCCCAAACTTATTTTTCTCAAAGTTAATGTCGATGTTTTCGTAGGGATACGTAATTCCATTGAGATATAGTCTAACGTGTCTTAATTTGCAGTGATCAAACAGTGAGCTATCTTTTTCGTGATTGAATTTACGATTAGTTTGAAATCCAAAAATAATGTACAAGGGCTTCTCAGTAAAACGTGATGTTTTAACAGCCCAGCTATGCTTGTTTGTAGGTGGTAACACAGGATATTCATGCAGCTCCCAACTTCTAAAACGTATAGGTAATGGTGTATCATTTTCTACAATCTTGAGCAATCGAAGTTTTTCACGATCAGATAAAGTTACATGTGGGATCCGCCACAGTATACGATGCAGTGTTATTTTCGATTCTACAGGTGTTTCTACTGCTTTAAGAGAATTGTAATCACTTCGATCACGGATTAGAATAAGCTCTTGTTTTACGTTGATTATAATACGTGTAAAGTCTTCTGCGAATCCAAAAATATGTTTCAGTGATAACATACCCGTAAAAGTTCCATCCTCATTAATCATCCAGTTGTTAGTAGATTTTGGACACCATCCAGCCATCCGCAAAAGATTACTTTCTTCATCACAGAAAGAAGGGTAGAGTTTCATTGCGCTTGTAATACCAACATTCTTCGTTCGATCTATTTCAACATTATTTACTTCATATCGCGCTTCAGAAAAGAGAAAAGCTAGAGCATGGTTGTTTAGTTGTGAAGTGCTTGGTCCACTTCCATCAGACTTTTCTAATCGTCCTTCAATATAGAGGTAGCTTTCGTGCGGTAAGGTGTAAACATCTTGTTGATTAATAATAAAATGAATTTCATCATTGTTATTTAATCCAAACGTAAAAGGTTGATAGGAATGAAGCTCACTTCGTACTACACCTTCACGACTTTCTGCTGTATTCGTAATGTCTAGCATTTCTTCCATTCTGTTGTAGTAGTGTATATCCTAAATCTTGGAGTATCTGCTTATGGGTATCTGTTAACTCGATGAGTCTCTGCACACATGTAGTATGTCTTCGGAATGTACACCGTGTTTTATAGATGGTTTTCATACTGGTTTAAGATGTAGTTTGTAAGCTACGTACGCGTGCTGATCTAAATGAATAAGCTGATTATGTTTATTTACAAGTCTAAGAGTAATGTTGCTAATGTGTTTTACAGACACAGGATGATAAAGAACTACTGCTGGTTTCTCACAAATAGTATATCCACGTTCCTCTGTAACAATAAAGTCGTGCAGGACGTGCGAAGGTTGTAGATTACTATTCAAGTCTGTAATAATATTACAAGTAATGTTCACATTATAATCATCGAAGAGTTTTATAGGTTGATCAGACTCGTAACGTACGTTCGGTAGGAGCTCCCTCGATGAAAATCCAAGCAGTGGTCCAATCGAATCAGGTTGTGATTTGAAGTCAATCTTAAATGATGATTCAATAACACATTTATGCGTAATGTTGCTTATAGTGATTGAGAACTTGTAATTATGATTACTAAAACTATCTTCCCCAAACTGATCAATTAACGTACTTTCAATATAGTCGTGAATATCATCTACTGTATAACTACCTGAGGGTAGTGTTAGCACATACTCATCGTAATAGAACTTGTTTAAACCATCACGCACATTATAGATTTTATTGTAGCTTTCAAACGATACTAGTCCAAGACTATGCGGCTGATAACCAAGTTCGATTGGCGGATTAAAATAGATGGTTGTTTCAGGTCCTTCTCCACGTACAGCAAACGTTCTTAAACTGTTCGTCATCACGTAGACACTAATACACTTTCTCTACTGTCTGGGTTTGATATAAGAACATAAGACATAATCGTCCGCACATGCGTGTATTAAAGTTTTGCACACGGTTTTTATTGTAAACAATGTCTGCACTGCTTCCGAAATAACGTATGAGCTCAAAAGGGGGAGGTAAATCTCCATAGCTATCAAAATACCATACTTTAGATTTACGTTTTACATAAGCAACGTAATGAGTTCCAGGTCCACGACTGTCGTCCAAGTTAATTACGGCACTTTCACGTTCACGTGGACGTGCTGGTAGTTGATCGCGCATATACACTCCTCGAAAATAATGAATTCCTAGTTGTTTAGCAAACGTAAAAACTTCATCATGTGTTAGAGCTCGATATGGCAGTGCATTCAGTAGACGTTTTTTGGAGAAATGTAGATACCAAGCCCTTTCTTGTATGGCGCTAGCTTCATGTTCACACCTTTGCCTCGTAACGCAATTGCCTCCATCGTCTTGTTATGACGTTCACTCTCTTTCAACTGTTGTTTCGCTTCTTCTACAGCTTTGACAGTTCTCGCTACAGCACTAGCACCACCTAGCAATGACCCTAAAGCTGCTAAGCCAGCAAACAGCGCAGGAAGAAATCCTCCTCGTTTTGGTACAGGAATAATTCGCGCACGTTTACTAAATATTGCTCTGCACTTTGGAGAAATTCTCGCTCTTGCTGCGCGTAACGCCTTAGTAATAGCTACACGAGGATTGTATTCCCCTCGAATAGCTTTTTGCGCAGCCTTTATAACATCTTTCCATCCAACAGTTTTTACTTTCTTCTTCTTCTTCATGTCGTTTGGATATCGTTGTTTCACCATGCTGGACACGACGTTACTAGTCAATAGCAAATCATAAACTAACCGTTGCCTCTTGTTTCGTTTAATATATATATTACTATTACGTACTTTATGATTCAGTTATCATGAAGATTATAAAGCAGCAAGACACGCTACCTGTTACCGACATTGTACCACATCTCTTACCTAGTTCTAGTACAACTACAAGAAAACGTCATGGAACGTTGTTTCCTTTTACTGTTCGATGTATTATATCAGGTCCGTCGGGATGCGGTAAAACAAATCTTTTACTCACACTTATTACTTCTGTAAATGGTGTACGCTTCGAGAATATTTACGTTTTCGCAAAGTCACTCTATCAGCCGCTATATACTATTCTACAAACTGTAATGCACGATCTAGTTAAAGATGGAATAAGATATTTTAAATTTAATTCACATGAGCAAGTACCATCACCAGACGATGTGCTTCCTAATTCTCTAATGATCTTTGATGATGTCGCAACAGAACAGCAAAACGTTATTCGTGCATTCTTTAGTATGGGTCGACATAAATATGTTGATTGCATCTATTTGTGCCAAACCTATTCTCGTGTGCCCAAGCAGTTGATACGCGACAACGCAAATGTTATTGTGCTTTTTCGTCAAGATGAGCGCAACATGCGACATGTGTATAACGATCATGTTAACACTGATATGACATTCGATGACTTTAAACGTATGTGTGCTAAATGTTGGTCATTACACCGTTACAGCTTTTTAGTTATTGATAAAGAAAGTGATGTACAGCATGGACGATATCGCATGGGTTTCGATCATTTTATATGCATTAACACAGAATTACAGTAACTACTTGATTAAAAACCACCATCATGTTAACATCTAGCAAGGAGATCACAAAGCATATCATCCAAGCTCGAAACAATATTCGACGGAAATTTAAAGAGCTTAAACGTATTCAAGCAGACACGGATTTATTTTTAAAAACACAACTAAGTACACCACTCAAAGAAATTTTTAATTCTACTTCATTACCGCAGTCTACTTCAAGTTTTGCTTCTATGCAAACATCATATCATAAAGAGAAACATGAAGAAGAAAAGCATGAAGAAGATACGGAAGAGAAGAAGCAGGATGTAGATCAAGAAGAGGAAGATAAGGAAGAAGAAGAAGAAGAACTTAATGATGCATCACCATCTAAGCGTGTTGAGTTTTTAACTACAGATGTTATTGCAGAAACACCTACTACATCGACGCAAAATCTACCATCTTTGTCTGAGGTGATGATTACACCAGAGTATCGCAATCAGTTTAGAACTTTTATTCAAGATACCTATGGATCTCTCTTTGCACCTTATATAGAAAAACTTTTTACAGGACAAACTGACACTACCTATGGTATTCGCTACGAAGATGACTGTTTCCGGATAGGAAATTCAAATGTTAAGATTAATAGCAACAAACTCATTGTAAAAGGTGTTACCTATAAACCTACGAAAGGACTCTTAGAACTTCTTTTCTCACGAATACCTGACAAGGATATAATTTTACAAGATGATCTTAAAAAGTATAAAGCAATACTTTTTGCTACTGATGCAACACGACGTAATTACAAGAGAACAGAACCTGTAAATGCGAATAAGAGTTACAAGTATCGTGAGTTTATTTCTAAGCTGTTTCCGACTGCACGTAGTCTAGACGTTATCTACAAGCCTTTGTTGCCGTATGTGGATGTAAGATACTGGAATGACCCAAACTTACTCGTTGAACGATTACAACTTTTAAGAGCATCGCAAGAGGCTGGTCACACTGGTCACGGATCAGAAATTCTAGAAATAGAAAGAGAACTACGTTATGCCGGTATTATTTTGTAATGGCTCGTCAAGAGAAGATCTCACCTGTAAAGGTAAACATCGCACATGAGTTACATAAACCAGCACGTCGCACCTACTGTCGCAGACGCGTTATTACACGAGGAAAAGATGATCTCTGGCAAGCAGACTTAGTAGAAATGATTCCATATGCTTCTAGTAATAAGGGCTATAAGTATCTACTTACTGTTATCGATGTGTACTCAAAGTTTGCTTTTGCACAACCCGTGCGTTCTAAAACAGCAGCTCAAGTTAAAGAAGCATTTAAACATATTGTTGAAGAATCGAAACGCTGTCCAAGGCTTCTTCAAACTGATCAAGGTAAAGAGTTTTACAACAAGGATTTTTCTTCTTACCTCAAGTTACTTGGCATTCAACACTACCCTACGTTCAGCAATATCAAGGCAAGTGTTGTAGAACGCTTTAATCGTACACTCAAAACAATGATGTGGCGAGAATTTACAGCGCAAGGTTCATATCGTTGGATTGATCTGCTACCTAGACTTTTATCTACCTACAACGATACACCTCATCGCACTATCGGAACAAAGCCACGTCTTGTTACAAAGAATACACCTCGTCTAGATGCTATTCATCTTGTAATCAAAACAGCTGATCCACGTCGCTATCGCTTTAAAGAAGGTGATTTCGTTCGCATCAGCAAACACAAGTCTATCTTTGCAAAAGGATACACACCTAACTGGAGCACTGAAATTTTTCAAATCAGAAGTGTTAAGCTTACTAATCCAGTTACGTATTTACTTCGCGATCTCAGAGGACAGCCTATTGAAGGAGGATTCTACATCGAAGAACTGCAGAAAACAAAATATCCTGATCACTATTTAGTTGAACGTGTTATTCGACGTCGTGGTAATAAACTGTATGTTAAATGGCTTGGTTTTAATAACAGCTTTAATTCATGGATTAATAAAGAGGATGTACTTTAAATCTTATGTGTGTTTCCTTTTAATCCTCTACGTTTCCTTTCTTCTAAGTCACTAGGACATGCTGTAGGATTAAACAACACCTGTAATATGTTTTGACAATTCATATTTATTTTAGACTATATACATACAATTTTATCCTTTGTTTATGTTACGGTCTTTGACACTCAGTTTTCGTTTTATTGCACCAACAACGACAAGTGCTGCTATATTCTTCTGAGCAGCTAAAGCACTAGGTAATAACACACAGCATAACTTTATGAAGCAGATTTTAACAGCTACACGACATACAGGCAGCATGTAACTACGTATCAGGCGAATGTGTTCTAGGGCCGCAGGGGGGGGATGAAGCACGAAGAAAAGAAGAGCAATCACTCTATTGATGAGTCCACGCCCAACATGCTTCCTCATCTTTCTCCCAGCACGTTTCTTCACCTTTTCCTTGTTTACTCTCTCCACAGCCATGATAAGTGTTTATAAGCGAAGACAACTCGTTAGTTTTAGGTCCGTGATACAGTTTAATTAGTTGACATGTACGGCACTGTCTCACAGAAGGTCTTCTAGCTAAACTCACGTGTTCATGATGTAAACTACACGTTTGAAGCTCTGACAAAACAGGATCTTGAGTCCACTCACGAGGCACCTTTTCCCAAATCTTCTTTACAGCATTCGCGGCTACATTAACCAAAAATGCCTTTGGTAATGCATTTAACTCTTCTTCAGTAAAAGTGTTTAGTTTCTTTTTGCATGCATAAAACTTTACGATCGCCTTTTCAACTGCGTTACACTTAGTATCTGTTAGAAATGACATGATGTCTTTACTCTACAAATGTTTCTTTTACACTAAGGTTATTTCGACACTGCACTTTACATATGTTGTTCACTTCCCGGCATGCACTGCGACACAACCAATCAAAGAGCATACCTACATGCTGTAAAGACTGTTTACTTGTTTCTCTGCTATGCTCTTTCGGAAGAGTTTTAAATGATGGACACCCCAATTCATGCATGTCGATAACTTCACATGATGATGGTAGAAAATCACGCAACCATTCTTTCTTTTCACAACCCTTTAAAAGAACAAGATCTGCTCTTGACAGATGTGCATTCATCATTAAAGGTAGAAAACGATAAGGTATTCCTTTTTCTTCCCACTTCAAACCTAAATTGTTTTCAATCCACTGAGTCTGCTTTTTATCTTCATCTGTTTGCAAACAGTAAGGGAACGGTGGACTAAATACTAAACTAACAAGTTTTGGAGCCCACAACACACTGCAATCTAACACAGCCACCTCTTTAAACACAAATTTGTTTCCGTTTACTTTAAAGCCTTGCACATCAACTATTAATGTTTTCGTCATGTTTGCACTCTACACTCTATCACTGTTTCTCGAAGACTAAAGCTTTTAGTCAACGAACGGGTTTAAACATGCACAATGACGTCATCACAACAGCACGTGCTTACTCTAGCTTGCCCGATGCGTGATTAAACTTGTTCGAATTAGCCGCCACCAGCAGCGAGGTAAGCGATGTAAGATGGCAGTAGCTAAAGATGGCAGCACTGTTCTCTCTGGATTAAAGATGGCTGCTTGTCAAAAATATTTTTTCAAATTATCCGCCACCACATAGAGTGCAGCACTGAGGTTTGCGATGCAAGATGGCGGGTGACAGCTTGTCAAAGGTAAGTAGCTAAAGAGGGCAGCACTAAGGTTAGCAATGCAAGATGGTGGATGACAGCTGTGATGTAAAATATTACCCGCAAGATAGCACCACGATGCTCTTTTCATTAAAGATGGCAGCTAGAATTTTTCAAATTAACCGCCTCAAAGGTAAGTAGCTAAAGAGGGCAGCACTGTTCTCTCTGGATTAAAGATGGCAGCTGAATTTTTCAAATTAACCGCCTCAAAGGTAACTAGCTAAAGAGGGCAGCACTGTTCTCTCTAGATTAAAGATGGCTGCTTGTCGAAAAGAATTTTTCAAATTAACCGCCTCAAAGGTAAGTAGCTAAAGAGGGCAGCACTGTTCTCTCTGGATTAAAGATGGCTGCTGAATTTTTTCAAATTATCCGCCACCACAAAGAGGGCAGCACGGTGCTCTCTTGATTAAAGATGGCGGATGACAGCTGAAGAGCGCGTAGAATTTGTTTCCAAACAAGAGCACGTAGAATTTGCTACCACCACATAGAGTGCAGCACTGTTCTCTCTGGATTAAAGATGGTGGATGACAGAAAAGCGCATAGGTTTGTAAAGCACGTGGAATTTGCCGCCACCACATAGAGTGCAGCACTGTTCTCTCTGGATTAAAGATGGCGGATGACAGCTGTCAGAAAAGCACATGGGTTTGTAAAGCACGTGGAATTTGCCGCCACCACATAGAGTGCAGCACTGTTCTCTCTGGATTAAAGATGGTGGATGACAGCTGTCAGAAAAGCACATTGGTTTGTAAAGCACGTGGAATTTGCCGCCACCACATAGAGTGCAGCACTGTTCTCTCTGGATTAAAGATGGCGGATGACAGCTGACGAAATTGCCCGCAGCATAGTGCTCAAAGATGGCGGATGACAGCTGTCAAAAAAGCACGTAGCTTTGTTTCCCAACAAGAGCACATAGAATTTTTCAAATTGCCGCCACCACATTTCAAAGGTATCTAGCTAAAGAGTGCAGCACTGTGCTCTGTTGATTAAAGATGGCAGATGACAGCTGTCGAAAAAAGCACGTGAGTTTGTTTCCAAACAAGAGCACGTGGAATTTGCCGCCACCACATAGAGGGCAGCACGGTGCTCAAAGATGGCTGCTGTCATGTGGAATTGCCTGCCACCACATTTCAAAGGTAAGTAGCTAAAGAGGGCAGCACCGTGCTCAAAGATGGCTGCTGTCAAAAAGCATTTTTCAAATTATCCGCCACCACATTTCAAAGGTAAGTAGCTAAAGAGGGCAGCACTGTGCTCAATAGATTAAAGATGGCGGATGACAGCTGCACGTGGCTTTGTTTATCTCACGCTAGTGAGGTTAAGTTGGTAGCACTAAGGTTTAGGCCCGCCGAGATGGCAGCACTGCGGGAGACAGGTGACGAATTTACATCTAAAGAGGGCAGCACGGTGCTCTCTGGATTAAAGATGGCGGATGACAGCTGTCAAAAAAGCACGTGGCTGTCAAAAAACACGTGGCTTTGTTTACCTCATGCTAGTTAGGTTAAGTTGGTACTACAAAGGTTTAGGCCCGTCAAGATGGCAGTACTGAGGTTAGCGATGCGTTGTTGTCTGTCAAAAAGCACGTGGCTGTCAAAAAACACGTGGCTGTCAAAAAGCACGTGGCTTTGTTTACCTCATGCTAGTTAGGTTAAGTTGGTACCACTAAGGTTTAGGCCTGTCAAGATAGCAGTACTGAGGTTTGCGATGCGTTGTTGTCTGTCAAAAAGCACGTGGCTTTGTTTACAAATCTGTCAAAAAGCACGTGGCTGTCAAAAAGCACGTGGATTTGTTTACCTCGCGCTAGTGAGGTTAAGTTGGCACTACTGAGGTTTAGGCCCGTCAAGATGGCAGTACTGAGGTTAGCGATGCGTTGTTGTCTGTCAAAAAGCACGTGGCTGTCAAAAAACACGTGGCTTTGTTTACCTCACGCTAGTTAGGTTAAGTTGGTACTAGTGAGGTTTAGGCCCGTCAAGATGGCAGCAGTGAGGTTAGCGATGCGTTGTTGTCGATGACAGCTGTCAAAAAGCACGTGGCTTTGTTTACAAATTCAAATCTCCCGCCAAAATTCAAATTTCCCGCGGGCGGCGGCGGCGGCGGAGGAGGCGGCGGGAGGAGGAGGAGGCGGCCGAACCCGCTTATTATACTACTCCCGTCGACCCACTGACCTGGCTGTTGGTGACGAAGTCTATATCAAGACTCATTACCAAAGTAAGGCGGTTGATAAATTCAGTCGTAAGCTTGCTCCCCGTTTCCATGGTCCTTGTACTATCTTAGAGTTTTTGACCCCTGTTTCTGTTTTGGTAAATGATCCCATTTCTAAAAGAATCAGGCGAGTTCATCTCAGCCAAGTAAAACCAGCTTAAATTATTAATTTATGTTCGTTGTAAATGTTAGACTCTAATTGTATGTTTTAATATGTAACATTTCATGTGTATGGCCTTGATGGCAGAAGTATTTCCTATGTAACTAGTGAGGATTTGGTGCTCCTTATCACTCCGTGCAATAATTTTGTGGGTCGGTACCTGTTATGGTAGACCTTGCCGAATTTTAAAACTGTTTCCCGTGCTGTGTGCACGTATTTTTTTTAAATGAAACTTTTGGGATGAAATCTCATGTCACTGTAAGTGTTGGAACTTACTATTGTCCCGTGATTTTTCTAAAATCTTATCGTTACTCCGGGTCATGAGAACCCAGTTCGTATTAAATCTACAACCTAAATATATGTGACTGGACCATTTTGTAATTATTAGTATATGTGTGGTGTGCTTGTTCCCTCGTTGTCTGCTTCCTCGTTCATGTTGCAGCTTGTGCGCGCAAACTCCATCCTGAAGCTGCTGTTTCCTGAAGTGCCCGAGGACTGGTACATCACAGGATGTCATGGGAGCTCAACATTTGGTGCTGCTGATTGCAAGTCATGTGTCTGTTTTCCACCTGGTGCGTTGTACGCTGTCCTTACTGGCCATTTGAACACCGTCTTCTTGCACATTGAACAGTCCATGTGTGCCCAGTGTTGTTTCTTCTATGTCACCCATTTCCAAGTAAGATTGTTCCAAAGTTATTCTATATGCTTGAAGGGAACCATACTCGACGCCGAGAAAATCTGACACTAATCTGGTGACGCCTAAATGCATTATGAACATATCTTGTGGACTTATATCTATCCTTGAACGTTCTTGTACTCTGCGACGCAGTGACACCTTCCTGAGTGCACAAGACTGTATGCTACCTGCTTCGTCTCGGCCCCCAGTGGTCCTCTTTCGGCGGGGGGTGACTGTGGCGTTATTAAAATAGAAACTCTTATTGAATCATATACTTTCGACAATCTGTGGTTATTGGACATTTATTTAAATTGTGTCTATTTTTGACACTTGTAATTCTTATTCTCTGCTAGTGACTGTGTGGTTCCCAGCCTGGTAACTGTGTTGAACTATTATATTACCATGTTCATATGAGGCTGGAGTTTGACTGTATTTGAAGTATAAATTAAGAAAGACTTCGTATTTCGTGAACTTGGATTATATCTGCCCTAGCACCTTGGACGTTTGGCTACTAAGTACCTGCTCTGCCTATACGAGGAGAGATGAACTTTCCGTTGTATGGTTACTCTATGTGTGTAGTTTCTAAACGTGTAATTGCACTGTAGGCCAGCTACAGGGACTGCTACGCTATCTATCAGATTGAATGTAGCACTGAAGAGTGTGATGTGACCGTTGCTCGCCAGGGCGCGTATCTAGTCTTCCATGTGCCGCCCCTAGCGGCGAACTTGGTAGCGTTTTTTTTTTTTTTTTTGCGCAGGAAGTCTTGGAGGCTGGTTGTGGCAATGATGGCTGCGGAGACTGTTACCAGAACGATGTGTACCCCAACTGGTGTTGGATGATAAACAACAAACCACGTCGAGTGATGGGAGTTTAAGTATTTTGTTTTGGTGTATAATATGTGTGTTAATTTGTAAATATGTAATTATATAGGTAGTTTATTTATACTTGTAGAGTGATAATGTTAGGTCGAACTACGAGGTGAGTTATCTTGGCATAAGGCTTGCTTGTAAGTATTTTAACGTATCATTGCTATTAATATTATTTTACTGCGTGTGTGTAATATTTGAATTGGTGTGGAATATGAACATTGTGGACATCTAAGTTTTAGTGATGCCGTGTTTTGCTCCTAGTGTACGTGCTGTACATAACGGTGGGCCATCCTTGTGCTAAGATAACATTTTGAAAATTTTTATCGTGTCCTTGTTTTACATTTGTCATTCTCTTCGCTCGGGCTTTACCTTTCGGTGTTTTTGCTTGTGATTTTCCTTGTAATGCCCGTATGCGTGTGCCGCTTTTCTTTAAACTGTGGCATTATATCGTTTTCTTACGTGTTGTATTGTTGGCGTATATTTGTGTTTCTGCTTGTCTCCTTGTGCGAATTGTGTTGCTTGTCGCAAGTTTTGGCTATCCTGTGCCAGTATTTTGACCTAACACTGCACCTACATTTCTCTCTATAATTTTCTTTAATCTTTTTTTTACATTATTATTATTATTATTATTAGTCACCTTTGGTAAGTTGAATTATGCTTAATTTTCTTGGTGAATACTTGAGTTGAGTCTGGTTTAGTTATATTCTTTCCCTTTGAGGGCTTTAAATTAAATATCACTCCATTGTTGGTGTAATATCGTATAAATGTTATCAGTTTCAACAATACAAGTAACGTTTAGTAGGTCGAGGGCTGGACACCCCTGGAGAATAGGATGGTTCCTTATCTTATCTTTTCGTGTGGGTATTGTTGTTATTATCTCCTCGTGCCTGACAGTTATGGAACATTATTAGTGTGAAGGGTGTGTGCATTGTGTCTGCCGCGATGACTGTATCGTGTGTTATACTCCATAAATTATTCGTTGTATTGATTTTTTTTTCTTCTGAATCTGTTGGTTCTATATTGTGTTCTGGGTTATGCTAAGTGATCTGTTCGTGCTTTTGCTGATGTTACTGGGGCTCATGTTTACGTTTGTTTACCAAGGTTGGGTGATTGAAAATTAATTGTAACTTGGGATATATTTCTTTTAAACGGTGCCGTGTGAGCTTGTGATTATAACATGTTCGTAATCGTAGCTTGATTTGACTGTCACGTTCCGTGGTGCTGCCTTCGTATCCGGGTTTGGTGTGGGCCATTTACTTCTACCGGGTGCTGTCACAGTCCTCGATTTGCTAACCCCTTTCTCCCCTTTCGGGCTTAAATGTTAAAATTTCATTTAATTTTAGAATACGTCAAACATGTGCGTACCATGGTACCTACGTAGTTTTCCTGATGCATCAGTATATAGGTATATATAAAAAAAATGGTTGTCTGTAAAGAAGTGAATGATTTTATTTATTAGAAATGAATTTCCTTCTACTTATATTATTCGTTGGTTTTCTGAATATTTATTTTACCCTAAATGTTGGGTGCCAATTGTAAGTTCAATACTTTTCTCAGGTTATTTAAATTTTATCCAAAGGTTTAAATTGTAGTGTAAAAAGATTTATTTATTATATTTTATTTTAAATTTTTTGAATTTTTCTGGTGTCATTTCTTGGTGTGTTTGCTAAGCAATTTCCTGATCCCGTCCTCTCTCTTTAAATGGGTAGGCTCCTGGTCCCTACATGCTTCCTCTTGTCTATTTCCTTGGGTATGTTTTACTGTCTTATCTTATTTTTGCCCTGCTGAAAATGTATTTGTAAGCGCTCGTCCCTATGACCATCGTCATTTACTCATACTTATTAGGGGCGTTGCAGGGACACTGAACAGTTATCTACGATGGCAATGTGCGAGAAAAATTCTCATATGTGATGTATTATGAAATGTATGGATGCTGAAAAAGAAAATTATTGTTGTATACTTATTTAAAGTGTTTATATGTGCCAGTGTTTTATATATATATATATAATTTTGTTCATAAATCAATCGATTCTTTGTTCTTCGATTTATTTATGAGGGAGGCGAATTGTAACGGTTCAAATCCCGTTACAAGATGATATCAGTATTTTTATTATTTTATCTGTATTATTATTATTATTATTATTATTATTATTATTATTATTATTATTATTATTATTATTATTATTGTTATTATTATTTATTATTATTATTATGTCCGTATTATTATGTTATCTGTGATATTGTTACTATTATTGTAATTATCCGTTTTATTCAATTCGATTTTGCAATTGCCTGTTGCTTGCAAGATTGTACTTAGATGTATGCATATATACGTATGTGTAGATTATCATTAAACACCTGTACAGTGAGAATTGTTGTATATATCAGAGATTGGGTGTGACGTTGGTGCATTGTGCAATATTGTTGGCGATTCTGCCAAGTCATCGCCACTTCATGGCTACGGCATTGTATTTATTTAGCAATGCGCTCACGGACTCAGATTGCCGGCGGCTATTTCACCACTGGATGTAATATCTGTCGCGTAGGTGGGAGTATGTCATGGTTATTTCTGGAGGTTACGTAGCTGTGTCAACCAACGTCTATATAAGGTGGATGCATATTGTAGCGTCAGTCATTAGTTATACGGATGCAGTACAGTGAAGAAGTCTACTAGATCAAGAGGCCTTAGTTGGTCAGTCAACCAGTGTGAACGAGAGATGGTGAAGACTCAGTGAGCCATTAATTATTGGTCATTGAGAGAGTGAGGCCAAAAGTTAGTTGGTCCGTCACTTAGTTGGAGACACGGACGTAAGGGCTTACCATGAAGTCAGAGAGGGCAACCCTGGACCTGCCAAGAGGTCATACCATATTGACTTACAAAGAAGTCCGATGATATGGAGAAGAAGCAGTCACAAGGATGTATCACCAAGTTAGGCGTGACACATCTACAGTAAACACCAGATCAAAGGAATACGTCGTAATTACACTAAAAGTGTTGAAGGTACAGTCAAGTGAATCAGTGAGGGAAATATTTCGTATAAATTGTTAAATGTCCGGTCAAGAAGAATTCAAATTCATGCCTAGTTTCTTTCAGTTGCAATGTCATAATTTCATATTCTCATCTGTTTTATCGCAACAAGACTCACTATTTTTTGATATATTATCTAAAGAATATATATTGTTCTATCAAACGAATTCATAGTTTCATTTCATTGACAGTAAAATATCTTAACCTCAAAATTAATGGGGAAACCAAACGCCAATCTCCTTTTCCCAGAACTTATATGGTATGTTGTCAAAAGTAAGCTTATTACCCCACACCCTGTTAGTATGTTAGTAATTAAATGTTCTCACAACTAATTGTCTGCAGACCGGGCGATTTGGCCGTACGGTTAGGGGCGCGTAACTGTGAGATTGTTGGTAGCCCTGAAGATGGATTTCTGCGGTTTCCCCTTTTCACAACAAGCTAATTCTGGGGATGTACATTAATTAAGGCCACGGGAGATTCCATCCCACTCCCAGACCTTTCCTATCCCATAGTCACCATAAGACGATTCTGAGCCGGTGCCACGTAAAGCAAGTTGTAAACAAAATGACTGTGGAATGCGAGTGTACGCTGTGCTGTCTATATCATAGGCGCTAGTTCACAAAGCTATGTGGCTATTGTGCATAGAAGTACCGTGACTTTGCCTACACTATGAGTGTCAGGCTCAATATCAGTTCGTAGCGAATCCTTTGGCCGCCTGATTAGTGACTGATTGCAACAGGGCTGTCCACGGCTGATAAAAGGAGTATGCTTGAAGAAACCCCATTTCCTCGAGAACGAATTTTAGAATTTCAAAGTAATCACAACCCTAATTTTTAAACATTTCTGTCTTGGTATAAAATAAACGAATAATAGAATGCAATGATTCGAAAGCTGTTATCAATACAAGAATTAACAATAAATTATACTGTCCAAGGAGGGAGAGTAGGTAAAAGTTCTCATGACACTCAAAGCATTCCCTCTTTGAACAGGGAATGGCACTGCCGGAGATATTTAGAAACACGGGAATAATCTGTTGATGTCCTCCAGCAGTTTTCTAACTCAGTGAGGAGCTTCCTTTGCTTTGGAATACCATGGCTCAAAAGTTTCAAGAGCAAACGCGACGAAAATATAATTATCAGCAATACTTCGATATATATTCCGGGGTGAAAAACGGATGCCTCTGCCTCTGACGCATTTATATTACAGGCGGTAGGTAAATGTGGAGCTACAACAGTACCTATACAATTTGTATCCCACAAGTTATTCTTCCGAGGTGTGATGAACAGTCCATCAGGATATTTACCATCGGTCCCAAAATAGCTGGAACGCCCGCAGATTTCAGGACATATTGGAGTATGTTGTTCAAAGACAAAATCTAGTGACCTATCTCGATCTCTTACTAAAACTTGGTACTTTCTTTTGATAATAAAGGGCATCGTAGATGCAGGTATACTGCTGAAAACTCTGGCAACACAAGCGTAAGGCTGCAACGATCCAATAAGGTAGCTTATCCATAGAGGTTCTTGTATTGGTTGAAGGAATTACTCTTCCCGATTTTGTGAAATCTTTCTTGATGTACAGCTGTACCATGGGATTTTATAATAACCGTTAATCAAAAGCTAGGTGATAAAACAGTGTGGGTACATTTAAAGAGTTATTTCGGTATCGTAATCCAAGCATAAGTTGAAACTGTGAAAAAAGTATCGCTAGTTCTACTATGAACCCCTAAGTAGCATCACTTGAAAGTGATAACAGATTTTCGATATATTTTAATGGTTAAGGAGTATTTTGAGGTGAACAACTTAGGTAACTAACACTGCACACCTAGTACTTAGGTAAGAGACAATACACTGTATTTCTGCAAAAACCACAGAGGATTCAAAAACCGTTGATAATCACATTGGAACGTACTACTGTTTGAAGAACTTGCACGTATTTTAGGCATATCCCTTTTCATACTTTTTTTTCTTTCTGTCTTTCTTTCCTAATTCGTATACGGTATATGGTTGTTTCTTCCCTCGAACTCTGCGAGGGATCAAACTTCTACCACCTGAAAACTAGTGTCCTGGATCGTGATACTTTCAGTATGGGAATACAACTGGGAAGGAGGACCAGTATTTCTCCCAGGTGGCCTCACCTGTTATGTGAACAGGGTGCTCGTGGTGGGATGGGATGATCGTAAGCAATAAACAAGGAAGAGGTGAGGGAAGTGGCCGTGGTCTTAAGTTATGTACCATTCCGTCATTTGCATAGAGGAGAAGTGGAATATCACGGAATAACACTTCGAGGATAGCTGAGGGGAATCGAACCCCCTTCTACTCAATTCTCTCCCGAGTCTGAGTGCACCCCGTTCCAGTCCTCGTACCTCGATCCTGAAATTACCAACGTCTCGCTCCAGTGTTGCTGTGTTCTTGTAGGTAGGATTGCCAGTACTTTCCATGACACTGGCAGCTAGTGACCCATTGAGGTACTTCTACTAATACTAAAATGTTTTCATTCCTTCCCTGAGGGGGGGGAGGGCGGGCTTCTTAGACGGTCTCTCAGACCGGTAGATTTGTTACAGTGAAGGAGGTGCTCGTGAAGGTTTGGCGGGGGGCGGGGGGCTGTTGGCTTCCGCGGCTTATACTAGGAACTGTCCCGCCATTCGCCTCTGTGCAGGAGAAAAGAAAACCACGGAAAACCATTCTCAGGGTAGCCGACTGTGGGGACCAGCCAAGAGGTCCAGTTCTCTCCCGTCTTCGAATACAGACGCGTAGAGCCACGGTCTCTACCCCTACTCTGCTCGGTTGGCCGGTCGGAGTGCAGGGCGGTTCGACCAAGGACCGGCCGTGGCCACTTGTGGGCCGAGAACCAATCTGCATCCACCGACCAGTAGAGATAAAGAAGGTAAGGGGCGGGCCACCTAGGAGGTTCTACCTACTCTCTGTCAGAAGAGTTGTGGAGGTTGCCGAGAGGTGAGGGATATGGGAGATGGTTAATGGATGCGTTGGAATTGGTGGTTGGGATGACCGGGCTCTTGATAAGCGTATTGCATAATTAGACATGTCGATAAGAACGAATATAAATATGTCCCGCGGTAGAATTATAAGATACACTAATTGCACTTCGCTATCTTCATGTTAACTTGGTAAATATGCATTAGAACAATCTCTTTTTTTCGTTCATCTCCTGTAACTTTTGTCTTTTATCTTTCCTTATTTATAAATAAATAATAAGAAACAAACACAAAATCATACATCTGCATTTACTAGGGGATGACAGAATGGTCTTGAACAAGATTAAATGGAGTTGAACCTAATAAAATTCCTGCGTTAAGAAGTATGATGAAATTTACAATATACACATTTTATTAAAGTAACCTAATGGATTCATTATATTCCATAATTGATGGTTAACTGAGCTGTGAGATAATAGTAATTAATCCTGCTATCGTCCAAGTTGATAGTATTGAGTGGAATCAACTTCCTTATATGATTGCAGTGATATGGTATATCTAAATCTATGACTGCAGACAAGGGTGACAATGTACTGTACATAATTACAAGAATCTTTATTCTAGTTCTACCTACTGTACATATATTTGCTTGCATTTAAAGGTAGGTTTAGTTCGTGGATAGAGTGAGAATGGTCTCATGTTTCAGATATATGAAGAGGTTAATTCAGATTATATGTTGAGATCTAACTGGAGATTTACATATGATTGACATCCTATTTCTAAGGTTGTTGTTCTTAATGGTTGACTGGGGGCTGAACATCATGGTCGATGGTGAAGAACTACATAGTGTTCTGATGTAACATCCAGCAGCATTTACATTAGGCTGCGGCTAGACTATCAGAGATGAATGAAGGGCATGGGAAGGGGATGGGGTGTGTGCGGGGGGTTACACAGTATTAATCCTTCCTGAGTTGGGGTGGTTGGTCGGTGGGTTGGATGAAGCTGAGGTAAAAGTGAAGTGGGGATATGGTACGTCAAGGCGTCTTAAAGGGTAGTGACCATAGTGGAGGTGTGACGGTGTTGTTGGGGGTCATGGCTTTTTCTACGAAACTTTGGAACATGAGGGTGACATCTCTTTCCAATTAGGGGAAGGGGAATATGTCATAAAGTTCCTGGATATGATAGAGACGTGGAAGATGGAGAGCAATGCGAACCAGGCGACGTTCCATGGATAAGAGAGTGTGGTGGAGGATAGGACTTGAGATACCGCTGCAATCCTTCTATGTAGGACAAAGTAGTGACGGAGTATTAGAAGAAGTACGTTCCTCCACCGAAGACATGTCTTTAGCTTTTATATCAAAAGTTAAGTTTCCAGAACGAAACCGTTAATGTAATTTCTTCGACAGGAAATGTTAAAATATTCAAGCTATTAAGGCCTTTCCGTTCTCGAAATTAATGCCACAGTTTTCATTCCTTTACGGACATTGGTGGATTTCAGCTTACATCACTTCAGATTATTCCTAAATTCACTGCAGATCATCCCTTCCTCTTATTCATCTGGCACAAACCTTCACAGACAGTTCTCTTCATGGGCCGCTATTCCGTTCCTCTCTTAATGAAGAAATAGGTCTGATGTATTGACCATTCTTTTGTACTACTATAAGAGCATATTTAAAAAAAATGCTTTCCAACTCATTTCCTTTACTCAATAACCCTGACCCATGAAACAGTAGAAAGTAAACAGCAAAGAATAGAAGCAAATTTACTGATGAACTAAAGTACCGGGAGGGAATGGAGCATTTTGAACGTATTCTGAAATACACAGGACCACCGGTGGTGTGTAAATGAGTTTAGTCTCAATGATCTCCCTCACTGTTTCTTTACAATATCCTGAAAAGTCAAAGTAATTAAATTGCATATAACTTAATTAAGGTAACTTTGGTATTCTCCTTATTCTTCAGCCGCTTTTCTCATGCACCATAATGGGTTTCTGGGTGCCAGCTTTGTCTTACATGTAAATTTGACCCTATGCCCTTCCTGTGATGGTTGCTAGTGTGGACTGATGTGTGTGTATGAGGGGGGAGAGAAATGCACAAACACAAATATCCAGCCTACAAGTTTGAGGAATTAACAATACACAGTGAAAATTACCAGCCATCCAGGAAACGATCCCATGACGCCTTAAACGGAAAGTCTGTACGCTGAAAGTTCCGCCAAGAAGTCACGCGTCATCAATATTCCCTACTAGCTGTCGTTGACGGGTTATTATTTATAAAATACCCGTGACACCAGGAGGTGAGGGAGCACGTCTCAGGTAACAGCAGTCAGGGTAATATTATTGTTGTTAAGTTTTATTGTCTTAGGACAGTGCTGGCAACCGCACCACTTCTCTTCCTGCCCAGTGTTATTAAGGCATCGTACATCAATTGATTCTCTGATTTAAACTTCCCTACATGACTTCCTATTCTCGTAGTATTTTTCTTCCCATTTTTCCGTTATTTAAATTACCTTCCTCATTTATTTACTCATATAATCGACGGTGATTATAACAACAAATTCATAAGTCCAGAGCCGAGTCTCTCAGCCCTCTACACCGCTTTCTGAAAGATGAAACGGGTCTCTGGGGCTTCCGGAATGGGCATGAAGAGGGCAGCGCAGGATGACGTAACCATGGTCTCCTCCTCTTCACTGCATTCACACATTGGAGAATCCATCAAACCCCACTTATGCCGTAAGAAACTGCGGCGTCCATGCCCAGTTCTCAGTCTGCTTAAGCGACACCATCATTTCCTTGGGAGGTCGAATCTCTTCATTTTCCGAGTTGGATTTAACTCATGAACATTAGCTCCTGACGTTGATTTTGACCACTCATCGCGCCAGCTCTGGTTTACATGTCGATTATCCCCCAGGTGTCGGCCGGCCAGTACACTTGCTGGTCTCCTAGATCGAAGTCGTGGCGATGAGTAACAGAATTTCTTGTGAACTGGTAAGGAGGGAAACGACCAGATCTTCTTTGCTTCTCTCAGCAGAGCTTCCCTTCTCCTCAGATAAGGTTGTGGGATATGACAAAGTACGGGTAACCAGTGGTGAGGTGTTGGCTTTACAGTACCAGTTATGCAGCGCAGGTATCATTCATCTTAGTATCCACTTTATGCACATGTGTACTTTCCAGCCATACCGGGCCACAGTATTCCGCTGCAGAGTAGACAAGACTGACAACCGTTAATCGTAAGCAGTCAACCGAGGCTCCCCAGGAACTGCATAAAGCCTGTGCAGGATGTAATTCCTTATAGCAATTTCGTGAGAGATCATGGTGCAGTGTTTTTTGTAGCTCATAGTTCTGTCCAGGGCGACACCTAGATATTTCAGGAACGAGATGTACTTTAATTTTTCACCAAGGAATAAAACAGTAGTGGCTCGTAGTTTGCAAGTCAGTTGCTGAGAAGGAAACATGAAACCTTGTCTTAGAAGCACATCGGATCAATCGCCAAGACTTGAAGAATGTTGCCATTTTGGCCAAGTCTGCTGAAGGATTGCCTTCTCCATCCCCAAAATTTCTGCTTTGAGCTACCAGTGCAATGTAATCTACATACATGAACTTCGTAGCTGTGATTGATCGCAAGTCATGGTTCAGAGGTTGATGAGAAATGGGGCCAATACTGATGCCTGTGGCAGACCGTTATTTTTCTTCTGCGACTTTTAGAATCACCTAGGAATACTAAAAACTCTACATCACAGAGCATGCTGGAAATTAGTTTTGCAATTTCCTATCAGGGAATTACTTCTAGCACCTTAAGGATTAATCCATGTCGACGTTCCAAATTTTCGCCGCTCGCTATCTTCTACGCTTCACAACCTAAATCATTGTTCTGCTTACACTCTATGCAAGAAACTATCTCTCGCTGGGAATATCAAAGAACTTTCACGGCACCATCCTGTAGTACATCAATCCGCTGTATCTGACCACAGCGACTGTAGGGGCAGTCCACAATCTTCACTATACTGCGTATATTTTCTTCCAAGAAACGTTGCTCACGTCCGCATGATTTGACCTATTGATTGCCCTGCATGTGTTCCCCGGGTGGTGCTAAGCGAGTAAAGCGATAAAGGGTCATGCAATTGAACGACATAATGCCTCAGACCTTCCTCATTAATACTGGCTGATGAAAATATCGCTTTATCTCATGAATACAGTTACGCCACTTACAACGACACACTTCTCTTTCTTCCGAGCGTCATTAAGGCATCGTATATCAACGTATTCTCTGATTTCAACTTCCCTTCATGTCTTCCTCTTCGAGTACTATTTTTCTTCTCATTAATGCCGTTACCTAACATTCCTCATTTATTAATTAATTAATTTAATCGTATGGTGATTATAACAACAAGAACATAAGTCCAGGTCCAAGTTTTCAGCCACTCTACAGCACTTTATGGAAGATGAAACAGGTCGCTGGAGCTTCCGGAGTAGGCATGAAGAGGGCAGCGCGGGATGACTTGGTCCATGATCTGCTCCTCTTCACTGCATTCACACATTGGTGAATCCATCCAACCCCAGTTATGGCGTAAGAGTTTTCAGCAAGGAATAAAACAAGTTGCTCGTAGTTCACGAGTCGGTTGCTGAGATGGAAACATGAAACCTCGGTCTTAGAAGGACTTGGGATAAATAATCAAGACTTGAAGAATGTTGACTTGTCCAAGTATGTTGAAAGAATGCCTTTTCCTTTCTCAAAACTTCTGCTTTGATCTACGAGTCCATTGTCGTCTGCATAGATTAACTTAGTAGCTGTGCTTGATGGTAAGTCCAGGATGCAGAGGTTGAAGAGAACTGAGGCCAATACTGATCCATGCAGCAGGCTGTAATGTAATTTCCTTTTGCGATTTCTAGTATCACCTAGGAATACTACAAACTCTCTATCACAGAGCATACTTACAAGCAGGGAATAACTTCCAACACTTTAAGAATTAGTCCATGTCGATATTCCCAATTATCGCCGCTCACTATCATCTCCACTTCACAACCTAAACCATAGTTCTGCTCACACTGTATGCAAGAATCTATCTCTCGTTGGGAATAGCAGAGAACTGTCAGGGCACCATCTGTAGTACAACAATACGCTATTTGCACCACCATCGACAGTTGGGGCAGTCCACAAACTTCACTGCACTACGTATATTTTGTTCCAAGAACCGTTGCTAACGTCCGCAGGATTTTACGTACAGATTGCCCTGCACGTGTCCTCTGGGTTGTGCTAAGCGAGCAACAGCGACATAAGGTAAAGCAATTGAACGACATAATGTCTCAAACATTCCTCATTAATACGGGCTGATGATCACATAGCTTAAGCTCATGAATACAGTTACGCTTATTACAACGACCATCATTGCCATTTAACTCGCTACAGTGACGTTCAACAATATTTCCATATCGAAGATGCCCGGCGTCTAGGTTCTTGGAACAAAATATACCTAGTATAGTGAAGGTCGTGGACTGCCAACCTCTTGTCGCTGTGATGCAGTAGAGCGGACTGTTCAACTACAGGATGGTACCGTGACAGATATTTCCTATTCCCAGCGAGAGATAGTTTCTTGCATGCAGTGTAAACAGAACAATGTTTCCAGCTGTGAAACGTAGATGTTAGTGAGCGACGAAAATTGGGACTGTCGATGTTTGAGCAAATGTTTGTCACGTCCGCTAGCGAAACGTTTGAAATTAAGAAGGTGTAATCGCCCACATCACCACGATGGGAAAAAGCAGCGAAAAAGCAGATCAAATTACTAGTGTCCTGCGTCAACATCGCTTACAACTTCACCGTTGTAAAACCGATAACTAACCATAGCTAGGTTCAATGTCTGTTGCATTAACCTCCCCTGTGTCTTTTTACCACGGTGAAAATTTATCGGTCGTGAGGGAGTGGTTAATCAGCTAACAGAGCTTTTAAGGCCTAGGTACTCTACGTAATCTCGCGAGTAATTTGTATATTGCGAGCATCGAAAATGTAATCCGATTAAAGGCAGTGAATGGAGCATATAAATTCACATTGTGTGCATCCAAAGTGTAGTAGTCTGATCGTTGAAATGGATTTGACAACACATCTCATATATGTACGATATCATGATGAAAAGAGACCAAGAGACGGCGAAACCCATTTGAAGACTGGACGCAGACCTCGCTTCAAAACATTTTTTGCTTTTGACTATTGGCCCCGGGTTCGATTTCCGGTTTGGCCAGAGGTATTTAATTGCAAATTATTAATATCCCTGACCTGGGGACTGGGTGTTTGTGTCATCTTTAACGTTCCTTTCAACACATTCAACACTCTACACTTCCTCCATTCCAATTACACGCAGGTTCACATCACATGGTGCAAGTAGGGGCAAAATATCTCTATAGGTCGACGCCCCGAACAAATAGCATTTTAAAAAATGTTACTGTTGATCACTTTTCTTGTCAATGACTGTATTGGCCACCGCACCCGCTTCTGTTCCTGTCAAGCGTTATTAATCCCGTATAGTTTAGTGGCTAAATTTGTAGCCACCGCATTTTCCTCTGTAGGCTCAAATTAATTTTTCTCCCCAGTCTGCAAGATAATGTGTTAGTGGAGTGTGTATGGGTGTAGTTTGATCAGACCAGTGTGTTTTGACTGCTTATTAGCGCAGTAGTTATGGTATTCGGTGACTAAATATTTAACTACTATTCATCCAGGTTCAGAAAGATGATAGATCAGTCAGTACTGATCTGTATTTAGGGCAGTCGCCCCAGTGGTAGATTCCCTATCTGTTGTTTTCCTAGCCTTTTTCTTAAATTATTGCAAAAGAAATTCAAAATTTATTGAACATCCCTTGGTAAATTATTCCAGTCCCTAACTTCCCTTCCCACAAACGAATATTTGGCCCAGTTTGTCCTCTTGAATTCTAACTTTATCTTCATATTGTGATCTTTCCTACTTTTAAAGACACCACTCAAACTTATTCGAAGGAAACTGCAGGCCTGCACGGCTGGAACGGCTTTTGGACTTCCCCTTAACTTCTCCTCCCTTGCCTCGTCCTGACATGATGCTCTCCAAGCGAAAGATGGGCAAATATTTGTGGACTAAGTGTCCACATATTTAGCCACCGACCATCTATGGAAAGATAGCATGAAGAAATTTGAGCGAAAATGGGTGGCATCGTCCACCAAGAGATTCATTAAATTCCACCTTCGTGCATGACTCCATCTTTTCATATTATTCTTCCTCTGCTAATTTTTCCGGTTAACTATATCACCTTCCTTATTAATACGGGCTAATGGTCTTATGGCTTTTACATCATGAACAGAGTTACGCCAGTTACCATCATTGCCATTTACAGTGACAATTCAAAGATATTTCCATGTCGAAGATGCCAAGAATCTATTTACTTGTAACGAAATATACCTACTATAGTGCAGTTCGTTGACTCAAGATCGTATAGCTGTACGAGATATGTTGCCAAATCCATTTCAATGACCAAATCACTGCGCTTTGGATTTACGCAATGTGAAGTTATATGGTATGACTGATTTTAAGGAGTTTGAAAGCGTTTGGCTATCTAACAGACTTACCATTATGCCAAGGTGTGGCAACATTCATTATTTGCCTCTGGTGGACCTGTCTGGGACTCTCTCAAATATATAATGTAACCCAGTAATTGCTGGCAGTTCGCCAGTATGCCGTGAGCGCTATACTTCTCTGGTTGCCTGCTTGTATGCTCCTGCCACCTAGGCGCGTCTACCGAAACTTATATTTTCGATCGTCGTCTTGTTTGTAGAACGACAATGGTGTGTGATTGCAGTTGTTATCTTGATTGATTGAAAGGAGCTAGCTTCTTCGCAACAGCGACTAGACAAAGTTAAATAGTATTTCCAGCAAACGAGAAGAAATGTGGGTGCAGTTTGGCCCAGGTTAAGTTAATCGCCGCCAGGCGATATGCCAAGGCATGCTTTGACGGTTTATTGATTTGCTGACAACTGTAACATAACTTTTCTTTCTTCTACGGAACCTGAAATCGTGCGATGGATACTGCATAGGAAGTGAAATTTGGAACGGGTAATATGAAACGAATGTGAATAAACTTATTGCGGGAATATCTACCTACTTCAATCTAAACGAATTTTATGTTTGACAGTAATGTTCTGAGTCTCAGGTCATCTCAATTGTACTGTAATCTAATGTCAATCAATTTGGGGGTTCGATGTAATTATTAACCTGGTAACCTCCTTTGGCATCCATCTCAAAATTACTCTAAATGTTATAAATTGGATTCAAAGTTGACATATATGTTATGAGGAGGTAAATATTGTTATTTCTCCGTAATGTAATATTTATTAACGTTTATCTTGTGCAGTCTATTAAAATTATGTGGTTTCATTTGTTGGTTTCGTAGTAATTGTTTTATTCACCAGAAAACCACCAAACAAGAGTGTAAATGAAAGAAGTGAAAACATATTTTTATGACTAACTCGGTTAGTTTTAGTCAGCCATTTTCTTTCCTGGTCACGTGATTTTTGTTGGTATGGTTACCGAATGTAATCCGTTGTGGGGGCGTGTGCTCTGTTTGTTTGACATTTGACGTACGTTTGCTTATTGGGACCTAATAGATGACGTTCGAATATATTGAGATTGTAATTGATTTTTCTGGCTAACAGACGTGCTTTATGGTTTGTGCTGATCGTGCCTATATTTTTCCCTCCGATATGGCGTTTGGTGTTTATAGAATAATGTTCTTCTGTCGGGTTTATTATCGCGTTCTTCTTGATCACGAACTTCCTAATTTATTTTATTACTGAACCTTAAACCCGTGACATTCATTAATCCTATTTACTCCTGATGCAATTGAGATAGTCAATAATGATCTGTTTTCCACTTGATGTTATAACCTAAGTACTCTTCAAGTCACAGATTGGTTATTAACATAATTTGATTATTTTCAACAAATTGTGGAACTTCCAAATGTTAAGATACGTTGTATTAATCGCACCTGATTGGGTCATGTTGGGACCGTTATATGTATAAACTTAATTTTATTCTCATTGAAACCTTAAGATGAATGGCTTATTTCATTTGATTAATTTTGATCATTTTTATTAAGTGTTAATGTTGTCGGATACCGTTGAAAATACGGTACTTATTTTAATTAAAAAAATTTTTCTTCCTTGGAACTGGTTCTTATTATTTTAGTTGGTGTAATCAACTTTTTTATTTGTTCCACTTGACCTCGTGGGCTTAGCACATCCACGTAATGTTACGACCTTTTGTTGAAACAACAACAGTGTTAATGTGTTTGCTGTTGTTCGTTTGTTTGGTTTGGTCTCGCGTCGTGCAATATGTATTGCAGCAAATATCCCAGTAAGGCCACGATAATGGTTCACTCAAGACTTTTAAATCGGGTCAAGACAATTCCAATGCACGCAATATACAAATTACTCATGAGTTTATGTAGAGTACGTAGTCCTTAAAAGCTCTGTTAGCAGGATGGTGCCGTGACAGTTGTTTGTTATTCCCAGGGAGAAATATTTTCTTGCATGGAGTGTAAGCATATTTATGGTAATTGATTGTGAGCGGCGACAAATGGAAAAGTCAATGATTGAGCAAACATTTGTCAATTCCCCTTGTGAAACGTTTGAAATATCGCTGTTATCACTCACAACACACGACGGAAAAAGCAAGAAAAATACAGGTGATGACTAGTGTCCTGTGTCAACATCGCTTACAACTTAACCGTTGCAGAATGGATAACTTACCATGGTTAGGTTGAATACCTGTTTTATCAAGCCCCGTTTTAATTTTTGAATGTTTACCACGGTGAAAAGTTAGTGGTCATAAGCAAGCGGTTAATCAGCTAACAGAGCTTTCAAGGCTTATGTACTCTACATAACCTCACGAGTAATTTATATATTTCATGCATCTTTGTGTAGAACGCCCACCAGAGTGCATTCGTTATGGCACCATCCTGTTCTTCATAAGTTGTTACCACTCAACTGCTGCGAGTCAGGCACTTAAGTGAGACGTGTAGAGAGGACTACGTACAGTACGAAGCACCCGCGATGCCTCGCAGATGCGTTAGATAGCCTATTTGACAGAAGCTGCATTGTGAGATTGCACGAGACTGGTCGGT
Source organism: Anabrus simplex (assembly GCF_040414725.1). Taxonomy (NCBI): domain Eukaryota; kingdom Metazoa; phylum Arthropoda; class Insecta; order Orthoptera; family Tettigoniidae; genus Anabrus; species Anabrus simplex. The sequence goes on along the minus strand of NC_090265.1, from coordinate 60,971,657 downwards.
CGTACTGTACAATTGTCAGACGTGTGGGCCATTTAGATGTCACAGTGGCCCGATGTTTGAATGACACATGAGGGCATCCAATCACGTAGTGCAGGTTCGGGTCGACCAAGAAACACCACCCCGAGGGAGGACCGTTCTATGTTGCGCTAAGCATTGCTGGATCCCTTAACTTCGGCACCCGCCATCCGTGAATATGTACTGGACACTCTGCAACATCCCCTGAGAACCCTCACATTGTCTCGATGACTCACATCCGCCAGATTGGGGACCTACCATACCATACTGTACTCTTTTCGCGGTCTCAGTACATCGATTAGTTTAGAATAGTCCTGCAAGCTTACATTAGAATGGCGTAACTGGGATGATACCTACGTACAAAGCTCGGCGTCGAAGCCTCATCTCCCGTACGGGAGTAACACGCTAGCTGCAACGGTAGAGCATACGGGTTAAGTAGAAGGTCCCACAGGGCAGTAAATATTTATACGGTAGGGGAACCTTAACTATGAGAGGAATACTATTTATCTATGAAATGAGAAGAATGAATTATATACTTTTTCTCACAAATTTTAATACCTGAGAAAGCACATGGATATTATGTACACTGATATGTCACCATATTAAACACATAAATTAAACACTGTAATTTTCTTGAGGATGTAATGTCCTTTCTAGTCCTTTCTCTAGATTCGCATTTCACTCTGAAATATGTAACATTAATATTAATCACTTTATACACTTATCATTACATACAGAAATAATTAAATGGAGGCATATCTTGTGTTTAGCTCACCTTGTCTTCACTATTAAATTATACATTCAAAATGACAAATTATCATCCTAGCGGCGAGTATAAAATATTAGCTGTCGAATGAACCAAGTGGTAGTATGTTTATATCCGAGCGCGTTTAAAAAATCTGGAAGTCACATCACTTATTAGAAAAACCTATCTCACAAATGAGCAAATATTACCTATCTTGTGTTCCAATGGGATGTCACTTAAATACTATACACCACTTGGACATTTATACAACGATGGTCCCTGTAACGACACATTTAACGAACCAAATACCAATACAATATTCAAATAAACACCTCTCCTGTAATAAATGACAACAAATACACTAGACATTCACTTAATATATCATGGACAGTAGGATCCGCCCGTAATTGCGGGCAGAGGGCACAACTGCCACTGGTACTGCTGAGAAATCATATCCTGTGACAGTGTGAAGTGTGAACTCCGATCTGAAATCGCTACACGTTTTAATTAACATAAAGAAATGGAGGGAGTTCTCTCATTTATTAGAACTGTAGGTCTACCCAACGGTGCTAATTTCCGACTGGTTGTATGTAGTATCGATACCGGAGAAGGGAAATGAGCCTCTTAGCAGTGCGTTCCTCGCCATGCGGTGACAGTGTCCGGCCACCCTCCTTGCCTGCCCCGGCCATGAATTACACAGGCCAACAGTTTACATTGCCCTCACATTCACTTTCAGTCCCAACACAAGGGAACAAATTCGGTCCAGTTAGTGAGCCATCTCGGAGCTCTGCCTACATTCTCATCACTTTTCTCGAATGCCATTCGCATCAATAAAACACATCGCCTTCATCTAGCCTGATTTATATTATTGGCGCGGAATTAACGCGTCGCGCATATTATTCACTCTTCTGGGGAAACAAGGGCGCCCATACCGGGGGCAAGGTGGGGGTGCCCCCCCCCCCGCAGCTTTCAGGGAAAGGCAAAAATCTAGTCTAGTCAGGTGTTTTCCTTTCAAGAAAATGATTGAAAACTCAGTATTAAGTAGAAGCGGTAGTACCGTTCCCCACCAACAGGCAAGGAACACCGTGGGTTATTCTACCACAGAATACAAGTCGCCATTTTTCTTCCAAAATATTAAAATTACTACGTACCCCCAGGTCTGGGCCCCCCAACAAACTGTCATATGGGCGCTGATGTGGGGAAAGGTTCATATTTCATAAACACCGCATTTAATTATATCCATTATCCGCTTGAAAAGCTCGGCCGCACCTCTCGGCATACCCAATACATACATATTAGAGAAGAATGTATCCTATCGCTCGGGACAAAATATGTTGACACTCGCGATCTAGGTAAGACGCAAACATTGTCACACCTCACTTGTCACTCCGTGCTTTCTCCTTCACCATTCTTAACTCATATAGGGGAATTACCTAACACTTTACGTGAAGCATCAAATACAAAGAGCTTTAGAATTTCTGGATGACTCATATTGGCTATAACTGATGAGACATGGAGTAATTTTATGTGAATATTAATAATCCGTTTAATTCCCATAATTCTTCAAAATAATCAAATCTAGGGTCAAAAATATATCATGTACTAGTTCCCATAGTAAAATAAAGGAAATACTGTTCTCCAACCGTGAAGAAAATTCAATACAAACAATATCAAGTAAGTATTACCATCCCTTTGAGAACAACGAAATCCTACACTACATTTCTAAAGAATTAGCATGTATTAAGATATTTACATTTTTACAGGAAATCCGACTTTCAAATATTATGAGTGGTACTCATCTGTCTGGAACACACCCAAAGCTCGCCCAGGAAGGCACATTCAGTAGTTTCGCCGCACATTGCGACTACATCAGCAACATGAAGTCCCGTGTTCGGCTGCAGTTGGATCGATGGCATGATGACTTGATTTCACGTACAATGCGGGAAGTTCTCGACGTTCTACGGCGTGTCGAATAGGTGCAGGCCTCCTGTACGTTGGTCTTCTTCTTCATTGGAGAATGATGTCAATGGCTTGATTATAATTGTGATAAATGGCAACACATTATAATTACTACGATCAGAGGAACTCATTTAATCGAGCACTCCAAACAAACAGCGATATTGTCTTGTAGCCCGCTGCTTCTCCTCATTGCCAGTCTAATCCACTGTCGGCAGTTTAGGCCCCTAATTACACACGTTCGTACATTCATTGTCATTAGCTGTCTGAGACTTTCATTACAAACGTAGTTTAACTCTGCCGAATTCAGCACTAGTTTTTATGGGAACTCAGATTAACTACTGCGCTTGGGGTTGTTTAGCCGATACCGCCCTGGTCAAGTACATCGTCACTGAACCGCACTTTTTTCTAACAATTGGCTATCAATTACTCCACAGTTATTCGAGCTCCCGTGCTATTCCTTCGACATTAATAGGTTCGTGAATTTAGTTACACGATCGCACAGCCTATTAGCGTTTGATTCACATTCTCTTTCACTCACGTATGATCTACTCAAGCATTCCACATATTACATAATCGTCATAGTTAGGATTAAATGCCGTACTCTGTTAATATCGATAAACTTTCACATCCACTGTTAAATAATTATATCACTGAAAGCATTTCGACTTCGCAAACACTATTTAAATAATTACTGACTGGTCACACTTTTGTAGCACTGGAGCGAAGAATACTATTACTGAAGTCACTCACAGCACGTATCACCTCACAATGCAACTGGTAAAATCGAAGTAAGATGCTTGCTTTGGTTTGCGTCCCTTTTTATAATGGAAGTGTGTCAGACTCGAGGGAGAGGGTATGGCTCCTCCTACTTGCGAAAATCGCTCCGTTAACCCGAAGTTCCCAGGATCGGTTAAGGTATCAAATTAAAGCCTGATTACCCGAATTTCCACTGATCGATTCCCATCCTGATCGCTTCGCATTTGGCTACAATCTTGAAAGCGTCCTTTGGTAGCCCATTGAGGAAGGATTGTAAAGGAGGCGTGTCCACTACTCCAAGTAAAGGAGCTAATGAAGGAGTCGACGAAAACTTAAGGCTATGAGGAGGTCACTGGAGGAGAAAATGGAGAATTTGGGACTGAATTGGAAGATAATGCCGAGGAAGTAGTGGTTTTAAGAAAAAAGGTAAAATCTTTGGAAGAGGAGCTGGAGAAGGTGAAAAGAGAAGAGGCAATAAGCTGCCAGGAATGCAAGAGGAAAATATCTTCATGTACGGTATACAGGAGGGAGTGAAAGAAAATAAAGTGGATAAGGTGTACAAGGTAGTGGATGTGATACAGAACAAAATGAAAATTAATTTTAGTGAAGTGGACAAAGATGATGTGGAAAGAGTAGGTAAAGTGAAAGGTCATAGGCTAATTAAAGTTATTATCCAATGTGATGGCGGATTTTATGGTTAGAAATGCTGGAAACCTACAAGGCGAGAAAGTGTGGGTGAGACGAGACATGGGGAGTGACGGAAGGAGAATCATTGCAATTTTAAATAACCACCTAATGAGAGCTAGGAATCAAGGGCTGAGAGCTTTCATTAGGAGACAACACTTGGTGGTAAGGAATGGACGTTGGTTTCGAACGTAGTCTGTGAACAAGTTGCAGGTTTGTTCAGTCTACAGCCCTAAGGATGGTTAGATCCTTAACAGCTCTGTCATCAGCTGTCATACATGGCCTAGTCATCAATGAAGAGGCGTACTAGGGAAATGAGGAGTGAGGTAGTTTCCCGTCAAGTTGCGGGAAATGGATAATATTCATAAACAGGAAGGGTGTTTGCTGTCAAACCAAGATGAAGAAGTTGCAGGGAGGTCGATTTGCGATGACCAAGCAGGCAGCAGCAGCGCAAGCGAGTCCAACGTATGTGAAGGCGCTAGTCGAGAGAGCAGAGATCACCAGGGCCAGGTAGAAGGGGAAACGATGAAGAAAGGAACGGAGTCGGCGGTGAGGAGTATCGTGAAGGAAGTGAGGGGGAACGAGGTGAAAAAAGAAGTGAACTTCACAGGAGGGGAAGATCCTTGAGTTTGAAAGACCTGTGGGGGAAGAATAAGAGAGGTCAGGATGGCAAAGTAAATAGTGTTCAAAAATGAGTAAGAATGATGGTTTGTGCGTGGGAAGAGAATGTACGATATTAACAAGAAATAGGGCAAGTAACGTGAGCGAAGGGGATAAGAATAAGGAAGGAAGAGGATCGGTGGGGATAGAAATGCATAACTAGAATGGCTACAACGGTGGACCAGATGAAAACACGGATTGAGTTAATATTACAGACACAGGTGGTTACCTTAAGAATGAGAAGAAAGAAGAGATACTAAAAGCGGTAAGCGATCTGAGAAACTGCTTTGATATATTAACTAATGTAGTGAAGGACAAGAACAACGGAATGATTATTTCTGAAAGCGAGGTTATGGAACACCAAAGAGAAGATGTATCAGAGGGAGAAGACAGTTTGATTCCGAGACAACTAGCGCCATCTGATGGCCACAACCAAGAACATGCAAGTAACTCCAACTGGCAGCTCCTCCCATCCAAGCAGGAGAAGGTAGCTCGACCTCGGAACAAATAGCTTCATCTCCTGGCCACAACCAAGAATCTACAAACAGCAACAACAAGCAACTTCACCCATCTGACGGCGGAATACAAAGCTCGCATTTACTTGAACGGACAACCCAGCTCATTCAGCAAACCAAAGCCGTGAACAATGAAACTAAGGACTTAGAGGATTTAAAAGAAACCGTAAGATATATGATGGACTTCATAACGAATAAAATAAATATAAAAAATTATGCATACCCTGAATAGGAATGCAGTGCTTACTCACAAGGATAATGAAGTACTCAATAACAAAACAGACGGATGGGATAGCGATCATAACTATAGAGGAGAAACAGAATGGACAACTGTAATAAAAAAGAAACACACAAACCATCAGAAGGACAAGGGTTCAAGAAGATGATCTACAAGCTGCTGACAAAATGGCATGGCTTTACCTAGGCAATCTGAAAGAAAACGCAACAAAAGAGAAGGTTAAGAAGTACCTAGAGAAAAATGTAATTAAAGATAATATCCATTGCAAAGAACTTCACACACGAAGTGAAAACAAGGCCTTCAAAATAGGTTTCCCTTTCAAATTCCTTGAAGATGCTGTACGACCGGAATTCTGGCCAAATAGAACAATCGTAAGAAGATTTCGTTTTCGGAGAGCAAACCGTGCTGAAGGAGGAGAACTACAATAAATATACACATATGCGCCTATGGAACATTGAAGGCATAAAAAACGCTCTGACTCTCTTTCCAATAGAGACATTAAGCAACTACAACGCCATTATACTGACAGAAACATTCTTAACACAGGATTTCAACATTCAAGGATATTACGTAATTCATTCATTCGCCTGTCAGAACACAGGAAGACCATCAGGAGGGGTCTCCATCTTTCTCAAACCGAACTTAGGGAAAATAAAACAAATAATAAAAGAAGAAAACACAATTACCGTAAAGACCAGCCTACTATCAATCATTGGCATGTATGTTCAACCACATATGTCAAGGAGGCCACAATCGAAAGAATAACAGAGGCCTTCTCACAAACGCAAATAGGCGATAGAGTAATCTTCGCAGGCGATCTAAATGCAAGAATAGACAAACCAACCATCAGAACAGAATTGATTAAAGAGGCTCTGGAAGAAGCCGGCTATGTCCATGTTAATAGTCCCTACATGAAAACGTACATAGCCTCGAATGGAACCAGCGCCATAGATTTAGTCTTTTACAGAGCTACAGACATTAAAATATTCAGTCAAAAAGCATTATGGACTTCAGCCATAGCCCCGATTAGGGAACATATACCAATCTCGACAGTCTTTGAAATTACTCATAAAGATCAATTGCCAATACAACCAAGGAAGAAAATATCCAGGAAATTAGACCCAGAGAAACTAAGACATATCGGTGATGAAATAGATAAAGCAAAGCTATTAGTTCAACGACATGAACTAACTGAAGCAGTGGAAATGTGTACAAGAACCCTTCAGTCATGCCAAACTCACACGAAAGTAAGGAGATCACAACCATGGTTCAATAAAGACTGTTACAATGAACGGAAAAAGACCCTTCTGGCACTACATCGAGCGAAGAACATATCGAACCCGAGTCTCCTGGCCTAATACGCCGAACAAAGAAGGAAATATAAATCACTAATCAAGAAAATAAGAACGGAGTAGATTGAGGAAGACACCAAGAGACGTGCTGCAAACGCCCAAAATGACCCATTCCTAGTGCTTAGGAAACCAAAAATTCAGCAACAAATAATATCTCAATGGAGTCATGGGAAAACCACTTCAAAAGCATTTTCAACCTCCAACACCGATCAACAGCTTTTGAATTAACTCCAGTAACAATGACGGGATATCACATCCACATAACGAGGCAGGAAATATATAATACAATAACAGCAGCAAATATTGGAAAGGCCCCCGGCCCAGACAGCATCTGCACAGAACACTTGAAAGACTCTCTATCTGTCATGCTAGACTACTGGGTAGAACTATTCAACACATGCATGCACACTGGGGATATTCCAGAGCAATGGAGATTGTCAACAATCAAAATGTTGTTTAAGAAAGGAGAAACTCACAATCCTGATTCATATCGAGGTATAGCCCTCGAAAATACATCATTCAAAATCTTCATGAAAATCGTAACAATCAGGCTTGCAGAAGAAATAGACTCCCAGATACCAGAAAATCAATTCGGCTTCCGAAAGGGAAGAAGCACACTACATGCCGTAAAATACCAAATAGAACAAGTCCAAGATACATTGAGGCATCCGGGAAAGAAATATAGTATTCGTAGACTATCGTAAAGCTTTTGATCTTGTTGATAGAGCAACACTCGCCCGGAAACTCAGTTACCTAATAGGGGCTACACATCCGATAGCAATCATAATCTCGAATATCCTCAAATATAACTATGTCAAAATATCAGACAACATAACTCTATCCAAAAACGTAACCCAAACAAACGGAGTCCTACAAGGTGACCCAATCAGCCCAATTTTATTCAACATCATGACAGCAGACATCACAGAAATAATCACAGATACCTCAGCATTGCGTATACTTTACGCAGATGATATGGCAATAGGCTCCGAAAACATAGAAGAGCTCCATGAGGTCCTCAATAGGCTCACATCATGGGCAGAAAGAAACTGTTTGCAAATAATAAACCACAACAAAACTAAAGAAATGACCTTTAGGAAAGGAGGAAAACATGCACCTAAAAAGACAATAACCATGCACAACTAACCTCTAGAAGTAGTGGCGAAATTCAAGTACCTTGGAGTCACCCTCCAAACTACTCTAATATCCTACAATATCCACGTCAAAGAAAGATCAACCGCAGCAATAAAAGCCAACTACAACATTCAACAACCTCAACAAATATCATTGGGTACAGCAGTGCTACTGTTCAGGACAGCTAGACATCGGGCCAGGTAGGAAGACATCTGGGAGCGCGTGCGCACTTTGGACTATCTCGCGTAGCGTATCCCCTCCTAACAGAGCTCCTGCTACAAGGAGAGTGCAGTGCATAAGTTTACACTCAGCTGCCGCGCTCTGCTTTCTAATTTTCCATTGAGTAGTAACTGTGGTTAGTGGTGGTGTACGTTAGGCCTATCTGTGACACTATGGAAGGCGTTAAAAGTAGCCTGCATCGTAAGGTGCTAAAGAGTCAGACTCGTGCAGCAATCTTGAACGTTATAGAGTTTATTGGAAAGGGAGGCAATGGAAGAAAAGTTCGTGATAGATGGTAAAAAAAAAAAAAAGTGCAGGAAAGAGTAGTAGCAGCAGCTGTTGGAGTGTCAGAAAGTTATTTGGTACGGATTAAGAGCGAAAAACGAAAGAATTAGGAAACCCTATGGATAGTCAAAAAAAAACAGAATGCGCACAAAGAATATTACTGGACTGGACGACTTTGACGAAGGTGCCGTATGTCGTATTGTTAGCAAATTTAATTTAGATGAAAAATGTTTACCTACAGTTTCAAAAATTCGTGCAAAGTTAGGTAAAGTCTTAAAGTTCAAAGGATCCAATACTAGTGTCAAGCGAATTCTTCGATCATTAGGATATCATCAGAAAAAAAGACTAACAAGCGCATCCTAATGGAAATGGAAAAACATGACATAAAATACAAAAGGTTTGTTTATTAAAAAAATGCCCAGTATCGGGCGGAGGATAGTTGTACATGCTGGCGGTGAAATGGGTTTCATCGAGAACTGTCTGCTAATCTGGAAGTCAGGCAGCAGGAGTGGCGACTACCACGATGACATGAATAGTGACTTTTTTTTAAGAGTATGAAATATAACTTCCACCTCGCAGTGTTCTCGTAATTGACTACGCGTCATATCGCAACAAGAAAGTAGATCGTGCTCCAACCTCCAGCTCTCGGAAAGTGACGATGATCTCCTGGCTAGTGAATAGGAACCTTCCACGCCGTGAGACGATGTACAAACACGAGCTTTATGAGCTTATCAAATTGCACAAGCCGGCACACAAAACCTACGTCCTAGATGAACTCATGGAACAGTACGGACACTCGGTAATTCCACTGCCCCCATATCGCCCTGAATTAAACAGTATTGAAATAATGTGGGCAAAAGTGAAGAACTGGGTAGCTTCTCACAACGTCACCTTCACTATTGACGACGTAGAGAAACTCACTTGACAGAAATTCGTGTCAATATCCGCCGAAGACTGGAACATAAGGGATGGGGAACATTTTAAAGACATTATGGAGTCCTTAGCGATCCAGCTGGGAGCCGACGACACGTCATCCGGTGAGGACGACAGAAGTGATGACGGAGGACTCAGTGGAATTGAAGAGATGTAGTGGACATAATAAAACAAGAATGTGCTCATTTTGTGAATAATTATAGTGTCATTATTTTATTACTTATTACTTCTAGTACCATTAAGTTATCTTCGTATACATACGTTGTTACTCAGCATATGTAGACCCTTTATGGTGTTTCCTTTTATGAATTATATTTTGTTTCTGTACCTGAGAACAATTATATAATTATATATGTCATATCGTTAAGTCACATTTCTTATTTTACAACAAAACATTGGCATTAAGGAGCTAGGGACAAACGATCATATAGTCTAACACTGCTTTCTCGCCTTAAAGCAAAAGTACTTCTTCTTCTTCTTCTTCTTCTTCTTCTTCTTCTTCTTCTTCTTATTATTATTATTATTATTATTATTATTATTATTATTATTATTATTATTTCTTTCTTAATCTGCTTACCCTCCAGGGTTTTTCCCTCGGACTCAGCGAGGGATCCCACCTCTACCGCCTCAAGGGCAGTGTCCTGTAGCGTGTGATTGGGTCGGGGGATACAACTGGGGAGAATGACCAGTACCTCACCCAGGCGGCCTCACCTGCTATGCTGAACAGGGGCCTTGGTGGGGGATGGGAAGATTGGAAGGAAGCAGCCCTGGCCTTAAGTTAGGTACCATCCCGGCATTTGTCTGGAGGAGAAGTGGGAAACCACGGAAAACCACTTCCAGGATGGCTGGGGTGGGAATCGAAGCCACCTCTACTCAGTTGACCTCCAGGCTGAGTGGACCCCGTTCCAGCCCTCGTACCACTTTTCAAATTTCGTGGCAGAGCCGGGAATCGAACCCCGGCCTCCGGGGGTGGCACCTAATCACGCTAACCACTACACCACAGAGGCGGACATTATTATTATTATTATTATTATTATTATTATTGTTATTATTATTATTATTATTATTTCGTTTCACCCTCTTTGGGGTATGTTGAATCAATTCTTTCTCTGTGTGTTGTTCTTTTCTTAGTGCCCAGTATTTCTTCATTCTTTCTGATCTTCGTTTCTTCTCGTCTTCCGAGATAATAGATGTGCCTTTTAATGTAGATTTGTTTTGGAACGTTATGTTTTCTTCTTTAGTTATTACTTTAGCTGTTCGACAGAATAGTGATTTTTCTGTAATTTTTAATTCTAACAAGTCTTTTTCAGTTTCTTTAAACCAGTTCGGTTTCGTTTTGAGTTACGGAAGAAGTCAAGATTTGTTCGGTTAATCATAGAGTTCATTCCGAGGAGAAGATGACCGTAAAAATTTATCCTCTTTCTTCGCATAGTATCTGAGAGTTTTCAATTTTCTTGTAGCTTATGATTATTATTATTATTATTATTATTATTATTATTATTATTATTATTATTATTATTATTATCGAGTTATTTTACATGACGTGGCTTAGGTTATGAAGCCTGGTGTTATAGCAAACCATATTCTACACTGTACATTTACAGCGTCGTAAAGTTAATTTTAAATCAAATTATAGTTTAAAAATAAGGACTACGCAGATTGATACACGGAAAGGATTTTGACAGCTAATGTAATAAGAGGTTAAATTATGTTCTAACTCTTCAATCTATCTGTCATCTGTAACACTTCTAAATGCATTCATTTCGGCTAGGTATGTCTGTTATTTTCAGCCGGAAGGAAATTCCACTAACTGAAAATCTGTGGTGTGTTACATGTCAGTTAATACAAATATTTCGGGTCAACTGTACGTCGCCACAACACTGTGCGAGAAGGGTAAGTCAGCGTTCTCGCTCCCACGGCTCTGCTTTCTCACTCGCACACTTCCCCTCACCGGATGTCTTCCTAGCTGGCCCGATCTATATATCACCAATAGCGACCTATGGGATTAGCATCACCTGGGAAAAGCTCACACTCAGCGACCTGATGACAAGAGAAAAAGTCAAGGCCCGATATCTCAAGAGAATACTAGGCATTGGGAAGTCAGCCCCTTCAAGGTTAACATATGTTCTAACCAAGGAGGACTACTTCATTGACGATATCAAAACACAGATTTGTCTACCAAACACGAAGCCCTACGAGAATGCACGCCAAACTTTAAACGAGAAAAGAAATGCTATTTGGTCCGACTTCTATTCCACGGACGCCATAATGACGGAAGAGTGGAAACAAGCAAATTACGAGCTACGGCACGTAATCACACGTTACGCCACTCATGGATTTCACCACAGATTCTGCCAAACCAAAAACTTTCACCAGCCGAACGAAGACTGTATATGTAACCTGTGCAACGATCGTTGTGAAAGATACCATGCACAAAACTGCAAAATGAGGACAACCTCAATAATAAGAGTGGCATTAGTATAGTTGACCATCTGTACAAAAACTGTTTTTTTCACATTGTGCACGTTTCATTTAATAATAAAATAGGTCTTGTAAGTATAGAAGGTTTTGCTAGGTAAGATGGGAAACGAGGAAGTGATTAAATTAGTAGAGAGTTCTGATAATGCAGCCTTGTTGGAGACGTGGCTAGGTGAAGGGGAGGTGTTTACTTGGAGAGGGTTTGTGGTGAAGAGTAAAACAAAAAGGAAGGAGAGGGGAGGAAACCCGAAGGTATTGTGGTCTTGATAAAGGAAGAGATTATTGAGCGAATGGGGAACATCGAAAATGAGATAGAGGAGGTGATCTGGATAAGATTTAATACTGGGATGGGGGTAGTGTGAACGAGAAGAACGTATGCTTTGCTTTTTTGTACAACCAACCTAAAAATTCGCCCTACGCTAATGAATTTTTTTCGAGGATCTTTTATTGGAAATAATCGTGATTGGGGAGAAATACGAAGAAGATGGACTGATTTTGTTTGGGGATTGGAATGCAAGAGTAGAGGGCTTAAGCCCTGCCTATAGTAAAGATGGAGGGATAAAAAGTGCAATAGTTACGGTTTAAAATTGCTTGAATTAAATGGAGTGGGTAATATGTATATCTTAAACGGTTGGTGGAATGGAGATAATGATGAGAAAACGACGTATATTACGAAACAGGAGGGAGTGTGATAGATTTGGTAGTCAGCACGGAGGACATGCTTGATAAAATTAAGGCTCTTGAGGTAGGTGATTGGATTGAGTCTCATCATAGTCCGGTGTATATCAGGCTAAGAAGTGATGACGCGGAGATAAAGAGAAGAGGTAGTAAGAGAGGCTGAGGTAAGAGTTCGAGGTACCCTGAATATATATGGTTGGATGAGGTAAAAATCGGGCTAAATAAGTTGCTAGAAAATGACATGCAAATGGTTAAGATAGGATGGGAGGTGGAGTTAAAGGAAGGTAACGTCGATAGGGCAGTTGAGTTGATCGAGTACCCCATGAAAAGGCTAGCTAGCTTTGCAAAGGTTAGTAATAGGAAAAGGGAGGTTGGTATAATAATGAATACAAGGAATTGAGAGTAGTAGTTTGGAAAGCGCTAAAGGAGTTCGGAAAATATTGAGGAAGCTAAAGAAGAAAACAGTTTTGTGAATTAAGGAAAGAACATAGTGCAAAAATTGTGGAGAGAAAGAAATCATGGCAGAGAGAGAGCAGACGGAGGCGATAAATAGAGAATGTGAAATGAACCAACCTGATATAGTTTGGGCAAGAGTGAATAAAATTAACAAGATGGAGAGGGTATGTAAAAACGAAGATAGACTGCGAAAATTGGGTAGATTACTTTCGTAAATTATTAGCTGGAAGAGACAGATGGAGAGAAACAAGCGGGAAATTGGTACAGAGGGGATTAGTGGTGGAGATCTATCAGTTGGATAAAGAGATAACACGGGATGAGATAATAGCAGTGGCAGTAAAGAACAGGTCAGCAGGAGGTAGAAACGGAATAAATAACGTATTCTGGAAAGAAATGGTGAAAAATAGACGGATGAGGTAGGGTATACTAAAGTTATTTAATATAGTATTTGAGAATGGAAGGTTTCCACGAGAATGGAAAAAGTAATTATATGCCGAATATAAAAGAAGAGAGATAGAAAACTTCCGAGCAACTATAGAGGAATGATTCTGCTGGATTCGTTGAGTAAGATTTATGCAGGCATTTTGGCTAATAGATTGAGAGATTGGGTTGAGGAACTTGGGATATTGTCGACTTTTCAGGGTGGGTTTAGAAAGGGTAGAAGGACGACTGACAATATAATGTTGGTTAGGACGATTCTTGAGAAATATCTGAGTAAAGAAAGAGGAGAAAGTATTTATAGCAGCTATTGATTTCGAAAAAGCGTTTGATACAGTGAGCCGAAGTGCGATGGTTGAAAAATTACGAATGATTGGGTTTCAGGAAAAATTATATGTGCGACAGAGGCTATATATACTGGTCTGTTTACTGTTGTATTTCGGGTCGAGGAAGGAGTCTTAATTGAGCTGATTGAATGTTACATGGGTTTGAAGCAGTGTTGCAAATTATCACCTATTTTATTTTAAACATTTATAAACGATATTTTGCAGGGGCATGGAGGGGATACACGGGCCTGCCCTGTCCTAGGAGAGCTAGAGATCCCAGGTCTGATTTTTGCAGACGATGTTTTATTATTGACGTTATCAGAGGGAGATTTGCAAAAAAAGCCTAAATGCTGTCTTGGAATGAGCTAATAACCGGGCCTTGAAAATAAATTGTAGCAAGACTGAAGTATTGGTAGCCCGGGAAAATAAAAACGAGAAAGGGCAAAAGAAGTGGATAGTGCAATGCAAGATAATTTGAAGAGGTGGATAAGTTGGAATATCTGGGGATTTTTATTAATAAAAAGCGGGGATGGGAAGACCAGATCCAAAGATTAAGTGGAAGGGAATAGCAGCTATTTCATTTATAAAAATCTTGGAAAGCAAATTCCCGGGAATAAGACATGAAACACAAAGGATGGTTTATAAAACGGTGGTCCTAAGCAGAGTTCTTCATGGTGCTGAGGTGTGAGGGCTGAAAAAGATAGAGATAAGCTAAATCAAATAGCCAGTAGATTTAACAAAACAGTGATGAGAGTTCCGCTTTGCACTGCCAGTGAGTGGTGAGTGTATGGAAGTAGAAATTGTGAAGAGGGTACTGAGATATTACTGGCGATTAAGGAGAGGGGAAGGTGACTTGCTGTTGCAAGCAGTTTTCCAATATCAGATTGCAAGTAGGTACAGTGAATGCTAGGCTACTAAAGTAAAAATGATTATGGAAGGTCTGGAATTACGGTACTTGTGGGATGAAGACTGGAGTACAAGGGGTGGAGGCTTAGGGAAGATTGTTATAAGGAGGGTTAAGGATATACAACTGGAAACGTGGAAATAGGAATGTAGTAACAGACAGACACTAGACATATTTAATAGGATTAGTTTAGTTAGTAGGATAAGAATTAGTAATGTAGACAGATAGACAAGACGTGGTTTCTTATGGTGATTGATGAGTTTGTATAAGAATAATGGATGGGTAAGAAAAACGATACAGAGGTATGTATTTTACTACGTATGTGGTGAAGTTAGGGCCGATTACCATCTGATATTTGAGTGTAAATAAAGTAAGGGATTGAGTGAAAAGTTATTGAGTGAGAACCAGATAAACAAGTTAAGACAGACTTGTATTGAGCAAAACATTATTTGGTGGCTTGTGAAAGATTGGAAATTTGCGGGCAGTGTGTGTAAATATTTAAGAGCTGTGAGGAAATTGAGTATTAATAAATTTAGCGTAGAAAATACTTTTAGAGGGGAAGGGTTTAAAAGGGTCACATACTTTGTTTTTTAATGTCTGCCCCTTGTTGTTAGGTTAGGTAATGGTTAACACTTGGGGGCTTGTTGTGATACCTGAATATATAAAATGAACGTAGTAAAGATAAGCTGTGTAAACGATTATAGAAGAGACAGTGACCTAACTCAAGTAAGGTAGGTTAGGTCTGAATTCATAAGGGTAGGGGGCTAATGGGAGGTTCCCACGTTTGGTATTCCGTCGAGGAAGCATGGCAAAAGCTTCCCTCTCTCAGTACTGGTTTCCGTGAGGGGAGAGGGGAAAGAGTGGAAAGCAAGAGAACAAGAGATGGAGTGCCCCCACCCCCGTCCTAACAACAGGTTATCCGTTGGGTTGGTGGGGGGGGGGGGATTGCGTTAACACAGTTGAAGTAAAGTAGTGCAGTGTCAACCTCGACTGTGTAGCTCTTGTTTTAGTGTTTATTTGTTTATATTTCCTCTGCGTAGCTGATGGAGGAAGTTGTGGTGTTGTAGAAGGAAATACAAGTATGATAGTATGACACTAAACAGTTATAGGGGTACGGGGACTTCTCGCTCACCCTGTACAATGATGTCGAATAAATTTGTAACAAAACTTAAATGATCTGCAGAATTTGTACATGATACGATCTCGGGTGCAGTACACATCAAGAGAGTGCCATTTCCTAAGTAAAATATGGTACTTTGGTATCAATTTTCATAGCTGTAATTATTTTTCAATAATTTGGTTCAGCTAATTTCTGAAGAGCGTATCACAATGCTGCGAGAGACAGCAGGGGTAGAGATGTATCGTTTATGACTGAACTGCTCCTAAAGAAATTATATCGTAACAAAAAAAAATAATTGTTGAAAAAAATAGCGTGATCCTTGGAACAGTAATTATATTAATTAATGAGTTATGGGCACAAGTCAGCAGCTACCCCCACCAAGTAACATCAAGCAAAGCAAAGCAAAGAAGTAAAGTGAGCAAAGACTTCACGTATAAAACTGTTACATGAACAAAAGACATACTGAAGAGCTGTGACGTAGTAGAATTCATAATCGTAATGTAGCAAACTATGTACTTATGTATATATTTCTCTAGTAATAATGGTATACATTAATTTACCGCTAATTTTACTCTTGATTTGCGTAACAGCAATTATTATCTCCATTTAGGACAAAAATTATAAGTAATGAAATTTCATGGACACATACCCGATCACGATGTTCCTATAATTTGCGGAGGGTCGTATACAAATAGGAAAATAGGTTCCTACCTAAACATTGGTCATAAACCTACCCGTGTGTTGTGTTATGGCCTTATTATGTAGGAGGCCAATAGCGCCGCTAAGAAAATAGACCCTCGTTTCCCGAAAGGAAAGTTAGAAGTTTATTTCGTAGTACAAAGTTGTATATAATTACAATGAACCGCAGCGACGACGATAATAATAAAATGAAGAAAAAGTTACACAATTTAGTTTTCAAATCCGAAGGAATTAAAACAATAAACTTATATGGTACGAACACACACACACACACACACACACACACACACACACATACACACACAAGAAATGCATATTCCAATTATTGTAGTATGCAAAACACGCTGACCGTCACAGTATTAAGAAATAATATCGTTCCTAAGACCAAATAATTTACAACTCAAGCGTCCATCGTAGGCCTACTTAGCTACACTGACTGCCGAGAGTTATAAACAGGCTCGTAACTTCAGTATTTAGAGTTTAGATAAGGACGCTGCCCTTGTTCAATCAATACCGCATCTTCGCTGACTGCTGGGTTCTCAGAACTGGCTAATTAATTCAAAAGCCTTGTTGATTGTTGTGAGGGGCAGCAACGGGTGGTTATTATTGGAACAGGTTGGGAAACACACGTTCTTTCAGAAATAACTGCCGTACTCCTATTGACGAAAGAAGCTCTGCACTACGACGGCCTAAGTATGGAATGAGCCTCTGTAATGCAAATAATGTTGTGTTTGTGCTGTAGCTTTATCAGTGTGTAAAATCATTCTTCAGCTACTGAATTAAGAAACAGCCATGGGCTCCTCACAAGCTATGGCCTCTACCGCCCCGCAGGGTCTGTGGGATCCTTATCGCCACCACTACTTTGAAACAAAACAAATGCGATGCTATTGTACATAAACAATTTTGATGCATTTGTACTGTATTAAGTAAGAATGAAACACAGGATTCCACTGTGTACTACGGACCGTATCACTCTCACAGTCAGGTAGGTTAGTTTCGTCAGGTATACGGTGGTGCACAAATGGTGCGTGTTCTGTTGTGAGACTGCAGTACTGTAGAGTGGAAGGCTCCATTGCAATGGATGACGGTAACATCGAGGACATGTTGTGAAGACATCGTGATCATTGACTGAAGTGGTAGCTGACCATAACTCCGAGGATAGTGGGTTTGCGACCAATGTTTATAGGACCTTGTTTCTTTCGTTTGTTGCGTGCTGCCTCCTCTGTAAATATTGGAAACTTTTTCAAGGACACGCTGTTGTTCTGTCATTTCCCTATAGTTTACCCCTGTGGGTTGGGGCGCAGGGCTGTCATAAGACGTGACTAAAGTGAAGGCCAGGGGCTCCGACCTTTTTTTTTTTTTTTTTGTTAGTGGCTTTACGTCGCACCGGCACAGATAGGTCTTATGGCGACAATGGGACAGGAAAGGACTAGGAGTTGAAAGAAAGCGGCCGTGGCCTTAATTAAGGTACAGTCCCAGCATCTTCCTGGTGTGAAAACGGGAAACCACGGAAAACCATCTTCCGGGCGGCCGACAGTGGGATTCGAACCCACTATCTCCCGGATGTGAGCTCACAGCTGCTCGCCCCTAACCGCATGGCTAACACGCCCGGTGGCTCCGAACTTACGAGCGCGGTTTGCGGAACACGATTCACCTGCCTTAGTCTGGCATTGTTTCCACTTGTGTCAGGCATCTCACTTTCAACCTTCCTACACGACCTCTTTCGGTCAACTCTTGCTCTTTTCCGACCCCGACAGTATTAGTTTTATGAAGTCCATTGAGTTTTCATTTTTATTCCCTTCGTGGCCCTTGTAATTCTTTGCCAGATACCTTAATTTTTCGAATTAGCGGACCCCTTTCAGTTCCACCCTTTAATATTAGAGTTAATAGAGAACGGTTGTCCAATTGTACTTTCTCTTAAAACTCCACCACCATTACACTACAGTTTATCAAATTGGACATGTTTACTTTCGTAATAACAATAATCATAATAATAATAATAATAATAATAATAATAATAATAATAATAATAATAATAATAATAATAATAATAATCATAATCATAATAATAGTTATGTATGCATCCGAAACCCTATCCCTAAATGCCAAGAAAGGACTCCTCGAAGAAATGGAGAAAAAGAAGCGCTGTATAATTAGGGGAATCATGAAATCCAACTACCCACAAGAATCGCATCCACCAAAAAATATCCAATAAGGAAATCTATAACAAAAGAGAAAATTAGAGTCACGATCCGCAAAAGAAGGGTAAATGAAATGAAATGAAATGAAATGAAATGAAATGAAATGAAATGAAATGAAATGGCGTATGGCTTTTAGTGCTGGGAGTGTCCGAGGACATGTTCAACCTGCCAGGTGCAGGTCTTTTGATTTGATTCCCGTAGGCGACCTGCGCGTCGTGATGAGGATGAAATGATGAAGACGACACATACACCCAGCCTCCGTGCCAGAGAAATTAATCAATGATGATTAAAATTACCGACCCTGCCGGGAATCGAACCCGGGACCCCTGTGACCAAAGACCAGCACGCTAACCATTTAGCCATAAAGTCGGTCACTTCAAACGAATGCACGGAAACAGGTTGACCAAACAGATAGGCCTACTTCACCTAAAACCTAAAACCACGGTGCCTTGGTTTAGAAACACCAAAGAAGACCTTCAAGTACCACAGATCAAACCGAAGGACACCTTTGATAGAGGACTTCATCGAAAAAAAAGGCAGTGACGAGTGGGAAAGACCGAGACGAACAACCGAAAAGAAGACACGGTGTCCCTTGGACAGCGAAACGCAAGCAGGCCCACTCAGAAAGAACGAGGAAATTCTGGACTCGAAAGTAAGCAAAGTTAACTGCCAAATGTAACAAGACTTAACGTGGTCCACGATGGCCCCAGCGAATAAATAATAATAATAATGTTATTAATTTTACGTCCCACTAACTACTTTTAAGATTTTCGGAGACGCCGAGGTGCCGAAACTTTGTTCCGCAGGAGTTATTTTATGTGGCAGCAAATCTACCCACACGAGGCTTCCTCATTTGCAATGATTATTTTTTTTTTTTTTTTTTTGCTAGGGGCTTTACGTCGCACCGACACAGATAGGTCTTATGGCGACGATGGGATAGGAAAGGCCTAGGAGTTGGAAGGAAGCGGCCGTGGCCTTAATTAAGGTACAGCCCCAGCATTTGCCTGGTGTGAAAATGGGAAACCACGGAAAACCATTTTCAGGGCTGCCGATAGTGGGATTCGAACCTACTATCTCCCGGATGCAAGCTCACAGCCGCGCGCCTCTACACGCACGGCCAACTCGCCCGGTCATTTGCAATGATTAACGACCCAGTTGTCTTATTTAGAAGGTAAACAGAGAGGAAAATACACATAGCGTTTATTGATTATTCTTCAAACACCAAGTAATCCCTTTAAGAGTATTGTCAGAGAGGTTCACAAGACAGTAATAATAAATAATTCATGTATAAATACGAACTTATCCATCGAAGAGGTGATGTTACGTAAATACGGACAGTATGTATATGATTACATTACGAGTTAGTGTGCAGTGCTGGCCTCAAGTTCCCTCTAGAAATACCGACGTATATCATCTTAGTGCGATAGATATGTGGTGTTAGGTTGTACGAACACCATTAGAAAGAACAGTCTTCACATAGCGCTCTGAAAAAATGGATCTGTATTCAGCTCTAAAACCTCTGTTCGTTATCTCTAGAGTATTTGGGATTGCCACCTTCAATTACTACACGGTAGATATTGATGGCACTCAGGTTCCAAAGCTAAGGCGTTCTACCTGGGCCAGTGCGTACTCTGTTCTAATAATTATTGGCGTAAGTGCTTTCTTAATCTTACATTTTATATCTACGTCGATGTACTCGTTTGAAAAATTCCCTACATCACTTGTTATACCGAACTTGATTTTCGCAATTAGCACTTATGGAATTCTAATAAAGGCTGTTTTTATTCACTTATATTCATTGAGGAAGGAGATAGAGCGGATGTTGTTGCTGATTCATGAAACTGATATTCTTCTGAAGTGTCAACATGACTCTATCCATACAAAAATATACCAGTTCACAGTTTTAAGTGCAGTACTGATGTTCCTGCTTCTTGGTACCGTAGCATACGCACATATTTTAACTCTGAAAACTCAAAGGTTTATAATTCTGTACTTAATATATTACGCAGGATTTCTGGTTCTTTGGCAGTTTGTTACATGTGTCATCGTGCTAAAGAGTAGGCTTAGTGCTATGAGACGTGAAATTTTGAGAATATTCAGCAAACCTTCCAAAGAATATTCAAACACACCACCCGTCCAGTGTTTCCAGAGCGCAAGAATCATGAGTCACTCATTTAAGTTGGAAAACAGAACAAAATATCCTAACTTGCCTACTGCTGCTGGAAGTGAGAAGATAGCTAAAGCTCATACAATGCTATGTCGTATCGCATGTGTTATTAACAGTTCTTTTGGACACGTGTTAGTTCTTTTAGTGTCTCGAATATTGTTGAATGTAATTACCAGCATATTTTTTCTGCTCATGTGTGCGTCGGGGAAATATTTTACATATGATGTTGTTACAGTGATATTCTTACTTACGAGAGCGATAATAGGAGTCATTGAGACGGTGCTGATCATAGAGCCATGCCAGGGTGTGGCTGACGAAATTTCGCAAATAACTCTCGTAGTCCACGAACTGCAGTGCCAGCACCCTCAGAATAAATTCCTTGGACAGTTTTCCATCCAGTTGCTATGTATGAAGCCAGAACTCAGTGCTGCTGGATACTTTCGCCTTGATCGTTCACTCTTTGTAACATTGACTGGAGTTTCAACAATGTATTTAATTATTCTCTTGCAGTTTATAGTATCAGGCTTCTAGAAGGAATGCTGTCATAAAATCTCCGGAATTGGTAAGTATACTAAGGCCCACGAGAGTTCGAATCTGACGTTTAGCGCCACCGGCGAGAAAAAGGTTGACTAACGCTGTTCGAAAATGGTCTGTTGCTATGGCAACGATAACAGCGAGGCCACATTTAAGGAAGCCATCGCCACGTGGGTTGGCTTGCTCTCAGTCGCTTTTGTGATATTGTTCGGAGTAGTTCTGTGTTAGATGTTGCTGCTTTATGTATTTACGTGCTTGTTCTATGAATACTATTTTCGTTGTTAGTTTTTGTAAGGCAGTCAGTGGCTACTTGTACAGTTCTGTTCTGTACTTAACATGTGCATTTGTTGCGGTTCTTGTCAGAAATTGATGATCTTGGTAGTGATTATAAAAGATTTATCGGCAATGACGTGTTCTGTCTTAAATGCTGGAAATATTAGCACGAGCTTAGAAACGGGTCAAAGTTTATTGAATTGCATTAGGCACACATGTTTTGTTTAACACTCAGCCTGTATGAAACGGTGATGTGCCGCAGATGGAGGTAACTGTGACAACGCAGTGTACTTCGTAGTTACTGTTTTCGCTGCTCAGATGTCAGACTCCAACTCTCAAGGGCCCAACTATAATAGTGATAAGTAGATAATGAGGCGAACCTAAACGATGGCAAGCTAAACACATTGTCCAAATTGCAATCGTGAATATTAAACTGCGGCTTGTGAAGGTGATCATAAACTAGTATATCTTTCGTGCCAGGAATTAAGAGTATAAGCCATGTAATAACGGCACCTCATAGTACAAGTCCTGGTATAATTTCCAATAGTTAACAGATGAAACGATTATTAAAAATATAAAAATATAATTTTCTGAACTACGTTGATGTATACCTACTAATTTGAAGGCCTCTACAATTAATGCTGTCTCTGTTTTTAAAACTTCAAACTTTTGTCCCGAAATTCAGCTACTTTTAATTTATATTCTATATTGCTGGCCCGAAAGATATTATGAAACGAACCTATAATGTCATTTATTAAGACGCGAGTATTTATGAAACGAGAGTAAACGAGTTTCATAATTTTCATACGGGCGTCTTAATTACCATTAAAGGCAATATGGATAGGACGGTTTTTGTTCGACCGTAACTAAATGTCTAAGTTTTTGCGTATTAAAAGTATATTTTTCCTACTTTATTGAGAATGAAAATATGACAACAAAATACACTATAGACGATACTGGACACTTCCGTATTCTCTCGTACTAACCTGAGAAACGTGTAGACAATTGAGCACCTGGTGGCCCGACCTTAAACATCAGGCGGCAAGATTGAAACTACAAACGTTGCATGTTAAAACTGATATAAATAATAGAACTAAATAATGATTTTGCTTTGTTCTACTATAAAAGTTAATACTGAAAGAAATAATAAAACTCAATAAATTTCGTTTTGTCCGAATCCTTGACTGAATGGTCAGCGTTGAGGCCTTGAGTTCAGAGGGCCCCTAATTCTATTCCCGTCCGGTTCGGGGATTTTAATCGTGTCTAATTAATTATTCGCGCTCGGGGACTGAGTTTTTGTGTTTGTTCCAACACGGTTCTCTTTACATTCAGACAACAACACACTACACTTCCGACCACCAGAGAAGCATGCAATAATGTTTACTAGACCTCGGATTTTTAGGGGCTTAAATGTTATTCTAGCGCCCTAAAATAGACTCTGAAATAGGTTTTAAAATATTTTTTGGCAGTGTCAATTTTACGTATTTTAATAGGCTTCAATTAAAACCATGTTTATTTTACAAGTTTATAATAACTCGTTAGGGGGAAATATAAAACAAGATTCACTCACATCTTTGCTGCGAACGTCACAGAATATAATTTTGCCAACCGATTTCAAATGAGGAAACTCCTGTAACTACTGTTTAATTAAGGACGACTTGGAACCCGACACTTTTGGCATAATTCTTAGTGTATAGTGCACTACTACACTCAGTTTCAAGGTCGTCCCGCTACGTGCGCTGGCAATCAATGTCTTGCTATATCTCGCAAAGTGACACGTATCCTCTATAGTGTATTTGGTGATGATTTGGCTTGTTCTCGACTATTGCGACCGATGGCAAGCATGGTATTTGTATACATCCCTCTGTCAGCCAGTAATTTTAAAAAGTAAATCAATAATATTTAGAGTATTGTCCTTAATAACGGTTATGATAAGCAGTTTGTTGATGAACTAATTCATCAACTGAAAAATAAACTCTCCAATTCCCTTACTATGGAACCAAAAAGGAAAAAAGAAACACCTCACTTTCAGTTATAATAAACAAATTTTCCGGATCATTAACCTATTAAAAAATTACCCTAGCTTTCAAAACTCTGATTACTAACTCAAACATCTTTAATAACACATATACAGTCAACAAGAATAATATATATTCCAATTCAGGCGTTTAAAAACTCAAATGTCGAAAGTGCAATTCAAACTACATTGGGTAAACTGGTAGAAATATCAATATATGTTATCAAGAACATGTTAATGCTAGAAAACACACTCGATTTTCAGCTACGAATTAACATATGCCAGATTTTCATCATGAATTCACATCCATTGATAACGACCTATTAATTATCCATTGCTGAACATTCATGAAAACATTTTCATCCGTTTAGATCAAAGGATGAACCCCACTTTCAATTTAAGTGAAATTACTGAACAAACTAACGTCCTTTTCGAGACATTAATAATTCTTCTTGATAAACCATAAAGTCAAAGCTCTTCCCTCCCAAAATTTCTACTTCCCCCTCCTTTGCCGCGAACAGCTGCTTGGCAGTCTGTCAGTTTCATATTTTTGCTACGTTTCTTCTGTTTTCATTATTGACAACATATTTCATTTCAATTTTTCTAAATGTCATTTCCTAACTTATCTACGATATGATATTTCTGATGAGGTTGACACTTTTCAGCAACACTTCAAGAAAAGTTATTTTTATATATTCCCCTTGATGATTTTTAGTTTAAATAGCGCCAATTGGTAATTGAAGGGGGAAGGGGAGAATGTACAGACAACAAAAATACCCCGGTTGATGGGAAATATAGAGGACAGAGTTGGGGGGGGGCGTATATATACACCAAAAATGAAAAAATGTAAGTTAATGATGCTCTCTGAACGAATTTCCACAGAGAGATAAAGGTTGACAGTTTACCAACTTAATTGCGGTAATAATAGATTTTTGAGATTTTGATTCAATAATATGCAATAAAACTCTCACCAAATGAACAATTTTACACGTGAATTACAATTAAACAAAAGTACGGTGTGATTATATAGTTAAAATTAATCTAGTATTTGACTACACACAAACAAAGAGACACTGAAGAGACGGCCAGACTGACGAATGCGCGGATGAATCATACCTTAGTGTCCTTGACTTTGCCAAATAAAATACCCCTGCTACCCTTCCTCACACCACATGCATAGTCTCCACAACTTGCTGTAGCGCTATACAATTCTGTTAGCCGCGACCAACGACATTTTGTGCGTATTACCGATAGTAATTTTGTTAATAATTAAATTAAATAAGGAAAGAATTAGCTGATACAAGAGCACTTGTAGAAATTGCTTTTCGTTAATATTTCCTATAATTCATTGTTTCAGCTGGCTAACACGGAATACAAATATAATGTTTTCTCCATAAAGTGGACGGGGGCGACTGACCCCATCGGCACCCCAATCCCCGCTACTGTGCGTTATAATAATTTTTTTAATGTTATGACAAGTTGAACCCCTTCAAGATAAATTTTTCTGTACTTTTAGTGTGGCGATTCTTTCTAGAGCATTTCTGTAAATTTTATATTATTTTTCAAAACAGAAGAAGGCCCAGTAGGACCGAAACATCTACCTGTAATTGCGTTCTTAATCAGCATCTGTGTATTAACCAAGCTGGACTATTGAAACTGCATCATTTCTTGATCATGAGTATTCCTGACTAGCTCAACAGTTTGTGTCGAGGATTCTATGTAGCATCCGCCATTTTGTTGGCAACAAATACGATCTCAGGTATGTGCCCACTAGGCGTGTGTTCGAGAGCAAGGACCTCTTTACTACGTTCTCTGCGACGTAATCTGGTGACTCGGAAGTATAAACAGAGAGTGCAATATGTAGTTAAAGTCAAGTGTAATGTGTGTTGTTTTAACTTGCATTAAGGTCATCCTGTTTATAACGCCGGACAACTCCCTAAACGACGGTATGAACGGATCAGGGCTGCGTTTTAGAGATTTAAACGTCAACGCAAGAACATGTAAAAATCGATTAGTGTTCCAGACTAGCTCAACAAATGGCATGTCCCGAGCAGGAATGTGGTTTCGAGATTTTAACCTCGAAGCAAAACACATTAAAACACAGGTAATGAACTCAATATATTTTAATATTAAAATTAACATGAACAGAATTGATTTTATTGTAAATACACGTTGTGAATTGTGCAGTATGTGAAATTTATCCGGAGAATAGAGTGTGCTTAAAGTTAGTTTAATGTTTATTTCAGTGCTTTGTTTATCAACTGACCATTGTTCTTCCTAAGATATTAATCGGTATCGGATATGGTTAGCTAGAAATCTATAGTTGAGATTTAAACAGTACTTTAATGTATGTCATTAGGATACAGCCACGTCACATGCACGTAGCCTCTGATCGAACAAAAAATCGTTACGGTAACCATCCCGTCTTACAGTTCAAATAAATTCAAACTTTGACCTTGTTTAACATTTTGAAATATTGCAATAGATACTGCAAGCATCTTTAGGCGAGACCAAGTGCCCTATGTCACCTATATTAATATTCTATATTTTATGTTCCTTTTTCTCAGGAACTGTTTAAAAATACGAGTATTAATTTTATATAGCTTATTCCTCAATTCTTCCGAAAACGGGAAGCAGCGGGTAGTGAATTGTTACAGTATTACGTAACAATGCTGTTATGTTTCTAGACGTTTATGACCCTAATTAATATTGCAAGTAGGCCTATATAGAATATAGCGCTAATGTAAATACTCTTTAATATTTATCTCCTACCGTTATGGAAGATCATATCGACTAAATACATCACAAAGAGTGGAATTTGCTGTAGTTCAGACAAAATTCTCAAGTTGGTAATTGTACGATATGCTGAAAGTAAAAAAATAGAAGAGAAGATACCAGTTACATGAATATCATGATGGACAGAGTTTCGCATCACAACAGACTATTTCAACAAGTATCTACTGTACTGGTGTATTCGCTCTAAAACTTGTTATTTCCTTGCTTGAGTATTTTACATTATATTGATAGCTCCTAACAAATTGTGAATTTGTTCAGTCAAAAAAGGTGAAATGTTGAATGATGAGCCGGTCTTGTTCTGAAAAATATTGTAAAATAAAAAAGTTCTGTTCTTAGCCCCTATTTGTTTGTTTGTTTGTCTCTTTCATTCCATCTCCCCCGCTATCTCTTTTTCCTTTCCCACACTCACAATTTAAAGGTTTGGCTTTTAAGACGATACTGTTCATTTTTGGACGGAATACGGTAATATAGAAAGACACCTCTATATGATTTTGGGTCAATAACCCACTAACAAGGAAAGGAACTCCTGATATGGCGTAATTTAAGACATTTGTACCGACAAGTCATATACATTTTCTCTTTAATATAGACTAGGTTTAAAGGAAGCAAGTAACTGGGATTTCGGAATATAGTTATGCGCGAATTTTTCCCTGTTTTCGAACTTAAGCAAAAATACCATTCGTTATGTTAAAGACCTGCAGGAATATTATGTTTATAAGAAACAAGAATTGATAATCATACATGTTTGAAAATAATGAAAAGGAATTCATTGTTTTAACTTTGTAAAATATTAAAATTTGGCATAGTTTATTGCACTGTTACACTTTGTTTGAAAAAGATTGAAATTAGTCTGAGGCACAATTCACTACACTTCTTCACCTAATGTAGTCTCAGTACACTTTTTCAGGAGCTTGTTGAGCTTGTTGTGTTCAGTCACTTGCCGAAGGTATTCAATCCGCGATTGGAAAAAGGAACATTTTCTCTTGTTTACATGAAGATCATACCGAGATAATATTTGCAGACAAGCAAGAGGTGTTTCTTATTATTATTTCTGGGCATTACCGTGACATATAAAGTCATCAAAGTACTGCTCACATTTTGTAAGACCTGCAAGAATGTGAGCCATTATTTTATTGAATTCTTATGGCAATGTCTTTATGCCAAAACTCGTTCTATTCATCTTTATATCCTCGATGAGTTGAGGTAGTTTGGATGGCACAGCTCAGCTTGTAGAGGCCTATTTTACAGAAATATCTACAGTTCTGAAGGCTGCTGCACACATCTTCATTCCACTCGGAGATGAATTCCATTAACAGGCTTCGGGATGGTAACGAGGGCAGATTTCCAATCACTGGTCGCCGCAATGGTGGTGGTACCAGCCTTTTCCAGAGAGCCAAGTTCCTTCGTCACACGATCGCCAAGATCGAACGGCACACTTAATTCTCTCTTGAATATTGACCGCACTAGTTCGAAGGTTCAGATACCCTTGCAGGTTAGGAGTACAACCAATTTTTTCTTAAATATTTCCCTCGAATTCGCAAAAAATATCGACTTTAGCGAGTAAGAGAATATATGAGCATCGTTAATCAATAAACTTTAAAGACATGCACTCCGCATCCATTTGCTTCGGTTCCAAGCCAAGATTTCCAATCCAATCGCGACCAAAGAGAGAATCATGGCCGTATGGTACTATGTACAGTACAATTCACCAGTAATGGATTTACCTTTATGAGCAATTGTGACATCAGTTTTTCCTCGGCATGCGACAACATCGTTACAAAATGCGCGGAAACTTATACTGGAAGGTTGTAAATCAAAAACAAGGTCAAGGGCTGAGAACTTATCATCTGAGAGAATTAAAAAATCTTCACCTAATTCTACTTCCATTTTCTGAATCTTAACCCCAAGTGGAAACAGTAAACATGCATTTTCCTGAGTCAGACGTAATAACATGAAACAGATCAACAATATTAGCAGCAGCGGAGGTACTGACTGACTGACTGACTGACTGACTGACTGACTGACTGACTGAAGCCTACTCACCCCATATGCAACATCTATGTCTACTGATGAGGAAACCTGAAAACTCTTCTTTTGGTTAAAGTTGAGAATATATTCTTTATTTATTCATGAAAATTTCAATCCTTTTCTTAATCATCGTTACCCGGTCGATTCGATTAGCAGTTTGCCTTTTCCTACCACTACGAGCGCTAATTTGAGTCAATCCATTGTTTCACTTAAGCACCACTACGAGCGCTAATGTGAGTCAATGCAGAGTCTCACATAATCCCTTATAACTACATTCGGTGTTATATTTTTCAAAAGGTCAGAAACTCCTGAGGATATTGAACCAAGGAAAACATTACAAAAATAATTATGTTCGAAGGACGTACTATATTGTTTCACACTTTATTTTTTTCTACCCAAATGAAGTACATTACATCAGTTGTTACATCCATCTTCTCAACATAATCTCCTTGTAACTGTCTGCACTTTTATCCACCCATGTGTCAGTCTCTCCAGACCTTCCTGAAACCATTCTTTCAGAGTGTTGCATACCCATACCTGGACAGCTGTGTCCAGTTCTGGAAAATCCGCAAAACAGCGACCACGCAGAGGTTTCTTTATATTTCCGAACTGGTAATAATCACTTGGTGCCAAGTTGGGAGAGTATGGTGGGTGTGGCAGCACCGTGTTTCATTTATGACTCATGGTAATGGAGCCATGTCTCATCACCAGTCACAAGCCTAGCCATGAAGTGGGCTGCACATCCACATGCCAGTGCTCTTCGTCTACAGACAAGAGTCTGGGCACCCACGTGGATGACACCTTCCTCGACTGTAAGAGGCCGTGCACGATGCGCTGCAGAGTGTTTCTGCTAATTCCCGTGGCTGCCTCCATTTCCGTAAATGTGTTGCATTGGTTTCCTTGGATGGCCTATTCAACCCGGGCAATGTTTGCTGGTGTTGTCACCGTAATATTCCTTTCAGAACTGGTTCCCTTGTCTACCGATGTGCGCCCTGTTTTCCAACCTTCCACCCAGCTGTAAACTGTTTTCCTTGACGGCGCATGTTCTCCACAGGCTGTCACCAAGCGCCGATGAATTTCTGCAGTGGTCACGCCTTTTTCATCGGAACCAAGTCGTATAGCACTGTCCCTGTCGGTTACTTTCCATGTTGTCTGTTTCTGCGCTGACAGCGTTGTTATGAAATGGCTATGACGGGTGCATTGGTTGGCCCCTGTGCGTTTGCTGCCACCAAACGGTGGAACAAGACACTAGTTACACGTCATCACCTTCAAAAGTGAAATGTGATCCATATCCCAACGTGCGAAAAATAAAGTGGAAAACAATATAGTTCGCCCCCATCGCATAAAAGTTAATTTGGCTAAGATTTGAATAAAAAACAAAACGAAAAAAAACAGGCGGTTTTAGGCTTTCTTTTCCGGAATTGCATTTAGGCCGGAAGAGATATTGGAATTTGGTAAAGCTATCGAAGACACAGTTTTAAACCTTTCTGGGCGCTTCATCCCTTCAACTTTTGGTACAATTGGACAAATTGCTTAATTTTTTGTTTCTCGTAGTATGGGGACCCCCTTATTTGTCTGCTAAGAAATTTTTCCAACATTAAAATACGGTTTTAAACATTTTATGTAGAATATGAGATGCAAAATACAAGTTTGTGCCTACAATGTAATTATACCTAGCACAGTAAATTATATCTCATTGTATTCTTGGGCAAATGTCGTTTAGTCATGGCGACATGACTTGTCCCTTATTGACACTTCGAAAACCTGGAAATCCTAGCTGTAGCCCGCTTGCAAACACAAGCGCATCCGAAACAATATAAAAGGAAACCGGCCTGTAACTCTGCTGAAAAATTGTGAAAGAAAATGTGAAGACGTCAAAATATCCTTTCCTGTCAAAAGACATTTCGACAAAGATTGGTTAGGCGATTTGAAGTGGTCGTTATATGATGAATTGATGATACAGCAAGTCTCTCAACGAACAAATATAAACAAAATGTCGGGTAGCGTCGACAAGAAATGGATGACGGGTATCTCTGTTCCATTTAAAAAGAAATCCTTTGTTTTACGTAACAAAAGCAAAATGCAGTGTGCAGATGTCGCCAATGGAAAAGCAAAGGAATGTGTAGACGGAATTAAAATATGTGGGGGGATATTTGTAAATTTCTCCGCTATGGATATGTGTTTGGGCTTAGAAGACGAGAAAGCGAGTGCGGATTCTTTGGTTGCTCCCCTCTTAGTAGCCTCTTACTACACGCAAGGTAAGGTAAGGTAAGGGTGTATTCTGCCCGAAGACAGGTTCGAACCTCCGCAGAGGTGTGCCTGAGCCAGAGTTTACGTGCGGTAGGGTGGCCAATTCCTTTCCGCTCCTCCATTCCCTTACCCCCCACCAACAGCGCGTGGCAATCCATCCAAACCTTGACAACGCCCAATGTTGCCTAACTTCGGAGATCTCACGGGATCCGGTGTTTCAGCACGGCTGCGGCCGTTCGCTCTACATGCAAGGGGTACAGATATTGAATGCATCCTTTCACTCCATCCACAGGTGAGGTAAAGAGTTCCGATAAATCGAAATACATAATTTTATCTTCCTTCCATTGAGTTTGTAATTTTAATTAATGTTTTCCCGTTAAAATTATTCACCATTGCTTTCTTTACAGTCTCTTTTTATAAGTCAAATACGCAGGGTGCCAAATCAGAAAGAAATAGTGTGTAAGGGGGAGAACTAAGTAAGTAAGTAAGTAAGTAAGTAAGTAAGTAAGTCACTAATTCGTCTTTATTCGTGGCGAAGTTAGGGATCAAGGCCCTCTATTACACTCAACTACAAACATACACATAATTTTTAATACAACATATCATTTTTAAAATAATATAGAATTAATAGCAAATATGGAGATATAAAAAAATAAGTTAGGAAACTTGAACTTGTCTAGGCTAGGCATGGTACTTTCTCCATGTAAGGACCAGTAAGGTTATAATACTGGAGATCTGGAGAAATAAATAAATAAATAAATAAATAAATAAATAAATAAATAAATAAATAAATAATAAAAGAAATAATTATAGAATATAAAACATGACAATATAAATGAACTTATAATAATTTTGAAATTAACACTAGTAATAATAAAATGAAACACTGTAAAAACCTACAATTAGCAAAAACATTTCTAATTTTTTGTGAAAAATAAGCTCACTCACGCACTAATTCACACTACGCACATTGAACAAGTCAGCTAGAAGTATTCAGCAAGTCATTTCGGCAATCCATCTTAAATCTCCTACGAGAACGTAAAGGGTATTCTACAGCCTAGCGGCAGACTAAGAGATATTGTTAAACAGGACCTAAATCGTGTATAGTGGTTATGATAGGAGGAGAGGTAATTAAAGTTTGATGAGAGAAAATTCGGTACACCTGAGTTTAGAACTCCATGCAGAAGGGACAACATGTGGAGACTGCGACGCTCATGAACACGAAGCCATGACAACTCCCTATAATAAGGTGAAATGTGAGAATCATATCGCAGCTTAAATATAAATCGAATACAGGTGTTTACCTCCGTTCGAGCATCTTGTTACTGTCTTGAGATATGTCCGTAAGTACAGCGTCTTTGTAGTCTAGAATTGGTAAGATTAGGGATTTAACCAGTTGTAATTTAAGATGTTTTGGAAATATAGTAGAGTAGCTTTTGAGAGGAAAAGGGGATTTCTGAACTTTACGGCATATATTTGTCACTTGTTCAGTTCAGTTTAGTGTCTCAGTCATTATAACACTTAAGTTTCTTACTGACGTACAATAGGGCACGACAATATTATTTAAAATAATTGGGGGTACCGGCACATATCTACTTTTAAAAAAGTTAAGGTTTCTTTTCGTATCAAATATAAGAGTCTGAGTTTTGTTAGGAATTGTTAACAAGCTGTTATTTTTTGGCATAGTCATTCAGTCGTCGTATCATAGAGTTTAAATACTATGTTGATTTCAAGCAGATCCTGATTTCTGTTGCTATAAAAAGCAAAGCAAAGTCATCTCCGTACAGGACATGAAGGCTCTTGGAGTAGTGCAAGGTAAAGGCTTCCACTAACCGTAACCTCGGCGCTTGGTGGAGTAGAGTTGTTAGCTCTACGTCCGGCCAACTTGGCCCCCAGGATCTCGATCTCGATTTGTTCTGAGTGATTTCCGACAAAAGAGTAGCGTTACAAACATGTTGCAAAGTTTGGGCTGGGAAGACTTGTGTAAAAGAAGACGAGGTGCTAAGTGGTATGTTCCGAGCTGTCAGCGGAGAGATGGCGTGGAATGACATTAGTAGACGATTAAGTTTGAGT
The DNA here is from genome assembly GCF_040414725.1 of Anabrus simplex. NCBI lineage: Eukaryota > Metazoa > Arthropoda > Insecta > Orthoptera > Tettigoniidae > Anabrus > Anabrus simplex. The sequence continues at coordinate 60,938,724 of NC_090265.1, read as the reverse complement.
GGCGTCTTTAATAGTAGGAAAGATCACAATATGAAGATAAATTTGGAATTCAATAGGACAAATTGGGGCAAATATTCATTTATAGGAAGGGGAGTTAGGGATTGGAATAACTTACTAAGGGAGGTGTTCAATAATTTTCCACTTTCTTTGAAATCATTTAAGAAAAGGCTAGGAAAACAACAGATAGGAAATCTGCCACCTGGGCGGCTGCGCTAAATGCAGATCAGTACTGATTGACCGAATCTCACAGGTTCCCTCTGCCGAGAAATGTTGTGTTTGGGAGAGTCCACTTATCCCGGGAAATATCTAAATATGGATCTAATTTTAATGACGGTGCAGAACATCGTTTCGAAATAGTGCAACAGTCGCACACTACCAGCCAAGCTGCACATACTGCCGCGCAAGGTCCCGAGTTCCACTCATTCATATCACCACGCGCAGTGTCTGCTTACAACTCCACAAGTATTCTAAAACTGCACAGTTCCAACATTCAATCCTGCAGTCATATCTACATAGCTTGGTTACCTAATGATATAGATGTTGATTGCCATAGAGAATCTGCCGGTGGCTCCATGCAGCCTACGCAGTGGCCTACGCCGTATGCGCTAGCCATGCGTCTTGGTAGGTGTGCCAGGTACCAACTGATGAGCCCAACTTAGCACACTGGGGCGAAACGCTGGCAACCAGGAATGTGTTAGCTGGAAAATTTATTATGTACAATAACGGACCATTTATATTAGTATTGGTTACCTAATACACCAAGTATCAAAATTTCTGCTTAAGCTGATACTCCTTACAGATTCTTATAGAGAGTATCATGTACACATTTGTTATTCTAACATGTGTACATACTTGTATACTTTTATTATAAATGTCACGTTATATTGTGTATAGACTTATTACCATAACGCTCGGTACACAACCGTAATGTATTGCCAGGACCAACTGAATTCTATCTGAAACGACACGTGTCTAAAAAATTCGACACAAGTTTATCCACAACATAGAGCATCTCATCTGTACTTCTATACCCAGACATTTTAACGTATTTGTGTACTTGTAATATATATTGCTCACCTATTGTCACTCGTAATATTTCACTTTCATATGCAACATTTTTAGCACCATGACACTTCACCCATTTCGACCACACATCATGGTGTTTATTATATATTTGTTTCATACTGTTCTTACAGCTCATTAGAAACATGTTTTGTGATTTAGTCAAATATTGTGTATTGTTTAAATATGGCTGATGATGACCCCGAGTAGGGTTGAAACTAGTCCCATGTAATGTAAATAAACGCAGTGTAAATAAAACTATGTACAGAATAGGTGGAAAACATTTATGTTTATAATTTATATGTAATCTCAGTTCAGTACGGACCAACAACATGAAATTCATAACCCTTAAAACTAGTTCCCGTTTGGAAATATTCCCCCGAAGACTGCCCAGAAGAGCCTATATTACATTAGAATAAGAAGGGAAGCCCTACATGATCTAACTATTACATGCTAATGAAAGCCACTGAAATCATCCCTCAACTTCACAGGCAGCAAGGTTCCCTTAGCTAATATTCTGCCATACCTTGTTTGTTGAGACTTCCCCAGGGCGAGCTCCCGTCTCCCATCTCCCGAGGGAGATCCTCTCTATCCTCCGACAGGACGCACACCCAATCACCGCAGCAAGATCAGACCAGCAGGCCAAAATTTTCACCACTTATATGAGAAGATGGCAAAATAATCTAAATGTTTTTTGTATCCAGCGCTTTGATTGCGAAAGATGATATAATTTCGGACGTTATGATAGGTTGATTACTTTACGTTCTGCATTGTGATAGGCGGATAGAATAACAGGTAATATTGACACGTTCAGAGAAACGAATATAAACAACAGAATGCAGACAGGGCTGCCAACAACAAAGTATAAGCATTCTCAATGACGAGTAATAGGCTTTGATCCCAAGAGTGCGCTAATAAACATATGGTAGAGCCATATAACCTTCGGAGGAAAACTTTCACAATTTCACGAAGTTATCAGTTCTATCAGAGACGGACACAGTAGTAAAAGGCGCACAAAACGAATAGACGGAAATGCTGTACACATAGTACAATTATTATCATTTTTTTTTTGCTAGTTGTTTTACGTCGCACCGACACAGATAGGTCTTACGGCGATGATGGGACAGGAAAGGGCTAGGAGTGGGAAGGAAGCGGCCATGGCCTTAATTAAGGTACAACCCCAGCATTTGCCTGGTGTGAAAATGGGAAACCACGGAAAACCATTTTCAGGGCTGCCGACAGTGGGATTCGAACCTACTATCTCCCGAATACTGGATATTGGCCGCACTTAAGCGACTGCAGCTATCGAGCTCGGTATCATTATTATTATGGTTGTTGTTTCGTATAGGCCGGCTAAGGACCACGATATTCAACTATTGCGTTTGGAGTGCCTTTTGATGTTTACCCAGTAATTGCGCATCGTCTGGCAGTGTTATTCTTCCCTCCCCTTTGTCCAGAGGGTACCTGTCTTCCTTCTAGGTTGTATGTCCTGCAATCTCTTTCATTTAAGCATCTTCCTAAAAGATGTCTCACCGGGCGAGTTGGCCGTGCGATTAGGGTCGCGCAGCTGTGAGCCCGCATCCGGGATTTAGTGGATTCTAACCCCATTGCCGGCAGCCCTGAAGAGGGTTTTCCGTGGTTTCCTATTTTTAACACCAGGCAAATGCTGAGGTTGTACCTTAATTAAGCCCACGGCCGCTTCCTTCCCATTCCTAGGCCTTTCCTGTCCCATCGTCGCCATAAGACCTATCTGTGTCGGTGTGAAGTAAAGCAAATATTAGAAAGATGTCTGGTCTTTTAATCTCTTTCCGCTCCTCCAAGTTCTTGCAGATCTTTGTTTACCGTACTTCCAACAACCATGGTGACTTTAGCCAGTAAACGAGAAGCTGGTTGGTCAGTCCGGCATGATGCATCCTGTAGACGTAGCTCTCCCTTCCCGGCCACGTACGCGATTTTTTGACGGTATTTGTAGAGCTTTTGGTTGGGGTGCCTTTCGTATTCAGTTCCTTCCTTGACAGTCTTTCCTTGTATTAACACCTAGGTACTTACAATCTTTCCCATAAGGAACTTTCACCCCATCAACACAGTAATTAAAACTGAGAGGATGTTCCCTACTTGTGAAACTCACAAACTGATTTTTAACCCAGTTTATCATCATACCATTGCCTACTGTCCATCTTACAACAATATTGAGGTCATTTTGCAGTTGCTCACAATCTTTAATACAGAATAACATCAGCCGCAAAAAGCCTTATCTCTGATTCCACTTCTTTACCCATATTATTTATATATGTAAGAAAATATAAAGGTCCAATAATACTGCCTTGAGGAATTCCACTCTTAATTATTAGAGGGTCAGATAAAGCTTCTCCTACTCTAATTCTCTGAGATCTATTTTCTAGAAATATAGCAACCTCAACCAGTGGTGTATGCTGGGATTAAGATATGGGCTACCACTAGACTTAGGTTACCTCTTGTCGATGCTTGGTTTAGTGAACGTCAAGCCTTTAGCGTTTTGAGCTACAGCCAGTAGTCAACGGAGAAGCCTGCTGTGTTATCAAGAGTGCTTTACAGGCTACTTCCCCGGCCTCTGCTACTGCCAGTACTCAACCCCTGATCAGTGGAGATGGTAGGTTAAGGTTTAGCAAATGGAAGTCCGGTTTTGTGGCTAAATGAATAGAACGTTTGCCTTTGGTCCGATGGCTCCGGTTCAGTTTCCAAAATCAACCTCCTCATACTGTTAATTCCCATGGCTTGGGGACTGAGTGTTCATGACGTCTTCGCCATTCATTTTATCCCCATTAGGTCAACACCAAGTCTATATAGATGCCATGACCCATTATTATTATTATTATTATTATTATTATTACTAGCAAGATACCCGTGCTTCGCTACGGTATTATACTGAAATTTAGAATTGAATGCTTATTGTTTTATATATAATCCACCGAAATTCGCGATCTGACTCGTTTTCTGAGAGAATCCCCCAAAATTCGTGATCTGACTCGTTTTCCTATAGATTACGGCAAGTTTTCTCCCATTTTTCAATCTTTCTTTCCATCAATCGATTTCGTACTTCCCGGGCTAGGTCCAGGTATTCCACCCGGTCAGTTGGATCCCTAAATCTTTGCCATCTTTCCCTATAAGCATTTTTAGTGTGGTACAAATCCTCCAGGAGATCCAGCGTGGTGTCGTCTTGGGTGCCTTGGCGATACTGAACCCGCGGCCGGACTGCATTCTTAGTCATTACCCCTTCAGGATCCGTTTCCAGCGCGGTCCGCACATTTGACGACAGTCCAGAACATTATTATTATTATTATTATTATTATTATTATTATTATTATTATTATTATTATTATTATTATTATTATTATTATTATTATTATTATTATATGTTCTGGACGCCACAGCTTGATGCAAGACCGCTACTTGGCGGTAAATTACATCTGCTGCCATTGTCATTGTTGACAATGTGACCAGCACCATTGTCGCGCGTAGGCAAGTGTGCGGGATTTCTGGCCATATGAATGACATACTTCCGTGCATTATTGAACTTATTATAGAGGTGAAAAATTGAACGTTCAATCTCATTCCTATAGTTTATTTCAAATGTGTTTAAATTGTTATCTATATGCCAGGGGAATCTACTGTAATCTAAGAACGTTCTCCGAAGGAAAAGATGGCACTTGAAAACGAACCAAGGAAAGATTAAAAATGATCGGTTTATGATCAGAATAAGTACACTGAAAATCTACAGCCTGTTTCCAGTCATTCGACAGGGTCAGGAATGGAATGAATAAAGCCCCCATCTAGCGGCGACAATAGGAATCGTGCCGGCAGCCGAAACCTGTCGCACTCCTCTGGGGCAATGATTAATGAATGACAAATGAAATGGAATGATATTGGACAGTGTTGCAGGAATGGATGATGACAAGGAAAACCGGAGTATCCGGAGAAAAACCTGTCCCGCCTCCGTTTTGTCCAGCACGAATGTCATATGGAGAGACCGGGATTTGAACCACGGAACCCAGCTGTGAGAGGCCGGCGCGCTGCTGCCTGAAAAAATGGAGGCTCCTTATAAATACATAATGAACAGTAAAATCAATTGGTCTCATCTCCTTTTACACCCCACCGCCGTTAAGTTTATTTACACCCCCCCCCCCAAAGAAAAAGTAAAAGAAGGCGTGTTTCTTTATGTTTAAAGGAGATTCCAAACACCGATGTTCACGTCTATTGCCTTCAGTTTTGAGATTAAAATAATTCACTTCTTTTTCACTTTCATACTCCCCCCCCCCCCCAAGTGAATTTTCCGGCAAAAATACTTGTTTCTTTAATACCAAAGGATCTTCTAAATACCAATTATCACGACTGTAACTTCTTTAGTTTTTGATTTATGTGTCCTCATGAAAGGAATTCAACTCCTTTTCACTCCCGCCCCCCAAGATGACTCACCCACCCCCCCAAAACAGGCTTTTCTTTGTTTCTAAAGGAGATCCAAATACCAATTTTCACGTCTGTAGGCCATAACAAATTTAGTTTATTATATATAAGTATTCTCATACAATTAAGTCAATAAATTTTTCAAAACTTCACCTCCCCGCCCCCCCCCCCCCCCCATTCATTGGATTTTCCGAGAATACGTGTTTCTTTACTTTTAAAGCAGATTCCAAATATCAAATTTCACGTCTGTAACCTCTTCATTTTCGAGATAACAGTAGCCTAATTAAAAGAATTCAACACCATTTTCAGTCACTTTTACCCCCCTCCACTCAAGTGGTATTTCCGAAAACTAAAAATACACGTTTTAAAAATACATTTTTCACTTCTGTAACATGTTAAGTTTTTTGAGATATACTGTAGAAATTCTCATTTTTAAATTTCACCCCCTTTTTTGGTTCCCCTTACATTTACAGGAGATTCCAAAAACAACTTTTTACGTCTGTAACATTCTACGTTTCTCAGATATTCTGAAGATATAATCTTTCAAAAAATTCACCCCAATATGTCACTCCTGTTTAACCGCCATTAATTGGATTTTCCCAAAACAAAAGCAATACGTGTTTCTTTCTTTTTAAAGGAGATCCCATATACAAATTTTCAGTTCTATAATATGTTCAGTTATAAATGATATGAGTAAAGGAGTGGAATCGGTGGTAAGGCATTTTGCGGATGATGTTATTCTGTGTAGAGTAATAGATAATTTTGCAACGTGACCTCGATAATGTTGTGAGATGGACAGCAGGCAAGGGTATGTTGATAAACGGGGTTAAAAGTCAGGTTGTGAGTTTCACAAAGAGGAAAAGTCCTCTCAGTTTTAATTACTCCGTTGATGGGGTGAAAGTTCCTGTTGGGAATCATTGTAAGTATCTAGGTGTTAATATAAGGAAAGACCTTAATTGGGGTAATCACATAAATGGGATTGTAAATAAAGGGTACAGATCTCTGCACATGGTTATGAGGATGTTTAGGAGTTGTAGTAAGGATGTAAAGGAGAGGGCATGTAAGTCTCTGGTAAGATCCCAACTAGAGTATGGTTCCAGTGTATGGGACCCTCACCAGGATTACCTGATTCAAGAATTGAAAAAAATCCTAAGAAAAGCAGCTCGATTTGTTCTGAGTGATTTCCGACAAAAGAGTAGCGTTACAAAAATGTTGCAATGTTTGGGTTGGGAAGAATTGAGAGAAAGAAGAAGAGCTGCTCGGCTAAGTGGTATGTTCCAAGCTGTCAGCGGAGAGATGGCGTGGAATGACATTAGTAGACGAATAAATTTGAGTGGCGTTTATAAAAGTAGGAAAGATCACAATATGAAGATAAAGTTGGAATTCAAGAGGACAAACTGGGGCAAATATTCATTTACAGGAAGGGGAGTTAGGGATTGGAATAACTTACCAAGGAAGACGTTCAATAAATTTCCAATTTCTTTGAAATCATTTAGGAAAAGGCTAGGAAAACAATAGATAGGGAATCTACCACCTGGGCGACGGCCCTATATGCAGATCAGTATTGATTGATTGATTGATAGAAAACCAAGAATAACGGCCGAGAGGATCCGTCGTGCTGACCACATGACACCTCGTAATCCGTAAGCCTTCGGGCTGAGCAGCGGTCGCTTGGTAAGCCAAGGCTCTTCGGAGCTGTTGCGCCATGGAGTTTGGTTTGGTTTTCTTAACTACTGACATCAGAAGGGTAATTTTCATATCATATTCATTGAACCTCTAACAGAAAATTGGGTTCATGGAGTGCGGTCCACAGACGAATGGAACCATTCAGATAGATGACCAAATCTCAAAGTAGAACAATTTAAGTATCTTGATTCTTTGGTCAACGCTGAAAGTGTCACTATTCGAGACGCCCATGCAGGAGTAAATGCGGCCTGGATGAAGTGGCGGCAAGCTACTGGTGCTCTCTACGATCTTCGGATACCGTACCAATCGACCTGAAGTCCAAGGTTTGCAGGTTTGCCCAGTCGCTCTGTGTGGCTCTGAATGCTGGCCAGCTACAGTCAAGCACTTCATGTCATGGAGATGCGTATGCTTCACAGGTCACTTGATCTGACCCGGCTAGATCATCACGAAAATTGCAATACGGAAAATCATGGGAGTTGTCTCGATTGTTGACAAGATGCCTGAGACACGACTTTGATTGTTTGGCCTCGTAAATGCGTAGAGAAGGTACATCTACTGTACAGACGGCACTTCACATCACGCCAACTGGAAATAGGCCACGTTGTCGGCCCATGAAACGCTGGTTTGATCGCCTTCAAGAAGACACGCTCTATGTTCATCTTATTCCAAATGATGCGCCAATAGGACCAAGTGTAGACTGGCTTGCAAAACAGCGGAACTTGCTCCATTGCGGGGCAACCGCTAAGAAGATGATGACTCATTGCACCTCATTTTCACGTTTCAAGATATGTTTAATGTTTATCTACATGTTCGTGTTCACTTCCGTTGTGCATGAAAGTGTATATGTTGATGCTGGATTTAGAATGTTATACTAGTAGTATTTCTCGTCATAATTTCCTTCTGTGGAGTTGCTTGCTGTACTCTTGTTGCTGTATTTTCTTGTTGGGTGATTATATTTTAACGTTTTTATTGCACTACTGCAAGTGACCATTGCCACCGGCGTATTTCCCAGTTGCGATGTACTTGTTAATAATAACGATAACAATAATAATAATTGTTACGGAATTTCTGTAGAGCAGAAAGAGGTGAAAGTAGGTGCTGGGTGGAATGGGGTTATCTACTATATCAAAAATTAACTTAAATTTTAAAAATAAGGTTATATTTCTTTTCAAAAAACCAAACTTGACCAATTTTTCACTGAGTGAAAATAACAAGTGACAGGAACAAATAGCACTCTTGATACAAGAACTGGAAAACCCGAGATTAGGGAATTTATCAATTTTTGGGCTTCAAGCCCCTAGTTTACAAATGTACAATTTCGCAAATGAGGTATTATTTAGACAAGGACAGAAATCTCCCAATTCAAGAGCACTTTGCTCCAAAGGTTAAAAATCTATAGCCTTCCAGAGGCACCCCTCACTATTACAGGAAATTCACAATCTTAGAAAAGAGCCTACATCCTCTCCAACACTAACCACGGAGACTGCGCTCCCAATTTCTTACAGCCTACTCGAGGCAATATTACACTATATATAACAGTTCCCGGCCTCTCTAGGCCCAATCTACAAGTTACAATTTTTTACACAGGGGTAACTATTACCCAAACTACTGGGCCTTCGTGGAGAGAAAAACAGGTTCAATTTACTGGCCCGAACACAAAATGAATGGAGGCGTACACTTGCGCTCCTAGAAACTTAAATACACTAATTGGGCTCTCGGCCTGATGAAGCAGAGACTAATCCCAAGCTACTGAGGTGACTAGAATGGAGGTTAATTTAACACTTTACATAAGAGAGGTGTGACCGTTCACCATTATGCCATGGAGGTGTTAGGAGGTCTGGCTAGTTATATATGCCGTTTTCCGCAACATCCTGTGACAAATAACGCAGTAGTTAGCATTCTGTATGCTTAACCGGGGTATGATCCGCGACGCGCCAGTCCGGAGGGAGCAGTTTCCCTACGTTGTGACGAGAAGAAGACAGCGCAGTATGGTTAACCTTGAAACCGCGCTCTCTTTCTGAGCGAGTGAGGAGAGATGATGACGCTACGCACGGAGATGGAGGTTTGTTGAGACCGGGCCGAATTAAGGTGTGTTAACCGTTGAAAAATAAATGCCCACTATAAATTCAACACCGCATTCATTAGTACCACTTCACCATAATTTACGAAAAAGAGGAAGAAGAAGAATACTTCTACATGAAATAATTTTCCTAAATTTATAAATCAGGTCCTATTCGAACCAGTGTATTTTATGCTGACTGTCAATGCATATAAACACAATACTTTAAATATGGATCAGTAATGACGCCTATTATACAGTAGTACGCAGATCAGAGGCGACTACTGAAATCTGGCAACATGTGGAAAAAAGTGGGAGATATTGCATGATGAAACATGACGCATGATTTTCCAAAAGGACGCTTTGGAAATTATGAATAACCTACTGATCGCTTTGGTTTCACAGATGTTCAGTAGAAAGTAGAGGTCATGAGCTTTAATTCGATTGTTATCACGTCGCTCAAAAGCTTCGATTACCGGACCCATATTTTCAGCAGCGACATATTTCACTTCAAACCTGACCATTTTTCCGAAGGTTATAAATATAGCCTGGACCGAGACACTGTATCTCATTCTCATCCGAGTAGCTGCAGTGGTAACACGTTACTTAATTGTCGTCTGTATAGTGGCAGCTCAACATATCAGAAGCGGACTTGGATATCAGTTACTTGGATATCAGTGTATCAAGTGTTGTGCCATTGAAGAAACACATCAATGTGATTTAATATTTTTACGGAATAAGCCGTGTGGTACAAGTTAATATACATAATTGCCGAATAGAAGCCTTAATTTGGCATTTTCAACATCATAATCGTCGAAGTTAGTTAATTATGACTTATGGTGCAATCACCAACGGAAGGCAAACACTTCAGGTTATTTAGTGTGGTGAGACAGTTAACTAATATATGCAAGGGCTAATTATTATAGCTCCTGAGCATTTAAGAACGAGTGACATTTAGCAAAAATTAACTAACTGTTCTTGACAACATTAATATTCGCATCCTCCAGGGACATTCGTTGTGATAGTCTGTCTGACGGTCAGGGAATGAATAGTGATTTTTACAAACGTATCACTACTTATGTTAATCTGTTTGAACTTAAGAGTGGATCTTGTTACAAGTAGACCCCCTTTGAAAGTGCATAAAACAGTATTTGATAACTTATTCTCCATTTTCTGTATGTTCGTGAGTGGTCGTCGAACCCAAGACTCGGAGCCTACAAGAGTCGCGCCTCAGTGCCTGCAATCAGCTTTACAAGGATCATCCCGAAATTCAACTGAGAAAACAGCAGTTCGAGTCATGGATCGTCGTATGAAGAAAAACCAAGGACTGCTAGGAACAATAATATTCATGATGTTCGTTTAAAGATCTAAGATGTACCCCAGATGACAGCAAGCCTTACTCACCAAATGTTAAGTACATACTTCAATATACCCTAAACACGAGATATGCATGCCAACAAGTATAATATTTGTAAATATTAGAATGTCATAATGAAATATTAAATATGTAGGGAACATTATGCGCGTATAATTGGGAAAGATTTATTACTATCAGTTAGGATCATCAAATGATTTTTAAGATAATCATTGATATTTAACAAAATTCATTTGCATGAATTATTATATAGATTTCAAAGTTCTTAGCTTATATGAATTATCTTTGGGAAGAACGGCAAGTTAGCTAGATTTATATTTCTTCGTCTGGTAAAGATCTTCAGAGTAGTTTGGATATAAATGATACTTGGAGATTCGGGTAGTTGTAATCCCGGATAATATTAGATAATGATTGGAGTTGATCTAAATCGAGGCGTAATTAATTTATAATCATATATGAAATTGTGAGAATAATTAACCTGAAATAATGGGTTTTCTCTGTGAATTAATTGAACGGATTGAGATACGATGCCAAGACATGAGAGGGCGAAGCTATAACATGTTTTGTTGTTGGAGTGATAAGGAAGAATAAATAATTATAGCTGTTGAGAGATATAAAATTGGGCTGAATATATAGCCAGATAACGAGTAATAAGAAATAATGGCCTTCAAGTGAATGCATACTTGACAATGAGCCGAGAGGATATGTAAGAGAATTGAAAGGGAGAGTGATGGGTGATTGATTTATGGTATCTTACCCAGGACTAGTCACAGCTGTTATTGTGATGAAAAGGTAAATGCTGGCCGACCGTACGCCAAGCGAAATCTGCAGTCTCTAGCAAACGATATTAATGTGCCAAGCTCTTTTCATTTACCAGAGTAATCTCAATCCCATTCTAATTATACGTTGCAAGTGACACGGATAATTTCCGGATTTTGTGAAGGATAGATCCCTTCTCGTACTAAGTATTAATTTAGCCTCTGATTGGAGTCCAAAAGGTTGTACCTTGGAATCCGAAGCCCGTCGGTTCGAATGATGCTGGAGCGAAGATTTAACCAGATATTATGGCTTGGTTAAGCCATATCTTCATGATGTGTTGTGTAAATATATTTGATATTTATATATATATATATATATATATATATATATATATGTTTCTGTGTGTTTTATTATTTCCCAATGATATGGTGATGGGTTTGATTCCAGCTTTGACTGATTTTCTTTAAATGTTAACTTGTTAGGTAAACCCAGGATACGCACATATATGTTCAGAGTGTATGTTCATCGTAGTGTTCAATGTAAATATACATTTGTCGTGGTCAAATGGATCACATGTTCGATACACGGCAATGCAATCTCGTGTGTATATCAGATGTGCTTATATTGTGTTATAACTTCTTTTCTCCAAATCATGACGGTAGACAAAGGACACTATTTAATATCCAGTTATGATTAACATATGAAGGATATCTGGTTCTCACCCAGGAATCTCGAGTTCGATCCTCGGTACCGGAACCATATTTAATATCCATTTGTGACGAGAGCTTAACAAATGAATTCAGTATCCATTCTTTTTAATATCATGTATCAGTGTATGTTGATCGAATGGTGTACATCAAGAATTAAGTATGCCAAGACAATTTCAAGAAAAGAAGGCATACAGTGTATATAATGTTATCAGTTTATTTGTTTCTTTTATTCATATGTTGAGATACAACATTATTTGTGTGGTTCGTATCATTATAATAAATATGTTTTGAATATATACTTGAACGGAGATTCTTCTCATTTAACAAATATTAGCATATTCCTCTCATATTATAGAATCCTACTTTCATTATTTTAGATAGTGCCTATTTTATTTCTTTATCGGACATTCCATTACCCATATTGCTCTACGAATTCAGCCGGTGATCTTATGAAAGTAGGGAGGATGAGACTTCAAGCCTGGTAAGTGACTTCTGGCGGTTCTCATCGGAATGTTCCATATGTACGTCTGTTTGTGAAACCAAATTAAGTAATATTGCCTTGATATACCTAATGTAAGCCTTATTTTTGTTGCCCAATTTTTGGGGCCAGTTTCATTTTGTCGCCCAATGTGTTCAGAGCTGGTTCATACTTAATTTGGTGCGACGACTAATGCCCATGGCACGGTTGCATTTTTTTAACGCCCTAACGGTTGCAGAGGAAAGGTTAAAAAATCATAGTCACCTCGAATTAAATTGAAGGGGAACTCGAGAGGGTAACGCACTCTCTATCCCCGATTTAGAGTTTGAGACTTTATCAAATTTTACATTAGCCGAAAGAAAGTTCACATCTTAGAAAACGGATGGTTACATAGTTAAAAAATTGGAGCTTCCCCCCGTATAAGTCTGCGGAGGTAGCTACAGAGAGATATGACTGCTGGCCATTACCTTGGCTGGTGAACTGTCCGGCGAAGAATGAGGCGTCCTGCCTTCCGTCTTAACACACACACTCTCAGAAATACGGCGGTCAAAAGACCAGGTATCCTGGGGAAGGCCGCAGCTTATATACGCGAGAGGACGGTTCGAGAGCATTCTGAACTAATCCGGATACACGCTCTCAATTTTATTGGGTTAACCAGAAACCTACAAGAAGCCAGTGATTGGCTGAAAAATAATTACAGAGAATACATGATTGGCCAGATTCAAACACTGGCGGAATGAGAAAGAAGTCTTGCAAACCTTGAAATAATAAAATAAATGAACATTAATTTAGTTGGGAAACATGAGAACAAAAAAGTTCTTTAAATCACTAATTCTTCTATCTTACACCAGACTGCATGACCGCAGTTTTTTATAAAGACATCTATGGAGAAAAGTTCAAACTTGTTGAAGTAAACAAACATAAAGCAAATAAATCCTATCAGTTTAGGCAACTTCACAATAACTCAATTACTCAATACTTCAATGGTGACATATTCTGGTCAATGTCCCAACTTCATGCAAACGTTGTTTCACGTTTTGTATGAAAGATAGCGTTCCTTAAGGCGCTTCTTTTGAATGTGCGGAGTAGGGCTGTACCACCCGGTACAGCCCTCCCCCCAAAGGTCCTTCCTCGGTTTGACACAGAAGAAATTTGGAAGAAGAACATATAAATTTTATAGATGCTAAAAGTAATCTTGCACTACGTCCTTTTTTAGAGAATTAGTATGGAAAACCAGATTTGAAGTCTTCTTGTGATCGTAGAAGTTTTGCATATGCCGATTAAGTTCGACGGCAAGACCAGCCGCCGCTGCCGATACCCAGGTGAAGTCGCCCGGACCCTCAAGTACCCTCAGATACACCTCTCCCGCTACTATGGGAGGGTTAGTTGTGGTGATGGTCGCCGCAGGTCAGATGTACATGTGCAGTCCCCAGACGGGTTGGCGGTGGAGTTACCGCACCTTAGCCCTTGCCGGTAAGATAGAGCGCCAGCGCGCCGTCCAGAAGGAGTCTTCACTAGAGTGGAGCGGGCCCATTCACCCACTCCGGTATCGGTCGCCAGATGTTGAGACACGGCCGGCGACGGCTGAGGGAGTACTGAAACAATAATATCTGCGTGACAGAGATGGTTTTGCTGGAGTTTTGAGAGTACAATATTTATTTGTTGGAGGCAGAGGGGCGGGCGGCGTCGATGGATAGAGTGTGTTAACAATGCGAGGATTAAGGAGACGATCCTTGGTAATGGCCACCAGGTACTGGCTAACAGGAAATTTCCCGGAGGGGAAGGTTTTACAAGATTACACATAATGCCTACTAATAATAATGATAGGGGCAGAAGGCTTCGCCATTAACATTACATAATTTTTAAGCCGTACGACGCATCTTTAAAAGAAAGATAACCTTCGACTCCTGTCCATGTTTAGTGGCAAAAATAAAACAACCCTGAATTTACACAGGTTTCACCTGAGAGAGGTGAACCCTAAATATCCTCTCCGTTGCTGGGTTACTGACCAATAATGTAACCGGTGTTAGAAAATCTAGAATGAAGCACGGCCCATGGAATCTGGGGGCAAGCTTGCCCGCAGGAATAAATTTTTAACCATGACCTGATCTCCGACCTTTAAATTGGTAGGCCTCCGTCCACGATCATATCTTTTTCTAACCTTTTCATGGGAAACCTTTAAGTTGTGTTTAGGCTTCTTTCATAGATCTCTAATATTATCGGGATTTATTGTCTCTGGTAATATGTCGTTAAGTGACCAAAGATTAGAGAGCGGCGTGTTAGGAATAAATTTAAACATGAGAGAAGCTGGAGTGAACTTGGGTGACTCATGAACCGCCGAATTTAGAGCAAGAGCTAACCAATGCAGGGAAGAATCCCACCTGGAATGATCTTCATGATGAAATGCAATTAATGCAGAATGGAGATTACGATTGACCCGCTCAGCCAGAGACGGTTGAGAATAATAAGCTGAAGTGGTTACATATCATATAGAAAGGTCAAAACATCATTTACGGAATAAGTTAGATGTCAATGCCGTAGTATTATCATAAACTATATATATAGACGGACCAAAAGAAGCAAAAATAGTATTGAAACAAGAAATAGTAGACTGAGCGGTAACTAGCTTAGTCGGAAACAACCAAGAAAATCTCGTAAAACCAACTACACACACCAAAATAAATTTATTTCCGTTCCCCTTGGATTGTGAGAAGGGTCCGGCGTAGTCTATATATAGAAGTTCCGTGGGGCGCGACGCCTGGTGTGATGACAAGAGCCCTAGCTTAGTGGACAAGGTGGGTTTTCTAAGCAAGAAAGACTTGCACGCTTTTACCATTTCTCTAATTTCACCGTCCATATCTTTCCAAATAAACATCTCTCGGATCTTTTCCTGAGTTTTGAAGATGCCTTAATGCGCCCCTAATGGGAGTCTCATGATAGAACTTGAAGATCATAGGCACAAGCACAGCTGGAGCTACTACTTTCATCTTTTGATCGTGCCTGGAAGGGCAACATAAAACCTCGTTTTTCTCAACACATAAGGGACGACATGCTCCCCAGAAGAAAGGGTTTCCATTACAGGAGCCAGCACAGGACATTCACGTTGATATTTCTCAATATCCCGAAATAACATAGGGGCATCAGGTAGAATGGCATTAATGTCCGAAGGTATGGGCGTGGGAAGAGAAGAACTACCTTCTCGTTCCGTGGTCTCCACTTCATCAGAAAACATGCGGCTTAGTCCATCCGCAATTACATATTCGGATCCTCTAATATGCCTCACATCAAATTGGAAAGCAGAAATCCTGATGGGCCCAGCGGGCTATACGACCAGTACAACGAGGCCTAGCTAATACCCAACTGAAGGCTTGGTTATCTGTTTCTAGGTTAAATTTGACATGTTGAAGATAAAGACGGAACTTCCTAAAGCAATCAAAACAGCCAGACTCCCAAGTTCATAGATGGAATATTTGGCCTCTTGAGCCGATAAGGTCCTAGAAACATAGGCGATAATTCGCCTTCCGATTCCCGTTCCCTGCAGAAGGACAGCGGCAACCGTCGATGACGAGGTGTCTGTTTGGACAAGGAATTGCTTTGAGAAATCTGGCTTAGCTAAGACAGGGGCATTACAAAGAGCTAATTTCAGATCTTCAAAAGCGGCTTGCTGAGATGGACCCCATTCAAATTTGACCCCATTCCTACGGAGTAAGTTCAAGGGCGCCACTCTGTTAGCGAAGTTAGAAATAAATTTCTTGAAGAAATTCACCATTGCTTTAAACCTGGCAATTCCTTTGATGTCCTTAGGAGGCTTGAAATCACGGATAGCCTGTGTTCTGGAATGATCGATGGAAACACCATCCGTAGCCACAATATGCCCTAAGATCGACATGGAAAGTTTAGCAAAAGCTACCTTAGATAATTTGACAGTCAACCCAGCCTTACGAAGGCGTTTGAGTACTTCCTTTATATTATATAGGTGTTCTTAAAATGTCTCAAAAAATACGAAGACATCATCGAAGTAGTGATACAGGTATTCAGACTAGTAAGAACAGCTGTCCCCGTGGGGAGTTCGAAAGGCACGCGGTTGTACTCATACCAGTTCCAATCCGTGGCAAAAGCAGTTAGATGTTTCGATTCTTCAGCTAGAGGGATCTGGTTGTACGCTTGATTAAGGTCAAGAATGGTAAAGAACTTGGCTTTCCGAAACCACGAAAAACAAGAGTGAAGATCAGAAAGGGGCACAGATTGTAACACCACCTTACGGTTTAAATCCCTATAATTAATCACAGGCCTGAAGCCACCTTGCGGTTTCGGTACAAGAAAAATGGGCGAAGAATACGCCGACATAGAAGGTCGAATTATACCATCCTTCAACATTTGATCGATGATTTCCTTAAGAGCCTTCATTTTAGCTAGGGACAGTCTACAAGGCGGAAACCTAACTGGAATCGAATCCGTAACCTCAATCTTATATTCGTTAAGGTCAGTAACACCAAAAGTATCAGAAAATACATCAGGAAAGAACTGACACAATTTACGAATACTTTCAGCCTGCTCCTCATGTAGATGTCTTAAGATCTAACAACCTCTCATCCTGGGTAAGCGACACAGAAGAACATGATGCAGAATTACATTTCAAAAGACGAATCTTACAATTATTAGTAAATTTTAAGGCGCACGACTTGCTCTGAATGTCGATCACCAGACCTTTATAAGACATGAAATCAGCTCCCATATTACAGGGCACGACAAGTGTTTAGGAACGAACAAATTTCTTATCCAGGTAAATTTTGAAATACGAATTTTAGCAAAAAGAAACCTAAAATTTCTAAAGGATAAGAGTTAGCCGAAACACATTTAACAGAAGAAGAACTATATCAATCAATCAAACAATCAATCAATCAATCAATACTGATCTGCATTTTTGGCAGTCGCCCAGGTGGCAGATTTCCTATCAGTTGTTTTCCTAGCTTTTCCTAAATGATTTCAAAGAAATTGGAAATTTATTGAACATCTCCCTTGGTAACTTATTCCAATCCCTAACTCCCCTTCCTATAAATGAATATTTGCCACAGTTTGTCCTCTTGAATTCCAACTTTATCTTCATATTGTGATCTTTACTACTTTTATAAACGCCTTTCAAACTTATTCGTCTACTAATGTCATTCCACGCCATCTCTACGCTGACAGCTTGGAACATACCACTTAGTCAAGCAGCTCTTCTTCTTTACTCTTTTCTCGGAAATCACTCAGAACAAATCGAGCTGCTTTTCTTTGGATTTTTCCAGTTCTTGAATCAGGTAATCCTGGTGAGGGTCCCATACACTGGAACCATACTCTAGTTGGGGTCTTACCGGAGACGTATATGCCCTCTCCTTTACATTCTTACTACAGCCCCTAAACACCCTCATAACCATGTGCAGAGATCTGTACCCTTTATTTACAATCGCATTTATGTGATTACCCCAATGAAGATCTTTCCTTATTTTAACACCTAGATACTTACAATGATCCCCAAAAGGAACTTTCACCCCATCAACGCAGTATTTAAAACAGAGGATTTTTCCTATTTGTGAAACTCACAACCTGACATTTAATTCCGTTTATCAACATACCATTGCCTGCTGTCCATCTCACAACATAACCGAGGTCACGTTGCAGTTGCTCACAATCTTGTAACATATATTACTCTATACAGAATAACATCATCAACAAAAAGCCTTACCTCTGATTCCACTCCTTTACTCATATCATTTACAGTATATATATATATATATATATATATATAAGAAAACATAAAGGTCCAATAATACTGCCTTGAGGAATTCCCCTCTTAATTATTACAGGGTCAGATAAAGCTTCGCCTACTCTAATTCTCTAAGATATATTTTCTAGAAATATATCAACCCATTCAGTCACCCTTTTGTCTAGTCCAATTGCACTCATTTCTGCCAGTAGTCTCGCATGAACCACCCTATGAAATGCTTTAGACAGGTCAATCACGATACCGTACATTTGACCTCGAGAATCCAAGATATCTGCTATATCTTGCTGGAATTCTACAAGTTGAGCTTCAGTGGAATAACCTTTCCTAAAACCGAACTGCTTTCTATCGAACCAGTTATTAATTTCTAATATAATCAGAAAGAATGCTTTCCCAAGTCTTACATACAATGCATGTCAAACTTACTGGTCTGTAATTTTCAGCTTATATCTATCACCCTTTCCTTTATACACAGGGGCTACTATAGTAACTCTCCATTCATCTGGTATAGCTCCTCCGACCAAACAATAATGGTACTATTGTACTGTACTACTATAGTCCTGAAACTTACAAACGGTTTTAAATTTAGAATAACATTTAGCCGGAATAATGGAAATCACACTCCCTGAGTCTAACAGAACAGTGACGTGTTCATTATTCACTCCAATTTTAAGAAATAGCACAAATGCAGGGGTCTCCGCCGCAATTCTGAGGCATTCTCTGGGGCCTTCAAATTATAAATTAGAAGCCACTTTATCCTTACCAGAGCTTTTATACGGTTCAAAAAGGATGAGCCTCGGGAAGTTTGTCATGCTGACTCAGCCGGTGACACTAGTCAGTTCCTATTATCGGAGTTCGCGGAGGTTGCACCAGAAGTTGAGCAGGAGGGGGTGCTACTGACATTAGTGCAATTCTTGGCAAGGTGAGTAAACGAGCCACATTTAAAACAACCTTGAGATGACCCTGCTCCATTCTTACTCCCACTCGATTTTATGAATCGGCATGTGTTTCGAAGACGTTCCGTTGAACCACAAGCATTGCATTTGCGGGTGGTGAAAGTTCGGCGAGGTGGAGGCCGAGAACTGTTAGAAGACGGAGGGGGCTCCTTAGCGACACGTAAGGTTTCGGCATACGTCACTCCTTCGGCTGATATCGCTATAGCCTCTAACTCTGAAAGGTTTCCCTGGACGAGACGCGAAACATAGGTAAAACCTATGGGGCGGAGAGATACCTTCGACAATAGTTTGCCTTTTTTGGTCTTCAGAAAAACGGAGTGCGAACACCCTGGTGTAAAATTTAATGTCTTGAATGAAGTCTGCAAGATTCTCATCCAACCACTGCACTCTAGAATGGAACTTTTGGATCAATGATGACATTGCTCTGGCCGGAATGAAATTCCCCAGGAGGTGGGCGTGGAAGTCTTCTATGGATGATCGATCGGCTATGGCTTTAACTATTTTGTCCGATAGGATGGCTACGGAATATGGATATATAATTTGAAGTATTGAATGAGAGGGGAGAACACTAGGGCGTGATCTTGAAATTCTACTAAGAACCTTAAAAAGAAAATGACTTCATTCGTGCAGTTGACGGAACCATGTAGAATTTTTTCAAATTACCCGCCACCACATTTCAAAGGTAGTAGCTAAAGATTTCAGCGTGATTCTCTGTTGATTAAAGATGGCCGTTGTCAAAAAAAGCACGTGAAATTATTCAAATTGTCCGCTACCACGTACCTAAGGTAGTAGCTAAAGATGGCAGCACGGTGCTCTATTGATTAAAGATGGCAGTTCTCAAAAACACGTGGAATATTTCAAATTGCCCGCCACCACATTTCAAAGGTAGTAACTAAAGATGGCAGCACGATGCTTTGTTAATTAAAGATGGCCGCTGTCAAAAAGCACGTAGCTTTGAAGAGCTCGTGGAATTTCAAATTGCCTTCCACCGCATGCATAACAGCAGCTGCCATCTTGCGCAATAGCCTCTAAGCTAGCTTTCTTCATAAGAGCCTGTGTATAGCCGCCATCTTGCGCAAGCATCCCTAGGGATTCTCATAAGAGCCTATGTATAGCAGCCATCTTGTGCGAGCATCCCTAGGCCGTCTCATAAGGAGCTGTGTATAGCCGCCACCTTGTAGAATTAGATAGCCGCCATCTTACACAAGCATCTCTAGGGCGTCTCATAAGAGCATATGTATAGCAGCCAACCTAGGTATTAGGCAGAAAATTTTTGTCCGATTTGCTCTACGACGCACCGTTTTCGAGATATTTAATATTTTGCATTTAAGCCACAAATTTAATGAATCGAACCGTTGTTTCTAACACGGCACGTTATACTCTATACCATAGGAAGACCTAATCAAGTTACGAAAACTTGCTCCAAGACACAACATAACAGGCTAAAACAGACCAAATGCCAAAGGGCCTAAGTAGGAACCGAACCGTTAATCTCATCACTGGACTATTTTTTATGCTATCATGTACCTGATACATTGAACCTACGTATTATGCGGGAAAATTTTGTCCGTTTTGCTCTACGACGTGTCGTTCTCGAGATATTTAACATTTTGCATTTAAGCCCCAAAATTAATGAATCGAACCGTTGTTTCTAGCACGGCACGTTATACTCTATACCATAGCAAGACCTGATCAAGTTACGAAAACTTGCTCTAAGACAGGCTAAAACAGACTAAATGCCAAAGGGCCTAAGTAGGAACCGAATTGTTGATCTCATCATTAGACTACTTTTTTCTTGTGCTATCATGTTACTGATACAGCGAACCTCGCTATTGGGCAGAAAAATTTTGTCCGTTTTGCTCTACGACGTATCGTTCTCGAGATATTTAACATTTTGCATTTAAGCCCCAAACTTAATGAATCGAACGGTTGTTTCTAGCACGGCACGTTAGCCTCTAAGCTAGCTTTCTTTATAAGAGCAGCAGCCATCTTGCGGCCACCATCTTGCGCAAGCACCCTTAAGGCGTCTTATAAGGAGCCATGTATAGCCGCCATCTTTCGCAAGCGTCCCTAAGGCGTCTCATAAGAGTCTATATATAGCAGCCATCTTGCGGCCACTATCTTGCGCAAGCACCCTTAAGGCGTCTCATAAGGAGCCGTATATAGCCGCCATCTTGTGCAATTGGCGTCGGGAAGGGCATCCTGCCGTAAAACTGAGGTTAGGCTCCTCCATGAGGTTAGGCTTGCTGTCTTGTGCATCAAAAGTTCGGCTAGGCCCCTCCAAGATAGCGGATGTGAAGTTAGGCTCACTCTCTTAGGCGTCAGGAAGGGCATCTAGCTGTAAAATTGAGGTTAGGTGCCTCCATGAGGTTAGGCTAGCTCTCTTACGCGTTAAAAGTTAGGTTAAGCCCCTCCAAGATGGCGGATGTTAGGTTAGGCTCGCGCTCTTAGCCAGCGCAGTCAATGCGGCGGAGGCCTCTCCCGAGAGCGTGTGGAGGTGGAGGCGGAGGAGGCCTCTCCCGAGAGCCTGTGGAGGTGGAGGAGGCCTCTGCGGAGGAGGCTGCAGAACCATCCACTTATACTACTTTTCAGTGAAATTAATGAACCTCTTTTTGTGTGTGTGTGTGTGTGTGTGTGTGTGTGTGTGTGTGTGTGTGTGTGTGTGTGTGTGTGTGTGTGTGTGTGTGTGTGTGTGTGTGTGTGTGTGTGTGTGTGTGTGTGTGTGTGTTTTGTGTTTATCTGTATCAATAAGCGTGAAATGCAGCAGCCCAACTGGTGACCATGGTCGTTAACGCGTCAAATCTCTATGGCCTGATACCGTGATTAGCCGGTTCTAGTCCCGTTCTTTGAAAATAGTTTTACTATCAGAATGTTGCCTGCCAGGGTAAGGGAGGTGGTGTTCTACAATTTCTAATCACTAGATTGCGTCTCAAAAGTCTGGATTCAGTTCCAAACCTCTCCGCAGTGCTCATATGGAGTGAAGTCACGTGACGCTGTTGATGGTGACATTTGTATATAGCTTTCTCAAGAGTACGCATTTCCATAGACGTAAAAGTACAACTCCGAACTATTTAACAAGATAAGAATTTTCACAATAACGAAAGAAAATCAATATGGTTCGTAAGGAAATGCTACAATACCATACCTGTTTTGATTCCATTCGAATGCTGCATGAAACATGGAAAGTGCATCTTTTATTCATAAAATATATTAGTATTCCATTTAGAACAGGGCCTGTCAGGGGGCACCAGTGCATTGCGTGGTGCAAGGTACAAAAGACGACTTCGCTTGGTTGACCAGAGTGCAGACCCCCACTCCTCGATTGAGCACTGTCTCTTTCTTTCCCAACGCCTGTCTCGCTCTTCCTCACTTGCTCCGTAGCGCTCCAAATCCAAGCCAAGTTGAGCCGAGCTTAGCTGAGTCGCCCCGAGACGACGCGCTGGTCAGAGCCAAGCCGAGTGGGACCAATGCACTGTCACAGGACCTCTGCGCTTCAGTTTGCACGCGTGAGATTTTGGGTGTTTTGAGAGGCCCTGATTTAGAATTTTAAATTACTTCATAGTAATTTCGGCTGTCGAATACAGGCTTATGTACTAGTATGCTAGAATTGCCTACCGTAATGGGTTACCTATTCGCCATACTTCATCCATAAGAACGGATTGTCACACAGTTGTGAGCCTGCATTCGGGAGGTGGTGGGTTCAAATCCCTGAAAATGATTTTCCGCGGTTTTCCATTTCCACACTAGGCAAATGCTAGGGTTGTAACTTAATTGATGCCACGGCCACTACCTTTCAAATCCTATCCCTTTCCCCATCCCTCTATCCCCGAAAACTTTCGATGAGTTAGTGCGACGTGAAACCTGAAAAAATAAGAACGGATTGTCGATGTTACGAATTACATTTCTAAAGTTGGCTCAAGCCTTTCAAGTGTGTTGCGGCTTGGTAAATAGTCGACGGAATTTCCTACTTCAATTTCCTCTGGAGAGTTTTTAACCACAGTTTCCTGTTTTTCCATCATTCTGATCAAGCACCGTCTAACCGCTCGTTTTTTAATGTAAGGTGGGCCGTGGTAAGTGGTGATGGCTGCAGTCCAGAGACTCTTCCAGGAGCTTGTGATCCTGTTGATAGGACTGTGCTTTTTGGTACAAGCAAACACATTAGGTATGACACATTTCTTTATTAGTTACAATACTAATTATTATTATTATTATTACTATTTCTCCGTTAGGGTCTTCTGGGGACCACGTGACAATTTCAATGCTTCATCCTTTGTTGTTCCTTCTTCTTCCTCCCCCCATACTCCTTCACCTGCTCATTATGCCTCCTTTCCCTCTCCTCGGACGATTCTGAGGCTGTTTTCTTTCTCTCCCGACCTTGAAATCATTCCGTTTTTAACACTTCATTTCTTAATCTCGCTCTCTCTCTCTCTCTCTCTCTCTCTCTCTCTCTCTCTGTTACTTCTGTTTTCACTTATGTTGTTTCTTTTAAAATCTTTCTTGGCTTTATGTATTATTATTATTATTATTATTATTATTATTATTATTATTAACAAATACAGCAATGTGTCATTCAAGTAGTACAATAACCAAATTAAATTTAAACGCTAATTCCTCCTCCTCTACCTCCTCCTACTCCTCCTTTCTCCTTATCCAGCTCCAGCCAGGTCCCTCCTTCCGCCATTCCTCTTCCAGCATTTTGCCACAGTCTAGGTTTCTTAGAGGTGAAGCTTCCACGGTGTGAAGAATTATTTAGTTTAATTTCCGGGTTGAACCGTGTTTTAGTTGTCTGTACATCACGTACAGTTTGCCGACGTTTCGAATACATTGCAGTATTCAAAGAACTTGTCCCAAGTCAGCAATCTTGTCTAAGCATTCGTTCCAAGTCAACAATCTTGACCAAGCACTTGTTCCATGTCACCATTCTTGATCAAGCATTTCTTCCAAGTCAACAATCTTGTTTGAAGTCACCAATCTTGTCCAAGCATTTGTTCCAAGTCAACAATCTTGACCAAGCACTTGTTCCAAGTCACCAATCTTGTCCAAGCATTTGTTCCAAGTCAACAATCTTGACCAAGCATTTGTCCCAAGTCACCAATCTTGACCAAGCATTTGTTCCAAGTCAACAACCTTGTCGAAGCATTTGTTCCAAGTCAACAATCATGTCCAAGCATTTGTTCCATGTCAACAATCTTGACCAAGCATTTGTTCCAAGTCAACAATCCTGACCAGGCACTTGTCCCAAGTCACCAATCTTGTCCAAACATTTGTTCCAAGTCAACAATCTTGTCCAAGCATTTGTTCCAAGTCAACAATCTTGACCAAGCACTTGTTCCAAGTCAACAATCTTGTCGAAGCATTTGTTCCAAGTCACCAATCTTGCCCAAGCATTTGTTCCAAGTCAACAATCTTGACCAAGCACTTGTCCCAAGTCACCAATCTTGTCCAAGCATTTGTTCCAAGTCAACAATCTTGACCAAGCATTTGTCCCAAGTCACCAATTTTGACCAAGCATTTGTTCCAAGTCAACAATCTTGACCAAACATTTGTTTGGAGTCACCAATCTTGTCCAAGCATTTGTTCCAAGTCAACAATCTTGACCAAACATTTGTTTGGAGTCACCAATCTTGTCCAAGCATTTGTTCCAAGTCACCAATCTTGTCTAAGCATTTGTTCCAAGTCAACAATTCTGACCAGGCACTTGTCCCAAGTCACCAATCTTGTCCAAACATTTGTTCCAAGTCAACAATCTTGTCGAAGCATTTGTTCCAAGTCACCAATCTTGCCCAAGCATTTGTTCCAAGTCAACAATCTTGACCAAGCACTTGTCCCAAGTCACCAATCTTGTCCAAGAATTTGTTCCAAGTCAACAATCTTGACCAAGCATTTGTCCCAAGTCACCAATTTTGACCAAGCATTTGTTCCAAGTCACCAATCTTGCCCAAGCATTTGTTCCAAGTCAACAATCTTGACCAAGCACTTGTCCCAAGTCACCAATCTTGTCCAAGCATTTGTTCCAAGTCAACAATCTTGACCAAGCATTTGTCCCAAGTCACCAATTTTGACCAAGTATTTGTTCCAAGTCAACAATCTTGACCAAGCACTTGTTCTAAGTCACCAATCTTGTCCAAGCATTTGTTCCAAGTCAACAATCTTGTCCAAGCACTTGTTCCATGTCACCATTCGTGTCCAAGCAATTCTTCCAAGTCAACAATCTTGTTTGAAGTCACCAATCTTGTCCAAGCATGTGTTCCAAGTCAACAATCTTGACCAAGCACTTGTTCCAAGTCACCAATCTTGTCCAAGCATTTGTTCCAAGTCAACAATCTTGACCAAGCATTTGTCCCAAGTCACCAATCTTGACCAAGCATTTGTTCCAAGTCAACAACCTTGTCGAAGCATTTGTTCCAAGTCAACAATCATGTCCAAGCATTTGTTCCAAGTCAACAATCTTGACCAAGCATTTGTTCCAAGTCAACAATCCTGACCAGGCACTTGTCCCAAGTCACCAATTTTGTCCAAACATTTGTTCCAAGTCAACAATCTTGTCCAAGCCTTTGTTCCAAGTCAACAATCTTGACCAAGCACTTGTTCCAAGTCAACAATCTTGTCGAAGCATTTGTTCCAAGTCACCAATCTTGCCCAAGCATTTGTTCCAAGTCAACAATCTTGACCAAGCACTTGTCCCAAGTCACCAATCTTGTCCAAGCATTTGTTCCGAGTCAACAATCTTGACCAAGCATTTGTCCCAAGTCACCAATTTTGACCAAGCATTTGTTCCAAGTCAACAATCTTGACCAAACATTTGTTTGGAGTCACCAATATTGTCCAAGCATTTGTTCCAAGTCAACAATCTTGACCAAACATTTGTTTGGAGTCACCAATCTTGTCCAAGCATTTGTTCCAAGTCACCAATCTTGTCTAAGCATTTGTTCCAAGTCAACAATCATGTCCAAGCATTTGTTCCAAGTCAACAATCTTGACCAAGCATTTGTTCCAAGTCAACAATCCTGACCAAGCACTTGCCCCAAGTCACCAATCTTGTCCAAACA
This sequence comes from Anabrus simplex, assembly GCF_040414725.1. Lineage (NCBI taxonomy): Eukaryota > Metazoa > Arthropoda > Insecta > Orthoptera > Tettigoniidae > Anabrus > Anabrus simplex. The sequence continues at coordinate 60,912,386 of NC_090265.1, read as the reverse complement.
TTTGTTCCTAGTCAACAATCTTGTCCAAGCATTTGTTCCAAGTCAACAATCTTGACCGAGCACTTGTTCCAAGTCACCAATCTTGTCCAAGCATTTGTTCCAAGCCACCAATCTTGTCCAAGCACTTGTTTCAAGTCACCAATCTTGCCCAAGCATTTGTTCCAAGTCAGCAATCTTGTTCAAGCATTTGTTCCAAGTCACCAATCTTGACCAAGCATTTGTTCCAAGTCAACAATCCTGACCAAGCACTTGTTCCAAGTCACCAATCTTGTCCAAGCTTTTGTTCCAAGTCAACAATCTTGTCCAAGCACTTGTTCCAATGGTACGTAAGTCGTCGATGCCCGCATGGAAGATATCTGCGTCCAGTCTCTGGAGCTGCGTCTTGCCGAATGGCCGTATCATGGTTGCTTACCACCCAGTTGCTTCTTCAACGGCCCGAGATATGGGAATCGCTGGGTGCCAGGTCCTTAGAGGACGCAATTTTAATTCGTTAATTATTCTTTTCAGAAACTTAATACACAAATAAGCCAAAGTAATGGGACAAGAATAACAGTTCAAGAACTTAAAAATTATGATTTTATTCGTAAATGAATTATAGATAGGTTTATCAACTGACGAAATTGTTTTCTAGTCTGAGAACTGACCTTGCTCCTGCCGATAAAAACTCCCTTTTGCAATAAATAATCAGGGGAAATATTGAAAGAAGGAAGAAATTTACGAGGATTGGTCAAGGACAGCTTTATGTTGCATTATCAAGAGTGCAAATTTCTAATGACCTAAAACTTCAAGTTGTCCACAGATAGACCCGAAAAAAGTCACCTGATGTAAGGGGGAGACATTAGGGATATTTTTAATTTCTACGTAATGATTACTGTAACCTAGATAGCAATGCGGCCGGCCCAGTGGTGTAGGGGTAGCGTGCCTGCCTCTTACCCGGAGGCCCCCGGTTCGATTCCCGGCCAGGTGAGGGATCCTTACCTGGACCTGAGGGTTGGTTCGAGGTCCACTCAGCCTACGTGATTAGAATTAAAGAGCTATCTGACAGTGAGATAGCGGCCCCGGCCCAGAAAGCCAAGAATAACGGCCGACGGGATTCGTCGTGCTGACCACACGACACCTCGTAATCTGCAGGCCTTCGGGCTGAGCAGCGGTCGCTTGGTAGGCCAAGATCCTTCAAGGGCTGTAGTGCGATGGGATTTGGTTTTTGGTTTGGATTTTAGATAGCAATGTGAGTCTTTCGCTGAAAAGACATGTAACATTTTGTTTATATTGGTCTTCTTTTTTTTTTTTTTTGCTACTTGTTTAAAATCGCAATAACACATCGGAGGCTCTCGATGACGGAAAGATGGGAAAGGGCTAGGATTGGGAAGGCTGCGGCCGTGGCCTTAATTAAGGTACATCCCTAGCATTCGCTCGGTGTGAAAATGGGAAACCACGGGAAACCATTATCAGGGCTGCCAACAATGGAATTCGAACCCATCATCTCTCGAATTCAAGCACACAGCTGTGCGACCATAACCACACGGCCAACTCCCACGGTAAATAAAACACATAAAGGGGGAAAATCAAATTAATAGAACATATTTTATGAAAGAAAGCATGGGTTGATCACCGCACTATCTTGATCCACAAATAGTTAATAACAAAACATTGGGAGAGAATCTCATTACTCCTTGAGGCGGATTCTTCTGCATATTCATTCTTAATGGGTTATCTTTTCATCTGAAACAACTTTTCCTTGCAAGCTGAACTTCAATTTTTCTTCCCCTTCCTTGTATGATACGGTTCCTGTATACTCTGCTTTTCTGACGAGTAGTTTAAAACACTTGATGATCCAAATGTTCACTCGTAGGTTTGGTTTCCTGGTCGTGCTTTCGGTAATGGTCGTAAAAGATCGGTTTATTAATTTTTTTACTATTTACTTTAAGTCGCAGCGACACAGATATGTCTTACGGCGACGATGAGATAGGAGAGGGCTAGGAGTGGGAAGGAAGTGGCCATGGCCTTAATTGAAGTACAGCCCAAGCAATTGCCTGGTGTGAAAATGGGAAACCACGGAAAACTATCTTCAGGGCTGCCACAGTAGGATTTAAACCCACTACCTCCCGGAAGCAAGGTCACAGCTGCGCGCCCCAAACCGCACGACCAGCTCGCTCGGTATTAAAATTTAAAGGCTATCTAGAAATGAAAGGGGTTGATGGTTGTGAAACGTATTGTACTCCTAAAGGTTCAAAATTTGTCTGTTCTGAAACGCTACGTTCAATCACCTTGGTTAAATTTGGATCTTGACTACCTGTTAATGTAAGAAATTTCTTTTCTTGATTATATATCTTCATTTATGCCTTTGCTGGCGGGACCTAGTGTTTACAGTGCACTATGTCTTCTGGTATGGGCTAGAGCAATTTTGTTACTTTCATAGATCTGTCTCTGTCTTATCCTTGGCTTTGACAAAATGAAAAGTGACTGAGGTATGAGCGATGCTAGTAATGCCATTCCTTCTGCAGCGAGTCCCTGCTACGAATGGTGTGAAAATGTTGCTCATAGGGTCAGTTGGTGCATGCATTTCAGTGGGCTTGGCAGACTGATATGTAATAGCAACTTCTGGCTCAGTGAAGAAAGCAACGGGAAACTACCTCACTCCTCATTTCCCTAGTACGCCTCTTCAGTGATGCCTAGGCCATCTATGGCAGCTGATGGCGGAACTGTTGAGGATCCAACCAGCCTTCGGACTGAGGACTAAACATACATACACATATCTTCATTTATAGATCATATCCCTGTTGCAGAACAGCATTTGCAAGCTCAGTAATTAAGATCTAATTGCTGTCCAACATTCATTTCTACATGATTTGTGCCTTGTACAACTGTAAATTTCTCGCAGAAGCGTGGAGGTGCAAACCTGTCCCGTTTTTAAAGAAAAAAATGTACAGTATAGCCTAAAATTCATTATGTTTAAGAAAAATGATGCACGATACTTTTAATCATGGATTTCGTCACAGTAAGAAGTGAGATAGGACATATTCCTAACTGTGAATAAATAACAATAGTTACTTTTGATTTTATAATTTGCTTTACATCGCATCGACACAGATAGGTCTTATGGCGATAATTGGATAGGAGAGAGATAGGAGTGCGAAGGAAATGACCGTGGACTTGCTTAAGATATAGCTCCAGCATTTGCCTGGTGTAAAGATATAAAACCACAGATTTTCAGAGCTGTCGACAATGGAGCCCCTGAATGCAAGCTGAAAGCTACGTGACACAAACCGCGCAGCAACGTTATTAATAACTTCATAACATTTTCTTTTTCATAAATACATTTCTAGGGAGGAAGCCCAATGGCGGGAACAGCTATCGCTTCGTTGCGTTCCTTCATTTCCCTTCTGTGTTGCTCTGGTACAACCATCGTGTAGACCCTCACTCTGTGAACCGCCGGCAGCTCACTTCTCTAGTGAAGCCATCTACAGTATTTATTTGTTGCGTCTGTTTTCTAGACTTTGTTGCCTGGAGAAATTTATTAAATGCATCCCTCACCCCTCGAGCCCATAAAAATTGTCTATTTTCTCGCCCAATTTTCCTTAAACTTCAGTGCTGAGGTTTTTTATGTACAAACCAAAAATATTTACTATTCTTGGAAAAATTAATCACATAATTTCTAAGACACGTGTTTATTTTAATTCTTGCATGAAACTAACAAGACTTCCTTTTAATAGTGAAGCAAAATGTACAGTAACAAGAAAAAGAAATTACACCTTCAAAACAAGCAAAACTGAATGGCTCAAATTACATGCAGGCTCAAGTTACAAGCTTGTCCCCTATACTAAAAATCTGGCCCTGAAATATTTTCTGTAATCTGACACTACCTTTCATTTCAAATATATATTTTATACCTTTTCAGGATGGTGGCAGAATCCAGGAGCTTTCAAGGTATCAAGCATAGTTGGAGGAAGATACGCTCAACCAGGGCAGTTTCCTTACCAGGTAATTCCGTAACACTGTAGCAAAGTTGACGACTTATACTACAAGAGGAATGATAGTTGAATCATCTCATTTTTTTAAAGTGCTATGAAGGAGCTATTTGTGTCACGTATTCACAACGACTGTCGAAAGTTGCTTTCTCGATATTTAGATCCACGACTGTTGTTTGTGAACCAGCAGATGGATAACAAGAAATCTTCCACTTGGGAATATGTGTCCCCGGCTGGTACTGCATTATATCTCTTGAAATTTATTATTATTATTATTATTATTATTATTATTATTACCCTCCAGGCTTGGCTTTTCCCTCGGACTCAGCGAGGGATCCCACCTCTACCGCCTCAAGGGCAGTGTCCTGGAGCGTGAGACATTGGGTTGGGGATACAACTGGGGAGAATGACCAGTACCTCGCTCAGGCTGTCTCACCTCCTATGCTGAACAGGGGCCTTGTGGAGAGGAAGGGAGGATAGAAAGGGATAGACAAGGAAGAGGGAAGGAAGCGGCCGTGGCCTTAAGTTAGGTATCATCACGGCATTTGCCTGGAGGAAAAGTGGGAAACCACGGAAAACCACTTCCAGGATGGATGAGGTGGGAATCGGACCCACCTCTACTCGGTTCACCTCCCGAGGCTGAGTGGACCCCGTTCCAGCCCTCGTACCACATTTCAAATTTCGTGGCAGAGCCAGGAATCGAACCCGGGCCTCCGGGGGTGGCAGCTAATCACAGTAACCACTACACCGCAGAGGCGGACTGTTTGTTATATATTAAGTTAAAATATTTTTTTAATTACTAATACAGTGCATTGGAATTATATATATATTTTATTTCCATTCATTAATCTTAATACGTAAATTACAGCAGAAAATATCCACAACAACTTAGAAATGCTATTAAACTATGAAATAGGCTACGAAAGCTAAAGCAGGCGAAAGAAGGCAAAATATAACTGGTCCCACCATTCCCAAATGTTCGGAAACATGTTTGTCTCTAGGTGATACTTCGACATATCCACCTAACTTGCGGGCTCTAATCATAACATAACAAATAATGGAATTAATGAATAATCCAAAACAAACTGAGTTGTAATAGAGAAGGAAAGGAAGCAGTTAAGATCAGAGTCAATTCATTCCATTACTCATCCCATTTGTCATTACATAACATAGCAAACATGGAACTAATGAAAAATCCAAAACAAACTGAGTTGGCAGTAGAGAAAGGAAGGAGACAGTGAAAGTCAGAATCAACTCATTCCATTACCCATCCCCTATTATGACTAGAGACAGGAATTCGCCTATTTGCCTATTTGCCTATTTTATTCCTGTGTTCAGAAACGTGGGCTTTTGAGATATAAATCCGTTTCAGGGCCTTTTTATCTATATTCGTTGGTTTTAATGTGCATATAAATGCCTATTTCAGGGTTTTGTGCCTATTATGAGTATAAATGCCTATTTGATGCCTTTTGACTGTATTTTTAAAAATCCGATTTTCTTCCATTGCATTATAGTCTAGTGTGCTCGACTGAATTATCTTCTCTTTTCTCAATATCTGTTTACCCCACGCACAAAAATGGGAATTCTCAGAAGTCACCAGAAATAGTTCTAGAGAAGTTTCCATCAGGAGAAACAAGGAACAATTTGACCTCGAATCCTTTCAACCCCTCCAACCTCCTAAGACATATGCGAGAACCAATCAACGTCGAACTATGTTGCACAACCCATATTGCCCTGTACCTACCTTTCGATACGAACTGTTGTACGCGTGCGCTTTATGTTCAGAACGTGTTGTGATCTACTAAGAAGAAAACGAAATGTGTTTGCGGCATTACCCAAAGTTAAATCGTCGAAGTCCTACTGGCTGAAGCAGTGGATCACAGGGGATCCCAATTTCACTGCAGATGGAAGGGTAGTCTGTCAAGCTTGCAGTAAGGAGGTACGTTCGTTGGTACCTTTTATCTTTTTTTGTGATTGAGAAGTATGATCGCATTTCATTGTAGCATACATAGGCCTATTCATTTATGTGTAGTGGCAAGTTGTTTTGTTGCAATGCTGTATTAGTCGTGAACTTTCAATTATTCTTTTATATTACTAAATTCACCAAATTACTGAACGAGGAGTTAGAACGCCGGTGGACTCTTGTCACAGAATTGGTGAAAATTAAATCGGTATTTTGAACTGTGATTCATTTCGTGTGAAAATATACATTTACAACTGAAATGCAATTTTTAAAACTCCCTTTTAAAAATTGTGAATCGAGCTCGATGGCTGCAGTCGCTTAAGTGCGGCCAGTATCCAGTATTCGAGAGATAGTGGGTTCGAACCCCACTGTTCGGCAGCCCTGAAGATGGTTTTCCGTGGTTTCCCATTTTCACACGAGGCAAATGCTGGAGCTGTACCTTAATTTAGCCAAGGCCGCTTCCTAACCACTCTTAGCCCTTTCCTATCCTGGACCGAGCATTAGTACAAAGGAAGCTCGAGGAAACTCTAGGAAGAGACAGCGTCTGGACAAGAATCATAAACTCCATAAATGAATGGAACAAGATAAGAATCTCGGACAGCCTAGACCTTTCAGAACCAATAATTCAAACAAATGGTGTACTCCAAGGGGACCCACTAAGCCCTCTGCTGTTCATCCTGGCAGCGAAGGACATTATGGAAATTGCGCAAAATGAAGATGTAGCAGCATACGCCTATGCGGATGATATTGTGATTGGCTCAAAAAGCTTAAAGAAACTGCAGAACACTATAGACGAAGTGGGAAAATGGTGCATTGAACACAGGTTCGTAATTAACACTGAGAAGACGGAAATGATGGTGTTCAGATCAGGAGGGCGAATACCAAAATCGACAAGAATCACCCTAGAAGGGAAAATAATATCGATCACCAAAGAATACAAATATCGAGGGATAACACTCCAGCCGTCTGCAAAATGCTTCACCACACACACAATAGAGAAAGCGACACAAGCAATTAGAGCGATAAACGTCCGGCTCCATGGCTAAATGGTTAGCGTGCTGGCCTTTGGCCACAGGGGTCCCGGGTTCGATTCCCGGCAGGGTCGGGAATTTTCACCTTGATTGGTTAATTTCTCTGGCACGGGGGCTGGGTGTATGTGTCGTCTTCATCATCATTTCATCCTCATCATGACACGCAGGTCTCCTACGGGAGTCAAATCAAAAGACCTGCATCTGGCGAGCCGAACATGTCCTTGGACACTCCCGGCACTAAAAGCCATACGCCATTTCATTTCAGAGCGATAAACGAAATAAGCTTCATCAGAACACTAAGTCTTGACACAACAATGGCGCTCTTCAAATCGAAAATCGTTCCAGTACTTACGTATGGGACTGAAATTATATGGACACACCTGAATGAAAAGAACTTAGCAACAATGGAAAGAGTTAAAGCAACATACATCAAAAGAGCAATCGGAGTGGCAAAAACAACAAGATCCATATTAGTCTACCTTCTCGCGCGGGAAACTTTCCTCATAGAGGATTTAAGGACAATGTACCCCCTACCTAACACAACGGCATCGGAGAACCTACTAAGGACACTAATAAGGAAAAGAGAAGAAGTACCCACGGAATTCTATGGAACTGGGGCCATGATCGATCGTACATGGACAACAGCAAATTTTGAGACGAGGCACGTGTTTACAAGACTTGCAGTACATGGATTCCACCATGTCATCTGCGAAAACACAACATACCACGAACCGTCAAACTCATGCAAGTGTACATTATGTGGACAGTTATGTGAACGATATCACTTAGAACTCTGCAACAAGAGGACTAGATCAATCAGAGACTATGCGATCAATGGTGCAAGTGTTAAACCGTTATAACACCTTCACTAATGTATGGCTATTTTGCTGCAATAAATGTTTTATTATTAAATTATAAGTAATTTTTTCATGCCTGTTTTATTACCTATTTTACACGTTAGTGCCTATTTAAATGCCTATTTTTGCTAATTTAAGAACCTATATGCCTGCCTATTTTAACTGTTTTTAATGCCTATAATTCTCGTCTCTAATCATAACATAACAAACAATGACTTGACTTACTGGACTTATTTCCTGTATCTCCTAAGTGGAGCATAGGGCATCAATGAACTACCGCCAGCGGACTATGTTCTTCGCCATCGTCCTGATTTCGATCCACATCTCCCCTCCTTTACCCATCTCTTCCGTTATTACACTTCTCCTCCATGTGTTCCTTGGTCTGCCTCTTCTCCTGCTACCTTGTGGGTTCCATTCCAGGGCTTGTCTTGCTATGTTGTATTTATCTCGCCGCAATGTATGCCCCATCCACTTTCATATTCTACGACGCATCTCGTTGTCAATGGGTGCTTGATGGGTTCTTCTCCACAGCTTTTCATTGGAGAATACTTGTGGCCACTATATCCTCAGGATATTCCTCAAACATTTGTTCACAAATGTTTGGAGTCTGCTTAATCATTTGTTTGCTATTCTTCCAAATTTCACACCCGTAGAGCAGTCCTGACTTGACATTATTGTATTGATGATGCGTAGTTTGGTATAGGTGTTAAGTTCTCTTGGCTTCCAGATTGGTCTGAGCATTGCAAATTCTCCTTTAGCCTATTTCCTATATCCTCTATAGTTCCGCCCTCAGTGGTGACCATACTTCCCAGTTAGCAAAATTACCTGACTTGTTCGATCTCTTGGTTTCCTAGAAATAATAGCAACTTATTTCTGTTATTATAGCGGATCTCCTTGGTTTTCTGTCCATTGATCTTCGGTCCCACCACTGATGCTTCGGTTTTTAAATCATTCAGCTTTGCTTCCATATACTTAAAACTGCTGGCTAGTAAGCAGAAGTCATCCGCGAAGTCCAAGTCCTCCAACCTGTCTATCATTCCCCAGTGAATTCCTCTTCGGCGATACATTGCTTTCTTCATCATAAGATCCAACAATATAAGAAATAGTATAGTTGACAGCAAACATCATTACATAACTCCTATATTGACTGACATGGGCTCAGACATTATCCCCTGATGTAAAACTTGACAAGTTAACAAACAATGGAACTCATGAATAACCGAAAACAAATTGAGTTGGCAATAGAGAAGGGAAGGAGTCAACGCATTCTGCTACTCATCTCCTCAGATTGTTTTTTGGTAATTTCTGCTGAACTTCATTTAGGTTAAAAGTGTTTCGGATGACAGGGGTTCTACCGTAAAATATATTAAATGGTTCATAGTCCGCCTCTGTGGTGTAGTGCTAAGCGTGATTAGCTGCCACCCCCCAAGGCCCGGGTTCTATTCCCGGCTCTGGCACGAAATTTGAAAAGTGGTACGAGGGCTGGAACGGGGTCCACTCAGCCTCGAGAGGTCAACTGAATAGAGGTGGGTTCGATTCCCACCTCAGCCATCCTGGAAGTGGTTTTCCATGGTTTCCCACTTCTCCTCCATGCAAATGCCGGGATGGTACCTAACTTAAGACCACGCGGCCGCTTCCTTCCCTCTTCCCTGCCTGTCCCATCCAATCTTCCCATCCCTCCACAAGCCCCCTGTTCAGCATAGCAGGTGAGGCCGCCTGGGTGAGGTACTGGTCATCCTCCCCAGTTGTATCCCCGACCCAGAGTCTGAAGCTCCAGGACACTGCCCTTGAGGCGGTAGAGATGAGATCCCTCGCTGAGTCCGAGGGAAAACCCGAGCCTAGAGGGTAAACAGATTAAGAAGAAGAAGAAATGGTTCATAACTCATACTATAAAGAGGGTGAGTGAATACCAGACAATGGAAACAAATTACTAATTTCAATTTTAATATAACTGGAAAAATTTATATGCAAAATATTCTGTCATATGTTCTATTTAATTTGTTTCTAGCAGATCAACGTCGCTCACGTGCGTGAAACACTTCGAAAGAGTTGTTTCCTTTGGAGAGGCACAGGTAGACATCACACTTTACACAACGAGTTTTGGTTCTACATTTACGCGGATAGATACCGAGCTCGATAGCTGCAGTGTGCGGTATTCGGGACACAGTAGGTTCGAACCCCATTGTTGGAGGTTCTGAAGATGGTTTTCCGTGGTTTCCCATTTTCATACCAGGCGTAAACCAACTTGTAAAAAGAACAGTACGTGGATAGATCTGCTCTCCCTGTGGGTGGGGGCGGTAGAATAACACCCACAGTTTCCCCTGCCTGTAGTAACTGCCCCATTGACTCATAACTTGGAGTGTGGATTGGCGACCACGGAACAGTTTTTCTTGTGCCAGACTCCTCACTTTCATCTATTCTATTCGAAATGCCTTGGTTAACTCTTCCCCGATGGTATTACTGCAGGTTGCGAGACACAGGGATTCTTTCATTTTCACGCACTTCGTGGCCTGTCCTTCTTCGCCCAATACCTTCATTTTTCGAAGTGTTCGATTACTTCCATTTTCCCTCTGATTAGTGTTAATAGAGGATGGTTGAGCAGTTGTACTTCCTCTTAAAACAATAATCACTACCACCACCTTGGACCTTCTGGCTAACCACAACAACAGAGACTACACTCTGCGAGACTCGCTCTGTCATTGCAGTCCAGGTTCCCACAGTTCTAGGCCTTCAGGCAAGCAATTCAATGCTGAAAACATCCTGGGAATTAGCTACGAATTTCAGGTAAAAAATATAATAAAGACGAGAATATATTCTTTATTTATTTCTAAAAATTACAATATTTTTATTAATCATCATTATCCGGTCTATAAGATTGGCAGTTTGCCTTTTTTTTACCTCTAAGAGCGCTAATTTCAGTCAATGCATTGTTTCACTTAATCACCACTACGAGCGCTAGTGTGAGTCAATGCAGAGTTTCACTGAAGTCCTTACAACTACATTCGTTGTGGATATTTTTTCAATATTGAACCTAGGAACACATTACAGAATTCTTTCTGTAAATTAATTTGTCTAGGATATGAATCAAATAGAAGACCACTAAGGGAACAAGCGATTTTACGCAGTTTTTCGCAATTGTATTTAATTCGGAAGTGATTTTCGAATTATGTTTTTGTTTTTTCGTTTGATTAAAAGCTATCCAAGACTCACAATTTTAAACCTTTCAGGGCCCTTCAACTTTCGGTACAAATGAGGAAATTGCTTAATGTCACGTTTGTCACAGAATGGGTCCTCCTACTTTGTCTGCTAAGAAATGAAATGGCGTATGGCTTTTAGTGCCGGGAGTGTCCGAGGACAAGTTCGGCTCGCCAGGTGCAGGTCTTTTGAATTGACTCCCGTCGGCGACCTGCGCGTCATGATGAGGATCAAATTATGATGAAGACGTCACATACACCCAGCCTCCATGGCAGCGGAATTAACCAATTATGGTTAAAATTCCCTAGCATGCCGGGAATCGAACTCGGAACCCCTGTGACCAAAGACCAGCACGCTAACCATTTAACCATGGAGCCGGACAACATTAAAATTAATCGTGTGGGGAAGGGTTAATATAAATAGTTTATTTTTGTTTAAAAGAAAGCTTCTCTTTTCTATAGCTCATTCCACTTTAAGAAAACAGTATTGCTCTTATGACAACAGGGTTGCCAAATCGAACGGCTCTGCTCAACATCAGCACTGGAAAACGGAGGCACATAAATTTGTGAACTTCAGTACTTAATTTCAAGACTAAAGGGTGAAGAAACTAAGCTACAAATTATTTTTATGGACTTATGGGGCCGGGGGATGGGGTTACAGGGACTATTTTTGGTTTGTACATTAAAAAAACCTCAGCAATGAAGTTTAAGGAAAATTGGGGGAGAAAATAGACAATTGTTATGGGCTCAAGGGGTGAGGGATGCATTTAATAAATTTCTCCAGGCAACAAAGGCTAGAAAACAGACGCAACAAATAAATACTGTAGATGGCTTCATTACAGAAGTGAGCTGCCGGCGGTTCACAGAGTGAGGGACTACACGATGGTTGTACCAGAGCAAAACAGAAGAAGGGAAATGATGGAAGGCAACGAAGCGATAGCTGTTCCCGCCATTGTGCTACCTCCCTAGAAATGCATTTATGAAAAAGAAAATGTTATGAAGTTATATTAATAACTCATGAGCGAAATTGCCTCATCCTTTTATCTGTATTTCATAACACATAACAAATTACAGTATAATATCCCTTAATCGCTAGGAATTATGTGTGTCTCGGAGGGGGTGTGTTCACTCGTTGTAAGTCCATGAGAGCTATACTGTTTTCTTAACGTGGAATGAGCTATAGACAAATACGAGTTTGTTCTATTTTAACAGGTTTACGTGCGGACGTCGTTGGTTAATAACTCGGTCTACTTCTGTGGAGGAGCCTTAATCAGCCCGAGACACGTCTTGACTGCTCTTCATTGCGTTAACAAGTAAGTATCGCCAATAAGGCGCAGAAAACTGAGGAGTTAATATCACTCATACCAGGGAATAACAAGATAATTCAAAAATTATTCTCAGGGGAAGCATTTTTATTTTGAACTGTACAAAGTCACTGATTCACCACATGTTATAATTCCAGTATAAATAGTCCGTTATTGAACATTGGCTTTACATCGCACCGACACAGATAGGTCTTATGGCGACGATGGGATAGAAAAGGTCTAGGAGTTGGAAGGAAGCGGCCGTGGACTTAATTAAGGTACAGCCCCAGCATTTGCCTGGTGTGAAAATGGGAAACCACGGTAAACCATCTTCAGGGCTGTCGACAGTGGAAGTCGACCCACTATTTCCCGGATGCAAGCTCACAGCCGAGTGTCCCTGCCCGCACACCCAACTCGCCACGTATTGAACATTTTAAATTTTCCAGCTAATTCATCCTTGGTTGGCAGCGCTTCGCCCCAGTGAGCCAATTTGGGCTGATCAGTTGTAACTAGCGCACTTACGATGACGCAATGGCGAGTGTATATAGTGGAGGCCACTGCATAGGCTACTTGAAGATATCTGCGTCATCTCTAAATGTTGCCAAACCATTCTGCGTTATGTGAAACAGCTTCTTGTTTTTAATGATTTGGTTGGATTTTGTTTAATACCAAAAAAAAAAAAAAAAATGAATGAAGTATCTGATTTGGAACGTGAATGAAACTGACGTCTCCTATACTGTCTTTCTTTCTTTCTTTCTTTCTTTCTTTCTTAATCCGTTTACCCTCCAAGGTTGTTTTTCCCTCGGACTCAGCGAGGGATCTCATCTCTACTGCCTTAAGGACAGTGGATAGTGAGACTTAGGGTTGGGATACAACTGGAGGGGAGGACCAGTACCTCTGCTTGGCGACCTCATTTGCTATGCTGACTAGGGCCTTATGGGAGGGGATGGACAAGTAAAAGGGAAGGAAGTGGCCGTAGCCTTAAGTTAGGTACCATCCTGCCATTTGCCTGGAGGAGAAGTGGGAAACCATTTCGAGGATAGCTGAAGTGGGAATCGAACCCCGCTCTACTGAGTTGACTTCCTGAGGCTGAGTGGAACCTGTTCCGCCCCTCGTACCAGTTTTCAAATTTCGTGGCAGAGCCGGGAATCGAACCCGGGCCTCCGTCGGTGGCAGCTAATCACACTAACCACTAAACCACAGAGGCGGACCCTTGACCTATATTGACCGGGTATTATTTTCTTTTGTGGGCCATTAAAATCCAAAGCGTGTAACTCACATCTGTGTATTGTTAGACCGAGCTCGATAGCTGCAGTCGCTTAAGTGCGGCCAGTATCCAGTATTCGGGAGATAGTAGGCTTTGCTGGCAGGACCTAGTGTTTACAGTGGGCACTGTGTCTTCTGGTATAGGCTAGAGTAATTTTGTTAATTTCATTGATCTGTCTCTGTCTTATACTTGGCTTTGACAATATGAAAGTGACTGAGGTATGAGCGATACTAGTAATGCCATTTCTTCTGCAGCCAGTCCCTGCTATGAATGGTGTGAAAATGTTGCTCATAGGGTCGGTTGGTGCATGCATTTCAGTGGGCTTGGCAGACTGATATGTAATAGCAATTTCTGGCTCGGTGAGGAAAGCAAAGGGAAACTACCTCACTCCTCATTTCCCTAGTACGCCTCTTCAGTGCTACCTAGGCCATCTATGACAGCTGTGCTGTTGAGGATCCAACCAGCCTTAGGGCTGAAGACGGAACATACAATCCCACTGTCGGCAGCCCTGAAGATTGTTTTCCGTGGTTTCCCATTTTCACACCAGGCAAATGCTGGGGCTGTACCTTAAGTAAGGCCACGGCCGCTTCCTTCCCACTCCTAGCCCTTCCCTGTCCCATCGTCGCCATAAGACCTATCTGTGTCGGTGCGACGTAAAGCAACTAGCAAAAAAAAAAAAAAGTATTGTTAGATAGTAAAAGTTAATAAATTTCTCGAACAAAAGCAGCTGTGGTAGATTCAGTGCCAATAATTCACTTATAAGATAATAATTTCTGCACCCCCAATAACAACAAAAAAGGTATTACACATAAGGAAAACTGACTTATCTGGTTGAAGCCACTTTTGTGAACAACTAGACGACCCGCAGCATTCAGTATAAATAGTTCAGATAACTCGTTTTGGTAAAAATCTATCCATATATTAGCTTTTTTATCCTGCAGTTCTTGATGTAAAGCTTGGTATTGTGTCGTAGAAGGCAATGGCATTCTTAATCGCATTTCTTCTATATAGAACGGTTGTCTTGTGAACTCATAGGTCAGTCTCGAAGGAGCGTTTTATACCAGGCAGGGAACATTCTAAAGATACATGGTCTTTACTCTTTCCAGTGTAGGTAGGTTATCCTTCAAAAAGTGTTCCCAGACATGATGCTGGACAGAAATCCTCTAAAAGTCGGCCCGATCCCGTTTGGGGCTAAACGGAGCGGGAGATAGATGGATTTATCTATATATTAAAAGAGTTTACTAAAAATACGTCTAAAGTGTATGTCTTGATGTTTGTTTCTTTTTGTACGTATACTTTTGTTTTTATCTCAGCAGCATGTAAATTATTAGGAATGCTCTCTGGCTTGACTGGTAGTAATCAAACATGGCTGCATGCGATGACATTAAATCACATATATCAGAATATTAATTAAAGTGTTAGTCGCTTAGCAACCTGCTAAGTACAGAATGTATTGCAGGTTAGGGTAAGCCTTCGCCTGCAATAATTCGAGTAATCATTATTATTGATTTGATTTTATGATTACTAAACGTTGGCTGAACTTAGAGACCTATCAATGTCTCATGATTCACAAGCAGATAATTCCGGAGAGGCAAGGGTTATTCTGCCCGAAGGCAGGTCCAAACCTCCGCAGAGGTGTTCCTGAGCCGGAGTTTACGTGCGGTAGGGCGGCCAGTTCCTTTCCGCTCCTCCATTCCCTTAACCCCCACCAACAGCGCGTGGCAACCCATCCAACTCCTGACCACGCCCAATGTTGCTTAACTTCGGAGATCTCACGGGATCCGATGTTTCAACAGGGCTACGGCCGTTGGCATTCCGGAGAGAATAAAACAAAAATGAAGCAAATCGGTCCAGTAGAACGGACGGACGGATTTGCCAAAAACTGTTTTCAGTTAATATATAGATACTAACAATATTAACAAGATAACTCAGTTTTTCTGGTTCTTACCGGAGACTGTCTTGTTTTCTTGAATAATCTGGAAGCAAAATTTCTCTCTCTCTTCAATATTTTGACAAAATGACTTACCTTGTTAATGACAAATAATAGAGATCTTTGATCTCAGTAGCCTATTAAAAGTTGACTTACCTGATTTTTCCCTGGGTCGAGTGATATAAGACCCATAAGATCATTATTGTTACACATAAATGAAACTAGGTCACAACATGTTCATTCCAGAACTACCATTCTTATTAAGTAACAGAAGGTGGCATGCTATTCTGTAGTAATTAAAGCCTGAAGATGACTTCGAATAAAGCCGAAACTTAAGTTCCTGAATTGGAAAATTTTTTTATTAACCGAGCGAGTTGGTCGTGCGCAACTGTGAGATTGCATTCGGGAATAGTGGGTTCGAACCCCATTGTCGACAGCCCTGACGATGGTTTTCCGTGGTTTCACATTTTCACACCAGGCAAATGGTGGGGCTGTACCTTAATTAAGGCCACGTCCGATTCCTTTCCACTCCTAGCCCTTTCCTATCACATCGTTGCCATAAGACCCACGTATGTCGGTGCGAGGTATAGCAAATTTTTAAAAAAGTGGTAAAACTACATCTCAAGTTTAAAGATATAAAGTGTCTTCATACTTAGTTCCATATTTTAAATAAACTCTATGCTAATGCAACTGGTTACTTCTCATCCTGAACACTGTATCACGTCTGCTTCCGCATAGTTATCTTCCTTTGATCTGTCATTATTCCAAGTACCTCCATTACAAGATTACGAATTTCCTGTTTCCATACTCTCCCAGCAAATAAAGTATATTACATCCTTCCTCCTTACTTCCTGTTTGTTTTTATTCCCCAGTCAATCCGTTTCACGTTTCATTTACTAGCCGTGTAATGTCGCAACCAGACAGGTTCTTTGGTGATAAAAGGATAGAAAGAGAATCAAAATAGGATTTAACAAACGAAAGACATGTTTACACGGTTTGTGTTGATTGCAGACACAAAATATTTGGGAAGAGTGCCAGAGGCAACCATCCTCTATAAAACACTAATCAGAGAGAAAATTTGGAAGGAATCCGACACTTCGAAAATTGAAGGTATCGGTCAAAGAAAGACAAGGGCCACGAAGGGCGTGATAATGAAAGATTCGCTAGGACTCGCAACCTACAGTAATACCGTAAAGAACAAGACTTGACCGAGGCATGTCGGATAGGATAGATGAAAATGAGGAGTCTAGCACAAGCACGTGGAAGAAATGCCCCGTGGTTGCCAAGCCACGCTCCAAGATAAGAGTCACTGTGGCCCCTTTTAGTCGCCTCTTACGGTAGGCAAGGGATATCGTGGGTGTTTTTCTGCCGCCCACACCCACACGGGGAGAAGGGATCAAGACGGTCTTCAAAATTGTACATACATTCTTACGACATTTAGTATGCGTCTTCATTTCAGATTTTTCAGTGGGCTCTTTATGGATAATCTTGGGATAGTAATAATTGAGACCGGTATTGTTATGTAATAGCAAAGTGAGAAATGTGTACATAAAACTGTAGTAAATATCAGAGGAAATAAGTAACTAAAATTTGTATCTTCTTCTGACCATCTTCCGTCTTCGCCTGGTGGTCCTCAATCTTATTATGTTCTTCTTGGGTCTTCATTCGGCCGTCTTCTTTCACCTTACGGCAGTCTTCCGTCTGTTTCGGGTCGATTTCCATCTCCTGTCTTCTCTTGGTCGTCGTCTTTCATCTTCATCTGACAGTCTTTTATTTCCTTTATCATCCTCTTCTGGCTTTCAACTATCCTCTTCTAACTTTCTTCCAACTTCTTATAGCCTCCTTCCAACTTGATCTCCATTCTCCTCTGCCATTCTTTCGTCTCCTTCTGGTGTTCATTCATCTCCTTTTCTTTAATCTCTTTCATCATCTCCAAAAGCGCACTTAACTGAGACTCCATTTCGCGTGGCCTGTGGTCTCAACCGGCATACAGCAATTATTAACACGAGATGAAAACCTAAAGGTTTATATCTGTGTGTATTCACTATACACCGATGTTCTGGACTGTTTCCGGCGGCGGTCGAAACCTGCAGTACCGTTCCGCTGATTCACGCTGATTACAATGATGTATCACACGGTGGCGTGCCAGATGCGACCGTGCCGCATGCGACCCGTGCCACTAGCGACCGCATAATCTGTAACCGTGCCGGATGCGGCCGGCGTTGACAAGCAAATTGTCATTTGATAAATTGTGTCATCACCCAAGGTAAGGTAAGCTAAACGAAGTGCAATGCCATTTCAGTAAGTTCTATAAGCAGCTACTGCCCCTACTTTACATAACACTTCTAAGGGAAACTCGTTTTACAACACGAAACATGGTGATGCGTTTACGTCTTTTCCCACCGGGCGAGTTGGCCATGCGGTTAGGGCCCGCGGCCCTGAGCTTGCATCCGGGAGATAGTGGGTTCGAATCGCACTGTCGGCAGCCCTGAAGATGGTTTTCCGTGGTTTCCCATTTTCACACCAGGCAAATGCTGGGGCTGTACTTTAATTAATACCAGGGCCGCTTCCTTCCCATTCCTAGCCCTATCCTATCCCATCGTCGCCTTAAGACCTGTCTGTGTCGGTGCGACGTAATGCCACTAGCAAAAAGAGATGCTAATTCTCTGAAATTGTTTACGACTTAGGCCTACTTACTTATCGTGTCCTATTAGTACCAGGAGTGTCCGAAGACGTGTTCGGCTTGCCTGGTGCAGGTCTTTCTACCTGATTCCCGTGGGCGGCCTGCGCGTCTGAATGTGGGATTATGATAATTAAGTAGGGAGAGATGAAACCCGGTTTCGGCACGTAGCCTACTCCTCTCGAATAATACCAAGGGGTCTGCTCAATGCTTTACGTCGCCATCCGACGGCCGAATCACCATCAACAGCATCATATGCCCTCACTCCATTTGAACACTGAGAAAAGGTTTGGATTTGAATCCAGGCTTTTGGCATGCAATCTAGTGATTAGAAACTGTCTACCACCAACTTTCCTACCCTGCCGGCCAACATCCTGATGGTGATTTTTTTTCATCCAGGCTAAGTGGCTCAGACGGTTGAGATGCTGGTCTTCCGATTCCAACTTGGCAGGTTCGATCCTGGCTCAGTCCGGTGGTATTTGAACGTGCTCAAATACGTCAGCTTTGTGTCGCTGGATTTACTGGCACGTAAAATAAGCCCTGCGGGACTAAATTCCGACACCTCGGCGTCTCCTTAAACCATAAAAGTAAGTTACTGGGACGTAAAGCCAGCAACATTATTATATTTTTCGTTCGACCGACGGCACTCGAACCTGCTAACCACGGTGTCAGACCTTTATTTTAGAAAAGACCAAGTTAGCTACTTATAAGCAATCTGCCACTTGGTGACAGCCCTTAATGCAGATCAATTGTAAGCGATTGATGGTTCACATGCGGCACGGTCGCATCTGGCACGTAACCTATCACACATGGGGTCTATTCCAACTCTGACACCAATTTGTTACGAATAAAATTCCGTCTGTTTTTACAATAATTTATTTCAGTATGACCCAATAAATGTACATACACATATAAACATACATTTCTAATTAACCGGAATGGCCACACGCACTAATTGCTGTCTATTTACAAGGCCCTCTTCCGGCATAGCGGGCGGTCCAGCCCCTTGCTATAACTGGAGACGGTTAATCCTTCCTTTCACTTCCGCGAGTCCAGTCACCGCATACAGCAGCTGTGTGTAGACTGCTGTATCTGAACACAGGGCTACGGGCCACTCAACACACTATGACTGTTCGTTGGTTCGATTCCAGAGACGGTCCAGTAATTCACATATCCACTTGCAGTGAACAACCAAACAGCAACAGCTCAACAGTATTCGACAGCAGGACGATACTCACAACAGCGAATATTAACATAGGTCCATTTACCGTCACACTCACGATAGCGGCTCCTCTCGCCAACTCACGTCGATTTTCAGTCCACAAAAATGCACAAACACATTGTCTACCGTTCCGTTGTCTCCATCTCACCTACTCTTTGGACTTTCCGACACCACAACAGCTCCTCGTTCAGACCTCGGGGGGACACTAGCGACAGCCAACACCTATGTCGCCCTCATCCCAGCCACCGTATCCTAATACACTGAGTCTCTCACTGACTTCACCACGAAGTTCACTGACCCCGAGTCGAGCAGCAACACTGTCTCCACCACGGAGCCCAACACTGTCCGCGGCTAGCCTCCCTTTTTATAGCTCGGATGATTTGAGCCAGAATTATCGCGAGGTGGCTAGAGGCAGATCATTTTTGAATCTCGAAGAAACTCAAAGGTAAGCCAGGCGACGAGAAAAATACACGAAGAGGCCGACCCCACCTCACAACTGGGCTGGGGGACCCCGGTCTATTTCCTTCCTGGAATTACCGAAAGGAGCTACCACGGGGCTGGCACGTAACAATATTAATATTATTGTAATGTTGTTTTATCAGATAAGTTTCCTAGCATCTGAAGATAGCCCCTAATAGAGACCGAAACCGGTACTGCTAAATATATTTGTAATGCGAATACATCAGAAATAAATCAAGTATTGATTAGGTGGGAAATCCACATTCATAATTGTGATTATTAGTAATAGACTTTCACATTGCACTTTCACACGTCATACTTTCACAATGAACATGACGGTTTTCACGGAGCTACACTTCCTAGCAACCGTACTGACCACCATGATACATTTGTATTTCTTTTAATTATGACTTACGGTTATGATATGAGACAATAAAATATCGTTTTATATTTTTATGTCAAAGTCGTCGTTGGTGCTTTAGATAACTTATAAAGCCTATTGTTTTCTAATTTTTGACAGTATTAAATAATCAAATTAAAAGCATGATCAAAATATTCCAAATATTTCAAACTAATGGCATCCACAGTAAATCGCGGAGTATATTTACCCAATTTCCTGTTCCCGTCATGCCCTGAAAATGAAACAAATAAATGTTACTAAATAAAATTGATATAGAATCTGACTTTAAACCTCTATTAAGTAACACAATTACTACGATAACTTTTAATCGTGATGCGCAGTGTTTCAACATGTACTTCTCCATGGTTTTCAATGTGATGGTTTGGCGCTTATCCGATAAAATTCTCTTGTAGGCTGAGAAGGACGTTCAACATCACAGGGAGTCACCGGTGGATATTTTAAAAGATTAAAGTAGCTGGATGAAACATCTTCCGAAGGCTCTTCTTATTCGCCGCTAATGATCTTGCAAATCTAGATTTCGTTAAGGAGTTTATTAGAAACTCTGGCCAATGAAATGCACTTAGCCATCCCAGAGTCTGAGAAAGGATTGGTGCTGTTGTATGTAGTTGTGGCACTCGGACCTACTGTATTTCATACACAAAGAGCTAAAAATTCCATGTTAAAGGAATTTTAAATCCAACTTTAGCAATTGAAGTACATCCCACACCAGATGAAATTCGCCATTTAGTTTATAGTCTGAAAATTAAACGAACTGACATAATTTTTAATGTTTTATAATAATTACCTACATAGTACATAAATGTTATATTCTTCACGTAATATGTAAAAAAATATGTAACATTAACAACATTCTATATCATCATCATCATCATCATCTTCTAAAGGCAATGCCACATCTGACAATCTTTTGCTAGCCTCCTCATGTTGCTATATGAACCACATGCCATTTCACCGACGGAGTTCCTGATGAATGACATCCATGGTCGTCCCCTGGTTCTCTTTCCCAGTACTTTACCTTCAGTGATGATTTGGAGAAGAGAGTTATGTCTCAGTACGTATCCAAGGAACTTTGTTTTCCTCTTCTTTGTCGTATTTAATAAACATCGATCCTCACTGACATTCTTTAAAATAAAGTCATTTGTTCTTTATCTATCCAACTTGTTTTTATAATTCTTCTCCAAAACCACATTTCTGCAGCCTCAAGTTATATTTCTTCCTGATTCCTTACTGTTCAGGCTTCGCATCCGTACAATAACAAACTCCAAACAAAGGTCTTGAGAAATATTTTTCTGCTCTCCAAACTGAGATGGTTGTTTAGCAATGAGATTTTCTTATTTTCGAAAACTCGTTTTTCTACCACTATTCTTTTCTTGATTTAGGAAAGGGATCTGATATCAGAGGTAATTACACTACCCAATTAGGAGAATTATGTGACTTATTATATCGGTGTGTTATTTAATTTTCAGTGGTTTTCTACCTGTAGAGTTCTTTTTGCCTACTCCTATGAATTTTGTTTCCTTTATATTTATTTTTAATTCAATTTTTTTCTAAAGATTTTTTCAATGTTCTTAGTATCTTATTCACATCTTTATTTCAGAATTAGCTAAGATAGCAATATCATCTGCAAAGCGGATACTGTGCACATGAACACCATTAAAATTCACCCCTTTAGTATGCTGTTTCATTTCTCTAACTGAGTGTTCTATGAACATATTAAAGTGATATGGTGACCGTAGGCAGCCTTGTCGTACTCCTCTTCTAATTTTAGCTTCTCTTGTAGTACCATTTATATTAACTTCTATGATTTGAGCTTTATATACATTCAGAATAAGGCGCATGTCTTTCCAGTCAAGACCCATATTCCTGATTACTTGAAAAAGCAATTTCCGCTCGCTTTTTCTCAAGTCAATAAATGTTATATAAGTTTTCCTGTTGAGTTCTATACGTAAAAACATGTAAAATGAAACACAGGTATAACCATATCAGAGCCACAATTGACCGATATTTTTTTTAATTTTAGTTGTTTAAAGGTAAAAGGATGGAATATGTAATTGCACAAGAATCCGGCCCATAATTATAAGTATATACTATTGTTTAATTTGTCTGTATCATGTTACAGGCCCGGTATGTCGAATGTAACCGTAGCAGTTGGAATCGTCAATAAATGGAGTAGAGAGGCAATCACCGGAGTAGTTAAACGGAAATACGCCTTCCAGGCCAAAACGAAGGATATTGGGAACGATATCGCGATCTTACAGGTAATTATACGACGAACAGAAATAGTTTTTACATTACACTGATTTGCAACCATTTTGCTACAGAGAAACTGTTAATATTTTTCAATTTCCCTCTATGAGTAGTTACAAAGCTCATAATGTAGTTTCGTTTCACCACATCCAATGTTTAAAAAAAACGACTTTTTAATTCATGAAAATGTCTAAATATCGAAGTTAATATATATCTTTACATCATTTATACTATTATTATCGCGTTAAAGTTGTTAATTTATACATAATGGAATCACTAAAATCCAATAAAACAACTGAAATTAAAAATTATCCTATAATTATTTTTTCTTGCTTAATATTGCAAGGAAACTTGAAAAAAACTCAAACCATTTCTACATTTGTGTGAATGCCATTCTTTGAAAGATTTCATTAAGATATTAAACCGATAACAATAAGATACCAAGGAAAGCGGAATGAAGTAATGTTAGCGTAATATTGCTAGTGCATAAAGAGGAGTACATCTCCAAGT
Source organism: Anabrus simplex (assembly GCF_040414725.1). Classification (NCBI taxonomy): domain Eukaryota; kingdom Metazoa; phylum Arthropoda; class Insecta; order Orthoptera; family Tettigoniidae; genus Anabrus; species Anabrus simplex. The sequence goes on along the minus strand of NC_090265.1, from coordinate 60,889,333 downwards.
TACAGCAGGGTATCCGAACGGCGTAGCATTTCGACCCACAAATTGAATATCTGAATGGCTGTAGAGAGGCAATCACCAGAGTAGTAAAGCGGAAATACGCCTTCCAGGCCAAAACGAAGGATATCGGGAACAACATCACGACCTGACAGGTAATTGTACGAAGAATACAGCTCAACAGAAATAGTTCTTAAATTACACTGATATGCAACCATTTTACTACAGAGATACCGTACGTATGCTCCTGCGTATGCTCTGGCTAAATACCTAAGCAAATTGCTTCAGCCACACATAGGACGTACTGAATCATACGAGTTGCAATTCAGCTTGCGAGGTGAAAGGACGTAGTGCTGAGCGCGTGAAAAGTATAGGAATGTGCTAACATGGGAGTTTCAATTTATCAATACAGTTGACCTATAGGCAGATGGAAAGTGAAATCAACCCAAATGGTGAAAAACAGTTTCAACATCACGTAAATTGTATTTTCATTGGTGAAGACCAAGGAAATGTTAACGGTACAAAAAATTAATTCAAGGATTTGAAGACCTTCACACAGATAGAACTCAAGGATATCAAAGAGAGCGTATTGCAGATCAAAAAAGAGATAGGTGAAATGAGGTCGAAAGTCCTGGAGCTAGAAGAAAGGTTAAGGAACCTCGAAGAAAAGGAAAAGACACGAGCGAAGGAAGATAGGAAGAGAAACATAATAATCTACGGGCTGGTAGAAACAGAAAGAGAGAACTTGAATGATATGTTAGAATACTTTCCTTAATCAGGGAGAATTTGAAGGTCGAGTGCAATGAGAGTGATATCCATAATTCCTTTAGATTAGGAAGGAATATGGGAAGAAGATCAGTGAAAGTATGGTATCCAGTTTGAAGGCTCGAAAAATTTTGGAAAGAGCGAAGAACTTGAAGGACACAAAAATATAGATTAAAAAAGAACTGGACCAAGGAGAAACGGAAAATATGCGAACATTACCTTTTAATCAATGGAAGGCGCGGCATTCGGGGCTAAAAGTATTTATCCGTGGAAACAGGCTTATAACAGCGGGCGATTCTTGGAGCATGATATCGACTGTTAGTCAGCTCAGCGAGCTGGGTCATTGTCCTGACGTGTTAGCTATGCGGAAGGTCAGCGGACTAGTGAGCGACGACAGCAGATCCGAGTCAGCAGGTGTGTGTGGCAATCAACAAAGCAGGGACAGTGAAGTGGATGACGCGGCGCTCGAAACCAGGCATCTTCAACACAGGAAATAACCCAAGAAGAAGAGGTAGTCCTTAGGAGGCAAGACAACCCAGGGAGAAAAGAAGAAAAGAAACGTAAGACAGCGTTAAATTTGAAAGATATTTGAGCTAAAAAGGGTTGACAAGGTCCGAGGAAGATAGGTGGTTCGAAGAGAGTTAGCTCCCCAAGTGGATCCATTATACAGTCAGAAAAAGCACGAATGACGAGAAGTAAGGTCTTGGTGACATCAGATATACCCACGAACAAATAACTAGACTGGATCATGGGATTAATAAATATCGAGGGTATATTGAGCACACTGGGAAATGATGAATTTATAGATCTAATGCGAGATAGTGAGATTGTTTGGATAGTAGAGACTTGGTTGCCGCCTCGCCACAATGTACAAATGCCGGGTTTTAAGGTCTGGAGTAGAACGAAACATAAAAAGAGTCTGAAAGGGCGTTACCCGAGAGGGATATCAGTGATCGTAAAAGACGAAATATGCAAGCAGGTAGAGCTATGCGAATCGGGATGTGAGGAAATGATTTGGGTAAAAGTAAAGGAAAGAAATCAGAACGGGAGAGAGATTTTCATTGGTTTTGGTTACAACCATCCATCGGGGTCCCCGTTTGAGAACAAAAACTTCTTTGAAGAGCTTATTGATGTTGTAAACCAGATTAAATTCGGAAATGAAGAAGCGGGAGTAATTATAAAGGTGATTTCAACGCGTTGGCGTAAATAATCAATTATACGATTATAAATTGATGACATATTAATAGAAAGAAGGAGAAGCAAAGACAAAGAGTGTAACAAAAATGGAGAAAAATTACTGGAAATGTGTGCGATAGAGGAATTGTACATTTTGAATGGGGGCTTGTCGGGGGAAGAATCAGGTAATTTAACATACATAGTCGAGTCAGGAGGGAGTGTTATAGACTTGGTGTTGGCATCTAGGGAGGCTTTAACTTATGTTAAGGACATTCAGGTTAGAGATTGGACAGCGTCTCATCATTTTCCATTTGCTATTCGATTACTGAGAGACGACGGTAAACAAGAAGGAAAACAATATTTTAACTATGAACAGAGAAAATTAGTAAGATACAGGTGGAGTGAGGAACAGAGATACGAATTTAGGGACTACTATAATGGTAAAACTTTTGAAATTTTGAAGATAGGTACCTATTGAGTATATGATAGAGGATAATAACATAGATGAAGCAATAAGAATGCTTGAAAGATCAATAGAAGTAGCTGGCAAAAAATGGTTGTGAGTAAGAGAAGAAAATATAAACAAAATGTATGGTATACTGATGGGGGTAAAGAAAATAAAAATCAAGTGATGAAGGCATTGAAAATGTACCGAAATGAGGGATCTCAGGATTTTCGAGCAGATTTTTGTAAAAAGAGGAAGGAATACAAAGATTCAATGAGCGAAAACGAAAGGAATTGGCAGGCCAAAGAGGCAAAATTATTACATAAGACATAAGTACTGCAAAGAAAATGAAACTAAGTATGGAAAAGAATTAGCACATATGTAAATATTATAAAAGCTGTAATCAAGTAAGCATATGCAATGAGAGTGGATAACGTATTTTAAAGGGTTACTAGAGGGTAAAGACACATGAGAAAGGAAGAAAAATGAGACTGGTATACTGAGACATGTGGAGTTTACTCTACCTGTGCTAGACGATATAATAACCACAGATGAGCCACTAGATACATTGAAAGAAGGGAAGGGAGGAAAAGCAGTTGCTGCCAATAAATTTTGGAAAGAGATAGGTAATAAGAGCCAGATGCTAGAAATAATAACTAAAATATTTAACAAAATCTTTGAGGCAGAAAAATTCCAAGATGTTCGCAAGAAGGAGTAATTTGCCCGATATATAAAAGAAAGGGGGAAGATCGAACACGAATAACTATAGGGGTATTACCTTTTTGGATACACTCAGTAAGATTTACACCAGTATTTTAGCAAAAAGAATTATGAAATGCGCGGAAGATTACTCTATACTCTCAGTGTACCAGTCAGAATTTAGGAAAGGAATGAGAACTACAGACAATATATTTATAATTAAAACAATAATAGTTAAATACATAAAGAGGAAAGGAGGTAGATTACACATTGCAGCAATAGACCTACAAACAGCTTTTGATTCTGTTAGCAGACGGGCTGTCATAGCGAAGCTGGCTGGAATAGGGATGTCAAATAAAATGATTAAAGCCATAGAAGAATTACATGCAGAAGTGATATGCTCGATCAAATTTAAGGAAGATCTAATGGTTGACAGGATACACTCGAATATTGGACTTAAGCAGGGATGTAAACTATCATCAATTTTGTTTTTACTTTTTATTAATGATGTAATGGACTGTCAGGGGAAGGATGATAGGACAAGCACTTGCTTAAACAACAAAGAAATTCCTGGCCTAGTCTTCCCAAACTACATCTTTCTGCTCTCACTAATGACAGTCGGTATGCAAAATAGTCTCATGAAAACGGCCGAATACTGCAGTACATGGAATTTGAGAATACATATAAAGAAAACAAAAGTAATGGTTTGTAAAAGAGTGAATAAATTAAGGAGCAACGAAAGGTACTGGTGGTTAGAAGGTGTAGAATTAGTTGTAAATAAATTATAATATCTAGGAATCATAATAACATCGAATGGGATGTGGAAGGAACAAATAAGACATGCCAAATTGAAAGGACTGGCCATCCTAACGAGTATAAGGTATTTAGAGAGGAAGATGCCAAATATGGAATGCAAGCTACACAAAATTGTTTTTAATGCTCTTGTGATATCAAGATCACGGTATGGTGCAGAAATATGGGGTAAAGTAGACAAAAAGAATTAGATGTTATAAGTAATAAATTCTGTAAAATAATAATGGGTCTACCAGAATGCACAGCAAATAGTGGAGCTAGAAACGTTTAATGCTGTGCAATCCGCGACGGTTACACTTTCATTCCAGCAACACACTCCACTATCATTTAATTTAACCCACCGTCTTACCTAACCGTCGAATCGACGGGATGCGCGAGCCTGTGCCCGGCTTACCTAACCGTCGAATTGACGGAGTAATGCAGCATCCTGCTTTATCGATGGTAAAGGGGAGGTAGTACATTAAAAACACAACAGATGGCATTAAAATCCTTCTTTATATCTGAAGGAAGTCTCCTCAGTTCTATTTGAGTCATGTTTAGGGCATTAACTGCTTAAACTGAACATAGCATTGAGCTGATGTCACGGGTATTCAGTGAGTGTACATAGATGAGTACGCGCAAGGCTATTACCGAGCGAGAAGTCGTAGGTATTTTACTGAATAGTGATTGTGAAGAAGATTATAATATATCTGAAAGTTATTCCTGTGAATACAATGAAATACAATTCTTGGATCTTGCTTTCTAGCTCATCTAGATGTTCACTTATGAGCACAATGTCATCGGCAAAACACAGGTGGTTCAAATTTACCTCGTTAATTTGTATTCCTTTATTATCCCAATGAAGGGTTTTGAGTACGTCTTCCAAGGCAAGGATAAACAGCTTTGGGGAGATTGTATCACCTTGTCGAACTCCTTTGCCAACTGGAATTGTATTAGTGATGAGGTTTTCGTTGATTATTTGTTTATAAATACGCATATGGGTGTGAGTAAATTATTTAATACAATAAAGGTGCTACTTTTCAGAATACTATACTTGCATTCGGGAGATAGTAGGTTCGAACCCCACTGTCGACAGCCCTAAAGATGGTTTTCCGCGGTTTCCCATTTTCACACCAGACAAATGCTGGGGCTGTAAGGCCACGGCCGCTTCCTTCCCATTCCTCGGCCTTTCCTATGCAATCGTCACCATAAGATATATCTGTGTCGGTGCGACGTAAAGCAAAAAGAAAAAAGAATACTATACGGTAAAATTTGTTCAATCATATAGAAATAACTCGCATATTTTAACTATTTTTCTGCATACATGCATGGATATTTCGGCAGTTTTCGGGGCATAGAAATCCGGTGTTTAATTATGGAGCACCCGGAATCTTACAGCCCCCTGTAAATAATAATACAAGGAAAGATCGAGGTACGGATAAGTCCTGGGAGACAGTGTACGTGTTCGCAGGAGAACTTGACACAAATAACATCATCGCTAGTGTGCTCGGCCACCAACAACACTACGATAGCCAATGTCCCATGATGAACACGGCACTAGAAGAAAAGTGTGCTATTATCTGAAAGGCACAATTTTTTGTCTGGGTTTGTGATTTGGAAAATGTTTAAGTAATGGACGATGAAAAAATTAAACAGAGAAAACATGTAATATTAATCTGCAGTTGTTTTGAGGGGGAAGAACAACCTGTTTACAGGGCCAAACCGCTTTAAATTGCTGACAATATCCGTTTACTTCTTTTGGTGTATTAATATACTGTACCCATACTGGGTAATTTAGGGCAATTATTACATAATTTGGTTTCACAAACAGATGTATAGATGGAATAGGTGGATGAGAACCTCCAGAAGTCACTTACCAGGTTTGAAGTCTCGTCCTCCCTACTTTCATTTCGTCACCGGCTGAACTCATAAAGCATACGGGCAACGGAATGTTCGAAAAAGAAAATAGGCACTACATAAAATATACCGAAAGTAGGATTCTATAATGTGAGAGGAATACACTAATAGTATTAAATGAAAAGAATCTTCGTTAAAATATTATTTGCTAAACATTTTATTATACTGATAAAATCACACGAGATGTTGCCATACTACAACACATGAACAAGAAACAGTCAAGAATAATGCAAAAATTATATATATATAGTATGCTTTCGTGTCCCTGTAGTTTATTCATAGTTGTAGTTGGTCCTCGGCATACCTCAAATCATTTGGTTAATTATCATGGTTGTAGAAAGTATACATTCCCATAAGTACATTTCCCTTAAAACACGAGATTGCATCGTCGTATAACAAACACATGGTCCACTTGACCACAACAATTACATATTTACACTGAACACATATGTGTATCTTGGGTTTACCTAACAAAATATATTGAAAGAGAAAGCAGCCAACGCTGGAATCGAACCCATCACCATAGAACACTTTGGGAAATAATAAAACACATAAACACATTACAAAAAATATCAAACATATATCACACAATACATCTCGAAGATCATGGCTTAACCAAGCCATAGTATCTGGTTAAATTCTTCGCTCCAACATGGGTCGAACTCAAGTACTCCAGCTTCCAAGGAAAAAAAATTAAAACTCCAATCACGAGCTAATTTAATGCTTAAACATGGGAAGGGATCTATCCTTCGCAAAATCAGATAATTATCCGCATTACTTATAACGTATCATTAGAATGGAATTGAGACTGCTTTGGCGAATGAAAAGGATCTCGCCGGTAAACCTTAAGCTTTGCTGGAAACTACGGAATGTTCCTCGACCCTAAGTCGCACGTAGTAAAACTGTCAATCATGACAACAGCTGTGTGACCAGCTCCGTGGCTACAAAAACACATTGAACTCGTAATTTCTTTCTTTCTTTCTTTCTTTCTTTCTTTCTTTCTTTCTTTCTTTCTTTCTTTCTTCTATATATCATCTCGGCTTGTTCTCAAATACGCATTCATTTGAGAGCCATTACTTCTTATTATTCATTATTTGGCTATATGTTCAGCCCAATTCAATATATCACAACAGCCATAATTATTATTATCCTTTATCATTCCAACAACATAACATGTTACAGCTTCATCCTTCCATATCATACCATCGCATCTCAAATCCGTTCCATTAATTTACACAGAAGACTCCATTCTTACAGGTTATTTAATTCTTCTCGCATATCTATATAATTCGCAAAATACCTCGGTTTGGTACATCTTGAATGATCACCTATTATCACACGGGATTTATAAATACCTGAATCACCTTGAAGCAAACATATAGTTTATATTCAAACTACTATGAAAATCTTTACCAGATAATAACATTACGAAGAAATATAAGTTTAGCTAAATCGCTCTTCTTCCCAAATATGTGCTTCATATACACTAAGAATTTATGGGATCTATATAATAATTCATGTAAATAAGCCCGCTAAATATCAATGATTATTCTTAAATCACTTGAAAATCCTAACTAAAATAATAAATATGTTCGCAGTCACACGCGCATAGTGTTCCCTACATTTAATATTGTTAATCATATATTTTAATATTTACAAAATAAAAATTGCTACTGGCATGCAAATCTCGTGGTTTAATATATTCAAATGGATTGTACTTATCAAATACTGGGTATGGTTTGCCGTCATCTCGAGGTACATCTTAGGTTTTTACTCCGTCATGATGAGCGGTCTTCTCTTTGATAGTCCTTGGTTCCTCCTCGTACTACCACGATCCATGTCTCGAACTGTGGTCTTCTTAGTTAAGTCTCTGGGCGTTTCTTGTAGAAATAACTGCAGGCTCTTAGGCGCGATTCTTGTAGGCTCCAGATCTCGGGTTCGACGACCACTCACGAACATACAGGCAAAATGGGTTATTAAGCACTGTTTATGTACTTTCAAAGGAATCTACTGATGATAAAATCCACTACTAACTTTAAATAAATTAATGCAAATAGTGGCAAGTTTGTAGAAATCACTGTTCATTTCCCCATTAAACACACAATCGATCACCACGAGTGTCCATGGAGTATGCAAACGCTAAATTCTGTCAGGAATCATTCTTTAATTTTACTGAACGTCACTCACTCGTAAAATGCTTTGGATCGCTTATTGCTAATTACTGAACGTAATTAGCTGTCTCACTACTTCTAAACAACCTGACGCGTTTGCCCTTTCACTGATTATTGCACCATGAGCCGCAACTGACTGTTGTTCTTATTTGAAATATTGAATGTTGAGATAAGACTTCTATTCACCAATACTGTACATCGTCTGGTACCACACGGCTTAGTTCGCGATATTTTACATCGCACTGATGTGTTTTTCTTCTATGACACAACACTTCATAAAATGATATCCATGTTCACTCCTAACGTGTTAGTACTGTACTGTACTGCAGCTACACAAATGACAATGAGATACTGTATCTAGGTCCTGGCTCTACTTATAGCCTCCGGACAAAATGATCAGGGGGGAGGTAAATTATGCCCCTGCTGAATTTGAAGGTCCGGTAATCGGAATCTTTCAGCGACGTGAAAACACTCAAATTATAGCTTGTGACCTCTACTTTCTACTGATCGCATATAAAACTAAAGCGGTCAGTGGGTCATTCACAATTTCAAAAGCGTCCTTTTAGAAAATCACGCGTCATGGTTCATCACGCAAGATCTCCCACTTTTTTCCACACGTTATCAGATTACAGCAGTCATCTTTAATCTGCGTACTGCTATATGACAAGTGTCATTGCCGACCCACCATTAAAGTATTGCATTTATATGCATCAACAATTAGCATTAAAGACACTGACTGACAGAGCAAATGCAACACCAAGAAAAAGTGGTTCGAAAGGGATGAAAGTTGGGGAAAAAACAGAGACGGCACGGACGAATAATTGATGTTTATTTCAAACCGATATGCAGGTTACACAATGCGCATGGCATCGACTCAGTAGGATGTAGGACCACCGCGAGCGGCGATGCACGTAGAAACACGTCGAGGTACAGAGTCAATATGGTTCTCCATTCTCTGTCAACCATTTGCCACAGTTGGTCGTCCGTACGAGGCTGGGGCAGAGTTTGCAAACGGCGTCCAATGAGATCCCACACGTGTTCGATTGGTGAGAGATCCGGAGAGTACGCTGGCCACGGAAGCATCTGTACACCTCGTAGAGCCTGTTGGGAGATGCGAGCAGTGTGTGGGCGGCCATTATCCTGCTGAAACAGAGCATTGGGCAGCCCCTGAAGGTACGGGAGTGCCACCGGCCGCAGCACATGCTGCACGTAGCGGTGGGCATTTAACGTGCCTTGAATATGCACTAGAGGTGACGTGGAATCATACGCAATAGCGCCCCAAACCATGATGCCGCGTTGTCTAGCGGTAGGGCGCTCCACAGTTACTGCCGGATTTGACCTTTCTCCACGCCGACGCCACACTCGTCTGCGGTGACTATCACTGACAGAACAGAAGCGTGACTCATCGGAGAACACGACGTTCCGCCATTCCCTCATCCATGTCGCTCTAGCCCGGCACCATGCCAGGCGTGCACGTCTATGCTGTGGAGTCAATGGTAGTCTTCTGAGCGGACGCCGGGAGTGCAGGCCTCCTTCAACCAATCGACGGGAAATTGTTCTGGTCGATATTGGAACAGCCAGGGTGTCTTGCACATGCTGAAGAATGGCGGTTGACGTGGCGTGCGGGGCTGCCACCGCTTGGCGGCGGATGCGCCGATCCTCGCGTGCTGACGTCACTCGGGCTGCGCCTGGACCCCTCGCACGTGCCACATGTCCCTGCGCCAACCATCTTCGCCACAGGCGCTGCACCGTGGACACATTCCTATGGGTATCGGCTGCGATTTGACGAAGCGACCAACCTGCCCTTCTCAGCCCGATCACCATACCCCTCGTAAAGTCGTCTGTCTGCTGGAAATGCCTCCGTTGACGGCGGCCTGGCATTCTTAGCTATACACGTGTCCTGTGGCACACGACAACACGTTCTACAATGACTGTCGGCTGAGAAATCACGGTACGAAGTGGGCCATTCTCCAACGCCGTGTCCCATTTATCATTCGCTACGTGCGCAGCACAGCGGCGCATTTCACATCATGAGCATACCTCAGTGACGTCAGTCTACCCTGCAATTGGCATAAAGTTCTGACCACTCCTTCTTGGTGTTGCATTTGCTCTGTCAGTCAGTGTACATCGGTTCGAATGAGACCTGACTCATAAATTTCCAAAAATTATTTCAGATTAAGGTGTTCTTCCTCTTTTTAGTAAATTATGGTGAAGTGGCACCAGTGAATGCGGTGTTGAATTAGTAAAGGACATTTATTTCTCAGGGGTTAACACACCTTAACTCAGCCCACTCTCCGACAACCTACATTTCCACGCGTAGCGTCATCCTTCCATCTCGCTCACACGAAAAGAGAGCGCGATTTCAAGGTTCAGCAATACTACGCTATCTCTTTCTCGTTACAGCGCAGAAAACTGCTCCCTTCGGGCTGGGATATCGCAAATCACATCCCGGTTCGGCATGTAGACTGCTAATTACTACATTATATGTCATTGAATGTCGCGTAAAACGGCATATATAATTGACCAAACCTCCTAACATGCCTATGGCATGGTGATGAACGGTTACAATACCTTGCCGCTTCATCGACATAATTCACATTACTGACATTGCATATGTGAAATTAAATAATAATCTGACGTGAAGGGACAGGTGAGAGCCTCCTCGCAGGGGCTAAGTATGACGGCCACTGGTTTTATTATTAATTTTGAATGTTTCAGATCGATCAGCGTTTCCCAAATTTGCCAAATGTTAAAGCTGTGCATCTTCAGAAGAAGAGAAACTACATGAGCGATAAGTGCATTGTTAGCGGATGGGGAGATACTCTGGTAAGTATTGGGGTTTCATACAAAGCTTATAAAATTAACATAAAACCGAGGGGATATACGTTATCCAAAATATATACAGAGTGACCCAAAGGTTCGTTAACATTTGGCGAGGCAATACTTCACAGAATATTGGAAGTAGAGAGGTAATAATTGACACACATGATTAGCATGACATGGGGTTTAATTGACACCAAAATAAAGAGGTGTAGCAAAGACGGTGTTCTTTGTAACACATGTTCAACATGGCGGCTGTCATTCACCAACATTACCTGTAGTCGGGGAACAATGTTGTGAACAGCACTGTACACCATATCCGTAGGTATTGTGATAAATGGCCATCAGATGTTGTCTTTTGGCATCCGTAATGAGGTCGGATGATCGCGGTAGACTTACGACTTCACGTAACCCCACAACCAATAATCGCACGGATTGAAGTCGGGGGACTGGGGAGGTCAAGTATGACTAACATGCCGCGATTGCAGGCGCATCTGACGCCCTCTCTCACGAAAGCTTCTTTTATACCGCACACGGGTCTCATGCGGCATCACTGACGTGTTGCTGTCCAGCGCCATCTGTTGGCATATTTGCACACTCGTTGTTGGTGTCAATAAAACTCCATGTCATATCAAACATGTGTGGCCATTTGTATCCGATGTGTTGCTGTCCAACGCCATCTGTTGGTCATTTTGTGTACTTTATTCTGGTGTTAATAAAATCCCACGTCATGCCGATTATGTGTGACAATTATTATCGCTCTACCTCAAATATTCTGTGAAGTATTGCTTCGTCGAATGTTTACGGAGTTTCGGGTCATCCTGTACTGTATATATGTAGGCTACATTTTTCCGCTACACGGAAAACCATAGAATCATGAATATGTTTTCTGGCTTGGAAGAAGAGAGAACGAGAACAGATTCTTTGGTTGTTCCCTTCTACGCAGCCTGTAACGACATGCATCCTTTCACTCCACCCACAGGGGAGATAAATAGAAAGAAAAATAAATTATAAACAATGGTGGACAATTGATGAGAGGACGACGCCATTGTGGCGGACGGAATCACGAAGTCACGTTAGTGCTTCAAAGAAGAAATTACTACATCATTACGAGACCTGCTGTTGGTCCAGGGCGCATGTTTTTTCATGTCCAATAAATTATTTTCTCTTCCTTCCGCAGTGTTCAGAATTTAAATTAATGTTTTCCCGTTAAATTTTTCCTCCGTGGTTTTGTTTAGAGCCTCTCCTTAAAGGTCTAATACGTCCAACATAAACATCTTGCAAAAACATGTATCTCCGTCGTTCAGAATACCGTCGTTCACCATCCATATTACGTACACTGGTTGCCTGGATATGGTGTCGGATATTGTCGACGTAAAACTGTCAACGCTAAATTCATCATCATCATCTTTGCATTATCCCAAACCGGTTCAACGTTAGTGACAACGTCCTTTTGACTTCTTTTGATGTATTAATATATCTTGTCCCTTCATCAACATCATAATGTACATTACTGATAAATTAAATATAAACCTTACGGGGAAGGACAGTGAGAGCCTCCTCGCAAGGGCTAAGTCTGACGGCCACTGGTTTTATGTATTAATTTTGAATGTTTCATGTTTTCATGTACCTCGTGTTTACTTGATCACTGTTACAATCTGGTGGCGAGATGTATAATTTTCAAACGGTGTAGTCATGGAATATAGAGTAGAAAGTAGCTATTGCTTCATCCTTCTTTCTTGCAGTGTTTCCTCCCCTTCAGTCGATCCGTAGCGCCCCAAGGACTGAGTTTGGTGAGCCGCATGTCATCCCTCATCCGGTCCAGCCAGGGTGGTTTAGGTCGCCCTCGAGGTCGACGACCCTCCACGTTCAGTTGAAAGGCAGTCTTAGCAACTGAGGTTTCATTGCTACGGAGTACATATCGATACCCTCGCAGGCGAGATCGATTAGATTAGTAGATTTCTTTTTTCTACTACTACTACGAGCATTAATGGGAGTCAATGCAGAGTTTCACGTAAGCCCTTATAACTACGTTAGTTGTAGACATTTTTCAAAAATCAAGAAACGCCTGAGGGTATGGAACCAAGTAACACATTACAGAAAGAATTAGGTAAATAAGCTAATTTGGCAAGGATTTGAATAAAAAAGAAAACGATTAAAGATACAAGCGATTTTAGGCTGTTTTTTCCGGAACTGCAATTAGGCCGGATGTGATTTTCGAAATTTGTTTTTCTATTTTAATGGAGCCATTCAAACCTTTTCGGGCCCTTTATCCCTTTATCCCTTTAACTTTTGGCACAATTGAGGAAATTGCTTAATTTTACTTTTTTATGGGGACCACTGCTTTGCCTGCTAAGAAATGATTTCAACATTAAGATCCTCTTCCGAAAAGTGTGCGAAGTTAAACTAAGGCTCTTTAATGGCCAGCAATATAGTGGCACTGCTAGAAACAAAAATGTTGCGATCAATGTGAAATAAGAGGTATGTATTTTTCCCCTATATTATTCTTTAATTAAATGTTTCGTGCCTAAATATTTTGTGCCCACAGAGACTGTCGGCGCATTCTTAATTCCGATATCTAATACGATTTTGATCGGTTTGCAGGAACAGTGATGTGGCCTCTGTTATAACTGTGTAATCCTCGCTACGGACCACAGTATAATTGATTGAAAATGAATTTATGATAGAGGCTAGTGGATTTAAGTTAAAAGAACTTGTAGGGAAATTAACTGAAGTAGTGCAATAAGACTGTATAATGAATTGTGGAAATGAAAAGGAAACTTCACAGCCTGTTTTCAGTCATTCGACCGGGAACGGGATGAATGAAGCTCCCATTTGGCAGCGAGGATGGGAATTGTGTCGGCTGTTGAAGCGTGTCGCACTCCTCTGGGGCAATGAATAATGAATGACAAATGAAATGATATTGAAGAGTGTGGATGGAATGATATTTCACAGGGAAAACCGAAGTACCCGGAGAAAAATCTGTCCCGCCTCCGCTTTGTCCAGCACAAATCTCACATGGAATGACCGGGATTTGAACCACGGAACCCAGCGGTGAGAGGCCAGTGCGCTGCCTCCTGAGCCACTGAGGCTCCTATAATGAATTGTATCTTTAATATAAAATATCTAGTGGCAAAAATCATTTATTTTAAGTGCATATATTTGGTCATACAATAAAACGTGGTCAAAGCGGAATTTGAATAAAGCGTAAACCTGTCCACTACGGAATACTTTCTCAGTCCCGACGAAGCTTACGGCGTTATAATTTTCTTACTTTTGTATAATGCAGAATCTTCTCAACGCAGACACGGAATCGAAAATGAGGGAGTTCTTTAAAATCTACTTGTACAATGCGGAAAATATTTGGAACTGATGTAGTGCTACGTACAATATTTATACATTTCTGGTGCTGGTATGATCACTGTCATTGTTAGGTCAAACTGACCCACATGTTTGCAGAGAGTGATAATACGGATGGGAGAATGAATGAAGTGCTTGAAAGTGGTAGTGGTGGTGATGATTGTTTTAAGAGGAAGTACAACTAGGCAACCATACTATACATATAACACTAATCAGAGGGAAAATATGGAAGAGATCCGACCCTTCGAAAAATTAAAGTATCGGCCAGAGAAAGACAAGGGCCACGAAGGGCGTGAAAATAAAAGATTCCCCAGGGCTCTAGTACTCTAATACCGTCAGGGTCGGAAAAGGGCAAGATTTGACCAAGGGAGGTAAGATAGGATAGATGAAAATGAGGAATCTGACACAAGTAAGTTGAAGCAATACCAGACCTCAGCCGAGAGCCCCGTGGTTGCCAACCCACGCTCCCAAGTTAAGAGCGCCTAGGGCCCCTTTTAGTCACCTCTTAAGACAGGCAGGGGATACCGTGGGTGTTATTCTACCACTTCCACCCACAGGGGGAGAAGTGCTTGAAAACGCATCGGCAGTATCGAACTTGTGTAAAGCAAGAAACGTTTCCTGCGAGGCAGAGAACTTCATTCGAAGTGATGAGCAACTTACGACACGCCCTTCTAACAGTGAGTATAGCCGAGAAAGAGGAAGAGACGGAAGGAGACGAGCAAGAAGGTGAAGATCAAAACAAGCTCCAAACCCACGAGCAGGCTCTAGAGGGCATTTGTGCATGGCAGTTTGCCATTACATCTAACTCTTCCATTTTTCTTGAACTAATGTTCTCAACTTAGGAGTGATTCAGGAAACACGATTAGAAAGAAGTGGAGACGAGATTCTTTGTTTGAATTGTGGAAGAAAGCTTACTGTTGTGAGGTACTGTATAGAGTATTATGATGGAAACTAGCTGTTACCCACGGCTTCGCTCGCGAGGATTTCGTAATTACTTCTTCCTAGGTACTGCACTAAGACATTACATGTAAATACCCAAAGGTATAAAAACTCACCGAAAAACTGTATTTCATTTATCCCAGAACCTCTTTGTAAACCACGTATGTGGCATTGCCTTTTGGGACTAAAATGACCAGGCTACTGGCAGACCTAAATCTGGAACACGGGACATGGAACTCTATGTGAGAAACAGTCCTCTTTAATGTCGAAAAAGAAAGTTCCCTTTATTTCTAAAGGAGATTCCAAATACCAAATCTCTCGTATGTAACATCTTAGTTTTTGAGATATAAGTCAACTCCTTCTTCACTTATTTTCTATCTCCAGCTTCCGAAAAAAAAAGTACGCGTTTCTTTATTTTTAAAGGAGACTACAAATACCAATGTTCACGCCTGTAACATGTTACGTTTATGAGATATAATGTAGATGTACTCATTATAAAAACTGCCCCACTCCTTGGGTGAGTGGTCAGCGTTGAGTTCTTCAGTTCACAGGGTTCCGGCTTCGATTCTGGGCTAGGTCGGGGTTTTTAATCGCGTGTGATTAATTCTTCAGGCTTGGGGGCAGGTTTTTTCAGTTTGTCCCAACATTCTCCTCTTCATATTCACTCAACATACCACATTATCAACCACAACAGGAACACGCAATAGTAATTACATCCCTACATATACGGTTATAGTCAGGAAGGGCATCCAGCCGTAAAACAGGGTCAAATCCATATGTGCAACACAGTTCGCACCAAAACCCCACAGGTGTGGGTAAAGCGGTAGAAGAAGATACTCATTTTAAATATTCACCCGCTTTTTTATTCTTTTCACCCCTTTAAATGGATTTTCCAAGAAAAATGTGTTCATTTTTAAAGGAGATTCCAAGTACCAATTTTAACGTCTGTAAATTCTTCATTTTCTGAGATATATTTATCCTCATATAAATAATTCAACTCCTTCCTCACTTCTTTTCACCCCAACCCCCCTTAAATGGATTTCTGGAAACGAACATTTGTGTTCTTTTATTTTTAAAGAAGAGTGCAAATACCAATTTTCTGTAACATGTTAGGTTTTTGTGACATATTGTAGATAATTTCACTGCTGTAGAATCCTTTAGCTGACGTTGCCATGGTTACGGCAGTTCATTACTTTATCCGATTCCTAGAGCAGGGGTAGTGTGGTGCCAATACCTCCATAACGCTTGGTTTTAGGGCCTTAAAACATGGTCTTCGGGCCCCAAGGGCTTACCGAGTTTTGTTCTTTGCGTCAAGGGGATTAAATTGAGCTTTGTCTCATCCTTGCACGATAAATTCGATATTTTGCCTATATTAGACTATTATTTTTATATCTCCTCCCCCCTTCCCACGTGCCTCCCCATCTCGAATTGTTTTGAAAATAAAACACAGCCCGTGTTACTCATTGGCAATGTAGATTTCTGTAGGTAAAGTAATTGTTAAAATCAGTTCAGTAGTTTTTGAGTCTATCCATTACAAACAAATATACGAATTTTTCCTCTTTATAACATTAGTATAGATATAGATAAATTTAAGAAGCGT
Organism: Anabrus simplex; assembly: GCF_040414725.1. Lineage (NCBI taxonomy): Eukaryota > Metazoa > Arthropoda > Insecta > Orthoptera > Tettigoniidae > Anabrus > Anabrus simplex. The sequence goes on along the minus strand of NC_090265.1, from coordinate 60,872,655 downwards.
ATATCCAGTGTTCCGAAATAGTATAATATAGTGTTGTGATAGTGCCAAAATGATATACTATGTATCATTCCGTATGTAATAATAAAGCACAGTAATAAGGAGAAGAAGGAAACGAAGGGAACGGCCAGAAAGATGAAGCTAGCCCATAGATTAGTACAGAATAAATAAATAAAAGAACGATGTGTTACAGAGCAAAGATCAGGCACTATATCACGATTATAAAACCAGAGTAACTACACAGTTCAGAATGTCTGATACCGAATTACGAAGTGGTGGTGGTGATTGTTGTTTTAAGAGGAAGTACAACTAGGCGACCATCCTCTACATAACACTAATCAGAGGGAAAAAATGGAAGGGATCCGACAGTTCAAAAAATGAAGATATTAGCCAAAGGAAGACAAGGGCCACGAAGGACGTGAAAATGAAAGACTGCCTACCCTTCGCAAACCTTTTAGCGTCGGGGTCGGAAAAGAACAAGAGTTGACCAAGTTAGGTCGGATAGGATAGATGAAAGTGAGCAGCCTGGCACAAGTAAGTGGAAGCAATGCCAGAACTCAGCTGAGAGCCCCGTGGTTGCCAATCCACGCTCCAAAGTTCAGACCCCCGGAGGCCCCTTTTAGTCGCCTCTTACGACAGGCAAGGGATACCGTGGGTGTTATTCTACCGCCCCCACCCACAGGGGGTACCGAATTAGGAAGGGGAAATGGATGTGCTAGAGAAGAAAGACAGATCAATCTTGAGAAAAATCTTAGGACCCGAAAAGAGAAAGGTTGGTACATAGAGGAATAGGAGAAATGAAGATCTATACAGACAAACAGAGAAGATCACAGACACCATACGTAAGAGGAGACTGAAGTTTTATGGTGGTGGTGGTGATTATTGTTTTAAGAGGAAGTACAACTAGGCGACCATCGTCTACATAACACTAATCAGAGAGAAGAAATCGAAGGGATCCGACACTTCGAAAAATGAAGGTATCGGTCAAAGGAAGACAAGGGCCGTGAAGGGCATGAAAATGAGAGACTCCCTAGGCCTCCTTACGTAATACCGTTGGGGTCGGAAAAGAATAAGAGTTGACCAGGAGAGGTCGGATAGGATTGATGAAAGTGAGGATCCTGGCACAGAGGTAAAGGGAAGCAATGCCAGGACTCAGCTAAGGGCCCCATGGCCGCCAACCCACGCTCCAAAGTTCAGAGCCCCTGGGGCCCCTTTTAGTCGCCTTTTTAGGAGATAGCGTGGGTGTTATTCTACCGCCCACAACCATAGGGGGTGAAGTTTCATGGGCACCTCACAAGAATGAACGAGAGTCGAACTAACAAAGAAAATTAATGAACGTAGGTTTTCGTGGCTCATTGTATTAAGAAATAAATGAACTGGATTAAAGCCACTATTTATTTATTTATTTATTTATTTATTTATTTATTTATTTATTTATTTATTTATTTATTTATTTATTTATTTATTTAATAATAAAGCCAACCTTACAGCCAAATCGCATTGGTCTTCATCAGGGCATGCAAAGTTTTGCCTCCGACAGTGAGCAAAGAAATTCTCCGAAGGAACGTGGAAGTCATCCCCATACTATCCACAGCCTACCCCACTAACTGGATTCAAGGATCGTGGCGTCCCGCTGTACCGTGGTGGTGTTATGCAGTACAAGGTCTCCATGTATTTGATAACTTGAAGCTGTCTTAATACATGCAGAAAAACTGTACATGCATAACACCACCATGGCACAGCGGGACGCATTCAAACTGTCGACAGAGGGCGGTGAATCAGTAACTTCCCTCCCAACCACCACAGCACAGCGCCAATCTTTGAGTCCAGTTAGTGGGGTAGGCCGTGGATATGGGCATGACTTACACGTTCCTTCTGAGAATTTCTTTGCTCACTGTCGGAGGCAAAACTTTGCATGCCCTGATGAAGGCCAATGCAATTTGGCTGAAAGCTTGGCTTCATCTATATATATAAAATAGCTTCTCCTGACTGACTGACTGACTGACTGACTGATTCAACATCGCCGAGCCCAAACTACTGGACATAATGTAATGAAATTTTGGGCATACATTCACACTAAGATGTAGGTGCTCGCTAAGAGAGGATATTTGGATATTCCGTTGCTAAGGGGGTGAAAAGGGAGGTGAAATTTTAAAATGAGTGTATCTATATCTCAAAACTTTAAAAGTTTACAAATATAAAAATTGGTATTTAGAGGCTTCTTTGAAAATAAGGAAACACGTATTTTTTTGGTTTTCAGAAAATCCCAATAGGACGGGTGAAAAAGGGGTGAAAAGGGGGTTGAATGCTTTTAATCAGGATACCGGTACTTATATCCCAGAAACTGTAGATATTACAGACCTGAAAATTGGTACATTTGATCTCTTTTAAAAATAAAGAAACAAGTACTTTTTTGTTTTGGGAAAATCCAATTAATGGGAGGGGGAAAAGGGGGGTGAATTTTTAAAATGAGTGTGTCTATATCTCAAAACTTTGAAAGTTTACAGATGTTAAAATTGGTATTTAGAATCTTCATTAAGAATAAACAAACACGTATTTTTTTGTTTTCCGAAAATCCCAGTAGGCTGGGTGGAAAGGGGTGAAAAGGGGGTTGAATGCATTTAATGAGGATACTTATACCTCAGAAACTAAAGATATTATAAGCCTGAGAATTGGTATTTTGGATCTCCTTTAAAAATAAAGAAACACGTATTTTTTGTTTTTGGAAAATCCAATTAATCGGGGGGTTAAAAGGGGGTGAATTTTTCAAATGAGGGTATCTATATCTCAAAACTTTGAAAGTTTACAGATGTAAAATTGGTATTTAGAATCTTCATTAAAAATAAAGAAACACGTATTTTTTTGTTTTAGGAAAATCCCAATAGGACGGGTTTAAAAGGGTGAAAAAGGGGTTGAATGCCTTTAATCAGGATACCGTTACTTATATCTCAGAAACTGCAGATATTACAGACCTGAAAATTGGTAATTTTGATCTCTTTTGAAAATAAAGGAACACGCATTTTTTGTTTTTGGAAAATCCAATTAATGGGAGGGGGAAAAGTAGGGTAATTTTTAAAATGATTGTATCTATATCTCAAAACTTTAAAAGTTTGCACATGTAAAAATTGATATTTTGAATCCCTTTTAAAAATAGAGGAACACGTATTTTTTGTTTTCTGTAAATCCGAAAAGGGTGAATAATGGGTTGAGTGCCTTTAATGAGGATACATATATCTCAGAAACTGAAGATATTACAGAACTGGAAATTTGTATATAGGATCTCCTTTAAAAATAAAGAAACACGTTTTTTTCCGGAAATTCCAATTAATGGCGGTTAAACAGGAGTGACATGTTGGGGTGAATTTTTTGAAAGACTATATCTACAGAATATCTGAGAAACATAGAATGATACAGACGTAAAAAGTGGTATTTGGATTCTCCTGTAAATATAAAGAAACATAGGTGATTTGTTATTTGGAAATTCCTCTCAAGGGGTACTAAAAAGGGGGTGAAATTTTAAAATGAGAATTTATACAGTATATCTCAAAAAAAAACCTGAACATGTTACAGAAGTGAAAAATTGTATTTTTTTAATCTCTATTCAAAATAAAGGAACGTGTATTTTTAGTTTTCAGAAATAACCCCTTGGGTGGAGGGGGGGTTTAAAGCGACTGAAAAGGGTGTTGAGTTCTTTTAATTAGGCTACTGTTATCTAAAAAATGAAGATGTTACAGACGTGAAATTTGATATTTTAAATCTGCTTTAAAAGTAAAGAAACGTGTATTCACGAAAAATCCAATGAAGTGGGAGGGGGGTGTGTGTGTGAAAGAATTGAAAAATTAATTGACTTAATTGTATGAGAATACTTACATCTATTAAAAACTAAAGTTGTTAGGGCCTACAGACGTGAAAATTGGTAAAGGAGATGAATTCCTTTCATGAGGACACATAAATCAAAACCTGAAGAAGTTACAGAGTTACAGTCGTGATAATTGGTATTTAGAAGATCCTATATTATTAAAGAAACAAGTACTTTTTGCCGGAAATTTATTTAGGAGGGGGGGGGGAGTAGTGTGAAAGTGAAAAAAAGTGAATTATTTTAATCTCAAAACTGAACGTAATAGACGTGAACATTGGTGTTTGGAATCTCCTTTAACATAAAGAAACACGCCATATTTTAGTTTTTTGGGGGGGAGGGGGCGTGGCTAAATAAACTTAACGGCGGTGGGGTGTAAAAGGAGGTGAGACCAATTGATTTTACTGTCCATAATGTATTTATAAGGAGCCTCCGTTGTTCAGACGGCAGCGCGCCGGCCTCTCACAGCTGGGTTCCGTGGTTCAAATCCCGGTCTCTCCATGTGACATTCGTGCTGGACAAAACAACGGCGGGACAGGTTTTCCTCCGGATACTCCGGTTTTCCCTGTCATCATTCACTCCAACAACACTGTCCAATATAGTTTCATTTCATTTGTCATCCATTAATCATTGCCCCAGAGGAGTGCGACAGGTTTCGGCTACCGGCACAATTCCTATTGTCGCCGCTATATGGGGGCTTTGTTCATTCCATTCCTGACCCTGTCGAATGACTGGAAACAGGCTGTAGATTTTCGATGTACTTATTCCGATCATAAACCAATCATCTTTAATCTTTCCTGGGTTCGTTTTCAAGAGCCATCTTTTCCTTCGGAGAACGTTCTTAGATGACAGTAGATTCTCCTGGCATATAAATAAAAATTTAAACACATTTGAAATAAACGATAGGAATGAGATTGACCGTCCAATTGTTCACCTCCATAATAAGATCAATAATGCACGGAAGTATGTCATTCGTATGGCCAGAAATCCAGCACACTTGCCTACGCGCGACAATGGTGTTGGTCACATTTCCAACAATGACAAATGGCAGCAGATGTAATTTACCGCCAAGTAGCGGTCTTGCAACTTGCTGTGGGGTCCAGAACATCTATAATAATAATAATAATAATAATAATAATAATAATAATAATAATAATAATAATAATAATAATAATAATAATAATAATAATACCGTAATAATAATATTCTGGGCCGTCGTCAAATGTGCGGACCGCGCTGAAAACTGTTCCTGGACTGGTAATCACTAAGAATGCAGTCCGGCCGCAGGTTCAGTATCGCCAAGGCACACAAGACTACACCATGCTGGATCTCCTGAAGGATTTGACCCATATTAAAAATGCTTATAGGAAAAGATGGCAAAGATTATGGACCCAACTGACCGGGTGGAATACCTGGACTTAGCACGGGAAGTACGAAATCGATTGCTGGAAAGAAAGATTGAAAAATGGGAGGAAACTTGCCATAATCTATTAGAAAACGAGTCAGATCACGAATTTTGGCGGATTCTCTCCGAAAACGAGTCAGATCGCGAATTTCGGCGGATTATATATACAATAAGCATTCAATTCTAAATTTCAGTATAATACCGTAGCGAAGCACGGGTATCTTGCTAGTTATTATATATATATAGTGGCTTTAATCCAGTTCATTTATTTCTTTATGTTAACAAAGAAAATCTTTAACTACACCATCAAATTAAAATCAGCTGCCAAATGAGTAGGAGAAACAAGGAAAGACACGGAGGAAGTTGGCATCGGTCCAAAAGAAATCTTTAATGCAGATATTTTTCGAGCTAAAATTGATAAATTCGAAGTGTTCCAGGAAAAACAAAATGAAAAGTACAAGAATATGTGGTTAGTGGAGTGGAAGAAGAACCACAGCGAAATGATGAAGAAGTTCTGGGAGAAGAAAAAGTACTAACCAGCAAGTTTACCGTGGTCCAAATAGGCCAGAATCGAATAATAATAATAATAATAATAATAATAATAATAATAATAATAATAATAATAATAATAATAATCGAATCAGTGTATACAGTACTAGGTACATTAATCTGGGCAGCCGACCGTCATGCGTAGGCAGATACAGTTAAGCTCTAGATAATATTTAAAATTACTATTTACTGTTTTAAGGCAGGAAAAAAAAGCAGTGATATTTTGTGTAATGCGGATACTTTTCTAATTCGGATTTTTCCCCCATGCCATTCCACTTTGAACAAGTTTTACAGTATTAAGCTATTTTAGAGCATACTTGCCTACATATTTGGGCAAATTTTAGATCCTAAACATCCCAACACCATTTATTGCATGTCATCATCAATGTCCCACTCCAGTCGCCCGGGTGTGGTTAACAAGCCTGCTCCACTCTTTTCTGTCCTTCCACTTTTCCTGCTCCATTACTTCCGCCACATCCAATCCAGCTTCTCTAATGTCCTGCCAAATCTGATCCATTCACATACTTCTCGGTCTTCCAACTGGTCTCTTTCCCTTAATTTCTCTTTCCAATTCCCTTCTTGATACCCGTTCCTTTCCATTCTTTTTACATGTCCGAACTATCTCAGTCTTGCTTTCCGTATCTTCTGTACTAACGGTTCTATGTTTAGCCCTTCTCTGATTTTAATATTTTGGATTCTATCTCTTCTTGTCTTTTTAACCGATGTTCTTAAAAATGTCATTTCTACTGCATGGATCTTACTACCTTGTCTCTCATCAGTGACCAGCGTTTCCAGTCCGTATGTTACGATTGGTATGAAATACTGATTATATAATGTTAATTTCGTTCTCTTGGGTACTTTGTCATCCCATAAAAACTCTCTGACTTGATGATAAAATGTTGTACCTTTACTTAGTCTGTTATTAATTTCAGGGTTGATTTCATTACTTCCATTAATAATGCTACGCAGATGTGTAAACTCTTTCTAAATTCTCTAACCTAACCGTTCTCCGTCTGTGTTCACTTGGCTTCTCTTTTTCTCTTTTCCACAGTGCACGACTACAGTTTTCTTTTTACTAATTACCATTCCAAACTAGTTCAGATTTTCATTCCAAATGTCTTGTATCCTTTGTACTTCCTTTTCTCCCACCTTTTCTCCACCTAATTAAATCCCTCCTTGTTGTTTTGTAACCTTGCATGCAGACTAGGTATATGTGTGTGAACGAATACAGCCTCGTCTAACCCCTAAAAACTGTTTTGATTGAAGAACTCATTCTACCATCAATTCTCACTGTAGCCTGAATGTCAGTACCAAACCATTTATGTAACATTATATTCCACTCTTTCAGGATCCATCCCTAAATAAAGATCTGTTGAAATTCGTCACCTTGCCTATTGTGGAAAAAGAAAAGTGTACCGAGATTTACAGCCATAAGCCACCAGGAGATCTGTTATGTGCAGGTTACATGGATGGAGGAAAGGACACTTGTCAGGTGAGGTCACTGTAAAATCAGGTGCAAAACCAAATATGTGTTATTATTATTATTATTATTATTATTATTATTATTATTATTATTATTATTATTATTATTATTATTATTATTATTATTATTATTATTTCTTTCTTAATCAGTTTACCCTCCGAGGTTGGTTTTCTTCCCTTAGACTCAGCGAGAGATTCCACCCCCACTGCCTCAAGTGCAGTGTCCTGGAACATGAGACTGTGGTTCGGGGGATACAACTGGGGATGAGCACCAGTACCTAACCCGGGCGGCCCTACCTGTTATGCTGAACAGGGGCCTTGTGGGCGGGAGGGAAATATTGGAAGGGATAGACAAGGAAGAGGGAGGAAAGTCGCCGTGGCCTTAAGTTTGATACCTTCGCGGCATTTGCCTGGAGGAGAAGTGGGAAACCACGGAAAACCACTTCGAGGATGGTTGTTGTGGGAATCGAAACCCCTCTACTCAATTGATCTCCAGAGGTTGCGTGGACCCCGTCCCATCCCTCGTACCAATTTCAAATGTTGTGATTGAGCCAGGAATCGAACCCGGGGCTCCGGGGTTGGCAGCTAATTACACTAACCACTTCACCACATAGGCAGTCTGTTATTATTATTATTATTATTATTATTATTATTATTATTATTATTATTATTATTATTATTATTATTATTATTATTATTATTTCGGCCTGCAGTTGCTGCTGGGTGTATTGAGTAGCTCAGTAGTTGCTGTTGCTGATCCCAAGCCCGGATAAAGGAGGGGGGTTCAACATCAGGCTTACAGCAAGAAGCCGGTTGGTAAAAACATCTGTTGGATTTGAATGCACTGGCTAGAAGAAAATATTGAGATACAAACTGCTAGAGCGTTCCTCGCTTTAAGCAACGCGCATCATTATCGCCTGAAAGGTGTGAGAAATGGGCGAGGGCTACCCTCTCAAGGATGGGGTGGTCTAAGAAAGCAAGTCCAACAAATCAGGACGGCATTCATCAACATAGGTACTCTGAATAGTCGAAATCGAGAACTTGTTGATGTACTGAATAACCGGCACATAGACATTGCCTGCATCCAAGAAACAAAGTTGCTAGTTCCAAGGCTAAAGATATTGGTGTAGGATACAAGTTGTTCTACCACAGGAAAAGACCGAAACGTAATGGCGCAGCTATTGCTGTGAGCCCTAGCATCAAAGATCATGTCATCGACTTTAGCCGTTTATCCGACCGACTATTGTCCATCACGAATAGTAGTGGAACAAAATTGTTGCGTGTAATCTCCTGCTATGCTCCATAAACTGGATGTGCTGACAATGAAAAGGATGAATTCCAGACTAGCCTTGAAACTCACCTACAATCTCTTGAGGAAAACGAGCTCCTCTTCATTGGTGGTGACTTATATGGACACGTCGGGAAAAATAGGGATGGGCATGATAGAATACATGGAAGTCAGGGCTTTAGAGAGAGAAATGAGGATGGGAACAAAATCTTGGAGTGTGCTGCGGCATTTGACTTCGCAGTAGCCAACACCTTTTTTTCATAAAACGTCCATCGCACCTCGTTACTTTTAGCAGTGGTGGAAGAAGTACACATAGTGATTACTGGTTAGTACGAAGGAGTGACCTGAAGACAGTCATTGACACTAAGGCTGTTCCATCTGATAATATTGCGCCCGAACAGCATCTGCTCCTCAGTTTCAGAATGCTTCTAGATCTCTGTAGAAAAACCCTGAAGTATATGTCTGAGAAAATTAAGAGGTGGAAAATAAATCAGCATTACATCCAGCTGAAAACCTCACTCGGTCTTTTAGTTGTACAACATGGACAAAATGTCAACGAGGCCTGGACTACAATCACCGAACACATAAAGACATGTGCCATGACCATTGTGGGTACAACAAAACCTGGATGTCGTTTCATCAACAAGGAGGTTTGGTGGTGGGGAGAATCTTTACAAAAGGCTATTAAAGCAAAGAAATTAGCCTACAAGAACTGGCTCAATTTGGGAGCTGCCCGTCAACAGTACAGGCGACTAAAGTCACTTGCAAAACAGGAAGTGGCAAAAGCTAAAGAGTATTATAGAGACATGTATGATAAACTCAATATTCCAGAGGGAGCAAAATATATTTACCAACTGGTGAAAAATCACCACCGTTCCACAGAGGATATTGAACATGTCATGACCATAAAGGATGAACACCAGAAACTACTAAAAGGACCAATTGAGATGCTTGACCGATGGGAGAAACATTTTGAAAAATCTCCTTTGAAGAATTCCTTCACCCGCATGGTCCAGCTCCACGCAGAATGGTTCTTCAGTTGCGAGAAGAGCATTACACTTAAATCCTGAGGGCCGGAGACCACAAGGGTGACCAAAGAAGCGCTGGCTCGACACTCTGAGGGAGGGTATGCATGTGGCGAAAGTCTTTCCTAAAGATGCACAAGACCGCATCAAGTGGAAAAAAGTGCACAACAGCAGACCCTGTAATTAAGCGGGATAAATGCTAAGAAGATTATTATTATTATTATTATTATTATTATTATTATTATTATTATTATTATTATTATTATTATTATTATTATTATTTGCGAACAATTTATTAGGATACGCAATGGACACAGAGGTGTCCATTTGCCTTCATTTGTGCCTATATATTTTACTGTAGGCTTCCTTTCTGTCTTCAGACCTGGTTGTTTGTATTCTTTGGTCTTTCCTCTTGGTCAATATGGCATTTCTGAATTTTAGATCTAAAGATTATCTGGTTTTGGACATCATCTGGCATAATTCCTGCCTGTTTCTGGTCGGTTTTGATTTCGCCAATCCATTCCATTGTATCTGTTCTGGCCTTATTAATTGAAGAAAAAACTAAATCTCATAGCGCAGCAGCTTCGAAGGGCTATGTCCTACCAACCGACCGCTGCTCACCCGAAGGCCTGCAGATTACGAGGTGACGTGTGGTCAGCACGACGAATCCTCTCGGCCATTATTCTTGGCTTTGTAGACCGTAGCCGCCATCTCACCGTCAGATAGCTCCTAAATTGCAATTATGCAGGCTGATTGGAACTCGAACCAGCCCTCTAGATGCAGGTAAACATCCCTGATCTGTCGGGGAAACGAACCCGTGGCCTCCGGATAAGAGGCAGGCATGTCACTTGGCCACTGCGGGGCCAACTTTTTTCGTACAAGTTAACTACCTCTTTTGTAAATTTGTAGAGTTCCATTCTTTCAATGCGTCCATAGAATCTTAACCTGCGTTTTGTAATGTCGTTGAGAATATTTGCGTACTGTTTCACTTCCTGTTTGCTCTGAGTCGGTACTGTCCGTCTGCGAGGTTTGGGCCTAGAAATGTTCGTATGATTTTGCGTTCCTCTTTCTCAGTGTTTTCAGTGTGTTCTTTCCTGTTCAAAATGAGGGCTTCTGAGACATAAATACATTCTTCTTTAATGACTGTATTGTAATGTCTTAATCTCTTGAGCTTGGAGATAAATCTTTCGTTGTAGATATTTTGGGTTAGCCGATATGAAGTTCCCATTTTTGACATTTATTTTCGTTGAATTTCGTTTCTATTCCATTTTCTTGAATCGTATTATTATTATTATTATTATTATTATTATTATTATTATTATTATTATTATTATTATTATTATTATTATTACTATTATTTATCATTATTTCTTTCTGTCTTTCTTTCTTAATCTGTTTACCCTCCAGGGCTGCGCTTTTCCCTCGGACTCAGCGAGGGATCCCACTTCTACCACCTCAAGGACAGCGTGAGACTTTGGGTCGGAGGATGGAACTGAGGAGGAGGACCAGTACCTCGCCCAGGCGGCCTCACCTGCTATGCTAAACAGGGGCCTTGTTGGGGATGGGAAGATTGGAATATATAGACAAGGAAGAGGGAAGGAAACGGCCGTGGCCTTAATTTAAGTACCATCCCGGCATTTGCCTGGAGGAGAAGTGGGAAACCACGGAAAACCACTTCGAGGATGACTGAGGTGGCAATCGAACCCACCTGTACACAGTTGACCTCCCGAGGATGAGTGGCGGAAATTTTTTTAATTTAATTTTTTAAATTTTTATTATCTCTGCCCAGCTATCTTGCAGAATGAGTTAGTAACGTACTGTGCCTTTGCTTGATCTGTAAGGTTCGATATATCCGAACATTTCCAGGAGATAGTGGAAATTAATTCTGTATAATTTGGTAACCCCTAACTCAATTCCATATGAAAATCTTTATCATGTTTGTCACAATTATTAATTACATAACAATGACTGTTTTCCTTTGCAGAATATAATACTCACTTCACCTAGTTTCATATCCTAAGAAACTGAGAGGTCCGCCTCTGTAGTATAGTGGTTAGTGCGATTAGCTGTCACCCCCGGAGACCCGGGTTCGATTTCCGGTTCTGCCACGAGATTTGCAAAGTGGTACGAGGGCTGGAACATGATCCACTCAACCCTCTTCCTTGTCTATCGATTCCAATCTTCCCATCCCCCACAAGGTCCCCGTTCAGAATAACAGGTGAGGCCTTCTGGGCGAGGCACTAGTCCTCCTTCCCAGTTGTAACCCCGACCCAAAGTCTCTCGTTCCAGGACACTGCCCTTGAGATGGTAAAGGTGTGATCCCTCGCCGAGTCCTTGGGAGAAATCAAGCCTGGAGGGTAAACGGATTAAGAGAGTATTTTCTAATGCCTAATATTTTTAATATACTAATTTAAGGACACCGGGTACTCTTAACCGACGAAAAAATCGGGTTTTTTTATTTTGGTCCCATCAAATTCTCCAGTATTTTCTTAGTTCAAATAAATATAGTTTGTTGGGGTTTTGACACCTGTAATACCTTTCATTGGCCATTCAAAAATGGTGTATCATGTGCCACGCCCATGTCAAATGTCTCCACAGATAATTAATCAGCCAGTTTATGAACTCTGCCCGAAGGGTAATGACTCGTGTTGAGGTTACCAAAGAGCACTGTTATCAAAAATATTCACTTCCTGAGGCAGTAATGCTTGTCATTAAACCAATTTAAAGGGATCTGAGTGATGTAAAACTCCTAGCCAAATGCTTACATGGGGCACTCAGAATCCTAATGAGTGTTTTAATCACTGTATTTGGGAGAGGATACCAAACATTGTTCTTGTAGTACTCTCAAAATGGGTGTTTTTGACACAGTGCTCTTCTTCAATGATGATGCAACAGCTAGGATCAATGTCTTGAAGAACTTTGGAATAAAATGTGGACCAAACATGGAAAATTCTCTCTTTACTATTGCCAAGATGCGTGTACGGGAAACAGAAAAGTTCCCTGAACTAATGACCAAGGAGGCCAGGAGCAGAAAAAGGAACCTGAATAGGATAAGGGCAGAAGCAGAATCAATTAAGGTTACTAAGCCGATATATACCCATTATCAGTATGTGTAACAATTTAGAGAGCAATTGGTTGAAAATCAACTGAGATAATGGTTCCTGAATGAACCAAGGTTACTTTTTCTCTAATATTTTATTTCTTAATTTGTATTTATTTTCCAGATTTTATAACCATAAATGTCATAATATGGCCATTATCCTCCTCGGAATAAACTGATTTTTACTTCATATCATAGGTTATAAACGTCATGGTTCTGATCCGTATTGAATTGTAAGTACAATATAATTATTAAATTAATGTAGTAATGGTCCACCTTTCAATACTATAATATGCAATATTCTAAATTACATTAATTAATTAGGGACTAGTTTCGGCCGGGCCTGGCTATCTTCAGCCTTAATATAAAACATCTAATAACTAAACAAATGTACATGCACACAATTGACATTAAAAAATGAAACAAATATATACAAATTGACATTAAAAAATTGGGACGAAATTATGATTAAATTTGAAAATAAACTAGGTTCTAACTTCTTGAGTATGCTCATCATTGAGAATATTTCAAGTACACTGAAGAAAATGGAAATTGCAACACCCAGAAGAAGTGGTGCTACGTTGCTGCAATTGAACATGCAGGACGAGTGTTCGGTTGTGATTCGATAATTACACTTTCAGGTCCCTCTGACCGCAAGTTTGGACAACAATCAATACAGGATGTGCCCACCACGAGCTGCAATACATTGATGAATTCGTCGAGGCATGGAGTCAATAAGGCCCTGGATCGCTTCCTGAGGAATTGTGGCCCATGCTTGCTGCACTGCACGGGTCAGTTGTTCCAGAGTTGTGGGTGGCTGAGGACGGTTGGCCAGTTCTCGACTCATCATGTCCCACACTTGCTCAATAGGACTGAGGTCCGGGGATCTGGCGGGCCATTCTAAGGTTGTGATGTCGTGGAGAGCTTCTCTGGAGATGCGTGCAGTGTGAACCCGGGCATTGGCCTGCTGAAACATCCCATTAGCAATGTTCGCCATCATAGGGAAAACCACTGGATTGAGTACCCTATCAACGTACTGTCGAGCAGTCATAGTGCCCTCAACAAGCACTAATTGTGATTTCACATTAAAGCCAATAGCTCCCCAGACCATAATGCTTGGTGTTGGCCCTGTGTGCCTCTCGACAGTAAGATCTGGGTGGCCCCTCTCCCCGGTACGTCGGCGCGCACGATTCCGGTGCTCACTGAGGGCAAGACAGAAGCGCGATTCATCACTAAAGACGACCCTATGCCATTCGTCGACCCACGTCGATCTTTCTCGACACCAGGCCAGCCTTGCACGTCGCTGTTGTGGGGTCAATGGAACACCTTCTGCAGGGACACGAGCTCGTAAGCCAGCTGCACGCAGGCGATTACCAACTGTTTGTTGTGTAACGTGGGGTGCTACAGCTGCTCGAATTTGCGCTGCTGTTGCATGGGGTTCCATCCGGGCCATCCGAATGATGCGGCGATCCTCTCTCACAGTTGTCTGTCGCGCTGGGCCTGTGCCAGGTCTACGAGTGTGGGTACCTTCATTTGACCACTGCTGCCATACACGTTGTTCCGTAGATGCCTGTCGGCCAACACGTGCAGCGACAGACCTTAGCGATAATCCAGCCTCACACAGCCCAATTATCCGAACCCTCTCCAACGGCGACAGTTGTTGATAGCGTGCTCTTCTCTGTCGTCGAGACATGTTTGACGGGGAACACTTCACTGCACACACTGCAAGTCAACTACGCTACGCCAGAGCCCGTATACTGGAGTTGATTGCTCTGCGACCAATCACGTGGGGAGACCTATAGCAACAATCCAATGGGTCTGAAACTTTGATCGTTTCCATACCTACATGGCATCGTTCCATATCTTGAAAATGAACACAAACGACCAATGCCCTCATGGTGTTCCAATTTCTATTTTCTTAAGCGTATTAATTTGTATACACAGAACATCAAATCATTAATAATTCAATAGTAAATGGGAACTGGTGAAAGTTGATCCCGTAGTTCATCACCAGATCTATTTGAGTGGTGTTAGTCATATGCAAGCCCTTGTACACCGCTGTAAATAACATTTAACTGACGAAGAACTGTTAGATGTTGTTTCATCATCAATCAAGGTAATAAAATGAGATGTTCTCGTGGTGCTTGTTAAATCATGCTGAAATGTTGTTGGACATTGTCAGGATGGCACATGAAGATGTGGTTAATACAGATACATTGTGTCTGGTTTAAAATTTGCAATTCATTGCGGTGCCCATTAAGTTAACCTGAATAACTTAGATAAAATTAAATTAATGAATTGCTATTGGCTTTTCGTCGCACCGACACAGATAGGTCTTATGGCGACGATGGAACAGGAAAGGGCTAGGACTAGGAAGGAAGCAGCCGTGGCCTTAATTAAGGTACTGCCCCAGCATTTGCCTGGTGTGAAAATGAGAAACCACGGAAAACCATTTTCAGAGCTGCCGACAGTGGGGTTCGAACCCACTATCTCCCGAATACTGGATACTGGCCGCACTTAAGCGACTGAAGCTATCGAGCTCGGTATTAATGAATTGAATGAGAGAATGTGTTAGGTAGATGGCCTAGGTCATATGAGACTTACCTCTCAATACAGCTTGAATCTCACAACAGTTAGTCTGTAGCACAACAATAGGCCACACACCTCAAGCTGTATTGAGAGGTAAGTCTCATATAACCTATTCCATCCAACTAGCACATTCTCTCATTCAATTCATTAATTTAATTTTATCTCATTTATTCAGGTTAACTTCATGGGCACCGCAATGAATTGCAAATGTTATACCAGACACAATGTATCTGTGTTAACCACATCTTCATGTGCCATCCTGACAATGTCCAATAACATTTCAGCATGATTTAACGGACACCACGAGAGCATCTCATTTTATTACCTTGACTGATGATGAAACAACATCTAACAGTTCTCCGTCAGCTAAATATTATTTACAGCGGTGTACAATGACTTACATATGTCTAACACCACTCAAATAGATCTGGTGATGAACTGCGGGATCAACTTTTACCAGTTCCCATTTACTATTGAATTATTAATGATTAGATGTTCTGTGCATATAAATTAATATTTGAAATATTCTTAATGATGAGCATACTCGAGAAGTTAGAACATAGTTTATTTTCAAATTTAATCATAATTTCATCCCAATTTTTAAATGTAAATTTGAATATATTTGTTTTATGTCAATTGTATGCATGTACATTTGTTTAGTTATTAGATGTTTTACATTAAGGTTGAAGATGGCCAGCGCCGGCCGAAACTAGTCCCTAATTAATTAATGTAATTTAGAATATTACATATTATAGTATTGTAAGGTGGACCATTACTACATTAATTTAATAATTATATTGATGTTTACTTTTTACAAGAATCTTAGTTATGGCTTTACCATAAACCGAGAAATTGCTTAGTATAATGATGCCTGTTAATGTACATTATTCGCATGTTCAGGAGTACGCCTACGCTGTGTGGCCCGACCTAGTGATAATGAGGATCGTCAGTCGGTTTATTTTCTCTGGATACAAAAAGGCGCGTGTTGTTTAAAAGGCAATTGAGTGCTGTTAAAAGCATCGTTGTTATACTTGGCATAGATTATTTAAACATGTTAGCATTTAATTGTTTCTTGATAAAATACAAATATAAATTCCTGAACATGAACCACAGCATAGACCAGTGTTGCCAGGTCTCCCGAAATTTCAGGAGATCTCCCGATTTTTTGCAACACACCAGAAAATTCGAAAAACACAAAAATCTCCCGAAAATTCTTCTAATCCAAATTTAAGGAAAATAAATAAGTAAATAATAATGATTAATGGTGCGTAATGCCAAAAACTGTTTCCTTGTCTCACTGCGCGACGTTTTATCGATAACATCACTCTTTAGGTACTTCCCCGCATTCATATTAGGCTGGAATTACGTAATCTCTCCTCTCTTACTGAACTCAAAACTTACGCTTGACTGCATCATTCGAAGGGAAATCCCCGCCCCGCATATAGAATACAAAATCTACAACTTCAAAATTGCTACACGATTTCTACGCCTGATAAATAACTACATCTACAAGGAGAAAAAGATTTTTGTACAAGTTGTTTTACGTCGCACCGACACACAGATAGGTCTTATGGCGACGATGGGACAGGAAAGGGCTAGGAGTGGAAAGGAAGCGGCCGTGACCTTAATTAAGGTACAGCCCTAGCATTTGCCTGGTGTGAAGGTGGGAAACCACTGGAAACCATCTTCAGGGCTGCCGACAGTGGGGTTCGAACCTACTATCTCCCGAATACTGGATACTGGCCGCACTTAAGCGACTGTAACTGTAGAGCTCTGTGAAGCATAGAGTGGCCATAGATTACCGGTGAGTGAAATAGTATATTTTTCTTATAATAACTTCAAATGACTATTGCATTCTTTAATTTAGTCATATTATAACATTTCAGTGCTCAAGAAACTACGGATATGTTCATCAAAACTCGCAAAATTTTTACGTACAATCTATCGATTTTGTATTTGTAGACCTGGCAACACTGGCATAGACAAATAAAGCAGAATATTTTGTTTCGCGCATAGTCTATGCGGTGGTCGCAGATGTTATAAGGAAGGAAGAGGTGCCAAATGTAACCCATTTACTCAAAATTCACCAAGATATGAATGCCACTGTACTGTACATGTTAAGTTATCAGGTGTTATTAAAAGAAATGACATATTTAGCAGATGGTAAAATATCAAAGTGGTCTCAACTAAATGCGTAGTTATTAAATTATTTAGGAACCACTTCTTGTAGTGTTAGTGTTAAATGTGTACAAACAAATATATTCAATTCCTTCACAATCGCATAGAGTACCGTGAGGTAAGTAGTGAAAGTATACTCTTTGTCTTGCCTCATATTTTTGAATAATTCAAACTTCGTACTAAAAGGGCTCAGCGCTGGCCTTCTGACCCCAACTTGGCATGTTCGATCCTGGCTCAGTCCGGTAGTATTACAAGGTGCTTAAATACGTCAGTCTCGTGTCGGTAGATTTACTGCCACGTAAAATAACTCCTGAGGGACTAAATTCTGGCACCTCGACGTCTCCAAACACCATAAAAGTAGTTAGTGGGACGTAAAGCAAATAAATTAATATTATTATTATTATTATTATTATTATTATTATTATTATTATTATTATTATTATTATTATTATTATTAGTTTCACTACAAGGAAAAAGACTTAGGCCCTACAAAAAGTTTCGTTTGGAGCTGTGAAAGCAAATTATTTACTGCCAAGAAAGAGTTGTTTTGAAGAACTTCAGAGGTGCGTTAGTGGTGCCATCACATTGTGTTGTGTGTGTCTGCAGAACAGTGGTATACGAAGACTACCTGGATTGTGAAAATTATAAAGAATTTATGTTTTCTCTATCCTGAGCGGGTTAAGAAGAGATGACAATCAACAGTTCTGGTTTGAACGCCGTCATTGTTCGCGTGGTGCAATAGATTGTTTATTGTCTACATTTTCCAATGTCGTGTTAAACAAGTGCTGAAAGCAGATGAACACGAGTTATGTCAGCCGTGAGGATAAAAACACTAAGCGGAGGAAGCTGTCATCGCTCCACATAATTGAGCTTGTGAGAACTGTTCTTAAAGTGTTTTGTTTTTATTCATGTAAACTGTGTATTTCGAACTTCATGCATTTACTGATGTGTGTGTTCCTTAGTACTGTACCATTTTACGAAGAATGTGCATTTATAATAGTAATCGTGTAGGTCTAAATGCAGTGAATATGGGTGAAGTCATTCAAAATCGGACACGCCCCCTCTCCTCTCGGCCTCCGCTTGACAGATAGATACAGCATTGCCAAGCGTACCTTCCGGCTTTAACTATAGATGGTTCTGTTTAGACCTCTTTCAGACGGCGCGGCTCGACCCGCTTCCGCGCTTGGCCGCGGGTCCGCTTAAACTAAGAACTGATTGTTCAAATGGACACTTTCGGATGACGCGGAGGCGGAGAAAAACCGCGCGCGGGAGAAATGTTTGAGCGGGATGCCCGTAATGAGCCACGGTCCCGCGTCCGCTGTTAGTTTTTATTGGACATTAATATTTATGAATGTCATCACACACAGCGGGTGGAAAGCGCCCGCGTCGTCGGTAGATCTACGCCCACTCATCGGAAGCGTTGTTAAAATTGGTTTATTTATTTATTTATTTATTTATTTATTTATTTATTTATTTATTTATTCGTGTGCTTTTGTCTGAGTGATGTACTGCGTTTTATTTTGTTTTTTGTTTTTTGCTAGTTGCTTTACGTCGCACCGACACAGATAGGTCTTATGGCGACGATAGGACAGTAAAGGTCTAGGAGTGGGAAGGAAGGGGCCGTGGCCTTAATTAAGATACAGCCCCAGCATTTGCTCGGTGTGAAAATGGGAAACCACGGAAAACCATCTTCAGGGCTGCCGACAGTGGGGTTCGTACCTACTATCTCCCGAATATCGGATACTGGCCGCACTTAAGCGACTGCAGCTATCGAGCTCGGTGCTGCGGTTGTTATGGTGCCCAAAATAGACATTGAGAACTTGATAACTTTAGTGTCGAAAAGACCAGGCAACGATGGGAAGGAAAAGGGCTAGAACTGGGGATGAAATGACCGTGGCCTTAATAAATGTACAGCCCCAGTATTTTCCTGGTGTGAAAATGGGAAACCTTCCTCTTTGCTCGGGATGTCTTTTTGTCATTGAAATGAAATGGCGTATGTCTTTTAGTGCTGGGAGTGTCCGAGGACAAATTCGGTTCGCCAGATGCAGGTCTTTTGATTTGACTCCCAAAGGCGATCTGCGCGTCGTGATGAAATGATGATGAAGACTACACATACATCTAGCCCTCGTGCCAGCGAAATTAACGAATTATGGTTAAAATTTCCAAGCCTTCCGGAAATCGAACCCGGGATCTTTGTGACCAAAGGCCAGCATGCTAACCATTTAGCCATGGAGCTGGACTTTCTGCCGTTCAACTAACCCGTTGAGAGCACAGTTGTCCATGATGTGTTGAGAGTGAAGTAGTGCGAGGGATTGAGAGCGTATCAGAGAGAAGCATCATTTAACTGTGTTTGTACACGCACTGGCAGAAGTGCCACACATCTACACCAATGAAGAATATCCAGATATGGTGTACGTTTATCGCTCCTGCTGCTGTCGAGGAATACCGTCGGCGCTTTCCGATACGTCGAATTTCTGAACGTGGAGTGTTTACCAGAGTTTTCAGCACATTGTGTCCAACAGGTATTCTCCCAAGTTTTCATTTTTCTTCTGAAATCGTAGTTCAACAACGTATGTAGTGTGACCGTATCGGTCATGTACATATTTATTTATTAATTATTTTAGGCAGTGAAAAACATTTGTTAAGCTCCCTTGTACATATTACAGAAAGTTGCATTAGGTTGCACATGCTTACACAACCCTTCTAACTTGGTAAACACGACTCCGTCGTAACTGAAGGAATCCCCAGATAGAGAGAGAGAGAGGGACGAAAAATGGCAAGGAAAGAAAATCAATACTAATACCTCCACCGCTGAAAAAATGGCCAAAACGCGGCGATGCCAACTTGCAAGCTTCATTTGTATGGTATGATTTCGAGATATGCATAACAATTAGTATGGGAAACCTCGGGATGTCATATGGTTTCATAATAGACCTCTGCCAGAATTCCAGTTGTTTATAAAATGTTAACGTGTGGAAAAATACGCGATCATTGGATTATATAACAACTATAGCGTCAGCACGCTCACTATGTACGCAGAACCCTCACGGGGGATTCTGTAGGGGCATCATTTTGATAGTAAATTTTAAAGAAACGGCCGATCGATAAAAGTTCCGCGCATAACAGGAGTACTTAAGAATCTGAGTCAAACATTTGAGCGCATTACCGATGTCATACAACATGTGGTTCTATGGGGCAATGGTGGGGGTGGTAAGGTTGCAGTAGGAACAGCACAACATTGTTGAAATGGTGCAGCGTAGTCCTACTACTTTCTGCACGAACACGTGTATAGCGAATATTACACCTGTACCAATTTCAAAGAGGTTGGGTGGGTAAGACACATACGTGCTCGCCACTACCCCATAAACAAATGCACATTAAATGTGTTCTATCTCGTGCATATGTCCATCTGAAGATTTTTTGCTTCAAAAATGATCGAACCCTAACTCTATCTTATATTATCCCTGAATATTGACCATTCCTCCTGGAACTTCCTGTATAGTACTGCAATTTTACAGTTGCCTGCCAGACGTTCTTATCTTCTCTACGTGATCACAAACTTACTCAAAAGCGTTGAGAATCAAATTTCCCTCCATCAATTCACGATGAATGGTACCATAACGCTGAACGTTCATCAAATAGCTTCCGCGGGGCATACTTCACACTATTTATGCTAGATGGCAGCAGCTGCTGATGATGTACGAAAATGGTGAGATATAGTCAACGGTAAAAATTACGCACCTCTTCCCTATATTAAGCATTCAGGAGGTAGAGAGTCTTTCTCTTGTCTGCTATTTATGCCTCTGTCTTTTCTTTACTGACACGCTCATTTTGTTAATGTTGCTCATATTCCCATTATCTTATTCTCCAGAACAGACGTGATCAGCTGGGAGCCCGCTGAGGCTAGCCCAGTGTGGCCGGGCTGGCCTGAAGTAAATGCGGACAGCTTACGTAGCAAGCATACGTCACAGTGATGCGAGAGAGCGACCACACTTTGCAGGGAAGTGAAACAGTATCGTTCGATTGTGACTACAAATCTCTCCTCCACTGCTTAGCGAAATGCTGACTGGGGTACAATATTTTAAAAAACTATAATCACAATAAAATGGCCTTTTCAAGATATTACGGTCTGATTTATACTGCGCTAGACATAAACAGTCAGTTTTATTTTCTTATATTTATGCATTCAAAGAAAACTGACACGTTACAGGTTTTGTGTTACAAGTCACAAACATACAGGGTTTAAGGGTACAAGCTACGAATTACAGTTCCTTGGATGAGAATGACAGTATTTTCATTTCTTTAAAGTAAAATTCCTGTTATTCATTCAGAAAAAATATATAGTATTTACATCATTCAACAAATTTACTGCTACAAAGTTCGATAGCTGCAGTCGCTTAAGTGCGACCAGTATCCTGTATTCTGGAGATATTGGGTTCGAACACCGCTGTCGGCAGCCCTGAAGATGGTTTTCCGTGATTTACTATTTTTCTTAATTAAGGCCACGGCCGCTTCCTTCCCACCCCTGACCCTTTCCTGTCCGATCGTTGCCGTAAGTCCTGTTCATGTCGGCACGATGTAAAGCAACTTGTAAAAAAAAATGTTTACTGCTTGTTTTAGCACAGTGTTTCAGTGTTGTATGACTTTCCCTGTTCACCGAATTAATGAAAATAGTATTTAAATTGTATCAGGCGTCCGATGATAATACCTGGCCTCTAAATGGTGAGAGAGTTTCATCACGAGTGAAGACATAGCCTAGGTATTTACCATCCAAGATTTAAGTATAACAACAAGGTAAATGAATCTACCAAATAGATATACAGTTTGCCTTCGACTGATGTTATTCCCCTGTAAGCATGATTGGATAGTTAGTGAGATTATGAGATAATTTAAACCCAGGCAACCGCAAGCCATAGCTCATCCACCCTAACTCCTTCTTATATTAGAAATACAGTGGAACCTTGGATTGCGAGCATAATTCGTTCCGACAACATGCTTGTAATCCAAAGCGCTCGTATATCAAAGCAAGTTTTCCCATAAGAAACAATTGAAACGCGGATGATCCGTCCAGAACACAAAAATATTTATTCACATACCATTTCTAAAACAAGATATAACGTAAAACAAATTAAAGTGCACTTTTTCTTACAATAGAATCATTGTTGGTGTGAGGGAGACGAGAGATGACATGAGAAGAGTTACTGTGTAGCACGAATTTCACTAACGGAATCACTGCTCTCTGTTGGCTCACTGGAATTGGTTCCTTGTCGTGCAACATTAACGAAGAACCTGTCCAATGGCTGTTGCGTTTGCCACTTTTTGAGGTTTTCACAAAAATGTGATATTGCATAGTCATTGAACTGATTCATCGCTCGCACTGCTACAGCCTTATTGGGTAGTAATATTCTACAAAATTTTGCACCGTTTCCCATATTTTGCACTTCTCCCGAATCTCAAATGAAGTGAGAGATTCCACTGACTTTTCCTCCTTCTCTTCCCCGGACGAGATCTCCATAACCTCCTCCTGTTGTTCGCGATGCAGGTCCATCAGTTTGTTGGTGGTCAGTTCCTGGATATGTTCTTCCACCAGCTCTTGAATGTCCACGTCATTCACTTCCAGCCCCATAGTCTTCCCTAAGGGCACAATTTCATCGACAATCGGCTGCTCATTGTCACCAACTATCCCCTCAAAGTCACGTCTAAGAACACAGTCAGGCCTCAGCTTTCCACAAGAAGAAGTGAGAGTTCTCTTGGTGACTCCATCCCAGGATTTATCGATGATCTTCAGGCAGTTCACGATGGGGAAATGATTTCTCCCAAACTCTCGGAGGGTAAGGTTTGTTGCTTCGGTCACTTCGAAGCATTCGCTGAAATAATGCTTTGGTGTATAGCTTCTTGAAGTTTGAAATGACTTGCTGATCCGTAGGCTGGAGTAGCGGAGTAGTGTTGGGAGGAAAGAACTTAACTTTAACGAACTTGAATTCCTCCAGTAAGTCGTCCTCAAGGCCTCAAGGAGGATGAGCAGGAGCATTGTCCATAACCAGCAAGACTTTGAACGGCAGATTATTTTCTGAAAGATATTTCTTCACTACAGGACCAAAGATCTCGTTCATCCATTCAACAAACGGACAGGGGAGGGGAGAACGCAGGAACACGTGACGCTCGTATTGTGGAACGTCACTCGTTTATCAACTTACAATTTATTTCAAATGTTGGCTCGTCCTGCAAAACACTCGTAGACCAAGTCACTCGCATTCCGAGATTTCACTGTATTCCTAAAGGACCTCTTAAAATACAATAGTGGAAATTGGAATTCATTACGTACAAAAGAAAATTTTTTAGGCTGTAGACCTAACTCTTTATTGTATCGGGTCAAAATATATATAATGCAGTGAACATAGATAACTTATTTCTTACGACGTAAATTGGAAATGACATGGATTTCTGTCCTCTTTCTTGTATTATTTTCTGCCTCCATTCCCAACACGGCTATCGCCCCAGTGATCGAGAGTGACTGGGAGAACTACGCCCAACCTTCATGGCCTGTGACGTAACTACAACGTCATTGTGGCTGAATAGCATACACTCATGGCCTGCCTGCCCACCCGCTTACAGTGCTGTGCGCCCGCGTGAACACCTCAGCTCTGGAATAACAATCATCGCAACCGTCACCATAAACTTGATTTCTACCACAGATGAGTTGATAATAAGATGTCTTTGTTGTTTCAGACTGACTCAGGAGAGTTGATAATAAGATGTCTTTGTTGTTTCAGAGTGACTCAGGAGAGCTGACAATAAGATGTCTGTTGTTTCAGACTGACTCAGGAGAGTTGATAATAAGATGTCTTTGTTGTTTCAGAGTGACTCAGGAGAGCTGACAATAAGATGTCTTTGTTGTTTCAGACTGACTCAGGAGAGTTGATAATAAGATGTCTTTGTTGTTTCAGACTGACTCAGGAGAGTTGACAATAAGATGTCTTTGTTGTTTCAGAGTGACTCAGGAGAGCTGACAATAAGATGTCTTTGTTGTTTCAGACTGACTCAGGAGAGTTGATAATAAGATGTCTTTGTTGTTTCAGAGTGACTCAGGAGAGCTGACAATAAGATGTCTTTGTTCTTTCAGAGTGACTCAGGAGAGTTGATAATACGATGTCTTTGTTGTTCCAGGGTGACTTAGAAGAGTGATAATAAGATATCTTTGTTGTTTCAGTGTGACTCAGGAGAGTTGATAATAAGATGTCTTTGTTGTTTCAGACTGACTCAGGAGAGTTGATAATAAGATGTCTTTGTTGTTTCAGAGTGACTCAGGAGAGCTGACAATAAGATGTCTTTGTTGTTTCAGACTGACTCAGGAGAGCTGATAATAAGATGTCTTTGTTGTTTCAGACTGACTCAGGAGAGTTGACAATAAGATGTCTTTGTTGTTTCAGAGTGACTCAGGAGAGCTGACAATAAGATGTCTTTGTTGTTTCAGACTGACTCAGGAGAGTTGATAATAAGATGTCTTTGTTGTTTCAGAGTGACTCAGGAGAGCTGACAATAAGATGTCTTTGTTCTTTCAGAGTGACTCAGGAGAGTTGATAATACGATGTCTTTGTTGTTCCAGGGTGACTTAGAAGAGTGATAATAAGATGTCTTTGTTGTTTCAGGGTGACTCAGGAGAGTTGATAATATTTTTTGCTAGTGGTTTTACGTCGCAGCGACACAGATAGGTCTTATGGCGACGATGGGATAGGAAAGGGCTAGGAGTTAGAAGGAAGCGGCCGTGGCCTTAATTAATGTACAGCCCCAGCATTTGCCTGGTGAGAAAATAGGAAACCACGGAAAACCACCTTCAGGGCTGCCGGCAGTGGAGTTTGAACCACCTACTATCTCCCGAATACTGGATACTGGTCGCAGTTAAGCGACTGCAGCTATCGAGCTTGGTGAGTTGATAATAAGATGTATTTGTTGTTTCAGGGTGACTCAGGAGAGTTGATGATAAGGAGTCTTGGTTGTTTCTGGGTGACTCAGAAGAGTTGAGCATAAGATGTCTTTGTTGTTTCAGGATAACTCAGGAGAGCTGATAATAAGATGTCTTTGTTGTTTCAGGGTGACTCAGGAGAGTTGATGATAATTTGTCTTGGTTGTTTCAGGGTGACTCAGGAGAGCTGAGCATAGTATGTCTATGTTGTCTCAGGACGATTCAGGAGAGCTGATAATAAGATGTCTTTGTTGTTTCAGGATGGCTCAGAAGAGCTGATAATAAGATGTCTTTGTTGTTTCAGGGTGACTCAAGAGAGTTGATGATAAGGTGTCTTGGTTGTTTCAGGGTGACTTAGGAGAGTTGAGCATAAGATATCTTTGTGTTTCAGGATGACTCAGGAGAGCTGATAAGATGTCTGTTGTTTCAGGATGACTCAGGAGAGCTGATAATAAGATGTCTTTGTTGTTTCAGGGTGACTCAGGAGAGCTGATAATAAGATGACTTTGTTGTTTCAGGATGACTCAGGAGAGCTGATAATAAGATGTCTTTGTTGTTTCAGGGTGACTCAGGAGAGTTGATGATAAGGTGTCTTGGTCATTTCAGGGTGACTCAGGAGAGTTGATAATAAGATGGCTTTGTTATTTCAGGGTGACTCATGAGAGTTGATGATAAGGTGTCTTGGTCATTTCAGAATGACTCAGGAGAGCTGATAATAAGATGTCTTTGTTGTTCCAGGGTGATTCAGGAGAGTTGAGCATAAGATGTCTTTGTTGTTTCAGGATGACTCAGGAGAGCTGATAATAAGATGTCTTTGTTGTTTCAAGGTGACTCAAGAGAGCTGATAATATGTCTTTGTTGTTTCAGGGTGACTCAGGAGAGCTGATAATAAGATGTCTTTGTTGTTCCAGGGTGATTCAGGAAGGCTGATAATAAGATGTCTTTGTTGTTTCAGGATGACTCAGGAGAGCTGATAATAAGATGTCTTTGTTGTTCCAGGGTGATTCAGGAGGGCCCCTGGTGTGCGAGGACCGTCTCGTAGGAATTGTTAAAGGAGGTATTGGATGTGCTCTACCCAATTATCCAGGCACATACACAGAGGTGGCCTATTACTACAAATGGATACGGAGTGTGATACGCGACTACAGCAGAAATAACACTATCCCCAGCGGCTATGAGTCTTTTTACTACAAATCGTGAGCAGAAAGGTTTTTTTTCTGTGATTTAAAACAAAATGCTTTTATCAGCCTTATAGGCACCTTTGGTGTTATTTATAAAACGAGTTCCTTTAAATGGGGCACATAATTTAAGAAATATATTAACCAATAAAATTTAGACAGAACATGTATAAAGAAATTTGAGAGATAAAATAATTTTCTCTAGCCTGGATTATTGTATGTCCCTGTGAGCGGATTAAAACATCCAACTGACAAGATTAAAGATATTATAAAGAGTGAAAGTGTGTGAGTTTATTTGCACATGAAAGGTAACCTCGGGACAAGATTTCAGCAATTCCTCTAGTCCTATAGTCTGTCTAGCCTGAAAATGTGCACAATAAGTAAGTTATGGTATCAAAATTAGCCTTTCCAAGACTAATCTGATGTCAGTAGGTAAGAAATCTAAGAGAAGTGAATGTCAGATTGGGATGCAAAGCTGAAACTGATAGATAATTTCAAATATTTAGGATGTGTATTCTCCTATGGTGGTAGTATAGTAAGTGAGATTCAATCCAGGTACTAAGGCAGTGAGCTCGCATTTGCGATCAACAGTATTCTGTAAGAACGAAGTCAGCTTACGGACGAAACTATCTTTATATCGATCTTTTAGACCAACTTTGCTTTACGGGAGTGAAAGATGTGTGGACTCAGGATATCTTGTTCATAAGTTTTATTTTAAACGTTGCTTTTACGTCGCTCCGACACAGATAGGTCTTATGACGATGATGGGATAGGAAAGGCCTAGGATTGGAAGGAAGCGGTCTTCGCCTTGTGTGAAAATGGGAAACAACGAAAAACCATCTTCAGAACTGCCAACAGTAGGGTTCGAACCCACTATCCAATCCAATCAGTTTTATAGAACTACACCCCTGGGGAACATACCCTCAGGGGAGTGTTGGCGTACTCCCTAAAAGGGAGTTGCGCCAGAGGTAACTGGTCCGGTGCGCTATAAGCGCTCCTCTGCCAAAAATTTTAAGAGTTGGTGAAATGTGTATTGTTACATTGAAGAGAAGTGTGTGGAGAGAGAGAGAATAGGTCAGTGTATAGAATTAATATAGAGAAAATTACTGTGCTGATCTAATTAGAAATGGAAAAGTGCAGATTTTCTGAGTTGATTATCAGGTTTAATTAATAATAGATGGTATGAGGATTTGAAACTTCCCATACTGACGTAGCTGATGTATATGTAGCTGTTGAAATATACCGTTGTTTTTGTTAAGGAAAGGATTATTGCCTGCAATAAGTGATTGTGCCGCAGTGGTGGCTACAATCGTGCCTTGTGCTATAGTTATTGCATTTGGTAATCTTATTGTTGGCGGTTCGTTATATAACGAATTTCCTAGTTGTTGGTATAAGTTATGGCAGCAATTGTGGCAGGTGGGAGTTGGAGTCGATGAATCTAGTGAACAAGGTAGAGGTTGCACATCATGGAGGTGAGAACTTGTCCTTATTTAGGGGATAGTTGGTAAAAACGGATCTTATTTTATGGTTTTTGTGAGTGATGGAAGTTGGTTTGATTATAGCGAGGGTATAGATATTTTTGGTTCTGATAGTCAGGATTTTGTAGTATGTGCTTAAGTATTAGGATGTATTTAGGTAGTTTACAGTATGTCTGGTGTCTCTGCGATCCAGTTCATATTGCACCCATAATCGAATGGGCATAATGGATGCATAAATTAAATGATTGAAATTCGCATATGTGAAGACTACAGAAGGCAAGGAAAAGCTTGCAATTTTACAAAGCGCCACCCAAGGAGACGTACTGACTGGAAAGATATCCGTAGAGTACGCTTTAAGTCACGTGCAGGAAGTAGCTGGTTAAGTGATCTCTCAAATAAAGGTTTATGATACCGGCAAACGTGCAGACCTTCTGCTGTATTTCTCACGGGAATCGGCACGTTGGAATGTGCCCAACCCTGCTGTGGGACGGAGAAAGCAATAATACCTATCACCCCTCAATAGCCAAGTGGTTATGCCCAAGCCGCGAGGTGCGGGAAGATCTCAACCAATCATAAAATTACAAAATTTGCCGCCTTATCCTAGCGGGAATCAGTATTCAGTATTTCACGATTTGGTGAAAGAAATAGCAGTGAAATACGGTGTCCTGATCTGTGAATAATATTTGATGAATTATTCAAGCAAATGCGAGGTTAGTTATCTCTTAAATATTAAGTTTCAACTTTGTGTAGAAGAGTGGTTTCGTCCAGGAAGCAAACTGTCACGGCGGGAAAGCGCCATACGCCAACAGTAAATAGGTCGGATGACGCATTTCATTTTTTAAATAACCTACGATCATTTATGACAGCGCAGTTCAACACGTCAATCGGACCAAAAGTTGGAATATTTAGAATACATCTCCTGAACATTTGACCTACGGATAAGTGGTAAATGATCCAAGGTGCCGTAGTAATCCGCCACATCCCTTCCAGTGGAACTATTTTTGAGGTGGGGGTGTGAGTGTTTACAAAACCGACAGCAGCAGGGTGCTGATTGTTCAGTTTCACTTGAAATTTAAGTGTAAAGAGGTGACTCTTCAGAAGGCGCTAAGAGACGGCTTTGGCAGTCGAGTGAGTAAAGTCTTTATTTAAGTGAGTAAAGTCTTTAGTCAGAAGATGAACATTTAGGCAGAACTTTTATTCAACATCGGAGTATAGGAAGATAATCAGACAATCATTCCACTTAAAATGACAATAATAGTTATTTCTTGACACTTTCATAAAAGAACTCATAACGTCATGTGACAGGCGCAAAGCGGAGACGAACATTGGAAATTTTAATAACATGTAGCTGTAGAACATTCCCTTTCGTCACATGTTACTTGTACGCTAATTATCTAGTGGAGAAGTTATAGTTTCGGAGGACAGTATTTTTTATAAGATTTCTCCATATTTCACTGGGAACGTTGTATTTAATTTCCACAGTCTCATAGAACTGCCATTTCAATTGAGACCTTGGGATCAGAATATTAGTTGAGCTAATTACGCGAGGGTGACCTTATTTACTAATGGAATGCAACGGTACAAGGACTGGGGTCCAGTGTTATTGTCAGAGTAGGGTGAACGACCAGTAATCCCTTACACAAACAAACTGTGAGGGCTGAGCAGACAGCAGAGACCGCAGAGGTGATCAGGCCAGGTAACTTGTTCCAGACTTTCAACGTCCACACGTCAGGTGCCACAAGCTGTAATTTGTATTTCTTCACAAGAGTGTTTAAAATGCGTGTGTTTGTATAAAAATTTATCGTGTGCAACGCAAGTATAAAAATGGATCCAGTGCGTGTGCATAAAGCGTTGGATATCCTCATCGAGATGGAGAAGGAGCACTAAATCCATGTAACGGAGGCTGGCAGATGACCCAGCCTGCCTCCCAGCACAAAAGGTAAAGCAATGAGCATTATTTAAAAATGTAAAATAATTGAGGACTATGAACAATAAGTGATCAAATGTAGGTTAGCAATTTAGGTAGGCTTGTTAATAATAATTTCATGTACCGGATGATATAATTAGATTTTGATATCATTTGCATTTAGAGTTAGGAGTGAGGCCAAGACAGTTATATCTAACGATTCGGGATATAAATGCTATGGCGTCACAGTAATAATAATAATAATAGTAATAATAATGATATAATAATAATAACATAATAAATATGATAGTCAGATAGATCTTCGTACTTTCCTCAGGAGTTTTATCACATATTTTTGAATCATTTTCTAGCGTGAGCTATTGTTTTGACACATGGGAATCCTAATATTTATTATGTAATTCATGTCTAGTGTAATTTCAGATTTTAACGTAATAATAATAATAATAATAATAATAATAATAATAATAGGGAATGTTATTTGATGACATTTGATTTTATGGATGCTGCCGTGTTATTTTTGATGTTTAATTAGCTGTAATTGTTGCGCATCCAATTTTGTATTTCATGTTCGCGTGATCACATTTTTAGTGAACCGTTTGCGGGTCTCATACCTTTTATTTCTGTGATGTAAAGTTTAACCCGAAACTTTGTTTTCTTTACGAGTACATTGGATTCATATTATTGATAGCTGTGTATTTGGCAGGCAATCTCGTTATTACGGTCGATAAATAAAGACAGGGAAACCATTGACAGTCAGCTCTGATAATTCATGACATCTGAGAGTGAAATAAGATCAAGAAAATGGATAAAGAAATAGTAATGTCCCTAATGACGATAATTATGAAATGAAAATGTGAGATTTGAAGACCATGTCGTATAATAGTGTCGTAATAACGTATATGTGAACGACACAATGTGTTATTGAAGTTATTTCGCCCGCGTGATATGAGCGAGGCTATGTTGAGAAGCGCTACGATAAAAATAATGTGATGAATAAATAGAATTGAGAGATAAACAATTTAACTGCCAAAGTTAAATTTCGATGTCATGTGTGATAGTTGTAGGCGGAAAGCCTGTGTATTTCAAATATTTTCCAGGGACAACATGGTTCTCGGAAACAGAAATTTGAGAGTCCGAGTCCAGTCATGAACAGAGCGACCGAACAATGGGTAGTTTTGATAGTCATTGTGATCATTGATGACATAATATTCAGAGTTAATATCCGTAAAAGATGGAGTAATGTCATGCCTAGTTACGTCTGATATTAAGAGGTTGCCGTCAAATTCACTTAGTTGTTATTTGAATCATTTGGGAGTTATTTCCACATCACGATTTTGCGTGTTGTATTTCAAATTTCGATAGGCAGTGATCACATGTACCTTGAGATTTTTTTGTTATGTTTTTTTTTCTTTTCCTTGGTGGATATTTTATCACCGTATTTTTTATAGCGTCTGATGGTACGTGAATATTGTGTTGGTTAAGTGATGTAAATAGGTAGAGTAGTCAGGTTATTTTGAATTTAGTCGTTTCTTCTGGAGCAGTCGTTTTTCCATTTGTCATGTTTATTTTGTACATAAATATTTCATACATACATACATACATACATACACTATCATTATAGACTGTTACGCCTTTCAGCGTTCAGTCTGCAAGCCTCTGAGAATTTACTAAACGTCGCCACAATCCTCCATTTGCAACTAGTGTTGTGGCCTCATTTAGTTCTATACCTCTTATCTTTAAATCGTTAGAAACCGAGTCTAACCATCGTCGTCTTGGTCTCCCTCTACTTCTCTTACCTCCATAACAGAGTCCATTATTCTCCTAGGTAACCTATCCTCCTCCATTCGTCTCACATGACCCCACCACCGAAGCCGGTTTATGCGTACAGCTTCATCCATCGAGTTCA
This sequence comes from Anabrus simplex, assembly GCF_040414725.1. NCBI lineage: Eukaryota > Metazoa > Arthropoda > Insecta > Orthoptera > Tettigoniidae > Anabrus > Anabrus simplex. Next base: position 60,840,734 of record NC_090265.1, on the reverse strand, counting down.
TTCCTAAATTAGCCTTTATCTCCTCATTCCGAGTACCCTCCTGCCATTGTTCCCACCTGTTTGTACCAGCAATCATTCTTGCTACTTTCATGTCTGTTACTTCTAACTTATGAATAAGATATCCTGAGTCCACCCAGCTTTCGCTCCCGTAAAGCAAAGTTGGTCTGAAAACAGACCGATGTAAAGATAGTTTCGTCTGGGAGCTGACTTCCTTCTTACAGAATACTGCTGATCGCAACTGCGAGCTCATTTCATTAGCTTTACTACACCTTGATTCAATCTCACTTACTATATTACCACCCTGGCAGAACACACAACCTAAATACTTGAAATTATCGACCTGTTCTAGCTTTGTATCACCAATCTGACATTCAATTCTGTTGAATTTCCTACCTACTGACATCAATTTAGTCTTCGAGAGGCTAATTTTCATACCATACTCATTGCACCTATTTTCAAGTTCCAAGATATTAGACTGCAGGCTTTCGGCACAGTCTGCCATTAAGACCAAGTCGTCAGCATAGGCCAAACTGCTTACTACATTTCCACCTAACTGAATCCCTCCCTGACATTTTATACCTTTCAGCAGATGATCCATGTAAACTATGAACAGTAAAGGTGAAAGATTACAGCCTTGTCTAACTCCTGTAAGTACCCGGAACCAAGAACTCATTCTACCATCAATTCTCACTGAAGCCCAATTGTCAACATAAATGCCTTTGATTGATTTTAATAATCTACCTTTAATTCCATAGTCCCCCAGTATGGTGAACATCTTTTCCCTCGGTACCCTGTCATATGCTTTCCCTAGATCTACGAAACATAAACACAACTGCCTATTCCTCTCGTAGCATTTTGCAATTACCTGGCGCATACTGAAAATCTGATCCTGACAGCCTCTCTGTGGTCTGAAACCACACTGGTTTTCATCCAACTTCATCTCAACGACTGATCGCACCCTCCCTTCCAAGATGCCAGTGAATACTTTGCCTGGTATACTAATCAATGAGATACCTCGATAGTTGTTGCAATGCTTCCCGTTTCCTTGCTTGCAGATAGGTGCAATTACTGCTTTTGTCCAATCTGAAGGTACCTTACCAACACTCCACGCTAATTTTACTACTCTATGAAGCCATTTCATCCCTGTCTTCCCACTATACTTCACCATTTCAGGTCTAATTTCATCTATTCCTGCTGCCTTATGACAATGGAGTTTATTTACTATCCTTTCCACTTCCTCAAGCATAATTTCACCAACATCATTTTCCTCCTCCCCATGAGCTTGGCTGTTTGCAACACCACCATGATGATTTCCTTTTACATTGAGAAGATCTTCAAAATATTATCTCCACCTCTCCAGTGATTCCCTGGGGTCAATTATGAGTTCACCTGAATTACTCAAAACACTGTTCATTTCCTTTTTCCCTCCCTTCCTAAGATTCTTTATTACTGTCCAGAAAGGTTTCCCTGCTGCTTGACCTAGCCTTTCCAGGTTATTACCAAAATCTTCCCACGACTTCTTTTTGGATTCAACAACTATTTGTTTCGCTCTGCTTCCTTCATCTACGTACCAATTCCTGTCTGCCTCGGCCCTTGTTTGGAGCCATTTCTGATAAGCCTTCTTTTTACGTTTACAGGCTGCTCTCACTTCATCATTCCACCAAGATGTTCGCCTTTTCCCATCTGTACACACAGTTGTTCCTAGGCATTCCCTTGCTGTTTCTACTACAGCATCCCTGTATGCCACCCATTCACTTTCTATATCCTGAACCTGCTTACTGTCTACTGTTCGAAACTTCTCACTAATCATATCCATGTACTTCTGTCTAATTTCCTCGTCCTGGAGATTTTCCGCCCTTATTCGTTTGCAGACAGATTTCACTTTCTCTACCCTAGGCCTAGAGATACTTAGTTCACTACAGATCAGATAGTGGTCTGTATCATCGAAAAATCCCCGAAAATCTCGTACATTCCTAACAGATTTCCTGAATTCAAAGTCTGTTAAGATATAGTCTATTATGGATCTGGTACCCCTAGCCTCCCATGTGTAGCGGTGAATAGCCTTATGCTTGAAGAATGTATTCGTAACAGCTAAACCCATACTAGCACAGAAGTCCAGCAAACGCTTCCCATTCCCATTAGCTTCCATATCTTCCCCACATTTACCAATCACTCTTTCGTATCCTTCACTTCTATTCCCAACTCTCGCATTGAAATCGCCCATTAGCACTATGCTATCCTTGCTGTTCACCCTGACCACGATGTCACTCAATGCTTCATAAAACTTGTCAACTTCATCCTCATCTGCACCCTCACATGGTGAATACACGGACACAATTCTTGTCTTAATTCCTCCCACTGACAAATCTACCCACATCATTCGCTCATTTACGTACCTAACAGAAACTATGTTGCGTGCAATGGTATTCCTGATAAAGAGCCCTACCCCAGAGTCTGCCATTCCCTTTCTAACACCCGTCAAGTACGCCTTATAATCTCCTATCTCTTCCTCATTATCTCCCCTTACCCGAATATCACTTACTCCTAGCACATCCAGATGCATCCTCTTTGCTGACTCAGCCAGTTCTACCTTCTTTCTTCCATAAGCCCCATTAATATTGATAGCTCCCCATCGAATTCCATTTCATTCGCCAAGTTGTTTCCAAGGAGTCCCTCGCCTGTCAAATGGGAGTGGGACTCCATTACTCCCATAGGTCCGAGGCTTGCTTAAAGTGTTCTGAGCTCGGTAAATTCATGAAGCAGGATGCTGCCCTACTTGCACATAGTCCAAGTGAGGATCTCTCCTCTAACGGGTTATGGACCACCGGTGAATTGTGTAGTCCTAGCCGCCTGAGCACAAGGAGGGTCATGACTCAGAATATGTCCGAGATGCCCACTCCCATTCCATAGCAACTGGTATCCCGACTCTCAGGACCACTTACTAGGCCACTCAGCCGTTGCCCATGGTTCACGAACTAGGACGTGACTACAGTAACCCACAAACAGGAACCATGTGTTAGGTTAATAGATCACTGATGGTTCATAGTCAAAAATCAATGTAGTAGGTATGCTCAAGCAGTAAGACAATTGTAACTAACAAGCTTTTGAAATCCACTACAAATTTATTTAGATAAATGAATCGAACTTTAATGATAAAGTTCTGTCGTGAGTGCCGCAAATTAATTAATTAAACAAGATGGAATCCGCCTCCATCAAAGTTGAGATCATAATTTATTCATTTCCAATGGAAATACAGGTAGCGGCAGACTAGATTAAAAAAACTAATTTGTAAAAGGGTCGAACTCATTTAATAACATAAAATTTTTGGCACTTAGCCTAATTTATTTTATTTATTTAAGTGTACAGACTATCACAGTTAATAAGATGTGAATCAACTAAATAAGTGATTGTTAGTACTCAGTGTTTGGTATGATAATTTTCTTGGTTCAACCACGAAGTATTAAATGTTTGGCAAAGTTATATAAAACGGCAAGGGATACCGTGTTCATGGAAACTGTCTTTATTTACACATGGTTACTGTACACCAGTATTAATTGGCAGTTAGGTGGTTGCCAATTTGATATGAACTTGATTTAACAAACTTAGGAAGCCCATAATTAATAAGTCAGTGTGATTAATTAGTTAATCAATTAATAATAATACAAATTCAGTAGACTGAAGGGACGATTCAAGTGTGTTTTAAGAGGTGTTATTCAAATGAGGCTGTATATTTGTTAGACCAGCAGTCTGTTGTGGTCGTGTCATGTACATGAGAGACATAGGTTCGATGGTGATCATCATTATTAAATTTTTTCGACCTTCAGTCGAAATCATTAAGGCGGATGATTAATTGTTGTAAAGGTTTTTAAATTGTTTTAATTTCAATAATTCTATTTAATTTTATTTGATTTCACTCCATTTAAATTTCATTTCTCACATTTTGCCAATTTTTGTTAATAAATCATTTTATAATTTACACTTAATTCAGTCTTTGGGTACCGTCATTTACTAGTTAGCTGACCCCCCATCTTTCATTTCCTCACCCTCGATATTGTGTGGCCCGTCAACCCCGAGGAGAGCTGAAGGACGTAACCACCCCTGGGGAGAGGAGAGTCTACGCGAGCGGTAGGTATTATTTTTATGTCATTCTTTACAGGAGCAGTCGGCGCATCAGACAAGTAAGAAGAATGCCGCATCGGGTGCCTTAGAAGGGCACAATATCGTCCTAGGCTATTGATGGGTGGATTTGTGTGATTTTCTGTGCTCTGATAAAATTTACTTGTTAGTTTAACTGCAAAGTCTAGAACATATGAGATTTTGGTTTTGGTGTGTATTTCATGAGTAGAAGCTGTGTTATTTTTAGTTGCTAATCTAAGGACCCAGTTTTGTATACGTAGTAGTTTCTAGATACTGGATTTAGATACAAAACCAATGGCAGGGAAGCCGTAAGTTAATATGGGCCGGATGAAAGTGGTGTAGATGATTTGTACGGTCTTTTGTGAGAGATAATTTTTGTGATGTGTCAGTGGATAAGGCATGAGTATGCGAGGCATGGCACGCTGTACTGTGTTTTGTATGTGAGAGGAAAGTGTCAGCCTAGAGTCGAAAGTGATTCCTAGATAAGTGTGGTTATTGGACCATTGTATATCTTCATTATGTAGTGTGAGGTTGTGGGTAGGATGGTTGTATCTTCTAGTAAAGTGAATCGCTTTTGTCTTAGTGGTATTTACCTTGATTTTCTAGTTAATTACCCAAGGTTCTAGGACACTGAGATGATGTTGTAGATACTGTGTCACTAGATCGGGGTTTCTGCTTTTTTTCTAAAATGGCTGTGTCATCGGCATGAATTGCTGTGGTGATGTGTTGTGTTTGAGGAATATCATTAATGTAAACTAGGAATATAATTGGTCCTACTATGCTTCCTTGTGGGACGCCGGCATGTATGTTCATAATATTGAACTTTATTTATTGATAGAGGTGTAGAATTTTCGATTTGTTAAATACTGATTTAGTTTTTTAATGTAGGTGGGGTGTAGGTTTAATTAAATTAGTTTGTATATTACATTTAAGTGGTTGACACAATCGAAGGCTTGTGCATGACATAAATCCAGATGAATTAAATGCCCACTTTACTAGAGAAATAGTTAATACCCACCCTCATATTATACAAACAACAATAAATTCTCTCCAGTCTACTCCGTTGCCACAACGGCCTTTGTTCGAATTTCGTAAAGTAAATGAAAACGATGTAAGAAGAAAACTAACATCAATCAAATCGCGAGCAATCGGAGTGGACGACATCCCGATATCCTTCGTCGTTACCTTGATAGATGTAGTACTGCCAATTTTAACCCACATATGTAACTGACTATCGACCTGTCTGTATACTTTCTTCACTTTCGAAAGTCTTAGAAAAACTCATGCATGAACAACTGCTGCAATATTTGATGCACCATTCGTTACTTGATCACCTGCAATCTGGATTTAGAAAAGGACATAGTACATCTACTGCTCTTCTAAAAATTACGGATGACGTAAGAAAAGCAATGGACGAACGTAAGGTGACCGTGCTCATTCTCCTAGACTTCAGCAGTGCTTTTGACACTATCAGTACGGACATATTAATAGCGGAATTGCATTCCTTCCATCTTAGCCACGCTGCTCTCAAATTGTTCGCTTCCTACCTCCATAACCGACGACAGTGTGTTGTCATGTATGATAAGAGAACGGAGTGGAAGTACAAAGTTAATGGTGTGCCACAAGGTTCTATACTCGGCCCCCTGTTATTTATTTTATATTTGAATGACATCTCTTCTAAGTTGAAAAACTGCAACTACCATCTCTATGCCGACGACCTTCAAATTTACTGCCACACAAAAGTGAATGACATAAATGCAGCTATTGAAAATATGAACCGAAATTTAGAGCAGATCAGCTGTTATGCAGCTGAGAATTCTCTCTCCATCAACCCAACGAAAACACAAGCTATCATACTAGTGCAGAGAAAACTGCTTGCCCATCTACACAGTCTACAAATTCCAGTAATTCAACTAAATGGCGTTGCTATCCCACTCTGTAAATCAGTAAAAAGCCTTGGAGTCACTATAAATGAAACTTTAAACTGGGATGAGCATGTCACTAACGTATGCAGGAAAGTTCACTCATCACTTCATCCCCTTAAGATTCACCAGACCGTATTACCTCTCAACTTAAAAATAAAACTGGTTCAAACATTGATACTTTCAATTTTTAACTATTGTGATGTTGTGTTGCTGGATGCAACCGAGGAACAAAATAGGAAATTGCAGAGAGCTTTAAACTCCTGCATTAGATTGATCTTTTCATTGAATTTTGCCTCGCATGTATCCCCTTTTTATGCACGACTTTCTTGGTTAAAAGTAGAGCAGCAGAGGAATCACCATGTATCAACCCTTATCTATCGACTCTTGACTGAAAATATACCTGAATATCTCTCCAGTAATTTCCGTTTTCTATCCTCCTTTCATGACCGTGACACGCGATCTGGGTCAACAATTGCAATACCTCCACATCATACATCTGCCTTCAGTAATTCTTTCCTTGTGTCGGGCGCTAGAATATGGAATGCTTTACCCCCTGAAATTAGAAATTGTTCCTCATTAATTACCTTCAAAAGACAGTCTAAAGATTTCCTCTTGAATATGTAGGCTATATCATGTAGTTATGTGTGAATGTGTGAGTGAATGTCTGGAGTAAATAGTTCCCAAAAGTTCACATAAATTACTGTTATTTTTTATGAATTACACCTAGAGTAGTTAATATTGAATTTATTTATTATTTTTCTAATTTTAGACTTAGGATGTAATCTTTTAGTATTAGACTATATTAAGTTATATTAATATTATATTACATACACTGTGTTAAGTTAGAATATTAAGTTTGGATTCAGTATTAAGCCGCATAATGTGGTTATGTGTAAGAGAGGGCCAAGAGCCCTAACTTCGCCACAAATAAAGACATCAATAAATAAATAAATAAAATAATCAAGGAACATGGCTGTTGTACTTTGGCGGTGTTGAAATACCAGTGTAGTGTGTTCTGTAACTCTGAGTAGTTGATGTGTTGTGGAATTTTTGTCTGAATCCGTGTTGTTCATTGATTAGTTGTTGATTTATAGAATGAATTATTCTATTGTATAACAACCTTTCGAATACATTGGAGATCATGCTTAATAAGCTAATAGGTCGATAGTTATATGGAAGTCTAGGATTTTTGCCCGATTTGGGAAAGCAGATTATTTTGGCAACTTTCCAATGATCTGGATAGTATTCGAAAGCTAGCAAGCTGTTTAAAATATTTGTTAGTAGATTAATCATTTGCTTAGTTAGATTTTAAGTAGTGGATTAGGGATTTCATCATTACCGGCTGCTTTTTGATTAGATAGGTGTTTTATAGTGTTTCTAACGTCTTATGGGTTAAATGGGCGGATGGCTGACTGAGTTGGTGTGTTTAAGTAGTTGGTTACAGTTATTTTGACATGATTATCGTGTTGATGATTTATGAGGTTATTATTGAGTTTTAATTGGTCCTTTAGAGTATCTGCAAGTGTTTGAGCTTTATCTTTATTGGCTATTGCTACGTTACCATTTATTTTATTTTTAGGGGGATTTGTGTTCGAGTTTTACTGAAAATTTTAGTTGTTATCCAAAGAATGTTAGGTTTAATTTTGTTCAGTTTATCATTCCATTGTTTATTGCGGTACTTTAAGAGTTCTCTTTTAGTTTTAGAATGTAAGCGATTAAATTCAATTTTTGATTGGGGGGTTTTAGTTCTTTGAAATTTAGTTCTTGCTTTGTTTCTATCATGTATGAGTTGGGTGATGTTGTCAGGTAAGATATTGTGTGGTGTAGGTGGTGTAAATCGTATGTTGGCTTTTGCTGCAGTGAGTAAGATATTTGTGAAGATTGTAATGGCTTTATCTATATTATGTGTACAGTTCAATTGTGGTATGGAAATGGAGTTATGTAGGATGTCTAGTTGTTTAGTGTATTCATCCCAGTCGATGCGTGATGTGTCAATGAATTTGTGAGTGCTTTTGTATTGTATGTTAACTTCTAGTTTGATAAGTACAGGTCTGTGATCAGAGCGTATGGCTTGCATGGTATCTATTGTGCCGGATGTTTTTAAGTAGTGCTATGTCTATGAACTCTTCGTGAGGTGTATTGTTTCTAGTGTAGTTGAAGGTAGGTTCTAGAGGTGCTATAACGAAATAATTGTTTTAGTGGTTTCTGAGTTGAGTGCCGTGTGAATTAATTACTGTGTTGTGCCAGTCTGTGTGTTTTGGGTTTAGGTCTCCAGCAATAATTACTTGATCATGGTCTAGCAGTATGTCAATGCCTTGAGTTCGTAGTCGCCTTTTGGGTGAAGATAGGCAGATATTAGTGTCGTTCTGGTGTTATTATTGTTGTCTATTTGAATGACAGTGTCTTCTATTGCGTGTGTGTCTGGGAGAAAGATATGTGAATGTGAGATGTTTCTTTGAATTACTTTAATTGCTATTACGGGTTCCTCCTTCTGCATCTCGAGATCGTGCAACTGGTCGGTCTGTCCTGTAAATCAAATGATTGGGGAGGGTGAAGCGTTTGTGTGGAAGTAGTTTTGTTTCCTGTATGAGCATAATGTTAATATTGTGAGTGGTGTATTTTAATAATTCTTTCTTTTTGGCTGGGTCGTTGAGACCATTGGCATTCCAAGTTGATATATTTAATTGTTATGTACCCATAATTGGTTGAAGGAAGTCTGAGTTTGATGAGTAGTTGGTCGATGCTTTGTATAAGAGTGGAATGAGATGTGCGATAATTGACTTGAGTTGATGTTGAAGTTGTTGCAGGATTAGTTGTTGTGATCGTGAGATTTGATTACTGACAACTATTGAAAGCAATGCTAGTTTGTAATTTCCAGGAGTTTGTAGGTTTGAAGTATTGGATGTGTTGAGGGGTGAGATTTGGGGTGGAAGGGAGGGTGGCGTGGTGATATCAGTTTGAGAAGATATGGGGTGGGCTGTTCATATTTGTGAAGATGTGAGGGGCACTGTTGATGTTAGTGATGCTGTGTATAATTTTCTGTTTGTGTGTTTATTTGTGTGACTTCATTTGGTTTTGTTGGTGGGTTGGCTATGTTTTGTTCTGTTGGGTGTGGTGTTAGAGGTAGTAGTGTTGACGAGGGTAGACGGAAAATTGTCTTCTCTAAGTAGTATTTTGGGGGTCAGAATCATTATTAAGTTTCAAGAGCAAGTCATATCTGTGTGATATTGGAATTGTGCTAGTGAGTGTTGCTGGAAGGTGCTTTGAGGAATGTTGACAAGTTGATGTTTGATTTTTGAGCTTGAGGTGGTAGTTGAGGAGGCTGTCGTTGTGCTGGTAGTGGTTGTGATTATTGAGCTGTTTGAGCATTTGGGGAAGGAAGCGACATGGTTCCCACCGCAGTTGGCTCAGTCCTTCCGGGAGTTTGCTGGTGCATAGCAGTGATTTGTGGTCGCCAGCGCATTTAACACATCTGGGTGGGAAGAAACAATGTGTGCGTGAGTGCCCAAAGACCTGACAGTAATATCATTGAACAATACTTCTGGATTGTGGGTTATCGCGTGCCTTTGAGGGTTCAGCCTTTATGGCCATATTAAAGATATTAGTGATATTTTTGATGCCAATGTTTTGCCGGGTTGGTTCATAGCTGACTAGAAACAATGGTAGAATTTTCTTGATGGTCTTCCCATTGTTGTCTAGTTCTTGTGTTGTTTTAGTGATTTGCTGAATAAAGGCAGGTTTATGGCCTTTATCCTCAAAGTCTGCCATTATTTCTCTTTCTTTTTTGGCTAGTTGCTTTACGTCGCACCGACACAGATATGTCTTATGACGACGATGGGACAGTGAAGGGCTAGGAGTGGGAAGGCAGTGGCCGTGACCTTAATTAAGGTACATCCCCAGCATTTGCCTGGTGTGAAAATGGGAAACCACGAAAAACCATCTTCAGGGCTGCCGACAGTGGGGTTCGAACCTACTATCTCCCGAATATTGGATACTGGCCGCAATTACGCGACTGCAACTATCGAGCTCGGTGCCATTATTTCAGAGAGGAGTGTAGTAGTGGTGTGACGCCGGTTCTGATCCACTTTGGGGTGGGGGGTGGGGTGGGGGTGGGCGGGGGCGTGGTCTGTGCTCTGATTGGTTGGGGGGTGGGGGTGGGGGCGTGGCCTGTGCTCTGATTGGTGGGTGGTTGGGGGCGGGGCTTTGCTCTGATTGGTGGGTGGGGGCGGGGCTTTGCTCTGATTGGTGGGGTTGGGTAGTGCTGGGGGGAGGGTGGGTGTGTTGGTCTGTCTCTGTGGGGGAGGTGAGCGTGCGTGCGCGCGCGCGCGTGCAGGGTGGTGGGGGCGGGGTGTGGCCTCCACCCCCTTGGCGTAGGGGGGTTACGTTTCCCCCTTTGTGCAGCTGTGTGTGGCAGGTGCGCGCTCCCCTCCCGCTGAGTCAGCCTCGCTCCCCTCCCCTCGCTCCCCCCGCTGAGTCAGCCTCGTTCCCCCCTCGCTCCCCCAGCTGAGTCAGCCTCGTTCCCCTCGCTTCCTTTGTTCTTTTGTGTGTGTGGCAGGTGCGCTCTCCCACTGAGTTGGTTTGCACGTGCGCTCTCCCGCTGAGCCAGCATCCTTTATCTCCTATTTTTAAACATGCATGCACGTGCGCCCTCCCGCTGAGTTGGTTTGCACGTGCGCTCTCCTGCTGCGATGAGTTTAGTATATATATAGCCAGCATTCGTTTGTGGAAACGTATTCGCTGGTTCTGCAACCTTGCTTGTGTACATCTGTGATCTATTACATATATCCTTGATTGCTGCTCGCGCTGTTCGGGATTGACCAGAGATTTGATTCACACCTAATCTTTTGGTAAGTTTTTCTCTCTGTTTCTTTGTAACGCAATGTAATAAGTTATAACTTGATTGAATAGAGAGGATAATATTAGGATTTCTTTTTTTTTGGTTTCAGAGTGTGATTTAACTGTTTGCTATCAAGTAATGGACTTGTTGAAGAAACTTTCTACTTTATCCAAATCAAGAGGAAGCGAGTATAGACCGCTAGATCAATTAGCGGTCAATGAAGTTTACAATGTACTCTCGTACCGAGCTGTTAAAACTCGGTACGGGAGGCGAATTGTTGCAGATATTTTAGAAAAATCTGGTGACGAAGAGGTGGCAACATCAGTATTTTTACCAGCTCAGTACCAAGAACTAACCGATAACGACGTGGAGGAATTAAATCAAAGGGGATTGAAGCTCATATATAAAGGCAAAATAAATTCACGTAACGAGGTAGATTTTGTTAAATAGAAAGTTTAAAATGTTTGCTTTAATATTTTAACATTGTTCATGCATGTATAGGGGGAAGGCGCTAGAATCTTCCCTACCTATGTTTTATCTACCATAGTTTTTAGCTGTGTTTATATGTGTGCCTAAGCTGTTTTTTGTTTATATGTGTGCCTAAAATATGAAATATAAGCATATAAGTGTAAGACAGAGAGAAGGAATCGAACAGTTAGTTATAGTTTCTTCATGTCTTGAGGGTTGTAAGGCAGAAGAAGAAGAAGAAGAAGACTGTTGGTTAAACAATATTACACCCTTAACGTTTACTGTATACACATCAGATTCTTCGAAAGAATACTATCAAGAGCACAGGAAAAATGTTGATGAGTGTGTGTTACGTGTGATATTACAGACTCCAGGGTTGGATAAAAATGCTCATTTTTTAATAATATCTGGTTATAACTACAAAACTCTAAGGTTTGAATCGAATGTGATAGTGTTTACTGATATGTACAGTAAGATATATCAACAGCATTTGTTATGCAGTCTTCAAGATGAGTGTGATTCCGAACTAATTCACTGTTCTTGTGACGTTATACATTCCCCGTATTCGTGGATTCAAAAACAGTTATTGAACTACAATACGGATGTACATACTGTGTACAGCAACTGTCATTACTGTCTATTTAAAGTAAAGAAATTATGTCAAATGTATTAATGTTTATTGATATGTACAGTAAGGTATATCATTAGCATTTGTTATGAAGTCTTGAGAACAAGTGTGATTTGAAACTAATTCCTTGTTCTAGTAGCATTATACATTCCTTCCGCAATGGTGGATTCATGCGGATGTACATAACTGTTTTTGCTGTTTTTTATTAAAAATAGAGAAATTAGGTAAACAATGATGGAACCAAAACGTTTGAGGTTGTCAGAAGAACTTTCCTTTTCTTTGGATAATGTAACAAACAATTATAAATTTGAAGAATTTTTAAGTGACACATACACCTCCGTAGAGAGTATGTTAGAACAATGTGGTTTGGACAGAGGGTTGAATGTGTCTGTAGACGTTATTCCATCAACTCATCTTTCAATCTATGAACCCACGTTAATTGAAAATACAAATGAATTGAATACATATTGGGTAAATCTAGTTGACAGTCTAAAGAATTGTATACAAAACAATTGTTTAAGCAAAGTAACTGTAAGAGTAGAAAAATGTTGTATGGCTTGGACATTACTAGAAACTAGTTACAGGACGCGTATGTTTACAGGGTCAATTAGAAATAGTTGTGAGTTGAAGGATCCTAAATTGTTTTTGGAAAGGTGTTACATATGGTTTAAAAAGTATGTGCAAAAAGCGTTAGAAAGCAGTGCGCTTAAAGTAAACACATCATTGATATCTGAACACATATTGCCTAGTTCGGATCAGACAACTAAACTTCACACCAACACCAAAAATCATATTATTACTATTGCAACAGATTTACGAGACTGGTATGAAGAAAATGTTGTGCAAGAGACCTTAACCAAATTGAGTCGCTATCCAGAGAGAGATTCTGGGTGGGCTCTTAAGTCGCTGTTGGAACTGCGAATAAACATAAATTCATATGTAGGATTTCATGCAGGTCACCATTTGAAATTACCTAAAGCCATACGGGATAAGAAAGCTGTTGTTAATGTACAATGCAACGATGACGACTGTTTTGTATGGTCAATTGTAGCTGCTCTTAACCCAGCAAGAACGCATACCGAGCGTCGATCATCATATCCAGACTATAGAAGTGTTTTAAACTTAGAAGGAATTTCATTTCCTATGGAAATGCAAAAGTTGTCTAAATTTGAAAACCAAAACGATATATCAGTGAATGTGTATGGAGTAATGTATGAAAATGGAAAGTGGATGTATGCAGGGCAAGATAGCAATCAACCGTTTACAATTGTACCTATTTACATTACAAAGAAATTAGAGGGTTCTGCAAGGAAGCATGTAAACCTATTGCTGCTCCAAACGGAACAAGATAACGTTGTATACCATTTTTCGTGGATCAAATCTCTATCTCGGTTAGTGTCTTCAACAGTTAACAAACATAATCATAAGATCTATGTGTGTGAACGCTGTTTATCATACTTTGGTACACAACCCAGACTAGATAACCACATGGTTACGTGTAGTCAATTTAATCCTGTAAAGTTAGAAATGCCGAAAGAGAATGAAAAAATAATCAAGTTCATTCATTATAAACATAAAGAAATAGTTCCTTTTACTATTTATGCTGACATCGAATGCGTTTTGAACCCGATTGACACGGCTATGCCAAACAATGAAACTTCCTATACAGCTCCCTTGAATTATCACAGAGCGCACAGTATCGCTTACTATTTGCATTGTTCTTACAATGAAACATACAGTAGATTTAATTTATATCGCGGAGACGATTGTTGCGAATGGTTTGTTAGAGAATTATCTAGTATTGTTCAAGATATAGCACATTATTATGTTCAAGTAGTTCCGAAAGAGGAACTTAATAGAGATCAGGAAGAAGAATATTTAGGAGCAACTACTTGTCATATTTGCGAAAAAGAGTTTGTCGCAACAGATGTTAAAGTTAAAGATCATGACCACTTAACTGGAAAATTTCGTGGTGCTAGTCACCAGTGTTGTAATCTACAGTACACCTTACCGAATTACATACCAGTCTTTTTTCATAATTTGAGTGGATACGATAGTCATTTTATTATCAAACAATTGTGTGAGAAGATTGTAGAGGTAGAGGAGAATGATGATAATGCGAGTGAGGTATTTAATCCAGGAAGGGTAACATTAATACCTACTAATACAGAACGCTATAAGTCGTTTACTAAAGTTGTTCCTGTTGTTGATAGTAAAGCTTTCAGGTCGTTGCAATTACGATTTCTTGATTCATTCAACTTCTTAGGCAGTTCATTAGAGAAATGTGCTTTGTACATGAACAATGATGCTAAACATATCACGCGGAAATATTTTCCAGACGCTGTTCATTTCGAATTGATGTGTCAAAAAGGTGTTTTTCCTTACGAATATGTAAAGGAAATAAGCGTATTAGATGAAAGAAGTTTACCACCAAAAGATATGTTTGGTAGTTTGCTTACTGGTAGTTCTATTTCTGAGATAGAATATGAACGAGCACAACGTGTATGGAAAACTTTTAATTGTGTTACTTTGGGTGACTATTCAGATTTGTATTTGAAAACTGATGTGCTACTTTTGGCAGATATTTTTGAAAACTTTAGGAAGGTGTGCAGAGAGACTTATGGGTTGGATCCTGCTCATTATTTTACTGCTCCTGGTTTAGCTTGGAGTTCGCTTCTAAAGACAACAAAAGTTCACATAGAACTCATCACCGATGTGGATATGATGCAATTTGTAGAAAGAGGTATTCGAGGAGGAGTAGTATATTGTGCTCATAGGTATGTTGAAGCTAACAATAAATACATGAGCGATTACAACCCAGAAATACCTGACTCTTATTTACTGTACTTGGATGTAAATAACCTATATGGGTGGGCTATGATGCAGTATCTCCCAGTAGGCAATTTTTCTTGGGTAGAAAATGTAGATGAATTTGATGTGCTAAATGTAGATGATGAATCTGAAATAGGTTATATTTTAGAAGTGGATTTATTATATCCTAGAGAAATACATGATTGACATAACGATTTTCCACTTTGTCCTGAAATGAGGAAATCTCCTGCACAAAAGGCTCTTCCTAAACTTATGACAACACTACATAATAAACATCGGTATGTGTTGCATTATCGAAACTTGAAACAATGTTTAAAGTATGGTTTGCAATGTTTAAAAATTTACAGAATACTACAATTTAATCAAGCTCCTTGGATGAAACCTTACATTGAATTGAATACAGAAAAACGTAAGCAAAGCACAAACGATCTTGATAAAAACTTTTTCAAGTTAATGAATAATTCCGTTTTTGGTCGCACACTAATGAATGTGAGAAAGTTTAGGGATGTTAAATTGACAACACGTTGGGATGGACCTTTTGGTGCTGGGCGTTTAATAGCGCAACCTACCTTTAAGAAACGAGTCATTTTTGATGAATCGTGTGCAGCTATTGAAATGGAAAGGGTGATAGTCAAGAGCGATAAACCAATGTTTGTAGGAATGACGATATTAGACTTATCTAAAACAAAGGTAGTTGATTTTCATTATGCGTACATGAAGCAAAAGTATCCAAAGGAGGGAGACCTTACATTAGTGTATACTGATACAGATAGCCTTATTTATCATATAAAAACTAAGGATGTTTACGCAGATATAAAGGAAGATATTGCTGAATGGTTTGATACAGGAGACTATTCAGAGGATAATCCTTATAGAATTCCTAGAATGAATAGACGTGAAATAGGCTACATGAAGGATGAATTGTCGGGTGTGTTGTTTTGTAAATTTATTGGACTTAGAGCAAAAATGTATGCTATAAAAACAGAAAAGAAAACTGTAACAAAAGCCAAAGGTGTAAAATCTACAGCGAATTTGACAATAGATGATTATGAGGAGTGTTTCAGAGAAAATAAGCATATGATGAAAAATCAGTATTCTATACAATCAAATCTTCATCATGTGTTTACTGTGTGTCAAAACAAAGTAGTTTTAACACCAGATGATGATAAACGATACATACAATCAGATGGTATTTCAACTTTAGCGTGGGGTCATTACCGCATTGATGGTGATAGTAAAGAAGTATAAGAAGTATGATGTTTCATGTACTAATTAAAATGTATGTACAGGAACTAACAAATTATTTGTGTACCTATTTGATTGTTATTAAAGTATAAATGAAGTGATTATATATGTAATTAAATGTAAAAGAGCTAGTTTGTAAAAATAAAAATAATAAATTTATATATATTGCTTGTTTTTATTTTAACAATAAGGAAGGTGGTGAAATAAATAATACACAAAAGAGGTTATATGATATTTATTTAATCAAGACACATATACAAAAAATGTGTATATAAACATAATTACACCATCTTTTTTATTATTTATTCCTTTGGACAGCAAGGACTATTATAATACATCTCCTTCACCTTTTTTTGTTTACACATACGACAGTCCTTCTTCATACTGGGAGTACCATCTATTTGAGTAGTAGCGTTTGGATCGTTGTTGAAGTAATGTTCATAACAATATTCATATTCAGGATGTTTTTCCTTGAATTCATCTGGCAGTATGTTCCAAAGAAAAGGAAGTTGATGATCAGCAAGCGAAATCAGAATCTCATCAGGCATATAACACCAGTCCAGAGTGTTGAATGATTTAAGTCCACTATGACGATATTTGTTTATAGAAGCACTCACCATACGCATAACATTACTCTCTTTAGAGAGCCAATCATGCATGTGTTTATTATGCCATAACGCACATTTCTGTTTTTCTTCTTGATGTAGTTCACACGGAAAGTATTCATCATCACTGGTTTCTTCTGCTGTCAAGGCTGCTTTCGAACATCCGTACATTGACAAATCAGCAACAGGTTTAGAAAAAACAGTTTTAAACTCTTCACCCAATCCGTTCACCACAACGAAACATTTGTTTTGTAAGTCTTTTAAAAATTTTTTTAACTTATCTTGTTTGTCGAATTTAATTAAAGCTGCACAGCTAAAGTCAGCATCCTTGGTGTATTCACAGAAAGCACATTCAACTCGTCCATTATCCAAAGGTTTCAGATCGATGAGAACTAGTGGAGACTGTTCCATGATGAAAGAGAAGTACACGCACATGGAGTGAAGGTTTCCTCTTAGCCCACATCTCTTTTATAGTAACTCCATCAATAAACACTTTATAGATGGCGACACGAGCGCGGTGAAGGAAGCATTGATTTATGACGACACCACGCTATTGTTCAGTCATACCTATTTTTAAGTTCTAGTATAGTATGTTCCATAATAACAGAGAAGTATGCAAGCATGGTGAGTGTTTCTTCTCAAGTCTACATCTGTTTTATGGTAACTTCTCCGCTAAGTGGTTTATAAGCCACAATTCGGTCATGAAGAAGAAGTGCGTAAAGAGATGTATTCGCAGGAATGTCGGTGTTGGTTTCAAATTCTACACGAATGTCGACTGGAGATGAGCGAATAGAGTCATTTTGGTGAGAACAATCGATAATAATCAAAGGCGCCAATGTTTTAAACTCTAGTCTACCAAGCATAGGTCCAACGATTTCATTTTCCTCTAATGAGTAATAAGCAGCTTGAAATTTTGTATACATATCATACAGTTCGGAAAAGTCTCCAGCACTTATTTTAACACGTATGTCTTCATTTGGATAATATTCCTCATTGAGAAAGACTTTTAGTTTAGAAATATTACAATGATCAAACACACAAGCGTTAGTGTTTTTTTTCTTTCTGTCAGTTTGAAATCCAAAGATAATAAAACGTGGTTTTTCTAGTTGTGAAGATGCTTTTATTGTCCAATTCATTCGTTTGGTTGCAGGCAGAGAAGGAAGTTCATACAATTCCCACGATCGAAATGCGATTTGCAAGTTCTCATTTCTTTCTACAATGTTAAGCATGCGTGCTTGTTCTTGGTGGGAGAGAGAGAGTGAAGGCACCTTCCAGTAAATATCCTCAATAATTATATTAGAGTTATCATTATCTTCTGTAGATTTGAGGGTGCAATTATCGTTGCTACTTCTAATTAATACTAGTTCGTGGGAGCAACCTGTGATACACTTTTGATAATCTTCAGCAAAACCTAAAATATTAGAAAGAGGTATAACGATGTGAAAGTAACCTGTTGTAGGGTCAGCTAGGGCATAACCTGGACTGACAGGGAACCAACCAGTATTTTGGAGATTGGTTGTAGATTTCGTTGATGCAAAAGTCTTCATAGTACTTGCTATTCCCAAATTCCTTGTTCGATCGATTTCTGTACCATTAAGTTCATATCGACATTCGCTGAAGAGAAAAGCACCGAAATTGCTATCTAGGGTAGAAGTAGTGGATATAGCTCCTGCTCCGTTTGTAACTTTACCTATAACGTGAAGAGAACTTTTTGAAGGCAACAGATGGTATTCTTGCTTGCGTGCTGGGATTCGTATTTCATCATTGTAGCCGAATGTTGTACCTGCGTAAGGGCGATAGGTTCGCTCCTTAACAGCAGTAATAGAACGATTGAAAACAGGTTTTTCTTCTATGTTTAGCGTACGAAACATGGTGGAGGTGTTGTTTACCATACAAAAGTTTAGCTCACTATGAGCAAAACACGGAGTGTGTTTTACCTTTATAAGGGCTGATAGCACTTAAACTTAAAACTTTCGTTTGTAACTGCTGTACATATTGGGTGTACGTGTATCCGTTTGTAAAAACTTTAAGATTCCGCCTGTAACTGTACTTATAACGTGAGGATTACAAGAAATAGAATCCTTGCTTGCGTAATAGGGGATTCGTATTTCATCATTGTATCCTGCAGTACCCGAAGTAGAATGATTGAAAAACGGTTTTTCTTCTTTTGGCGCTTGAGACATGGTGAATATGTTGTTTACTCTATAAAGGCTTAGCTGGCTCTAGGTGAGAACGAGGTGTGTCTGTTTAGTTTTATATCTTTATAAGGGTAAAGAACATTGTATCCTAAAGATTCCAGATATCGTTTGTTGCTTAATGTTAATGGTTTTAGATAGATGTTGTTCGAAGCTTTACGTTCTCCACTACCACTTCTATCGCTTGTATTTCTGTAGACGATTCCCATGTGTTCATTCGATAGGTCGTATGTGAAGCGTAACCGAAAGGTTTTCGTCAAGCAAATCAACCTTCTTTTCAGTTTGATCTTTGAGAGTCACAGTGATGTTGTTTACACTTTGTAAGGCAATAGGATAATAAATGATAGGTAAGGGTTGCTCAACTATTTTATACCCTGGAGCAACGTTAGGATAAAAATCGTAAATGGAATGTGTACGTTTTCCGTTTAAAAATGCACCGCTTGCAATATTGCACTCTACACGGATAACGTTAATGTTCGAAATGCAGATAGGGGAAGGTGAGATATTAGTTGTGTTTGGTTTCAAAATAGTTCGCCCGAAACCAAGAATAGGTGCCAAAGAATCGTCAACGGTGAAATCGATTGTATACTTGCTGTAAAGTTTTGATTTTAAAGTATGTTTGTCAAAGCTTAAAGTAAAATTACTGTTGGGTCTGTTTGTACCATTCTTTTCGTATTCATGTGTTTGATCAGGAGTATCTCCTATTCGTGCAAACTTTCTATTTAAAACATCTATAAGATCCTGAATTTCATACATTCCTGGTGGTATCTTTATATCATGATTGATATCTTTATGTTTACCTACATACCTAATTCTCAGAAGATTATTATTTTTAGTTATGTTAGGAATCGTGTATGAGGTATACAAACTCTTCATGCCTACTTCGTACGAATAGTCATCTAAAACAAGCGCTGGAGATAGTTCCATGCTCAATTCCGACCCATTTCCAGTCAACGTGTACACCGACTCCTTTCTACTCTTCATGATGAATGATGTGTTGTCAACACTTATCAGCAGTATTTATAGTTAGTAGAAACTGTAGACATAAATGTCCACAAATAACGCTATCGAAAGATTGGTAACGTTCGTAGTTATATAGAATACGGTTACAACCACGCAAATAGCGTGATACTTCACAAGGTGGTCTCAAATCACCAAAACTGTCAAAATAGTGTGCATGCTTCCCTCTTTTATATATTGCTACCCAGTGTGAACCTGAAAGGGAAGAGGGTTCTAGATTTACAATACAACTCTCGTTTTTGTGTGCGTACTTAGGCAACGTGTCTCTCATGTAAACACCACGAAAATAAGGAATTCCTAACTGTAAGGCATACTGATGTAATTCAATGTTAGAGAGCGGTTTGTATGGTAGTTTCAGAGGTATAGACCCAATCCTTTTTTGTAAGGAGCTAAATAGAGGCCTTTTCCGCCCCGTAAAGCTACTGCTTCCATGACATGGTTGTGACGTTGCATCTCGGACAGTTGCTCTCTTGCTTTTTTGGCTTTGTTTATAGCGTTCACTACACCTGCCGCTCCTCCCGCTAGGCTTCCTAAGGCTGATAGGCCTGCGAATAGTGGAATAAGTGGAATAATCCCCCCCAACTTTTTTTGTGGTAATGGGATAACTCTTCTTCTTTTTCCTACACTGTTGTTGTTCTTGTTGTTGTTTCCTACAGCTTTGCGTGCAGCTCTGAGTGCTGCGGAAGCTGCCTGCTTGATGCCGACACCTGGTCCTAGACGTGCGAGCGCAGAGCGAGCTTTCTGAATAGCTAACAATAAATGGTTTTTTCTTTTTTGTCTTCTTTGTTTTCCGGCTCCTAGCTTTACCTTGCCTTTCATAATTCCAGCTACGGCTAACGCCGCAAGCCTTTCCCGTACGCTTGCGTCCCGTGACTTGACTCGAGCCCAAGCCTTAGAAGCTAATACTCGATCGGCTTCACGTCGATGATTTGCATCAGTTTCTTGGTACGCAATATCGTGCTCTTTGCACGCTTTATCTAGAGGATTGATGCCTGGATCACCACGTTTCAATCGTTTTTCGAGTCGGGTGCCTGGTCCACAATACTGGTAACCTGGAATGTGTGCTTCAAATGGGAGGTGGTCAATACCTTTGTTTATAATTTTATTCAACAACCCACGTCCACAACAAGTCTTCTTCTTCTTCTTCTTATTTTTCTTCGTCTTCTTTGTTGTACTAGTAACGTTGTTGTTACTCGTTCGAGTGACAAACATCGTGTGAAAGCTTTCACCTCAAGGTAAGCATATATATATAAGCATGCAGGTGATGCATATCATTCAGTCCGCTATGGTTAAAACGGTAAAACAAACCATCTCTCTACCTGTTCGTGTAATAGAAGACGGTGATGGAGGAGGAGAACAAAATGCTGTGCGACGCCACAGTGTTCTCCTTCCAAACTCTTTGCGTTGTATCATATGTGGTCCATCGAATTGTGGAAAAACTAATCTTATGATTAATCTGTTGGAACACCCGAATGGTTTGCGTTTCGCCAACGTCTACGTCTATTCGAAATCGTTACAGCAAAGTAAATATGCTCGCTTAGAAAAGGTGCTGGCTTCCATTCCAAGTATCTCCTATTACAGCTATTCTGAAAACGAAGATGTTATACGTCCTGAAGAAACAAAACCTCACTCTGTGATTATTTTCGATGATGTAGCGTGCGATAAACAAAGTATTATGAAAACATATTTTAGTATGGCTAGACATTTTGGTGTTGATGTGTTTTATCTATGTCAAACTTACACCTGTCTACCCAAACATTTACTTCGAGATAACGCAAATTTTATTATATTATTTAGACAAGATGTTGGAAACCTAAAGCATGTGTACGATGATCATGTTAATACGGATATGAGCTTCGATGAGTTTAAGGAACTCTGCGCTCAGTGTTGGAATGAAAATCGATATAGTTTCCTTGTTATCGATAAAGATAGTGAATTACATAACGGACGGTATCGTAATGGATTCGATAAGTATTTCGATACACGGAAGGTATAAATACTGCGAATATAATATGGATCATGTTCATTTGATCTACTGAGTAGTGAGTGTAAACATCATGGAGGTATGTGGAAATGTTAAGGTTGCTGTATCTTACCCAGTACTGGAAGATGATATACCAACTAAGGCTTATGTGGATGGTATTTTGTTTGAAGCTGTAGCCAATAACTTATACCGCACTGAAGATGGAGATTATTCATTAAATAATAAGCGACTACGTTGTGTAGCCGACCCTCTACTTGAAAATGATGCATGTAATAAAAAATTTGTTGTAGATTCTCTTAACGAATTCAAGAAAACAATTGTTAACAATTCTGGAGTGGGAAGTTTGGAATTAGGATCCACTACAGTTACCGGAATAGTAAATCAAAACGCAGCTTCTAATGCAGTGACCTTGGAACATCTTCATAATTATACACATTCTAAAGAGTATTTAGACGAATCAGTTGTAAAAGAACTTAATGAATTGAAACGTAAGATTGACACTTACGCTGATATTTTTGATATTGAAACAGAGAGTGATATAGATGTTAAGAAAAGAAGACTAACCGGTTTAGAAGATCCGAGAAAACCTCTTGATGCGGTAAATAAACAATATTTGGAACTGTATGCATCTAGTCAGGAAGATGTTAATGCTGTTGTAGAAAGCATAAACCAAGCTGTAAACGAACTCAAATCAAACTTAAATAAGCAAAATAACATTATAGAAGTAAACACTGATAACCTCAATATACACAATAAACGCATATCTAAAGCTTCTAATCCAATTGATTCTCAAGATGTTGTTACGTTGCATCATCTTGAGAATTATGCATATAATAAACAATACACAGACTGTGTGATAGCCAACCATCAAAATGATATTAATGAACTTAAACAGAACGTTGCTCACTTTGATATAAAAGAAGAAACCATTAACATAAAAGGTAAACGTCTATCTGATGTTTCAGACCCTGAAAATGATCAAGATGCTATTACTCTACACCACTTAAAAAATTATGCATACAACAAACAGCATACCGATAGCATAGAGGCTAACTATAAGCAAGACATCACTGATCTCACTCATATAACTGATGTAGTAACCAATGATATCAATAAACTTAACAATAACGTTACCAATCATGTTGCTCACTTTGATATAAAAGAAGATACTATCAATATAAAAGGCAAACGTCTATCCGGGGTTTCAAACCCCAAAGAAGCTCAAGATGTGGTGACTTTGCAGCATCTAGAAAGTTATGCATGCAGCAAACAACATACTGATAACATAGAAATTGCCTATAAGCAAGATATTGCTGATCTTAAAACCCGTATATCAGATGTGGTGGTCAAAGATATCAATGAACTCAAAAATAACGTTTGCAATCATGTTGCTCAGTTTGATATAAACGAAGAAACCATTAACATAAAAGACAAACGACTATCTGGGGTATCAAACCCTAAAGAAGCTCAAGATGTTGTCACTTTGCAGCACCTAGAAGATTATGTGTACAACAAACAGCACACCGATAATATAGAAACTAATTATAAGCAAGACATCGCTAATCTTCAAACTCACATAACTGATGTAGTAGTCAATAATCTTGATGAACTTAAAAATAATGTTACCAATCACGTTGAGCACTTTGATATAAACGAAGATACTATCAACATAAAAGGCAAACGTTTATCTGATGTTTCAAACCCCAAAGAAGCTCAAGATGTCGTCACTTTACAGCATCTAGAAAATTATGCATGCGGCAAACAAGATATTGATAAAATAAAGGTCTACCATAAGCAAGACATAGCTAATCTTAAAAATTTCATAACTGATGTAGTAATCTATGATATCAACGAACTTAAAAATAACGTTAGCAATCACTTTGCTCATTTTCATATTAACGAAGAGACTATTGATATAAATGACAAACGACTATCTGGTGTTTCAAACCCCAAAGAAGCTCAAGATGTTGTCACTCTGCACCACCTGGAAGATTATGCGTACAACAAACAGCACACCGATAACATAGAGGTTACCTATAAGCAAGACATCGCTACACTCAAAGCTAGCATGACTAAAACGCTTAATTTGTTAAACGAAAAGAACATAGAATGGATCCAAAAATCCATCGTTGAAACAAAAGATAATATATTAAGCATTGTAAATGAACGCGTTCTATCTATAGTACAGGCTTTAAAAAATAAGCTGCTTGTTCATTTCCTTCTACAAATAACAAGCATACCATCAATGTACGATAGTCCCTTTTATCGTCTCAATAATGGGCATCTTACATACACGTTACCACACTCGGGAACACTTGAAGTATTGTCTATTGTTCCTGCAGCTAACAAGATTCAGTGTAAACATAATGAAAATGTTATAACAATCGGAGAAGGAACTATAATTACTGTTCACGCAAAAGACAAACTGCAATTTAAATTGGTTGGAGACGATGGTAAGCATTCAACGACTACTTTACCTTTACATATTGTGTTTGACTACACAACAAACCTGGATTTCTCTATGATAGAATAAAAAGCGTTGAAAAACGTATTACAATACCATTATGGGTTTGTCTGCTCATAGATACAGAACAAAAGCTAAAGATCTACAGAACTTCTTTGAAAAAACATGAATTGTTCAACGAATACTTGTCCGAAAAACACTCGTTTGAAAAACAGGAGCCCTTCCAAGAACTCCCGTTTGAAAAACAGCACCCGTTCGACAAACACCCGTTTGAAAAACAGCACCCGTTCGACGAACACCCGTTCGAAAAACAGCACCCGTTCAGCGAACACCCGTTTGAAAAGCAGCATCCGTTCGAGAAACCAAGTACAATCTGACATAAAGAAAGACATATATGACAATCAATATCTTGCGCAAGCTATTAAAAATGTAAAATATAAATATGATGCGCTTAAATCAGGAGAGCTTTTACAAGAAAATCAACTTGAAAAAACATTTAGTCCTATATCCAAACCCTTAAAATCTCTACTGGCTACCGTCACAGAAAAATCTAATTCATTCAACTCTCCTACAGCACCTCCTATCAAACAAGAAGAAACAGAAGAAACAGAAGAAGCAGAAGAAACAAAAGAAAACGAAGAAAGAACTCTTCTAGAACAACCCAATGCAGAAGTTCCATTCATTTTTAAAGCACAGAAGCCAATAATAGGGAATATTGCTTCTTCTTACTTGGATTTATTTACACAACCACACAGTGTACGCAAAGTATTAGATCGAGTTTATGGGGTACGAAAAGAAGACGCTAGATGGTTTCTTGGTGATTCAGAAATACGTTTCCACGGTAACGACATAGTCATAAATAACAAAAGCTATAAAGGCACGCGAGGTCTTTATGAATTAATTTTTAAATCCTTCCCCAATAATAGTATATACACAAAGAGAGATCTTTCAAATTATGTAAAAATATTAGAATCTACAAACGCGCACAGAGTTCAGCATCGATCGGATAAACAGTTAATGTCTAATCGAGGGTATAAATATACAAACATTATTAAACCACTCTTCTCTACAGAAAGTTCGCCATGTAGAAAAAGAAAGCGAACAGGCATGGGTTTGAAGTGGAAATATAATCATCAACAACCTATTGTTGACTATGTACACTGGGATGATCCTAATGAGCTTGTACAACGTCTACAGCTGTTAATGGCTTCTAAATCTGCAGGTCATACTGCACACGAAAACGAAATTTTATCTATTATTGAAGAACTTCGAGAAGCTCGAATTATTGCATAAATAACCAGTCTTCGTTTTACACCACATCAGAATGAGTGTTGACATCAGAGCTAATATTGCTAGAGAGTTACACCGCCCCGCTCGCAGATGTTACATGCGGCGGAGGGTTATTACTAAAGGATTAGATGATCTACACCAAATGGATTTAGTAGAAATGATACCCTATTCTCGAGAAAATAATGGTTTTAAGTATATGCTAACCATTATAGATGTTTATTCTAAATATGCTTGGGCACAACCTTTAAAAAGTAAGAGTGGAAAAGAAGTTGCTGCAGTGCTGCGTAAGATATACAATAAGAGCAAACGATTTCCTAAACATATTCAAACAGACAGAGGAAAAGAGTTCTACAATGCTGAGTTCAAACGATGGACCACATCACACAACATTAATCATTACTCAACGTACAGCAATATGAAAGCTTGTGTTGTAGAACGTTTCAACCGAACACTTCGTGAACGTATGTGGAGAATGTTTACTAAACAAGGAACTCATTCATGGATACATAGGTTACAAAAGCTTATCCATGATTATAATCACACCTATCACCGTACTATTAAAATGAAACCTTGTGATGTAAAAGACAATCGACTGCTTGCAACAGTGTATAACGCAATTAAAACAGTAGATACTAGAAAGAGAAAATTTCAAGTAGGTGATATTGTTCGCATCAGCAAGCAAAAACATCAATTTGAAAAAGGGTATACACCTAACTGGACTACTGAGCTCTTCACTATTTATAAGGTTCAACCTACTAACCCTGTGACATACCTCTTAAAAGACTGTCAACAACATCTAATAGCTGGTGCTTTCTACACAGAAGAATTGCAAAAGACTAAACATCCAGACATCTACCTAGTAGAACGCATACTTCGAAGGAAAGGAAATAAAGTGCTTGTAAAATGGTTAGGGTATGATGATTCTCATAATTCTTGGATTAAAAAAACTAATGTATTGTAAGGAATAGATTGTAATAAAAAAAAAATATGTTGTGCTTTTTTTTTTCCCTTTTTCCTTCCTTCTGCTCTTAGTAATAATGAAAGGATACAGATAAAGGTTTAAGAAATAAAAAAAGATATAAAAATAATTATATATTTAAAAAACTAGTGTACAAAATACAATACAAAATACAATACAAAACAAAACAATACAATACAATACAATATTTAAAAAATATTTATGCATTTACAATTTTTACAAATATAAAATTCTCCGTTGTTACTTCTTTCCAAATTGGGTGCTTCGCAACACCCTTGCTCCTCAAGCCCCCTTTGAGCAACTGAATCAAAACTGAAAATTTTTTTCATCTCTTTGATGAATGTCTTTTCATCATTATCATCATCACTATCTTCTTCATCATATAGGTCTTCTTCTTCTTCCTCTTCCTCCTCCTTAAAGAGGAAAAGATTTTTTTTCTGTCGTTCCTCTTCTTCCTCTTCTTTTCTTATTAATATCACTACTTCCTCAATCCATTTTACAATGGAACTATTGTGCAGCTCCTCCTCCTCCTCCTCCTCGTGCTGTAAACTGCAGTCCATCTCCTCCTCTTCCTTCTCGTGATGCTGCTGCTGCTGCTGCTGCTGGTGCTGAAGTTGAACTCTACTACGAAGTGGTGGTGTGGTCTGCAACTCCTGCTGTCTCAGGCTGTCGTTACAGCTCAAGTCCAACAGCATCTCCACCTCCTGGTAATGTTGCTGCCGCTGCTGAAGGCAACCACAGCTCAAGCCCAGTAGTGTTTGGACTTGAGGAAAGCACTGCATCTGTGGTGGTGTAGGCAGCATCTCCTTCTCCTCCTCCCACTGCTGTTGTTGATGCTGCTGCTGCTGCTGCTGCTGCTGAGGTTGAACTCTACTACGAAATGGTGGTATGGTCTGCAACTCCTGCTGTCGTGGGCTACCGTTACAGCTCAAGTCCAACGACATCTCCACCTCCTGGTAATGTTGCTGTCGCTGCTGAAGGCTACCACAGCTCAAGTCCACTAGTGTTTGGACTTGAGGAAAGCTCTGCATCGGTGGTGGTGTAGGCAACATCTCCTTCTTCTCCTCCTGCTGGTGATGCTGTTGCTGCTGCTGAAGGCTAAACCTCAAGTCCATAGGTTTATAGCATCGTGGCAACGTCTGCTTCACTCGTACCATTTTTCTGTTGAAAAGTATTCCCTTCAATAACTGAGACGAATCTCTGATACAGTCTACAAAACCCTCCAGCATATATACTCAATCTCTTACCCCTACTCTTAGACACTACACGCTTATTTACTAGCAGGGGAGCGCACGTGATGAAACTGTAGGTGGTTAGGCTAGGGGGGAGAGCGCTCCCCCTGAAAGCGTACGTGCAAGCCAACAACGCTCCTAATTTTATAACACCTACTTTCTTCTTAAGCACTCCTGCTGCACCCGCATGCATTTAAAAATAAGAGATAACGATGTTGACTCAGCAGGAGAGCACACGTGCACACATTTTCTTTAAAAATAACAAAGAGAAAAATGCTGACTCGGCAAGAGGGTGCACCTGCGAAGGGAACAATGCTGACTCAGCGGGAGAGCGCACCTGCATGCATGTTTAAAAATAAGAGATAAGGGAAGCTGACTTAGCGGGAGAGCGCACCTGCCATACACAAAAGAACAGAGGAAGGGGGGAAACGAGCCTGACACAGCGGGGGAGCGAGGGGGAACGATGCTGGCTCAGCGGGAGGGGAGCACATCTGCACGCCATGCTGACTCAGCGGGAAGAGAGCGCACCTGCCACACACAGCTGCACAAAGGGAAACGCGGTTAAGGCTGACTCAGCGGGGGGGAGCGAGGGGAGGGGAGCGAGGCTGACTCAGCGGGAGGGGAGCGCGCACCTGCCACACACAGCTGCACAAAGGGGGAAACGTATCCCCCCTACGCCAAGGGGGTGGAGGCCACACCCCGCCCCCACCACCCTGCACGCGCGCGCGCGCACGCACGCTCACCTCCCCCACAGAGACAGACCAACACACCCACCCTCCCCCCAGCACTACCCAACCCCACCAATCAGAGCAAAGCCCCGCCCCCACCCACCAATCAGAGCAAAGCCCCGCCCCCAACCACCCACCAATCAGAGCACAGGCCACGCCCCCACCCCCACCCCCCAACCAATCAGAGCACAGACCACGCCCCCGCCCACCCCCACCCCACCCCCCACCCCAAAGTGGATCAGAACCGGCGTCACACCACTACTGAGTGTGTCTATGGCAATCCTCTTATGACAAAATGATCTCGATCCAATTTTAGGGAGCTGAAGGTATAGTAGTTAATCTTCTGTCGCCTTACCGACTACAGCAGCAGAAGTTAAATATAGGCAAGAAAATTAAAGGCAACAGCAAAAATAACTCATTACATCAAACACTTACCGCTACCTTAGTTAAAACTATCAGTTACCCAGAGACCCCCATCCTCCTTCGTACGTCGCATGTCCACGACTTTTTTCGGCTGGGTGGCCCTCTTCTCTGCTGCAACTCAGTCGGCCCAAGAATAATTTAACAGGCAGACGCCTAGTTGGCTGTCGCCTCCCCCATCCACCATGGATACCCGACTCAACACTGGCGTGAACACCCTTCTCGCAGCAGATCACATTATCGATGAACTTCGAAAATCTGGCTCCCCCGTCCGTGATGTTCTCCGGCTCCGGGATCGCTCCACTAATAGCAGGTCAACGCAGGTCTTAGCCTACTTCTACGATCCAGATGACGCGGCAGCCATCCAACGCGGCGGAGCAACCATCAAAGGCAGGCTTCATGAAGTCCTACCTACTTCTGAGCACATCCTACAACAACTGCGCTCTCACCCCCACATTACTCCCAGCGTTAACCCACATCCACCTCGCATACTTCAGCATTCCCCACCGCCCCCACCTCCAATTCGTCCACAGTAATCACCACTACTACTACTACCTTCACTACTTCTGCCCTTAGTTCCCCTTCTACTTCCGCCCTTTCTACCATTACTAGTCACCCCTCTCTGATAATGTCAACATTTCCTACCTACCTCCCTCCCTCCTACACTACGCAGTCCTCAGCAACGCTCTGCCAACCACACGGATGACACCATCGCAGCTCAACCTGCTTTCCAAGGACACGATGACGCCTCAACATCCGCCCAACAGCAGTCACCGTCTCTGAGCTGTGTCATCCGTGGCATTGACCCCGCTATCACCAAACGGACCATACTGGATGAACTACAAGTGGCAGGCGTCCCAGCCCGCCGGGCGTTTCGTATCTTCAACACCAACGGCCCGACCTTCATGGTTCGCCTACAACTTACATCAGCTACCGACCACCCTCCATCTCTTGTCCCTTCTCATAGCCCCCCACCAGCCCCGCCACCCACCCCACCATCGCAAGCCGTCAAACTACCCGCTCCACAATCGAACTTCATCCTATCGCCCCTTCCGACACTAGACATTCTTCGCCTCCTTGCCACTTCCATCACCAATATTACCACAACCCTCTACTACCTTCTATCACAACATTATCCAACTCCTTACTCCAACTTCATACCGAACCCACCCATTATACCAGCTCAATATATGCAATAAACATATGTAACTCTATGTAACAACTTTTCGGAAATGCGCGTCCGAGATACGTAGCTATAAAATAAATTTCTTCTCCCTTTTCCCTCTGGTGTTTGTGGGGGTTTGCTTGTGCGGGGTGCTTTTCGGGTGTTCCCTGGGTCCCGGCTTGTTGTGACAGTGCCCTTGCACCAACTTCACTAACTGTCTTCCCCCTCTGCTATGTATGATACATACCCCCTACACTTAATCTTCTTCACTGACTTTTTTCCTTTCTATATGGCCGAAGAGCTCCTTCGTTGAACTGATGGCCCGCCCCTCCTCGTGTGAGGAGAGGGAATGAACTAACTTACTTTGCGTTGCGTTGCGTACCCATAGACCATGAACCAAAATAAGTGTTGGTACGGCAGTAAATTTCTAGTCTACAATAAAGAGAACACGTTTTACATAATGAACATAACTTACGTATTCTTTTAAAGAATATAGCCATCATTATCAGGGAAAACGTCCAAAAAGAAAAAAAAACCAAACTGGGTTACAAAATTAAATGTAGAGATAAAACCTTAATGTACCGTCCGGACGGAGAAATAAAATTAAATGATACATTTGCATAACTTCTAAACAACCAAACTTCGTGTGAAATTTTTAACATGTTTCATGCATTGCGTCTTCCAGAAATATTTTCTTTTCACAATATTTCTTTAACTTATAAATATTTTCATTACTCAGAAAACACCTAGGTCGATCACCACAGAGATTTCACACGGCCCCCAGTACTTGCCTTGCGGATGAGAAAATAGCAGACATAAACCGGCAGAAGGCCAGAAAAATATAAGAATGAAGAGGTAGGGAGGTAAATAAAATTACATTTAAGCAAGGATAACTAAATGAAAAATCCCAAAGAAGCGGAACAATATCCGCACACATCTTTAAAATATTCTCAACGCCACCAAACAACATCAAACAATCACTATCACAACCGCGACCAGTTACCATGGTGACGTAAACACGCCAAGAGACCTTGGCAACCCCAAAACATGAACCAAAACAACACTGGTCCAACAAGAAAAATATGAAGGTTAAACGGAAAAACTACAACTACACGGTCAAAATTAAATAAGCAGAAACAGGGGTAAACAAAAATTAAAAACGATTCAAGAGACAGGCACCCAAGTGAAATCTTGCGTAGTTTTAAAATTATACACAGAGTAGTTCCATAGTTACTCAATAGTATTACTAAATAAATTGTTTTTAATTAATCACACTTTCATTTTTACCAAACAGTTTGGTTGTATAACTGGGTACAATTTGGAAACCCAACTTAGAAAAACCTAAGGTAACTAAAAAAAACAGGACTGCATAATAAATTCGAGACCCATGACGATACTCAAGACGAAAGATTTTCAACTCATATTTCTTCACGCAGCAGGAAGCAGATCCAAGACAGAAATGGAGAAGACTTACTTGCATTGTTGGAGTTTGCAGAAGTATGCTAGTATCCATTACTCACGTAAGTGAAATATACTTGAAGTTACTAAATTCATAATTAAAGGAAGACGTTCCCCGAGTTCGGTAAGACAGCACTAAGGACTAAATCCTTATGCAGATACACTGTTATCCAGTATCCATGTGGTAGATCGGAAAGGAATCCAGAAGTGAGGACGAAACACGTCTTGCCTCCATCGTACTCCAGCGACTACTCAAGTATGGCGTCTCACGCCAACAGGCAGCATGGCCCACCACCAACGAACGGAAGGGTGAGAGACTCGCCCTCAAAATGACACTACAACTTAGGGCACGGAATCGTACCAGACCAAGTTTAAGGATTCCAAGAGAAAATATTAAAGAAATATAATCGCATAGTTACTGTACCGGGTGGTACACCTCTACGCCGCACATTCGAATTTTCCGCCTTAAAGTACTCCTCTACAGGAGAAACAGTGAACTTAAAACTGGATCTAGTTAAACCTTTCCTCTGAAGATGTCACTGTGTGAATTTCGACGTGTTTTTGTTTACTATTTATCAAGACGTTTGGACATTCTCTCATAGATGTCACTGCCTAAAAACTGTGATTATGCACCCTGGAGCGAAGTGAAGGAATCTTCTTGAAGAAATTTTGTACTCATAAGTTTTTGTCCTTACTAAATTTCGTTCTTTCAATTTTGGGTTGGCCAGTTTTGAACTTAGCCAATCCAGAATTTCTGTAATTAATTTTTGACCAATCGTGTCTTTCTTCTTCGATTTTGATGTGTAACTGGAAGCTACCCAATAAAAGCCTGTGGGTGTGTCTTAATTATTCATGAAAGGTCTCGAACCTTCCCCGAGGGTATAAAAACTGCTGATTTCCGAAACTTTTACAATGTAACCTTTCTAAAAATGTAAATTTTTGCCGGCTTATGTAAAAACTTCATATATCTTTAACTGTAAACCGGGGATAGAGAGTGCTTTACCCTCTCGAGTTCCCCTTCATTTTGATTTGAGGTGACTACGTTTTGGTAACTGATTTTCTACTCTTCCTTAATGTGTTAAATTTATTCATTATAGGAGTCACCTCCATAGTCTGGGATTAGCCCCTGTTTCGTCGGCCTAGTGCCTCTTAGATTTTAAGAATGTATGTGTAGGAGTGCAAGTACACGCCTCGATTCA
Source organism: Anabrus simplex (assembly GCF_040414725.1). Taxonomy (NCBI): domain Eukaryota; kingdom Metazoa; phylum Arthropoda; class Insecta; order Orthoptera; family Tettigoniidae; genus Anabrus; species Anabrus simplex. The sequence goes on along the minus strand of NC_090265.1, from coordinate 60,807,923 downwards.
TTTTTGCATTTTGGGCCATTTACTTAACCTGTTTTTTCTACTAAGGCCCAGTAGGTTGGGTACAAGATACCCCCGTTTCATTTTGTGTAAGTTGTGCCTTGGTGGCAATTAAGTGTAAAATCTGGTATTGCCTTTAATAGGATTGAAAAACTGAGAGCTGGTCAGCTCTGTTAAGTATTGGAAATGTGCCTCTAGGAGGCTTGACATGGCAAGGTGGGAGCAAGTGTTCCATGTTATTAGGGGATTTCTGACCTTTGTAAAATTATGCTCCTCTGTAAGGTGGGATGTTCAAAAGTTGTAAAACTAGGGTCTTGTTCCCAAAGTGTATTAAAAGTTGAAATCTCGGATTTTTCTAAGCTGGGTACCATTGTTATCTCAACTAGTTAGAAGTTGTTAAGTTTTGTTGCTACTTGTTGTTTCTTTTAAAAGAGAGAAAATGTAGCCTTGTTACAGTTTTAAATTAACTTTAATTTTGTAGTTAGACCTATTCATCCCGGCACCTTCTTTCACCTCTGCTGATCCACCAAACCACGGTAACAGTTACAATGACGAAGATGGTATCAAATAAATAATGTGAGCAAAGCCACGCAGGAAGTACTAGTGGAATACAAGGCGGAAATATTTTCCGAATTACACCAATTTCTATAGCACGAATGCAGTTTCGAAATATGGTTGGAGAGAGCTAAACCTCGTCACCATCGTGACAATCTGTTCTTGTCATATTTTTTAAAAAGAGCTGTATGATCCTCATGTGTGTAAACTCGTACAGTACATCCCTCCTGTGTGGCCTGTACGGTGTATTGCTTATTGGTTACTGCATTGTGTATAAGTTGTCGTAGGTCTCTCCAATACTTGGAGAAGCGAATCTGAATGAGTAGGAGTGCGGCTATGTTGTATTGGTTTGTTGTTTTAACCAAGGTGATTTTATTTGATGTGTAATTGTGTATAAGTAGTGAAGGGGGAGTTGGAAAATGGAGGATAATTTGACGAGAATGATGACTAAAATGAGCTAATGTGAAAAAATAGATGTGAGGGGGTGGATTGGAGGTGATGGGGGAGAGGGACTTTCGGAGTGGGGGGCGAAGTATGGCGGCTGAAGTGTAGAGAGGGGGTGGGGGTTGGGAGTGGGGGGAAGGGGGGGTAGATGAAGTGGGGGTGTTGATGTGAGACCTTGTGTTCCTAGCTATACAGTATGTGTGTATATGTATGATGTAGACTTTAAACAGCTACGGAAGCGTCCGTAAGTTAAGAGTGGGGGGCCTAAGCCACAGGAATTTCGGTAGTGGGGTCGGGTGTAGTTTTTAAAGTGGTTCATCCACGACAAGACCCGAGACCGAAATTTCCGTGGGTGGGTGTAGCTGACAGTGATTTGCTCCGGTTTCAATCTCTTGGAATAAGGGGGCTCAGAGAATCGAACCCCTGATGTCTCCTGTAATCAGTGGCTTCCTGTGGTAATGGTTAGAAGGTGGAAGTGATCGCCGTCCCGAAGAGGTTCCCCAAAGGCAAAGGGCGTACTGGGCCAAGGCGCAGTAAGTAGCTGTTGTTGTCGTGAACCCGGCAGGATCCGGTTGTTAAGTTCCAAGGTCTGTTGGCTGGGCGGTCGCTCGGGACCTAGAGTACCAGCTCTCGCCGTAGGCCTGCCGCGTAGGAAGTGTTATGGTCAGCTGCCGCTCTCAGGCGTCTTACCACTACATGTCTCGGTCTCCCCAATGCAAGCTCATAGCTGTTCACCCCTAACCGCGCGGTCAACTCGCTAGGTATTCATAAGTTGAGAGGTAACGGACATGAAAGTAGCGAGAATGATTGCTAATGCAAACCGGTGGGAACAATGGTAGGAGGGTACACGGAACGAGGAGATAAAGGCTAAATTAGGAATGAACTCGATGGATGAAGCTGTACGTGTTAACACGCTTCGGTGGTGGGGTCATTTGGGTGAATGGAGGACAGGTTGCTTCAGAGAATAACGGACTCTGTTAAAGAGGGTAAGAGAAGTAGAACGACACTAAGACGACGGTAGTTAGGCTCAGTTTATATCTATTTAAGGATAAGAGTTATGAGAATTACTGAGATCACAGAATGAGTTTCAAATAGACGTTTGTGGCGGCGTTTAGTAAATTCACAGAGGCTTGCAGACTGAACGGTGAAAGGCATAACAGTCTATAATTAAAATGCATGTATGATGTGTGTAGCTTTTACTTGACGTTTCGATAGATGTTGCCTAGTTTAAAAGAATGGCGATCAACTTGTTTCCGCTAATATCAACAAATGACAACCACTTCAGCTGTATTAATCACTCGGTAAATGCAAATTCTCAGAAAGAGCATTAAATGATCATACGCAAGCACTTGCATTACTTGGAAATATGTCTATACATCTGAAATAAGAAAGCAAAGAGCTAAGTTTAACAAGAAAAGAACGAAGAAATTTCGTTTCCCATTAAAAAGAAAACAGACAACATAGTTACATGAAAAACTTTATTGGTAACCGATACTGCAATGTTGGAGTTATTTATCAACATAATTACCACCCGAAATGAGACTCTTGTCATATCGTGAGATCAACTTTTGTATGCCGGTGTCGTTGAATCCGCCGCCTGGGAATGGGACAAGCGTGTGACATTCGTCTTCAGCTCTTGGTCCGTGTGAAAATGCTGACAGGAGGACAGGAATACTCTGAGGTGCAAGAAAAGCTGAAATTCACTGGGAGCAAAATCAGGACTGTACGGTGGATGATCAAACACCTCCTGGCCGAACTCCACCAGAGATTAGGACTGTACGGTGGATGATCAAACACCTCCCGGCCGAACTCCACCAGAGATTAGGACTGTACGGTGGATGATCAAACACCTCCCGGCCGAACTCCACCAGAGATTAGGACTGTACGGTGGATGATCAAACACCTCCCAGCTGAACTCCAGCAGAGATCAGGACTGTACGGTGGATGATAAAACACTTCCCAGCCGAACTCTTGCAGTGCTCAGGACTATACGGTGGATGATAAAACACTTCCCAACCGAACTCTTGCAGTGCTCAGGACTATACGGTGGATGTTAAAACACCTCCCAGCCGAACTCTTGCAGTGCTCAGGACTATACGGTGGATGATAGAACACTTCCTAGCCGAACTCCTGCAGAGATCAGGACTGTACGGTGGATGATCAAACATCTCGCAGCCGAACTCTTGCAGTGCTCAGGACTGTACGGTGGATGATAAAATACTTCCCAGCCGAACTCCTGCAGTGCTCAGGACTGTACGGTGGATGATAAAATACTTCCCAGCCGAACTCCTGCAGTGCTCAGGACCATACGGTGGATGATAAAACACTTCCCAGCCGAACTCCTGCAGTGCTCAGGACCATATGGTGGATGTTAAAACACCTCCCAGCCGAACTCTTGCATTGCTAAGGACTATACGGTGGATGATAGAACACTTCGCAGGCGAACTCCTGCAGTGCTCAGGACTATACGGTGGATGATAGAACACTTCGTAGGCGAACTCCTGCAGTGCTCAGGACTATACGGTGGATGATAGAACACCTCCCAGCCGAACTCCTGCAGTGCTAAGGACTATACGGTGGATGATAAAACACTTCCCAGCCGAACTCTTGCAGTGCTCAGGACTGTACGGTGGATGATAGAACACTTCGCAGGCGAACTCCTGCAGTGCTCAGGACTATACGGTGGATGATAGAACACTTCGCAGGCGAACTCCTGCAGTGCTCAGGACTGTACGGTGGATGATAGAACACTTCGCAGGCGAACTCCTGCAGTGCTCAGGACTATACGGTGGATGATAGAACACTTCGCAGGCGAACTCCTGCAGTGCTCAGGACTATACGGTGGATGATAGAACACTTCCCAGCCGAACTCTTGTAGTGCTCAGGACCATACGGTGGATGATAAAACACCTCCCAGCCGAACTCTTGCATTGCTAAGGACTATACGGTGGATGATAGAACACTTCGCAGGCGAACTCCTGCAGTGCTCAGGACTATACGGTGGATGATAGAACACTTCGCAGGCGAACTCCTGCAGCGCTCAGGACTATACGGTGGATGATACAACACTTCCCAGACGAACTCTTGCAGTGCTCAGGACTATACGATGGATGATAGAACACTTCGCAGGCGAACTCCTGCAGTGCTCAGGTTAATACGGTCGATGATAAAACACTTCCCAGCCGAACTCCTGCAGAGATAAGGACTGTACGGTGGATGATCAAACACCTTCCAGCCGAACTCCTGCAGAGCGCTGAGCCGCATGCGTGCGAGTATTTCCATGGATCAGCACAACACCTGCACTGAGCATTCCACGCCTCTTCTTTTGAATGGCCCATCGCAATTTCCGTGAATGAAATGAAATGGCGTATGGCTTTTAGTGCCGGGAGTGTCCGACGACAAGTTCGGCTCGCCAGATGCAGGTCTTTTGATTTGACCCCCGTAGGCGACCTGCGCGTCATGATGAGGATGAAATGATGATGAAGACGACACATACACCCAGCCCCCATGCCGGCGAGATTGACCAATTAAGGTTAAAATTCCCGACCCTGCAATTTCCGTAGAAACTGCATGGCAGGCGGAAGGAGAAAAATACGAGCCGCTATTTTGGGCCACTGCTTATGCAAGACTGACACCAAGTGGACTGGTCCGGCAGCTATATGATTGCTACGTCATAGATCTGTCGGGCATACTCACATTTCCAGGCTAAATACGTTTATTTACTGAAAAGAAATAAGGAAACTTAATTTCGGGATGGCCTACGAAATAGAACTACCCCACACTTACAAGAAAAGTAACTCGCATATACAGGGTCTCTCATATAAACCAGACCGAACGCACAGTATTTGTACTCTGGGCTACGGCAGCTGAAGTATGGGAGGTGCACGCATAATTCTTGACCTTGCAAACAGCCTGAACGTGTTCGACCTGGTGAGCATCCGTCGCCAGTATGAATCTCAGCTGTTAATATGGTGAGACTGTTATCATTGCAACACCATATTTTTGTAGGTAAAAGTTCTGGTTTCACCTTAATGGTCGTGTGAACATTCCTAACTCTCGCTAATGTTGTGCTGAAAATCCTAATGGTGTTTATGAAGTCCCTCATGTTGATAGGAAGATTGGTGTTTGGTGTGCTATTAGTGCAAGAAGAAGAATTGGGCCTTTTCTGCCTCCCGTTGACGCATCACTCCCCGCTCCGCGGCATAGTGAAAAGGACAGCAGAATGAAGAAAATTAGTAATTAAGAATTAAGAAACTAAGCTCGAGTCTTATGACTGGAGATGCTGAAAATGTTCTCCTCCTGTATCGACACATTTCTGGCATCGTCTTAGGAAACTCCGATTCACACGCATGGTTTCAATTTTAACATTCTCGTAGTCCGCCATGACGAACACTTCGAAACCCAGGCTTCTTGTCAAAGTCGTATTAAGGATTTCGCAGGTGTATGTTCTAATTCTTCTGTGATTCCATCTACGGTTTCCTCGTTAAGTACACGTTTTTTAAACAATTCGTTTCTTATCGAGTAAAGAACTAGTTTCTCTCAATTTGTGTACGAGTTTCCGCATGGTCTCGCAATGCGAAGGGCATACACCTGGCGATGGTGTTACAAATCGCCTAACGAATTCCTGCAAGACTCTGTTTCCACACAATTATCGTACATGAATACGCTTTCCTCTACCGTGTGCACATGTGGAGGCATTATGAGAATTATACCCCAAAATAACACCTCACAACTCAAGAACATTTGGAGCGAGAGCTCAACACTTAATACACGTTCTAGCACGGACCTGAACAGCGAAGTGCGGGCATTCCCGTGCTGTCGCTGCACTGTGTAACGGGAAGTGATGAGTCAACGGTAGGCAGATAAGCTGGGTGCAGACGCACCCACAGACGGGCCAACCGCTGAGAGTAACTCATTGTAGTTACCAAAATATTCTGGTTATTTGCTGTTAATTACATCAGAAACGCAAAATCGAGAAATTGAAATCCATTTAAAGCCTATCACATACGAGGAAGTGCTTCAGCTAATTTCGGGGCTGCTAGGTGTAACTTGTGTCTATCGCAGGTTCACTCACCAGTTTTATCTGGGCTTCATTGATTAAAACTCCAGTCCTGTTCGTGCAACATTAGTACCACAGGTTACCACTTGCAACGCCATCATCTACGCGAGGTATGACTATCCTACGTTTGTTTCTCGCAGACGACTCCCTGACAACGTGATCTCGCTCTGCACAAGGCTGCCAACCTCTCTACTTAGAAACTAGACCATTGGTCTGGATTGGTTAGGGTAGGTAACTAGATCATTTGTCTGGATTGGTTAGGGTAGGGCCAGAAAAAGACCATTGGCCTGGATAGGTTAGGGTAGGGCCTGGACAGGACCATTGGTCTGGCTAGGTTAGGGTAGGGAACTAGATTATTGGTCTGGATTGGTCAGGGTCCCTGGACGAGACCATTGGTCTGGATAGGTTAGGGTAGGGCCTGGACAGGACCATTGGTCTGGCTAGGTTAGGGTAGGGAACTAGATTATTTGTCTGGATTGGTTAGGATAGGGCTTGGACAAGACCGTTGGTCTGGATAGGTTTGGGTAGGGTCTGGGCTAGACCATTGTCTGAATAGTTTAGGGTAGGGCTTGGACAAGGCCATTCGTCTGGATTAATTACGGTAGTGGGACTTGGACCAAAATTACCTTTTTTCTTGCCGTGCTACAGTAGCGCATTCTATGTGGGTTAGTGGTGAGAAAATGAAATACCTTCTTCTTGATAGTTATGAAAAGCTTAGGCCTCTCGTTTCCTGTGCAAAATACCATTGGTCTGCACTGGTTAAGGTAGGGCCTGGACAAGACAATTGGTCTGGATTGGTTAGGGTAGTGGGCGCTGGACTATAATGAGCTTTTTTCCTTGCCGTACTACAGTAGCGCGTTCTATGTGGGTTAGTGGAGAGAAATTGAAATACCTTCTTCTTGCTAGTTGTGAAAAGCTTAATTAATTTAGAATGTCGGGTAGTAGCAAAGCCTACTACATTTTTCTCGATAAATAGCGCCTGGGGATCGAGACTGCAGTGCATATCTCCATTGCTGTTACAATATCTATGTAATTCTATTGATATGGCTGCGTACAGTGGATGTTTTATTAATGTAACTTATAAGAACAACTTCAATGATTTAGCTCACTTGTATCTACGTCACGACTTGCTTTCAAATACCAGAGTGTATGAAAAGTGTGGCCCTGGTGTTTAATCAATTCAAACCCTTCAGTTACTACTGATCTGAATTTAGGACAGGGATTTCGTAGGCGTATGTTCTAATCTTTCTGCGATTTCATTTACTTTTTCTTCGTTAAGTATACGTTGTTTTCAAAAACACTTCATTTCTTATCGAGTAAAGAACCAGTTAAGTTAATCGAAAGATTGCAAAAACGTTTTCTAAGATTCCTACATCACCAAACACATGGCGTACCTCGCTTGCACTCAAGAGAACGCAGCACGTTTAGAACTGAAAGAGCTCTGACGACCACCCACAACCATTCACCACTATATAGGTTATGTAGCAACTATAATGAAGCGGTTAACATAGACAATAACTTGGACTTCGATATTTCAACATCTGTATTCGTAAAATATTTTGCAGCTACACTAACAAAACACTAAGAATTGACATCCCACGGAAAGCTGTCAGAAAAGTTATTGTAGGTACCGAATAATTGAATGAAGAATTTAGTTATTAAGAATTGTCGTTTTAGTTATTAAGATATAAGACTGAATAATTTAGTTATTAAGAATTGTACTTTTAGTTATTAAGATATAAGAATTTTATCAATGTAATTGAACGAATAATTTAGTTATTAAGAATTGTATTTTTAGCTATTAAGGTATAAGACGTTTATCAATGTAATTGAATTAATAAGTTAGTTACTAATAATTGTATTTTTAGTTATTAAGATCCATGACTTTGTATCAATGTAATTTAATAAGCACTTAAAGATGTTTAGGTTTACTGTAATTGGGGCTTACTACCCTGTTGTAAACCGGCCATTAAATAAATAAATAAATAAATAAATAAATAAATCACTTGCAATTAAAAAACGTATTTATTACTCTATACAGAATAACATCATCCACAAAAAGCCTTATCCCTGATTCCACTTCTTTACTCACATCATTTAAATATATAAGAAAACATAAAGGTCCAATAATACTGCCTTGAGGAACTACCCCCTTAATTATTGCAGGGTCAGATAAAGCTTCGCCTACTCTAATTCTATGAGATCTATTTTCTCGAAATATAGCAACCCATTTAGTCACTCTTTTAGTGAATAACAAGTGATTTATTGAATAACAAGCTCAATCGTGTAGATTTTTCGTGTCGTCGGCAAGTACAAGGGGCCGGGAATGCGGTTGGTATGCCACGGCTTGGAAAAACACTTTCTTTGGTAACTCTGAGTTTAATTTGTACCAAATAGGTTGTTTTGCGGTCCTTTGGTGTGTGTTACTAAACCATTGGGCTCTGTTATGAAGGTTGATTTGAGTCTTTCTTACACTATGGTACTATTGTAGATTTGTGCAACTTTTGTCGGGAAGTTTGTGTGGCGTGGGTAGACTCCAATAACAAAAGAATTTGTGGACCAGGCATTGTTGTTGAAATTGATGAATGTAAATTCGGCAAATTCAAGTACCACAGAAGAAGACACGGCGAAGGCTAGTGATTATTTGGAGGGGTTGAGTTGTAGCAGTACAGAAAAGAGACAAAGAGACTTTGCTGGCAGTCATTACAGAGAGGATATCAGCAGGAACAGTCATCATTTCCGACTGTTGGAAGGCCTACGACTGCCTGGGTTGCGTTCACAAAATACTACTCTCCAACTCCGAGTAAACTCGGAGTTAACCCTATCCGTTCACAAAAGTAAAGAGTTAACTCTACAGGGCGTTCAGAAAATGCATTCGAGTTAACTCAGAGTATACTATTTTTACTCCGCGTAAACAGCTGGGTAGATTTAACTCGACATGCGCAGTAAAGCATTCATTGGTGGCGGTGAAAAATATTAACTGCGAGTACATTGACATGGCAATGAATTCAAATTATTTTCTAGTTGTTGAAAAAGAAGGGCGTTATGTATTGAATAAAGAAGGGGATATTTTCGTTTAAAACAGGAAAAATAGGTACCGTACTGCCCCCATTTTTCCCGAGCTAAGCCCAGCCATCGAGCGAGAGATCCCAAGGTGGACCGTTCGATCGTTGGCTATCACTTTCTAGAGGCATTTAAGGGATGTTAAGGATTGATGACCAAGCAGGATAGAAAGAAATATTAAAACAACACTCTGACATTTATTCACATAAGCAAACAACAAATAAGATACTCTTGCTGATGTGTTTTACAAAAATAGAACTTCCATAATATTGCATTTCTTCATTTATGGTAACACGTGCTCTTAATCTCCAGCCTTACTGTGCTGTAATGAAAACCAAAGAAAAATTAGGCCTCTTGCCTTTCCGAATCAAAATATTTGATTGAAAGAATTAAATAAATTAACAAAGAAGTTCATAAAATCATAAACAGCTGTCTTGCTAACGAGGGTTTTACAATAACGAGTTCAAAGCTCTACCAACTCAAAGTAGTCTCAACACGTGGTTTTAAGATGTACTCAACTGAATTTATCATTTACAACATTTAACATTAGTCAATGACACCAACATGAACTTCAGTAGAAAATGAAAATTGATTTTAAAGTTCTCAAAATTAATTAATTATTATTCTGATTATTATTATTATTAATTTCTCATCATTTAATTAACCTATGTTTCATTGTCACACGATCGTGTTCTCATTAAATTTCCACTGCATTATTTACCTAATGATCGTCATTAGCATTTCAGAATAATTATTTTCAATTAATTATTAATGACTTGGTTTCACCATAACTCCAAGTAATCATGCGGCTGACGAACTACACTTCTGATCTTTGTATTTCATTTCTATTCAAATTAATCTTAAAATATTTCAAAGTTCAACTATAAATGAGTCAGAAATTTACATTACCAACGTGTGAGCTAGTTAAATAAATTGTATTTACAAATCGAGTGCCTTCATAAAATAACGAGATGATCTTTCCTTTTAAATCTCGATAATGAAGAAAATAAATCCCTTCCTAGTCTTCCTCGACTTAAGTTAACCAAACTTTCCCTTAAGGGCATGAAAATTACTTCTTAAGGCAACACACAACGATGAGTGTAATCTGCGTCGCAGCAGGTGCACGACCAGATCAAATTAAATGGGACCAACATGATACAAGAAAAATATACATACTTGCATACACACATTCACACTAGGAAACACGTCTTTTATGTACATTATTTACATCGAATCCTGTTTTGGCAAGTTTATTCATGATTTTTAGAGTTGGTCAGGTCGCGTAATATCTAGCAAAAATAATCTGTGTACTGAAATTATCCTTCATTTATAGTGGCTAGTGATCGAAGTCATGGGTATCACTTGGTAGAAACACATTTCACATATCAACGTAAGTTCATCTAACTCATGAAATTTTAATGGAAGATTCTAGTAAAATCCATAAGCACTACCATCGTTTGGGCTACAGGTTGAAACTATCGCGAGCGTGAGCCTTAATCGTATTATTTTTATTCCCTACTTGTGAAATACACTCGCAATACGTGCTCCAATAATTATAATCTATCTTGCGTTCCCAATACACAAGAATAAGTCAAATATCAACATTAAATCATCAATTGCACAATTATACAACAAGTATCCCTCAGGATTGGTCATATTCCAGACCCTTCATGAACAGAGCACATTCAATCTCACATATAAGGACTCTACAGTAATTTTATGGTTCACGAGCGTTTAATTCTGCTTTACCCGATCTTTAGTCAATATTATTACTATTTAAGTGATTATTACATCTACTGATCCTCGTGGAATATCGTAAAATTAGATGACTTCATCATAAATACAACAAGTGATCTTAAAAGACACTAGGTTCGACCCTATTCACTCAAAATGTACACGTAAATTTCAGTCCAGTAACTTCCAACATTACAAGGAAAGTAGATTTATCGCGTGGTCAGTGATTATTAAGTATAAAGCTCCTAAGCATGGGAAATCATTCAAAGACAACCTACATGTCTACTCTAATAGATTCAAAAATTCCATTCACACGTACCTAGTCTACCACGACACCTTAAGAAGTGGAAAAATGAAATATTTCTAACTACAACAAACTAATAGATCTACGACTTAAAGAAGAAAGACCTCTAGTTGTACAAAAGGTAAGACAGATAAATTAAATTAAAAAGGTACTCAAGTTTTGATGGAGTTCGATTCCCGTCGACAGTCAATTATTTCAGCATTTTCCTCCGGTCAGTCTCCTTCCAATTACCAGACACGCCTCACATTTTTACAGCTCCATGGAGGCTCCGTAGCAGGTGTCCCTCGATGAAATTATGATGTCGGTGGTTGCGGAATTATCCATCTTGAGGTGTTCAACTTCCAAGACGACTTCGGTAGAACGCCGGTCACAAGCTGTAACTGAGATGACAAAATTAAGTATATTCCACAAGCGCACGTCAAATATAGTTAGCTCGTCTACACAGTCACACTTAACTTGGTGTTTAAAGCGTTTTTATTCCATAGGAATACACTAATGGTTTCTCTAAATTCTAGCAGAACGGCGTCGACTTGAACTGAAATTACTTCTCCACGTGGTCCGATACCGTGGTGCAGCACAACACGACGAAGGATATTCAGAGTAAGAGCTTCAGAACTTCAGAGTAAGAGTTTCAAGAGAGCGATTTACTCGAAACAAGGCCTTTTTATATTATCAGCCTGGGAGGTGTGATCTTCAACGAGAACGGTAATTGGCTGATGGTCTCATTTAATTGGCGCAGACTATTCCAGAAACAGACTGAGTTGCGCGCGTGCGGTAGTCACGTGGCTTGCTCTGACCTTGGCACAGTCCTGCCGGTGTGTTACCCCTCTGAACGACGAAAAAAACTCGTTCTTAGCTCGCCACTACTCCCCAAATGATATGCTGCAGTTCCAAGCAGACAATAAAATTTTCACTTTCCACTTGTTGACAATATTCATAACGGGGACAGTACCAGTTTTGATAATCGGCGGAAATACGTATAACATGATTGGATTTTTATAAGAATACCCATGTTATGAATGATCAGCTGATTTATTAACCTCAACTTTATGAGATTTCCTTGGTAAATGTATAATACCGGTACGTAACTTTTTTAATATTTTAATTATATGCTCAGAAATACCACACAGTGCATTTATAATTCTCACGAAACGGATCTGTACGAATCAGGTGCTAAGAGCCAAATTCGAACACTGATCCCGACAATTGGAAATGTTCTTTAAATTCAGTTTCGCCTTAGTTGTTAACAGCATAATGTACAGTTAGTTGTCCTAAATGGCTTAGGGCCTATCGTAAACCAGTACGGAGCCGATGTATTGGTATTCGTCATCAATGTAATCAGATTGTTCCTACGAGGTAAAGAATAACGGATACTGTTTTAAGCCACAACTTGGTGAGGAAAGTAGTAATAACTCATATATCACGATGCTATGAAGAAACTCGCCTGGAAATAAGACATTAAATTCCTCGCAAATGAGGTTATGGTAAAACAAATAACCTTCCTTAATTGATTAGCCATTTTCTGTTACTCTGTATTCATTCCAAGCGTTCACGAAATACCGTTACTCAGAGTTAACCTCACCAGTTCCTCCGCGATACTCTACTCCAACTCTACTCAGAGTCATAGTTTGTGAACGCAGCCCTGGAGCACGAGGAATCGTGCATCTTCGCGTGAACCACTCTATTCAGTTCGTCGCCACGAGCAGTCCGACTCGTTGGCTGAATGGTCAGCGTACTGGCCTTCGGTTCAGAGGGTCCCAGGTTCGATTCCCAGCCGGGTCGGGGATTTTAACCTTAATTGGTTAATTCCAGTGGCCCGGGGGCTGGGTGTTTGTGCTGTCCCCAACATCCTTGCAACTTACACACCACACATAACACTATCCTCCACCACAGTAACACGCAGTTACCTACACATGGCAGATACCGCCCATCCTCATCGGAGGGTCTGCCTTACAAGGGCTGCACTCGGCTAGTAATAGCCACACGAAATTATTATTGTCGCCACGAGCAAGAGTAGTCACGTTAACAGGAGGAACCGAAGGGTCATGTGAAACGATAAGCCTGCCGTCCACACTCAGAATATCGAGAAAAGATGGAGGTACCTAAAGCTCGGCAGCTACTCGGTTCCAGGGTTCGGCAGGAGAAGGCATCATTTTGTTGGATACCTTGCTGAATTCCTGTTCAAGACCAGTTTCCCCTTGGAAACGAGGGTGCACGAATTCTTCAAGGCTGCCAGTGTACTAAGTTATATTGTCCACTACATTTAGGTCAGTTTCATTTACAAACATAGTTCTGTATTATACGTTGTTTCACTTTCAGGTGCTTTACTTGTGCTTTATTACTCCGCGGATTGTTAACGCTAATGTGCTTCTGATCATTGATGGGAATGACGTCACAACGCATTCTACGACAGCCAACAGCAATGCGCGTAGCCATTCCAGCAATGGAAAATGGGCTTTCGCTACTCTTCCTTAGGTTATAAAAGTAAATATATTTCTTGGGGTCGGCTGGTGGGTCCCTGGACATGGGAATGAATATATCTCTTCTCTAAAAGAAATTCCACGTAAGTTTTGCATGCTTTTTACTTCATTACCTCCTTATAAAACTTGCGTGAATAGGTGTGGAATTTTACATTATTCTGTTCTTGCTCCTCATAGCCCCTCCCCTTGCGCACTCTCCTCACACCTCGCAGCCCCGCACCGTAGGTCCAGAAATTGAACCTCTTCGCTGGTTCCGGAGAACAACCGAGTGTCTACATAAAATTTTTCGCAACGTGTGCGAATATACAAAGCTAATTAAAGGAATAGACCAGTGGCGGCTGTTGGTCTCACAGGTCGGAGGGGCGGCCACAGTACTTGTTCCTCCATGACTCTTCCTTTGCTACTGGACAGTATCACCGCACTCATTCAATCTTCTGCACGAAAACAAACTAATTCACTGCTGCCAACCCTCAAAAAACGCGGGATGCAAACCAGAAACCCAATTTGAATCAAAATTACTGGTCTCAAATGTCACATATCAATATAATTATTTATTATTTTTCTTAAAATATACATAAGAGGGCAAACAAGGTCTTAAATTATTTAATTTTATTGCATGCGACCGTGGAGATTTTGCTGGCGCATGGTCGTATAGGGCTTTGTAAGACCTCTTTACCGCTACACTGCTATGGACTCTGCCCAGGTGAAAGCCTCTTCCCGCACCCTTCCTCCCCCCGAAACCGTCCATCAGCGCGTTTTCCCCTTACATCTCAACCCTCTCATCGACACTATATCCTCGGACGGAAGCCTTATCTTCAACCTGAAAACATTTGCCAGTGAACTGCGCGCTGAAAGTCAGTCAGTCACTTAAGTTGTCTTCCTTATTGATAAGAATTTACAGTTTTACAATAAAATGTAATTTTCTTAGCATTATTCGAGTCGAATATTTGACTTCAAATGTCGAGAGAAAATAAAAAGAACCTATTCGTTCTCTAGGGAGGACACAGTACGTGAATCCTTTAAGAGCCGGCCGCTACTGGAATAGGCTCTTGATAAACCATTGTACTAAGATATCTATTCTATAGTCCTCTCCGTGTAAGGACGTACACTAAGGGTGCAACCTTACCCTTTCTCCCCTGTAATATTAAGGTATTGATTTATAGTGACTTTTCTTGCTGTTGGGTCTTTTTCAGTGTCGGTAACCATACAGTTTAGGGACCCTACTTGCCGATACGACGTCTTACTGTTACCGTTAATCTGGCACGTTGGCAACGTTCAGTCACTGTTCTAGCGTGAATTGTGTGTTGCCACCGCATTGCCTCTAAAGTCACTAGCGATACATTTGCGAGAATATTTAAAGCATATTTTCTTTTTCTGTGGGATTGTAAATCTATTTGGCTAATACCAGGTAAGTAGAATTGTGGCATGTTCGGATAATGCATTTAATAACATAGTTTGTGTGAAATGATGAGCACATCATTTTATTAATTACGTTCCTATTTTGTCCCATACTTATACGAACAGAATTCGATTGGGATGTCTAAGAAGGAAGAAAAATCTGCAAAAACTCCTCCGAAAAGGAAACCAAGGTTACGTCCTTTACAAGCTTCAGGTCAAGAAATGCTTGTACATTGCTACGAGCAATTGAAACAGGAAGACGACGAAGAAGGTATCAGTCGTAGTGTACGAAGCTAATGGCAAGAGTTTCATTATTAACTGGGGTAAGTGTTCGTTTTTATCTTGTTTCTATGATAAGTTTCTGGCATAATGACAATCAGTTGAAAAGGAGCAGTATTTCATTCTGAACCTAACCTAACCTAACCTGATCATGTAGGCCTAGGCCTATACCGGTACCATGTCTTGTGTCGACTTCGATACGGTTCGTAGACTTAACCTTTGTGTATTCATGTTGACTTATGGTATATGTGTATGTAATATATTTCTGTGTGTGTATTCTTACAGTGTAGTTTCGGTTTAGTCCGAAAAGTAATAGGAAATTTCAAGAAGGGAGTTGAATTTTCTACACCAGGTAAACGCCGAAAGCGTGAACATCCAGTGACCGGCATAGACAGTTTTTCTAAGGAAGCGATAGCAAGGTTTATTTATGATAAATTACATAAAGGTAAGGTGACTTCATAAGGAATCTATTGCAACATTATTTATAGAAATTGGCACGCAGGTGAGATAAGCTCCCAGAAATGTTTTGTGCATGTATTGTCATACAGCTCTTTTGAGTCCCTTGTAACTCTCTTTTTTCTTCCCACAGGAGAAGTCGTAACTGTAAAAAAGGTTTTCGACCACATGAAAGCAAATTATGACACTTATTTGTACAAGGGCTCCGAAACATCATTAAGAAGAATTTTGAAGGCCATGGGGTTTGTGTGGAGTAAAGGTGATCCCTATGCGTATGTTAGAGAAAATGAAGACATTTGTTTTAAGAGATCCTGTTTTCTGAGGGAATACATGCGTAATAAGGACAGTGAGAAACCAAAACCTGTTGTTTTCTTGGATGAGACTTGGATTTTTATGAATGGTGAATATATATGTTATATATTACATTTTATATTTAAAAAATCTTGGAATAATTTATCTTCATCAGGTGTCTTTGGTTTCAATTGTGCATTTGTCTTTCAGGGTCACCCACATACTCCTGGAATAAACCACACAAATCTGGACATGATGTTCAAGGAGTAATTCGTCGACCTGTGTCTGAGGGAGGAAGACTGGTTATTGTTCATGCTGGAACGAAGGATGGCTTTGTACCTGTTATGTTCTTAATTTATTTTACTTCATTTTATTGTAGTGAGGTGATCTCTCTTTACATAGTTATGAGGGTATTTAGGGTTTGTAGTACGGATGCAGGGGGGGGCACATAAGTCTCTGATAAGACCCCAACTTAAGTACAGTTCCTGTGTATGAGACCCTCACTGGGATTACTTGGTTTGAGAATTGGAAAAGTTCAAAAGACAGAAGCACGATTTGTTGTGGGTGATTTCTGACAAAAGAGTAGCGTTACAAAAATTTTGTCGGGTTTGGGCTGGGAAGACTTGGGTGAAAGGAGACAAGTTGCTGGACTAAGTGGTATATTCCGAGCTGTCGGTGGATAGGTGGTGTGGAATGACATTGGTAGACGAATACGTTTCAGTGGTATTTTAAAAGTAGGTAAGATCACAGTACAGTGATAAAGTTGATGAAAAGTGGGGCAAATATTTGTTTTTTTTTTTTAAGAAGGGAGTTAGGGTTTGGAATAATTTACCAAGGGAGATGTTCAATAAATTTCCAAATTCTTTGCAATTATTGAAGAAAATACTAGGCCTATCCCTGAAACTACATCTTCTGTCCTAAGTGCAGATCAGTGGTGACTGATTGATTGAAATTGACTGGCACTAGGTCGGAAGTGGCATTATAACTTACCGCTCATTGAGCTCTGTACGTGGTTTTTGATTTTGACTTCTCCACTGTTATTAAAAAGACTTGCAGGTATTCACTTTAGGCCAATGATTAACCTTAGAGAGGTATTTCAATCAAAACTTACTCAGTGTATTTTCATATAATATTACTGGATATTTGTATCAGTAAATTACTTGTATTGTAGGCCTATTTATTATGTTTATTCTGCATTCGACAATCTCCACCTGAATCAGTGCTTGATACCTGACTGTTGAACACCTTCCAAGCTTCTTATTTCTTACTGCCTGATATAGGTTCAGTGTTCGCAGCAATTACATTTGTTCTAAGGTATTGAAATGGGTGTTTATACTTATATCTTTTATGCAAGTGATCGTGGACTTCTAATCCAGATATAGGCCTACTAATGGAGATACATTCATGAGAGATGTTACGATAAAGTAGTGTAAGTAGTAATTAATTGACTTCATCATCAGGTGACTTTGCTACACAGTAGTTGGTTTTACTTAAAATCAGACAGCTTTTTGTATCATTCAACAGAAATCACATTTTTTATTAATAGGCCTATACTTTTTTTAGAACAAATAACTTCATACTAAAACTTAAAATTCTTACAGGTGCTGATTTGATATTTGCTACAAACTTGAAGAGAAATCAGGATTACCATGGTGCTATGAACAGCGAGAAATTTCAGATGTGGGTGAAGACGCAATTAATCGTAGGATTAAGAAATATAGGACCCTGTGTTATTGTAATGGATAATGCACCATATCACTGTAAGCTTGTTGAGCATCAACCAACAACGAAATGGAGGAAGGATCAATTAGTGGTAATTATACTTAATTGAATATTTCCTTCTACTGAATGATGTTTAATGATGTTACAGAAATTAATTTTTATTTTTCCTTTAATTTACAGTCATGGTTAAGGCAGAATGGAGTTTCTCCACCAGAAAATGCCACAAAAGATGAGCTGCAAAGGTTGTGTAATATGAATCGAAGTCACTTAAAGAGGTACAGAAGCACGTAAACATAAGTTTAGATAATGTTGTTTACACTCGTGTATTTGACTTTCATGTATGCATAACAATATTTCTCTGTTTCTTTAAAACCAGGTACATTGTTGACGAGATGCTGCACAGTGAAGGCCATACTGTCTTACGACTTCCTCCATACCACTCATTTTTCAATGCCATCGAATTTGTATGGTCTGTGGCAAAACAGTATTATAACAAAACAGTGGCTTCAAGACCTGGTCACGGATTGGACAGAGCTACAGCTGTGTGGAAAGAATCTCTTGATCAGGTAGGCCAAGTGGAAATGTTATTTATTGGATATATGCAAGTGGAGTTTATAATATACTTGTCAGGTTGTGATACTTCAATATATCTTATAGGTGACAGCAGAGATGTGGAGAAATGAAGTAAAACACACTGAGAAGAAGATTGTCGAGTTCTACAATAATGAGGTGAGAGGTCTTCCTGAAGTGGAGGAACTAGTCATTCATCATGGAAGCAGTGAATCGGAGGAGGAAGATGAAGAAGATGAAGAAGAAGAAGAAGAAAGAAGAGAAGCCGAGGAGTTAGCTGTACCATTGTAAGAGCCATTCCATGAGATTAAGAATGTTATAACTTTGCTGGGAAATAATACATTTCTGATTGCCCCGTCCTTTCTGATATAACGAAGTTACATTTCAAAATTGTGGGAATTGTGTATCTACAAGTTACAGGGCGGTATAGATGTGCAGGTGGGGATCAGTGTCCAATCGGAGTGGAATTATCTAGAACTGCTGTGGCGCAATGTGATGAGGAGCGGGCAAGGGGGGGAGAGAGAGAGGGAGACAGCACTCTGTCACCAATACACGATGTAAACATTGTACGCCTGTTAAAATACTGACATAACTTAAATTTTATACACTATCTAATGGTTTTCCACAGTTCTCTGAAAGTCACAACTCACGTATACTGTATATATATAGAGAGAATTACATATAAAAATACCTGTGTACACAATAAGTAGCCCACATATTAAATATAAATCAATTTGCTTTACGTCGCACCAACACAGATAGGTCTTATGGCGACAAAGAGGATAGAAGAGATAGGAAAGGGCTAGAAGTGGGAAGGAAGCGGCCGTGGTCTTAATTAAGGTACAGCACAAGCATGTGTCTGGTGTGAAAATGGGAAACCACCGAAAACCATTTTAACGGCTGCCGACGGTAGGATTTGAACCCACCATTCCCCGAATGCAAGCTCATAGCTACGCGACCCTAAACGCACGGCCAGCTAACTCGGTCATCTTTGAAAATGTCTTTTTCTATCAGCAGAGGCTTTTTTAAAATCGTCATATTTTGTATAGGCTACAGGAGATGTACAGTAGCCCACTGGTTTTCTGATTAAACATCATTTATTTAATCTATTGCATCAGTCTACTTACATACTCACTGTCCACGTACATCGGTAACCTCGTGATTCGATTATTGAAGTATTGTGCAATGATGCGACATACAAACTAAGAGAATACCGAGTGGTTCTTCCAAATATAAAACAGACAATTTCGAGTGGTCATGAGCATGACTCATAGTCATAGGGTAGGCTAAATAATAATGTTATTGGCTTTATGTCCCACTATCAACTTTTAGGTTTTTTTTGAGACGTCGAGGTGCTGGAATTTAGTCCTGCAGGAGCTCTTTTATGTGTCAGTAAATCTACTGACATGAGGCTGAGCACCTTCAAATACCACCGCACTGAGCTCGGCCCTGCCAAGTTGGGTTCAGAAGGCCAGCGCCTCGACCGTTTGAGCCACTCAGCCAGGTGTGGAGGCTAGAGAGCTGAGTTTAAGTAATTGTCGAACGTCAACTAGTTATAAAGATACTGATTGATTAAACTAATACAGTAATTAGAATAACCTAATTGACTACCTACTTACAACCTAGGTACTTTGGAATTGTGTTCTATCTTTTTAACACTGCAAATAAATCCATGTATTGTTTAAAACTCCCTGTAAGAAGAGGACAGTGGATGCGAATAGGTATTATTTTCAAATGAGCTGAGCTCGAGAGTCCATTATAGCATACGATTTTTTCAGTGTACCATGACTCTGTATGTATTGCTTCAGAGGAAGTTCGGCTCCCCGCCAATGTCCAGTGTACCGATAATGAACCATGTGTGTGTTGTGTCTCACTGATCCATGACTGCGTACGATTCTTTCAGTGTGCCATGATTCACTGTGGCTCGCTGCAGCGAAAGCTCGACTCCCCGCCAGTGTCCAGTGTGCCTATAAGGAGCCGTGTGTGTCGTGTGGCTCACTGAGCCGTGATTGTGCATGATTTGTGTGCCGTGAGCTTGCCGTTCCTGTGAATCGATTCACTCGGACACTGAATGAATCGATACACTGCTTCGAATCAAGCACTCAGTAGCCTACACTAGTAGAGGTACATAGTACATTACCATTAAGATAGATAGCATTGCAAAGTAATTTGTCTTTACCATAATAACAATAATAATAATAATAATAATAATAATAATAATCGTATGGCCTCAGCTACCATGTGCAGACATTTCAAGTTGACGCCATCTGGCTGTCTGCTCGTCAATTTTGACGTTCCGTTATACTCTAGGCCCACTAGATGGCAGACCGAGTAAACCGAAACTCTCTTGGGCGTCTGTGGCTGAGATGTAATGAATTTTGTCGGGTAAACACCAAATGTGTCACCAGAGATCTTTTACATGCCGACATCGTACGACATGAAGTGTCGAATGGACTTTTTTCTGCCCTTCAAAAATCCGACTACCTCTGCCGGGTTTGAACCCGCTATATTGGGATTCGGAGGCCGTCACTCTACCACTGATCCACAGAGGCAGCTGTCTTTACCATGAAATACATCGTCGTCGTACATGACTGAATTACTATCAATATATCTTAGAGAAACTGTAATGTACATGAAACCGAAATTGAGTTAATTTCCACGATACATTCTTCCTATATAAAGGAGACCATGTAGCTTATCCACCTTCATTTCAGCCACATAAATATTCAGCAAAAATTGCAAAATCACATTAAAGGACAAATACAATTTTTTAAGTAGAAATAGTCTGGAACATAGATTAGTGAGGTTGGACATCCTGCCCGTCATCATTCAGGAGTCGCTGTTGAACATACTGTACTTGTCAAAACTAGTAAGTTTCTATTTTACACAATAATAGTGAAATGTTGATGAAGACGACATACACCCAGCCCCCGTGCCAGAGAAATTAACCAACGGTGGTTCAAATTCCCCACCCTGTCGAGAATCAAACCCACACCCTGTGACCAAAGGCCAGCACGCTAACCATTTAGCCATGGGGCCAGACAATAATAGTGAAAAAGCATGTTCACTGCAGCTATTGTTGACAGGATATTTCTTCTCTTTAAAGAACAATGAGTACCACGAATTAATATCCTGTTTTGTTGATTCCTGTAAACTTTGTATGTACGGTTTTGGTTCGCCAGTTCCTAGCGTATCTACTGAATGAAAACTTTGTAGACCAATGGATTCAGTTTTATGTTTATTGCCTTCAGTCGTCACGACAGTTTTTTCAATGACAACAGTCGCTCAATTACAAATCCTGTCAAACCTAACCTAACCCTGCGACAATCAGTGGTTTTCGATGGATCACTACCTAACCGGTCATTATAATTTGTTTTCGGTGGATCACAACCAAACCTGTCCCTATCAGTGGTTTTCGGAAGAATACAGTGGTTTTGTCACAAGTCAATACAGACTCTTGAATCAATGTGTGAAAATGGGAAAGTGTAGAAAACCCTCTTCAGGAATGCCAATCTCTAAGTCCATAGTCTTTTCAGCGTTGTCACACAGCTGAAATTCACTTTAGAAGTAATTGTAAAAAGTCGTATATAGGCTCTACAGATACATAGTACATTACCAATTCCATCTCGATTGCTATGATACGCACACTGCATAGCGGTTTTGCTCTATAGATAAATCATATTATAGTGAAAAAAAAATTGTTTAAAAAAATCTGTCTGGCATGAAGGTCCAGAAGGAAAATACTTTCATTGAATTCTTATTTATGTGCTCACCACCCTAGTAGGTTTAAATAAACCTTATAAATACGTTGTAAGACCCATTCTCGAATATGGATCTGCATGTTGGTTTAATAAATTCCCTAGAGAAAGTTCAAAGAAGAGCGATGCGTTTCGTAACTGGGAATAGAAGGAATACCATTAATTGGGAAAGTCTTGAATCTAGAAGAACTAGAGCTCGCCTGTGTGGTCTTTATAAGAGCTATACGGGAAGGGCTGCTTGGAGTTGTATTAGGAATAGGTTATAACCTCCCTCATTGTATCACTATTTGCAGCGATAGCCAGGAAGCGTTAAAAGCACTATGTGCAGTTAAAACAACATCAAAAATGGTATGGGAATGCCAAAGGATGTTAGATCAGCTGTGTGAATTTAGCTCAGTTACCCTATTACGGGTCCCTGGGCACACAGGTATCAGTGGAAATGAAGAAGCTGACAAACTAGCGAAACAAGGCTCAAAAGGTCCTTTTATAGGACCAGAGCCCTTCCTGGGAGTGTCACTCCGAAGCGTGAAACTGGTAATATCCCAGTGGACAAACCAGTCTCACTTAAGACATTTGGAAGAGGTTAACTATAGCAAGGCAGGCACGTGAACTTATCAAAGGGCCTAGCCAAAGTTATAAAAAGGTCCTGATAAATTTGAATAGGACCAGAATGCGAATGGTAGTTGGACTGTTGACAGGCCACAATACCTTACAGAGACACCTACACATCATGAAAATCAGTCAGGATCCGATGTGTAGAAGATGCGGTAAGGAGGAGGAGACCTCCGCGCATGTGTTATGTCAGTGTGAGGCTCTTGCAAGCACTAGACATCGATACCTTGGCTCACATTTCGTGAGCCTGGAAGACATCAGGAATGCCAACATCCGGGCACTGGTATCCTTTATAGGAGCACTAGGTCTGGACTAGGCAAACCCGTTTAAGGGACACAAAGGGTCTTCACAGACCTACGTGTGGAGCCCTGCGAAGGCAGGGTTCACCCATTCTTTATCTATCTATCTATCTAACCTCCCTCATACTTATCGAGAAATTATCATAAGCATAAAATTAGGGCCAGAAACCAGCATACGGATGTGGGCAAGTTTTCCTTCGTCAACAGGACCATAAGGGATTGGAATAAATTACCTGCGGCAGTCTTTGATAGATTCCCTTCTGGTATCAAGTCATTTAAGAAGACCATTTGTGTAAAATGAAAAGTAAAAGTTGTAAATTACGGGCACTGAATTTGTGATTTTCTGCTTGGTTTCGATTGTGAAACTGGGAGGCTTTTTCTTGTGGTTTTCTCTTTCCAGGGAAGTGCTTGCTGTACTCATGTTTTTGTAATTGTTGTTGTTCTTGGTTAATTAACAATGTTTTTAACTTTATTTTATCATCACTTGTAACGTTAAGCTAGTAGTAAGCTCAATCTATAGTTTTGTAAGCCATAGTAGCAAGTATTGGAAATAATTAAATTGTGTATGAAACTGTACATGATGCTGGATTTAGAATGACTAGTAGTATTTCTTGTAATATTTTTTTCCATGGAATTCCTTTTTGTACTTGAGTTGTTGTAGTTGTTGGGTAGTATGATTTAACTTTATTATCACTTGTAGTGTTAAGCTAGTAGTAAGTTCAGTCTATAGTATTGTAATTTGTAGTGTTAAGTACTGGAAATACTTAAGTTGTGTGTGAATATGTATATAATGACACTGGATTTAGAAAGTTTAATTAGTAGTATTTCTTGCTTGTTGTAATGTTGTTGTTGTTGTTGTAGGGTAATTACGGTTTAACTTCACTTTATTATCACTTATAATGTTAAGCTAGTAGTAAGGTCAACCTATAATATTGTAAGCCAAATTGTTCATCATCATCATCATCATCTGTTTACCCTCCAGGTTCGGTTTTTCCCTCGGACTTAGCGAGGGATCCCACCTCTACCGCCTCAAGGGCAGTGTCCTGGAGTTGCAGACTCTTGGTCGGGGGATACAACTGGGGAGTATGACCAGTACCTCGCCCAGGCGGCCTCACCTGCTATGCTGAACAGGGGCCTTGGGGAGGGATGGGAAGACTGGATGGGATAGGCAAGGAAGAGGGAAGGAAGCGGCCGTGGCCTTAAGTTAGGTACCATCCCGGCATTCGCCTGGAGGAGAAGTGGGAAACCACGGAAAACCACTTCCAGGATGGCTGAGGTGGGAATCGAACCCACCTCTACTCAGTTGACCTCCCGAGGCTGAGTGAACCCCGTTCCAGCCCTCGTACCACTTTGCAAATTTCGTGGCAGAGCCGGGAATCGAACCCGGACCTCCGGGGGTGGCAGCTAATCACGCTAACCACTACACCACAGAGGCGGCGTAAGCCAAATTGTTAAGCACTGTAAATACTTAAGTTGTGTGTGAATTTGTATATGATGTTGCTCGATTTAGAATATTAAACTAGCAGTAATTCTTGTTATATTTTCCTTCCATATATCTGCTTCTTGTACTCTTGTTGTTTGTTTGTTTGTTTGTTTGTTGTAGTTGGGTAATTATGTTAACTTTATTATCACATTACTGTAAGTGACCGTTGCCACCGGGGTATTTCCCATTTGCAATTTATTAATAATAATAATAATAATAATAATAATAATAATAATAATAATAATAATAATGAGTGACAGAGGTTTAACGTAATTTGGAAGGAATGTTTTGCGTATGATAAATGAGTACCAGTTAACTATTGGGGGCAAAGGCGGTCATGCGTTGAGCTAACCACTCCACCCCACCCCACCAAGTGCCAACGTCATGGATAGTGGAAGCCTTCACCTTCCCCCTTTCCAATGGCTTTCATGGTTTGTACGGAGATGACTTTGCTTTTTGCTTTTTAAATATTAGTATTCATGTTTATTATGTTTGTTTATTCATACCCCTGCTTTGTAATTCAGTGACCATGGAATGGCTCTAAATGTTGTAAATTATATTTATATTTACTTGTATTTATTTCCTTTTTCCTTATTGCACACGTTTGTTGTTGTTATTGTTATTACTACTACATATCGCTTAACATGTAAATAAACTAATATTTAATGCAGTAAATAATGCTTATCTCTTCGGATTCATTTCTTCGTTGCGTATTCGTTTTGCTATGACAACATGACTTCTTTATGATATAAATAAATATAAAATAAAAGTATTTCTTCCCAAACATATTTGTTATACGTGCACCAATCAGGGAACCAACTAGGGAAGTACCTCTTACTAAGGTGCATAATGTTTTTGCATACATGTATAATTGAAGAATTGAAGATCCATATACAGGTAAGTGGGTCGCCCATGTGGTAGGCCTATTACGCGTCATAGGAAACTGAGTGAACTGGCTGTGCAGTTTGATCACATTGCTGTTAGCTTGGTTTCAGGAGATGGTGATGTATTCGAACCCCACAGTTGGCAGGTCTGAAGTTTTTTTTTGCCCGTCATTTTCATTTCAGGCTAGTGCTGTGTCTGTACGCTTATTTACATCTTAAATCCTAGCCCTCTTTCCTATCCAATTCTTGCATCACAACCTGTCTTCATGTGATTTAAGCCAATATATATGTAAAAATCTGGTAATGTTGTTTGACTCATAGTGCTCCTGTACATTGGTTTCCGTAATGTTGAAAGCTTGAGATACACCAACTTGTAAGCTGAAAATATGTTTAAAATGCCAAATGCCGAAAACCGTAAAAGTTCTTAGTGGGATGTAAAGCTGTTAGCATTATTATTAAAAGGAAGGACATATGTCTTATGTGGTAAGTCCTTGAACTTGCAGAAATCGCAATGAATTATTCAATCTATATTCCCTCCCCCCCCCCCCTTTCTTTAAGAATGCAGTTATAGTAATGCATACATCAGAATCAGAATAAAGGCAGGAAATGTTTAACATTATTTTAAGCGAGTGAAGGAGAGTATGTATGACTAGCTCAGGTTGGCGGATTCGAGTTCGGCGGTATTTGAAAGTGCTCAAATACTCCAGCCTCATGTCTAGATCTACTGGTACATAAAGAACTCTTGCGGGACGAAATACTGGCACCTCGGTGTATGTGAAAACGATAGAAGTAGATAGTAGAACTAATATTCAATTCTGCAGTGAGCTTGAAGCTGACCTAATTTCCGTTCACGTAGCTTGGCACATTAGTATTCCTATATGTTTCCTGATAACCGTGAAGATATAACCAGCCTGCAGGCTGAAAATATGCCCAATCTCTCTCCTTAGGCTACGGGTTACCGGTATTGAAGAGAGAAGGAAATGTTCGCGCAAAAGAAAGGGAAGTCATTGGACTTTCGAAAATCACACTGCAAAGACTTATTAAACAAATTGCATCGTTTAACACGCCCCTATTTTCAAGAATATGGTTATAGTACGCCTACTGCATATCAAAATAAAGACAGATATATGTAACATTAATTTGAGTGAGAAAGGGTGTTTATTTCCTAAATTTCTCATTGAGCGTGGAAACCGACTTAATTATGAATATCTTGATTTATTTCATCTTAACTTTTATCATTTACTAGGGTAGGGAAACATTTATTATCGGTGTTTACATTGAGGTTAGTTTGTTTGGTTATGTCTGGTGATTTTAATATGTAACCAGGCAGGTTGGCAGCAGTGATCAGCCATTACAAAAAAGAGAAAAGAAGAGCATCGGGCGGCGATATTTACTTTCTGGGGTATTTCGTTACGTGGCGATTACTATACAGGGTTAACTGAACCACTGGACATGCAGAACGCGCCTGGACTAGGCTCAAACGAACAATGACTCGTCGTGTTTAAGTTGCTATGGAAATGACGTAACTATTTTCGCTTGCGAGTCATATGGCTCGCAACTTATGTATATTTTATGCTTGTTATCGACTATGTACCAGTAGAAAACATGCTCCTACAGATGATCGTCTTGAGGAAAAACACTCCCTGGACCACAGAAAGAAGAAAGGAAGAGGAATCAGCTCTGCTCCGGTGGAAGAATGTGTGACAAACGATGGAAAGGAAGAAGAAGATGGAATTAAAGAAGAAGAAAATCTGGATGAAACTGAACAGAGAATGATGAAGGAAAACGTGAATGTAAATTTGGATGAAATATTAGGAGAGGAAGTAAAAGAAACTGAATCAAGAAATCCTCTGAATCTCGGAGGAGAAGAATCGAAAAGTGAAGTAGAGCTTTGTGTTGATGAATACCAGTTTCGTGTTAAACCACGTTCACCTCTTACCATAGTGCGACGTCACAGACAAAATGTGAGAACAAGGCACCTTGACCATGAGAACAAACACTTGTCACCATAAATTAGATCGAAAAACTGTGATTACTAGCGCTGGGGACTGACCAATATCTAACTAGCTACGCTGGAAAAATCTTCCGACTAAGAGATAATCATATTCCATAAGGAAATAAAAATGAATTCAAATGGATGGTGTGTGATGTATAATTTTATGTTTACTTATTCAAAATACGAGTACACTTGAGCGCTAGTGTTTGTTTATCGCAGTGAGTAGTGGACAGCGGGGGCGAATAGCAGGTGCATCAGTGGACTGAGTCCAGTCACGACGTGAGTCTCGCGTTAACAATAGGACAAAATGTTCGGAGAAATATTTGTGAGGGCTCCAATTGCAAAATCAATAGGGCGAATTCAGAGTGGAATGTGTGTTGATCGTTCAGGGATAGCAACTTTTAGATTTAGACCAGTCTTCCGCATTTTTTTTAATGTCACGCCACCCTTCCAGAGCATAAAATTTCTTGCGTCCTTCTGTACTGTCTCTTCCTTCCTTCCTTCCTTCCTTCCTTCCTTCCTTCCTCAACCTCACAACTCATTAAAATGCACAAAAATCTGTCTCACGAGAACTGCTAATAATAATAATAATAATAATAATAATAATAATAATAATAATAATATCCCCCTCTGTGGTGTAGTGATTATTGCAATAACAGCCAGCCCTGGAGACCCGGGTTCGATTCCGGGCTCAGCAAAGGCAAGTGAAAAAGTGGTACGAGGGATAGAACGGATTCCACTCGCCTCGGAAAGTTAACTGAGTAGAGGAGGATCGATTCCCGTCTCAGCCATCCTTGAAGTGGTTTTCCGTGGTTTCCCACTTGTTCTCCAGCCAAATGCTGGGATGGTATCCTTGTCTATCCCTTCCAATTCTCCCGTCCCTCCACAAGGCCCTTGTTCAGAATAGCATGTGAGGCAGCCTGGGCGAGGTACTGGTCCTCCTCCTCCTCCTCATTTGTATTCCTTAAGAAATGTGTGACGCTCCGGGACACTGTCCCTGAGGCGGTAGAGGTGAATTTGGGGGAAAACAACCCTGGATGGTAAACGGATTAAATAATAATATTAATAATAATAATAATAATAATAATAATAATAATAATAATAATAATAATTGGTGTCATTTGATAGAAAATGATGGTAGCTAAAACCTCTGAGGATGCTCTTAGTGCGTGCTTACGAACTGTAGCATGATTTTCTAGGAATTTGACGTTTACTTTCCATTGCCGCTCGTGACGATGAAAAAATCGATAGATTTGTTCACATGCTCTGGATGTTTTATCTGGAAATCTCTTGTAAGTTCGAGGATGGTTGCCTAGTTGTACTTCCTCTTAAAACAATAATCACCACCACCACCATCTTGTAAGTTTTACAGGTTTCAGGCTATCGTTGGCTAAAATATTTAAGCAAAGAACACACTGTGGCAGCTCCTGCTTATCCACATAGGTCTAAATGTTAGTGAAACCTAATTTTAGATAATCGTCTTGATATTAGCGTACTGTTGTTTTTATCGGATAACTAACCTTACCGACGAGAGCTGAAGCGGATGTCGAAGATGAACATACAACTAAATTCGCAACCTGTTATTTATTGGATATTTCCCTGGAAGAACAGGAGATTACGAAACACTTTCACTGGATCGCTCTTTACCGCTGTGAATTAGTTACTTTTATTATTAAGGACAAAAAGTCGTATCAGCACACTATTTTTATTCCATAACCGGTTTTCGGACTCGAAGGTCCATAATCAGTGTTAAAACTATTTACAAATTTAAATACACATGAATATGTCGTCAAAATTAATTGAAAATGAGTTAAAAATGGAACCAGGACTCGACTTTATTTTCTTTCTTTTTTTCTAGTTGCTTTACTTTGCACCGACACAGATAGGTCTTATGGCGACGATGGGACAGGGACGGGCTAGGAATGGGAAGGCAGCGCGGTAGCCTTAATTAAGGAACTGCCTGGTGTGAAAATGGGAAACCACAGAAAACCATCTTCAGGGCTGCCAACAGTGGGGCTCGAGCCGGGAACTCGTTAGCATCTGTGATTATACAGTGCTCACTCCGTAACGGATACTCCAGAACAATAGAACATCGCATAGGAAACTGCGCAAAGTATGTAGCTCCCGCGCACCGGTCCGAATGAGAAACACAAACAGAATCATAATCAGAATGACTTGCTGCACGTGGTTATAGCGTCCCGAAAAGTGTACTGGTAGCAACGCTCACACAGGCACTTCTTCACGCGTCACTCAGTCAACCCAACCTCGCTTAAAACAAAGCCCTCGTATTGGCTATCGAGCGTCTGATATGACATAGAACGTCCAGTCATGTACATTCACAATCTTCAGCCTATACTACCTGCCGTACCCCGGGATTCCAAGCCACTTTGTTGCAACACTTTCAACTGACTTCAACCGTCTTTCCCGATATAGCCACTGTTTTCCGTGTCGTCCCAAAACTCACGAGTCTCAAAACTCACGAATCCCAAAACTCACGAATTGCAGGAAGAGGATTAGTAAGAACAGGTTTCTCTACCTGGGCCAGTCTCAAAACTCACGAGCAGGGCTAGTTTTTCTTTGAATGGATAAATCTCCACCCTATTAGTTATGGGATAATGGAATACTTTTAATAATCGAATAACTTCCATCCAAATGAATTTCAAATATCATTCAGTTATATCGCACAGAATAAACGGATGCGTCATGAGTAATTTTTTGGTTTAAGTGCGTCGGGTAGACAACCTATTGAAATAAGCGAATAGATGAACTCTTACGAAAAATAGAAAAAACGCCTTTTGATTCCAAATGCATCTCCAAGTGTTGAAACTAAATGAGTGAATTAACTGTCTTGATCTTTAATACATATAAATAAAATCCCCTATTCAAGTAAATGCCGCCTTCTGGCTGCATAATGCAACTAAGCTCCAGTACCACCAATGACAGTTTCTTTTAACTACCAGCGGGCAATATACCTACTTTAATTTGATGTCGTTCGGCTGCATGCATAAATTGTTAGATTTTAACTTTCATTAGTTGATTCCTATGGATCGGGAACTGGGTGTTCAGCATTAGACTTCATCTTAGGTAGGGCCTCATTTTTACAGACGTGCAGGTCACCTATACGGCGTCACCTCTAAAGACCTGCACCAGACCTCCCCAAAGGACACACGTCATTATTACAAATTTATGTGAAAGGTAAAACAATGCATTATATTAGCTTTAACAAAACAGCAAAATATTTTAATAATAATAATAATAATAATAATAATAATAATAATAATAATAATAATAATAATAATAATAATAATAATAATAATAATAATAATAATAATAATAATAATACTCCCTCGGTCTCTTTCATTCACCAACCGTTATTTTTTCCCCTGTGGGTTGGGGGCAGAAAAACATCCACAGTGTCCCCTGCCTGTCGCAAGGGAAGCGTGAGTCACCGCGCACCTCATCCCCCCTGCGGTAATCGCAAGCACCTTCTGTTCAGAATCGTGAGCTTTGAGACTCATTAGAATGTTTACTTTAGCTACCAGTTTGTAGTCGTGAGTTTTGATACTATTTCTAACTAATTTTAGCCCGTGAGTTTTGAAACTCGTGAGTTTTGAGACGTAACCCTGTTTTCCGTGTTGCACAATTCTTGAGCAACCTACACTGCCATGCCATGTGCAGACACTTACACAAATTAAAGTTATACATATACAAAATTCCCTTCTACAAATTCTTCTTATAATATTAGGTTTTTACGTTATAAATGAACAAAATTACATGATTTTCATGACTTCAATATTACGAATTATCTTACGAAAATATCCTAACCTAAAAAGTTGGGGATCATACATTCGTACGGTTACAAATTATATGAGTAAAGAATTGGAATCAGAGATAAGGCTTTTTTGCAGATGATATTATTTTGTGTAGAGTAATAAACAACTTACAGGATTGTGAGCAACTGCAAAATGACTTCGATAATGTTGTGGAATGGACAGCAGGCAAAAAACGCAGTTAAAAGTCAGTTTGTGAGTTGTTTTTTTGTTTTGTTTTGTTTTTTGCTAGTTGTTTTACGACGCACCGACACAGATAGGTCTTACGGCGACGATGGAACAGGAAAGCGCTAGGAATGGGAAGGAAGCGGCCGTGGCCTTAATTAAGGTACAGCCCCAGCATTTGCCTGGTGTGAAAATGGGAAATCACGGAAAACCATTTTCAGGGCTGTCGGTAGTGGGATACTGGATACTGGCCGCACTTAAGCGACTGCAGCTATCGAGCTCTGTGGTTGTAAATTTAACAAATTGTAAAATTCCTCTCGGTTTTAATTACTGCGTTGATGGTGTGAAAGTCTCATCTGGGGATTATTGTAAGTACCTAGGTGTTAATATAAGGAAAGATCTTCATTGCGGTAATCACATAAATGGGATTGTAAATAAAGGGTACAGTTCTCTGCGCATGGTTATGAGGGTGTTTAGGAGTTGTAGTAAGGATGTAAAGCAGAGGACATATACGTATTTGGTAAGACCCCAACTAGCGTATGGTTCCTGTGTATGGGACCCTCACCAGGATTACTTGATTCAAGAACTGGAAAAAATCCAAAGAAAAGCAGCTCGATTCGTTCTGGGTGATTTCCGACAAAGAGTAGCATTACAAAAATGTTGCAAAGTTTGGGCTGGGAAGACTTGGGAGAAAGAAGACGAGCTTCTCGACTAAGTGTTATGTTTCCATCTGTCAGCAGAGAGATGACGTGGAATGACATTAGTAGACGAATAAGTTCGAGTGGTGTCTTTAAAAGTAGGAAAGATCACAATATGAAGATTAAGTTGGAATTCAAGAGGAGAAATAGAGGATGGTTGCCTAGTTGTACTTCCTCTTGAAATAATAATCACCACCACCACTCTTATCGTAGTCGGTGCGATAAAACTGAATAAGACATAAATGATCGGAAATTGCATTCTTTATAACTTTTGTTATGTAGTTCTTTTCGATAGGACCACTCATCCAGGGTGAATAAAATTATTTATAGCCTACATTGTAGTGGCATATTCCCCGACATAAAATACCAATTTTCATTGAATTCTGTTCAGCCATTTTCTCGTGACAGAAATGACAAAAAATTAACACCACCGGATAGTACGAGTCCCTGTACACCTTGGTGAGGAACACCATAGGTTTGTGTTGCCTGTAAATGGCGCCGTGAATATCGTCGTCAGGAATAGTGACTTCACTCCTGTGCTCTACCCTTCTGATAATTGTCTACAACGTAGAACAGTGTTGTGATCAGACGTCGAATGTGCAGATATTAATCCCTTAAGTAAGTGTAATTTCGAAAATACAGTTACGTGTGTGTTTGGAGTTTATTCTAAAGCACTTTGTGTAAGTTTCAGCTTTCTCACGAGTGAACGTGGAGGACCTGGACTTGATCGTTTCCAGAAGAGGACGGAACTTCGTATTATGGATTACCTGTGCTTCACCATGAAGTTCTAAACCATCGACCACCGTCGGCGGCGTCGGGATGCAGATTCCTTCATCCTAGAATGGCTGGTTGAGAATCCAGACTTCCAGACGTGAAGATATCTCCTTAAGTTAAGTCGATTACGTCTCATTTATATCTGTTCTATGTAGTTTTGTTCTATTCTTTCTTTCTTCTTAGTAATTTATTTTGACACATTTTTATGGTTGTATCTTTCGCTCGGATATGTCGTAAAATTAGTACATGCGATTGCTTAATGACCATGTGGCCATGAATTTGACAGCGAGGGTTCTGATAGAGTTATCCATGTGTTATCAAAACCATCTTTGCTTATTGAGTGAATTTCGTTACGAATATGAGTTAATTTATGTCCGATGGATTTGATGAAAGGATATTTTGTCAATATTTTCAATATTTTCCTTGAAATGGAACTTCTACTTGTACCTCGTGTTTGAGATAACGTGTCATCGGGATATTAAGTCTGAATTCTATGTATGAATTTAATGAGAATATGTGCATTGTGGCATGTGATAATTAATTGGATTAATTAATCATCGAGACGCATTTAAGTGGATATTCTGTATTTGTAGGACGATGGTAGGTCCTTATATTTCGTAGCTTCACATATTTGATATTAGGATGCGACAAGTTAGAGTCGTCATGGTGGTACACTGTACATGTAAAGTATGTGGAAATTGCGCATGATATGAATCTTCGTGAAACTGAGTTTTTCACATGTTATGTTGTAATATTATTAAGCCTGATGTTGATTAGGTTGTAATGTGAATATGGATTATTCGAGACGAACGCAATGTAGTCTAATATTAGTGTTTTCAGATGAAGAAAATGAAAGTCCATGTTAATCGATGCACTTCTTAATTCGTGAGAATATCCCAATTTTGCTCAAGTAATTCAATAATTTTAAGTTGAAGGTACAGGTGAATGTTCGCGAAGGCCTTAGGTCTGAAGAACAGATATTCGATTAAATATCTCAATAATATTTGATTCGTGACTAGGCAAGTTCATTCGTTAATGCAATATTTCGCTCTCATGAGGTAACTCGATCTTGTTGGAACGTACAGTAATGAATCTGTTAACAGGAGAGTGATATAGTTGATAGACACTCGTCGACATGTAAATATTGTAGATATTTTCTTCTTGATAATCACAGTCTTCTTGATCATTTCAGTAGTTAGCTGTAGATGTAGTAATTTGCTAGTAGTTAGAGAATTATTTTCTGTGTATTTTGTTCTGATAATGTGTGGCACTTTGATATTATCGATGGATAGTGGATGGGATTTCCACATGGATGATATTCTCTCCATTTATGAATGTTCGTAAGCTCAGAAGGCGTTTTATTTTGTTCAATTATTGATCAGATGCTTAAAGTTCAGTATTAATTCTCACGAAAAGAGATGTGAGACGACGTGAACAGATATATCCGACGTCTCGGATTAACTGAGAGAAAACAAAGGCAAATTCAACTTTTCATTTTATAAATACAAAATTGTCGATATAACGAATGTAAATTTTATTTTGCTATAACTGTTAACTTATTGAACCTTGGATATCTCTTTATTATACTCGTTCTTACAATTACTGCATTTTTCCAGATCGTTCGAGGAATGCTTGGCCCAGACCTTATTTTTTGAATAACAATTTTTGATTCAACTTTAAATTAATAATTTAATGACTTTAAAGA
Organism: Anabrus simplex; assembly: GCF_040414725.1. NCBI lineage: Eukaryota > Metazoa > Arthropoda > Insecta > Orthoptera > Tettigoniidae > Anabrus > Anabrus simplex. The sequence goes on along the minus strand of NC_090265.1, from coordinate 60,773,367 downwards.
CGATAAAGAAAATTAACAGTGTAAAATACTCTGTTAGAATATTAGGGAAAACAACTGCCGTGTATCATCCCATTTGTTTGCATTTGAGTTTGTTACATCAAGAGCCATATTAAATTACATAAAGTAGTGATCAGATTCACAATCACAGACTTCAGGATGGCTAATATTTCATTTAATTCAATAAAAGTGTCATATTTGTTATGTACCTTGAATATGCTTATTCGATAAATCCTATGTTAATCCTGCCACAGTCATTTATTTTATAAGCCTACAGCCATCGAACTGAGCACCCCTGGGGTGTCTCGTGTTCGCTGACTGACTACGTCGGGGACAATACATTATTCCAATGGGTGCAATCACCCTCAGCAATTTCTTCTTCTATCGTCCTCATTTTTTCATATTTTTGGATTATGATACATCTCTAATGAACTCATCTATCACGAGTGTAACACAACTCGTGCCAGCGTGACTCGGCTGAAGATTACTTATAAACTCTAAGTCACCCCGCTCCATTCTTGTTTTGAAACCACATCTATCCGATGTATTGGGCTTCAGAGGAGATTTTTCTCACATCATCTTCATTTCGCGTGTGCTAGACGAAACACTTAAAATGGCTTCCATGTTGTAAAATTATTCTTCACATTCACCTCCATTGTGTATGAGTAAGCGAATTTCCAATTGTTCTTCTGTATTTTTAAAAATTAACTAAGACATGTTGTTAAATTAACTGGTTATAGCCATTTGTGGCACTTTAGGAAGATAACTAACTGTCGTTATTATTATTATTATTATTATTAGTAGTAGTAGTAGTAGTAGTAGTAGTAGTGTATATATATATATATATAATTCGCTGGGGCCATCAAGGACCACGTTAAGTCATGTTGCATTTGACACTGAACTTGGCCTTCTTTAGAGCCCAAATTTCCCTCATTCTTTGTGAGTGGGCCTGCTTACGCTCCTCTGTCCAAGGGGCACCGTGTCTTCTCTTCGGTTGCTCGTCTCGGTTTAGCCCGTTCGTCAATATTTTCTTGCGGAAGAGATCTCGGTTAAGGGCGTCTTCAGCTGAGATATGTAGCATTTGCAGGTCTTCTTTGGTATTTCTAAACCAGGGAATTGTAGTTTTGGGGTTTGAATAAAAAAAGTGAAAGATTTCTTTAATTAACTTTCTTCCATCCATTCTTTTCAGATGACCGTAAAATCGTGCCCGTCTTTTTCTGATTGTGTCGGTAATTTTCGCTATTTTGCTGTAGACTTCCTTGTTGGATCTCTTTTGATCGATTCCATTTCTGTACTTTGATCCCAAGATTCCTCTCACAATTTTGCGTTCTCTTTTCTCCAGTTCTTCAAGGAGTCCTTTGTTGGCATTTAGAGACAAGGTTTCGGCTGCATATAGAACTACTGGCTTCAGAACTGTTTCATAGTGACGTATCTTGGTGTTTTGGGAAAGGCATTTTTGTTGTAGATTGTGCGGGATGTTTTGTAGGCTATTTCCAGTTTGCGTACTCGCTCCTGAAGTGCTTCTTTGTCCAGTCCATTTTTCATGATGATCTCACTCAAGTATTTGAATTTGTCTACTCGGGTGATGTCCCCGTATTTTGTATGGAGTTTTGGTGGAGCCTCTTTGATGTTAGTCATTACTTCTGTTTTCTCAAACGATATCTGCAAACCAGTTTGTTCGGCAATTTCCTTTAAAATTTCAACTTGAGCTCTTGCGGTTTCTATGTCGTTTGAGAGAACAGCAATATCATCGGCAAATGCTAAGCAGTCTGTTGCGATCCCCTTGGATTTGGTTCCTATTCTCAATGGACTGTAGTTGGTTTCCTGTAATCTCACCCGCCAGGTTCTGATGATCTTTTCAAGAACACAGTTGAAGAGTATCGGGGATAGCCCATCACCTTGTCGGACTCCTGTTTTGATGTCAAAGGAATGCGAGAGACATCCGTGGAACTTCACCTTGGATTTTGTATCGGTCAGGGTGGCTCTAATTAATGCCAGCAGTTTCAAATCAACTCCAAATTCATTTAAGATGTTTAGCAGGACTTCCCGGTCAATGGAGTAGTACGCTTTCTTAAAGTCCACAAAGACAGACACATACTGCTTGGACCTTAGTGTACAATATCTGATGATCGTTTTGAGATTTTGGATCTGTTCAGCTGTTGAGCGACCTTTTCTGAACCCTCCTTGGTATTCACCTATTTGATGTTCGACTTGTGCTTCCAAACGCTCCAGGATGGCAAGTGATAGAATTTTGTAAGTCACGGGTAGCAAAGATATTCCTCTGTAGTTGTTGATGTTCTTCATGCTGCCTTTTTTGTGTAATGGATGGATCAAAGCTATTTTCCAATCTTCGGGTAGGGTCTCCTTGTTCCAAATTTCTTCTATTTGCTTTTGCAAGATATCAAGTGATTCCTCTGGGGCATATTTCCATAGTTCTGCTACTACTGAGTCTTCCCCCAGCGCTTTGTTATTTTTGAGACGGGCAATATGGCGCTTGATCTCATCTCTGTCGGGTAGTCTGGAATCTGGGTACCGGAGTAAGGGTTCCTTGGTCTCAATGGCGCTTTGCGGTTTAGAGCAATTAAGTAAATTCTTGAAGTAATCTGCCAGAATGCTGCAATTTTCTTCATTTGACGTCGCCAGTCTACCCTCCTTTCGCTCAAAGCATAGAGATGGTGGTTTATAGCCAGTGAGTTTGCATTTGAAGGCTCTGTAGTACTCTCTGCTTTCATTCTTCCTAAAGTTTTGTTCTATCTTTTCAATGAGAGTTTTCGTATTTACGTTTCTCAGTTCTGAACACCCTAGCTGCTTGGGCACGTTGGGTTTTGTAGGTTTCCCAATCATTTTCTGATTTCGTAGAGTAGTACTGTTTCCACGCATTGAGTCTTTCTTGGAGGACTGATTCGCAGGTACTATTCCACCAGGCATGCTTTTTGCTTCTCTTGATTTCTGCAACGTCTTTGGCAGCTCAACAAGGAGACTTTTGGCGTTGTTAAAGTCACAGTCATTTGGTCTAGCCTTCTCCTGGAACTCCTCGACCCTTTGCCGAAGTTTATCATTGTCGAAGCGTGTGATCTGTTTGGTTGTCTTCCTTGTGTTTGCGGGAATTGGTTTGAATTTGATAAGAGACATAATGATCTGAGGCCACATTGATGCCTTTCTTTACCTTGACATTCATAATCTCAGGGCTGTTTCTCCTGGAGATTGCAACATGATCAATTTGGAACTCTCCGAGAGCTTGGACGGGAGAACGCTAAGTCATTTGCTTTCTGGGTAGATGGCGAAAGTGGGTCGACATGACCTGCAGGTTGTGATTTTCGCAAATGGACACCAGTCTTTTGCCGTTGGGATTGGTTCTTTTGTGAGCAGGGTAATTTCCTATAACTTTCTTGTACTTCTGTTCACGACCTAGTTGGGCACTGAAGTCACCCAAAAGAAGCTTGACATGGTGTTTGGGGATTTTGTTTAATTTTTCATCCAGTAGGTCCCAGAAATTATCAACTTCGTCTGGATCAGACTTGTTCTTATCGTTTGTAGGAGCATGTGCGTTAACTAGGGCGTAGGTTTTGTTTGCGCATTTAATTGTGAGTATAGACAATCTGTCATTCACAGGTTCGAAATTTGCAACCGATTTAAGGATCTTGGTTCTAACAGCAAACGGGGTTCCAAGCATCACAGCTCCATTGAGGATTCCTCTTTGCGCTTTGCTCTTGAAAAATCGGTAGCCTTCGGATTCAAAAATCTCTTCATCTGGGTACCTTGTTTCCTGTAGGGCCATTATGGATATCTGATTTTCGTGAAGAGCGTTGGTAAGGGTTTTCAGCTTGCCAGTTTGTGTAAGTGAATTTATGTTGAAAGTTGCTAGAAAGGTTTTAGATTTTGGCCTGAGTTTTTGACTCTTCGGGGTACACCGAGACGCTCCGACTCGTCTCTTGCATGATGTCGAGTCTCCCCCAGAATCAGAACGAGACTCGTGCGCCGTGGCGTTCACGACGAGAGATTTATCCGAAGATTTACCCCCTGGGGTATGTTTCTTGAAATGTTGTGCCATCATGCTTTTTGACTGGACTTTGCTTTGGACGGGTACTCATCCTTTTACAACTAGGGTTGTTAGCCCTAGAGGTTGCCTCAAGATGTTTTCTGGCTTCTGGTCATTTACCAGTCTTCGCCGTAACCCTGGCAAGGGACCAGTTTTTTTTCACGGTGGTATTTTATTTCCCTACTAATCTCTGACACTGCTGACGACAGAGCCAGCGAGCTTCCCCAATTCCAATGGGACGCGCCCGATGGAGGTAACCGGTAAATCCCCACACGGTATTATTATTATTATTATTATTATTATTATTATTATTATTATTATTATTTCATTTTGAGGTCAAATCTATCGGTTGGTGGACCATGTGCGTTTATGCAAGGCCTGCCAAATTTCTTTTGATCCTATTTTAATATATCTTGTTTGGGTTTCGGGCTATTTTTTATTCTCTTTGCTGTAAGTTAGTGTTATGAATTTTATTGATTCATCTTTGTTTCATTTGGTTTCGGCCTTATTGTTGTGCGTGGGACTTTGGGATTGGTTTATTTCCTATTGGATGGTACCTTGTATTCGTTACCATGGCAGTGTTTTGTGATGGGTACTGTTGGAGTATGAATTAATTGACCTAGTTACGGTAATTGATTTATCCTGCTGCGAAGGTTGATTTGAATGTGTTTGCTTTTTCATGCCCTCTTAATTATTTGATGAATTTTCTTCCCCCTCCTTGTTCATTTTCTCACTTTGGACATTTTAGTGATCTAGGTTAATTCGGTTCCCTGGTGTTCTATCTCGATTTCCTTGCATAACCTCCTTGGTGAGATTGAATTATACCTCAGATTTAATTGAAGTCATGAAAGGCACTATGTTGTGCAAAACTGTTTAGATGAACGCTGATGTTATAATATTAATTTTTATTTACTTATCTTAAATTTGCGTTGGTCGGCCGACAGCGTTTGTAACTAGTCTGACTTGCCCATCTGTTAATTAATTCATTTTACTTATTGCTTGTTTGATTTCAACTGAGGACGATTCTCTTTCTGACCTGTTTGGTTATGTTAGTTAAAGTTTGATCCTGAGTTAAAATCAGTTTTCTTTTCCCTTAATGGAGTTGTTTTCTCTTTCATGTATTTGTTGCTATTTGCTTTACGTCGCACCGATACAGATATGTCTTATGGCGACGAAGGGATAGGAAAGGCCTAGGAATTGGAAGGAAGCGGCCGTGGCCTTAATTAAGGTACAGCCCCGGCATTTTCCTTGTGTGAAAATGGGAAATCACGGAAAACCATCTTCAGGGCTGTCGACAGTGGGGCTCGAACCCACTATCTCCCGATTACTGGATACTGGCCGCACTTAAGCGACTGCAACTATCGAGCTTGGTCATTTATTTGGTAATTCGACACTGTGACAGGTTTTAAATTATTGAGTAGCTCGCACGTATCCTTGAAGTGAGTGTCTTGTTTAGTTTTTCTCTTTTTAACTTCTGTTTTTGGTTTGTAATTTGCGCTCCCACCATTATATTTCCCTTGTCTTGTACTTGTACTGGCTTAAACTCCGTAAACAGGCCAGTACATTATGTGCTTACAATCATCGTGGTTGTTGTTTTAACTACGAGGGCTGTATAGGTGTTAGTTAACCCTGTGTCGAAACAGGTTGGTGAAACGTGTGATTCGTAAGAATGAGTTAAAATATTAAACCTAACAAACCCAGGGTTAGAGTATATTTAACCCAAGTTGATGAAACCTGGCCTAAAAGAATAGGAACGGAAAGGTGATACATCAGACAAAAAGGCTAGAAAACACCGCATATCTGCTTGTACAATAATGAAAACAACTTATATAAATGTGCAATTACATGTATTTTCAGACAAAATGTGTGCAACATACACGTTCATGTGATATATACTTACAGTGCGCGAGATGTCCAACCTTATATTATGTAACATGAATTTTATTATAATTAGAATATAATAATTACAATAATGATTATAATGTAATTATAATTGTATTATAATTATTTTTGATCAAGATCAGTCCAGTCAAGGTTACATGACAAAAACTCTACATCCGAACTTGTATGCAGTCTCATGTCATGTGTGCGCGCCGGATGTCAGAACAAAGTCAATTGAAGTTCCAACAGATATAGAAATAAGTTCGAACGAAATTCGAAGATGTAGCCATAAGAAGTCAGCACACTCGCAGTGAACTCAAAGTCGGATGTCAGCTTACACTGGTACTCCTTTGGAACAAATGTCAGACTAAAGCAGTTCAGATGTACAGTTTTTGTTATGTTACCTGGGCTGGACTGATCTTGGTAATGATATGGTAGGAATTCTTTAAAATAATGTCAATCAAATTAATTCCTAAAATACGCATGCAGTAATAGTAAACCACTTAAAATATATTACAAACACAGAATATGGCATATTACTATATTATTTCCTATCATACTATTTAGAGAACAATAAAGTACGTTACTTATAATATATTTGTTTATTTGGTGAAAAAAATGTCACTCCAGAGGATCAAGTCACAACTGGAAAACTCGGAGCTCAACTGGTTATGAAATAGTAGCGTTTCAAGAGATATATGGTATTAACCAGAATTTATCTTTGATAAGTATCTGTTCCATTTTACCATCTTTCTGAACTCTAACAACGTTCTTCAGCTTCATAATACGAAACTCTTTATATCCTCAATCCTAGATAGTAAGTATGAATTTATAATCTGATTTCTTTATTAATGAATGTACTGTAAGTTTTCGTGACTTACTGTATTAAAATAACTAACTAATTAATATGATTAACCAACAGCTCCTAGATATAAGGCCTCACAACCGTTCTGGGAATATAATGTGACGTCAGCATCGGCAGGCAAGCTTGAATCTTTTCAGTAATACCACAGCAATGAGTTTGGCCATGTAACGCTGAAATTAGAAGAGTTTTAATTCGTTTAATGGTGCCAATTGCTAATACCGTTGTACGTAATGGTACTGACGTGTTGGGTACTCAACTGTAAGGAGAATTGCGACAGTGATAACGAAGTGCATGCAATATGTTTCCGAAAGACGAGGTTATGCGACAGATATGTTTACGTGCAATTCCAAGACAAAATTACAGATTTACTAATAACTCAGTGGTGAGTAACTATTATTATTACATTCTCACACAATCATAATGAGCATAGGCCTATGACGTATTTAACTACTGGTATTTAACTACGTATTTAACTGGTGATATGTAGGCATATTTACTCTTCAATTATATAAGGTTATATTAGGTTACAATCATGGAATACATTGTTTCAACAGTATTATTATTTTTATTATTTTTATTATTATATGCATTAAAACATACCACCTACAAGAGCTGCTGGTGTAGGCCGATTCACTCTGTAAATGCATGACTTTCGCTCACGGTGATAAATTATTTTACAGGTATGCTACACACATTTCAAAGTCGGTGATATTTTATGGGAAATAACTGGTACTGATCCACAGGAAAAACTTTTAACTACTCCTTTTCCAATACCATGACTGTCAGAGACTGCTGTGCCTTATCTTTTCCAACTGCCCATCATATTTATCGTCACATTCTGCCAGGTGAAGAGAAGAACCAGGCAAAAAAGTAGAAGAGAAAGAGGAGCAATAAATAGAGCCATTGAAGATAGTACATATCTCATACCGTAAAAAGAATTTCAATCCACAATCTTACACAGCTGAATAGTACAAAAAACATGTTGTTACCTGATGGTCGTTGTACTGTGATGAAGGGAACGTAAGTAATTTTTCTGTACGGCGATACATCAAGGCAACCATACTGCATAGCATATGTAATCATCTAATAGGACATGGCCTTTATTCTAAACAGGTTTTATTAAAGTACAAAATATTTCTAATGTATATGTGAACAAAATTACTAATAAAAATGCGGTATATTCTTTAGTTAAAAAACATCATAGCTGCATTACAAGGAATGAATGTAACAATGTGTAGAAAGATTCAAGAAATAAGTTAATTCTAGTCCTAGTTAGTGAATTGAACACCGAGGATGATGTCCGCACAGTTAATTTAATAGTCGCAGTTAAACCATTTCTTAGTTCATAAAGGAGTATGTGTATGATTTTCTTGTTATTTGTTCAACCTTCTACCTGATATCTCCTCATGTTTACAAATTTACGGCCGACCCCGTGGTGAAGGGATATAATGCCTGCCTCTTACCTGGAGGCCTCGAGTTCGATTCCCGGCCAAGTCAGGGATTTTTACCTAGATCTGAGGGCTGGTTCGAAGTCCACTCAGCCTACGTGATTACATTTGCGAGCTGTCGTACGGTGAGATAGCGGCCCTGATCTAGAAAGCCAAGAATAACGGCCGAGAGGATTCGTCCTGCCGAACACAAGACACCTCGTAATCTGCAGGCCTTCGGGCTGCGCAGAGCCAAGGCCAAGCTCTTCAGGGCTGTTGTGCAATGAGATTTTTACAAATTTATGAGACATAGTAGCAATTTAATGTTGCCACATGTCAATTCTTTTAAAAGAGTAGGCCCCGGTCTGAATGGTAGTCCAATACTAGGACAGAAACTTACATACTTTCTGGAATACATAAAACATAAATTTCAAGGTTTCGAACAGAATGACAAATTGGTAACATCGATGGTAGGTGAAATTCTCATTAAACCACACATGAACTTCAAGGGAGGAAACATTGTAGGCTCATATGCAAATACTGCTATCAGCTTAGATGTTAGGCCTATGCCAATATTATACGTGCTAGTTTTCTTTTAAAATCATGTAATGCATATTTAAATTGAAATATATTTGTAACATTCTGTTGTGCTGTTAACAATTCGGCCTAAGTAAGTTATCATTGCAAGATGCTGTCGTGTTTTACAACTGTTTGCTGTTTATCCTTAATGGCAGAGTCACTAAAATACGGGAATAACGACAGTATAATTCAGAATACTTTAAAATTTAAACGCTATTTCTTAGTAAATAAATTATTTCATTGGCAATAAATATTAAAATAATATCTATGTTTAACCATGTTCCGCGTTTCTCTGCATTGCCATCGCCTCCTTAGCGTGGCGTCACCACGCTGTTGTTAGGCCTTATTATCTAGGAGGTGTTGGATTAACTGGATTAAAGCCACTATTCATTACTACACCAAAGCCGTGCTTTCCACCAAATTATACTGGCCTTCATCAGGACATGGGAAGTTCTGCTTCTGATAGTGATCATTGAATTTCTTCGAAGAACGTGGAAGTCACGACCATACTATCCACGGCCCCCGACTAACTGGACTCGGATACCATGGCGCTGTACATTGGTGGTTGGGAGTGAACTTACTGATTCACCCCCTCTGTCGATAGTTTCTGTAGTGCGTCGCGCTATGCCATGGTGGTATTATGTATGTTCAGCACAGCGATGAATGGTCGTGACTTCCACGTTCTTTGAAGAATTTCTATGATCACTATCAGAAGCAGAACTTCACAACTTGGTTCTAGTATTTAGTATTTATTAATGAACAAAACAGGCGTTCAGCCCCGAATACACGTTCACAATAATAATAAATAGATAAATAAATAACTAATAATAAACGCAGTCCAACCCAAGCCACCACCCTTCACCACATACAAAATAAAATGAAATGAACACCTCATCAGCCTGTTCTATGTTTACAATCTGCTGCTGGTGTTGCAACTTGCTGCTTGTTATCACTCACACGTACCCACTCATCACGCGACCTTCTTGCTTCAGCAATTCCATCACCTCTATTGTTCCCTGACCTACTCCAAAATAAGCTACACCAGCAACATTACACTATTGCATACCAAACCAGCCATGACACTAACATTGCATTCAATCTTTCAGATTCCACCTCCTATAGTACAAGTCTAAATAATAACAACAATATTCCGTCATAACATTCCAATCCATCATACCACAGCTTTTACCAATCAGCGTTAACATTGCTTCATATCATTTCAATCCGCCATAACACTCCATAATAAAATTACCTCTCCATCTCCCAAAAATTTCGACCATGCATAACAAATACCAATCACGCCTATACCAACACCTCTCCAACATCATACTCCTTCCTCCTCTCCATACAAACAAACCACAATTTACAAAATTGTAATAAAATCACCTCCCTCCAGCTCCAAAAATTCAATACTCATACCAGACACCAATACAATAATACTCTCTCCCAACTTCCACGAATTCGGCCGTAAATAAACCATCTCAATACCATACCATACATCACCCAATCATACATACTAAGCCTCCAATGCTTCCGACACCATATCTCAGCAATACAACACATACCAACACCTCTCCAACATCATATTTCTTCTTCCTCTCCATACAAACAAACCAAAATTTACAAAATGACAATAAACTCACCTCTATCCAGCTCCAGAAATTAAATACTTATACCAGACATCAATACAATAATACCACCTCCCAACTCCCACGAAGTCAACCATAAATAAACCATCTCAGTACCAAACCATACATCACCTAAATACTAAACCTTCAATACTTCCCACACCACATTTCAGCAATACAGCACCAACTCCACATTATATACCACCTCTACTTATATCACCACTTCTCCCACACTACATTCCAACGATATAACACTTTTCCAACACCACATTTACCACCACTCCTCCAACTCCAAATATCACAATAAATATATCACTTCACCATTACCACATCTCAGCCTTCACCAATTATTTACCATCATAACCTAATGAAATTACAATGAATAACCAATACCAGTCACGCATATACCAACACCTTTCCAACATATTTCTTCCTCCTATACCACTTCTCCATTACCATATTTATACCACCACTCCTCCAACTCCACATATCAACAATAAATATACCACTTCACCATTGCCACCTTTCAGCCTTCACAAATAATTACCATCAAAACCTAATAAAATTACAATGAATAACAATTACTAACATATCATAAAACAAACAGACCATGCAATCCTGCCCTCTTACCCAACTCCACCTAACTAAGTACTCAGTCCCTATCTTCCCTAATCCATTAGAATTTTAACATACTATCCCCTTCCCTTATACAGATAACTATTCCACCCCCCTATTCCCCTGCCCACCCTCTAACTCACTCTCCTTCATTTTACTCTCGCAGGCCTTTTTTGTCGCACAAAAATACCTGTTCAATTCACCCCCTTTTTCCCATTGTTTAATAATCCATCTCAATATTGCGTTCTCATCTCCTCTCCCCAGTATTTCCCGATGCTCGGCACTCAATAATCCATGTCTTAACCCCCTCGTTACCTCACAGTCTCTTAGCAAGTGAAACTCATCATTTACATCTCCACAAAGTACACACCTTGTCTTATCCCTGCCTTGTAACCAGCCTTTATTCCTTGGCAGACCTAAAAGCCACCACATCATCCCATATCGTTTTGACCTATCGACGTATCTAATATTCAACCCTGCTATCTCCTCTATTTTCGTCAAAACAGTCAGCGAATTTCTTAGTCTGCTTTCCCCCAATAATTTCTGCCTATGGATATCTCTAATTCTCCTTTCCAGTATATTCATCCCTCTCACTTCTGTCTTTGACCAAACCTCCCCCCACAGGTGTCCTAATCCTATCCTCTCCAAATATCCCTTTATTTTTTCTAACCATCCACCCTTATACATGCTCTTAAATTGCTGTACATATGCTGCCTGTAAAACTCTCCCACCTTCCTGTCTTTTTAAATTCATCCAATATCTAACTATTCTTTTCACACCCTCTGATTCCAAATCCTCCCCACACATTAATTCCGCCCCTACATTTGCTGTACACCTCGGTAAGCCCATCACTAACTTGGCAAAACTACTAACAATCCTTCTTAGTTCCTCTCTTTTCTCATCCAGCCCCCAAACTTCTGCTCCGTATAATACCCTCCCCACGATTACCGACCTGAACACGAGTCTCAGTGTTTTGTAACTGATCCCCGGGTACTTGAGTAGCAAATTTCTGACTGAGGCTAAGGCTGCCAATCCTCTATATTTCATTCTTTTGATCTGGTCACTCCAAGTTCCTTTATCATTAAAAATAACTCCTAGATATTCCAGCTTCCTTACCTGTTCCAATCTTTCTCCCTGAATTACCCAATTCCCTTCTATCTTTCTTCTTTTGTTCACCTGTACTACCAATATTTTAGATTTATTTCCATTAATTTTCAATCCCCATTTCCTCGCAAATAGCGTCACTGACTCTAAGGCCCTATTCATCGCCCCTGAAGTTAACGTCATCAATAACACATCATCCGCAAATATCAGTCCTGGCACTTCCAAACCATTAATTACTGGTACAGCCCAATTTTCTGCCCCAAACCCCTCTAAAATATCGTTGATAAATAAAATAAACAGTATGGGCGATAACTTGCATCCTTGTTTTAAACCCACCTTGGACTCTAATGGTCCACTCATTCTCCCTTCTCCCAATTTTACACAAAACCTGACGTCCCTATATATTCCTTCCACTGCCCTCAACATCTTCTCCGAAATCCCTAACCTACCTAATTTCTCTAGTAGGGCCTCTCTATTTACCTTATCAAAAGCTTTCTCAAAATCTATTGCTGCTACATAAACCGTACTTCTATCCATATTCTTATACTTTTCTAAAATAGTCTTTACTATCATTATATTATCCACTGTTCTTTTCTTTTTCCTAAATCCCCCTTGGTAATCTGTCAAAATTTCATTTTCTTCCGCCCACCCGCTTATTCTGTTCGCTAGCACCCCAGTATATATTTTACTCAAAGAATCCAACAGAGATATACCTCTATAACTGTTCACATTGTTCCTACTACCCTTTCCCTTGTATATAGGGCATATAATTCCTGTTTCCCATTCCCTAGGGTAATTTCCTCCCTCGAATATCCTATTGAATAGTTTCACCATGCCCTCTATCATTATCTCATTTTTACTAATTTCCTTCCAAAACTTATTTTTTATACCATTACACCCCCCGGCCGACTTCGCTCTGGCTCTGCTTATCACTCCCCGGATTTCCTCTCTTGTGATTTCTTTATCCAAGTCATAAATTGCCACTCCCCTATTCCTCCAAATTACTTCTTCTCCCGAACCTCTCCATCTATCACCCCCCTTTTTTCCTAGTAATTCATCGAAGTGCCTGACCCATTGCACTTCCTCAATACTCGTTCTCTCCATATTCCTTCCACCCTTCATAATTCTATTAATCTTATCCCAGACTCTCTCAAAATTGTTAGTCTTGCAGTCATTATTTATGGCTTCCATTTGTTCCTCTAACCACGTCTTTTTTGTCTCAGAGATTTTCTTTTTATACTCCTTCCTCAATCTACAGAAAAACTCCCTTTCTTGGCTCCCACCTTTCCTTCTATATTCTCCTAACGCGTCCATCACCTTTCTCCGCAATCCTTCACACTCCCTATTGAACCATTCTTCTCCCTCTTTCTTATTTCCTTTTCTAGCTTTCACCTTCTGCGCTATCATCTTTATTGGATGTAGCAACAATTCCAAGGCTTTATCAGTATCATTCTCTTCTAACGCCCCTTCCCACCCATATTTCAGAAGATGTAGCTCCTCCTTTACTACCCTATTCCAATCCCGGCCCACCTTCTCTGTCCATTTGTACTTATTATAACCCCTCCCTCGTTTATCCTTTGTCTCATTTTCCTTCATTGTACACTTCTCTTCCTCTCTTTTCAGCATAACCCTCACCGGGAAATGGTGTGACTCAATCCAATCTCCTATTTCCATACTTACAACTTCCTCAATCATCCCTTCCGAGCTCAAAACCATATCTATCACACTACCCCCTTTCTCCGTAACATATGTCAATTTCCCCGTCCTGTCGCCCTCTATCCACCCATTCAGAATATACAAGTTTCCCACAGCACACATCTCTAGGAGCTTCTCTCCATAACTATTTGTAATTTTGTCCTCACTCCTTCTGCTTTCTAACAAACACATTCCATCCTCCCTACTATAAACTGGGCTCTGTTCTCCTATTCTCGCGTTCCAATCCCCAAATAACAACATATCCTCCTCCCCTGGATACATTCCCCTTATCCTACTAATATCCACCAATAACTCTTCAAAAAAATATTTATTTGCATATTCTGAATTACTAGGGTGGCAGTAAACAAAAGCTAGATTTATTTTCTTCCTCCATCCCTCTCTCCCTCCCAAATTCAATCTCAGCCATATGGTTTCCATCATATCGGTCTCTATATCCTCTACTCTTTCACTAATTTCTTCCCTAATTAGAACTATCATCCCTCCTGGTGCTCGTCCCTTATTCCTCTCTTTTCTTCTATATTTATATTTTATCTCAAACCCCTTCCATGCAATCTCCCTCCCTGTTTCCAACCACGTCTCCAAGAGTGCCACAACATCGAAACTTTCAATTACTTCCCTAACTTTCTTGTTTCCTAATTTGCTCCTTACTCCTTCAATATTCACACATCCTATCTTCCAATATTGTTATAACTTTCCCTCCCTCCCTTCTAGGTCTCCCCCTCTATTCTTACTTCTAGTATTTATCGACCTCTCTCCCTCTGTATCCTCCATCCCTTTACGTACTTTTCCCCATATGTCTTTTAAGCTCTTACTCCTGACTTTACTCATAATTTTTTTACCTTCTTGTCGATCTGTCTCCTCTTGACCTTTCTTGTTCACTACACCACTGCACCCTGCACTCACCCTTTCTTGCTGCTCACCCCCACTCTCCCCCTCACTATTTTGGACTTCTGAATCCACCTCCCTTTGTCCTTTCTTGCTCACTGCACCTCTACACTCTCCTCTCCCAGTTTCTTGCGGCCCACTCTCACCGTCCACTTCACTATCTTGGTCTTCTGTCTCCCGGCTGCACTGCCCATTCTCTTCCGAGATGCCCTGCTCTCCTGCCACGTCCCTCCTCCTCTTCTTTTCTTCTTTCTTCTTCCCATCTTGCCTTGTTCTCTCACCACTCTCAACCCTCTCGTTTTCGTCCATTTCCTTTAGCTTAGTCACTGAATGAACTCTGACCCATCGCCCGTTTGTCACCTCCAACCTCAGACCTCTTATTCGGGCCTTTAGCCCCTGGTTCCTCGCTCTCCATAGGTGCCTATTCAAGATCTTCGCGTTTTCACTTCCTTCCCTTCCCATGTCTCCTTTCACCCCTATTTTCCGCCCTTGTAAATTCTTGCTGTTCCTTAACACAGAATCTGCCATTAAGGTTGAGAACAATTTAACCCTAATTGGCCTCCGACCTTTGATTTTACCAACTCTCTCTACATCATCAATGTCTACCTCACTAAAGTTTATCTTCATAACATCACGTATAGCTTCCACCACCTTAAATATCAGCTCAAACTTGCTCTCTCTCGCCCCTTCCTCAATTCCATATATAAATATGGCTTTTTTCAATCTCTCCTGCCTGTACCCCTCCGCTTCTTTCTTCAACTTCATCACCTCATCTTTCAGATGTTTCACTTCCCCTCTCAATAACTCGATTTCTTTCTCGTTATTGACCACTCTCCTGCTCGATTCCTCTGTCTTCGTTTCAAGCCATTTCTTCATGTTCCCTATCTCCCTTCTCTGCTCCTCCATCATGTCCTTTATTTCCTGCACCTTATCCCATTGACACTTCTCCTGCATAACTTCACTTACAACCACCCTGAGTGCGGCCAAATCCTCCGTACTATATTTTCCACTGGTATTTGGGCCTGGGTTTACTTCCACCCCCCCAATAACCAGTAACACTGCTATCACTGTCACCACCAGCACCGCTTCACTCATTTTCAATCCGTCCGTCACCAATCCACTCCTGGCCTCCTTCTTCTGCCTTGCCTGCCATTTCCCAATAGCGGCCCGGTACTGTTCAATGCCGACCATGTTTACAGCACGCACTTCGCAACGCAACCTCTCTCCTCGACCGCTCGAGCTAGACTGCAACTTGGTTCTAGCGCCTGACATTCAGAAGCCGTCATCGGTTAAGTTCGTGCACGATCGTCGCGGCAGGATATTTAACCACATCCTCCCTCTGCTTGAGATTTTTAAATTTAAGGATTTTCACTAGCTCAGTGTATTGCGAAAAGATTTACAGGCTCAGTGATATAACTGAAAGCTCACAATGTTATTGCATGCCCATTTTATAATCGGTTCTAATGCTACTTGGTACACATCATTATTTCTGACATCTTACAGAGATTCTACATACAAATATTCATATAATATCGTTATGATGGAGGCTCATATAATATTTTTTTTGCTAGTTGTTTTACGTCGCACCGACACAGATAGGTCTTACGGCGACGATGGGACAGGAAAGGGCTAGGAGTGGGAAGGAAGCGGCCGTGGCCTGAATTAAGGTACAGCCCCAGCATTTGCCTGGTGTGAAAATGGGAAACCACGGAAAACCATTTTCAGGGCTGCCGACAGTGGGGTTCGAACCTACTATCTCCCGAATACTGGATACTGGCCGCACTTAAGCGACTGCCGCTATCGAGCTCGGTCTCATATAATATTGTAGACACAGAAGTCACATAAATATCACTGCTTCACCTGAATGTTTCATCTTACAATGACGACTCAATTTTCTATGAATAAAGGATGTAGAATATACTAAGCACACCGAGTTACTCGTTACTACTTGAGAATTAAATAATACACTAGCTTAATTAATAATTTCACTCAAAAATTCTCAAATAAAGAACTCAAGTCCACGTTTTAACAAACTTCATTTGACTATTGCAAAGTAGACTACAGATTACAGATTGAGAGAAAGCATCTTTTCACGCGGGATCTTTGGGAATGCATACACTACAAGAAAGAAAATCAAGTCTTGTCTATAATCAAAGGATGTACCGGGCATATGGAGATATTCATGACTATTTTCGAATTAAGTAATACACTAGCTTAATTAATAATTTCACTCCAAGATTCTCAAAGAATCAAAGGTGAGCAGGACTTGTGACGACACGATGCGTTCGGCGCTATGAGCCGAGTGACAGCGAATATAGCCGATGACGGCTCCGAGAATATGTTTTAAACTATCGGTAGACTACTGATTGTGAAGCGTGACTATCACATTCAATAGTTTCCATTGGGTTTGAAGTCGGGGTACAATCCTAGTGTATTCACTCCAGATTATAACACACTACTTCTCGAAGATATATATATATATATGAATCATACCTTAAAACCCATTAGTTCCCGGTGATGCTTTTTCGCAACAGCGTACAATGATATACATTTTGTTAAATAAAGTTGGCAGCAGCTATTTTGAACCAGGGAGTAGAGAATACAGGGAGTTGCCCGCTACACTACCCTCTGTGGCTATCGCTTGAAGCCAACGGCCACGCCCTCCATGGTTACCAAAACATGGCAGTTCTTACTTTGTGGATATATACAAACTAAGACATTTTCTCCGGAGTAGGGAAACTTCGAATCGCTCAGTTAAGTAGAATCGTTTTAAAATAACAAGGCGATTAACTGTAACAAAATTTTCTGGCAAACAGACTTATTAATGCTCTTTTACTAAGCTCTAAGAAAGCGTTTCTCATGACCCGCAGCCTTAAATCTACCCTCTCGCTAGTTGATTATCGGTACTATAAACCCAGTATATTAAAAACAGTAGGTGCAAATCTTCACCAGATATCAGTAAAGATAAGGAGTAGGCTATTAATAATGGCGTGCCGCAATCTGAATGCTTTAGGAGAATGCGCAATAAATCACCAAACTGGGCTTAGAAACATTGTTTACTACATATTTTGGAGTGGTGGTGGAGGTGATTATTGTTTTAATAGGAAGTAAAACCATCAAGTAAACCATCTTCTGACACAAGTAGAAACAATGCAGGACTCAGCTAAGGGCCCCTTGGACGCCAACACACACACTCCGAAGTGAAGAGACCCTTAGGTCCTTAATCGCCTTTTTTGACAAGTGGTGGTGATTATTGTTTTAAGAGGGAATACAACTAGGCAACCATCCTCTATTAACACTAATCAGAGAAAAATGAAGATATCGGTCAAAGAAAGACAAGGGCCATGAAGTCTGAGAAAATGAAAGACTCCCTAGCCCTCGAGTCCTCTTATAGCCTCGGGGTCGGAAAAGAACAAGAGTTGACCATCGGAGGTCGGACATGATAGATTAAAATTACCCTGGTAAAAGTAAGTGGAAGTAATGCCAGAGCTCAGCTAAGGGCCCCGTGGTTGCCAACCCATGCTCCCAAACTGAAAGCTCCTGGGGCCCCTTTCAGTCGCCTCTTACGAGAAGCATGGGATATCGTGGGTGTTGTCCTTCTACCCTCACCTCCCCAGGGACTTTTACGACAGGCAGGGGATACCGTGGGCCTTATTCTACCGTACAGGAAGTACAACTGGGCAACCATCCCCTATTAACACTAATTAGGAGGAAAAATGGAAGGAATCCGACACTTCGAAAAGTGAAGGTATCGGCCAAAGGAAGACAAGGGCCACGAAAGGCGTGAAAATGAAAAAACTCCCTAGGCCTCGAGAGCTCTAATTCTTCAAAAATAGTAGGTACTGCTTTCACCTTCCAAACAACTTTCTTCATGGGCCGATCAAATAATTCCGGTTTGAAATGTGCTGAACATATTCTGGTGTAAGGAGAAGGTAACTTTTCCCTTCAAATGGCCTTAATCCACTCCGCTCTCCTTTCTTCACGAACAGGAAACCTCCGGAAAAATTGACGATAAACAACAAGTCTAACCTAAAAATTCTTACAAAAAGTGGACGGTGCTTCTGAGACTCCGAAATACAATGGAGGTAGTATAATCTACTGTACTACATATTTAAAAAAGCCATACTTAGAATCTTACCTGTGAAATGTTATTCCAGGAATATTTTTGGATTTCCGATTTTTGCAACCGTATGCACAACACGACATTGTAAGAGCTACAACTAAATATTAGTATCTCTTTTACGTTATAGCGTATCGTACAGGGTTTGCATCTGAAAATTCCCGCAATTACAATTTGCGTACACCGTATTCACTTCAATGAGCTGTGATAGATTTGACTATCAAAAAGGAGCATGAGTTCTCGCGCCTATTTACGACCACGCCCTCTATGTAGACCACTGTCATTGGGGAATAAGAAACAAGTTAGAAAGTGGAGAAATTGTGATCTGCCTGAAAGCTGCGAAATGAAGAAAACGCTAGAGAACAGAAACAAGTATTTATTTTACGAGCCTAATGCATTATGTAGGCTATTATCTCCAGTAGAAGTTTTTCAACTATTTTACAGTGAAGAGTTGATTTCAGATGTTGTGAAACAAAGTGTCATATATTCTCTTCAGAAAGGACGTCCAATGTTACAATTTTCTACCGATGAGCTGAAAGCTTTTATTGGCATTCTCTTAATCAGTGGTTATGTGTGTAGTGATACCAGAAATGAGTTTCGAACGCAATGCGAAGAACTAGGTTTGAAGAAATTATTAGGTATCTTCATCTGAGTGACAATACCAGCTTGGATAAAAATGATTGTATTGCGAAGGTTAGACCATACCTAGACAAACTGAAAGACAGTTTCAGGGAGTTTGCTACGTGGGAGATAGAGTCAAGCATTGATGAAGCTATGATCCAGTACTACGGGAGGCACGGTCTGAAACAGTACATTCGAGGCAAGCCAATCCGCTTCGGTTACAAAGTATGGTGTCATAATCTAAGACTGGGTTACCTGATCGACTTTGACGTCTGCCAAAGTACAAAGGTACAACAGAATGAGTTCAAGCAAGATTTTGGTCTGGGAGGAGGAATTCTAATTTTTCTGAAAATCTGCTTCAAGACGGAAATGGAAAAGTGCTCCAACATCACATATTTGAGGACAACTATTTCCTAACCCTAAGTGTTGTCGATATTTTTACACACCTTCGCATTGGACTGACAGAAACGCAGCGAAATAACCGAATTGAAAATTGCCCTCTAAAAGATGTAAGTTCATTGAAGAAAGAAGAAAGGGGTGCTTTGGTGTAAAGTGTGATGACTCGAACTTGTTGTTTGTCGCTGGAATGATAATTCAATAGTCACTGCTGTTTCGAATTGTGAAGGCACAGAGCCCCGTTTCAATGCTCAAAGGTATTCATCATCCTTGAAGAAGAAAATCACCATTCGCCAGCCCAGTCTACTGAAAACTTACAACATTCACATGGATGGAATGGACAGAATGGATCAGAATGTCAGCAATTATCGAAAAAATATACGATCAAGGAAGTGGTGGTGGCCACTGTTTGCATGGGGGTTAGATGTAGCTGTACAGAATGCTTGGCTGCTACGCAAGAAATCTGCAGAAGTTGTGAAAGCCGAAATAATGGACCTCCTGAATTTTCGCAGAAATTTAGCGCAGAATCTCATTGGGAAGTATGGAACGCCTAAAGCTAGGCAGTTACAAGTAGAGTCTTGGCAGACTTCCACTTCGATGAAAGAGGGCTCATTGTTGTGAAGCACAACAAACGAACACGATGTACTCTCTGCAGATCTCAAACAAACAAAAGGTGTGCTAAATGCGGTGTGGCCCTGCATAAGTGTTTCTTCGAATTTTCGAAAATAAGGAAAATACCGGCAGTGATCCTTGGCTAGTGCCATCTTTTCCCTGGAATTGCAATAGGACGATACATCAACAATTGTGAACACTATTTTGTAAAAAAAAAAAGGGTACAATGATAATGGAAGTAGAAAAATAGTAATATATGCATAATAAATTGGTATTATAGCAATACTTTATTTCTAATTGCATTCGTTCGATATGACCATGTTTGCAACCCTTTGTTCCCGGTGATGCGTTTTCGCAACATACTCATTCTAGGCTTGTGTGCACGGGACCGCAGTAAAACATTCCCAGGAATTATTTTCTAATGCTAACGAACCACCATGAAACATTTCAGACGTTTCTGAAGAAAAAATTGTTCTGGGAACTAATGGGTTTTAACATCCTCGTAGAAGAGAGATGTGTTCATTACCAATGCCAGGGATCCACCCAATCAGCCCAAAAAGGTACATTTACTTTTATAACCTAATGAAATATCTCACGCGCCATTGACCATTAGCCGGCCAGCTACGAGCACAGCCATTCACCGACATGACGTCATTCCCGGAATTCCTAACTCGCTGTTTCCGATACCAACTGGCTCAAAATAAAAACACGGCAAAAGGCTCTCTTAGTAAGGTAATTTAGTAGCTGTAACCTATCTTTGCAAACCCAGGCCAAGCTCTGTCATGAGAACAGTGGCACACTCCCTTCGAGAGGCCCTTAACTAACACTGCGGTGCATACTGCCGCATGACAAGAAAAAAATTAATTTAGTTGTTGTAACCTATCGTCACATTTCGTTGGACATTTATTATTTTTTGTCTTCTAAGTTACTGTTGACTATGTTAGTGTGCCAGGTAGAAGATTCACCAAAAGGCTCAGGAATAGATTTGCAATACGGTTCTTCAGATGTTATATAGATGATTGCGGAGTATGGTCACTGAACCTCGTATTGCGGCGATAGCGATGTCGTGAAGTCGTGTCCGGCTGAGACCGAGAGAATCCCATAGCTGTACAAGAAATTTAGGGATTGTGCCTCGAGCTCTGATCATGAGTCCATGGACGGAAATATTGTCTAGGTGATATTTATCTTTATAGTAGTTTACAGTTGGCTGGTAAATTGACTTCTTTTCGGCGTCCACCTCTTCGGCCTGGCCAACGTGCGACTCGAAGCGTATTGTGGGATCTAAGATTAGTCCTTGCTTGCTAGCTGGTTGAAAGGCTATCATGTCAATACGTCTGTTACTCCCGTCGGTAGCTAGGCCAGAGACCTCTTCGTGCACCGTGAAACCGTGATCCCTCAGTGAGGTCGCAATCATGTGTCGTATTGTATGATGGCGGGAATTTCTCAATACCTCCCAGTGAGGGCAGGCTCCCAGGACATGGGCAAGAGTTTCGTGCTCTCTGTGGCAACGCCGACAGAGGGTGTTGTCCTGGGACCTTCCTGGCACGGAGCGAACGGCGCACACATTCGCTGTCATCTTGATGGCCTCTCTCCATTCCGCACAGGATAAGCCTCGGTGATCTCTTATCCATTTGTTCGCTGGCGTGTATTCCTGGAAGAGTCCAACGCCCTTTCCTTTGTGCGGCAACTTCGTCCATGACTGAGCTTCTCTGTCTCGTAGTATCTGTCTGACCTTCCTTACGTTGAGAAGATGGCTATTTTTGGACATAACTCGATCATTCATTTCTATGCCTAGATCTTTCAAACAAATTGTACGTTCTTGTTCCAAGTTTCTAGTTGCATTAATGTAGCCGTTATTTGCAAGCGATAATTTATTACAGATGTTAATATGCTGTAGTTTGGCTTCCCAAGTGGCGCGAAACAAACCGAGGCCTTTATACTTCCTTTCGGAGTATACCATGTGATCCGGAACGTCTGCTGGTAGTTGTAATAATTCTTTAGTTCCACTCTTTAATATTTTATCCGCATCTGATAGAAAAGATTGAGGTATCTTGTTTAGGTGAGTAACTTGGAGTGAATAAATAAGAGTAGGTGATATTGAACTGTTTAAAATTGAAAATTTCTGGTCAGATTGCAGCAATGGTGAGCTAACAAGGGTGTCAATCTTGTTTCGCGTCATAACAGTTGGTAACAATATTGGTAACGCTCGTATCGGCAATCCTATGAACTAAAAAGAGCATCACCCGCCGCCGAGCCTTCATGTACAGTAAGTACACCAGGGCTCTGCCACGTTCAACAATGTTTGAGTGCAGTGATAGGAAACTGAAATACGTTGGTCTATAAAATACGATACAATGTCCCGATTAAACCAATTGTGGTCTTCACGTTTCATTTGAAATAAAACGCATTTTTGTGTCCCTAAACACAAGTTAATGATGTACGATAGTCTGTCCATAAAATAACAAATGTCCGGTCATTTCAGACGAAGGCTAGGTTTACAAATGATTGTAATGACACCGCATATTAAAGTAATGTGAATACATCAAACTAAGAGAAATAAAAGAGGATGTAAATGAGAGGGCATATAATCAGTCAATCAGTACTGATCTGCATTTAGGACAGTCACTCAGGTGGCAGATTCCCTATCTGTTGTTTTCCTAGACTTTTTTTAAATGATTACAAAGAAATTTGAAAGTTATTGAACATCTCCCTTGGTAAGTTATTCCAATCCGTAACTCCCCTTCCTATAAATGAATATTTGCCCCAATTTTTCTACCTGAATTCCAACTTTATCTTCATATTGTGATCTTTATTACTTTTAAAGATGCCACTCAAACTTATTCGTCTACTAATGTCATTCCACGCCATCTCTCCACTGACAGTTCGGAACATACCACATAGTCGAGCAGCTCGTCTTCTATCTCCCACTTCTTCCCAGCCCAAACTTTGCAACATTTTTTAACGCTACTCTTTTGTCGGAAATCACCCAGAACAAATCGAGCTGCTTTTCCTTGGATTTTTTTCCAGTGAGTCTCTGGTAAGGCCCCAACTAGAGTATGATTTCAGTGTATAGGACCCTCATCAGGATTACTTGATTCATGAACTGGAAAAAATCCAAAGAAAAGCAGCTCGATTTGTTCTGGATGATTTCCGACAAAAGAGTAGCGTTACTAAAATTTTGTAAAGTTTGGGCTGGGAAGACTTGGGTGAAAGAAGACGAGCTGCTCGACTAAGTGGTATGTTCGGAGCTGTCAACGAAGAGATACCGTGGAATGACATTAATAGACGAATAAGTTTGAGTGGTGTCTTTAAAAGTAGGAAAGATCAAAATATGAAGATAGAGTTGGAATTCAAGAGGACAAACTGGGGCAAATATTTGTTTATAGGAAGGGGAGTTAGAGATTGGAATAACTTACCAAGGGAGATGTTCAATAAATTTCCAAATTCTTTGAAATAATTTAAGAAAAGGCTAGGAAACAATAGATAGGGAATCTGCCACCTGGGCGACTGCCCTAAATGCAGGTCAGTATTGATCGAAAACAACATATTTTCCTAGGACCAAGTAATAGTGCATATATTAATTTAAAAATATTTCTATTCATTTAAGGTAAATGTTCGATCATTAGAAGTTCATGGTTAGTATATGGAAAATATTTATATTAACTATAACATGATTATCTATTGACTAGCTGTTACCCAACGGCTTCGCTCGCGAGGATTTTGTAAGTTGATAATAATTAATTGTTCCTCGGTACTGCACTAAGACATTATCTGAAAATCCCTAAAGTATAAAAACTCGCCGAAGAATTGCATTTCATTTACGCCTGAACCTCTTTGCAAACCACGTTTCTGGCATTGCCTTTTGGGAGTAAGATGACCAAGCTACAGGCAGATCTAAATCTGGAACATGCGACATGGAACTCTACATGTGAGAAATAGTCAAAAAAGGGAGTTTCTTTATTTCTAAAGGAGATTACAAATACCAGTTTTCACTCCTGTAACACGTTAAGGTTATGAGATATACTAATTTTAAAAACTGCCCCACTCCTTGGCTGAGAGTTCATCGTTGAGGCCTTCGATTCACAGAGTTCCGGTTTCGATTCCGGGCTGGGTCGGATATTTTAATAGCGTATGATTAATTCTTCTGGCTCGAGGACAAGTTGTTTGTGTTTGTCCCAACACTTTCCTCTTCATATTCACTCAACACACCACATTACCAACCACAACAGGAATACGCAATACTAATTACATCCCTACACATAGGGAAGAGCATCCAGTCGTAAAAGAACGTCAAATCCACATGTGCGATACAGTTCGCATCAGCGACCCCACAGGTGTGGGAAAACCAGTAGAAGAGAAGAAGATACTCATTTTAAAATATCACCCGCTTTTTAAAAATTTTCACCCCCTTATGTGGATTTTCCAGGAAAAAGTACGTTCATTTATTTTTAAAAGAGATTCCAAGCACCACCTACCAATTTTAACGTCTCTAACATGTTAGGTTTTTGTGATATATTGTAGATAATCTCACTGCTGTAAGCATATTGGAGCTGATGTTGCCATGGTTATGGCAGTTCATTTCTTTATCCGATTCCTAGAGCAGGGGTAGTGTGGTGCCAACATCTCAATAGCGGTTGGTTTTAGGGCCTTAAAACATGGTTTTCGGGCCCATAGGGTTCTCCGAGTTTTGTTCTTTGCGTCAAGAGGATTAAATTGAGTTTTGTCTCGTCCTTGTACGACAAATTCGATATTTCGCCTATATTAACCTAGTATTTTTATACCTCTCCATGTTGGCCCCCCTCGAATTGTTTTGAAAATAAAATATAGCCTATAGCACTCAAGGATATTGTATCTTTCTATTAGTGAAGGAATTTTTAGAATCGGTCCAGTAGTTCCTGAGATTAGCCATTACATACAAAATAACTTTACCTCGTTATATATTAGTATATAGATAAAGTGCACAATAATGAATTTGAAGGATGGTTGCCTAGTTGTACTTCCTCTTCAAACAATAATCACAACCACCACCACAATAATAAATGTCAATTTATCATTATACAACATTTAGTCAGATATCTAATCATTTATAATAAATGACTCTGACTTCACTCCATAACGAAAGAGGAGGCCGATTTCAGCGCTGACTAGTGGAAACAATTGGAATTTGCGATCCGAATGAATAACCGACTGCAAACGGAAACAATCGGTGTAACGGTAGTTGACGACTGTCGAATAATTCGGTAGTTTTCATTTGTTAGTCCCATCATTACAGCACTGCCTTCATGGTGTACAGGCCGTAGTGTACAAAGCGCGCCAAACCCATCAGCTGATCGATTAGGTTGGCCAAACGAATGTTATCCTATCCTATCCTATATCGGTTATGTTCACTCTTTCCCCAGAAGGGGGAAAGCGGGCCATCAGCTCAACAAAGGAGCTCTTCAGCCGGAGAATAAAAAGAATACATGTGAAAAAACAACAACATGGGAAGGCATGTTTCGTACACGCCAGGAAGAGGAAGGTACACAATGAGAATGACTGGCGCAGGGGAAAACGCAACCACAAGAGGCACCCCAGCGAGAGACCCGCACCCCACCCCACGAATGTTATGAATTGTATTGTATACGTAGTGACTGAGAGCATTCTTTGGATAAGTGTGGCTGTTGAAAGACAGACCTTTAGTTGTATATTGCATGCCTGTTCTCTATATTGTTCACTTCGGGATGGATGTAAACAGCTCTTATTGAGATAATGAGACCTCAAAATTTAGGTTAGGTATGTTGGTGGTGGTGGTGATTTTTGTTTTAAGAGGAAGTACAACTAGGCAGCCATCCTCTATATAACACTAATCAGAGAGAAAAAATGAAAGGGATCTGACACTTCGTAAAATGAAAGTGTCAGTCAAAGGAAGACAAGGACCACGAAGGGCGTGAAAATGAAAGACTCCTTAGGCCTCGAGTGCTCTAATACCGTTGGGGTCGGAAAATAATAAGATTTGACCAATGGAGGTCGGACAGGATAGATGAAAGTGAGGAGCTTGACACAAGTAAGTGGAAGTAATGCCAGGACACAGCTGAGGGTCCCGTGGTCGCCAACACACGCTCCCAAGTTAAGAGCCGTGGGGGTTAGGTAGGTTGTTTTCACGTCGTGAATAATGAAAAATTCAAGCGACGTAATGCTTCTCGTGGAATTTATTCAGTGAAATGTTATTGAATAGCACGTTTTTGTGGAAATATAATGTGTTGTGAACTTAAATAAATTGTCACAATGTCAAGAAGTTGTGTGCACCACGACGAAAATCCAACTATACAAGTGACTATATACCAATATTTTCATCCTTCGGATGAGGGCAGGAGACATATATAGAAGACGAAAATGGAAATCGAAAATATAACTAATTACGAGTTTCACTCATTTTTCCGAGCTGATGGTGAGTTCTACTTTCGACATTTTATTGTTGATACAAAACAAGTCTAAAAGTAACCCAGATGATTAGAAACCAAATGAACCTACATTTGTGTTATTTCTTGGATTAGGTAATATTGAGAACGTGCTATCTAAAAGCAAAACCCAGTCTAAAATGTAGAACTAAACGCAGTTTAGGTTACGTGAACGATGTTGATCCACGAAATATCACTGTAATATTTGTCACAAACGAAAGGTAATCAATGATTTACTCAAATAAAGTCTCAAATCCCAGGTTGATTAGGAAATACCATCGTTACTAGCAAGACATATGTATACGTATTTACTGGCTGTAAATAGGAGTCCATAGTGTTGCATTCCGCTGCTTGCGCTATCTTTTGTTTCTTTCTTGAGGTCCAGGGCTGGCACCGATGAATGGGAGTGCTATGTCTGCGATTTTTCTTATCTTTGGCCACATGTCTTGCATTCCGCTGCTCGCGCCGTCGTTTGTTTTTTTTAGCTTGAGGTCCAGGGCTGGTACCAACGAACTCTCCTTCTAGCGAATGGGAGTGCGGGTATTTGTTGAAAAATAGCATGATCCCTGGACCAATAAATCGTTTAATGAATCAGCGAGGTGACACCCCATCAAATTACTTCGAATGAGAATCAATAAATCGACACCAAAGAACTTCAGTGAGCAAAGACATCGCAGACGACAGTGTTGCACAAGCAAAACACTTAGGGAAGCGCTGCGACGTAGCAGAAATAGTTGTTGTAAGGCAGTAAAGTATGTATTCTCTAAAATAAAATATTTCGTATTATTTCTTAATCAACCTGGGATTTGAGACTTTATTTTAGTAAAAGCAATTACTATCTTCCATTTGTGACAAATATTACAGTAATATTTAGTGGATCAACATCATTCACGTAACCCACAGTTTATAAAACCCAACCTTCTATTAAATGATTTTGGCATTATTATGCATACACATTAAACAATTTGCTAGTAAACAATATTTAGGTGTAACAAGCAATGCAACTTGTTGAAAGAGTGCCGGAAGTTCCAAGAAAAGAAACCAACGAAAGTTACACTGTATTTATGATAATCTGGAAGTACGGTGGCAAAGCCTTCGTTGTCTCCATATTTTTATTAATGCACAATAATTATGAATTGTTGGGTACATGCTGGAGTAAATCAATCGTTATGCCTTGACCAATTTGATCACATTTTAAGCCTGCTTTTAAAATTACCTAGACCTAGCTTACGAGATATGAAACGACTGCAGTTGTTAATGGTCTCACCTTTTATATTAACACAACCTTTGAGAATATTTCTTAACTATAAGGCACAATCGTATAATGTGCTTGCATTGCGCGGATCGGACGGAGGAAACTGTTCGCCTTTTTGCGTGACGTCATCGGAGTTAGAGTATGGCCTATAGCCTACATCACGAAGGCAGTGATGCCAGTTGCTAGACAAAAGTGAACTTCACATGCCATGAGGAAGGGCAAAGTAATTTGGCGGAAAGCTCGGCTTTCTATTAGTAATATAGTGGCTCTAATCCAGTTAATCGTGTTTATTTTATTTCTTTGTTATTTCATTCATCACTACGTCTATGTCATTGAATTCTAGACATTTCCATCCCGAGCACTTGTTACTATGTGGTATATTCGCACTTGGAAGAGGAAAAACATTGTTTTGGAAATTATCCCCATTCAAACAATTAGTCTTCCCTACTACCTTCACACTTTTGGCATCCTTCATGCCAATTAAAAGCTCAATCAATCCTGGCTTTTTCACTTCATATGCACCATTCTCGACGTTGCTTCCCTCCTTGCACAGCCACCCAGGAGAACAACCCGGCACCTTCGTTTGGGTATGTATCTCATTTAAATCTGAAAATTTTATCTGTAAATCTTGGATATTAAATTTCTCAGTACACTTCTGCAAACAGCTCCAGTCTGACCCACATTTTTTCATTTGAAAATAAACTCTTTCAATAATTTTGGTTAATAAATGCGGTATTTTCCCATTTAAATAGAAATTTAGAAAACCATTAATATCTTTACATAAATATCTGTAATTTCCAGGTACGATGTCCAGACAATTTGATGGGTACGTAACAGGTATTCCTGGAGGAGGAGGTTGTGGTGGTGTTGGAGGAGGAGGTATTAATGGAGGAGGAGGCGGATGAGGTGGTGGTGGAGGAGGATATAGTGATGGTGGAGGTGGCGGCGGAGGTGGTGGTGTTGGAGGAGGAGGTACTGATGGTGGACGTGGTGGTATTGGAGGAAGAAGTTGTGATGGCGGAGGTGGTGGTGTTGGAGGAAGGGGTATTGATGGTGGAGGTTGCGGTGGTGTTGGTGTTGGTGGTGTTGGTGGAGGAGGAGGTGATGGTGGTGTTGGAACAGGAGGTATTAATGGTGGAGGAGGCGGATGAGGTGGTGTTGGAGGAGGAGGTATTAACGGTGGATTAGGCGGATGAGTTGGCGTTGGAGAAAGAGGTGGTGATGGTGGAGGTGGCGGCGGGGATGGTGATATAGGTGATGGTGGTGTTGGAGCAGGGGGTATTAATGGTGGAGGATGCGGATAAGGTGGTGATGGAGTAGGTACTGATGGTGGAGGTGGCGGTGGTGGTGTTGGAGGAAGGGGTATTGATGGAGGTGGTGGTGGTGTTGGAGTTGGTGGTAGGGGAAGAGGATGCGTTGTGCATTGTGGATATGATGGAGGACAGGTTGGCGGTGCTGGTAGATGGCTTGTAGAGCTCGTAGATTCTATTGATGTCATGGAAGTAGACTTTGCAGTAGTCGTTCCCCTGGTGGACCGTCTAGTGGTCCTTGTTGTTCCAGTAGTTAGTGTGGTTGTTGAATCTGTTGTTAGAGTAGTAGTGGTTGTCTTTTTGGTTGGTCGTGGCCGTGGCCGTGGTGGCGGGGGTGGGGGTGGTGGTGGTGGTGGTGGTGGTGGGGGTTCAGGTCGCCGGTTCCAGCCAAACAGACCTGGAAATTCAAAAAGAGTAATTAAGTTATCAATCTCACCTCGATAAATGCTATCCAACTGCACCGATGGATAATCTTGTTTCGGGCTGATGTCCTAGATATTAGGACCCTTTAAACAACAAGCAAGCAATGTGAATGAGGCTTGTCGGAGTCGTGGTCGCTATTTTTGACTTAAAATATGTACCGTGTTATAAGTATCGTCCAAATAAAGTGCCTAGTCGATGGGGATTTGAAATGTTATTGCTGACGTTTAATTCAAGACACAGCCATCTCCATGAGTTATGACGTCACAGGATTAGTGCTAATCTTCGTCGTCGCGTATAATTCCTATACTACTGATTCGATACCTATTAACATAAAATGACGAAAGTCAATATCAATCAACATTGATCTCCATTTAGGGCAGTCACCCAGGTTGCAGATTCCCTGTATGTTTTTCCTACCATTTTCTCAAAATATTGCAAAGAATTTCGAAATTTATTGAACATCTCCTTTGGTTAGTTATTCCAGTCCCTAACTCTCCTACCTATAAATGAATATATTCCCCAGTTTGTCCTCTTGCATTCCAGTTTTATCTTCATATTGTGATTTGTAATACTTTTAAGCGGGCCACTCAAACTTATTCATCTAATAATGTCATCCCACGCCATCTCTCCACAGACAGCTCGGAACATACCACTTAGTCGAGAAGCTCGTCTCCTTTCTCCCAAGTCTTCACAGCCCAAACTTTGCAACATTTTCGTAACGCTATTCTTTCTTCGGAAATCATCCGAACAAATCGAGCTGGTTTTTTTTCTGTATTTTTTTCCAGTTCTCGAATCAAGTAATCCTGGTGAGAGCCCCATACACTGGAACCTTACTCTAGAAGAAATTTTAAGCTACGAAAAAGTTAAGGATGAAAAACATGAAATTCTGGGTTTAAGGCTCTTCTCTAAGGATAATAGGCAACTTGATGTCTTTGGAGTGTACAGACCGGGAAAGGGTAGCGCAGACGCTGATTCAGAATTATTTGATAAGATAATCAGCTATGTTGGAAATGATATGGAAAGGAATGTGATAGTAGCAGGTGATCTCAATTTACCAAATGTCAATTGGGAAGGTAATGCGAACGACAGGAAGCATGACCAATAAATGGCAAATAAGTTAATATGGGAAGGGCAGCTGATTCAGAAAGTGATGGAACCAACTAGAGGGAAGAATACCTTGGATGTGGTGCTGATAAAACCAGATGAGCTCTATAGAGAAACCGAAGTAATAGATGGTATTAGTAATCACGAAGCAGTTTTCGTCGTAGTTAAAAATAAATGTGATAGAAAGGAAGGTATTAAAATTAGGACTATTAGGCACTACCATATGGCTGATAAAACAGGCATGAGAGAGTTTTTAAAAAGTAACTATGATTGCAGGAAAACGGTAAATATACATACATTTATTGAACATAACAGGCGACTTCGCCCCTATACATGTTCACATGCAAAGTAAAATAAATAATAAATAATGATAATAATAATAATAATAATAATAATAATAATAATAATAATAAGGATAATAATAAGAAGAATAATATCTAGCAGTCATTAGCTGTAGCAGTCCCTCACTCAATGTTCAAACATATTCATCCAGTGTCCTTATTGTGCTCTGTACTTGCGTCACATTATTGTTCCTGTCCTACACCTAATCAATAAATCAAACCACAACACTCAGCATTTCAGCACTTGCATTCCAGCTAACTTTAAAACAAACAGACCATGCAATCCTGTATCATTTCCCAACTCCACATAACTAAGTACTCTATCCCTATATTCCCTAATCCATTAGAATTTTATCATACTATCCCCTTCCCTTATATGCATAACTATTCCACCCCCTATTCCCCTGCCTACCCTCTAACTCACTCTCCTTCATTTTACTCTCGCATGCCTTTTTTGTCGCACATAAATACCTGTTAAATTCACCCCCTTTCTCCCATTGTGTAATAATCCATCTCAGGATTGCGTTCTCATCCCCTCTCCCCAATATTTCCCGATGCTTGGCACTCAATAATCCATGTCTTAACCCTCTCGTTACCTCACAGTCTCTTAGCAAGTGAAAATCATCATTCACATCTCCGCAAAGTTCACATCTTGTCTTATCCCTCCCCTGTATCCACCCTGTATTCCTTTGCAAACCTAAAAGCCACCACATCATCCCATACCGTTTTGACCTATCGACGTATCTAATATTCAACCCTGCTATCTCCTCTATTTTCGTCAAAACCGTCAGCGAATTTCTTAGTCTGCTTTCCCCCAATAATTTCTGCCTATGGATATCTCTAATTCTCCTTTCCAGTATATTCATCCCTCTCACTTCTGTCTTCGACCAAACCTCCCCCCACAGGTGTCCTAATCCTATCCTATCCAAATATCCCTTTATTTTTTCTAACCATCCACCCTTATACATGCTCTTAAATTGCTGTGCATACGCTGCCTGCAATACTCTCCCACCTTCCTGTCTTTTTAAATTCATCCATATCTAACTATTCTTTTCACACCCTCTGATTCCAAATCCTCCCCACACATTAATTCCGCCCCTACATTTGCTGTACACCTCGGTAAGCCCATTACTAACTTAGCAAAACTACTAACAATCCTTCTTAGTTCCTCTCTTTTCTCATCCAGCCCCCAAACTTCTGAGCCGTATAATACCCTCCCAACGATTACCGACCTGAACACAAGTCTCAGTGTTTTATAACTGATCCCCGGGTACTTGACTAGCAAATTTCTGACTGAGGCTAAGGCTGCCAATCCTCTATATTTCACCCTTTTGATCTGGTCACTCCAAGTTCCTTTATCATTAAAAATAACTCCTAGATATTCCAACTTCCTTACCTGTTCCAATCTTTCTCCCTGAATTACCCAATTACCTTCTATCTTTCTCCTTTTGTCCACCTGTACTACTAATATTTTAGACTTATTTCCATTAATTTTCAATCCCCATTTCCTCGCAAATAGCGTCACTGACTCTAAGGCCCTATTCATCGCCCCTGAGACTAGCGTCATCAATAACACATCATCCGCAAATATCAGTCCTGGTACTTCAAAACCATTAATTACTGACACAGCCCAATTTTCTGCCCCAAACCCCTCTAAAATATCGTTGATAAATAAAATAAAAAGTATTGGCGATAACTTGCATCCTTGTTTTAAACCCACCTTGGACTCTAATGGTCCACTCAGTCTCCCTTCTCCCAATTTTACACAAAACCTGACAACCCTATATATTCCTTCCACTGCCCTCAACATCTTCTCCGAAATCCCTAGCCTGCCTAATTTCTCTAATAGGGCTTCTCTATTCACCTTGTCAAAAGCTTTCTCAAAATTTATTGCTGCTACATAAACCGTACTTCTAGCCATATTCTTATACTTTTCTAAAATAGTCTCTACTATCATTATATTATCCACTGTTCTTTTCTTTTTCCTAAATCCCCCTTGGTAATCTGTCAAAATTTCATTTTCTTCCGCCCACCCGCTTATTCTGTTCGCTAACACACCAGTATATATTTTACTCAAAGAATCCAACAGAGATATACCTCTATAACTGTTCACATTGTTCCTACTACCCTTCCCCTTGTATATAGGGCATATAATTCCTGTTTCCCATTCCTTAGGGTAATTACCTCCCTCAAATATCCTATTGAATAATTTAACCATGCCCTCTATCATTATCTCATTTTTACTAATTTCCTTCCAAAACTTGTTATTTATACCATTACACCCCCCGGCCGACTTCGCTCTGGCTCTGCTTATCACTCTCAGGATTTCCTCTCTTGTGATTTCTTTATCCAGGTCATAAATTGCCACTCTCCTATTCCTCCAAATTACTTCTTCTCCCGAACCTCTCCATCTATCATCCCCCTTTTTTCCTAGTAATTCATCAAAGTGCCTGACCCATTGCACTTCCTCAATACTCGTTCTCTCTATATTCCTTCCACCCTTAATAATTTTATTAATCTTATCCCAAACTCTCTCAAAATTATTTGTCTTGCAGTCATTATTTATGGCTTCCATTTGTTCCTCTAACCACGTCTTTTTTGTCTCAGAAATTTTCTTTTTATACTCCTTCCTCAATCTACAGAAAAACTCCCTTTCTTGGCTCCCACCTTTCCTTCTATATTCTCCTAACGCGTCCATCACCTTCCTCCGCATTCCTTCACACTCCCTATTAAACCATTCTTCTCCCTCTTTCTTATTTCCCTTTCTAGCTTTCGCCTTCTGCGCTATCATCTTTATTGGATGTAGCAACAATTCCAAGGCTTTATCAGTATTATTCTCTTCTAACGCCCCTTCCCACCCATATTTCAGAAGATGTAACTCCTCTTTTACTACCCTATTCCAATCCCGGCCCACCTTCTCTGTCCATTTATACTTATTATAACCACTCCCTCGTTTATCATTTGTCTCATCTTCCTTCATTGTACACTTCTCTTCCTCCCTTTTCAGCATAACCCTCACCGGGAAATGGTGTGATTCAATCCAGTCTCTTATTTCCATTCTTACAACTTCCTCAATCATCCCTTCCGAACTTAACACCATATCTATCACACTACCACCCTTCTCAGTAACATATGTCAATTTCCCCGTCCTGTCACCCTCTATCCACCCATTCAGAATATACAAATTTCCCACAGCACACATCTCTAGGAGCTTCTCTCCATAACTATTTGTAATTTTGTCCTCACTCCTTCTACTTTCCAACAAACACATTCCATCCTCCCTACTATAAACTGGGCTCTGTTCCCCTATTCTCGCGTTCCAATCCCCAAATAACAACATATCCTCCTCACCTGGATACATTCCCCTTATCCTACCAATATCCACCAATAACTCTTCAAAAAAATATTTATTTGCATATGCTGAATTACTAGGGTGGCAGTAAACAAAAGCTAGATTTATTTTCTTCCTCCTTCCCTCACTCCCTCCCAAATTCAATCTCAGCCATATGGTTTCCATC
This sequence comes from Anabrus simplex, assembly GCF_040414725.1. Taxonomy (NCBI): domain Eukaryota; kingdom Metazoa; phylum Arthropoda; class Insecta; order Orthoptera; family Tettigoniidae; genus Anabrus; species Anabrus simplex. Next base: position 60,738,494 of record NC_090265.1, on the reverse strand, counting down.
ATATCGGTCTCTATATCCTCTACTCTTTCACTAATTTCTTCCCTAATTAGAACTGTCATCCCTCCTGGTGCTCGTCCCTTATTCCTCTCTTTTCTTCTATATTTATATTTTATCTCAAACCCCTTCCATGAAATCTCCCTCCCTGTTTCCAACCACGTCTCCAAGAGTGCCACAACATCAAAACTTTCAATTACTTCTCGAACGAACTTTCTTGTTTCCTAATTTGTTCCTTAGTCCCTCAATATTCACACATCCTATTTTCCAATATAGTTATAACTTACCCTCCCTCCCTTCTAGGTCTCCCCCTCTATTCTTACTTCTAGTAGTTATCGACCTCTCGTCCTCTGTATCCTCCATCCCTTTACGTACTTTTCCCCATATGTCTTTTAAGCTCTTACTTCTGACTTTACTCATATTTTTTTTACCTTCCTGTCGATCTGTCTCCTCTTGACCTTCCTTGTTCACTGCACCACTGCACCCTGCTCTCACCGCTTCTTGCTGCTCACCCCCACTCACCCCCTCACTATTTTGGACTTCTGAATCCACCTTCCCTTGTCCTTTCTTGCTCACTGCACCACTACACTCTACTCTCCCAGTTTCTTGCTGCTCACTCTCACCGTCCACTTCACTATCTTGATCTTCTGTCTCCCGGCTGCACTGCCCATTCTCTTCTGAGATGCTCTCCTCTCCTGCCACGTCCCTCCTCCTCTTCTTTTCTTCTTTCTTCTTCCCATCTTGCCTTGTCCTCTCACCACCCTCAACCCTCTCGTTTTCGTCCATTTCCTTTAGCTTCGTCACTGAATGTACTCTAACCCATCGCCCGTTTGTCACCTCCAACCTCAGACCTCTTATTCGGGCCTTTAGCCCCTGGTTCCTCGCTCTCCATAGGTGCCTATTCAAGATCTTCATATTTTCACTTCCTTCTCTTCCCATGTCTCTTTTCACCCTTATTTTATGTCCCTGTAAATTCTTACTGTTACCTACCACAATTTCTGCCATTAGGGTAGATAAAAATTTTACCCTAATTGGCCTCCGACCTTTAGTCTTACCAATTCTCTCTACATCGTCTATGTCTATCTGACTAAAGTCTATCTTCATTGAATCACGTATAACTTCCACCACCTTAGATATCAGTTCAATCTTGCTCTCCCTCGCCCCTTCCTCAACTCCATATATAAATATGGCTTTCTCCAATCTCTCCTGCCTGTACCCCTCCGCTTCTTTCTTCATCTTCATCACCTCCTCTTTCAGATGTTTCACTTCCCCTCTCAATAACTCGATTTCTTTCTCATTATTGTCCACTCTCCTGCTCGATTCCTCTGTCTTCGTTTCAAGCCATTTCTTCATGTTCCCTATCTCCTTTCTCTGCTCCTCCATCATGTCCTTTATTTCCTGCACCTTATCCCATTGACACTTTTCCTGCATAACTTCACTTACAACCACCCTGAGTGCGGCCAAATCCTCCGAACTATATTTTCCACTGGTATTTGGGCCTGGGTTTACTTCCACCCCCCCAATAACCAGTAGCACCGCTATCACTGTCACTACCAGCACCGCTTCACTCATTTTTAATCCGTCCGTACTTAATCCACTCCTGGTCTCCTTCTTCTGCCTTGCCTGCCATTTCCCAATAGCGGCCCGGTACTGTTCAATGCCGACCATGTTTACAGCACGCACTTCACTACGCAACCTCTCTCCTCGACCGCTCGAGCTAGACTGTCCGAAAACGGTAAATAAAAATGTAAACAGACTCTGGGTTGGATTTAAAGCAATTGTTGAGGAATGTGAAAATGGGTATGTTCCTTTAAACGTGGTAAGGAATGGTAAGGATCCACTATATTATAACAGGGAAGTGAAGAGACTAAGAAGGAGGTGCAGGTTGGACAGAAATAGAGTTAGAAATGGTTATGGAAGTAAGGAAAAATTTAAGGAACTTACTAGGAAATTGAATCTAGCAAAGAAATCAGCTAAGGATAACATGATCGCAAGCATAATTGGTGGTCATGAAATTTTACTGAAAAATGGGAGGGTATGTATAGGTACTTTAAGGCAGAAACAGGCTCAAAGCATGACATTCCAGGAATCATTAATGAACAAGGGGAGTGTGTATGCGAGGATGCAGAAGTATTCAGTCAGCATTATGTAAAGATTGTTGGTTACAAGGATAATGTCCAGATAGGGGAGGTGAGTAATACTAAAGAAGTATTAAAATTTACCTATGATAACTATGACATTTAGAGTAAGATACAAAAGTTAAAAACTAGAAAAGCAGCTGGAATTGATAAGATTTCTGGGGTTGTACTGAAGGCAATGGGTTGGGATATAGTACCATATCTGAAATACTTATTTGATTTTTGTTTGGTTGAACTAGCTACACCAAATGAATGGAGAGTTGCTATAGTAGCCCCTGTGTATAAAGGAAAGGGTGATAGACATAAAGCTGAAAATTACAGGCCAGTCAGTTTGACATGCATTGTATGTAAGCTTTGGGAAAGCATTCTTTCTGATTCTATTAGACGTGTTTGCAAAATTAATAACTGGTTTGACAGAAGGCAGTTTGGGTTTAGGAAAGGTTATTCCAGTGAAGCTCAGCTTGTAGTATTTCAGCAAGATATAGCAGATATCCTGGATTCAGGAGGCCAAATGGACTGCTTTGCGATTGACCTATCTAAAGCATTTGATAGGGTAGATCATGGAAGACTACTGACAAAAATGAGTGCAATTGGACTAGAAAAAAGAGTGACTAATGGGTGGCTATATTTCTAGAAAATAAAACTCAGAGAATTAGAGTAGACGAAGTCTTATCTGACCCTGTAATAATTAAGAGGGGAATTCCTCAATTTAGTATTATTGGACCTGTATGTTTTCTTATATATATAAATGATATGTGTAAAGAAGTTGAATCAGAGATAAGGCTGTTTGCAGATGATGTTATTCTGTACAGAGTAATAAATAAGTTACAAGAATGTGAGCGGCTGCAGGGTGACCTCGATAGTGTTGTGAGATGGGCGGTGGGCAATGGTATGATGATAAACGGGCTTAAAAGTCAGGTTGTGAGTTTTACAAATAGGAAAAATCCTCTCACTTTTAATTACTGCATTGATGGGGTGAAAGTTCCTTTTGGGGATCATTGTAAGTACCTAGGTGTTAATATATGAAAAGACCTTCAATGGGGTAATCACATAAATATGATTGTAAACAAAGGGGACAGATCTCTCCACATGGTTATGAGGGTATTTAGGGGTTGTAGTAAGGATGTAAATGAGAGGGCATATAAGTCTCTGGTAAGACCCCAACTAGAGTATGGGTCCAGTGTATGGGACCCTCACCAGGATTACTTGATTCAAGAACTGGGAAAAATCCAAAGAAAAGCAGCTCGATTTGTTCTGAGTGATTTCCGACAAAAGAGTTGCATTACAAATATGTTGCAAAGTTTGGGCTGGGAAGATTTGGGAGAAAGGAGACCAGCTGCTCGATTAAGTGGTATGTTCCGAGCTGTCAGTGGAGAGATGGCGTGGAAGGACATTAATAGACGAATAAGTTTGAGTGGTGTCTTTAGAAGTAGGAAATATCACAATATGAAGATAAAGTTGGAATTCAAGAGCACAAATTGTGGAAAATATTCGTTTATAGGAAGGGGAGTTAGGGATTGGAATAACTTACCAAGAGAAATGTTCAATAATATTCCTTCCCACTCCTAGCTCTTTCCTATCCCATCGTCGCCTTAAGTCCTATCTGTAACGGTGCAACGTAAAGCTAATTGCAACGCAGTAATTAAAACTGGGAGGACTTTTCTTATTAGTAAAACTCACAACCTGACTGTTAACCCCGTTTATAGCCATACCATTGCCTGCTGTCCATTTGACAACATTGTCGAGGTCTTTTTGCAGTTGCTCACAATCTTGTAACTTATATATTACTCTATACAGAATTACAACATCCGCAAAAATCCTTATCTCCGATTCCAGTTCTTTACTCATATTCATTATATTATTATTATTATTATTATTATTATTATTATTATTATTATTATTATTATTATTATATATATATGTGCGTTAGGCCCTCTAAGGAGCACGTAGAACCATTAGTTAGCATTCTTCTTCTTGTTTCTCTTGTCCTCCCAAAACTTCTTCATCCTCGCACTGTGAGTCTGTCGTCTTTCTTGAGTCCATGCCTCCTGGAGTTTCAAGTTTCTTGTACATTGTCTGGCTTCAAAGCTGTGCAAGTTAATTTTGTGTCTAAATGTAGCCCGTGTAGTTGTCAGTGGGTCAACGCCGACTTCTGCGAGATCTTTTTGGGTGTCAGCAAGCCACCGTACTTTATTTTGTCGGGTTCCGCTGATAATGAGGAAGATTTTCTTGGTCAGTCGCGAGTCGTCCATTCGTGCTAGATGTCCGTAGAATTGCATACGTCTTTTCCGGGCGATTGAAGTGAATTTTTCGGTCAGCGAGTAGAGTTCTTCCGAGCTTTTTCGCATCCATATTCCATCTTGGAACTTTGGTCCAAATATTTTCCTAAGTATTTGCCGTTCCATTTTCTCGATGCCATTGATATTGATGGTCAGTGTTGATGTTTCAATCGCGTAGAGTGCTTCAGGAAGAACTACTGTATGGTAGTGACGCAGCTTGGCTTGGATGGAAAGGGATTTCTTATTGTAGATATTCCAGGTGACTGTGTAGGCTTTACGTAATTTTTCGGCACGGGTTTTGTTGGCTATCCTGTCGTTACCAGTGCTTCCGATGATTTCACCTAAGTACTTGAAATGTTTAACTCGTGTGATATTGCCATATTTGGTCCCAAGTGAATCCACATTGGTGTTCTTGGAGTCCATGTATTGTGTTTTCTCATACGATATTTGGAGGCCAGTCTTAATAGCAATCTCATGCAGATTCTCAAGAGCGGATCTGGCTTCCTCCGGAGTGCGGGTGATTATTGCTAGGTCGTCAGCAAAGGCAAGGCACTTAATATTGATTCGCTTATCTCTCGTTCCCATATTTATCCCGTGTACTTCTTTCTCCCATGTTCTAACGATCTTGTCTAGTACAAGATTGAACAGCAGTGGAGATAATCCATCACCCTGCCTCACGCCTGTTCTTATCTCAAATGATTCGGAGATTTCGCCCATGAATTTCACTTTAGAAGTTGTGTTAGTTAAAGTCTGTTGGATTAACTTCGTTGTTTTGTTGTCAACACCACATTCATGAAGTACATCTAATAGGGTGGCACGGTCAATCGAGTCGTAAGCTTTTTTAAAGTCAACAAAAGTGACCACTGTTCGAATTGATTGGCGATGTTGGAGAATCATCTTGAGGTTCCAGATCTGTTCTGCGCACGATCGGTGAGGTCTGAAGCCCGCCTGGTATTCTCCAATCTTCCATTCTATCTGTTGTTCTAATCTGGTACGGAGAGCACGAGAGAATACTTTGTAAGCAATTGAGAGTAGAGAGATACCTCGGTAATTGTTCGGATCTGTCTTGTCACCCTTTTTGTGTAGAGGATGAATCAAAGCAGCTGTCCACTCTGCAGGTATGATTTCGCTCTCCCATATATCCGCAATGATGGCTTGTAATCGGTCAATAATGACCTGAGCATCTCGGCAGTTACACCATCTTCCCCTGGTGCTTTGTTGTTTTTCAGATTTAATACAATATTCCGTATCTCGTCATGTGTTGGTGGAAGTGAGTCATGGTTTGGGGTGGATATGCTGAATTGCAGTTTTTCGGCAGGAGGTTCACAGTTATGTAACGCTTCAAAGTACTGCTTTAAGATTTCACAGTTGGCTTTTGTATTCGGCTCAAGTGTTCCATCGATGCGACGAAAACAAATACTAGGGGGTTTGTAGTTAGTCAGATCTTCTCTAAAAGTTCTATAGAAATTTCGAGTGTTGTTCCTTTTGAAATCGTAATCGATTTCCGACAATCTATTGAGGTGGTAGGTACGTTTAACTCGTCTAATAGTTTTGGCCGTTCGCTTCTGTATTTCTTTGAAGTTACTCCAATTTTCTGGTGTTTGGTGACTATGCCAATTCTTCCAGGCTTGCATGCGGGATTCCAGAGCTCTATCGCAATCGGCAGTCCACCACCTGTGTTTACGTTTTCGTGGAGGTTGGCCAAGTTTCTTCGCTGAGTCTTGAATGGTTGCAAGAAGGGTGTCCCATGTTTCTGTGTTAGTCTGCATTGATTCCATGAATTCCTGTGCGTGATCTTTTAAGTATTCTGGATCAATGCGTGGTATTTTAGGTTTCTGATAACTTTTCCGGTTAGGTCTGAAGCGGACTTTGATTTGTGAAAGATGGTGGTCGGACTCTACGTAACCCTTGCGAACTCGTACATTCATGATTTCAGGAGAGTATTTTCTTGTGATGGCTACGTGATCAATCTGGTATTCACCTATGTAGTTGATTGGTGATTTCCAAGTGGTCATTTTCCACGGAGGTTTCTTAAAGTGTGTGGACATTATTTGGAGGTTAGCCATTCTACATATGTTGATTAGGCGATGTCCATTGGCATTAGTCTTCTTGTGTGCTGAAAAGCACCCAATGATGCTTCTGTATTCTCGTTCCCTGCCGATTTGTGCATTGAAGTCCCCAAGGAGAATTTTAACGTGATGCTGAGGTATCTTGGCGAGTGCTCGTTCGAGTTGCAACCAGAACTTCTCAATTTTGTTTTTGTCAGTTTCACTGTTCACCGGAGCGTGTGCATTAACCAGTGTGTAGGCTTTGTTAGCACATTTAACCGTGAGTAGAGAGAGACGTTCCGAAGGTGATGTAAAATTTATTACCGAGTTCTGTATGCTGTTATGTACTAGGAATGCAGTGCCCAAAATATGTAAATTACTATTTGCGAGTTTAATTGCAGGCCTCCCCTTATATATTCGATATCCACCTGAATCAAAGTGATCGTAATCACGAAATCGCGTTTCTTGAACTGCAAGAATACGAATTCTAAACTTGTCACAGGTATCAGTCACAATCTTGAGTTTGCCTGTTTTAGCCAGAGTCTGTACGTTGAGTGTACCAATGAACTGCATTCTCTTGGGTTTCAGAAGTTTTGGGAAGCTCCGACTCTTCCCTGCATGATGTCCTGGTCCCCCAGAATCCGAATGACCAGGTTCGCCTTTACTGTTAGCAGTGCAGGCCTGAGGTAGTTGTCATTTGTGCTTCCATCATGCTAAGTTCGTGGTTGATGTTAGCTGGTGGGCGTGAGCCCGGGACGGATGAATCATTCATTTTGATTCACCCTCATCGTAAGGGTTGTTAGTCCATACGGGTAGCTGATGTTCTGCTATGATGTTTATTATTATATTATCACAGACCACCAAGATGGCTCCCAGCAGTAGGCTAAGATATGTTGCCTTAGGAACGCCTCAATGGAAGAGTGGAATTATACATCTAGTTTGTAGTATCTATGGAGACCAAGAAAATTTAGCGCGTGGGTGGTTGTTGTTGTTGTTGTTGTTGTTGTTGTTGTTGTTGTTGTTGTTGTTGTTGTTGTTACGGGGTTACCCGTGGACCAGCAGAGGTGAAAGAAGGTGCCGGGGTGAATGGGTGTAACTACAAAATCAAAGTTAATTTGAAATTATAACAAAGGTTATATTTTTTGAATTTCAACAATCAACAACAACAAAACTTTAACAACTTTTCACTAGTTGAGATAACAATAACATACCAGGTACCATGACAAAGTTTATACAAGGCAAGTACATCCAAAATTTAGTGACAGTTTAGTAATCCGGGCTTCCAGGCCCTTGCTTTACATTTCCTGAGCTCTCAGTTCGACCTTACAAAAGATTACTATTTTACACAAGGACAGAAAACCCCTCGTCCCTGGAGCACTTGCTCCCAACTTCAAATATCAAGCCTCCCAGAGGCACAGTTACCACACTTGAAAAAAAAAGCTGACGCGCTCTTAGTTTTTCAAGCCTATTCAAGGCAATATCAGACTTTACAATTACTTGCCATCAAGGCATAACTTAAAAAAAAAAAAAACGGGGGTATCTTGTACCCAACCTACTGGACCTTAGCAGAAAAAGAACAGGTTAAGTGGCCCTAAACACTAAATTAAATGGAGGCGTGTACTTCCACTCCTAAATATGCATTCTTAAAACCTAAAAGGCACTAGGCCGATGAAACAGGGGCTATTCCCAATCTACTGAGGTAGCGCGCGTGGAGATAACTTTAATACCTAGCAGAAGCAAATGCGGTACCTCAAACAAAGATGAAGGGGGAACTCGAGATGGTAAATCACTCTTTATCCCCGATTTACAGTTAAATATTTTATGAACTTTTTATATAAGCCGGCAGAGAATTACATTTGTTGAGAAGTAGATTACATATTTAAGGTTTCGGACCTTTCCCTCAGGTTAAGCTGCGAAGCCAGCAAGAAATAAGATATTAACTGGCCATTACCTTGCTGAAGACCTGCTGCTTGAAGAAAGAGACACCTACCGCCTCCTGCTTGACACACACAGTAAGTTAGAAGTTGATCAAATGGCCAAGAGCCGTGAAAACCCGCAGTTTATAAACCTTCGGGGGAAGGTTCAAGACCTTTCATGAATAATCAAGACACACCCACAGAATTTTATTGGTTAAATTTAAGTTACACGCCAAATCGAAGAAGAAGCCTGTAATAGGCTGAAAATTAATTACAGAAATTAGGTATTGGCTGAATTCAAAACTGACGGAAAGAAAAGATCAATATTGCCAACCCAAAAATGAATGAACGAAATTTAGTAAAGAAAAACTTTTAAATACAAAATTTCTTCAAAAAGGTTCCTTCACTTCGCACCAGGGTGCATGGTCATAGTTTTTTAGCAGAGATATCTATGAGAGAATGTCCAAACTTCTTGATGAACGGAAAACAAAACAAGTTGAAATTCACACAGTACTGGCAACTTCATAATCACAAAATTACGGTAGTGACATCTTCTGAGGAAAGTTTAAGTAGGTCTAGTTCCAAGTTCAGTGTTTCTCCTGTAGAGGAGTTCTAATTGGCGCAAGATTTAAATGTGGGGCGTAGGGGTGTACCTCCCGGTATTATTATTATTATTATTATTATTATTATTATTATTATTATTATTATTATTATTATTATTATTATTGTGCTTTTACGGCCACAATGGACCATTGTAGTCAATTTCTGTCCGATCTTCTATGATGTTTTATGTTTTTTCTTTTCTGATGTTCCAGTATTTCTTCATTCTCTCTGATCTTTGTTGTCGTTCTTCTTCTGAAAATGCCCTTTAATTTGTTTCTCTTTTATCACATTTTGGTAGGAATCTAATTTTACTATTCTTCAATTTATTTACTTTGTTTGATTTATTCTTTAAATTCTCCAATGTTATGTCTAATTCTTTCATGTCTTCTTTTATTTCTGTACTCATATTATTTATTTATATAAGAAAACATAAAGGTCCAATAACACTGCCTTGAGGAATTCCCCTCTTAATTATTACAGGATCAGATAACGCTTCACCTACTCTAATTCTCTGAGTTCTGTTTTCTAGAAATATAGACAACTATTGAATCACTCTTTTTTTTTTGTCCAATAGGCCTATTTTTTTACCAGTAGTCCTCCATGATCTACTCTGTCAAACGCCTTAGATAGGTCAGTCGGATACAGTCCATTTGACCTCCTGAATCCATGATATCTGCTATTATAAATACATAGCAAAGAAGAAACACTATCAAATGAAATTACACACAAATATATGCATTCAAGGTTATATTATATATTGCCAAATGTTCGAATGAATGCTGCACTGTATGATGATGGTCGCTTGGAGAATTGTTGTCTCTCAAAATAACGTGATTGTGTTATGCTTGTTTGAACACATGATGTTCTTCTTAATTATTTATGAATAACTGTTAAAAAGAAGTATTTCTCAAAATATGACAGATCTTGGACACAATACTCTTTAACTGGCCACACCATACACCCAAGCTTGTCACAGAAATTGCCAGGTTCTTCATTAAAAGAAAAATGTGTATGCTGTCCACTGTATGTGACGACTGTCCAGGAAATATTGTTGACACAGCATCGTCAGTTAATTTTGATTTTCTGGTCTGCCTACCCAAATAGCTCTGTGTAATTGCATGAATCCATTTATCTCACGTCTCTTTGTCGCTAGGAAACGCAAATTATGAGATAGCCCCTTCGTTATTTGAATGGTAATGGTACTACCCTGCAAACTACACGTTCGTCCCACATTGCAACACTGAGGAGCCTACACTAACACATTAGAATAGAATAGAATAGAATAGAATAGAATAGAATAGAATAGAATAGAATAGAATAGAATAGAATAGAATAGAATTTATTGCCATAACCCATTCACGTCATATGACGAGCTGTGTTCGCGCTCCGTATTATGGCTCATAAATCAAATGATGAGCACAGTTCGCAATGATGCGGTGCTCCATATCTTCGTATATAGATTCCCTTTGCAATATAATTTCTAAAAAAACACTTTGTATGGAACTATAGCTCATTCCATGTTAACAAAACAGTATTGCTCTTATGACAACATGGTTGCCATACTGAACGGCTCTGCTCAAGACCATCATGGAAAAATAGCGGCACATAAATTTGTGAAATTTGGTATATAAGTTCAAGACAAAACGCGGAAGAAACTAAGGTGGAAATTATGTTTATGAACTAAAGGGGACTAGGGGTTTACAGGGGCTATTTTTTGTTTGTACAGAATCAAAGGTAAACTACGGCACATAAAAGAATAGGCAAATAATGTTTATGGGCTCCGGGGGTGAGGGATTAATTTAATTTCACTTAATACATTTCTCCAGGTAATAAGGGCTAAAAAAACAGACGCAACCAAAAAATACTGTAGATGACTCTACAAAACATCACAGTATTAATGTTAAATAAAAAATCACACACGTAGGCTTATCGCATGAATCTCAATCAACGCAAGACAATGACGCATTGATTTAAAGCCTAGAAACACACACGCAACAAATAAATATTGCAGATGACTTCACTACAGAAGTGAGCTGCCGGCGGTTCACGGAGTGAGGAACTATACGAGGCTTCTACCAGAGCAACACAGAAGAAGGAAAATGAAGGAACACAACGAAGCGATGGCTGATCCCGCCATTGTGCTTCACCCCTACGAATATATTTATGAAAAAGGAAATGTTATGTAGCTCTCACGGGAAGAATACCTCATTCTTTTTATCTATCTTCCATTATACATTACAAAGTCCAGTATAATATCCCTTAATCACGAGGAATTACGGGTGTCTCAGAGGGGGTGTGTTCACTCCTTGTAGGTCCATAAGAGCAATACTGTTTTCTTAACGTGGAATGAGCTATAGAGACATGTACTGTTGGTAAACAATGCTGTCTGAATTTCCGTGTGACAATGGAATTGTTGAATAACATTTTATTTTCATCGGTATTCAGTATTCATTGCGCAGCAGAACTGGTTTCGCGAAAATGCCGGCGAGAGATTGAAAGCGCTTGTAGACATTGTTTTAGATGGCGATTAAGGCAATAATGACGTTTTGGAAAATGAATCCGAATTCGAGGATAATGATAGCAACAGTGAATGTTACTGAAGAGAGCAGAATATTGAAGAAAGTGGGAGTGAATGTGCCGCGCCAGGTTTTCCTGGACGCGCGCGGCCGGTGACACAAAAGAACCGTAGTGTTTGGAAATTGGAGGAAAAAGACAATAATCTTGATACATATACACTATGTGATCAATAGTATCCGGACACCCCCAAAAATATACGTGTTTCACCTTAGGTGCATTGTGCTGCCACCTACTGCCAGGTACTCCATATCAGCGACCTCAGTAGTCAGTAGACATCGTGAGAGAGCAGAATGGGGCGCACCGTGGAACTCACGGAATTCAAACGTGGTCAGGTGATTGGGTGTCACTTGTGTCAGAAGTCTGTACGCGAGATTTCTACACTCCTAAACATCCCTAATGACTTTGCTGGCAGGACCTAGTGTTCACAGTATAGGTATAGGCTAGAGCAATTTTGTTACTTTCATAGATCTGTCTCTGTCTTATCCTTGGCTTTGACAACATGAAAGTGACTGACGTATGAGCGATGCTAGTAATGCCAATCCTTATGCAGCCAGTCCCTGCTATGAACGGTGTAAAAAAGTTGCTCCTAGGGTCGGTTGGTATATGCATTTCAGTGGGCTTGGTAGACTGATATCTAATAGCAACTCTGGCTTGGTGAAGAAAGCAACGGGAAACTACCTCACTCCTCGTTTCCCTAGTACGCCTCTTCAGTGAAGCCTAGGCCATCTATGACAGCTAATGGCAGAGCTGTTGAGGATCCCACCAGCGGCATCGCTGACGGACTGAACATACATACAAACATCCCTAGATCCACTGTTTCTGATGTGATAGTGAAGTGGAAACGTGAAGGGACACGTGCAGCACGAAAGCGTTCAGGCTGACCTCGTCTGTTGACTGACAGAGACCGCCGACAGTTGAAGAGGGTCGTCAAGTGTTATAGGCAGGCATCTATCCAGTCCATCACACAGGAATTCCAAACTGCATCAGGATCCATTTCAAGTAGTATGACAGTTCGGCGGAAGGTGAGAATCCTTGGATTTCATGGTCGAGCGGCTGCCCATAAGCCACACATTGCGCAGGTCAATGCCAAACGACGCCTCGCTTGGTGTAAGGAGCATAAACATTGGACGATTGAACAGTGGAAAAACGTTGTGTGGAGTAATGATTCACGGTACACAATGTGGCGATCCGATTGCAGGGTGTGGGTATAGCGAATGCCCGGAGAAGCGTGTGTAGTGCCAACAGTTAAATTCGGAGGCGGTGGTGTTATGGTGCGGTCGTGCTTTTCATGGAGGGGGCTTGCACCCCTTGTTGTTTTGCACGGCACTATTACAGCACAGGCCTACATTGATGTTTTAAGCACCTACTTGCTTCCCACTGTTGAAGAGCACTTCGGGGATGGTGATTGCATCTTTCAACACGATCGAGCACCTGTTCATAATGCACTGCCTGTGGCGGAATGGTTACAGGACAATAACGTCCCTGTAATGGGCTGACCTGCACAGAGTCCCGACCTGAATCTTACAGAACACCTTTGGAATGTTTTAGAACGCCGACTTCGTGCCACGCCTCACCGACCGACATCGCTACCTCTCCTCAGTGCAGCACTCCGTGAAGAATGGGCTGCCATTTCCCAAGCAAACTTTTAGCCCCTGATTGAACGTATGCCTGCGAGAGTGGAAGGCTAAGGGTGGGCCAACACCGTATTGAATTCCAGCATTACCGATGGAGGGCGCCAAGAACTTGTACGTCATGTTCAGCCAGGTGTCCGGATACTTTTGATCACATAATGTACACACACACACACACATCTATATATACAGGGTGTTAGGTATATACCTGCAGATATTTCTTCTAGCAATAGAGAACGATGTGACGAACCACTATATATCAAACTTTTAGTAATCCTCCGAAGTTATTTTCGAGAGCAAAGAGATACGATGTTTTCAGAATAGGTAGTATGCCTTGTTCTTGTGAATGAATAGCTTCCCTTTGAGAACAGGCGAGTCACGCGCCATTCGTGCCAAACTGGTTTCTGTTTATGTTTACGTGCACATGTACTACCGTAACAGTAGAACGCTATCTATGTAATGCAAGAGATGTTACGTAACATACTTGTCAAACTGGTTTTATGTTTAAGAGCAACTGAGCTACGATAACAGCTGAAGGTGGCTACTACAGTAGTGTATGCCATATTACGTTACATTCTCACCAGACTGGTTTCGTTGTTGTCAGTATTTAGTTTCCGTCTTAAGGGCTTCAGACAACCCTGGTCATCGGTTTCGGACCCTGAAGATGTAACGAATTCTCAGCGTTAATACTGGTTCATTTGCTGTTATGTCCTTTAGGGAATTGGGACATCTGTGGTCATCAGCCCCGTGGTCTAGTGAGTATGGAAATGACCTGAAAACCTGTATCGGTGCGGGACCTGTACGAGCGTGTGATATAATTATTGGTTGGGATAGGCGCGCCGGGACGTGAAATACGGTACGATCCCCGTTGTGCATTGCGTAAAGGTAGAAGAAAGATGGGAGTTCCTTACGCCAACGAAAGCAGTCATGGGATGCCCAAATGAGTAGCATCGGAATTGAATTATCGAAACACATCGAACGTTTATTTTCGAAGGAATAATGGACATGTTATACAACTAAATAAATTAAACGTACCTACATTTCGTGCCTCCTTCCGGGCTGAGTGGCTCAGACGGTTGAGGTGCAGGCCTTTTGGCTCCAAATTCACAAGTTCGAACCTGCCCCAGTCCGGTGGTATTTGAAGGTGCTCAAATACTGTACGTCAGCCTCGTGTCGGCAGATTTGTTGGTACATAAAAAGAACTCGTGCGGGACTAAATTCGGGCACCTCAGCGCCTCAGAAATCCGTAGAAGTACCGGTAGTTTGATTTGCTATTTTGCTTTACGTCGCACCGACACAGATAGGTCTTATGGCGACGATGGAAGAGGAAAGGCCTAGAAAGTTGAAGGAAGCGGCCGTGGCCTTAATTAAGGTACAGCCCCGGCATTTGCCTGGTGTGAAAATGGGAAACCACGAAAACCATCTTCAGGGCTGCCGACAGTGGTGCTCGAACCCACTGTCTCCCGATTACTGGATACTGGCCGAACTTAAGCGACTGCAGCTATCGAGCTCGGTGTAGATTTTTTGCTAGTTGCTTTACGTCACACCGACACAGATAGGTCTTATGGCGACGATGGGACAGGGAAGGGCTAGGAGTGGGAAGGAAGCGGCCGTGGCCTTAATTAAGGTACAGCCCCAGCATTTGCCTGGTGTGAAAATGGGAAACCACGGAAAACCATTTTCAGGGCTGCCGACAGTGGGGTTCGAACCTACTATCTCCCGAATACTGGACACTGGCCGCACTTAAGCGAATGCAGCTATCGAGCTCGGTCTTAACATTATTATTATTATTAATATTATTATTATTATTAGGTTATTAAAAGCTCAAATACGTGGAAGAAAATAGTAAAATATGCGTGGTTTAAAAGGAAACAAGATGAAATGTATGTCACGTGAGTTAGCATTGGTTGCAGTAGTTACCTACAGATTACTATGCGTAAGACGAGAACCAGGTCAAGCTTGTGGGGATGAGTCAACTGTAATCTCGTATTGTGTATAAACATCAAACATGCACATCAACAAATCTAGGAAACATAAACAAGGTTACACGTTAGAGACATGTAGCTATTAATCTGAACGCCAGGCCGACGGTCGCTTTCATGAGTACAGATGAGTTATCAAATTATACACAATCCACACATGTCGAACGTATCTAAGAAGATTCCGCCACAACTATATTACATTTTACTATGATGGTGCTAATAACAAATCGCAGCAGCTATTGGCTTTACGTCGTACCTACACAGATAGGCCTTATGGCGACGATGGGACTGGAAAGGGATAGGACAGTGAAGGAAGCGGCCGTGGCATTAATTAAGGTACAGCCCCAGCATTTTCCTGGTGTGAAAATGGGAAACCACGGAAAACCATCTTCTGGGCTGCCGAGGGTGGGGTTCGAACACACTATCTCACGAATAATGGATATTGGCCACACTGAAATGAAATGTCGTATGGCTTTTAGTGCCGGGAGTGTCCGAGGACAAGTTCCGCTCGCCAGAAGCAGGTCTTTCGATTTGACACCCGTAGGCGACCTGCGTGTCGTAATGAGGATGAAATTATGATGAAGACAACACACACACCCAGCCCCCGTGCCGGCAAAATTAATCTATGATGGTTAAAATTCGCGACCCTGCTGCGTATCGAACCCGGGACCCCTGTGATCAAGGACCAGCACGTTAACCATTTAGCCATGGGGCCGGCCTGAAAGCCGGTGATATTGTGGTACATAAGCACCTGTATCAACGACCTGCGCGTCGTGATGAGGATGAAATAATGATGAAGATGGCACATACACCCAGTTCCCGTGCCAGCAATATTAACCAATTAAGGTTAAATTCCCGACGCTCCCGGGAATCGAACCCGGGACCCCTGTGACCAAAGGCCAGCACGCTAACCATTTAGCCATAGAGCCAGACTTTAGTGACTGCAGCTATCGATCTCGGTAAATCGCAGCAGATTACGCTACTGCGTGTTAAGATGATGTCGGTAGAATGCAGTATACCTGTAGGTCGTAGGAACTACAGTCGCATTAGTAATACTCTGTTGTAGAAAAATAATGAACTAACATACAGTACGGGCTCCGTAATTCCAGGTGGACGGTAACAAGACTATCTCGAATAGAAAAGTACGGATTTACGAACGTACACGAAAACGCCTGTGAACAAAAAAATGTTCCTATGTTAAACATTACAGTACAGAACAACAGTTTAGAAAACAAAAACATACAGATTGCCTTACACTAAAAGAAATTTTAAACTTTCTTTTGTAAATTAACAAAACACTCTGGGCAACCTTCTTAAGTTAAATGTTAACTTATAGTTCCTATTTCAGTAATGATGAATATAAAGCAATTATTGAATATTTATACGTGATGATGATGATGATGATGATGATGATGATGATGATGATGATGATGATGATGATGATTGCTGTCTTAATGTCATCGGCCCTTAAAAACGCAAAGTGTTCTCTGTTTTAACTCGTATTGAATAAGAAACAAAATATAAATTGCTCGAAGCCTTTCCCGATAGATTCATGAAGGGCGACCCGTGTTCTGTTCTGCCACAAGATACACTAGCAGCATATCATGGTATTCGTGTTATTCATACACTGGCATTATTCAAATACTACTACTGGTGCTACTACTACTACGAAGTAACTCGCGTACTAGTACGGACGATAATTCGCACCTCTGACAGCTGTTATTCAGGTCAAGGTCAGACAGACCGGTTTCATGTAGGGGCGGGAAACCCGTCCAGCCACATCCCCTGACAAGTCTAGTGCTTTTGTGGAACTGCTTACGTGGAATATTCTCCCACAGTGCGATTTCAATATCATGGTCTTTTGGGAGTCCAACTCGCCGTATGCAGAAACATCCCGTGTTGACGTGTACGTAAACAAAGTTTATTACGTCAACGAAAGAATGCATGGGATAGGTTTTCCAAGTGAGTAGTATTGGAATTGAAATGTCAAAACACATCAAACGTTTTACTTCATACTAGTAAGGGACATGTTATGAAAATAAATTAATTAAACGTACCTTCCTTTCGTGCTTCCACCCGAAGAGAACATGTTTAAATGTAAATGAAAGCCTTCTAGCTTACTGCTGATTTTGCAGTGCCTATTAAACGTATCAGGCTGAGTGGCTCAGATGGTTCAAGCACTGGTTTCATGAACTTAGCAGGCTCGATCCTGGCTCAGTCCGCTGGTATGTGAAGGTGTTCAAATACGTCCGCTTCTGATCGGTAGATTTAGAGGCACGTTAAAGAATACTGTGGGAAAAATTCCGACACCGCGTCTCCATTGGCACCTAAAGATTTCTTCTCCTTCTTCTTCTTCTTCTTCTTATTATTATTATTATTATTATTATTATTATTATTATTATTATTACTGGGTGAGTTAGCCGTGCGATTAGGATCGCGCAGCCGTCAGCTTGCATCCATCGAAAAGCCACTAACAATATTATAAAAACTGTGTTTGTCTATTATTACTAACTATTATGAAAATAAAAGTTAATCGCCCCACTCAAACTTCGGAGCTCGTAATCTGTCAGAAAACACTAGAGAAAATAGTGAACTTTTAACAGGTCCGAATTATTATTAATATTATAATTGCAGACATGTCTCCGAAATTACCGAAGCATGTACTTACAAATTGTTTTACGTCGCACCGTCACAAGTAGGTCTTACGGCGACGATGGGAGAGAAAAGGGATACGAGTGGGAAGGAAGCGTTCGAAGTCTGATAAAGGTGCAGTCCCAGCATTTTCCTGATGTGAAAATGGGAAACTACGGAAAACCATCTTCCCGCCTGCCGACAGTGAAGTTCGAACCCACTATCACCAGAATACAAGCTCACAGCTGCGCGCTCCTAACCGCACGATCAACTTACTCCTCCAATGCCGGTCTAAGTAGCTCGGACGATAGGGCGCTGGTCTTCTGATCCCACCTTGGCAGGTTCGATGGCGGCTCAGTTCGGTGGTATTTGAAGGTGCTGGCACTTCAGTGTCTCCGAAAACCGTGAAAATTAGTTAGTGGAACGTAAAGATATTAGTAGTAGTAACATTATTATTACGGAAGTTTTAATTAAACGGGTCCGTTACATTACCTATCGGCACTTACTGTCCAGTAATTAGCCTTCTGTCCACCTCTGTGGTATAGTGGTTAGTGTGATTAGCTGCCATCCCCCGAAGGCCCGTATTCCATTCTCAGCTCCGCCACGAAATTTGAAGAGTGGTACGAGGGCTGGAACGGGGTCCACTAATCCTTAGGAGGTCAAATGAGTAGAGGTGGTTCGATTCCAACCTCAGCCATCCTGAATGTGGTTTCTCGTAGTTTCCCACTTCTCCAGGCAAATGCCGGGATGGTACGTAACTTAAGGCCACGACCGCTTCCTTCCCTCTTCCTTGTCTATCCCTTCCAATCTCCCCATTCCCCCGCAAGTCCCCTGTTCAGCATACAAGGTGAGGCCGCCTGGGCGAGGTACTGGTCATTCTCCCCAGTTGTATCCCCGACCCAATGTCTCACGCTCCAGGACACTGCCCTTGAGGCCGTAGAGGTGGGATCCCTCGGTGAGTCCGAGGGAAAACTAACCCTGGGGCTTAAACAGATTAGGAAAAAGAAGAATAAGCCTTCTATTAGAAATGCCCGGCGGCAATTCCACAGTAGACAGAGCTCGATAGCTGCAGTCGCTTAAGTGCGGCCAGTATCTAGTATTCGGGAGATAGCAGGTTCGAACCTCACTGTCGGCGGCCCTGAAGATGGTTTTCCGTGGTTTCCCATTTTCACACCAGGCAAATGCTCGGGCTGTATCTTAATTAAGGCCACGACCGCTTCCTTCCCACTCCTAGCCCTTTCCTGTCCCATCGTTGCCATAAGACCTACCTCTGTCGGTGCGACGTAAAGCAACTACCAAAAAAAAAATCCACAGTAGCTATTTTTCCTTCGAGCAATGTTCACGCATGGTTGCAACTACGGTTTTTGAAATTTGTCTCATTAATAACAATTTCACTGAATACTTACAGCCCTTTCTTTCAGTGTCCACCGTCCTTTCATTGACCTGAAAAGTTTATGAATAAGCATAGACAACTCGCATTGTCTATTGTCAGAAATTCATCGTAGACTGTCGCAATAACAGCACATAAATGTTGCGCCCATTTTTCATTTACTTATTAACTATTTCCTTTCATTTTGTCAGCTTGGATCACTGAGTAATGCCATTGACGTCTTATAAATCACACACAACTACACAATACTTGATTCGCACGTATGTGCTGGTACGGATCTTCGAGGTCACTGTAAGGATTCTGTGTACATTTCACACAGAGTACCCTAGACCGGTTTTCGAGTACAGCAAGTGGCCTGGCACGTGAGTCATCCTCTTCTACTTGCCAAGCCTTTAGGGGAAGTGCACAACAACATGTGTTGGCCTGCGATAAGAAACCGGTTCAACAAGCCCTGTACTCTGCTACTGTACTTCCACTACGCGTGGAGAGAATGACGTAACCGGCATATCCTGCTACGGCCGTTCAAAACACATTCGGTCCTGAAATATTTGGCTCAGTTATGGGCAAACTAATAGGACAAGGTAAAAAGTACATAGCTTATATTATGAGATGTATTTTTCTTTGCCGTCTAGCTTAATATCTGCACGTATACCCCTAACACCCTGTGTATATATATATATATATATATATATATATATATATACACATTTCATGGATATAGTGGTGTTTCAGAAAACTTACGAAAAATGTATAGTCTACCCACCATCCGAAATTGCTGTGATTTTAGAGTACACAGGTCCGCTCTTTTTTAAATGATTAAAACGAAACATTTGTACCACAGCCAGCAGTCACTCAAGGAATAAATAATGGGCAAGTCATAACCTTCAATGGCATGAATGCGAAATTTGAGTGAATTATCTGCATTAGTTTTTATTTGATTTGTGTTTTTGTGTGACAGGTACACTCAAACTACGGGCGGGCAAATTAGGTCTGATTCCACAGTCAATGTGACTTGAATGGGTTCAACGTATACTCTAATAGACAAAAGTCCAACAAACCATAAAAAATATGCTCTTAAAAATCGTGTCTTAACATATGTCCGCCTCTGTGGTGTAGTGGTTAGTGTAATTAGCTGCCACCCCCGGAGGCTCGGGTTCGATTCCCGGCTCTGCACGAAATTGAAAAGTGGTACGAGCGCTGGAACGGGGTCCACTCAGCCTCGGGAGGTCAACTGAGTAGAGGTGGGTTCAATTCCCACCTCAGCCAACCTGTAAGTGGTTTTCCGTGGTTTTCCAATTCTCCTCCAGGCAAATGCCAGGATGGTACCTAACTTAAGGCCACGGCCGCTTCCTTCCTTCCTCTTTGTCTATCCCTTCCAATCGTCCCAACCCCCCTCAAGGCCCCTGTTCAGCATAGCAAGTGACGCCGTCTGGGTGAGGTACTGGTCATCCTCCCCAGTTGTATCCCCCGACCCAGAGTCTGAAGCTCCAGGACACTGCCCTTGAGGTGGTAGAGGTGGAATCTTTCGCTGAGTCCGAGGGAAAAACCGACCCTGGAGGGTAAACAGATAAAGAAGAAGACTAAACATACTACTATACTGTACTATTAAACATCGTTAACTCCCTTGTACAGTAATATATACTGTACTATTTTATGATATATCAACAAGCAATATACGATATCTACATATTTACACATCTTTACTAATTTTGCATGGATTTGCACCAACTTTTCTTCAAATTCCGGTATGCTGAAAATGCTGTTTCCCATCAGCCAGCTTTTTAGAGTCTTTTGAAAGGATTCAACAGACATATCTCTTAATTCCAATGGGAGCTTATTAAAGAGTATCATTCCTGTGTAGTTATGATATTTTTGCGTTTTCTTTAATCCCACATGAGGAGAGTCTATTGCTTTTCTTATTCTTGTATTATGTTGATGTACCTCCTTCCGTATTGGGTGATTAATCAGGTTTCCTTTATCAATTGGTCATTGAGGGAAGAGTCATTACCGATATCGACAGCTGCAGTCGCTTAAGTGCGGCCAGTATCCAGTATTCGGGAGATAGTAGGTTCGAACCCCACTATCGGCAGCCATGAAGATGGTTTTCCGTGGTTTCCCATTTTCACACCAGGCAAATGCTGGAGCTGTACCTTAATTAAGGCCACGGCCGCTTCCTTCCCAGTCCTAGCCCTTTGCTGTCACATCGTCGCCATAACATATCTGTGTCGGTGCGACGTAAAGGCAATAGCAAAGAAAAAGAGTCATTATTCCCATTTCTTAGAAAATGACCCTACATGATTGCTTGTCAGTAATTCCCTGTGTGCACCTGATTGCTTTCTTTTTCCATATAAAGGCATCCTGAGCCCCGTCGAATCCCCCCACCTTATTGTTGTATACTATAGATGTGAATGATAGAAAGCTTAGTAAGCAGATAGTATTTGCTATTTTCTTTACGTCGCACAGACAAGGCGACGATGGGATAGGAATGGTCTGAGAATGGGAAGGAAGCGGCCGTGGCCTTAATTAAGGTACAGCCTCAGCATTTGCCTGATGTGAAAATGGGAAACCACGGAAAACCATCTTCAGTACTGCCGACAGTGGGATTCGAACCCACTATCTCCCGATTACTGGATACCGGCTGCGCTTAAGCGACTGCGGCTATCGAGCTCGGTGATAGTATTTGAGGTATCCTAACAGATTTCTTCTTATAATACTCAACAAAAGAGACTCCGTGGCTCAGGCGGCAGCGCGCCGGTCACTCGCCGCTGGGTTTCGAGGTTCAAATCCCGGTTAATCCATGTGAGATTTGTGCTGGACAAAGCGGAGGCGGGACAGGTTTTTCTCCGAGTACTCCGTTTTCCCTTTCATATTCCATTCCAGCAACACTCTCCAATATTATTTTATTTCATCTGTTATGCATTAATTATTGTCCCAGAGAAGTGCGACGGGCTTCGGCAGCCGGCAAAATTCCTAACCTTGCCGCTAGATGTGGGCTGAATTCATGCCATTCCTTACCCGGTCAAATGACTTGAAACAGGCTGTGGATTTTCATTCAGTATTAATCATAATTAAATAATAAACTTCTAAGTACATTAGACACATCATAATAGTTCAGCGGTACACGTAACCTATCACATAACCTGCAGATGCTTTGTAACATCAGGCTGTCCAAATTACAATGCTGTATTAGTAACCATACGAGGATTGGGGCGAAAGTCATTGCAACTATTTTTTTTTTTTTTTTTTTTTCCTTGTAGATATGTCAACGGATACAAAGGCATATGTGTGGTGTGGAAGTTCTGCAGGCATACTGTGTATGTAAAACAACAGATGGCTCTGTGATAGCTGGCCGTAGCGCAGCGAGGGCTGTGAAATCAATCAGTTGGTGAGTGTCGTGCGAGATGGAAGTAACCAGTGTTGAGCAGCGCGCTTACATCAAAATAGCCGTTCTCCGAAGGAGAAATGCGATGGAATGTCACAGTGAATTAATGAAAGCCCTTGGGAATAATGCGGTGAGTACCGCATGTACTGACAAAAGTTCAAAGGTGGGTGCATTATGCAATATGCTCCGACCACCTTGTACGGTGGCAACAGGACGGCGATCAGTTCTTGTCACGAATAATCGCCATCAATGAATTTTGGGCCAGAGCATACGAACCAGCCAGTCCGCGGAGTGGAGTGGAGTTGGAATTCAAGAGGACAAACTGGGGCAAATATTCATTTATAGGAAGGGGATTTAGGGATTGGAATAACTTACCAAGGGAGATGTTCAATAAATTTCCAATTTCTTTGAAATCATTTCGGAAAAGGCTAGGAAAGCAACAGATAGGAAATCTGCCACCTGGGCGACTGCCCTAAATGCAGATCAGTATTGATTGATTGATTGATTGATTGATTGATTGATTGATTGATTGGCGACATGCTGGATCACCAAGGAGGCGGAAGGTCCGTTAGAATCCTTCCCCAGTCAAATGAATGGTGTTCGTCGCGTATGACGTCAGGGGTGTTATTGTTTGCTACTTTGTTTCACATGGCAGAACAGTGGCCACACAGTACTACAGGGACTTCCTGGTGCGACAGGTACGACGTGGCGTTCGGGAGAAACGTCTGGATCTTGTGGACAGTGCAATAATCCTGCACGACAATGCAAAACCATATAAAGCAGAGTGTGTAGGGCAGCTCTACTGCGACGTTAGGGATGGTAAAAATTGGAGCACCCACCGTACCTCCCGACATTTCGCCCTGTGACTTTGATCTCATTCAAAAGGTTAAGGAATCACTACGTGGTAGGCAGTTTGCAACACGAGAGAACATTGCTAATGCTGTGCGCCAACAGGTGACCCGATTCACTCATGGTGCGGCATACGCTGAGGCAGATGGTATTCAGCGCCTGCCACATCGTTGGTAGCGTGTGGTGTCAGTAGCAAGGGACTACTTTGAGGGTCTTTAGTCCCAAGTTTGTCATGTAAACTTTATGTGTACTGTGTTCTCATTCTTTTGCACCGCGAAGGCCATATTGCCCTGTATACTACCGTAATAAATTAGTTTGTCACGATATTTCAGTGTTATTCATTGTCCACACATGTAGTTAACACATTGTCCTTTCGTCTGTATATGTCACGTTTTCCAACCGGACTGGTATCTTCAAGAAAAAATAGTTGCCATGACTTTTGCCCCAACCCTCGTATATTATTCCTATAGATTAAACTAACTGCAGTACCCGTCGATGATGGGACAGCCATATAGAAGGTACAAAGTTATCTAACTCCCTAACTACTTTCCGCCAATATTCAGGCATGCTGTTTCACTCGTTACGCAGCAGTAATCCCATCTATCGGAGATGAGTGGCACCCAAAATCCCATCAGTCACATCACAACAATGGTCAATGTAACATTATTGTTGATCAGTTTTATGTCCCTTCGATATTGTGGTCCTTCACATTCAGTTTTCTCCCGACTCTGTGATATTAGAGCATATAATGCAGGGCCTCTCAAACGTCCAAAATCTCACGCGTGCAAAACGAGGCGCAGAGGTTCTGTGCACCTTGCATCGGTCCTACTCGGCTATGTTCAGACCAGCGTTCTGTCTCTGGGTGACTCGGCTAATCTTGCCTCATTTCGGCTCGGATTGTGACCCTGTAGAACGAGTGAGGAAGGGGAAAACAGGCGGAGCGAGCGAGACAGGCGTAGGGAAAGAGAAAGGCAGCGCTATTGCTCAAACTCGAGGAGTGAGGGTGCGGTCTGCACTCCAGTCAACCTAGCGAAATCGTCCTATGCATCTTGCACCGCGCAATGCACCGGCGCATGCGCTCTGAGAGGCCCTGATCTAATGTAAAGGGAGTCCTTCCTTTTTTCATGAATCCTTCTCCTCTTACTCTTCAAGCGATCGTCCCATCACGATCTTTCCTCATTTTTATAATCCTCTTCACATTTGTCCTTGTCGATACGGGTAGGCGACCACGTGGTTTTACACTTGAAGACAATCATGACAAAAATCATCACCGTTAAACACGACCGAGTAATATTTCCATGTCAGCAATGCTTGGCGTTGATATGGACTAAGAACAAAAGTCCAAATTCATGGACCCGATGACCTTCGATATTAGGCCCCTTAAAACAATAAGCATCAAACAGCTAAAATCATGAATTTTATTATCATAGCCGGTACGGTAAAACTGTATAAGACATAAATGGTCGGAAATTGTATTCTCTGTAAAATTTGTTATGTAGTACTTTCCGATAGGATCAATAACATAGGTTTAAAGAAATTAAATTTTAGGAACCTACTCCTAAACTACCATTTTATCCAGCGTAAATAAAAATTATTTATAACCTAGAGTGTAGCACATTATTCTCATACTTTACATACCGATTTTATTAAATTCTCTTCATCCATTTTCGCGTGTTTGATATAGACTTAGCAACAAAAATCGAAATGCATGAATATCTCCGTTATCATAGCTGGTACGGTAAAAATGTGTAAGTCATTAATGATCGGAAATTTAATTCTGTATAGCTTTAGTTAGGTATTATTGATCGATAGGGTCATTATAACATAAATATATGAGAATTAAATGTTAGGCCTGCCCCTAAACTACCATTTCGCTCAGAGTGAATACAATTATTTATAGCCTATATTATAGTACTGAGCCGTATCCTACCGGCCCATAATAATAATTGGAATATTATTTGACCAAACATGTGAAATTTATTCAGAAAAGTTACAGTCTTAATATGTTAAAGCATCGTACCCTAAGGTAGCTGATACCGGATGTTGAGCAAGACAGTGGTTCGCTGGATGTTGCTTCATATTTCCGTATGACCGTGAGAAAGGATAGCGTACCCAAGCGCTGGCAAGGATCGACACGTGTATTAGATGCTGACCAAGCAAGATATTTCAGCCAATGGGAACTTAGGGATTTGGCAAACCTGGAGGCTACACCGCGCCAAATATTAATTCCAGGATGACCAACGTGCTTTGTGGATAAAGTCAGTTTCTGTAAGAGATCGGTTTTCCACAGTTTCTGAAGTCAGATATATTTGGAAATGTATTATAGAAATTGGTGGAAGAGATTTGCTAGTGTTTGAGCTGTGTTTTGTAAATATATCACAATAAGTATTGTATCATCATACATGACGAACTCTCTGATTGGTGGTTAGTTCAGACACCCGGGAACCCCAACATTATTGGCGTACCGAAGCCTCCTCAGTAACCCTTAGCTCTGGAGAGCGTCAGTCCGTAGCAAAGATTTGAGCAGTACGGTTGTACTAACTCTGTATTCCGTAGTTGAAATTTGAGCAGTGCGGATGCACCAACTTTGTATCTCCGTGGTAAAGATTTGCACAGTGCGGATGTATTAACTCTGTGGCTGGTGATCGTAATTAACGTGGTATCATTCCTGTAACAGTAACTGAGTTTCATTGATACTTCAAATTGTACAGTCGCAATATTTACTGTGCTTGAGCAAATGAAATAGTACAATTTTGGCAGAGTTTACTTTCAATTGATAAAGACGGTGTTTAGTGACCGCTGAGTAACAAGTGTAGTGGAAACGTGCTATTGTTTCACTATTTCGCGACGGGCGCGTATTCGCGTGGAACTTCCGTACCGAACCGTGGGCTGCTTTAAAAACTGTGTTTTTACCCTTTAAGTGAAGTGTGTTATATATATGTGAATCAGTGTGTTAGCTGATCTGGTAAAAGAAAGGGTATCTCGGCTCGCAGCATTAAGCAGTGAAGAGGTTATCAATAATAGTCTTCTGTGTTCCAGTGAATTATTTTCCAGCAAGATGATGGATACGCCTGTAGAGGAAGGAAGTGCATTCCCACATGTTAATGCTGTGATTACCATGGAGTAAACACATAAGTAGTGGGGATGTAAGCTGCTATCCTGGTTTCCCGAGAGTCATGTAGAATGTAAAGTAAGACGCATGTATTATTTACGGCATGATATGTAAGTTATGTTAAGGTACTAGGGCAGTGTAGATAGAATTTTAATTTTCATATAAAGTAAGCCTGACGGCATGTGTTTGTTTAACTTTGTTACTATGATAGATTCGGATACGAGATTAATGCATGTTTTTTTTATTTTCATTTTGCTTTATGAGTAGATGTTTGGGAAAATGAGGGATTGATAGGATCAGTTATTGTTGTAAATATAGTATTTAGCGTAGGATATTCCGAGTTTTCCTTAAATATATGCTAGAAGGGCTAGATCGACAAGTTCATCTTTATATTACGTCAAACACGTATCAATTCATTTTATTTCGGTTATTCAGAGAGACAGGTATAGATATTTTGCATGATGCATGGTTTTACAGAAGCTGCCAGAAGGAGCTGCAGAACGTCGTTGTTAAATTAAGATCTTTGAAGTTAAGTTGGATTCTGTTTGCCTGATGGTCTGCCAAGGACTCGAACTGCGTCTCATTATGTGGAAAGGTCAGTGGGATTCATGCGGAATAATGAGATAATAATTGCATGCTGAATTATCAAGTATTGGTGCAGGCTGATGGTAAGCCTGACGAGATAGAGTTTTGTGCAGATGTGTATGCCTGCCTAGTGTCTTCTGAGTATATTGTGATCAGAATGGACAGTGTTAATTCCAGACTATTGAGTCTGATGTTGTTAAATGGCCCAAGCATGCCAAGAAGGAATAAATATACGGGAGTTTCCGTGTAGCTGATGATGGGCGTTATCTCATGGCAAGCTGATTCCTGGCCTGTGTTATCGGCATGTGTGAAAGAGACAGTATTTCCTTGTGGCGGCCTCGGGAGACAAAATCCAATCTTTAGCATAGTGGAGTTAAATATTTTTTACAGCTCGTAATCTATCCGGAAGTACATGACGGATGACCGCGCTGTTGAGCGCTCAAACGCAGCAGAAAGAGGCAATGTTGCCCATTGCTTTCTTCATGACATCAAGGATTATTTATATGTTTTTCTCTTACAGGATGGTTTTACATTATTATTTATGATTGTATACCTTGTCTCGTTGTTTTTAAAGGGAACAGCCCGAGTGCTGAAGTATCGTTGGTTTATCTAGTTCTGTCTAGATCTTTTGTAGTGAACCGGGATTCACATTAGAAGCAGTGTAGCATTTAAGACTTTACTCGATATCCGATGTATATATATGTTTAGTTTGATTATTTGAATTGCTGTAAATATAGTGTAGGATTTCCCCCTAGTATTTTGCATACCTTACATAGCGTCCGGTGCGTCTTAATTATTTTTCTTTCCGTCGTAATTTTTCTTATTATGTAACTTTTATTTTACGGAAATAGTTTGACGACTCTCGGGAGTAACTTAATTTTGAAACCGTATCGTTGGGATGCGATAGTGTGAAACTCCATACGGAAATACCACATGGCAGTGTTTGCGTACACTTGTTGCCATACAACATAAACATTGGACTATTAGAAGAAGTTCAGTCTTGATATATATTATTGTTCTTTGTTGAACTTGTTTTTCTTTTTAATGTCAAATTTGTACAATTATTCAATTAACGTTTCTGATTTCAAATTATTTCTATACTTTGAGTTCATTTTTTTACAAATTATTTTTTTTCCTGATTTTATTATTTTCGTGTGATTTGATCGGGGATATTTGTTAATAAATCCATCTTACCCCCTATGATTGTTTCTCATATTCGTGTTATACCTCCATTTCCTGTCATTGATTGCTAATTTAGTGTAGAACTTCGACTTTTATCCTGACCCAACCCTGAGTTAGTCGGATGTTCATACAGGAATGGAGGCATCGTCCTAGAGGGTATTTACCCCTGGGTACGGTACAGTACCTCATTCCCCAAAATTACATACCGATTTTCATTAAATTCTCTTAAGCCATTTTCTCGCGATGCCCGTACGTACAGACAGACATTACGGAAAATTAAAAAGTGCATTTGCCTGTTACTGTGGTTTCCATTCTTTTTAAATTCTGAGCAATGTACAAAGGAAACTCTTATTGTATATGTAAGTTACAGATTATTGAAAGTGTGACATCAGCCTCCATGGTTCAGACGTCAGCCTCTCACCGCTGCGTTCCCGTGTAAGGTTGGTTGGTATTTATGTTTGAATGGAAAGAATATTATGGTAATACTGAGTGAAGGATGCTAAGAGTGATTATGTTGATAATAAGAGGGTGTTTGAAAGAAGGACGAAATGTGAGGTAATGAAGTATAGTTGGTAAATTTTGGGTATGGTAAGATGTGATGGCATAATTTATTTTAATGTGGAGACTGGCATGAAATTTAAATGAGATTAAGTACGGAATTAATATGTGATTATGGTTGATATGTGCATGAATGGTAAGATCGTTATTGCTGCTGTATTTTATATGTATTACGATAAGTGGTTTGTGGATATAATTGGATTGGAGGGAGGAAATTATTCTGCGATTATGGGTGTTATATGGTAATTCTGAGTGAAGGTTGCTAAGAGTAATTACTATGGAATTTGAATGAAGAGTGATTATGATTAAGAGGTTGATGTAGTGTGATGTAAAGATTGGTGAATAGTGAAAGATGATGGTTAGAGAGATGAGGAATAAGAGGTTGAGCTGAAGGTATATAGTAAGTGAATTGGAGGGATGAAATTAATATGTGATTATGCCTGGTATAAGAGATTGTTTTGGAGGTGAAGTTAGATAATGTGTACTGGTAACAAGGAAGTAGTTAAGGTGGAAAAATGCAACCTGAGTAGAAGTTTATAAGAAAACGATGTAAAAAATGGATATATAATTGCATTGGAAGGCTGAAATTAATATATGGCGCGTATATTGTTAGTAAGTAAGGTAATAGAGTGATTGCAAAAATTGTGAGGTGATAAGGTTGGCAGGTGAAAGGGGAGGTAGTGTTGTATGGTTGGTAAAGTATGGGATGGTAAGTTGTGATGGTATGATTGAATGTGGAGAGTGGCTTGAAATTCTAAATGAGACTAAATATGGTTGAGATTGAGGAAGATATTGATATGTGACTAAGGTTGGCATATGTACGAATGGTAAGACGATTTTTGCTAAGGTAATAGAGGGATTGTAAAAATTGTGAGGGGATAAGATTGTGGATGAAAAGGGAGGTAGAGAGGTATGGCTGATAATGTTAGGTATGGTAAAACGTGATGGCATAATTTAAAGTGGTGATTGGCTTATATGATTATAGTTGATATGTGGATGAATGGTAAGACGAGTATTGCTGCTTCATTGTATGTAAATTACGCAAATTTGTGGAGTGAGGTAATAATGACTAGGAACAAGGAAGTAGCTCTTACAGAAATTGCAGCTCTCTTCTGGCAGGACTCGCGAACCTAGCACATTCCAGAACTTATACCATCCACTCTCATTGACCTACTCAGGATAGCTGATACAGCCACAATATTACACCACCTGCCGCGTTAGTGTGCCGCAATCTCCTCGCGTTGCACATCTCTTTAACCTTCATGTGCCGATTTGCCGTTGTTTTATTTTACCTTACTATAGGTTATTTTATTCAGTTCACGCATTACCTTGGGCTATTGGGTCTCCGGAAGGGAGTCGTCCGTGGCCATTTGATTCGAATTATTATATTCTGTTGTATTATTATTATTATTATTACTTTTATTGGTTCGTTATTATTTAATTTAGGAGAGTTTAAGTTGAAAGAGCTTGCCTAGGTTGGGCACTGTTATTTTTCTCCATTAATAGATCACTAAGGTAGTAAATACTTTAGATCTCGAGGAAAATAAAGAATAAAGAATATTACTATTCCACTTTCTTACAACTGGCTTTACATCGCGCCGACACAGATAGGTCTTATGGCGACGATGAGCTAAGACTTGGAAGGAGGCTGCCGTGTCTTTAATTAAGGTGCAGCCCAAGAATTTGCATGGTGTGAAAACGGGAAACCACGGAAAACCATTTTCAGGGCTGCCGACAGTGGCTTTCGAACCCCCTATCTCCCGAATGAAAGCTCACGACCAGCTCTCTCGGTTTTCTATTCCTTGTTTATATCTATAATTCGTTCTTATGTATTATACAAAAACCAAAGCAAAGTCATCCCCGTACAGGCCATGAAGGCCCTTGGAGGGGTGGAAGGTAAAGGCTTCCACTATCCGTAACCCCGGCACTTGATAGGGTAGAGTGTTTAGCTCCACGCCCAGCCGCCTTCGCCCCCTGGATTTAACCTGGTACTCATTTTTGGTGTAGGCTGAGTGAACCTCAGGGCCATGTGTACCTCTGGAAGTGGAAATCTCGTTTCTTACATTTTACGACGTCCTTCCGGGCGAACCGAGCACGCCTTTACCGCCTCGGCCAGGCAGCCCCTTATATATTATACGTTTCTTCTAAATAAAAATATAACATTGAGTTAGTTAATATAAAATACGGTTCAAGTTTTAAAGAAATCCTCGTATTCCCTAACATTTTTAGTGAATGAAGTGAATGTCGGGAAAATAAGAAATACGTAAATAGATAAATGAATAAATAGATGAAAATGGGGTAAATAAATAAATAAATAAATAAGTAAATAAATAAATGATTAAAGCGATTGAAAGAAATATAAAAAATTAATAATGAAAACAAATCTTTACCTGTATAAAGATCAATTTAACAATACGCCTTTTATGTTACAAGATTGTGAGCGGCTGCAGGGTGACCTCGATAGTGTTGTGAGATGGACGGTGGACAATGGTATGATGATAAACGGGGTTAAAAGTCAGGTTGTGAATTTCACAAATAGGAAAAGTCCTCTCAGTTTTAATTACTGCGTTGATGGGGTGAAAGTTCCTTTTGGATATCATTGTAAGTACCTAGGTGTTAATATAAGAAAAGACCTTCATTGGGGTAATCACATAAATATGATTGTTAATAAACGGTACAGATCTCTGCACATAGTTATGAGGGTATTTAGGGGTTGTAGTAAGGATGTAAAGGAGAGGGCATATAAGTCTCTGGTAAGACCCCAACTAGAGTATGGTTCCAGTGTATGGGACCCTCACCAGGATTACTTGATTCAAGAACTGGAAAAAATCTTAAGAAAAGCAGCTCGATTTGTTTTGGGTGATTTCCGACAAAAGAGTAGCGTTACAAAAATGTTGCAAAGTTTGGACTGGGAAGATTTGGGAGAAAGGAGACGAGCTGCTCGATTAAATGGTATGTTCCGAGCTGTCCGAGGAGAGATGGCATGGGAGGGCATCAGTAGACGAATACGTTTGAGTGGTGTCTTTAAAAGTAGGAAAGATCACAATATGAAGATAAAGTTGGAATTCAAGAGGACAAACTGGGGAAAATATTCCTTTATAGGAAGGGGAGTTAGGGATTAGAATAACTTACCAAGGGAAATGTTCAATATTTTTCCAATTTCTTTGCGATCATTTAAGAAAAGGCTAGGAAAACAACAGATAGGGAATCTGCCACCTGGGCGACTGCCCTAAATGCAGATCAGTATTGATTGATTGATTGATAGAAAACCAAGAATAACGGGCGAGAGGATCCGTCGTGCTGACCACATGACACCTCGTAATCCGTAAGCCTTCGGGCTGAGCAGCGGTCGCTTGGTAGTGATTGATAATTTTATATTGATAAATTGTCAGATCTCTTCGTGCCGTATATTTGGGTGAGCATCGCGTGTGTACACAGAGGGGGAGAGAGACTTCTTTTTATTATTATAGATATGTTGCGACATTTTACGAAATATTTTCGTAATTTTTCATACAGCAATTTTTCAAACGTTCTCTACCAGGTGCATCAAGTTATAAAATCTCCGATTTTTTCTCATAATCAGAACTGGAAACAGAGAGA
Organism: Anabrus simplex; assembly: GCF_040414725.1. Lineage (NCBI taxonomy): Eukaryota > Metazoa > Arthropoda > Insecta > Orthoptera > Tettigoniidae > Anabrus > Anabrus simplex. The sequence goes on along the minus strand of NC_090265.1, from coordinate 60,706,037 downwards.
AATATGCGGTTTGTTTTAAAGTAAGCGGGCAATCTTTTTCAATGCTTGACAGAGATGACAACACTGTACGGCAGTGACGAAAGTGAGAATTGTATTTTGATACTTAAAATTGCAACGTTTCCATTACAACGTCAGCGTGTAATCATTCGTTCTCTCCGTTTGCGTGATGTGACAACGATTGAAATTCGTCGCCTTTTGAGTGAGACATGTAGTAATGGCGCTCCGGTTTTCCCTGTCATTTTTCATTCCAGCAACACTCTCCACCTTCATTTCGTTTCATCTATCAGTAATTTATCATTATTCTAGTATGCGATAGGCTTCGGCAGCCGGCACACTACACAATACCTCTCCTCGTCGCTGACCCGATCGAAAGACTGGAACCAGGCTGTGGATTATTTATAGTACTGTTTTATTTTCCGCCGAAGTCCGCATTTCTGTGGTCGTGACTGTAACTCGAGAGATCCTGAATTTGAAGTCTCATCGGGTATAATCAGAATTATTTTATGATGTCATGTCTGTTTGACGCGTACGTTGTGCTGATCACTTTATTTGACAGTTATGTCACTTTCCATGGATTCTCATCATCGTTGGTAAATACAGTTGCTGCGATAAGAGGGGGCGTGTGGGGGCAGTCATACACCCCCACCTCCCCGCCGCCTTTTAAAAAATTGAATTTGTGTTACATTTTACCGTTTAAAACCTGATATCATGAACATTAGATACCAAACCTTCTATTTTGTGCCTCGATTTCTTTAATTTTGTACTCATTTTTGCCCCTAACCAACACAGGCTACAGGGTAAATATTGTGTAATAAGCAGAGTAGAGGATTAAAGGCAGAAAATGATTATTTTTGCAGTTCTTGCTTAGTTTCCTTAATTAGTGCTTAGAGCTTGACAATGGTTAAAATCAGGAAGCCGAACAGAGAAAATGTCCCAAATGTCAAAGTGCAACCTGTGGAGAAAATGAAACGGTGTCGGTATTCGTTATCTTCTTTGACTGAAGCTGTTCAAGAGGTGAAGTCCGGTATGATGTACCAAAGTCCGCCTCTGCGGTGTAGTGGTAGGTTTGATTAGCTACCACCCCAGAGGCACAGGTTTGATTCCCAGTTCACCCACAAAATTTGAAAAGTGGTACGAGAGCTGGAACCGGGTCCATTCAGCCTCGGGTGGTCAACTGAGTAGAGGGGGGTTCGATTTCCAGCTCAGCCATCCTAGATGTGGGTTCCCGTGGTTTTCCACTTCTCCTCCAGGCAAATGTCGTGATGGTACCTAACTTACGGCCACGGCCACTTCCTTCCCTCCTCCTTGCCTATCCCTTCCCTTCTTCCCATCCCCCACAAGGCCTCTGCTCAGCATAGCAGGTGATTCGAGGTACCTTTCCTCCTCCCCAGATGTATCCCCTACTCAAAGTCTCATGCTACAGGACATTGCCCTGAGTCCGAGGGAAAAACCAACCCTGGACGGTAAACAGATTAAGAAAGAAAGAAATTATGTCCCGAAGGCAGAATTATAAAACATATCAGGTTCCGAGTTCAACGAGGCTCGTTAGGTGTAAAGTGAACTGATCTGGAACGACACTGCGCTGTAAAGACCACCACACACAGAAACCTACGCTAACCTACTCTATGCTAAGCAACGCCAAGCTAAATTTTACAGATCGCCAAGGACGCAATTTTCATAGCTGTGCATGCGCATAATCACTTTTTTGCCCGGCTTTTAGCAAACAGGCGTTTTATGTTTGTGTCTTTCGTGAATTTCCTCAATACAGTAGATATTTTATTGATTATTTGTTACTGCGTTTTTTAATTATCATGGAAGGCAGATGAAAGGAAGGAAGGCTGATTGAAGAGATAACACATTCGTTTGTCAAATTATGAAAAATATCCAGAAAGACATTTGTTGGCAAGAAATTTAAATTCTGGAAATTGATTGTACGTATCATCTCTTATTTTTACATACAATTTTACGCTTCTTTCTATAATTTTGGTACTTCATATTCTTTTTTCTTAATACTATTCACAGTAATAGAGGAAAGTTCATGAAACTGTCCCTGATTTAGACGAAAGTAATTCTTGACTATTCGCCATTTCCACGCAATATTTGATGGAATTTACCATGAATTATTCCCTTTCCATTTTCATGTATACAGGATCTTTTCCTCTTTCTTCATTTTCCACTAGAGCGGCCAATAAAAAGCCACCTCTTCAATTAACCCGCCATCTTTAAACGGCTGCCTAGCATAGTTTTGCTTAGCTTGTTATTCGTGACATAGCACAACATAGCTTGGCATTCGTTAGCATAGCGTAGCTTGTTATTCGTGACATAGCACATTAAATTGGCATTGCTTAGCATAGCGTAGCTTAGCGTAGCTTGTTATTCGTGACATAGCACAACATAGCTTGGCATCGCTTAACATAACATAGTTTAGCTTAGCATGTTATTCGTGACATAGCACAATATAGTGCAATATAGTGCGCTGTAAAGACCACCACACACAGAAACCTACGCTAACCTACTCTATGCTAAGCAACGCCAAGCTAAATTTTACAGATCTATAACACGTACAAAGTTATCTAACTCCCCAGCTACATTTCCTCAACATCCAGGCAGGGTGTTTAACTCGGAACGTAGCAGTAATCCGATCTATTGGAGATGAGTGGCAGTAGAAGAGGAAAATCACATCACAGCAATAGTCAATATAATATTATTGTTGATTTTTTTAATGATCTTTCGATATCGTAGGCTTTCACATTTAGTTTTCTTCCGCCTCTGTGATATTGGGGCATCTAATGTAAATGGAGTCTTCCCTTCTTCCATGGCTCCCCCTTGTCTTATACTTCAAGTGATAGTTCAATTACGATTTTTCTTTCTTTCTTTCTTTCTTTCTTTCTTTCTTTCTTTCTTTCTTTCTTTCTTTAACCTCCAGGGTTGGTTTTTCCCTCGGACTCAGCGAGGGAACGCGCCTCTACCGCCTCAAGGGCAGTGTCCTGGAGCGTGAGACACTGGGTCGGGGTTGAACTGGGGAGGCTGACCAGTACCTCGCCCAGGAGACCTAACCTGCTATGCTGAACAGTGGCCTTGGTGGGGGGTGGGAAGATTGGAAGGGATATACAAGGAAGAGGGAAGGAAGCAGCCGTGGCCTTAAGTTAGGTACCATCCCGGTATTTGCCTGGAAGAGAAGTGGGAAAGCACGGAAAACCATTTCCAGGATGGCTGAGGTGGGAATCGAACCCACCTCTACTCAGCTGAGCTCCCGAGGCTAAGTGGACCCTGTTCCAGCACTCGTACCACTGTTCAAATTTCGTGGCAGAGCCGGGAATCGAACCCGGGCCTCCAGGAGCAGCAGCTAATCACACTAACCACTACACCACAGAGGCGGACACGATTTTTCTCATTTTTTATAATCATCTTCACAATTTTCCATGTCGGTATGGACTGATGAGCACGCTGTTTTACACCTTAAGACAATCATAACAAAAACCATCACCAGTTAACATGATTGAACCAGGCAAATAATGGGGCTGTACCTTTAAGGCCACGGCCGCTTCCTTCCCACTCCTAGCCCTTTCCTGTCCCATCGTCCCCATAAGACCTATCTGTGTCGGTGCGACGTAAAGCAACTTGTAAAAAAAAAAACGCAATTGAACAATACTTCCATGTCAGCAATAGTCGGCGTTGATATGGACTAAGCAAGAAAAGTATAAATTTATTCATTCTATTACCATAGTCAGTACGGTAAAACTGTACGTAGTATGAGAAAAAAAATTATCGAAAATTGTAGTCCGAGGAAAAAGCCGACCCTGGAGGGTAAACAAATTAAGAAAGAGAAAGGAAGAAAGACCAACCAAACAGCATGGTTTTCTACCAGGTGGCTCTTGTCTAACGAACCTGGCCACTCTGCATAGCTTTGCATCACACGCCATTGCAGCTAAATCGCAGCTGGATATCTGCTACGTAGACATTTCGAAAGCTTTCGATTCTGTAGACCATATTCTGTTGCTCCATAAACTCTCCGAACGATTTAATATACAGTATGTGTCTCTGTTATTCGTACAGGCTTCAATGTCTTATCAAGTACTGTATATTCACATTAACGATTGAGAAAGTGAAATAAAACGTACAGTACATTACGAGTAAAAACATGGTTTGTCAATGACAATTCGTTAGTGAAAACCATACTTATTTACATACAGGTAAGAATATTTGATATTCATGTGCCGGCATCAACAAACGGGTGTATCAGTTGTATTCGTACACATGGACAGGATGATGTCCACCATTGGGTTGCGATGCACGGAAAAGTCTCAGTGACGGCATACGACTGGTCAAGTCGATAGTCTCCTTCCTAGTGTGTGTATCTGTGGTGGAGTGCAGATTTAAGTACGGAGCTTAAGAACACTATACTTAAACTGGCACTTAAAGGACTTTCATTGCGAAAGATTGAGCAGCTGGTCAATAGAACACATTCTACGGTGCAATATGTGGTTGATGCATTTAAATACAAAGGCACTATTAAGAACACGCCAAGGAAACCCAAGAGAAAGTGTTTAACTGAAAGGAAAGAACGGCATGTTGTTCGGCTTATAAAGTCAGATTCCAAGTTAAGTGCACCAGTATTCAGGCAACTCACGGAGAAACGAACTGGAAAGAAGATCAGCAGCTCCACCATCCGTCGGATCCTGTATCGGCATGGGTACCATGGAAGTATCCCTCGGAAAAGGCCATATGTAAATATAAAAAACAGATGGCTTTACTGACATTCGCTAAGGAGCATGTAAGTAAGGAGAAAGAATTCTGGAATGATGTTATCTGGTCTGATGAGACACAAATAAACCTTTCTTGGATCAGATAACATCCACAGAATATGGAGAAAAATTGGTACGGACAATGATGTGGTGAATGCACTCCCAACTGTAAAATATGGCGGTGAGTCTGTAATGTTTTGGGGCTGTATGTCAGACAGAGGTGTGTGTAACATACATTTCATCCACGGAATAATGAACAAGGAGGGCTATAATGTAATCCTGTGGGCAAACGTGAATCAGAGTGCCGAAAATATGGGGATGCCACCTGTTTATATATTCCAGCATAATAATGAACCAAAACACACTGCTGATATTAAAAAGACATGGTTGATCTGGAACATTCCTAAGCAGTTCAGAACACCTTCCCAGTCTCCAAATTAAAATCCCATGGAACATCTTTGGGCTACGTAGAAGAAGAATCTCCGTAGGCAACGTATGCTTACGAAGGAGGAACTTTAAAGTGTGATTCTTCAGGAATGGCAGGAAATCAGCCCCGACATGTTCAAGAAATTAGTGTTTTCTATGCGGCGAGGATGTCAGGCAATTGGGGACATTCCACTAGATACTAACATGTTCCAGCAACCCTTTATTTTTTGTTTATTTCAAGTGTTCAGTTTGCTTGTACGAATAGGAATGATACAAGATTATGGGCGATCTTTTATTTATTAGAAGCTGTATGTTTGGTTAACATGATTGCAGAGAGATACAGTAAATATATGTTTTCTGAAGGCTTTGTTGAATGTATGTTGAGCGAATAAAATCCTTTTCAGTTCATAATTTTCTGGCAGTGCATTGTAGTACTAAAGCAAACAGCCCGTACGAATAGAATAGGTACATACTGTACATGGCAGTCTTCTGACCCTTCTTTCTGGCTTCCTACATAACCGTTGGCAGAGAGTGGTAATATCAGGCACTTCATCCTCATGGTTACCAGTCACATCCGGTGTCCCACAAGGCAGTACTCTGGGCCCCTTGCTGTTTTCTTTGTTTATGGACGATCTGCCGTCCGAACTCAACGAAACAGCCAATACCCTACTCTTTGCTGACGACTGCAAGATATTTAGGGAGATCAGGAATCCAGGAGATGCAGCTCTGCTACAGTCCTCACTTAATGCCCTCTCGAACTGGTGCCGTACTTGGAAACTTATCTCCAATCCACAAAAATGCAGCCACATGTCCATAACACTACGTAAATCTCCTCTACCGACATCATATTACCTACTCGACAAGCCCATCACCGTAGTTAGGCAACAGCGTGACCTAGGTGTAATATTCGACACAAAATTACAATTTAAGACCCACATAGAAACATATACAACCAAGGCTATGAAATTACTAGGCATTCTCTATCGCTTCACAGAAATTTCTGACCCCATTGCTCTTCGTCACTTCTTCCTCACGATCATTCAACCTCTCTTAAACTACTGCTCTCCTATTTGGACAACAGCCTCCCCCTCCATTACTAAGCAGTTAGACAGAGCAGTGTCCTTCTTTGCTGCAATTGTAAGGAACAGAAACCCCAAGCTCAGAAATATGTCTACGCAGCAGGTATTAATGGCAATTAATATGTCACCGCTGCACATCAGGCGACAGGTAGCTGACCTGAGATTCCTCCACGGGATCTTAAATGGGCATTACCGCTCGGAACATCTTGTCTCACTCTTCTCTCTCCGTGTTCCTTCCCGCTCCACGAGAACCAAAGACCTTCTCCACATTCCCCACACTCAGCACTCAATAATTCAACGATCTTTCCTAATCCGCCTCCCAACACTCTTTAACAATATTAACAGGAGACAAGAACTTGATATAGCATCAAATAAAAGTGTATTCGAGAGGTGTGTAAATAGCCTCTTAAAGATAAGTTGATGTGAAGGTATTATACCGCCATCTTGACCCACGACGAGTTGGCTATGAATATGGACATTCTTATGGTTTTCGATTTGGACAGTTGTTATTAGTAGGCTGTGTACCTGATCTTGTTATATTTTGTTGTGTTTGTTATATTCTATTATGACAGTGTACGTTTGTTAAATAGTCTGTTGACAGTGCAAGTGAAATTTGCTCAGTGTAGCTGTATCTTGTGCTTCGTGAATAAATAATTAAATAAATAAATAAATAAATAAATAAATAAATACAGGGTTATTCACCTAACATGTTACACGCAAATAACTTCTAAACCATTAAAGATATCAGCATTCTGTTTTCATATTCGTAAATGGTACGCAGGGTCTTGTAAAATAACGTGCTACTTAGTCTCATGGGATGATTAACAACCGAGATATTGATACTAACTCCATATTTTTAAATGGAAGGCCACAAATTTATACAGCTGATTTAAAAGTTCATCTGCGTACAAGTTCAAATATGTAAATATTTTCAAAATCGGACAATTAATTTTTGAGATATAAATAAGAACAGCATGCGCGGTTTTGCATGCTGCATCAGACGGCGTGAAGTCGGTCAAGGACATATTGAGGCGCAAGCTGCTTCCTGGCCTTGATTCAGCCACAGAACGGATACCAGGCATGTACTGTAAACATAATGGGATGTACCGTAACATATCCTGGGTGTGCAACGTTATTGTATGACTGGCTAACACACAACGGGGAAGGGAGATTAAAGTTGTATTGTTTTGTTTTGACATGTAATAGGCTGCGCTCAGTTTAGCGTTTTTTCTGACGGATGGGAATGGGAAGGATTTGGAAAGAAAGTCGGCCGTGGCCTATCACAAAGGTACCTACCCGGTATTTGCCTGGTGTTGAACATGGGACACCATGAAAATCAATGTCAGGTTGGGCGAGGCAGGACTCGAACCTACGCTCTCCCGAATGCACGCTACTACAGTCGCGCTGGATCTGTGCGAAGATTAATGCGTGTAAAATAAAACATAAATAATAATGTTGCTGCCATCTCACTACGATCAGCTCTGAACATTTGCTTTTCTAGAAGGAGCTCTTCCGGTGTTTTGTGTTATGTTTATTTCTCAACTCATAGAGTAGTATGAACTGTACACTAAAACCAGTGACAATTATAGCTTTCGTTATGTTCCTTTCAAGGCAAAGTACTTATTTTATTCATTTTAAACACATCAACCCTTTCTGTCCTGTCATGTGTTCGCCTGTCATACACACTTTGCAAACCCATCACATGTGTACGAGGTGCTTACATGCCTGGTACCCATTCTGTGGCTCAACTCACTCCCAGGAAACTGCTTGCGCCTCAATATGTCCTTGCCCGACTTCACGCCGTCTGATGCGGCATGAAAAACAGCGCATGCTGTTCTTATTTATATCTCAAAAAGTAATTGTCCGATTTTGAAAATACTTACATATTTGAACTTGTACGCAGATGAACTTTTAAATCAGCTGTATAAATTTGTGCCGTTCCATTTAAAAATATGGAGTTAGTATCAATATCTCGGTTGTTAATCACCCCCACGAGACTAAGTAGCACGTTATTTTACAAGACCCTGCGTACCATTTACGAATATGAAAACAGAATGCTGATATCTTTAATGGTTTAGAAGTTATTTGCGTGTAACATGTTAGGTGAATAACCCTGTATATATATAAAGCAAAGTCACCTCCGTACAGGAAATGAAGGCCCTCGGAGGAGTGGAAGGTAAAGGCTTCCACCATTGTTAACCTCGGCACGTGATGGGGTAGAGTAGTTGGCTCTACGCGCGGCCGCCTTTGCCCCCAGGAATTAACCTGGTACTCATTTTTTGATGTAGGATGAGTGAACCTCAGGGCCATATGCAGCTCCGGAAGTAGAAATCTCGTTTCTTAAATTTTACGACTTCCTGACGGGGATTCGAACCCACGTCATTGCGGCCGAACCGAGCACGCCTTTATCGCCTTGACCAGGCAGCCCCTATATATATAGTCGTTAGTGTGATTAGCTGCCCCATTCGGAGGCCCGAGTTCGACTCCGGGCTCTGCCAAGAAATTTGAAAAATGGTACGACTCCCTCCTCAGCCATCCTTGAAGTGGTTTTCCGTGGTTTCTCACTTCTCCTCCAGGCAAATGCCGGGATGGTACCTAACTTAAGGCCACGGCCGCTTCGTTCCCTCTTCCTTGTCTATCCCTACCAATTTTCCCATCCCCCACAAGGCCCTTGCTCAACATAGCACAGCGATAGTGTGAATCAACAGCCCCATCCAAGATCGTTTGCTGCGGCCCAACTAACATGCAGATGGTTATAGGGGTGCTATTCCCCTACAGGCGTACTGTATGGTACTAATGTTCAGTGAGCACATTTTACACACGATTCTAAACTCTAGCGAAATGTTATATCATCCGTTCGCAAAACATGACGGCTTGAAATCATGTAGCAACGACCTTTTACGATGTAACTATGTTAATGTGTCGTGCCTCGTGACCGGGTGTAACGAAGAGGAGAATCAATGCATAAAACTAAGTAAAAGTGGAGTACATCTGTGGTGTAGTAGTTAGTGTGATTAGCTGCCACCCCCGGAGGCCCGGGTTCGATTCCCGGCTCTACCACGAAATTTGAAAAGTGGTACGAGGGCTGGAACGAGGTCCACTCAGCCTCGGGAGGTCAACTGAGTAGAGGTGGGTTCGATTCCCACCTCAGCCACCCTGGAAGTGGTTTTCCGTGGTTTCCCACTTCTCCTGCCTCCTCCAGGCAAATGCCGGGATGGTGTCTAACTTAAGGTCACGGACGCTTCCTTCCCTCCTCCTTGTCTATCCCTCCCAATCTTCCCATCCCCCGCGAGACCACTGTTCAGCATAGCAGGTGAGGCCACCTGGGCGAGGTACTGGTCATCCTCCCCAGTTGTATCCCCCGACCCAGAGTGGAAGTTCCAAGACACTGCTCTTGAGGCGGTAGAGGTGGGATCCCTCGCTGAGTCCGAGGGAAAAACCGACCCTGGAGGGTAAACAGATTAAGAAGAAGAAAATTGGAGTAATTAATGTCTTAAATACCGAACCGGATAGCGTATACACTCTGCTTTCGTCGTACAACCAACACTGTTTCAGCAGTATAGCGTAGCGAATGTGATGAGGCGTTCGCCTAGCAATCGACGGACTGTGCCAATGGCGGTTCAAATCCTGCATCGTTCAATTATTTTTTTATTTATTTTTTATTATTTTTTTTGCTTCGGTTTGATGTTTGAATTCGTAAAAAAATACTGTTATTTGTTTTACGTCCCACTAACTACCTACTTTTTTTAGGTCTTCGGAGACGCCAATATGCGTAAACACAGGCCCACGTTTGCCACATTCAAACAGTAGAGTTAGTTAGTGTTTCTTTACGTCCCACTAACTACTTTTTTAAGGTCTTCGGAGACGCCGAGGTGCCGGAATTTAGTCCCGCAGGAGTTCTTTTACGTGCCAGTAAATCTACCGACACGGGGCTGTCGTATTTGAGCACCTTCAAATACCACTGGACTGAGCCAGGATCGAACCTGCCAAGTTGGGGTTAGAAGGCCAGCGCCTTAACCGTTTGAGCCACTCAGCCCGGCCTCAAACAGTAGAATGACGCTGTTATTCAACTTGTGCCCTGCGCATACTCCGCTGGTTAAGACTTGAACGTACTGTAAAATCTTATGTCATTCGGTATGTTTTCCATCTATTGGTAGGGCGGTTGTGTTCCTATTGTTTCCGGTCTGTATGTGTCCGATCTGCTAACGAATCGGAATGCGTTGATGACATGCTCCTCATTTATGGGGAAGCAAGGCAGAAGTCGTGCGAGGCACTACGTCTGTACTACGAACGGTATCCCGACAGGAGACACCCGACTGTTACGATATTCCGCCGTGTTGAAAGACGCCTAAGGACAACAGGCGTGGTTTCCAACCAGCCACCAGTCCGCAATAGGCCCGTTACATCGGGTGAAACAGAAGACGCCGTTCTGGAAGCTGCTCGTAATAAGCTACACATCAGTACAAGGGTGACTGCACGACAGGTGAACACCAGCCAGCCGTCCGTCTGACGAATACTGCAAGGACATAAATTTCACCCATACCATCTTGAGCTACACCAGGAGCTCCATGGGCGGGATTTCGAAGCTCGAATGGAGTTCTGTCGTTAGCTGTTAGGCAGACTGGACAATGATGCAGCATCTGTATAGCACATCTTGTTCTCGGACGAATCGCGCTTCCACAATAATGAGAACGTCAATCGCCACAACATGCACTATTGGAGTCCGGACAATCCCCACTGGGTGCGACAGCCGGCCCATCAAGTACGATGCGGAGTGAGTGTTTGGTGTGGAACCTTGGGGGATGGCCTGATTGGCCCTTATTTCTTTGATGGCCATTGGACGGGCCCACGCTACCTGCAGTTTCTACGTCAGGAACTCCCACTGTTGCTAGAGGATGTGCCCTTGCACGATCGTTTGACCATGTGGTTACAACAGGATGGAGCTCCACCACATTCGACTTTGCCCGTTCGTAACCATCTGAACGAGGAACTGCCAGGGAAATGGACAGGACGAGTAGGCCCTCTTTCGTGGCCCACCAGATCACCGGATTTAATGCCGTTAGACTTCTTCTTGTGTGGACATTTGAAGAACGTCGATTATACTCAAGCACCGGAAAACGCCGACCAGCTCCGGCAACTCATCACGGACGCCTGCCGAGCAATTACACGCTTCGGCGTGCAAGACGATCTATTGGACAACGTGCCCGAATGTTCATAAACCAAGTCGGTTATCATTTCGAGCGTTTGCTGCAATAAAACATTGTTAGGGCAGTTGTGTTCCTATTATTTCCGGTCTGTATGTGTCCGGTCTGCTAACTAATCGGCCCTTCTTAGGGCCACAAACACATTCATTCACACACAATTTGCATGAAAGCTGGTATTGAACTTACATTGCATGCGGTACGTATTAAACAAATATTTCAAAAATGTGTAATTGCCCCGGACTCGAACCTCCTACCTGCCATGTAATCCCGCTCCACCGCGTCTTTACTAACTACACTACAGTTCCGTGCGGCGGAATGGGTAGCTTATACCAAGTATTATGTTTACTGCGTTCACAATATATATTTAGTGTTTCGCCGGTTTGTCAGGTTCATGTGATATAGAAGGCACACGCATATGTTCCATTGTATAGTACGAGTATAACATTACGGCGTCCTATCATGATGAGGCGCTAAATACGAAGATATCCGGTTGTGTTGTCTGAGCATACCGGCAGGACAGATGTTTTCAGACGGAATGAATATAGTGGGTTGCATAAAACTACATTGGAAGGGGCGGCTAAATCACGCTGTATATATATATTGATTTGACTTTCATTGATCCGTGTCAGTCTCATCCTTGACATTGACAATATGAAAACGTCTAAGTTATGGACGATTCTAGTAACACTATTACTTACCCAGCAATTCTCTGTCATTAATGGTGTGAAAATGTCGCTCATAGGGTCGATACCATAACACGGTGCCTCTCTATAAAGATAGTTTTATATACCCTGATGGCCCGTAAAAAATTGTTGCTACCACTGGTGCAGTTGGTCATCACTAGATATGATATATCTAATGCTCCAGAAACGACTTACCTTCCAAGAAGAAACATCGGGGTCCGACCTTGGGCTCACCTAGAAGAAAAAGTACTTATTAATACAATCGCACACTGATAATCATTATCCATAGTTAACTGTTGACTATCACAAGTCACGACTGCTGTACACTCGACTCCAGACAAGGCCGATAACTCGCACAGTCAACAGAAGATAATTAACTCTCTACTCTGTTGTCGGTTTGTTAAGCTACTCAGTAACTTTATATCATACCAATTGATCATTTATATTTGATCTACCTTCACAACATTGTAAAAATGGAGATACTGTGGTGTGGAGATTCAAGTACACTTAATTGATAAAATACTTTCAAGGTATTGACCGTTTATAAAAAGGTAATATGAATGATGTAATATAACAAATAAAGACGCTGTACTAGTTTAGAAGTGCTGTCCTGAAACTTCAAACCAAGTTTTAGTGTAAGTACCAGGTGTTAGCATAAGGAAAGGTCTCCATTTTGGAGGGTATTTAGGGGATTGTAGTAATGATGTAGTCCGCCTCTGTGGTGTAGTGGTTAGTGTGATTAGCTGCCACCCCCGGAGGTCCGGGTTCGATTCCCGGCTCTGCCACGAAATTTTAAAAGTGGTACGAGAACTGGAACGGAGTCCACTCAGCCTCGGGAGGTCAACTGAGTAGAGGTGGGTTCGATTCTCACCTCAGCCATCCTGGAAGTAGTTTCCCGTGGTTTCCCAGTTCTTCTCCAGGCAAATGCCGGGATGGTACCTATTTTAAGGCACGGCCACTTCCTTTCCTCTTCCTTCTCTATACCTTCCAATCTTCCCATCCCCCACCAAGGCCCCTGTTCATCATAGCAGGTGTGGCCACCTGGGCGAGGTACTGGTCATCCTCCCCAGTTGTATTCCCAACCCAATGTCTCACGCTCCAGGACACTCCCCTTGAGACTGTAGAGGTGGGATCCTTGGCTGACTCCGAGAGAAAACCAACCCTGGAGGGTAAGCAGATTAAGAAAAGAAAGGAAGAAAGAAAGAAAGAAAGAAAGAAAGAAAGAAAGAAAGAAAGAAATGATGTAAAGGAGAGCGCACTTATGACCCCAGTTAGAGTACAGTTCAGTGTCTGGGATCCTCACAAAAATTACTTGAATCGTGCAATGGAAAAGTTCCAAAATAAAGCAGCACGATATATTCTGAAAGATTTCTGACAAAAGAGTAGAGAGTTAATATTTTGTTGAGTTGTTCATGCGAGTTATGGGCCTTGCCTGGAGTCGAGCCGAATGTACATCGGTCGTGCGTTGCGATAGTCAGTAGTTTATGTGTGTTCGAACCTGTGTGCGTGAAGTTCCTGTGTAGAGTGGCCGTTGGTGCGAGCGAAATGAATGCAGAGATATGTAGAGTACATATTTATTTAATTGAACAAAACAGGCCTTCTCCCAGTTACACGTTCCAATATGCCAAATTCAAAATTGACTACTGAAATGAACACTACAGAATACAAACAAATAAATAAAAGCATACTTCATCTACTACGTGGCCCCTCACATATGGGTGGATCGTCATCTCCATATGTAAGACGCCACCCCTACATATGCCAGATTCAAAAATAATTACTGAAATGGTAACTAATATCTGAAATACTGAATCTACACATTTAACTACACTCTAAATTACTAAATCTACGTTATGGCCTCTCACACATGGGAGGAACACCAGTCCACATGCAAGACGCCATCTCTACCTATATATACAGTAGAAATAAGTCACAGGATTGTGAGCGATTACAATCCTGTGACCTAGACAATGTTGTGAGGTGGACAGCAAAAAATTGTATGATGGCAAATGGGATGAAAAGTCAGGTTGAAAGTTTCACTAGGAGGAAAAGTCCTTTCAGTTTTTATTGCTATGTTGATGGCGTAATGTTACCTCATGGGGAACACTATACGTACCTAGGTGAATATAACGAATGGTCTTCACTGAGGTAATCACATTAAAGAGGTTGTAAAGAAAGGTTACAGATCCCTTCATATGGTCATGAGGATATTTATGGATTGTAGTAAGGATGTAAAGGAGAGGGCATATAAGTCCCTGTTAAGACCCCAATTAGAGTATAGTTCCAGTATATGGGGCCCGCATCACTCACACCAGCAATACTTGATACGAGAACAGCAGAAGCTCCAAAGGATAGCAGCACGATTTCTTCTGGGTGATTTCCGACAAAAGAGTAGTATTACCAAAATGTTGCAAACTTTGGACTGGGAAGACTTGGGATTAAGAAGACGAGCTACTCGACTAAGTGGTAAGCTCCGAGCTGTGCTTGGAGAGATGACGTGCAAAGACATTAGTAGACGAATAAGCTTGAGCGGAGTTTTAAAACATACGAAAGATTATAAAGTTTGGATTCAAGAAGACAAATTAGGGAGAATGTTAATTTAAAGGACTAAGAGTGAGGAACTGGAATATTTTATCAAGGAAAATGGTCGATAAATTTCCATGTTCTCCGAAAACAGTTGACATAGGCTAGATAAACAATTGATAGGAAACCTGTTGCGTGGGCGACAGCTCTAAGTGCAGATCATTAGGTAAGGGATCGTCGTTCCAGTTAAAGCCAGTTTGAAACACGCTGAGTGAGGACTAAAGACTTCTGTAAATAGCCACTAATAAATGAACTGTTGTCATTCAGTCTCAAAAGTATTTGGTGTGGGTGTATGTGCACTATTTGAGCTATCCTACTGGGACGCCCGCCATTTTAATGTGCGGCTTGGGAGGAGCAATTTACCCTAGCTTTAGGCACGAATGATGTCTCCGGCTGGGCCCCGCCCTTTCGCCACGGCAAGAGACTAGTAACAGACAAGATATGTGCGCAAAGCCACCTCCACTACCAGCACTACTAGTCGCGCAGGCCTCCTTGACAGCGCGAGAAGAACTCGGAGCTTTGCGATTCCAGAAAATTCCAGGTGCTTCTACCCTCGCAAAATACGTGGAAGGGCCGGCCTTCCTATATAAGACAGGCCGAACGAGTTTCAGTGGTTCAGTGTGGGCTCAGCTCAGCCAGCGATCGAGAGGGTTCAGTGGAGTGCAGCTGAACACATTGTTGACCGAGTGCTATTAGTGCTACGTGCGAACTGATGGAACAGTGCAGCCGAGTGACGAGGGACAACGAATGAAGGCTGCTGCGTGTGTGCGAACTTCGTACTTCGTACCGATATGTGAGACTGTTTTACTCGCGCGTAAACTTACAAGTGTGCAGCCGCTATAGTTGTACAGGGAATTTGATGGTGAAGTGCCCTAGAGTGCAAGTGACAGTTGGAGAAGTGTGTACACTGTAATTGTTTGAGCCTGTGTCAGAGTGAATAACTAATGTGACTGGACAGAGAGAGAGAGAGAGAGAGAGAGAGAGAGAGAGAGAGAGAGAGAGAGAGAACTAGTGAGACTTTGTGGCTATGTAGTTGTGTATAGCAATTAGTGTTGTGTGTTTTATCGTGCTTTATTTACCGCCCCACCTTCACGTTACACTACATTAAATTAGATCGGTAAAGCAAACTGTGTTTATTCGCAATAATAATAATAATAATAATAATAATACCGCGAGGTACACCTGTTTCCTAAACTGACTGGATTTCTTTGTTGTTGTTGTTTTTTGGTGTATCAGTGGTTGCAACAACTATTTCAAGAAATTTTGAACTTTTCTCGATATATGTCTCTATTAAAGAACTGAGGTCATGCACTCTGGTGCAAAGTGGAATAATTAGGGATTTGAAGAAATGTGTGTATGAGTTTTCTGAACTGAATTGACTTTTCTTATTTTTGGTACTTCAAGGTTTGCAACACTTTTTACTCATCCCGCCAGCGTTGGTCTTTAACCAATCAGAAATTTCATGTATTTATTTTTCAGCCAATCCAACTTTTCTTGTACTTATTCTATCCGCCAATAAAAATGAGAGGGTGTGTCCGATTTTAGTTCAGAGCCTTCTCAAACCGTCCTCTCGGGTATAAAATCTGACGTCTTTGCGAGTTAACTTGTCTTTTCTAATCGTCGTCTTACTGAGTGTGTGTGTTAAGACAGGAGGAGGGGGTCTCATTCTTCGGCAGGCAGAACATCAGCTAAGGTAATGGCCCACAATTTTTCCATCTAAGTAGTTATCTCCGCAAGCTGACCCGAGAGGAAGGTTCCAATCTTTAACTATGTAACTGTCAACTTCCTAAAATGTAAACTTTCTTTTATCTCATGTAAAATTTCATGTAAATCCTAAGGACTTAAACTGTAAATCAGGGATAGAGAGTGGGTTACACTCTCGAATTCCCCTTCAATTAATCTTGAGGTTACTAAGATTTTGTAACTGTTTTTCACCTTAAATCGTAAATTAACTTGTCCTTCTAGTCACCTCAGTAGTATGGGATTAACCTCTGTATCGCCGGGCTGCAAGCCCAAGTAGGGTTTTAACCTTTATTTCTAGGAGTGCAAGTGTACGCCTCCATGCCTTTTGAATTTGGGGCAGTTATTTAACCTGTTCTTTTCACGAAGGCCCGGTAGTATGGATACTCGACACCCCTGTATTGCTTCTCAAATACAACGGCTACTATCTTGTCAAATGTAGGTTGTGCCTAGAGAGGCCAGGAATTGTAAAGTATTGTGCAGATGTAATAGTTAATGGTTTCCTTGAGTAGGCCGTAAGAGTTCGGGAGCGCTGCCTCCTTGGTAGAATGTGTAGAGCACTTAAGCTCTTTTGTGGTAATGCAATAGATATTTGTGTACTACTGTGTGGTGCATTTGGAAGGCCGTAATTTGTAACCGTTGGAGCAAAGTGTTCTTGAAAATTGTGTTATGGGAGATATCTCTCCTTATCCATCTAACTAAACGCAACATTTGCGATATTCGGACCTTGTAAATTATAAGCTTGAATCTCAAGATTGTAAATTACCAATTCTTGGTTTCTCTGTTTTGTACCAAAATTGCTATGTTCCTGAAACCTTGTTCTTTCACCAAGTGAAGAGTTTTGTTTTAATTTAATATCTGAAAATAATATAACCTTTATTTTAAAATTTTAAAATTCCAGCCCGCAACTTCTTTCATCTCTGTGTTCCACAGATACCCCGGAACAGTAATAATAAGAAGAAGAAGAATCGTATGGCCTCAGGTAGCGATCAAGCACGACGGCGTCATCTAGGCTTTCTAACTGCCCATTTTTTTTTTTTTTTTTGCTAGTGGCTTTACGTCGCACGGACACAGATAGGTCTTATGGCGAGGATGGGATAGGAAAGCCTAGGAGTTGGAAGGAAGCGGCCGTGGCCTTAAACAAGGTATAGCCCCAGCATTTGCCTGGTGTGAAAATGGGAAACCACGGAAAGCCATCTTCAGGCTGCCGAGAGTGGGATTCGAACCAACTATCTCCCGGATGCAAGCTCACAGCTGCACACCCCTAACCACACGGCCAACTCGCCCGGTATTATTAATATTATGCCAATGAAATAAGTGAGTGGTTGCATAGACAAGGCATTAGCCTTTAGACTATTGATTATTATTATTATTATTATTATTATTATTATTATTATTATTATTATTATTATTATTATTATTATTATTATTATTATTCAAAATAATACATAAGAAGTGAAATAGTCAGTTTATTTGGAAACAAGTGGGTTTTTTCTTACATGCTTTTAACTTTCTTTGTGTATTACCCAGTATTCCAATTGTATGTACCAGAACTTGGTGTACCAACTGAGGGTTAATTTTTCTGCAGCCCGTCAAATTAGAATTTTGTCCATATCCAAGTCAACATTTCTAGTAAAGCGGGTTGGGCAACTTGGTATTTCCCACTTGTTTGCAGTCCGTACTCATTAATGTGTGTCAAACCCAAATTATCCCCTTCAGGTAGCCACTTGTTTGCAATCAGGAAGACACCCATCATCATCATCATCATTACCATCAACTTTTGGAGAAAATATTACATTTTTATTCCATTTTAACCGGCTTAAGGTAGAAATATAGGAATTAATTTTAAAAGTCATTTGTACAAGCCCTGTTATCTTATCAGATAATTCTTTGCTTTATTTTCGTTAATCATTACCAAAATTACAAAGCGGAGGCAGAACATGTTTTTCACCGGGCACTCCAGTTTTCCCTGTCATATTTCACTCCAGCAACACTCTCCATTTACATTTCGTTTCATCTATCAGTCATTTATCATTGCCCCAGAGAAGTGCGACAGGCTTCGGTAGCCGGCACTTTTCCTATCCTCGCCGCTAAATGGGGGCTTCATTCATTCCATTCCTGACCTGGTCGAATGACTGCAAACAGGCTGTGGATTTCCACTACCAAAATGATTAGCAAAAATACGTACAAAATGTCCGTCGTCCCGGCTAACCGATTTATATAGCAAAAAAAAAAAAAAAAAAGCAAAGCAAAGTCATCTCCGGACAGGCCATGAAGGCCCTTGGAGGGGTGGAAGGTAAAGGCTTCCACTATCCGTAACCTCGGCACTTGATGGGGTAGAGTGGTTAGCTCTACGCCCGGCCGCCTTTGCCCCCAGGAATTAACCTGCCACTCATTTTTAGTAGAGGCTGAGTGAACCTCAGGGTCATGTGCACCTCCGGAAGTGGAAATCTCGTTTCTTAAATTTTACGACTTCCTGACGGGGATTTGAACCCACGTCCTTCCGGGATTTGTATAGCGCCACAGCAAATAGTGAAGACTTTGCTATGAGGAAAGGTACCAGGGCTATATATATAATTTTTTTAATTTTTTTATTTTATTTTATTTTATTTTTGCTAAGGTCATACATAGACTATGATTCACCACCTTCCAGCGTGCATTCGTCAGTCTGGCAGTCTCGCTAGTATCTGTTTGTAACTCAGTGTGTAGTCCAATACTAAATGATTTTTAATTATATAATCACACCTTATTTTTAATTGTAATAAATGTGTAATATTGTTCCTTTGGTGAAAGTTTTATCTATAGTATTGAATCAAAATCTCCAAATACTATTATTACCGCAGTTAAGTTGGTAAACTGCCAGTCTTTATCGCTCTGTCGAAATTCGCTGAGAGAGAAGAAAAACTTACCATTTTGTGGCCCTTTTTTAGTTTTGGTGTATGTACTCTCCTCCCCCTCCCCTGCTATATCCCACAAACCCAGGTACTGCTTGTTATCTGTACATTTTTTTGCCCCGCACTTTTAATTCCCAATCGCCGCTACTGTGTGTCGTGAAATATTTGCGTCATGTACTCTAATCTTGGTCGTCCTCTATAATTTTTTTCCCTCTATGGAACTCTCTATTATTTTCTTCATTAACCCACCATGTCTAAGTATATGGCCTATTACCTGGTCTCTCCGTCTTTTATTTGTGTCAACCGGGCGAGTTGGCCGTGCGGTTAGGAGCGCGCAGCTGTGAGCTCGCATCCGGGAGAGAGTGACATCTTTCGATATTCAGTGAGGTATGGATTTTTGCCGCCCTTCAAACGTCTGACTATCACTATTAGGTCTGAATCCATGATTCTGGGATACGGAAGCTGACACTCTACCATTAATCCGCAGTGAAAGATTGTAACAAGTCGGCCCCGCGACGTAGGGGTAGCGTGCCTGCCTCCTATTAGAAGGCCCCGGGTTCGATTCCCGGCCAGGTCAGGCACCTGTACCTGAGGGTTGGTTGTAGGTTCACTCAGCCTACGTGATTACAATTGAGGAGCTATCTGACGGTTAAATGGCGGCCCCGGTCTAGAAAACCAAGAATAACGGCCGAGAGGATTCGTCGTGCTGACCACACGACACCTCGTAATCTGTACGCCTTCGGGCTGAGCAGCGTTCGCTTGGTACGACATGGTCCTTCGGGGCTGTTGAGCCATGGGATTTTGGTTTAGTTTGGTTTGGAAAGATTGTAAAGAAAAGTGCATATAAGTCACTGGTAAGACCCCGATTAGAGTAAGGTTCCAGTGTTGGGACCCTCACCAGAATTACCTTCCCTCCAATCTCAAAAGTGATTTGAAAGTATCTCTCTCAGATTTACTGTTGACGTCAGATTTCACACACTTACCATCGTCATCTTCAAGACACTGAGAAACCTGAAACAAAAAATGGAAACACATTTTGAAATCTCTTTCTAAAATTATAGAATTATAAAATGATAATAGACAAGAGTGTGAACTGAAACAGTAAGCCTATCGACGTAGTAAGATGGCATCGTGAAAAATTACATTACAGTCTGTATTCGAAATGATTCCCCATTCTGCAGTTGGGTACTTTATTTTGGTTCATTAGAGGGGTTGGAGAACAGACACATTGCCGGCGTAGACCTGTGGGAACATTCTTGTTTACTTCGGCTGCTCCTCCTATATGCAGAGGTGCTCACGCTGGGCTTTTCGTCCCGCGGGCATACAGCTTGTAAGTGAGCGGGCAAGCCACCAGGTGAGCGAGTTGGCTACACGATATGTGCACTTGTTTCCGTAGTTTCTTATTTTCGCACTTCACAAGTCATTGAAGTTGTACTTTCGCTGTATACAGATTCTGTAAATCATCGTTTACTGAACGAGATAGCTACGCAGTATGTGTACTATGTGTTCCCATAGTTTTTGATTTTCGCACTAGGCAAATCATTGAAGTTGTACCTTTCGTGCATACATATTTTGTAAATTATCGTTTACTGAGCGAGTTAGCTACGCAGTATGTGCACTATGTGTTTCCGCGGTTTCTGATTTTCACACTTAGGAAATCATTGAAGTTGTACGTTACCTGCATTCATATCTTGTAAATTTGTAATCACTCAGCGTGTTAGTTACGCAGTATGTGCACTGTGTTTTTCCGTAGTTTCTGATTTTCGTACTTAACAAATCACTGCAGTTGTACTCTTGCTGTATTCATATGTTGTAAATTATCGTTACTGGGCGAGTTGGCTACGCGATATGTGCACTATGTGTCTTCGTAGATTTTTATTTTCGCACTTAACAAATCATTGAAGTTGTATTTTTGCTGTATTCATACTTTGTTAATTATCGTTTGCCGAGCGAGTTGGCTACGCGATATGTGCATTGTGTGTTTCCGCGGTTTTGATTTTTGTACTAGGCAAATTATTGAAGTTGTACGATTGCTATATTCATATTTTGTAAATTATCGTTTACTGAGCGAGATAGCTACGCAGTATGTGCACTACATTATGCATAAGTTGCCGTTGTTTTAGTAATGTATGTTCGATAGAGACATAAAGCTATGCCTTGACAGAGCCGGAAGAGGAGGCGGCGGCGGAGGAGGTTATAACAACCTATGTATAGCCGCTATCTTGCGCAAGCTGTTCAGAATTCTAGTCTTGTTAGCATTGCAGTAGGCAATATATATTTTTCTCTGTTCGAATCCATCTTCTAACACAAAGGTATCCCCTGCTAACTAGTAAACATGTTCTGAACACAACAATCAGTAATCTGAACACATGTTGTAAGTAACGACATCGAGTATCGTGTTCGATTCTAGTCTTGTTATGTTTTAATCACTTATTTAGTGATCTGAACACATCAATCAATGTTCTGAACACATGTTGTAGTTAACAACATCGATAACTGTTCTATTCTAGTCTTGTTGTGTTTCATTCACTTCTTTAGCGATCTGAACACCTGTTGTAGGTAACGACATCGAGTATTTAACATTGCAGCAATAAGGTTAGAATCTGTCGAGATAGCTACACTAAGAGTAGCGATGTTGAAAATTCTTGTGAACATAGCAGCAGTAATTTTTTCTACCGCTAGAGAGTGTTAACATCACCTATCGATGATGCATGCATCGACTATCGTACTAAACTTCTTCCGACAGAGTGTGCAACGATCGCATGTGCGCGCGTGTCGCCATCTTGCACAATCGTCCCTAGGCCTTGTGATAAGATCCCATGTATAGCCACCATCTTGTGCAATCGCCCATAACCGGCACCCTTCTCCATAAGAGCCTATGTATAGTCGCCATCTAGTGCAATTAGATAGCCGCCATCTTGCGCAAACGTCCCTAGGCCATCTCATAAGAGCCTATGTATAGCAGCCATCTTGCGCAAGCGTCACTAGGCCGTCTCATAAGAGCCTATGTATAGCAGCCATCTTGCGCAAGCGCCTCTAGTCCGTCTCATAAGGAGCTGTGTATAGCAGCTATCTTGCACAATCGCCCCTAGGCCGTCTCATTAGGAGCTGTGTATAGCCGCCATCTTGTGCAACTCGCGTCGGGAAGGGCATCTTGCCATAAAACTAAGGATAACCCCTTTAAGATGGCGGATGTGGGTTAGGCTCGCTCTGTTAGGCGTCGGGATTGCACTGAAGTTTGCTGTCAAAAAAGCACGTGGCTTGTCAAAAAAGCACATGGAATTTTTCAAATTGCCCGCCACCACGTGCCTAAGGTGGTAGCCATGAAGCTTTTGCTCGTCAAGATGCCAGCACTGAAGTTTGCGATCGTCTGTTTGTTTAAAGATGGCCGCTGAGAGCTGTCGAAAGAGCACGTGGCTTTGTTTACAAACGAGACCACGTGGAATTTCAAATTTCGCGCGCCCACGTGCCTAAGATGGCACCTATGAATATTTAACCTTGTCAAGATGCCAGCACGATGCTCTCTTGTTTAAAGATTGCCGCTGACACCTGTCAGAAAGCACGTGTAATTTCAAATTTCGCGCGCCCACGTGTCTAAGTGGGTAGCCATGAATGTTAGTGCCCTCAAGATGGCAGCACTGAGGTTAGCGGTGCCTTCTTGTTTAAAAATGGCAGCCGTCAGCTGTCAAAAAGCACGTGGCTTTACGAAAAAGCACGTAGAATTTCAAATTTCGCACGCCTACGTGTCTAATTTGGCACCCATGACGATTTATCCCCGTGAAAATGCCAGCACGATGCTCTCTTGTTTTAGGATAGCCGCTGACAGCTGTCAAGAAAGCACGTGGCTTTGTTTACAAACAAGAGCTCGTGGCTTTGATCAAAGATGGTCGCTGTCAGCTGTCAAAAAAGCACGTGGTATTTCGAATTGCCCGCCACCACGTGCCTAAGGTTGCAGGCATGGAGTTTAGTGCCGTCAAGATGGCAGCACTAGAGTTAGCGATGCGTACTTGTTTATGGATGGCCGCTGACGGCTGTCAAAAAATCACGTAGCTTTGTTTACAACCAAGAGCACATAGAATTTTTTAAATTGTCCGCTACTATGTGCGTAAGGTAGTAACCATGAGGATTTTGCCCCATCTAGATGCCAGCACTGAAGTTTGCGATCGCCTGTTACTTAAGGATGGCCGCTGACAGCTGTCAAAAAAGAACGTGGAATTTCAAATTTTGCGCACCCACGTGCCAAAGGTAATACCTATGAGGATTTAGCCCCGTCAAGATGCTCTCTTGTTTAAAGATGGCCGCTGACAGCTGTCAAAAAGCACGTGGCTTTGTTTAAAGATAGTTGCTGACAGCTGTCAAAAAAGTACGTGGAATTCCGAATTGCCCGCCACCACGTGCGTAAGGTGGTAGCTATGAGATTTAGTGCCGTAAAGATGGCAGCACTGAGGCTAGCGATGCGTTCTTTTTTAAAGAGGGCAGCTGTCAGCTGTCAAAAAAGCACGTGGCTGACAGCTTAACAGCTGTCAAAAAAGCACATGGCTTTGTTTACAAGCAAGAGCACGTGTCTTTGTTTATAAACAAGATCACGTGGTCATGACGTCACGGAGTCTATGACCTTTGGCCGGGCTCAGTGACCTCGGGTGCTGACGACAAGTATTTGGGACGCACCTAGCTCCTCTACTTATAACTTTTAAAGAAAATAATTTGAATTTTTAAAACAGCCTGAGAAGAAAGGACTGGCCCTGCTAGCCTCAGAGGGAAAAGAAACAAATCACATGTGGTTTAGGAAAAACCAAACATTTCCGATTATTTCACATATATTTAATTATTGTTTACATTCAGCGGAAAGAAAAACTGTTAAGACGCTTTTAGTGTTTGGGTTGAACGCGTGTATCGCCGAGAGTATTTAACTTAGCATTACGTTTAATATCTCTATTGACAAATAAAGGAGAAGGATAGCTGTTGCAAAAAAAAAAAAAAAAAGAAATGGAAAAATGAAAATCGAGAACTTCAAAGTAACGCAAAATGTGCTAAATTTGTGACGTCACACGCATATACACGTACAAAATGGCGCTGTGTTGACTCGCGCGCTTGGTTGGAGGTTATCTGTCGTTATGAATACATTGTGGTCACTTGTAGAGAATAACAAATTTACGAGGGCTGATCAACAAAGACTGAGACTGATTTTTCCTGTCGCTTCCGTGATAATTTCCTATCTGTAACATAAATATTTGAAAAGAGCGTAATTTTATGTATAATGTCCGCAGGTGACAGCACTCTCGTATCGGTAGATTGGTAGTAATGTTCTATTTTGTAGATGCTTCGTGCATTTCGCTAACCAGGCAATGATTTACCAGCATACAGTTCCCCCTCACACTACTGTTACAGCAGCATATTACACGTCAGTAGTGGATACACCGAGGAAGCACATTGCAAAGAAACGACCAGAGCTTTCTCGGACTGGGTGGTGACTTCATCATGACAATGCAAGGCCTCACGTCGCAAATCAAGTCATGCAGTTTCTGGCTCGATTCAACATTACCTGTGTACCCATCCACCTTATAGCCCTGATCATGCAACCTGTGATTTATTTTATCCCATCACTAAAGGCAAAGCTGAGGGGCATTCAATTTAAGAATTCTGAAGCAGTGCTCAAGAAAAGTGAGACGATTCTCAATGACCTGACAAAGAATGGTTTGCACATGTGTTCAAGGACGCTATGAAAAGTTCATTGAAGTAGGAGGGCACTACTTTGAAAAAGATCATGTAAATATCAAAATGGAGTAATAAACATCTGTGAGGAAATCAGTCTCAGTCCTTGTTGATCAGCCTACGTAATAATGGAATCTCCCCTCTGATTTTCTCCTTTTATGGATCCTTCAAATAACTGCGTGTCTGCGAGGGTGTCCGTGAATGGCTGCAGAGCATGAAGCCCGTAGAAAATAGTCTACTTCTCCGTCATTCGAAGAGTAAGCGAAATTATGGACATAAAAATTATTTTAAATGAAGGGATGTTTCACATATCGTTTACAAATCTTACATATAATTGTACATATAATTCATATAATTAATTACATGGCATTCGTAGATCTAGAAAAGGCATTCGATAATGTTGATTGGACCAAGCTATTTATGATTCTGAAGATGATAGGGATCAGATACCGAGAACGAAGAAATATCTACAATCTGTATAAAAATCAGTCTGCAGTGATAAGAATCGAGGGCTTTGAAAGAGAAGCAGCAATCCAGAAAGGAGTGAGGCAAGGCTGCAGTTTGTCCCCTCTCCTTTTCAATGTTTACATAGAACAGGCAGTAAAGGAAATCAAAGAGAAATTTGGAAAGGGAATCACAGTCCAAGGAGACGAAATGAAAACCTTGAGATTTGCCGATGATATTGTTATTTTATCTGAGACTGCAGAAGATCTCGAGAAGTTGCTGAATGGTATGGATGAAGTCTTGGGTAAGGAGTACAAGATGAAAATAAATAAGTCCAAAACAAAAGTAATGGAGTGTAGTCGAACGAAGGCAGGTGATGTAGGAAATATTAGATTAGGAAATATAGTCTTAAAGGAAGTAGATGAATATTGTTACTTGGGTAGTAAAATAACTATCGATGGCAGAAGTAAGGAGGACATAAAATGCAGACTAGCACAAGCAAGGAAGAGCTTTCTTAAGAAAAGAAATTTGCTCACTTCAAACATTGATCGGAATCAGGAAGATGTTTTTGAAGACTTTCGTGTGGAGCGTGGCATTGTATGGAAGTGAATCATGGACGATAACTATCTCAGAAAGAAAGAGAATAGAAGTTTTTGAAATGTGGTGTTACAGAAGAATGCTGATGGTGAGATGGATAGATCGAATCACGAATGAAGAGATACTGAATCCAATTGATGAGAGGAGATCGATTTCGCTAAATTTGACGAGAAGAAGAGATAGAATGATAGGACACACCTTAAGACACCCAAGACTTGTTCAGTTGGTTTTTGAAGGAATTGTAGGTGGTAAGAACGATAGGGGTAGACCAAGGTCTGAATATGACAAGCAGATTAGAGCAGATGTAGGATGCAATAGTTACGTAGAAATGAAAAGGTTAGCACAGGACAGGGTGGCATGGAGAGCTGCATCAAACCAGTCTATGGACTGATGACTCGAACAACAACAACAACAACAATTAATAGTGTAATATAAAATAAAACATTGAAAAATACTCTGCTCAATGATTTTTAAATGATATGCATATCGAAACTTGTTCCTGGATGAGTAGACTCTAAATATGAAGTTTGGTCGAGACATAATTAATAGTAGAAGAGAATACTGAAAATACTCTTCAGATCTTCCTATAAACCCCCGGTGAATTCACTGATTTTTAAATAATATGCATATCGAAACCTGCTCCTATAAGAATAGACTCTAAATATAAAGTATGGTCGAGATAGAACCAATAGCGTACGAGAAAAATGAATGAAACCCCTCTGGTCTTCCTATAAACCCCAGTCTGTTCAGTGATTTTTAATTTATATGAATATCAAAACCTGCTCCTGGATAAGTAGACTCTAAATACAAAGTTTGTTTCTGATATAGCCAGCCATTTCTCCATGATGGTGGAACAAACAAACAGACAGGAAAGCTAAAAACCACTGATACGATCTTGAGTTCACCTAAAACATATAAATATATCGAAATAAGGCAAAATAAATGAAATTACAGACAGCGGACCCCTACAATTTTATTTATAAGATTTATAAAATGTATGCTGTTAACTGAAATACACAAATATTACCTGTAGAAGTATAGCCAGCAAGGCACCGATAAGAATGAGACGCGCCATGTGGAGATAACAGGAACTACATACTAAGAAACCACCGCCTCTTATAAGAGGATTGAGACGGCGCTGTAATAGACACTCAACTTGTCATTGACTGCAGTAAGGATTGTTAATAACGACACATCAAAATTTACGCACGCACTCAGCTCCACTCGATGTTGACATAAAAACGTTGTTTTGCAACAAAAATGCCCAAACTCTGACTCTTTAGTATGAATGAAGATTTGAATAAGTGTCAATAGCTGATTGAGTGATGAAGGATGAGTGTAAAGGATTGGTTATAAGCCATACAATCCATTGATTCGTAGGTAGAGTTCAAAATAATGCGAATCTTCCAAGAGATAAAAATGTTCTACAATGCATTAACATCTACTTTAAGGCTCGGGCTATATATGAATGTAAAGAATCGTCTATGACACAGCAAATCATCATTAAAGACGAATGAACATACAGGATAAATTAGCAGAGGGGTATATTTTACTGGTTAACCCATAAATACAATTTATAATTGTGTACCTCAGAGCTAAACCAACGTGTCACATTTTTTGTCATTTTACAGGATGATGTATTCACAAATGTGCACACAAAATGCTGCCAGTTGCATTCACTAGTTTATTTACAAATTATTACTCACATCCTATTTACACACGCACTAATGAACTGCCATCATGAAACGAAACACTACTACGAAAGAATAAGAAGAATAAGACTGACATCTTGAAACAGTTGACTGCTATAGGAGCATGTCGACAGAATCATAAGAGTTCACAAAAGCAACTCCTGTTAAACAATAACTCCACCATCAAGATCACCTCCTTACATATATTGCCTGGTCAAGCTACTAAAAGAATTCTAGAGTGCCTAAAGCCTAATTGTAATGTAAAAAAAATTCTACAACCATCTAGTGTGAAAGATACGCCATTCTGGATATTACAGTGCGTTGCACAATACTGTGGTGGATTATACATCGTATGTACAGGCAATAATAAATTATATACTATTAATTACGGGTTCTTACATTAACCAAATTCATATTACTGTATATACAGCACATGTTCCAGGACATAACCTTACAAATAATACGATCGTAAATATTAAAACTAACAAATAGATTAAACACTTCATAGCCATACCTCAGAAGTCATGATAATAATAATAATAATAATAATAATAATAATAATAATAAAAAGCAAAGTCTTCTCCATACAGGCCATGAAGGCCCTGGGAGGGGTGGAAGGTAAAGGCTTCCAGTGTCTGTAACCTTGACGCTTGATGGGGTAGAGTGGTTAACTCTACGCCCGGCCGCCTTTGCCCCCAGGAATTAACCTGGTACTCACTTTTGGTGTAGGCTGAGTGAACCTCAGGGCGATATACACCTCCGGAAGTGGAAATCTCATTTCTTAAATTTTACGACTTCCTGACGGGGATTCGAACCCACGTCTTTCCGGGCGAACCGAGCACGCTTTTACCACCTCGGCAAGACAGCCCCTAATAATAATAATTCGAGCTCGATGTGGGCATTATTTACCCATGGGTTAAAGAATATTGTTTTCAAGTTATCTTAGTATATCACACTGCGTTGTGACTTCGGCAACGGACGTTCATCATTAAGGTTCCGAAGTTGAAGACCTATAAATTGTTTTAAAACGACGTGTAAAATAGACCTAAAAATATCCAGAAAGGACGTAAAACTGGCAAAAAGGACGTCAAAGGACAACAGTCATCTCGAGGTTCTTAGATGTAAAGGATCGTTAAAGGTCCATACTTGAAGCGAGTAAGATCTTTCTCTTCAAAAACACGCATATCAAAATTTTCTCCTTTCAATATTTCACTTACCTTGTACATAATTTGATATCCCTGTTTGTTTTAAGCATTAGTTTCATTTTTCATTTCAATCAATCAGTCAATCAGTCATCGATGATCTGCGGTCGCCCAGCTGGTAGACTCCCTAGCAATTGTTTACCTAGCATTTTATTAAATATTTTCAACGAACATGTATCGAACATTTCCCTTGACAAATTATTCCAGTCCCTTACTCCTCGTCCAATAAATGAATACTAGCTCCAATCTGTTCTCTTGAATTCCAAATGTATCTTCATATTATGATCTTGCCTACCTCTTCTACTTATGTCATTCCACACCAAATCACCACCGACAGCTCGAAACATACCACATATCCGAGAATCTCGTCTCCTTACTCCCAAGTCTTCCCAGCCTAAAGTTTGTAACATTTTTGTAACACAACACCTTTATCGGAAATCACCCAGAACACATTGTGCTGCTTTCCTTTGATTTTTTCCTATTCTCGTATCAAGTAATCCTGGTCTGGGTCCCATACACTTAGTATTTGCTGCAAGGATACGCTCTTCAACGGCACTTAAAGGAATACCTGTGTTTCATTTTAGGAACAGATATGGACGATCAACTATATCTGGAATAGAAGTCCTGCTAGGAAACACATGAGAAGCTCCGGAAAGGAAAGAACTGTTTTATGCAGTATTTATAAATTTGACAAAAGCGTTTGGCCTGATAAATAGAAAATTAATAATGAAAAAACTGGAAGAAAATCTTCTTCTTCTTAATCTGTTTACCCTCCAGGGTCGGCTTTTCCCTCGGACTCAGCGAGGGATCCCACCTCTACCGCCTTAAGGGCAGTGTCCTGGAGTGTCAGACTTTAGGTCGGGGGATACAACTGGAGAGGATGGCCAGTACTTCGCCCAGGCGGCCTCACCTGCTATGCTGAACAGGGGCCTTGTGGAGGGACGGGGAGATTGGATGGGACAGGCAAGGAAGAGGAAAGGAAGCGGCCGTGGCCTTAAGTTAGATACCATCCCGGCATTTGCCTGGAGGAGAAGTGGGAAACCACGGAAAACCACTTCCAGGATGGCTGAGGTGGGAATCGAACCCACCTCTACTCAGTTGACCTCACGAGGCTGAGTGGACCCCGTTCCAGCCCTCATACCACTTTTCAAACTTCTTGGCAGAGCCGGGAATCGAACCCGGACCTCTGGGGGTGACAGCTAATCACACTAACCATTACACCACAGAGGCGGACGGAAGAAAATCTAAGTAAAAATAACAGATGGACAAATATTATAAGATCAATATTAGAATGGAACAAAATAAGAATTTCAGACGATCTCTCACTTTCAGAACCGATATTTGAAACAAACGGAGTACTACAGGGCGATACTCTTAGTCCTCACCTTTTCATCCTCGCAGCTCAAAAAATTAAGAATAACCCAAAAGGAAGGTGTAATATCATATCCGTATGCTGATGATATAGTAATAGGGTCAACAGACATCACAAAACTTCAAAACTCCATAAACGGTATGGAGGAATGGTGTGTCAAAAATGGATTTGAAATTATGGTTTTTAGGAATGTAGGAAGAGCCCCTGCGTCGGGAGAAATCTTTTTCAAGAAGAGGTAAATCAATATTACGCCATATTTTAAATATTTAGGGATCACATTGCAAACAAGTGGTAAATGTTACACAAAACATGTAGAAGAGAAGGCAACACAGACAATATTGGCAATGAGTGAAATGGGCTATATTAGATCCCTTAGTCCACAAACTGCAATGACATTATTCAGAACTAAAATTATGCCGATTCTGATGTACGACATTGAAATTATTTGGACACACCTTACTGTAAAGAATCTGTACACTCTTCATCAAACGAATACTGGGAGTATCAAAGATGACAAGATCAAGACTTGTCTACCTTCTGGCAAGAGAAAATTTCCTCGTAGAAGACCTCAGGATACATTTTTCATTACCGAACATGAAAGCCTCTGAGTAGTTACTGACATCTCTACAAAGACAAAGAGAAGAAATTTGGCCAGAATGTTATGGCACCGGGGCTCTGATAGACCGGACTTGGACTATGGTCAATTTCGAAATGAGACATATCTTTACAATAATGGCGGTGCATGGATTCCATCACCTCATCTGTAGAAGATATCATTTCACGAACCAAACGCGATGTATGAATTTCAACTCTGTGGTAAGAGTTGCGAACGCTATCATCTGGACTTATGTGTCAAAAGATCAAAATCATTAAGCGAGTATGAAATCAAGCGAACTCAAAATGTAACTATGTAGTATACTAATCTTCTCTCTTACACTGTATGTCTATTTGGTGCATTAAAGTTATATATCATTTTAAGAACATCCTCACAGTGATGGCCAACGGCCGTAGCTGTGTTGAAACACCGGATCCCATGATATCTCCGAAGTTAAGCAACATTGGGCGTGGTCAAGATTTGGATGGGTTGCCATGCGCTGTTGGCGGGGGGTAAGGGAATGGAGGAGCGGAAAGGAACTGGCCACCCTACCGTACGTAAACTCAAGCTCAGGCACGCCTGTACGAAGGTTCGGACCTTCCTTCGAGCGGAATACACCCTTACCTTCACAGTGATGGGCAAGTCTGATGTTTTTGTAAGTACTGGATGAGGTAAGAAAGTACGACATCCAGCACTGGTTTTGCTGTAGTACACCTGAGAAAGTTATCATCATCAGAATTTCTTTTTCGTTTCTGCTCCCATGCGATGTACATCGATTACTGGAATTTTTTCAATTGGCTTTACGTCGCACAAATAGGTCTTATGACGACGATGGGATAGGAAAGAGCTAGGAGTGGGAGGGAAATGGCCGTGTCCTCAATTAAGGTACAGCCCCAGCATTTGCCTGGTGTAAAAATGGGGAAACCACAGAAGACCATCTTCAGGGCTGCCGACAGTGGGGAGGCGGGATATTTTATGTAACAAAACGAACGTTTTCATACCAGGAGTTACTTTGCAAGCTGTGATTCTCATACCTATAACCGCGGCCAACTTGATGCGTCGCTCTCGCTAGCGCAGCAGGGGATCCATTTGGCCGTGCTATCACTTAGCAGCTATACCACTAGGAGCGCTGCGGTCATCTTTGTTTCCAAGCTCTAACATGGACTGTGCACTTCTGTTATATATTGGTGTTCTGTGGGTTGCGGGGAAGGTTTTATGCATGTTTATTCCGAGTCACCTAAAGAAAACATCACAAGTCGAACGTCATGGAGTGCAACTCACTAACTCAAAATATGAATAATTAAACACCAAATAGTGTTATCGCGCATTGTAAGTCTAATTGAAATTTCAGTGGGAAAATGACGAAGGGAGAATTATTTATTCAACGTCAGGTTGAAACAGACACACAGTAAAAAATATATCACATATGAAACTCCGGTCAGCAAATAAGATATATAGATGTCAACAAAAAGTCATTATTAACCTTAAATGAGATACTATGCAACACTACCATTAACCACAACCCATTATGTAAGACATGCAAACAAATTTCTCCAAAAATATTTCAACCCTCCAAAATCCACCTGGATTGTTGAGTAGGTAGTACAAGTGATATTTGTATGATACACTTGACCATCTAAAGCACTCGTCACCTTAAAACTTACCGGAATTGATGGCACAATTGCATTTTATTAAAAAATAACATAATTCTCTTTTTTACTCACGGGAATTGGGGTTCAGTGTAAAACGTTGAAAATTAATTACATCATTCTTGCACCACGTCTTAATCATAAATCTTGATCATGATTTTCCGGATCTTTCCGGGACTGATTTAATTTTCTTTGTAGTAAGGTAAGTTGGCTGACAAGGGAAAATCCTAGGATAGGCATCATTAGTTTAAACTTCAAAAGTTTGCGCTGCACTCGAATTAGATCACCACCTTCTATGGGTATATAATATCTTCCCTGACAATAAATTTGATTTCAAAATGATTAATGCACACAACTTTATTAGGCCTATCATTTGGTTCGAAGTTTTCCTTACGAATGCTCTTAACCCATTTTTGCCTTAAATACTAGGTCTTTTGGAAACGGGAACACTGAAGCTTGTGCCCTAACCCTTACTTACGTGGTCCAGGCATGCAGCACATTAAACTACATGCAAAGTAACTAAAAATAAAGAAATTACTTTCAGAGAAGAGCACGAGAATCTACATTAACCTAATCAGCGCCGATATTGTTGGAATAAATAAGCTGTTTGAGAACAAACAGCTTCTTACGGCACTGAAAGTGGATCTATTTTAATACAATAAATGAATATAATTTGCGATTAATAATATTCAAATTTTTGTAAATATTTGGTAACAACACAAATCAAAACGAACACCTGCCAGCACTGCAGTTGCTGCCATTACGGACAGTTTCGATAGGTCGGTTAAGGTCTGAGGTATTGTATTATCGGCACACTTTTTCTGGAGAGATTTGTGTACGAGTTTGAGGAGTAAGGAGGCAGCTCTCCCTGTTCCGGTAGTGCTGCCAACTGAATGGAAATGAAATCTAAATTGAATCGACAATATGATCGATCGATATGAAGTTTCTAACCGTTTTATCTCAAGCCAACAACTGTGTCATACAAATATTATATAACATTTCTCGATGCGAATCTTGTTCCTAGCATGAATTCTATAGTTTGGCTCTGCTGTGTAAACAACAACATTACTAACACGTAAAGTGTACGCCTGATGTCGCACAGCTATGCATACGCGATTGATAGTTTGTGTTTCAAAGGTTGCCAGTACGAATCTCGAAGATTGCCGAGGTCTACCGATTCAGCACTAGGGTGTGAATCTGTCCAGAAAAAGTGTGCCGATAATAGTTGGTCTTGGCTAGTAAAACCGAAAATATCGATTTATATTGCTTACAGTTCATGTATCGATATTTTTAGCCAGCTTAGAGCCAAGCCAGATGATATGGTGCAAGTATATTGAGTCGTGTAAAAGTAACGAACAGTTTAATAAATTAATTAAAATTGCTCATTTCTTTTTTGCAGTGCCAGCCCATACCGCTTGTGTTGAGAGGACAAAGGAGAGCCGGGCTAAGTGGCTCAGACGGTTGAGGCGCTGGCCTTCTGACCCCAACTTGGCAAGTTCGATCCTGGCTTAATCTGGTGGCATTTGAAGGTGCTCAAATACGTCAGCCTCGTGTCGGTAGATTTACTGGCACGTAAAAAAACTCCTGTTGGACAAAATTCCGGCACCTCGGCTTCTCCGAAAACCGTAAAAGTAGTTAGTGGGACATAAAACTATTATTATTATTATTATTATTATTATTATTATTATTATTATTATTATTATTATTATTATTATACAAAGGAGAGAAATAGAATGACGGTGGATTTTGTAAAAGGGATCGCAATGGTAAAATTTAATTTTAGACATGTGAACTGCAAACACTATTTTAAATATTTATGTTATCAAATGATCCGCCTCTGTAGTGTAGTGGTTAGTGTGATTAGCTGCCACCCCTGGAGGCCCGGGTTCGATTCCCGGCTCAGCGACGGAATTTGAAAAGTGGTACGAGGGCTGGAACGGGTTTCCCTCAGCCTCGGGAGGTCAACTGAGTAGAGGTGGTTTCGATTCCCACCTCAGCTATCCTGGAAGTGGTTTTCCGTGGTTTCCCACTTCTCCTCCAGGCAAATGCCGGGATAATAATAATTTCGTGTGGCTATTTCCAGCCGAGTGCAGCCCTTGCAAGGCAGACCCTGAGATGAGGGTGGGCGGCATCTGCCATTTGCAGGCAACTGCGTGTTATTGTGGTGGAGGATAGTGTTGTGTGTGGTGTGTGAGTTAATGCCAGGATGGTCCCTAACTTAAGGCCACGGCCACTTCCTTCTCTCTTCCTTGTCTATCCCTTCCACTCTTCCCATTCCCCCGCA
Source organism: Anabrus simplex (assembly GCF_040414725.1). NCBI lineage: Eukaryota > Metazoa > Arthropoda > Insecta > Orthoptera > Tettigoniidae > Anabrus > Anabrus simplex. The sequence continues at coordinate 60,671,137 of NC_090265.1, read as the reverse complement.
AGGCCCCTGTTCAGCACAGCAGGTAAGGCCACCTGGGCGAGGTACTAGTCATCCTCCGCAGTTGTATCCCCCGACCCAGAGTCTGAAGCTCCAGGACACTGCCTTGAGGCGGTAGAGGTCGGATCCCTTGCTGAGTCCTAGGGAAAAACCGATCCTGAAGGATAAACAGGTAAAGAAGAAGAACATGTTATCAAATTAAACTGTGAAAAATGATTCCGCCCACTGAGAAATACCCATGGGACATGGACTCTAAAGTGTAGCTATGTGGGATGTGTGTATTATTGTTTGTTTGTTGCTTATGTAAATATAGCTATTTGAAAACATAAAATTGAACTAATAATGTTTCTTTCGGGATTCGGAAATCCTAAGAGCGTGTTGATCAATTCCGTTGAAGGTGTCCTCATTTGGGGGTTTCAGAATATGGTAACCCTACGTGAAGCGAATTATAAAAAATATATTTCAGTAAAAAGTGTGATCGCCAATGAAAAGAGACACCTTGGATTGCCTTCACTAAGCAGCTGGAAGTAGGGCCAATAGAACACCGTGTAGGCAAATTAAGATTTCCATACTAGTCCATTCATCATAAAATGTCTTCTGCATGCTTGCTTTATGCCAGACAAGAAGTATTACCCGGCGCTGTCCGAGCACTTCATTGATTGTTTACTTGTAGATATTGTACTCAGTGTTACCAACCCATAAATTCTTTCTCCGCTAAATTTTAGTTGAAAATCCGCTAATTTCCGCTAACTTTCGAACTGAAGCAAAATAGCATATACCTACCAGACGTTTTAACAAAATAGATTAATTCAACACTCACAAGTTTCAAAACAGGGGTTCATCATCTTCTCCCCGCCGCACTATATGCTCTGCAGCAGATGTGCTAGGTTGAGGTCCTCTGGTTTCATATCAAGCCACATGGTACTATTCGTTTTCAAGATATATGCTGGCAGATCACAGCAGCAAAGCACATACGGAAATTTTCAAATCTATTTCGAAAGTTATTTTCACGTTCATTACCGTTTTCAGTGTTTTGGTAAGTTTGGAAAGAAATAATGTCAAACAATTTCGCATTTATATTGCACTGCCAATTGATGCACCGACCGTATTTGGGATCACTCGGAAGCTCAACCAGCTAGTCCTAAAATGATTTTTTTTTCTATTGGCTTTACGTCGCACCGACACAGATAGGTCTTATGGCGATGATGGGACAGGAAAGGGCTAGGACTGGGAAGGAAGCGGCCGTGCCCTTAATTAAGGTACAGCCCCAACATTTGCCTGGTGTGAAAATGGGAAACCACGGAAAAACCATCTTCAGGGCTGCCGACAGTGGAGTTCGAACCCACTATCTCCCGAATACTGGATACTGGCCGCACTTAAGCGACTGCAGCTATCGAGCTCGGTAAATGTAATTATTTAACCACTCTTTACGATATACTGTATCTGCCTACTTTTAAACCTTCTCTTTCGACATTTTGACGTACCAAAAAGAACCTGATGTAAAAGAAACACGTTTTCAAACACGACACTACCCGGCTCAGAGTACAGTAACGTTTCTTATAAATTATATCTGAAGCTGTGGGCCAGAGCTGGTATAGAAATCGCGTATAAGTTCAATACAACGGGAATAAGTAGACGATTATACCGTAGTAAGTTCTGTATTTTTTCTCCAGGTGATGAAAGGCGATATTGTTACCGCTGAAAATCGCTAAAATAAACTGAAAATCCGTCAACAAATCCGCTGTCGGCTAAATGGAAAATTTATGCGCTGATACTTTTAAAAATCCGCCAAATTTGGCAGAAAATCCGCTGAGTTGGCAACACTGATTTACTACCTGTTAATTATGTATGAAGCGAGTGTTTGTAGATTTATTTATTGTGACGTTGACTGATATTTTAAAAACTAGTTTGTAGTTTAAGAGTTACTCTTATGTGTTTAATTTCAAGTTTTATTTGTAGAGTGTCTTGTTTCTTTGTTATTTTGGATATTTACTTTTCCACCGCTGTCACCCCCGTGCCGATGAGGTTGAACTTGGATATAAACTACATCTGGAGTGTCACTGTTCATATCAGGGACCCCGAAAATTATGCATTACTATTTTCGATTACTTTTATATGCCACTCCCTCCCCACCTCTACCCGTAGGGGTGGCTTACCCCCACAGTACTTTTCTTTTCAGACAGTCATATGTGTAGCAGAATATCCCCTTGGCCTAGCCTACATATACGCACGTGCCTACTTCGAACATCAGGCTTGTATTCTATTGTAGAATCCTTGAGCTGATGTTGCCATGGTTACTGCTGGTCATTTCTTCATCCGATTCCTAGAGCGGGGTAGCGTGATGCCAATATCTCCCTAACGGTTAGTTTTAGGCCCTTAAAACATGGTTTTCGGGGCCCGTACCCACAGAATGTTGCTCTTCGCGTCGTGAGGCTTAAAATGAGCTTTATCTCGTCGTTTTACGACAAATTCGATATTTCACCTATATTAGCCTATGTCAATGTGCGAAAGGGCCTAAATCTAGAGAATGGAAAGGGCTGTTAAAATTTCTTGTAGATTCTTGTAGAGTTCCAAAAGGTAAGTAGACAAAATTTGATTGAGATTGGTGGAACGGAATGGATTTGTATAAGGAACAGACAGACAGACAGACAGACAGACAGACAGACAGACAGACAGACAGACATTGTGTTAGGTATGCAGGCTATAGATTGAGGGAAGTTTGTCCGACTTGTTGACTGAATGGTCATCGTACTGGCCTTCGGTTCAGAGGGTCCCGGGCTCGATTTCCGGCTGGGTCGAGGATTTTAATCCCTTCTGATTAATTATTGTGGCCCGGGGACTGCGTGTTTGTGACAACACACCACATTACCAATCTTGCCTCCTTCATTCCGTAGAGCACAAGCACTGCTGAGAGAATACTTCAAGATAAATGAGAACCTTGACTTGCCCATCCACTCCAATATTCCTGACCTTCAGAGGAACCGGTTGAAATCTAGACATCCGCCAGTTAAGTTCGCTCAGAAGCTCACAGAAGACAATTTCAACTCCCTATGCCCAATGGAAGGAAGATTGGATCTCAAAAACAAGTGAACATATCTGGCCTTTCTTCTCACCTAACCCGAGGTCTGATCTCCCAAGAAGAACTTGGACCATCCTCAATAGGATTCGATGTGGTCATGGTGTCTGTGCTGCGTCCCTGTATAAATGGGGAAAGATACAATACCCCGAGTGTGATTGTGGTGCTCCTTTTCAAACCATCGAACATATTGTAAAGGAGTGTAGCAGAAGAGCCTACCCTGGAGATTGGTTTGATTTTCTAGAGGCCAATACAGGGGCTCTAGAATGGATAACAACTTTGGACATTAAAATATAATGTACTTGCTTTCTTGTTTCTGTATATATATATATATATGCCATACGATAAATAAATAAATAAATAAATAAATAATTCAGAAACAAGCAATAGTGATTACATCTCTCCCTATAGGGTTGGCGTCGGGAAGGGTATCCGGCCGTAAACACTGCCAAACCGATATGTGCGCCGCAGTTCGTACCCGCGACCCCACAGGTGTAGGAAAAGTGGTAGAAGAAGAAGAAGAAGACTGAGGGAAGTTTGTTGTAACTAACTGCAACCCACTAATTTTAACCGTCAGGGACGTCTTGCATTCGGGATTTGTCATGCCCTGTCTTCGAGTATATCCTGTGAGAAGTTTGGAACTACACGCTGAGCATGATAGTAAGTACGCTATGTGTTGACCGAGGAACGCGTCTTCCACTCTCTGTACAGTACATCGCGAAGGCCGTGCGCACATTCTAGCGCACCCTGTGCTGGGAAACTACAGCGCTTGTGTCAACATCGAGTTCATATACAGTAATTGCTGTATTGAACCATTGTCAAACTACGTTATTAATTAAGGCCGAGATGAGCGGTTTCACTTTAAGGCCTCATTTAGTACAGTCAGACATGCTTGGTAAGGTTTGTCAAATAGCCTTACATTGCAGTACAGGCGACGAAATGACGTACTTGCGATTTATTACGAGGTATATTAAACCATTTTATGTAGGAAGGAAAAGATAACCCTTTATACAGCTAAGATTTCACCTCAAATAACTCAAAAACCATTAAAGAAACAGAAAATCTGTTTTCACTATTAATAATGTGACCAAGGGGCTCATGATCGAAGTCGCTTGAATAAGACACCACTGTTGTTCGTGTGGTTCAGGTAACTTCAGTACGGTCTCCAGCGCGATAGAAGAAATTGGACTTCCTTGCCCAGAAGATAATATTCACGTTTACAAAACAAATTAAATATTATTATATATAGGGCCTATCAGGTATACAGTATATATATATATATATATATTATGTCAACCTTGTTTACGGTAGTTTAAATAATGTTGTTCATTACTTAGTTACATGATTTGAAAGTCTTATACACACTATACACAACGCCTTTACTTTCCTTTTTTTTTTTTTTCTGTTCGAAAGTATTTAAGTTGTCATACTTCTTAAGTAAAATTCATATTTGTATTTAAAATATTATGTAGTTCAGTTCTTTTCGGTTGATTGGTTGAATTTCCTACAACTTCAAAATTCCTGTACAATTTGACCAGATGTAAACACCCGGAATGGTTCAGGTTGTAAGAGAATATAAAGGGATTGTTTGTGATAAGTACACCATGGCAAACAAAAAGTCGGGGAAAACAGTAGATCGGACGCTGAAGGACATAAGCAGTGGTGGTGATCATTGTTTTAAGAGAAAGTAGACTACAACTGGGCAACCACGCTCTATTAACACTAATCAGAGAGAGAAAATGGAAGGGGTTCGACATTTCGAAAAATAAGATATCGGCCAAAGAAAGACAAGTGCCACAAAGGGCGTGAAAATGAAAGACTCCCTAGGTCTCGCAACCTAATACCGTCGGGGTCGGAAAAGAACAAGAGTTGACCAAGGGAGGTTGGATAGGGTAGAGGCACAAGTAAATGGAAGCAATGCCAGGACTCATATCCGGGACCCGTTGTCGCCAACCCACGCTCCCAAATTGAGAGCCCCTGGGGCCACTTTTAGTCGCCTCTTAAGGCAGGCAGGGGATACCGGGGGTGTAATTCTACCGCCCCCACCCACAGGGGGTCCAGGCGATGAGACCCTAAATATTGTTTATACGGAGGTTATCCAATAGGAAGAAAGAAATCTGCTCTTCTAAGAGATCGAATTGCTTAAAGTTACTCAGTAACATACACAAAGTATTTCACCCCTTCTACACAACTCTCACTTTTACGTTAGTAGTAAGTGCTGCCCTTTTACAGAAATACTGCCATTCTAGCCTCTTGAGTCCTGCTGTTAGTTTTTCCTTTTTTCCTGCTGAAAGAGGTTTGCGAGATTTAACAACCTTTGATAGAGACCACGAATTTACCATTTTACAAAATTTAGGGCGGTCTGAGACATAAGTATCAGAAATCCCAGCGGAAACTAAGTCATTCTTTACTTCATTGAGCCATATGCTCCAGTCTTGTAGCCGTTGATGAATGAGACGATCTTCTTCGTAAGCCTGCCGTTGTCCGTTCTCAGCAGGTGCCCGTAAAACGTCAACCGCCTTCGTCGCATGCTAGTGTTAGCCGTTTCCAACTGTTGATACAGTTCAGAGTTCGCTTTCAGTCGGTAGGTTCCATCCGGAATCACTCTTAGCCCATGAACTGGTACGTCTTTCGACTTTTTCCAGGTCGTCCATGGTGCCTTTCCCGATCATCAGTAAGGTCTCCGCAGCGTATAAGAACTGGGGTCTGACAACAGTTATGTAATGGCATATTTTAGTGTTCTTCGAAATGCACTTCTCGTTGTAACGATTTTGCGACAGTTGGTATGCTGCGTTGAATTCGACACATGTAGGACGTTCCGTCTCTACCATTGAAGTGGACCCATTCGCCAAGATACCGTAATCGATTGACTTTTCCAATATTTCCATAGATGGTCGTCAAAGAGGCTTTCCCGGTGGGCTTACTCTCGAAGTATCTGGTCTTTTCGTGTGATATTTGTAGTCCTGTCTTCGCCACTGTCTCGTATAGGGATTGAACAGCAATTGCAACATCCTTAGAGTTGTTGGTTAGGATCTGCGAAGGCCAGGCTCCTGATCTCGATCTTCCGTGTTCCGGTCCCAGTGGTAACCGGTTTGATTCCGAGATAGCTCAGTGTAAGTTCCCAGCTCTTTACGATTTTGTCGAGCACCAGATTGAAGAGAATAGGCGAGAGGCCATCTCCTTGTCACACACCAGTTGTGATCTTGAAACTCCGAGATAGTTCTCCTATGAATTTTACCTTGGAGGTGATGTCTGTGAGAGTGCGTGTGTTGTAATCCACTCCTCGTTCTCGCAGCACTGAGAAGTGTGTCTGACGGTCGATAGAGTCATAAGCATTTATGAAGTCGACGAATACCACGGAGATGTTCACACCCCTCATATGTTTTAACTGGAGAATAGTTTTCAGGTTGAAGATCTGCTCGGTACACGACCGCCCTCGCCAAAATCCTCCCTGATATTCACCAATCGTCTGGCCGCACTGGCTCTCCACGTTACGGTTATAACATTAAAGGGATAATAATATTAATCAGTTATGCTTTACAGTAGTACTTTCACGATACAACAACATGAACATTGACAATACCTCAACTCCTCAAGAGCAGGTAACGAAAAATATTCCAAGACGTTCTTAGGGATTAGGTCGACGTCTCAGGGACTTAAATCCGGACATTATGGAGTTGACAGAGCATTTCTCAGCTCCAGCGATTGAACAAATCAGACCTTGCTCCTTGCATTATCTTGCAGAATGATGCGTGGGTTATGCACAAAGTGCCGTTGTTTTCTTCTCAGCGCTGAATATTAACAAGACCAAGCTGATTGTATTCTCGAAAACACCAAAACAGGCCTCCCTTTACATCAACGACAACATCGTCCAACAAGTATCTTCCATCAAATATCTTGGAACTCTAGTGAACCAGCATTGCGATTCAAAATGTGAAATCTTATCCAGTATTTGACAGGCAAAAAATATGTTCAATACCATGAGGACCTTATTCACCAACCGAGAACTCAACCTCCAGCTCAGAGTTCGAATGCTACGTTGTTATGTCTTTCCTGTCCTTCTGTATGGTTTCGAAGGGTGGACGCTCAGCCCTTTATTGGAGAAGCGGATTGAATCTTTTGAACTGTACTTATACAGAAGAATACTCCGAATATCTTGGGTAGAAAAGAAGACAAATGAAGAAGTCCTCAACATCTTGAACTAGAAGAAAGAGCTTCTATAACCATCAAGGAGCGTAAGCTCAGCTACCTCGGGCACGTCATGAGAGTTGAACGATATGAATTTCTCCGACTGATCATTCAAGGGAAGATTGATGCGAAAGGATATGTGGGAAGACGGAGAAACTCCTGGGTGAAAAACTTGCGGCGGTGGTATGGACATACGTCGATAGAAATCTTCCGCGCTGCCGTTTCGCGTGTGATCATAATCAATAGGATCGCCAACCTTCGGAGGTAGACGGCGTCATAAAAAGAAGAAGAAGAAGACTGTTCGCAGATTGTTTTGCAGATACGAACAGTAGCACTCCGCATTAACGGTCAGCTTTGGGGCAATGGTATGTTTTACGATAACACCATCCCGATCGTAGACAACAATCACCAAAACTTTGGCAAGGCTTTTACCCATCTTCCTACTGTTCGGTAATGTAACGCAGATGCATCGCAATCTTCCTGCAGTCCTTCGTACACTGTCGTACACTGTGACCTCTAGTACAGCTCATCTGCTGTTACTTCGAAAACATAGCGACTGTTGTCATTTTCTTCTTCTTCTTCTTCTTCTTCTTCTTCTTCAAGTGCCATATCCGGTTCTTATCAATGACCCGTAATGACGCCACTCGGTCGATTGGCGTTTTAGCTTTTGTTACAAAAATCTGTCCCAGGTCTCATCAATTGCGATGATCTGCCGTAAGAAGGACCTCCTTCGCACTCATAGCGCTCCACGTGAGTACGAGTAGCGTCATATCGCAGCCATTTCTGCATTTCCGTTAAATCATGGGGAACCCATCTTGAGGCAGTTTCTCGCCATATCATGCGGACCCTCGAGATGTGAAGCACAGTCAAAGGTGTCAGTCCAGTGTCCGCACGTCGTCATCGCTTACTGGTGGATGACCAGACACATTTTCGCGTCCTTCTCTGAACGTAATGTAACGCAGATATACCGCAATCCTCTTGCAGTTCTTGGTGACATTGTCGTGAATTGCGACCTTTAGCACTTCAAATTTGTATCCAGCTCATCTCCTGTTGCTTCGAAAATATAGCGACTGTATTCCATAACCAAATACACTATAGACAATACTGTACACTTCCGTATTGTCCCGTACTAAACTGAAAGACATGTTGCCAGTGGCGCAACTGGCGGCCCGACCTTAAACATCAGGCGGCAACTACAAAGTTGCATGTAAAAATTGATGGAGGTGGTGGTGGGGATTATTGCTTTTAAGACTAAGAACAATAGGCAAACTCTAATGAGACAACAATATAAGGGATCCGACAGTTCGAAAAATGAAGGCATCAGCTAGAGAAAGGGAAGGCCAACGAAGGGCGTGAAAATGAACGACTCCCTAGGCCTCGGGAACCTAACACGGTCGGGGTCGGGAAAGAACAAGAGTTGTCCAAGGTAGGTCAGATGGGATAAATGGAAGTGAGAAGCCTGGAACAAGTAAGTTGAAGCAATGCCAGGACTCAGCTATGGGCCCCGTAATCGCCAATCCACGCTCCCAAGTTAAGAGCCCCTGGGGTCCCTTTTAGTCACCCCTTACGACAGGCAGGTGATACCGTTGGTGTTATTCTACCGCCTCCACCCAGAGGGGGATAAAATTGATGGAAATAATGAAACTAAATAATGATTTTTGCTTTGTTCTACTACGAAAATTGAATGTTAATAACTAATAGAAATAATGAAAATAATGATTTCGTTTTGACCTAATCCTTAGCTGAATGGTCAGCGTTAAGGCCTTCGGTTCAGAAGGTCCCAGATTAGATTCCCGGCAGGATCATGGATTTTAATTGCCATCTAATTCATTCTTATGGCTCGGGGACTAGGTGTTTGTGTCTCTTCCAACACGTTTCTCCTAATATTCTAGATCTCGGATTTTTAGGTGCTTAAATGTTACTTTAGTTGCCTAAAAAGGATTATCAACTAGCTTCTAAAATAATTTTAGGCAGTTTCAATTTTACGTATTTTAATAGGCATAAATTGAAAACCATTTTTATGTTGCTAAATTGATAATAACTCGTTAGGGGTAATATAAAATAAGTTTCACTCACCTCTTTGCCACAAACGTCACAGAATATAATTTTACCATTCGATGTGAAATGGGGAATCTCCTGTAACCACTTTTTAATTACAGACGACTTGGAACCTGACACTTTCGGCATAATTCATAGTGTATGGTGTACTTACACTCAGTTTCGAGGCCGTTCCGCTAGGTGCGCTGGCAAACAATATCTTGCGATATCTCGCAAAGTGACAGGTATTCTCTAGAGTGTAGGCCTATTTGCCGCGACCACTCGTTCACAACTGCTCTGTTCTTGATATCACTGCGCACGCGTATGGAGGGGGAAGGGCATGTTCATTTTCTCGGAAGGAGGGTAGGCATTTAACCTACCTGTGGTATAAACGACATTGCCTGGCTCCGTTTCACGGTGGCTCTGCAGCATTGTTGCCTCTATTAAAAACAGTCTATGTTCCCTACCAGGGCCGGCGGCAAGGGGGAGGGGGAGGCAGAGGCGGAAAATGCCCAGGGTACCGGGCCTGCCAAAAAAATAAAAAATAAAAATTTAAAGTTTAAATTTAAATGCCAATAAGAATACAAACTTTTGTTGTTTAAAACGTGAAAAAATAAATCAAGGTACATCGGGTCAGCATGCAGCAGAGAAGTATGACGTTAACGTTGTTGTTGTTGTTGCCAATTTTATACCAATTTTGTACTATAATTTTGGATAAATGCGAAATAATATCCTAATTTTGCAACAAAGTGGCACAAAAGTTACTCCACAAATGTACTACAGTGCTTGCTTCGAAAGATACACCAAGATTATACAAATTTTGAACCATTATATTTGAATGAGTGATATTAAAAAGGGAAATATTCCTCTTTTTGGTCAAATCGAACTGAGACAGCCACTATGTAGCTTATACGCAGTTGCATCAAAAAGTGGAAAGAAGGAAAAGAATCAACAAATTTCTATGGCGGTATTGGAGATTGAAGTTCAGAGTAGGTTTCAGCTTGTAACCAATTTGCGTTTGTAATGCTAGGGAAATATGATAAAATTATTATAGAGGCAAAAAGATAGCCCCTTTATTTTATGTTCACAAAGTACTAAATTAAGAAATTAAGGACTACATAAAAAAGGTGACCTACTCATTTTAATAAGACGCCCAAGAGTTTGCTCAAGGCTCGAAAGAATCATTCAAAGCAAGCAAGTACAAACATCTGATTTTCAAAATAGAGGAACCTTGGTATATTACAGCTAAGGCATTCATTGATGGCCTGCTTACTGAAAGCTTGAATCTGAACCTTCCTTGGAAAAATGCATATTGTGGAAACGTTTCCATTTAGCATAAAACAAGATGTCGCAAAAGTTATGCACTATTTACTTGATTAGCGTAAACATTTTATGAGAACATTTTTACTCGTCCATCAACAAGTGCTCCGGGCAATGATGACCGTGACTAGTGTTATAAAAGACATGCTATACATTCTTGGTGTGAAACAAAGAGTATAGCCTACTGAAAAATCATTTTAGGTTATGAATAATTTACAAAATGATAATATTGTTCATAAAAGTAAATTTCAGTACTCTCTTCGTACTTCCAGACCCACTCATATAAAGAAGTAAAAGATTCCATTGTGTTGAAATTGAGCCAGGAGGCAGTATATTATACTACTTGGTAATATATATTACATTATGGTGACTAATATACATATGAAATGGTACGTTTTCCAATCTGAGTACCGGTACTAGTTTTGTAATAAAAACAAGTTTTTTTACGGAAAACTACTGTGAGTGGAATCTTCTCCTTTTTAATATCACCGATTCATTTTTGGGGTAAATACGAAGAAAACTGCACAAAATTTGCATTAAGATGACACCAAGATGATTTCACAAGTGCGGCCAAATCGTTAGTGTAACATGGGAGCATTTTTGAAGCAAATATAGTTCAACAGTGGTGTTGACAATAAAGAAGGTAGAAAGAAAAATGTTGGTGTATTTTTAGCGCGAACTTGGCGCAGAAATTGTCTGATTAATGTACTTCATTTCTGGTGTAAGTATGGTGTAAAATGTTACTTCTCTTGCACCAACGTTGATGCTGTAAATTAAGGTGAAAAAATATGTGGTGTAATTATGGTGGAGTTTTGGTGCATTTTTCATTGGTGTTAAATCGGTGCATCCATTATCGCTTTTGCACCAAATTAGCCCCACAAATACACCACGTTTTCACCGATAAAATTGTTACACCAATTTCACACCATTATTACACCAATTTTTGGTGCAAACTCCGCCGCTAAGGGCTGATAATCAGGTAAGTCTTGGTTATAAAATAACCTACAAATTCGCTGTTCTTGTCTAAATTAAGTGAGACGGGGCTTTTGGAGCCCGGACTCCTCAGTTGCCCAGGGGCCCGAGAATCCTGTTACCGGGTTTGTACTCTACCGTTGTCAAGATTCAGCATTATCCCCACTTCTGTTTATACTAGTGACGACTTTCACTCTCTAACAAATCTTTTGTTTGCACTGCATCCCGTATCTTTAATGTCTTTAATCTTCGCCGTTTCGCAAATGACAGTAACTGTACCCACCTAAAGCAGTCCTTAACATCTATCTTCCTGGAGGAGTACGCAAGGGGCTGAGATCAGGCATTCTTGTGTCTAACCATCACAAATATGTATATTTCTAAGAAAATTGTATGTGTTTTTTATATTCTTTAGATTCTTTTAGTCTAACATATTAAGTAAGTTTAATGATATACTTTATTACTTCTTATATAATTTATGTTTTAATTTTATTGGAATTGGTATTTGTATTTTAATTTTTTATGTTTAATGTTTAATTTAATATTTTAATATTATAAAATGTAGTTAGTATGTTCATAAATCTGTACCGGTATTTTGTTTTACGGAGACGCTACATAAAGGGGCTTTTCAGCCTCAGTGGCATGTAAATCATCATCATCAATAAATTCAAATTAAATTCAGTTCAATTCTTTATGCTAACCTAGATCCCCGACAAACTCAAGTAAAGAACGGTCTACTAGCGCAAAATGACAATCTACTCAAAAAGAGGAAACCCAGATACATCAAGTCAGACAAGTAAGAAATAGGAACAATTCAATTCAGTAGTCAGGATTTGCCACAAGGTATGAAGTTCAAATAAGTTAGTTTCGTTCTATAACTGGTGATGACAGGTAACATTGAAGAGATCAGAAAAAGATTAACGGAGCCTAAATAAAATGATGAACGACAACCAGTGTCTCCTGTAATCGCTGTATGAGAGACCTTCTGATATCGAAGTTTTGTCTTGTTGCGCTCTGTGGTATAGAATGTTGTCCTTAAAATATTTTCCTGGTGGGTGTGAATTTCACAGTAAATTTTCCAGTGACCTATAACATCAAAAGAGAGAGAGAGCAACATTCTGACATTGAGAGAAGAAGAAGAAGTGAACTGTACAAATATAGTAGGCCTAAACAAATCTCGCAAATCAAAGATTCAGTGGCGCTCTATTGTAACACACTTCGATTGAGTAAGTGTATTTAATTATTAACTCCTTGGCTAAATAGTTAGCGTGCTGACCTTTGGTCACAGGGGTCCCGGGTTCGATTCCCGGCAGGATCGGGAATTTTAATCATAATTGGTTAATTCCCCTGGCACGGGGACTGGGTGTATGTATCGTCTTCATAATCATTTTATCCTCATCACGACGCGCAGGTCGCCTACGGGAGTCAAATCAAAAGACCTGCACCTGGCGAACCAAAGTCCTCGGACACATCCTGGCACTAAAAGCCATGCGCCATTTCAATTCCATTAACTGTAATAAGAAAATATGTCTAACCGATCCCCAGAAAGGTCATAATTAGTAAAAGAGTAACATGTGACATGTGTTTTTATTTCGTAGTCCATGAGCCCACATATTTCAGATGCAACTTAATGTGTACGTCCACACAGAACATGTGTTACAGGTAGAGGTGAGGCACACCTTATGGCTCTAAGGCTGAGCCTACCCCTAAATCCCCAAATTAGTTTCCTTTAGCTCTTATTAGTGCATTTCTATTGTCCAGCTCCATGGCTAAATGGTTAGCGTGCTGGTCTTTGGTCACAGGGGTCCCACGTTCGATTCCCAGCAGGATCGGGAATTTTAACTATAATTGGTTAATTCCCCTGGCACGGGGACTGGGTATGTGTCATCTTCATCATCATTTCATCCTCATCACGACGTGCAGGTCGCCTACGGGAGTCAAATCAAAAGACCTGCACCTGGCGAGCCGAAGTCTTGGGACACATCCCCGCACTAAAAGCCATACGCCATTTAATTTCATTGATTCTATTGATATTAATTCTATTGATATTTCAAATATTGTGTATTTGAACTCGCGCTCGACAGCTATTCAGCTCAACTAAACCACTTCGCGCACATGCGTGTTTAGGCTTGCCCAAGGAGCTGCAGGTCTTAATAGTGGGAGAAATTCACAACGCTGATTGTCCACTGAGCTAGTTGTTAGTAACTAGTACAACCTAGAAGTGTCTGAGAGAACTAAAAGAGTAAAGAATAATTAAACATAAGGGATACAGGGTTTTCAACTATGTTTAATAAAAGATAGCATTGTTTTGTTTTTGTTTTTTGTTTTTTTACCGAGCTCGATAGCTGCAATCGCTTAAGTGCGGCCAGTATCCAGTATTCGGGAGATAGTAGGTTCGAACCCCACTGTCGGCAGCCCTGAAAATGGTTTTCCGTGGTTTCCCATTTTCACACCAGGCAAATACTGGGGCTGTACCTTAATTAGGGCCACGGCCGCTTCCTTCCCATTCCTAGGCCTTTCTTGTCCCATCGTCGCCGTAAGACTTTCTGTGTCGGCGCGTCGTAAAGCAGCTAGCAAAAGTAGCATTGTTTTATGACATGGTTCCCGATGTTCTCCCTAGGACCTTTTAAAATGGGCGCACCGCCCTGCCCATTTTACAGACCGCCCGGCTCACATCAACTAGACATATGCTAGTTACATAATATTAATACATAGTTAAGTCGTTGGGTGCTCCAAATTAAAACTTAAATACTTTAAAACTGTTTATTTAATAATCTTCATTATTGTCAGCAAAATGGCATCAATTACATCTGAATTTATATGTTTAGCTTGAATGTCGTGTAGTGCCATGCGCGAGCTGTGTATGGATTAGCTTGGAATCGAGTGATCGATCAGTAGAACACTAGTTCAAAATACTCTCATGTCTTGTTCGTGATAACACTAAAATAGGTAAGTTTTACCGTTAATATTTACCTGTCTGATATTGTCAATGCCCTGAGACGGATAAATTGAGATTCTATCATATTTCCCGCCCGGCTACTCATTCCTGCCATCCGACTGATGAACATTTCTGGGGAGAACACCGGGTTAAATCACGACTCATACTACATTGTTTATTACAGTTCAGTTATTATGAGTTTCGACTTGACGTTTGAGCGCTGCCTTTTGGCGGAGGGTAAGTGAATTAATCGACAGCCAATCATAGACAGCCGATCGCTCCGAAAGAGCGCGTTAAACTCGAGTTCCGGTTAGCAGTGTTGTCGTCCTGTTGTTTACGGTAACCACGTGCTATCAGCTGTGTGTTGTAGTGAGCTCCGTTCTTTTCGCGGTCTTTGTGTGTCTTTGTGCTAGGCTGTTGTTCGTTTATATTTCGTAGTGTAGAGTTTATAAAAGTATTGTTTATTTTTTTAATAGTATAGCGCGTTATATTGTAGTGAATAGTGTGTAAAAAGTGATCTAGTTTATATAGTAGCTTAGTTTAATATTTCGTTCAGGTAGTTATATTGTAGGTTAATTTTAGGCCCGTGTGTGAATTTGATATTCTGTCATGTCGACGCCTAAGTCTAAGGATGCAAACTCCCAAGAGAAGAAAGCCCTTCGGACGCGGTACTCCACTAAGGAGCCAGGCCCGGGAAATTGTTTGCAATGTTAGGGAGTATTTCGAGAAGGAGAAAGATAACGGCGCGCCTCTCTTGCCTGTTGCGAAAGCAGTTCAGAGAACAGCTGATGCGACCAAAATCAACAGGAGCACAGTTATAAGCATAGGGAAGCAGAAGTACTCTGCCGAGGACCAGACAGCGGGGCCGTCCAAACTTGAAACTCCAGGGAAGAATAGGAAAAAGCCTAAATCTGTAACGGAATTAGACTCTTTTCAACAAGATGCTATTCGCCGGCATATTTACGCCTATTACCGTAGGAAAGAATATCCTACTCTTGAGAAATTGGGTCGTTCTCTTGAAAGCAGTGAACTATTTAGTGGGAGCAAATCTTCTCTTAGAAAAGTAGTTAAAAATCTGGGTTTTAGGTACAAGAAATTTAACGGGCGAAGAGTGCTGATGGAGAGAAGCGATATCGTGATGTGGCGGTGTAGATTTCTGAGAGAGATTATAAAGGAGAATTTTGATTCTATTGTATGGTTGGACGAAACTTGGGTTAATGCTTCTCATTCCCAGAGCAAAGGCTGGACGGATGATTCAGTAGAAGGCACTATGCCAGTACCTGTTGGGAAGGGGGGCAGAGTCATAGTGATTCACGCCGGTACTTCGCAAGGTTTTGTGCCAAATTGCTTGTACATGTTCCGATCTAAGAAAACCGGAGATTACCACGAAGAAATGAATAGTGGCACATTCCAGAAATGGTTTGAGGAAAAGCTGCTGAGCAACTTGCTTGAAAAGAGCATTATAATCATGGACAATGCCCCCTACCACTCCGTCATTCTTGACAAAGCACCAACAATGGCGGCTAGAAAGAATGAGCTGATTAATTGGTTGAAGGAGCACGATATTTCGGTTCGCGATGACATGAGGAAGGCGGATCTCATGCAACTTGTGAAACAAAACAAGCCCCAGCGCCCAGTTTATGTAGTGGATGAAATAGCTAAGAGGCATGGCCATAAAGTAGTTCGCCTTCCACCGTACCATTGCCACTTTAACGCGATAGAACTGATTTGGGCCCAAGTGAAGGATTATGTAGCTGAAAATAACCGACTCTTCACAGTTTCGGAAGTTGAAAGACTTATTTTAGAAGCCATAGGCCGTATAAGTGCGGAGGACTGGAGCAACGTTGTGAGACACACGAAATCAGAGATGATTAAAGCTTGGGAGAAAGAAAGTCTTACAGACGATTATGTTGAAGAGTTTATTATCTCTTTAGGGTCAGGCGAGAGTGACACCTCAACAGACGATGACAATGCCGATAGTGACTCAGAAATGAGTGGTGTGTTCCCTTTGTAGGATTATTTCCTTCATTAGGGGAAATTTTATCTAACAGCAACGCGAGCTCTTCTACATGGTGAGTCGAAATTTAATTTAATTTACTCATGTTTTATCTTTATCTTTTCGAGCATTGATATATGTTTGTCTTGTAGTCTTATCCTAAATGTGTTGTGTATGTATCTTATGTGAATTATGTATGTTGCTACAAAGAATAATTGATTATAGACATATTCCAGTATATATATTTCCGTTCGTGTTGTGTGTTGTAAATCAGCTGTTTGGATTCGTAGCAGTTTGGCACCACAGTCTGACTTCCGGTTAACTGTCAAGTCGAAACTCGTAAAAACGGAACTTATAAGTGAAATATCGCAGCGTTTTTAGGAAAACAGAGCGAGAACTGCGCTTCGCGGTTCTGATACTGAATGAATGTGTAAAGTTTGAATTTACCTACTGCAGGTCTGTCAGTTTGTATGATTAAATATATCTGCTGTATTATCGCTAATAACTTTTTGACATGTTTAATGTTAGTAACTAGCAGTTTCCCGCTGGCTCCGCCCGCAATATACAAAGTATGGTGTTGTTCGTTACTATCCTCACGGATGTATTTGTAAAGTTTCGAGTTAATGAAATAAAGCACATTATCTACTGTGGTAATAACATGTAATATTATATCAACAAAACACTTGAAAATACATCACACAAAGAAATTGAATTAAACGTTCCTTGGAACAACACTACGCGCCGAACTATTAAAAGAGTCCTTCGACAAATGTACTCATAATTTTTCTCATAATCTAAAAATTTAAGTAGTTATTACCTCCAAAGGAAACCGCTTGATCCACTAAATGTTTTTTGACCAAAACGAACTGCGAACTTGCAACCTACCCCTAAAATACATGTCATATTTTGCCTTTTTAGGGCATATTTGCGTGCATAGCATGTATGTACTAGGTGGTTGTTACGGAAATATCGTAGATTGCAGGGGTGTAAGAAGGTGTCAAGGTGAATGGGTGGACAAAGAAAAGATCAAAGCATAATTTAAAACACTACAATTTGAAATTTTATTTCTTTCCTTTCTTTTTTTTTTTTTTTTCTGACTTTAAACTTTGATAAATAATCTGAAGAACAACAACAAATAACAGTTTAATGGAATAACGATGAGCTCGCCAGCTCTTATAACAATAAGAATCAATCAATCAATCAATCAATCAATCAATACTGATCTGCATTTAGGGCAGTTGCCAAGCTGGCAGATTTCCTAGCCTTTTCTTAAATGATTTCAAAGAAATTGGAAGTTTATTGAACATCTCTCTTGGTAAGTTATTCCAATCCTTAACTCCCCTTCCTATAAACGAATATTTGCCCCACTTTGTCCTCTTGAATTCCAACTTTATCTTCATATTGTGATCGTTCCTACTTTTATAAACGCCACTCAAACTTATTCGTCAACTGATGTCATTCCACGCCACTTCTCCGCTGACAGCTCGGAACATACCACTTAGTCGAGCAGCTCGTCTTCTTTCTCCCAATTCTTCCCAGCCCAAACTTTGCAACATTTTTGTAACACTACTCTTTTGTCCGAAATCACCCAGAACAAATCGAGCTGCTTTTCTTGAATTTTTTTCCAGTTCTTGATCAAGTAATCCTCGTGAGGGTCCCATACACTGGAACCATAATAACTTAAAGTAAAGTCATAAACAATCAGGTACAATAGGAAAATTGTTGACACAATAAGTTCAAAGAGATGAGTTTTGTAGCTCTAAAGTTACACTATTTGAAAGAGCACATTTGCTCCACTCAATCACCCTTTAGGACAGGGCCTCTCAAACGCCCAAAATCTCACGCGTGCAAATAGAGGCGCAAGAGCTCCGTGCACTGTGCATCGCTGCCGCTCGGCATGGCTCGGATCAACGCTTCGTCTCTGGGCTACTCGGCTAAGCTCGGCTCAACTCGCATATGCTCGGCAGAAGTCAGCTTGGATTTGGAGCGCTACGGCGCAAGTGGGGCAGAGGGAGACAGGCGGAGTGGGGGGTCTGCACTCTGGTCAACCAAGCCAAGTCGTCTCTTGCACCGTGCACAGTGCATGCACCACGCGCATGCACCCTGAGAGGCCCTGCTTTAGGAGACTGAGCTCCAAAATTTACTACAGTCCAGCTCCTCAAGGCACAAGTTTCTCATCCAAATTTTACACTATATATGCTTCAATGTCACTGTTTACTGTCATTTCTGCTCCGCAGTCTGATCCACAATTGTCTATGAATAACTCGAATTTAAACAGGGGCAATAAGTGCCCATTCTAAATGGCCTAAAAGTACAAGGATAAAGGTTAAGAAATCGGCCATGAACAAACTGCTAGGAGGCGAAACACTTAAACTCCTTTTGAATTACACATAAAATCCTATATGGGCTTATGGCCTGAAGTTACAGAGGCTAAACCTATACTACAGTATTGGCAAAATATTAAGTTCCAAAAATGTTTTGAAGAATTTAGAGTTTAGAAAATCATAGTCACCCCCATACCAAGTTGAATGGGAATTAATAGAGGGTGAACACTCTTTATTTCCTAAGTTACATCTTTCCCAGCAGAGATTTCAATAGAGTCCTTAGACTTGCCTGAAAATTTACATTTAAAACTTAATGTTAAATTTTAGAATTTTACATTAAGAAAGAATTTTGAAATCTTCCCCTCAAGTTCACTTTCTGGAGCTATCACATGTTTTAAAATATATCTGCCATTACCTTGAGCTGGTGGGCCTTCCGACGACGGAAAAGACTGCCCCTGCCTCCAGTACACCGTATGCACTCTAGACTGGAACGATGAAGAAGACAAAATGGCCCGAAAGCGCCCAGCTTATATAGCAGAGGGGAATATTCCAGAACTCTCTACGCAGAATGCCTGTACACACCCCCAATTTTAACTGGCTACCACAATGTCTGCAAAAATTTCTGATTGGCTAATAATTTAAGGAAGAAGGGAGTCATGTAGTGCTGACAACCCCAGCACAAGAAAAAAAATTTAAAAACACGTAAGTTTTACCAGCTAGCAAAGTGAACATTCCCTTAAAAAATTCATTATCCGTCCTCCTGCCAGAGGGGACGCACAAGTCGATAGTAGAGATATCTGAATATTAAAGGTCCAAACTTCTTCCAATACATAGTTTCAGATTGACAACACAGATGGCCTTCTAAAAGGCGCTCAGTTCAAATGCACGGAGAAGGTGTACCTCCGGTACACGAGTGATCAGAAGCAAGTAACACAGCCATCACGCGCAAGCATCTCTTCCCGCCTTCTTATTCCACTAGCATGCTTCCTGGTGAACACAGCGAATTTCACATTCTGTTCACTTTGGCGCCTAACCCCCGACAGTGCTAACACAGGACAGCACTCTATTTTCAGCTACAATATTTAGGAGTTAACAGTTCTTGAACATGCTAATTCTGAGTGTCGGACTAATTATATTGGTGCGTGTTAGTGTTTGGTAGAGCGTAATCCCGTGTGAGAGAGTGAGTGGTCACTCACACACGAATTAACCACGAAGAAGGTTGCTTAAATGTAAATGTGGTTGGTACCCTCTCACTGTACCAGTAGCTTTGTGGTTTTGTTGAATTGGAAGATGCAAATTAGTAACGTAATCCATTAGAGGTCGAAGCTCCCTTCCCTTCAAGAGGTACCGGTACGCATGTTACTCATGAATGCGGTCGGCGGTTGCAGGGTGGGCTTCGGCTGGTACGACGGCTCTGCACTCGGGAGACGAAGAGGGGCTGGTCCCCACCGTCGGTTGTCCTGATAATGATTTTCCGTGGTTTTCCATTCTCCTGCACTAAGGTGAATGCCGGGACAGTTCCTAGTACAGGACACAGCCGCCAACCCTCTCACCTTCGTAAATCTCCTTCACCGTAACAAATCTCCCGGCCTGAGAGACGGTGTCACCCTCTAAGAGACCCGCCTCCCCCTTCAGGGGAGGAATGGAAAAACATTTTATTATGACAACTCAAGAAATTGTCACAAAATTAGGACCAAGAGAAGACTTGCTTAAGAAAATTCACTCTTCAAACATACATCTGTAGATAATATATAAGCAGAATAAATCTAGTACTTTTTTAAAAAAATTG
The DNA here is from genome assembly GCF_040414725.1 of Anabrus simplex. Classification (NCBI taxonomy): domain Eukaryota; kingdom Metazoa; phylum Arthropoda; class Insecta; order Orthoptera; family Tettigoniidae; genus Anabrus; species Anabrus simplex. The sequence goes on along the minus strand of NC_090265.1, from coordinate 60,650,503 downwards.
CCATGCCTTTCATTGTTCAGTCTGCAAGCTTCTGTAAACAAAATAAGCACCTCCACAACGTCCCATCTGCAATTTGCCATGTGGACTCATAATAATTATTAAAACATTAAAAACAGGGTTCCCATTGTCTCCCTCTACTTCTCTTATTCTCTACGGCCAAGTTCATTGTATCCCTAAGTAACCTATCCTCCTCCATTCGCCTCACATGACTCCACCACTGAAACCAGTTTATGCCTACGGCTTCAGAGAACAGAATATAATATAATACAATAGAAATAGAATATAATAGAATACTCCCATCCCGTAGTTCCGAATTGCCTGAAACTGGAGAGAGAGAGAGAGAGAGAGGGAGATAGAGAGCATTCGTTTATTGCAATTCATTAAATTTGATACATGCATTAGATTCTCTCTCTTACGATTATTTGACTATTACTCCATTATATATTATTTATTTTGTCCTCGGCGTTAACAGTGTTGTAGAGTCTGGGACAACATGTACTTATCTTCCCCTTCCTAAACTCATTACTTTTATAATACAGGTCTTACAGCGTAATCCTACAATTACAACATACTTCTTCTTCTTCTTCCACTCTTTCCACACCTGTGGGGTCGTGGGTGCGAACTGTGTCGCATATGTGGATTTGGCCCTGTTTTATGGCCAGATATCCTTCCTGACGCCAACCTTATATCGAACGACGTAATCACTATTGTGTGTTTCTGTGGTGGTTGGTAGTGTAGTGTGTTGTCTGAATATGAAGAGGAAAGTGTTGGAATAAACACAAATACCCAGTCCCCGAGCCAGAAGATTAAACAAACACAAATAAAATCCCCGACCCCTGCGGGAATCGAACCCGGGAACCTCTGAACCGAAGGTCTCTACGCTGATCATTCAGTCAATGAGTCGGACCCTACAGTTACAACATGCATTATAAATGAATTGAATGTCTGCATGAATTATTGAATGGATTATTTCATGATTGAATTGGAGTCGTACATATCACCCGGTCACGGATAGTCACTAACTGGAGAGAGAGCATTCATTGATGAATGAGTGATTGATTGGGTGAGAGAATGCCTTGATGGACTGAAGTGAACATTCCATTATGATTGAATAAATTAAATACTGTCTGTCTAAACGAGTGAGTGAATGTATTAATGCCTGAGTGCCTCTCTGCCAGTCACGGATAGCCCTACAGCTTCATCTCCACATTCTGAGTACCCACCCGCAATTGTTCCCACATATTCGTACCAGCAATCATTCTATTACTTTTAACTTATGAATAAGATACCCTGAGTCCACCCAGCTACCACTCCCTTACGGCAGAGTTGGTCTGAAAACAGACCGGTGAAAATATCACTTCGGTCCGCCTCTGTGGTGTAGTGGTTAGTGTGATTAGCTGCCACCCCCAGAGGCCTGGGTTCGATTCCCGGCTCTGCCACGAAATTTGAAAAGTGGTACAAGGGCTGGAACGGGGTCCACTCAGCCTCGGGAGGTCAACTGAGTAGAGGGGGGTTCGATTCCCTTCTCAGCCATCCTGGAAGTGGTTTACCGTGGTTTCCCATTTCTCCTCCAGGCAAATGCCGGGATGGTACCTAACTTAAGGCCACGGCCGCTTTCTTCCCTCTTCCTTGTCCATCCTTTCCAAACTTCCCATCCCCCACAAGGCCCCTGTTCAGCATAGCAGGTGAGGCCACCTGGGCGAGGTACTGGTCATCCTCCCCAGTTTCATCCCTCGACCCAGAGTCTGAAGCTCCAGGACACGGCCCTTGAGGCAATAGAGGTGGGATCCCTCGCTGAGTCCGAGGGAAAAGCCGACCCTGGAGGGAGAACAGATTACGAACGAACGAAAATATCACTTCGACCGAGAATTCACTTCTTCCTTCCTGAATACAGTTGGTCGCAACTGCGAACTCCCTAGAGGGAGAACAGATTACGAACGAACGAAAATATCATTTCGACCGAGAATTCACTTCTTCCTTCCTGAATACAGTTGGTCGCAAGTGCGAACTCACTGCATTAATTTTGATTGATTGATTGAAATGGTACACCATATCTTGTTCGAATAACAAGTGGTGGAAATAGCAGCGCCAGTGCAGAAACCCACCAAATGTGAGATGCGCTCCGTCATATGGCTTTTGGACAGAAGGTAGGTAATTGCTAACATTTTGCAGCCTCCTTTGGGCAAAATTCAAACGAATACAGCTAGGCTCCTATTCACAATAGACTAATGAAATTTTCACCACATACATGTACAATGTTCTTAACTGTTATTAATTATGATACATTTCAACCATCCTAACGCAATTAGGTCACTTGCAATGGATTTTGTTTGAAAATACATAAAATTTGAGTTTTCAGATTTTCAGGTACACTTTTCTCAACTACCATTTGAGATAGAATTATGATTTTTTTTTCTAATATGAACTCTTGAAACCACCCTTAAGGTGAGGAACACCGAGCTCGATAGTTGAAGTCGCTTAAGTGCGGCCAGTATCCAGTATTCGGGAGATAGTAGGTTCGAACCCCACTGTCGGCAGCCCTGAAAATGGTTTTCCGTGGTTTCCCATTTTCACACCAGGCAAATGCTGGGGCTGTACCTTAATTAAGGTAACGGTCGCTTCCTTCCCACTCCTAGCCCTTTCCCGTCCCATCGTCGCCATAAGACCTATCTGTGTCGGTGCGACGTAAAGCAACTAGCAAAAAAAAAGGTGAGGAACAGAATTGTATATTATTTAAATTGAAACAATTTAAATTATTATTAGCAAAATTTTATGAAAAATAAATTAGGTGAATATTGTGGGGTAAGAAATCAACGACAAGCTGGGTCAATGAAGTAAGAAAGGATTTAGAAAAAAACAATGTAACAACAGAAGAAATAAATAATAGAGAAGGCTTTCGGGAAAAAGTATTGAAAATAGAAGGATCCCAAGGTAGGAAAGTAAAAAAGACTGGTTCAAAGTGGTCTGAAGACAGAAAGAAGAAACATAGTGAACAGATGAAAGCGTACTGGAAGAAAAGGAAAGAACAAAGAAGAAGGAATTGAAATTGGCACATGGTCCTCTGGTGGCCCATTCGAAAGAAGAAGAAGAAATTAGGTGAATAGAAAACACTATTTTGATAAATAATAGGTCACTTTAAAAATATTGTTTGTTTAGTACATCACAAATCTTATATTATTATCCAATCTAAATCTACATGTAGATTTGCAATTTTATTGGAAAGTTGTACCTAAAGAGTAGCATGTGTGAAAGTAATTTTATTTATTTTTAAAAATCCATTGCAGGTGATCTAATTTCATTAGGATATTTAAAATGTATAATAACAGTTAATAATATTCTACATGTACATGGTGAATATTTCATTAGTTTATTATGAATAGGAGTTCAGCTGTATTTGTTTGAATTTTTCCAAAAGCAGCCTGTATACTGATAGCATTTATCTACCTTCTATCCCTAATCACAAAATATAATACCCAGCGGAAATTCATTGACAAATTGGTGGTGCTTGTGGGAAAATCATGAATAGACAAAGTGATGTCAAGATTCCTCTGGAGGCAGGACCGACGTCATTGACGAACACATGGGCTGAAGGAGTTTGTGATTATGTGCCCAATGATATTCATTTCTTCTATACCCAAAAAACACTTTGGCCAATTATGATTCGACGATGATAACGAGGTATAGTTCTTGCAATTTCCTCGTTAACGACCGGTATGCTTTTGAAGCCTAGCTGGTCGCATGTGTTTACATTACTTGAACGCGGAGTGCCAAGATTTCCCCAACTAGAGACACAGCGTTGACAACTCTCCGTTTTAACAGATAGCCACTCAGCGCGAGCAGCGAGAATGGACAGAACTGCGTACAGCTGTGCATCACTGGAGACCTGACAAGCGAGCCGGCTCCAGGACTGGCATGCTTTTGAAATACTCCACGTGGACTATCAATGACAAAGCAAGCATGCTATTGGTCAAGAGCCATCTGCTATTGGTTACAGCAGAGGCGACTGTAGACAGTAATACATCTAATTACTGTCAGGGGGGGGGAGTCCTGCTTAACATATGAGTTGCCGAAATTGGAACTGAAACAACGAAATTGAGAGAACTATAAAGAAATGACTCAAGAAGCGGTTGAAGTGAGGAGGTGGACTTCCATTACTCTGGGATACAGTATATGAGCTACAACCCAGACTAAATAACGGTTTGGGCAATGGCGACAACAAATTTGGAAAGTGGAATGTGTTCCAGTAATTCATTTACAGTTGAAGTCAACTAAACTTTATAGTTTTGCAATTTCCTCGTTAACGACCGGTACGCTTTTCAAGCCTAGCTGGACGGTTGGTTTTACATTTCTTGTCCGCAGTGCCAGGATTTCCCCAACTTGAGACACAGCGTTGTCAAATCTCCACCGAACAATGTTGGTTGGAGGACAGTTGGAGTAACAGTTGATGGTTCGAGGAGAAAGACTGAACACAACTGAATGCAGCTGTGCTACACCGTAGACCTGACAAGCGAGCCAGCTCCCAGACCGGAAGGTAGTGAGTGTACTACTTAAGGGGAGATATGGCTGAAGTTTGAAGGATACTGGCGAAAAAAATATTTTTCACCTTATTTCTTTTTTTTAAAATAATAAAATAGCCCATGGTTCATGTTTGTGGGTTACTGTAGTCACGTCCTAGTTCGTGAACCATGGGCAACGGCTGAGTGGCCTAGTAAGTGGTCCTGAGAGTCGGGATACCAGTTGCTATGGAATGGGAGTGGGCATCTCGGACATATTATGAGTCGTGGCCCTCCTTGTGCTCACGCGGCTAGGACTATGCAATTTACCGGTGGTCCATAACCCGTTAGAGGAGAGATCCTCACTTGGACTATGTGCAAGTAGGGCAGCATCCTGCTTCATGAATTTACCGAGTACCGGGCGAGTTGGCCGTGCGCGTAGAGGCGCGCGGCTGTGAACTCGCATCCGGGAGATAGGGGGTTCGAATCCCACTGTCGGCAGCCCTGAAGATGGTTTTCCGTGGTTTCCCATTTTCACACAAGGCAAATACTGGGGCTGTACCTTAATTAAGGCCACGGCCGCTTCCTTCCAACTCCTAGCCCTTTCCTATCCCATCGTCGCCATAAGACCTATCTGTGTCGGTGCGACGTAAAGCTCCTAGCAAAAAAAAATTTACCGAGCTCAGAACACTATAAGCAAGCCTCGGACCTATGGGAGTAATGGAGTCCCACTCCCATTTGACAGGCGAGGGACTCCTTGGAAACAACTTGGCGAACAAAATGGAATTCGATGGGGAGCTATCAATATTAATGGGGCTTCTGGAAGAAAGAAGGTAGAACTGGCTGAGTCAGCAAAGAGGATGCATCTGGATGTGCTAGGAGTAAGTGATATTCGGGTATGGGGAGATAAGGAGGAAGAGATAGGAGATTATAAAGTGTACTTGACGAGTATTAGAAAGGGAAGGGCAGAGTCTGGGGTAGGGCTCTTTATCAGGAATACCATTGCACGCAACATAGTTTCGGTTAGGCACGTAAATGAGCGAATGATGTGGGTAGATTTGTCAGTGGGAGGAATTAGGACAAGAATTGTGTCCATGTATTCACCATGTGATGGTGCAGATGAGGATGAAGTTGATAAGTTTTATGAAGCACTGAGTGACATCGTGGTCAGGGTGAACAGCAAGGATAGAATAGTGCTAATGGGCGATTTCAATGCGAGAGTTGGGAATAGAACTGAAGGATACGAAAGGTTGATTGGTAATGTGGGGAAGATATGGAAGCTAATGGGAATGGGAAGCGTTTGCTGGACTTCTGTGCTAGTATGAGTTTAGCTGTTATGAATACATTCTTCAAGCATAAGGCTATTCACCGCTACACATGGGAGGCTAGGGGTACCAGATCCATAATAGACTATATCTTAACAGACTTTGAATTCAGAAAATCTGTTACGAATGTACGAGTATTTCGCGGATTTTTCGATGATACAGACCACTATCTGATCTGTAGTGAACTAAGTATCTCTAGGCCTAGGGTAGAGAAAGTGAAATCTGTCTGCAAACGAATAAGGGTAGAAAATCTCCAGGACGAGGAAATTAGACAGAAGTACATGGATATGATTAGTGAGAAGTTTCGAACAGTAGACAGTAAGCAGGTTCAGGATATAGAAAGTGAATGGGTGGCATACAGGGATGCTGTAGTAGAAACAGCAAGGGAATGCCTAGGAACAAGTGTGTGTAAAAATGGGAAAAGGCGAACATCTTGGTGGAATGATGAAGTGAGAGCAGCCTGTAAACGTAAAAAGAAGGCTTATCAGAAATGGCTCCAAACAAGGGCCGAAGGAGACAGGGATTGGTACGTAGATGAAAGAAACAGAGCGAAACAAATAGTTGTTGAATCCAAAAAGAAGTCGTGGGAAGATTTTGGTAATAACCTGGAAAGGTTAGGTCAACCAGCAGGGAAACCTTTCTGGACAGTAATAAAGAATCTTAGGAAGGGAGGGAGAAATGAAATGAACAGTGTTTGGAGTAATTCAGGTGAACTCTATCATGAGGGAATATTTTGAACATCTTCTCAATGTAAAAGGAAATCATCATGGTGGTGTTGCAAACAGCCAAGCTCATGGGGAGGAGGAAAATGATGTTGGTGAAGTTATGCTTGAGGAAGTGGAAAGGATAGTAAATAAACTCTATTGTCATAAGGCAGCAGGAATAGATGAAATTAGACCTGAAATGGTGAAGTATAGTGGGAAGGCAGGGATGAAATGGCTTCATAGAGTAGTAAAATTAGCGTGGAGTGTTGGTAAGGTACCTTCAGATTGGACAAAAGCAGTAATTGCACCTATCTATAAGCAAGGGAACAGGAAGGATTGCAACAACTATCGAGGTATCTCATTGATTAGTATACCAGGCAAAGTATTCACTGGCATCTTAGAAGGGAGGGTGCGATCAGTCGTTGAGAGGAAGTTGGATGAAAACCAGTGTGGTTTCAGACAACAGAGAGGCTGTCAGGATCAGATTTTCAGTATGCGCCAGGTAATTGGAAAATGCTACGAGAGGAATAGGCAGTTGTGTTTATGTTTCGTAGATCTAGAGAAAGCATATGACAGGGTACCAGAGGGAAAAGATGTTCGCCATACTGGGGGACTATGGAATTAATGGTAGATTATTAAAATCAATCAAAGGCATTTATGTTGACAATTGGGCTTCAGTGGGAATTGATGGTAGAATGAGTTCTTGGTTCAGGGTACTTACAGCAGTTAGACAAGGCTGTAATCTTTCACCTTTGCTGTTCGTAGTTTACATGAGTCATCTGCTGAAAAGTATAAAATGGCAGGGAGGGATTCAGTTAGGTGGAAATGTAGTAAGCATTTTGGCCTATGCTGACGACTTGGTCTTAATGGCAGACTGTGCCGAAAGCCTGCAGTGTAATATCTTGGAACTTGAAAATAGGTGCAATGAGTATGGTATGAAAATTAGCCTCTCGAAGAGTAAATTGATGTCAGTAGGAAAGAAATTCAACATAATTGAATGTCAGATTGGTGATACAAAGCTAGAACAGGTCGATAATTTCAAGTATTTAGGTTGTGTGTTCTCCCAGGATGGTAATAAATTTTTGTTTTTTTTTTTGTTTTTTTGCTAGTTGCTTTACGTCGCACCGACACAGATAGGTCTTATAGCGACGATAGGTAATATAGTAAGTGAGATTGAATCAAGGTGTAGCAAAGCTAATGCAGTGAGCTCGCAGTTGCGATCAGCAGTATTCTGTAAGAAGGAAGTCAGCTCCCAGACGAAACTGTCTTTACATCGGTCTGTTTTCAGACCAACTTTGCTTTACGGGAGCGAAAGCTGGGTGGACTCAGGATATCTTATTCATAAGTTAGAAGTAACAGACATGAAAGTAGCAAGAATGATTGCTGGTACAAACAGGTGGGAACAATGGCAGGAGGGTACTCGGAATGAGGAGATAAAGGCTAATTTAGGAATGAACTCGATGGATGAAGCTGTACGCATAAACCGGCTTCGGAGGTGGGGTCATGTGAGGCGAATGGAGGAGGATAGGTTACCTAGGAGAATAATGGACTCTGTTATGGAGGGTAAGAGAAGTAGAGGGAGACCAAGACGACAATGGTTAGACTCGGTTTCTAACGATTTAAAGATAAGAGGTATAGAACTAAATGAGGCCACAACACTAGTTGCAAATCGAGGATTGTGGCGACGTTTAGTAAATTCTCAGAGGCTTGCAGACTGAACGCTGAAAGGCATAACAGTCTATAATGATAATGTATGTATGTAATGTATGTAAAATAGTCCAGTCCTTGCTGTGCCAGAAAATATAATAAATTTGTGTTCAATCTGACATCGATAATGCTAGTAACAGCCATAAAAGTTGAGTTCTGTGGTAAGGGCACGGTTGACTTTTTTAAATGTTGTTTTCTCAGTTTCACATTTTAGTTGTTTTTGCTGTGTACAAAATACTCCTCGAGTCAAGAGTTTCCTTCATAACCTGTACAAAATTTGTTTACAAGATGTTTTATATGTCAGCATTAACACTTCCTATTGATTTTTTTATATACAGTATTATAACAGCCTTATTTTTCATATTTAATTAGGGCCATGGCCTTCAAAGTGATAAAATTCAAATCTTAAGATTTTAAAATCCATTGACTGCAAAAATCTTTACAGAATTATAAAAATGTATAGCGAAGTTTATTTGTAAATCCATAAGGTACATTTTTACTAAATTTGGTTTCATTTCATAGAATTCCCGAGGAGCGTTTTTTATTGAGCGTCAAAAATTGTGTAAAAAGAAGAATAACTTCAAAACCAGTTGACCTAAATGAATAGAATTTAATAAGAAGCTTACTAGTAAGGTTCTCTTTATGTGAACTAAATTTCATTACGATACCGGTAGCTTAAAAACTGCAGACGTTTGACATTTCAGTCATAGTTCCCCTTAACGTTTGAGTCACTGGTTGTTAACGAGGAAATTGAGAGAGGCAGGCAGGGAAAGGTTTTCATTCCCCTCCCCGAAGGGGAGGGGCGGGCCAATAAGGGTAGCGCCTTCTCTCTGGCCAGGAGATTCGGCGGGTTTGGAGCTTGAAGGATTCGGGAACTGTACATGAATGCACATTGGCCTCTGTATCGGATACGTCAAGTTGCATTATTCCCAATTAACAATCAAATAATTAATAGATTGACATAATTTATAGTTTACTTTTTTATTATCGATTACATATTTTAAAACAAACTATGATGCAAGACTACTCAGTATGCACTCATTCGTCCGTACACTATCTCCTCGTCTTGAATTCTTACAGAATTCCTGTTGGCACCACCATAGCAGTATTCGCGTTGGCTTCTCTCCTCATTATGAAGCAGGCAATCACAGTCATCGATATTGTGCAGCTTAACGCGGCATACATCGTAAACAAATAATCTTTCGCAAGTGGTTTTTGTACATACTTATTTCTGTAACATAGTTAAAAGCATCGTTATTTGGTATTTACATATGATATACGATGTACAGGGTCACCCAAAAGTCCGTTAACATTTGATGAGGCAATACTTCACGGAATATTAGAGGTAGAAAGGTAGTAACTTACACACATGATTGGCATGACATGGAAAATAAAGTACACATAATGACAAACAGATTTCGCCGGACAGCAACACGTCAAGTACAAATGGCTACACATGCTTGACATGACATGGCGTGTTATCGACACTAACAACGAGTGCACAAACAGGCCAACAGATGGCGCTGGACAGCAACACGTCGACGATGCCGCATGAGACCCGTGTACGTTATAAAAGGAGCTTTCGTGAGAGAGGGCGTCAGATGCGCCTGCAATCGCGGCATGTCATGCTTCGCCTACCTGGTCCTCCGACCTCAATCCGTGTAATTATTGATTGTGGGGTTACCTGAAGTCGCAAGTCTACCGCGATCGTCCGACCCCATTAGGGATGCTAAAAGACCTGACGGCATAGAATGAAGGCCTCATATTTAAACTTCTTTCGATATTCCCCCCTTTATGATACAAAAAAATACCGAGCTCGATAGCTGCAGTCGCTTAAGTGCGGCCAGTATCCAGTATTCGGGAGATAGTAGGTTCGAACCCCACTGTCGGCAGCCCTGAAAATGGTTTTCCGTGGTTTTCCATTTTCACACCAGGCAAATGCTGGGGCTGTACCTTAAATAAGGCCACGGCCGCTTCCTTCCCACTCCTAGCCCTTTCCTGTCCCATCGTCGCCGTAAGACCTGTTTGTGTCGGTGCGACGTAAAACAACTAGCAAAAAAAATACAAAAAATTAAAAGGTATCTTTCAGACAGGAAATTCCAGGTGCAAGTGAACAAAACCCTGTCCAGCCCTCGCCCCATATTGGCGGGTGTTCCCCAGGGCGGAGTTCTCTCCCCAACTCTATTTAACTTGTATATGGCTGACATACCTAAGCCGACGCACGTGAAGGTCTACATGTATGCCGATGATACGGCAATATCCTCTGTCTCTTGGCAACCACCTAGAGCACAAAATTACATTCAAGACGCCCTCTCCACCCTCGAACCTTGGTTTCGGAAGTGGAGAATTAAGATCAATGTCAACAAAAGTAATGCAACATTCTTCTCAAAACGTACTAGGACTAACCCCCTCCCACTGGTCTTTTTCGGCGAAGTGATCCGGTGGAGAAATGCTACTAAATACCTAGGTGTTATCCTAGACAGAGGACTCACCTTCAAAGACCATATCAGTTCGATTTCGGCCCAAGCGAGCAGACGCTTATCTGAAATTATCCCACTCATGAAAGCCGATCAAGGCCTAAATCTAGAAAACAGGCTCACGCTATACAAGACATCCATTCGACCTATACTAGAGTATGCCAGTCCGGTCTGGGGAATGGCAGCCAAAACCCACCTGGATAAGGTGCAGTGCCTCCAAAATCGTGCGCTGCGTCTCATCTCTGGTGCTCAATGGTTTCAACGAAATCGGGATATCCATCAATCCCTAAGGATTGATGAGATAAGAACCAGAATAAAGAAGACATCCCGGAAATTTTTTTCTGGTCTAACTACCAAGCCCAACCCCCTCATCTCGACGCTGGGCAATTATGATATCCTTGGCCTCCGCTATAAGCGACCCAAGGTTGTCTTAGATTAGTCGCCCCCTGAAAAGGGCGCAGGTCACATTCTGACCAGCACTGATTTCGTTGTTACCGGGCCCCCCTACCTTACATCAATGCAGCCTCTGTCTGCTAGTTAAGAGATAGCACCCAAGATCTACACGGTCGGAGGGCTAAAATCCTCAACGGATCCAAATCTTCCTGGATTCCGTCTGAGACTTGGGGCATGGTCACCATACCTACGGATATGCTGTACAGTGCTGTTCACAACATTGCCCCTCGACTACAGGTATTGATGATGAATGAGGACTGACATGTTGAACATGTGTTATGAAGAATGCTGAAACTCGATTGTTATGCTAATTATTGCTTGTGTGCCGTATGAAGCGCCATCCGTTGGTCATTTTATGTACGTTATTTTGGTGTCAATAAAACCCCATGAGTCAATTATTACCTCTCTACCTCCAATATTCCATATAGTACTGCCTCGTCGAATGTTAACGGGCTTTTTGGTCATCCTGTATTTTTGAAATTACACAGATAATTATAAAAGTACTGGTTTACTTTCTTTACGAAATGGTCACATACAACTCGAAATTTTTAATTAGATTTTCAGTAATAATAATGGCGCATGGCCTCCGGAGAGGCCTGGTGCGGGTCTTTATATCGTAGACGGCCTATTAGGCGACCTGCATGTCTGTGAAGATGACGGCCCTACCTAGGATGATTTCTAATGCTGAATACACCACACACACACAGTCCCCGAGCCATTGGAATTAACCAATTAAGGTTAAAATCCCCGACCCAGACGGGAATCGAACCCGGGACCCTCTGGACCAAAGACCAGTACGCTAACCATTTAGCCATGGAGCCGGACAGATTTTCAGTAAGAATAAAGGTAAAAAGGTAATTGAGACTCTCAGAACCAATTGTTGCTGGATGTCACAGTAGAGCTAGTTTAAGTTTCCAGACCAGTTTTTAAATATAATAATAATAATAATAATAATAATAATAATAATAATAATAATAATAATAATAATAATAATAATAATAATAATAATAATAATAATAATAATAATCCGGTGGCTAGAAAACCGTTTTCATCCAACGCGGTCACGTTGGGTTTCTCATGACTGAACTATATTTACACAGTGAATAATAATAATAATAATAATAATAATAATAATAATAATAATAATAATAATAATAATAATAATAATAATAATGGAGTTTCGCAATCCACGATCAAACTGACAGGGATTCGTCTGGCAATGACTCTGGCAATTCTAGCAGGACAGCCCCTTTTGCTAAATGTCGCGAGCTTAAATAGCCTCTTGCCCACCACGTCCAGGCTACTAGAAATCTCCCAAGTCTCCGTTATGCGAAACTTTCTGCTCCACCAAGGAACAGCCAATCCGGTGGCTAGAAAAACGTTTTCTTCCAACGTGGTCACGTTGTGTTCCTCACGACTGAACTATATTTATACAGTGAATCTTAATGATGTCCAACGTGACTGACACTTTGTTGACCACATTTATCTCTCAATATAAAGGATGAAAACGCAATTGCTCATTTAGATTATAAGCACACCGGATAAAAAGTTAGTCACCCCTGGAGAAATCATTACAAGCAACATGTAATACCGTGTAACTCCGAGTCTGGAATTGATAACCGCCTGGATTCGATTAGGAAGTGAGTCCACAAGGTTGTGAATGTATGTCACATCCAGGTTAAGCCACTCGCCAATGATTTGATCACGCAGTTCCACCAAATTGCGTTTTACCCGCTGTTCCAACATGTTCAATGAGATTCAAGTCAGGTGATTTTGCAGGCCAATCGAGATGTAATAGGGTGGGGGGTGTACATAAAACCAGCCACATATACGTCCTTCCCGATGAACTTTGCTGTTGTCATCATATAAAGTCGGGGTATCAATAGCATACTCATCATGCAGATGATGACTGAAAGGCAACGCCTGATCATCCAGAATGTTTAAATAAACATGATGTTTTATATTAGTGGTCACCTCAGTGAATGGGTCCAATCCATGATACGAAAAACACCCCCCAAAACATCACAGACCCACCTCCGGCTTGAACCTTACCTTGCACATATCCAGGATGAAATGCTTCATTTCTCCTTCAGTGCACTCGACGACATGCGTCATTGGAATACAGGCAAAAACGTGATTCGTCAGCCAACATTACGCTCCACCAGTCAGCTACTGTCCACGTTAGATGATTTCTAGCCCATTGAAGACGCGCAACTTTATGTGCCTGTGTGAGCAATGATGACAGACTCCAAATGTTTCATTGCATGCAGTTCCCGTCGCAATATTCTCTCGCTAATAGGTTGGGACGGACCTTCATTCACTGACTGCATCAACTCCTGTCGGGTTTGGAAGCGATTTTGATTCACAAGCCGTGAAACGCGTCTAGAGGTTGATTACCTCGATGTACTTCCTCTTAAAACAAAAATCACCACCACCACCACCGAAACGCGTCTCCGATCCCTCTCAGTCAGGATCATTTCTCCGAACACAATTCCGTCGTCGTGTTTCGTGGCCACGTGTTGTACACCACTTATTGTAGAACGTTGAACAATCCGCTGCGAAACACTAATAAATCCACCAACTTCACGCACCGTATGATCATGGGCACGGCCAAACACGATTGCCCATTTTTGCCACTCTGTCGCATCCTTACATCTATCCTTGTTGACGTGCACTGTCCGCCTGAAACATCAATGTCTCACTGATTGCTACTGGCTTATGTTGACGTAGAGGCAATGCACATGCAGTTGAACACAGGACTCGTTCGCTGCGCCATCTGTACAGGCTTAACGATCCATCTGTGCGTGCGCACTACGGTGAGTATATATATTCTTTTTTTTTTTTTTTTTTTTTTTTTTTTTTTTGTCCGGTGAGCTTGTTACGCTCTGCACTTCAACCTAATTGGATCACGATAGAAACAGGAGTAGTTCTTTGAAGCAATTAAGAAATTTGACCTTACCCTCAACGAAAATAAATGTAAATTCTCTATCAAAGCCATTAATCTCCTAGGATATAACATTAGTAGCAAAATAATTAAACTTGGCCCTAATCGTATTCGTCCTTTACTGGATTTACCCATTCCTAGAGATCAGCAATCGCTGAAGAGAGCAGTAAGGATGTCACCTCATTATACTAAATGGATATAAATATTTTCTGATAAAATACGACCCGTATTACAATGTAGAACATGTCCTATCCCTACTGACCCGTGAATTGCTTTCAAGGAGATAAAATCTTATATTGCGAAATCAGTTGTAACTGCTGTTGAGGAAAGAGTTCGAATATCTAATGAAAGAGGGATGTTGTTGTTTGAGTTATCAGTCCATAGACTGGTTTGATGCATTTGTCCATGCCACCCTATCCTGTGCTAAACTTTTCATTTATATAAAACTACTACATACTACATCTCCTCTAATCTGTTTGTCATATTTATACCGTAGTCTACCCTACCGTTCTTGCCACCTACATTTCCCTCAAAAACCAACTGTTCAAGTCCTGGGTGTCTTAAGATGTGTCCTATCATTCTATCTCTTCTTCTCGTCAAATTTCGCCAAATCGATCTCCTCCCACCAATTCGATTCAGTATATCTTCATTCGTGAATCGCTCTCTCCTTCAGCATTCTTCTGTAACACTTCAAAAACTTCTATCCTCTTCCTTTCTGAGCTAGTTTTCATCCATGTTTCACTTCCATGCAATGCCACACTCCAGATGAAAGTCTTTAAAAACATCTTTCTAATTGCTATATCAATATTCGAGATGAGAAAATGTTTTTCCCTAAGAAAAGGTTTTCCTTGCTTGTGCTAGTCTGCATTTAGCGTCCCCCTTACTTCTGGCATCGTTAGATATTTTACTATCTAAGTAACAATATTAATCTACTCCCTTTAAGACTTCATTTCCTAATCTAATATTTCCTGTATCACTTGACTTTGTTCGACTGCACTCCATTACTTTTGTGTTGGACTTATTTATTTTTATCTCGTACTCCTTCCACAAGACCATTCAGCAATTCGTCCAGATCTTCTGCAGTCTCAGATAAAATTATATCATCGTCGACAAATCTCAGGGTTTTGTTTTGCTCTTCTTGGATTGTGATTCCCTTTCCAAATTCCTCGTTGATTTCCTTTATCGCTTGTTGGAAGAGAGATACCTGTATCTAATCAACAACGTGCTCCGGAGGGATAGAAGCCTATTTTAAAATAATGTCAACCAGGATACGACTTCTCTTAAGAAGTCTCGAAGTTCAAACACGATGGAAAGTGATGACATCAATCTGAACGAGACGTACGAAAGACGAGAGACAACATCGGACGGGAATAACGTACCCCACCCCACAGCTCTGAACCCCAAATGTGACTTACAGAACTATATATTAAATTGTTCTGGGGAGGAATATAATGAGTATGGTAGTAAAATCGATTTCCTATTATTAATATGATCGATTCTATTGTGAAAATATAGTACGAATTGATTCTGCTATTTCGTTCCTCAATTTAAGTTGCTTTTGCAGGAATTCGAGAACCCCTTTATGTCCACGGACTTGTCACAGTTTCTATATCACCTGTGCCGTCCGGCTCCATGGCTAAGTGGTTGGCGTGCTGGCCTTTGGTTACAGAGGTCCCGGGTTCGATTCCCGACAGGGTCAGGATTTTTAACCATAATTGGTTAATTCCGCTGGCTTGGGGGCTGGGTGTATGTGTCGTCATCATTATTTCATCCTCATCACGACGCGCAGGTCGCCTGCAGGAGTCAAATCAAAAGACCTGCATCTGGCGAGCCAAACATGCCCTCGGATACTCCCGGCACTAAAAGCCGTACACCATTTCATTTCAATTTTACCACCTGTGTCATTATTTTCTAAGCACACTCAGGATTGTCATCCGATCGCTATAACGTCTCATAAACATTTTATAGAACCTTAAATCACAAAAGTTTTGAGCGAGAATGTGATGAAAATTGCATGTCGCACGTTGAATAATACCAATGTTCAGTCTAACTAACTAGTAACGTCATCACGAAGTTAGAGATTGTCTCTGGTTAGATCCCAATTAGAGTATGGCTTCAGAATATGGCACTCTCTCGCCAAAATTACGTGATTCCAGAACTGGAAAAGATCAAATGAAAACCAACACGATTTGTTCTGGGTGATTTCGAAAATGTTGCAAACTTTGGATAGGAAGAGCTGCTCGACTAAGCGGTATGTTCCCAGCTGTCCGTGGAATGACGTTAGTAGACGAACAAGCTCGAGGGGGAGCTTTTAAAGGTAGGAATACAAGAGGACAAATTGGGGGCAAATATTCATTTACAGGAAGAGAAATTAGGAAAATATTCGAGAAATTTCCAAATTCTTTGAAATCCTTCAAGAAAAGGCGAAGTAAACAATTGACAGAGAATCTACCAACTGATTGATTGACTGATTGATTGATTGATTGATTGATTGATTGATTGATTGATTGATTGATTGATTGATTGATTGATTGATTGATTGATTGATTGATTGATTGATTGATTGATTGATTGATTGATTCATTCATTCATTCATTCATTCATTCATTCATTCATTCATTCATTCATTCATTCTTCCACCAGTGTTTGGTCAAAGACAGTTTAGGAATCGCAGTCCTAACAGCTGCCATTTATTCCCATTATCGGTGAGTGGTCTTTTGACGTCAATGGACTTCCAGTGCATAGAATCTGTAATTAGAGTGACAGCCACGAAGGGACTGAAGCTTTTATCTCTTGGTCTTTACTTCTTCTCAGCATTGCCAAAATTTATATCGAAAATTACGAAAGGTCGCTCTGGCAGTGGAAATGACAGATTTTCTTCTTCTCTGGTGTAAACCACGAATGTTGGCCCTGAATCGCTCTCAGGTGATTTCCATTGACCATTAGGATTATATTCAGGACATTCAATAGAGGAGCATAAAATCGAGTCGCTATATTCTTCCTTTAAACTGCTCTAAATTCAGTCAGCAAGGCGACAGCAACATGGTCAAATTAACAACATCTAACCTGGAAAACACTTAACCTGATAACTTGTGACCCCAGAATGGAATTAAAGATTTCTCGTTCGAGCACTGCTCTTTGTTCAATATAACCGGGTCATCAGGCTACCATTTTACATCCTTTTATAATGTAGCACCATACAGCACCGGCCTTCATTTAATTGGATTCGTTTACTGATGTCATTGCACGCCATTTCTCCCGAGACAGTGCGGTACATGTATTATACTGCATTTTTCAAAAAGCATCTCTGACAAATAAAATCATTAGCGTTATGAAAACCCATATTATTATTATTATTATTATTATTATTATTATTATTATTATTATTATTATTATTATTATTATTATTATTATTATTATTTATTTATTTATTTATTTATTTATTTATTTACGCCCACAATGGAGCACACAAATCTAACCATATACATCTAAGTCTTCAAAGAATTAACTGGGAATTTATCTTTCATCATCTTCCCCCTTGCCCAAAACCTATTTATTCTTTCCGATCTCACCGTTCTTCCTTCGTCAGATATGACCTATTGTTTTCGTTGCAAAAGTTTTTAAGTCTTATATGTTTGTTCTTCAGAATCCTTTTCTTTTCTCTATTTGCAATTAGTTGCATAATAATATTCAACTTTTCTAAATCATTCTGGAATTATTATTATTATTATTATTATTATTATTATTATTATTATTATTATTATTATTATAAACTTTGACTTAACAATTTTTGTTCCTGCGTGCGTCATTTACTGTGCACATTTTGCCTACATACTGTACGGTTTTTAGTATCTGGTGTAACCGTACAACAGGGTTACAGATTCCATTCAGTATTTATTATTATTATTATTATTATTATTATTATTAACCCGATTCATTATATTTTATATTCTGTTTCTCATCATTTAGACTGTAATAATTAGGTATCACGCATATTATTGTATTTAATTATAGGTTAAGTGAATATGTTTGTAATTATGCTGTATATTAGTAAGTGAGATTTGTTGGTTTGATATAGTCATTCTGTGGCTTGTAACTCTAGGCAGATGTGTTAGCAGAGTATTTTGCAATCGAGGCTATGTTTAACTGAGAATGTTATGTGCAAGTAGGTTTTCCGGTGACTCATGCCGCATAGTCACTGTAATCCGCTTGCGTACGCTTATACGACACATGACTGATGACATCAGTGCGTGGACACGTGATTGCGATCAAGTGTCAGTATTCGCCAGCTACTGTATGTTGAGGTGGAAGGGATGAACAGAGAGTAGGGAGATGAGTCGTCATTACGAGGTTATAAAAGTCGAGGCAACGGTGGTGAGAGGTATCATATCTATGAGATCATAGGTATCAGTCAGATGTATCAAATGGAAGAAGTGGTCTTAGAGTGATGGTCAGAGCTAAGAGTTATGTTTGAAGAAGTAATAATCGAGGAGGTCTACAAGTGGTGGTTGTATCCGAGCAGAGACGAGTACTATGCTGATAAAGAAACATCATCTTCTTGTGAGGATGGACTTCACAAGATGTTTCAATAATATTTTCCAATTTCTTATAATATATTGAGTGGACGTAATTACATTGGAGCTCCCTACACGCGTACATGGTATGTAGGCCAACTCCTTGTTATATAAGAAGATAACAGCAGACGGCTCCCGACTTCAGCATAGGTTTTCCCAAGAAGTGCAAGTTCAACAGCGGTGTATGCAGACATCAGGTAATTAAAGCATCAGACATGTTATGCATTCATAACATGAAGAAGAATGTAATCAGCGGCGATATCACATCTCACTTCAAGTTCATGCCAATAGCTTTTTTTGTTTAGATTAAATTTTCTTTTTCATATTACCGCAAATCTCACTAGATATATTTTTTTGTTAAATTAAAAGACGTCAATGCTTGTTCATTGTGACGTAAATTATAGTCATAAACTCAGTTTTATTTTAATTATAATAAGTGATTCCAGTTCCATGTACAATCCTCAATTGTGGAAATGCAACAGTAATTTAATATTGTCCTGATCCATATCCCTGTATATTGCCAAATATGTGAGTTTATCACCTCACGCCTTGAGATAATTGATATAAGAGGTATGCTCTACCAAATTTTGTTGTTTTTATTTAAAAAGCAACTGGCGCTCAAACAAATGTTATGTATATTGTACGAAGGAGATGAAGGTATAAGAGTAGTGGTTGGAGTAGCCACACTGGACTTTCCTAAATATAACAATAAGATCACATTACTTACGCCGGGTGGCGGTCCTGTTCTTGTTGAAATCCACTCACAACTGAAAACAACGTCATCACCCACACAGAGAGACCACTGGCTCTCTTGATCTGGAGCAAATACTTAGTTCGCCGGCGCAACACGAGGGGGCCCAGTATCATCTATGGACAAATATATTGTTTCAGTCGCAAATTAAACTCGCGTCCTCTTCCCAATGTAGGGCAGCTCTTTTCAGGCACAACCCCAATGAAGGTGAGCCCTATGTACATTTTTAACAACATACCAGCTCTTCTGCCAATATTTAATTTCTGGCAGTACCAAGAATCGAACCCGAGGCTCCGAGAATGGCAGCTAATAGAGCTAACCGTTTCACTACGGAGGTGGACGCTTCAATCGTGGTGATGAATGATGAGTCATGATAAAAGTTTACAATGAATCGTACGACTTTGCCACAGATAATATAATAAACAAGTTACCACTTTGGGGCGCTTTCATTCGATAATGTTCGACCGTCTTCAGCAGTGGCTAAGCCTAGGAATTTTCTTCCTTTAATGCAATAATAATTAATACGTAATAAATTATTATTATTATTATTATTATTATTATTATTATTATTATTATTATTATTATTATTATTATTATTATTATTATTGTACCGCAGGTACACATTCTACGTGCATTTGAACTGGGCGCCTTTTAGAAGGCCATCTGTAATGGCTGACATCTTTTAAATATAGCTCCAGAGAGTTGACTTGAGGGGAAGATTTAAAAATTAATTTTTAATGTAAACTTCTAAAGTTTAATATCATATTTTAAATGTAAATTTTCAAGCAAGTCTAAGGACTCTATTCAAATCCCCGCTGGGAAAGATGTAACTTAGGGAATAAAGAGTTTTCACCCTTTTTAATTCCCTTTCAACTTGGTATGGGGGTGACTATGATTTTCTAAACCTTTAAATTCAACTCTATTTTGAACTTAATATTTTCGCTATCTAGTCACCCTCCGTAGTATAGGCTTAGCCTCTGTAATATCAGGCCATAAGCCCAGATAGGACCTTAAGAGTTCTTCAAACTATATTTCAAAAGAAGTGCAAATGTTTCACATCCTAGCATTTTGTTCACAGCCGATTTCTTAAACCTTTTCTTTTGACCACTAAGGCCACTTAGAATGGGCACTTAGTGCCTCTGTTTAAAATGTCAAAGTGTCATTAATTGTGAATCAGACTATCGAGCAGAAAAGACAGAAAAACTGTTTTCAAAGTGGTTTAATGTCAAATATGGATTAGAAACTTGTGCTTTAGAGAGGCTGGAACGTTGTTAATTTTGGAGCTCAGTCTCCTAGAGTGTAGTTAAGTGGAGCAAAAGTGCTCTTTGAAATAGTGTAACGTTTGAGCTACACAACTCATCTCTTTGAATTCCTTGTGCTAACAATTTTCTCTGTGGTACCTGATTGTTTTAGGACGTCAAATCATTATTGATATAAGAGCTGACGAGATCATCGTAATCCCATTTAACTGTTATTTATCGTTCATCAAAGATTCAAGTTAAAAAAAAAGGAAAACCGAGCTCAATAGCTGCAGTCGTTTAAGTGCGGCCAGTGTCCAGTATTCGGGAGATAGTAGGTTCGAACCCCACTGTCGGCAGCCCTGAAAATGGTTGTCCGTGGTTTCCCATTTTCACACCAGGCAAATGCTGTGGCTGTACCTTAATTAAGGCCACGGCCGCTTCCTTCCCACTCCCAGCCCTTCCCTATCCCATCGTCGCCATAAGACCTATCTGTGTCGGTGCGACGTAAAGCAACTAGCAAAAAAAAAAAAAAGGAAAGAAATAAAATTTCAGAATTTTTCAGAGTTTTTTCAATTATGTTCTCATCTTTTCTCTGTCCACCCATTCAAGCTCGCACCTCTTTACACCTCTGCAATCCACGAAATTACCGTAATAATAATAATAATAATAATAATAATAATAATAATAATAATAATAACCACCTCTGTGGTGTGGCAGTTAGTTTGATCAGCTTCCATCTCCGGAGGGCCGGGTTCGATCCCTGCTTCTGTCACGTAGTCTGAAAAGTGGTACGAGGACTGGAACGGGGTCCACTTAGCCTCGGGAGTTCAACTGAGTAGAGAGGGTTAGATTACCACCTCAGCCATCCTCGAAGTGATTTTCCGTGGTTTCGCACTTCTTCTCCGGGCAAATGCCGGAATGGTACCTAATTTAAGGCCACGGGCTCTTCCTTGCCTCTTCCTTGTCTATCCCTTCCAATCTTCCCATCGTTGACACGACCTCTGCTCAGCATAACAAGTGAACTCGCCTGAGCGAGCTACTGGTCTAACTCCCCAGTTGTATCCCCGATCAAATGTTTCACGATCCAAACATTACCCTTGACGCTGTAGAGGTGAAATTCCACGCTGTATTCTTTTGTAACTTTGTGCAGCTCAGACACATAATTATGTATGTAATCAATGTAAAGTGTCGTACTGTTTATGTTTTTCGAGTCATATATATGTACATATCACGTCTTCGTACATAGGCATATTGCGTATATATTTATATTAAGTTCCTACATGCTGCTTTTACGTGTATTATGCCCATGTTAAATGTCTGTTTAAGCTTTCTATGGTTGTTGATTAAATAAAACCCTTAGCCAAAAGACCCCCTTTCATTCTCAGTAAAACATAACGCCCTTTTTCTATCCCCGCCGGGCTGAGTGGCTCAGACGGTTAAGGCGCTGGCCCTCTAACCCCAACTTGGCAGGTTCGATCCTGGCTCAGTCCGGTGGTATTTGAAGGTGCTCAAATACAACAGCCCCGTGTCGGTAGATTTACTGGCACGTTAAAGAACTCCTGCGGGACTAAATTCCGGCACCTCGGCGTCTCCGAAGACCTTAAAAAGTAGTTAGTGGGACGTAAAGCAAATAACATTATTATTATTATTATTATTATTATTATTATTATTATTATTATTATTATTATTATTATTATTATTCTATCCCCGATTCTCCCCCCTCCCTCCCTCCCTTTCGCCCTCCCCCAAACACACACACAAAAATCCCGATCTCCTGGCCAGAGAAAGCGTATAGCCTACTCCTCTCCGTCAGGGAGGACAATGAGATGTTCATTAGCAGTAGCGCGTGTAGATAATTAGTTGTATGTACTTTCCCACCCACTTTACAACCAACTTTCCTAGATGATTATTTATTTATCAGATGGAAAGCACGTACAACGGGATAACTATCTGACGGCTCAAAACCTTAGTTGAGCACTAAAAAATCAGTTTTGTATGCGGACAAGTCCATGTGCTGCAGCGTGAGTGAAAGGGAAGGGATGTTCACTTCGCTAGTTGCTACAGGAGTGTTCACATCGGCTGTTCGTAACTGAATGTTCTGGGGCCTGTTCCACGAACGAACTTTGCAACTTTTCAACTTTGCACTTTTTACTTTTCAATTCCTGAAAAGTGCAAAGTCTTTCTGTTCCACCATGAACTAGGCTGTACTTTTCAATTTCTTCGCAAAATGAAAAGTCTTTGCGAATGAGTGATCCGATCGAGTTTATTCCATGAGCAAACTGTATAGGCCTAATACTCTATGGTTTTAATGCTTTACTTTTGTCAAGGAGAAACGTGACATCCTTTTTTGACAACTTTAAAGATAACCTCTCAAATGATGACACACAACAATGTAAACGAGAGTACCGTCAACACATATACACACAGGACATTCACCCTTCATTAGAAATCCCGTCGCTATATTAAGCGGATTATCAGGCCAACGTACTGTTAGGAAATATTACATCTACTATAACATCTACGACTTTGGTAACAGTTCTGCAAATAATTGATTTTGATGTCCCATGCATTGCTGTTACACAGTACAGCTGGGCACCATTTACTAAAAAATGTAAACATATAAGAATTTGTACATTTTTGGGAAGGAATTTACTTCTTTATGTTTCAATAAATGACCGATCATTTCTAGAATATAGTCAGCCTCTATTGGGATAATACGAAATCACTCGCGATATTACGTCGAAGTGAGGTTATGAAAATTAATCCTGTCTTTGGACGTTCTATTATTGGATTCTGCATCACTGTCCTCACTTGATGCTAGCAAAAGCTCACGTCGTAACGTGTTTATATCACTAAACCAAATTCTACGCCGAGAAACTAATGTACATACTTGTTAATTAACATATGAAAAGGGAATCATCTCTTTGCAAGATTTATGAAAACTTTTCACTTCATTTCTTTGCACTTTGCATTTCTGTACCAATGAAGGAACATAACAGGCTTGAAAAGTGAAAAGATTTCTAACTTTTCACTTTTCACTTTTCACTTTGCAAGCTAAATCTGAAAAGCGATGGTGGAACAAAATCTGAACTGAAAAGTGCAAAGTGCAAAGTGAAAAGTTGCAAAGTTCGTTCGTGGAATAAGCCCCTGGTCCACACTTCTCCTTCCGTTGTCAGAAGGCCATCAGAAGACTACGTTAGCGTGACAGGCTTCATTTGCTCCCAGTAGCTCAGCAGTAAATACCCCCTCCACTATCTGCCTTCTCCTCCATTCCCCTCCAAGATCTTGGCATCGCACAGGTTTGTGTCATAAGATATTAATCGCCCTCTATCTGAGTTTTTGGATTGTTTTAGTATAAGAGTGTTAGCAAAATAAACGAAGGGCTATCAGGGGCGTGGAAACGAACAACTCCCTAGGCCACTTCCGTGATCGTAAAAAATAAAGAGTTGACCGAGGGAGGTCTGATAGCAAAGGTAGAACTTACACTGCATGAAGTAGTCATCGCCAAAGGTCATAAAATGATCGAAGCACAGCAGCGAATGAAGAATGAGTCACTCCATCTAAACTAATAGTGTTCTTTAACTTTCTTCTTTTACAATCTGGTTTAAGTCGCACTGACACAGATAGATCTTACGGCGATGAGGACTAGGAGTGGGAAGTAAGCGACCGTGGCATTAAATAACGGACAGGCCCTGGCGCGAAAATTGGAAATCACGGAAAATCATTCTCTGGGCTGCCGACAGTGAGGTTCGAACCCAATTTATCCCGAATTTAAGCTGATAGCTACGTGATCCAAACCTCTCAACCACTTGCTCGGTGTTTCTTTATGTTACTAGTTCTACGTCCAATCATTACTTTATTTATTTATTTATTTATTTATTTATTTATTTATTTATTTATTTACCGCAGTTAGCCGGATGTAGATAAGGCAATGAAGCCTTCTCTTAACCAAGATTAATAAATATATAGAACTAATACAATTTACAAAAAGTGGGAAATAATAAAAAATTAACATATAAATTAATTTCAACTGTATTAGGAATTTGATATTATTATTATTATTATTATTATTATTATTATTATTATTATTATTATTATTATTATTATTATTATTATTATTATTATTATTATTATTATAAATGATTCCGACGGAGTGGCCGTGCGAGTTAACGTGCTACGGCTATAGAGCCAAGCTCTACATTCGAAATCCACCGTCGGCGGTGAGAATGGTATCCTGATGTTTCCCATTTTCACTTCCAGGAAAATGCCGGAACAGTTCCAATTCAACAACTCCGATCATTAGGTATTGGTAACCCCCCCGAACGTCACGATGTACCCGAAATCCCTCTCGATGAGCTAAACAATCACTTTGTCAGGGAAGTCCAAGAAACAGAACAATAATCCATGCAAAAATACTATCAATTGTTTGTTAAGCAACAACCACTGGATCGCCCAACATTCGAATTCCGGACGGTTAGAGTGTCCGAAGTAAATAAGGAGACACTCTCGATTGAGTCTCCAGCTGTGGGAGCCAATGTCAATCCTATCTCCTACATTACCAATATCACTGGTATAATTTTGCCAGCAATAACAAATATACACTGACTGACAGAGCAAATGCAACACCAAGAAGGAGTGGTCAGAACTTTATGCCAATTGCAGGGTAGACTGACGTCACTGAGATATGCTCATGATGTGAAATGCGCCGCTGTGCTGCGCACGTAGCGAACGATAAATGGGACACGGCGTTGGCGAATGGCCCACTTCGTACCGTGATTTCTCAGCCGACAGTCATTGTAGAACGTGTTGTCGTGTGCCACAGGACACGTGTATAGCTAAGAATGCCAGGCCGCCGTCAACGGAGGCATTTCCAGCAGACAGACGACTTTACGAGGGGTATGGTGATCGGGCTGAGAAGGGCAGGTTGGTCGCTTCGTCAAATCGCAGCCGATACCCATAGGGATGTGTCCACGGTGCAGCGCCTGTGGCGAAGATGGTTGGCGCAGGGACATGTGGCACGTGCGAGGGGGCGAGGGGTCCAGGCGCAGCCCGAGTGACGTCAGCACGCGAGGATCGGCGCATCCGCCGCCAAGCGGTGGCAGCCCCGCACGCCACGTCAACCGCCATTCTTCAGCATGTGCAAGACACCCTGGCTGTTCCAATATCGACCAGAACAATTTCCCGTCGATTGGTTGAAGGAGGCCTGCACTCCCGCCGTCCGCTCAGAAGACTACCATTCACTCCACAGCATAGACGTGCACGCCTGGCATGGTGCCGGGCTAGAGCGACTTGGATGAGGGAATGGCGGAACGTCGTGTTCTCCGATGAGTCACGCTTCTGTTCTGTCAGTGATAGTCACCGCAGACGAGTGTGGCGTCGGCGTGGAGAAAGGTCAAATCCGGCAGTAACTGTGGAGCGCCCTACCGCTAGACAACGCGGCATCATGGTTTGGGGCGCTATTGCGTATGATTCCACGTCACCTCTAGTGCGTATTCAAGGCACGTTAAATGCCCACCGCTACGTGCAGCATGTGCTGCGGCCGGTGGCACTCCCGTACCTTCAGGGCTGCCCAATGCTCTGTTTCAGCAGGATAATGCCCGCCCACACACTGCTCGCATCTCCCAACAGGCTCTACGAGGTGTACAGATGCTTCCGTGGCCAGCGTACTCTCCGGATCTCTCACCAATCGAACACGTGTGGGATCTCATTGGACGCCGTTTGCAAACTCTGCCCCAGCCTCGTACGGACGACCAACTGTGGCAAATGGTTGACAGAGAATGGAGAACCATCCCTCAGGACACCATCCGCACTCTTATTGACTCTGTACCTCGACGTGTTTCTGCGTGCATCGCCGCTCGCGGTGGTCCTACATCCTACTGAGTCGATGCCGTGCGCATTGTGTAACCTGCATATCGGTGTGAAATAAACATCAATTATTCTTCCGTGCCGACTCTGTTTTTTCCCCAACTTTCATCCCTTTCGAACCACTCCTCCTTGGTGTTGCATTGTCACTGCCAGTCAGTGTATTTCACGCCTATCCCAACACTGGTTATTTTCTAGCTAAATGGAAAGATGCCCTTATCATTCCCATTCCAAAGAAGTCTCCTGCAAAAGACATTGAAACATATATACGTTTCAATTTATTATTTACAACACTATGGCATAATTTTATTCAAGCGCTCAATATATTCGCGGGGAATGAAGGAAGGAACACTGGATGACCGTGCCTTAGGCTGGGAGAACCCCGCAGCGCTCCGGTAGGAACGAATTCCTCTAGTTGGACCTGAGCCGTGAACAACAAACTTTGGTAGGGGTGAGATTTGAACGAGGTTGACAAACTTCTCTTTTTGAGAGCTGGAATCATCCGAATTATAATCAATCCGTCACTAAGCTGAATTCTACAGATCTGACACCACACGTACCTAAGATTAAAATTATAGTTAAGATTATAATTATAGAGTAACTGGAGCTGATAAAAATATTTTAAGCTAAACGAAGTTATATACGTATTAACGGGAGCAGACGTTAGCATTTGGCGAGCTCTCACAGAGGAAGAGGTTTTGTATGGAGGTACTTTCCCTTGGAGCCCGAGACCTTGTGAAACTATAAAAGCTGAGTAGTCAAGAGAAGCGCTTTCCTATTGCATTTTGAACGGCGAGAGTGACGTGTCGTGACCGCGAGCAGATGAGACAATAAGTTTGTGAAGTTTATGTTAGACTTGAACTAAAATCGTTGTGATTTAGCTCACGAGAGCTAGTGACGGTCTGTATATATAAAGAACATACGGCGCGTACGCGAAGTGTGCGATCAACGTGTGCGATTCGTTAATAAATAACCGCTGACAAGGACAGACAGCAACTGGGCCCAGTTCCCTTAATTTAGTGCCGCGTAGATCGGACTAATATCTAAGCGGAGGCTATAGTTAATTGTTAGCCAATACTAAGGTTGTGATCGTACATTCGAGCACACTAAGCGGAGAAGTAGCTGGTGCTAATTTAATTCAACAGTTCCAGATACAGGCCAACATCAAGAAAACAGCAGCGATGAACTACCCAGGAGTCGACAAGAGGACCTCCATGCCTGTGCCGTGTGTTGTAATCATGGGCTAATCCCGCCTGACAAAGTGGCATGTGATTCGCCGCTGATGGAGAGGTTGCCGCCAACTTAAGTCCTTTTGCTCTGTAAGCATGTGAAGTGGTAGCTGTATTCACTAGGAAAGGCCATTTTAAATACGTAAATTAACTTTTAAATGTAAGCCAGACTGGCATTGGAATTGCTATTTCAGTAAATTTAAATACGTTTAGGGCTGCATGCATGCTAAATCACCGAGCTGTGTATTGCAAATATTTAGATAGGAAATAAGGGAAAGAATACGTTAGATGTAGATGTGTGTTACTGTTATTTGTGTTTTATTCCAGTTTATGTTAAGAGAAAGTTGTATGGGTAGATACTTCGCGAAAATACTACTGGATTGTACGCCACCAGTATCGAAACGGGAGAGCGCATTAGACTGGAGCCAGTGTAGGCTAGGATGTTATGTTTCATGATGCATCCATTTAGGCTGTGAGAAGGCGTAAGGTGAGATTTTTCAACGTCGAAAGTAGAGTAGTGTCTTTAACTGTGGTGGCGGGAAAATTCATGGATATGTACCGGTCGTCGAACCGAGGTTTATTTATATGTGAGGCTAGAGAATTGCCTGTGAATATTTACTTGGGCTGAGATGCTAAGACATAGGCTATGACCGGGCGAGTTGGCCGTGCGCATAGAGGCGCGCGGCTGTGAGCTTGCATCCGGGAGATAGTAGGTTCGAATCCCACTATCGGCAGCCCTGAAGATGGTTTTCCGTGGTTTCCCATTTTCACACCAGGCAAATGCTGGGGCTGTACCTTAATTAAGGCCACGGCCGCTTCCTTCCAACTCCTAGGCCTTACCTATCCCATCGTCGCCAGGAGACCTATCTGTGTCGGTGCGACGTAAAGCCCCTAGCAAAAAAAATAGGCTATGAAAGCCGTGATGCTATATTTGGAGCTGTAATGTTGATGAGACAATGAACCGGCCTGTTAAATGTGAAATTATGTAAGGCTGTCAGTCGTTTTGTGTGCTTACTTGTAGCAATGAGAATGTCGTCAAGGCCGGATGTGCCATTCATTCTTTCCCCAGGTAGCTGGCGACCCTCTACTCATCTGTATGCTGGTCAGAGAGGGGTAGTGAAGTTTTATAGTCATGTTACGTTTGTGAATCACCCAGCCACGAACATCCTAGTTTGTTTATTTCTGTCACCCATCAGCTCAAAAGGCAGAAGTATTGAGTCAGCAGTATGTAAAGTTTGTTGGT
Source organism: Anabrus simplex (assembly GCF_040414725.1). Lineage (NCBI taxonomy): Eukaryota > Metazoa > Arthropoda > Insecta > Orthoptera > Tettigoniidae > Anabrus > Anabrus simplex. The sequence continues at coordinate 60,621,500 of NC_090265.1, read as the reverse complement.
TACAAGGATAATGTCCAGATAGAGGAGGTGACTAATGCTAAAGAATTATTAACATTCACATATGATAACAATGGCATTTACAATACGATACAAAAGTTGGAAACTAGAAAAGCGGCTGGAATTGATAACATTTCTGGGGATATACTAAAGACAATGGGTTGGGATATAGTACCAAATCTGAAGTACTTATTTGATTATTGTTTGTGTGAAGGAGTTATACCGAATGCATGGAGAGTTGCTATAGTAGCACCTATGTACAAAGGAAAGGGTGATAGATATAAAGCTGAAAATTCCAGGCCAGTAAGTTTGACATGCATTGCATGTAAGCTTTGGGAAGGCATTCTTTCTGATTATATTAGACATGTTTGCAAAATTAATAACTCGTTCGATAGAAGGCATTTCGGGTTTCGGAAAGGTTATTCCGCTGAAGCTCAACTTGTAATATTCCAGCAAGATATAGCAGATATCTTGGATTCAGAAGGTTAAATGGATGACCTGTCTAAAGCATTTGATAGGATGGATCATGGGAGACTACTGGCAAAAATAAGTGCAACTGGACTAGACAAAAGAGTGACTGAATGGGTGGCTATATTCCTAGAAAACAGGACTCAGAGAATTAGAGTAGACGAAGCTTTATCTGACCCTGTAATAATTAACAGGGGAATTCCTCAAGGCAGTATTATTGGACCTTTATGTTTTCTTAAACACATATCAATCATATGTGTAAAGAAGTGGAATCAGAAATAAGGCTTTTCGCAGGTAATGTTATTCTGTACAGTGTAATAAATATGATACAAGATTGTGAGCAACTGCAGAATGACCTAGATAATGTTGTAAAATGTAAAATGGATGATAAACGGGGTTTAAGGTTGTGAGTTTCAAAAATAGGAGAAGTCCTCTCACTGTAAGTATCTAGGTGTTAATATAAAGAAATATCTTCATTGGGGTGATCACATAACTGGGATTGTAAATAAATTGTACAGATTTCTGCACATGGTTATGAGGGTATATAGAGGTTGTAGAAAAGATGTAAAAAAGAGGGCATATAAATCTCTTATAAGACCCCAACCAGAGTATGGTTCCAGTGTATGGGACCCTCACCAGGATTACTTGATTCAAGAACTGGAAAAATCCAAAGAAAAGCAACTCGATTTGTTCCGTGTGATTTCCGACAAAAGAGTAGCGTTACAAAAATGTTGCAAAGTTTGAGCTGGGAAGGCTTGGGAGAAAGAAGAAGAGCTGCTCGTCTATTGGTATGTTCCGAGCTGTCAGTGGAGAGATGATATGGAATGACATTAGTAGACGAATACGTTTGAGTGGTGTCTTTAAACGTAGGAAAGATCACAATATGAAGATAAAGTTGGAATTCAAGAGGACAAATTAGGGCAAATATTAATTTATAGGAAGGAGAGTTAGGGATTGTAACAATTTACCAAGAGAGATGTTCAATAAATACCCAATTTCTTTGAAATCATTTAAGAAATGGCTAGGAAAACAACAGATAGGGAATCTGCCACCTGGGCAACTGTCCTAAATGCAGATCAGTTTTGATTGATTGATTGATTGATTGATTGATTGATTGATTGATTGATTGATTGATTGATTGATTGATTGATTGATTGATTGATTGATTGATTGATTGATTGATTGATTGATTGATTGATTGATTGATTGATTGATTGATTTCCATGACGTGTTACATGCTACTACTATGCTGTATCTACATGAGATATGTGACGTCCAGTGTCCTGATATGTTGGGTTCTTGATCCGCCAGCTCGATCAATTTTAGTGTAAATAAGTTGTGCGTTTTATTTTCCAGGTTTTGTTTATTTTCGTGTTGTGATTTTGTATTCTGTGACCAGTGTGTTATTTCTTTGTTGTAATATTGTCATTTGTTCGATAATGGGGATTCTTAGCCCGATGGCCATTCTTGGGGAGAGAGGTTCTGACCTCATCTCTGATCATGGGTTCGGACCCATAAAGTCGAATCTATGACAATTTTGGAGTGGGTGATTCAGATGCAGTCCTGAACAAGTATTTTATATGTTTGTGTCTGAGTGTTCGGAATATGTATGTAATTTAGGCCATTACTAGTGGATCGGGTATTACTGTCGCATATCATGAACGCTTTAGTAAATCGAGCCTTCGGGCAAAGAACGACAGATTTAACAAAGCGCGCAACCACATTATGTAATTTTTTCCATATTCTATTCCATGTAAGGTAAGGGTTATTCTGCCCGAAGGCAGGTCCGAAACTCCGCAGAGGTGTACCTGAGCCGGAGTTTACGTGCGGTAGGGTGGCCAGTTCCTTTCCGCTCCTCCATTCCCTTACCCCCCACCAACAGCGCGTGGCAACCCATCCATCTCCTGACCACGCCCAATGTTGCTTAACTTCGGAGATCTCACGGGATCCGGTGTTTCAACATTGCTACGGTCGTTGGCCTATTCCATGTGAAACTCACTTAATATCTGGAGTTCGTTACCCGCATCGTTTGTAAACGATTTGTTTGATAATTGTAATTTATGTCAAAATCGAGTGATTTTCTTTGTTTGACACAACCAGCGTTCGGTTGTTTTATTTGATTTTTTTGTTTATTATGTTTTTTTAAATGTTTTTCGTACAATAAATCCATTTTAACCGATTTATCGAGTTCTCATTCTCTATATATATTTTTTATTTGCTATTGACCCTATTCGGACGCACTACGTGCTTCTACCCCTGAGCTAGGCCGAAATTAGGACAGGATAGGGTACAACGTAGCAGACTTCTATCCTGTATCCATACATTCAGCTTTTTCTAAAGCCCTAGAAAAACTAATATACAGACAACTGGTACAATGTTTGGAAAAGTATTCATTGTTTTATCCCCTTCAATCGAGTTTTATGAAAGGACACAACACTGCGACAGCCCTAGTTAGAATTACGTATGACATCAGAAAAGCCAGGGACGACAGAAAATTGACACTTCTAACTCTCCTAGACTTCAGCAGCGCATTTGACAGTTAATATTGAGATCTTTCTTTCTTTCTTTCTTTCTTTCTTTCTTTCTTTCTTTCTTTCTTTCTTTCTTAATCTGCTTATCCTCCAGGGTTGGTTTTTCCCTCGGACTCAGCGAGGGATCCCATCTCTACCCTCAAGGGCAGTGTCTTGGAGCGTCAGACATTGGGTCGGGGGATGAAACTGAGGAGAATGACCAGTACCTCGCCCAGGCAGCTTCACCAGCTATGCTGAACAGGGGCCTAGGTGGGGGAGGGAAGATTGGAAGGGATAGACAAGGAAGAGCGAAGGAAGCGGCCGTGGCCTTAAGTTAGGTACCATCCCGGCATTTTCCTGGAGGAGAAGTGGGAAACCACGGAAAACCACTTCCAGGATGACTGAGGTGGGAATCGAACCCACCCCTACTCAGTGGACCTCCCAAGGCTGAGTGGACCCCGTTCCAACCCTCGTACCACTTTTAAAATTTCGTGGCAGAGCCTGGAATCGAACCCGGGCCGCCGGGGTAATATTGGCATCTTATTAGCTAAACTGCAAGGACTTCCTCATTTCCACTGCAGTAGGACTGTTCAACTCATACCTCACAAACAGACGTCAGCGTGTAGTGTTATTGTAGACTAGAAAACATCAGTGTGGAAGAGTAAAATTACAGGCGTCACACAGGGTTCTGTACTTGGACCTCTGCTATTTATTCATTATATTAATGGTATCGTTGCCGTTCCCGTGGTGTAGAGGTAGCGTACCTGCCTCTCGCCCGGAGGCCCCGGGTTCGATTCCCGGCCAGGTCAGGGATTTTTCTCTCGACCTGAGGGCTGGTTCGAGGTCCACTCAGCCTACGTGATTAGAATTGAGGAGCTAACTGACGGTGAGATGGCGGCCCCAGTCTCGAAAGACCAGAATAACGGCCGAGAGGATGTGTTGTGCTGAACACACGGCCCCTAGTAATCTGCAGGCCTTCGGGCTGAGCAACTGTCGCTGGGCAGGCCAAAGCCCTTTCAAGGATGTTAAGTTCCGTGGGGGTTAATGGTATCGTTAATCATTTACAAAACTGTACCCACCACCTCTAAGTAGATGGCCTACTAGTGAAGACGCAGACTATAATTATAGGATAGGCAAGAACTAAAGCTATACTAAAAGACGACCTCCTCCCCCACTCATGATCAACGGCGTGGTAATACCACTGAAAGTCTGTGAAAAGCCGTGAGGTCATTATAAATTAATCCTTAGACTGGATTGAACAAATAACTGATAACTGCAGGAAAGTATACGCTCTGATTCACCTGTTCAAAAGCCATCCGTCGCTTCTTCCATGCACTATGAAAATAAGATTGATTGAGACGTTCATGTTACTCAACTATTGTCATGCTGTATTGGTTGAAGCTACTGACGAAACTGCAGAAAGTAATGAACTCTTGCTTCCGTTGTATATTTACATTGAAATATACCACACATGTCACCCCCTATTACTAGACACTCGGCTGGTTAAAAATTAAGAAAATCTGATGTTTACACAATGCTACACTCTTTCTCCAACTTTCATATGAAGCAACCCCGCGGTATCTTACCTCAGATCTTAGCTACCTCTCCTCCACTCATCGATATTACACTCGATCTAGCTCGTCTCTTACTGTACCATAAACAGTACTTCAGTGTATAACCATTCATTCCAAGTGTCTGGTGCCAGGCTATGGAATACTCTCCCGTTGAGAGTTAGAAACTGCACGACATTAGCCTGTTTTAAAATATATTGCCGTGATTTCCTCCTAATTGCGTAGCCAAGTTGTGTGAGTTCATGGGTGAATATGAGAAAATGGCGTAGTATTTCAGTGAAATGAAAATCCTCAGCCTGTTTCCAGCCATTCGACTGGGTCAAGAATGAAATGAATGAAGCCCCATCTAGCGGCGAGGAGAGGAATTGTGCCGGCTGCCAAAGACTGTCACACTCCTCTGGGGCAATGCTTAATGACTGACAGATGAAATGATAGTGGAGAGTGCTGTTGTAATGAAAGACGGCAGGGAAAACCGGAGTACCGGGTGTAAACCTGCCCCACCTCCGCTTTGTCCAGCACAAATCTCACATGCAGTGACCAGGAACCCAGCCATGAGAGGCCGACACTCTGCCGTCTGAGTCACGGAGGCAGTACTTAAGTATTTATATAAATGTACTAAATTAGTGGTTTCCATTTTCACACCACACAAATGCTGGGGCTGTACCTTAGTTAAGGCCATGGCCGCTTCCTTCTCAATCCTAGCCCTTCCCTACCCCATCGTCCCCGTAAGACATATCTGCGTCGGTGCGACATAAAGCAACTTGTAAATAAAATAAAAAAAGTCTGAAGAAGGCCACTTGTAAAAACATAAATAAATAAATAAATAAATAAATAAATAAATAAATAAATAAATAAATAAATAAATAAATAAATAAATACATGGAGAGACCGACACAATCTCGAACAGGTATACTTTACATGCTCTGCCCATGATAGATCTTCGTCAAACACAACACCAAAATTCATTTATATTTTCCTCAGTGCAGTTCTTGTGCCATCCAACACGTCAGATGCTAGAATTTTGTCCCCCAGGAGTCCTTTTACGTTCCGGTAAATCTTTCGATGTCCGCATCTGTGGTGTAGTGGTTAGTGTGATTTGTTGCCATCCCCGGAGGACCGGGTTTGATTCCCGTCTCCACCACGACTTTTGAAAAGTGGTACGAGGGATGGAACTGGGTCCACTCAGCCTCGCGAGGTCAACTGAGTAGCGGAGGGTTCGAATACCTCATCATCCATCCACGAAGCGGTTTTCCCTGGTTTACCACTTCTCCTTTAGACAAATGCTGGGATGGTACCTAACTTAAGGCCATGGCCGGTTCCTTCCCTCTTCCTTTTTTGTTAATTGCTTTACGTCACACCGACACAGATAGGTCTTATGGCGACGATGGGACAGGAAAGGCCTAGGAATGGGAAGGAAGTGGCCGTGGCCTTAATTAAGGTACAGCCCCAGCATTTGCCTGATGTGAAAATGGGAAACCACGGAAAACCATCTTCAGGGCTGCCGACAGTGGGGTTCGAACTTACTATCTCTCGGATGCGAACAGCTGAGCGCTCCTAACCGCACGGCCAACTCCTTCCCTCTTCCGTGTCTATTCCTTTTTTTGCTAGGCGCTTTACGTCGCACCGACACAGATAGGTCTTATGGCGACGATGGGATAGGAAATGCCTAGGAGTTGGAAGGAAGCGGCCGTAGCCTTATTTAAGGTACAGCCCCAGCATTTGCCTGGTGTGAAAATGGGAAACCACGGAAAACCATCTTCAGGGCTGCCGACAGTGGGATTCGAACCTACTATCTCCCGGATGCAAGCTCACAGCCGCGCGCCTCTACGCGCACGGCCAACTAGCCCGGTGTCTATTCCTTCCAATCTTCGCATCCCCCTACGAGGCCCCTGTTCAGCATAGCAGGTGAGGCCACCTGGGCAAGGTACTGGTTCCCCTCAACAGTTTTATCTCCCGACCCACGTTCCAGGACGCTGTGATTGACGCGGTAGAGGGGGGATCCCTCGGTGAGTCCGAGGGAAAAACCAACACTGGAGTGTAAATGGATTCAGAAAGAGAGAAAATCTTCTGACATTAGGCTGGAGTATTTGAGCTACTTCAAACACCGCCGGAATGAGGCAAGATCGAACCTGTCAATTTAGTGTCAGAAGGCAAGCGCTCTACCGTATGAGCTACTCAACCCGGAAACTCGTTGAGGTTTTCTTGATCTCGAAGTGGAATGGGTTCCTCAACAGCGTGTACAAAGTGCTCTTGAGCACTTCGATACTTTCCACGCATGAAAGTGGCACCAAAAGAAAACTCACCTGTGACAGAAGTCCCAAATATGTGCAGTATCCAAGGCCTGTATGTGGTCGAAGACCAAAAATACCATCTGGAGGTCTCCATTTTTCAACACGTTGTCCATTGACCGCAGCAATATGACTCAAAATCGTAAATCCACATACTGCGACACTCAGTGCGATATGTACAGCCAACATGGATTTGTAGAAACAGAAACAGAAGATTCTGAACGTTAGTACACCTGCACACACAGAAATTATGTTTTAATTATACGTTTAGTACTCAGCACAAAGGCTGGTTGGATCCTCAGCATATCAGCTGTTATCGATAGCCTAGGGGGCACTGAATAACTGTACTAGGGAAATGAGGAGCAACGTAGTTTCCCGTTGCTTTCACCACTGATCTAAGGTATGTTATTACTTATTACACATCTGCCTGCCAAAACCACTGAAACACACATACACCAATCAACTCTAAAAGCGACAATATCAGACCTGTCATAAATAAAACAACCATTGTGAGTTGTCCCCTATGGGTGGGGGCAGTAGAACAACACCCACGGTATCCCGTGCCTGTAGTAAGAGGCGACCAAAAGGGCCTCCAGCAAGCTCACAGCTGCGCGACCCTAACCGCAAGGCCAACTCGCTCGGTAAGCAGTGTGTGTTGAAGTGACTGCATTAACGGATAAATTCACGGACGTGAAATATTGATAATAATATTAATAATATTTCACTCGAAACAAAGTTTCCTAATAAGAAGGCAACGCCACCGCGCGAAACTCTCTCTGAAACATAACATTGGGCACTTATTATATAAAGGGTGGTCAGCAACAACGTGAACCGAGTATATGAACGTTAGAGTGTTGGTCATACTGATAAGTAACTTGAAAAAATTACGTCGACATCTCGCGCCATTGTCATTTTATCAGCTGCTGAAGTTAGCCAATCCGACCACTTCGCGGGCGAATTCAAATGGGTTTTACGAGGCGGTGTTGCTAAATCTGCACGTGGCTTGGTCGGGCTTGAGAGCCATGCCGAGAAATGAACATCAAAGACTAACACACCGCGGGGTTCAGCCAATGGCACCGTAGCATGCTTGCTATGGGGCGAGCTTGTAAGCAGGGAGGTCCTTGTTCATCGAAATATCTCGTGGCTAGAAATATTCATTTCAGACAAGAAATCAGTACATCTCTCAGAACCACCCAGTACCTGCTTACACACTCTCTCGCATTAGTCACATCCATCTGAAGAGTGAGGGGAGGTGGAGAAAACGAAGTACAAGTATATCTAGCATAAAAGAAACACACGCGGAGGGGAAGGTACTTGTTTCCCCGTCTGCCCACACGTCCCACTGGCTCGACAATGAAGGGAGAGGGGAATGAAGAGAGGAACCTCATGGCTTCTTCAGGGCAACAGACGTAATGTGTATGTCAACTCGGTAAGAAAGAATGGCCCTTATTTTCGTCAATATAGGCCCTGTTAAATACTACTACTACTACCACTAATAATGATAATAATAATTGTTGTTGTTATCGTCAAAAAACAAAGTAAAATAACCTGGCGTTAAATAAGTATGATTATCAGAGACGCAAGGGCGTTTGGGAAACCGTTCCTATGAAGTTATTGTCAGCGCTGATCAAACAATTAAATGCCATATATTGGGGTATGATTACATCGTGCACACTTCATCGCAATTAAATTACAGTTAATTACTTGTTTTCCTTGATTAGGAAAAGCTAGTATAGCCAGAATGTTTAACCATAGAAACGTCTTAGTCAGTTCCCGAAAAAATGGAGTTGGGAGTAACATCGCAAGCCACACCTCCTGGAAGACGAACACATGTGACGTTGCCTTGGATACTTCTCCTTCATCCTCAGGGTTGGCCAAAACCTTCGCCCAAACGTTACCTGTTTCCTCTTCCACTCGGAATTCTTGTGATCGCGATTGTTCAAGTCCCTTCACTGGAGAAGTTTATTCCTCCTATTGGCTCTCTCAAGCCGGTGCAGGTATATCAACATCGCCTCGCAAAGCCCAACTGAAAGTGCCCGCGGAGCGATCTGATTGGCTAACTTCAGCAGCTGATGAAATTACAAAGGCGCGAGATATAGACGTTTTTCTTTTCAAATTACGCATCAGTATGACCAACGCTATAACGCTCATATACCCGATTCACGCGGTTTCTAACCATCCTGTATAGTGATGCCTTTGAAACTGAGAGAAGTACGGTGTTCGAAGTCCGGCTCGACTAATATGATAAACTTTTGATGCGGGTTATTTTCGGAACTGTAACCGCGCACTGAGCCAGTAACGAGTCGTCGTCTTTTCGACGCCGACCGTAACAACATCAAAGGTGGAGAAGACACCAATAGAATGTGGAACTCTCGTCGCTGGATCGTGGTTTTTTTCTGAGGACTTCAACAGTTAAAGTTCCAGTGGTGTCTAATGCGTCCAGAGCTACCACCAACAGAGATCGGATGAGTATCTGTTTTAAAATATTTTTGTAATAGACTGCTGTGCCTTTCAGCGTTCAGTCTGCAAGTCTATGTTAATTAAGTGCCTCCACAATCCTCTATTTACAACGTCAAGAACTAGTGTTTACAGTGCACTATGTCTTCTGGTATGGGCTAGAACAAATTTGATACTTTCATTGGCCTGTCTCAGTCTTATCCTTGGCTTTGACAATATGAAAGTGATTGGGGTATGAGTGAGCTGGTAATGCCATCCCTTATGCAGCCAGTCCCTGTTATGAATGGTGTGAAAATGTTGCTCATAGGGTCAATTGGCGGGTGGATTTCAGTGGGCTTGTCAGACTGAGATGTAATAGCAACTTCTGGCTGAGTGAGAAAAGCAACAGAAAACTACATCACTCCTCATTTCGCTAGTACGCCTCTTCAGTGGCGCCTAGGCCTCCTATAACGACTGATGGTGGAGCTGTTGAGGTCCAAACCAGCCTCCGGGCTGAGCAGTCAACATACATACATACATACATACATACATACATACATACATACATACATACATACATACATACTTACATACATACATACATACATACATACATACATACATACATACATACATACATACATACATACATACTGAACCCATTACCTTTGTGACATAAGAAATCAGAGTCCTAAGTTACCATATGAGGCCCCATATTAACCCATTTATGCCCAGGTGGGTCGTTTTCAACCCATCAAATTATGCTATCTTTCTTTAAGCCATCACATTCTTGACACTTGTAAGATCAATTAAGCTAACCATTATATATTTTGACATACGTTTATGCGGGAATTTGATTCATTGTTGACGTTATTCTTGATCTGGAATCAATAGAAGATGGTTTGTCAGCGCTCTGCACGCGGATGAAGAATGTAAGTAGAATTGACAACTATTCTCATTGGCAGGTTATACATTGCAGTATTTACTATTTAAAACTTCAATAATATACATACATAATTTGATATCCGCGTAACTTGCTTAGAATTTCCGGTATTTTCAATAGAACCTAGTGTGGGTTGCTAACGACCCGTTGGGCAGTTACCCAAGAACTATCACTGACTCTCACATTCGCTCAATAATGACTATATATTTAGCTTAAACCTTACGTAATTAGTCTTGGTATCCCTAATTGCTCTGTAATATATTGCAGAGTACAGCAACTAACAGTTGCAGAAATTCTGGATGAGCTCGAAGCGGCCAATCCTTCAGAAAGCCCCGACTCAGGTGTTGATATTTTTATTGGGCTGCTTGAAGATGGAGGATAAGAAACAGATACTGACTCTAGTGATAAAGATTGTTCAGATCCTGACAGACTAAATCGTGCTCCTCAGCTTCAAGCACCAGCAGAATTAGTGATGCCAGTACCAATAAACAGTAACTTCAATTCATTACTTCCTCCCGAATTCAGTGATGAACCTGAACCACTTCCGGAAAATGACAAGTTGACGGTAGTGACTTGGACACAAACTGTACTAATGGGACAGCTAAATCTTACTTTTTCAATTGGGAAATAGGTGATATGATATTCCCACCCTCTTCTTCGTCCAATGCTCGTCATCCAGGTAAAAGAAATTTTACAATCCGATCACAACCTATAGATTTTTTGTATGTATTTCTCGAAGCAGATACAGTTTTTCAAATATTGAAATATAGCGTTGGTTATGCCTCTTTCCTTGGCATAGTTTTTCTGAGTGGATATGTACCCCTACCACGAAGAAGGATGTTTTGGGAGAACTCAGATGATGTTAGAAACGAACTTGTTCAGAACAGCATGCCTAGGAATAGGTTTGAGGAAATATTCCTATTTCTTCATGTTTGTGAAAATTTTCATCTCCCGGCAGGTGAGAAAATTGGTAAATTGAGAAACAAGTAATTTCTTATAAATACTCCCAATAAAGACAAAGTATCTATTGATGAGTCTATGGTCCCGTATTTCGGGCACCACGGGTGTAAGCAATTCATCTGCGGCAAACCAGTTTGTTTCGGCTTCAAAGGCTGGGTAGCCGCTCATCGGACAGGCTACTGTCTCCAGGATGACATTTACCAAGGATATAAAGGAGGAGAAAGGAGTGGGGTTAGGTGAAGCAGTAGTGGTGACGTTTGTGGATATTCTTTCTGAAGTATTTCCTGGGACTGCTTTTCTTTCTATTTCGACAAATTTTTCATGTCAGCTAAGCTTCTTTGTAGGATCACTGAAAAAGGCCATCATGCTACAGGAACTCTCAGAAGCCTGTCATTGAAAAGAAAGAGTGCTGTTACTTGTATTGATAAAGAGCACGGTGTGATAGTTGTGTCTTGGAAAGACGGTGGTGTAGTGAACATTATGTCAAATCAGTTTGGTGTAGTTCCCCTTCAGGAAGTCACAAGATACTCAGTCAGCCAACAGGGGAAAATAAAAGTCAAACTGCCAAATGTTTCCCGTAAGTAACAACCAAAGCATGGGTGAAGATTATCTCGTGAACCATAACGTGTCATATTTACGAATTTCAATTCGTCACAAAAAAAAAGTTGTACATTCCTATTTTGTTTTGGTTTGCTCAATTTATGCATGAACAATGCCTGGATTCTTAGCAGAAGTTATGGGATGTCCTTTGATGCCCTAACTCCCGTCAGGAAGCAACCAAGGCAATTCTCTATAAATATGGGACAGCTCCTAAAGGAAGAAGTCGACTTACATCGCTTGACATTATAAAGGAATAACACAGGAAGTACCATTGAGGGCACCTACTGATAAGTCAACAACCTAGGCGCCGATGCAAGATTTATTACAAGTTGTCCATTTCATGACCGTATCGATGAATATAATCAAGAAGTTAGTAAAATAACCACCTAATCGATACTTTAGTATTGCCTCAGGCAAAATTGAATATAAATTAGCACTTACAGGACATGTTTCGACCACTTAGTGGTCCTCTTCAGCTGTATAAAGAAAGAATTGAGAAGAAAAAACATTAGGACAATAAGCACAAATAATAAAAGTTCTTTTATTTTATTATGTTCCCCTTCATGACAGGTGTTTTGTAAATTACCATGAGTGAGTCTCAGTTCCACTGTCAGTTTTGGAATCTGAAGTTACGTGCTTTGGGTACTGAATATTATAATTAAACAGAACAATGAAAATTATTATTTTTTGTGTAATTATAATACTTATTTCTAAAGGTACGTGAACTGTAAGTCTGTAGAAATAAACTGTTGCTAAGGTTGATGTTGCGAATATCGTCTCTCCCTGTTTCCTGCGCAAGTGCTTAGCGGGTCGTTAACGACCCATATGTTCACATGGGTTGTAAACAAGTAAATATGGTTTTGTTCATTTCTACATGAATAATGGGTCATACGAAGTGTTTATATATACAAGTTATCAATATCGCAAGAAAAAATAATTTGGGCATAAATGGGTTAATCGCAATGAGGAGCTCAGATTTATTTTTTCACATCGGAACGACACATGGCATGGGGGGGGAGGATGGCTCGCTTTCTCACGCTAAGAAAAATGACGTCACTCGCACGTGTAAATTGATACAATGAAAGTGTTGGTTTGATAAATACATCCCCCCATATTGTTTAAAAGAAATTATCAGCGAAACTAATATAATAAATGTCCTGTAATTATATGTGAGACAATTGGTCTTTAGTAACACAGATTGTAGATTGCTAAGCTATTTCCGAGGGAAAGTGGCAAAAGACGCGCGTGTCTGTTCAACTTACGTCACGTCTTCAGATTGTAGTGCCTATCAAAAGAGGTCATTTAACCAGTAAATTTGTTACGAGATAATCGTAAATGTTCATAAACAATGTCACTATTAAATTAGCAAGTACTGGGTTACTGTAAAACCTGCCTTCAATACATTTCCACAAGGTCGTAAAATATGTGTAATATTCTTGGCGGCTAGGAAAAATACCTAAGAGAGGGGGAAAAGCCTATAAAAATAGGAGCGCCATCTTGAAATCAACCTGCGTTGTGTCATTTGAGCTAGAGGAGGAACCTCGTACTATTGTACAATTTATCGGCGATTATCAGACTGAGTCCAACTGAGAACTTAGATTTTGGCCGATATGGCTGAAGTATCGTCTCCAAGTGGAGAGAGTCTTTTTCTTTAAGTAAAGTGTATTTAATAAACATGTAAAGGACGGTTATTGTAGGCCGCAGTCTTATAAGTGAAATTTTAATAATATCGTGCTGAAAGCATTACGTGTGCGATCGATATTACAACAGTCGTTTTCGGTCCGCAAAAATATCGAGAGAAGAGTACTTTTATGTGCCTTTATTTCAGGTGAATCAAGATGAATGAAATGACCTGTGAAGCCAAAAGTGTTAAAATGGCTAAATAAATTACAGAGTTACTCGTTAACTCACACGATGGAAGCTGGCGTACGTCCAAGGTAGGTGAATTATCACCATTACCACCTGTGTATTTGTTTCATGGTGTCACCATTTATTTTGTATGTGTATTTGTGACGCAGTTTGGTCACCCATTTATTTTCGTGAAATGTCAGAAATATGATGAAAGTTCATTGGTTTTTGACGCTTGGATAAAATAGGAATTTTTGCGAAGTACCGTGTGAAGTGTTGTAAAATGGTCAAGTGATGGTTAAGAAACGATATAATGTCTGAAGTGTATTGTCATTCCGGTGCGTTTATTTTTCTGTATTTTGTGATGTCAAGTTAAGACCTTTAATCTGATGTGAAATTTTTTCTGTTTGAAATTATGACGAAAATTGTATAAGAAATCCGTGGTTACTCATTTCCAGTCGAATGAAGGCACGATGTCGTGTGGAGCAGTGTAATTTTTTTATTAGGGAGAATTATGAGGCGAGATCGGTAAATATCTGTTACGAAGGGATTGCTATTTCTATGTCCGTTTTAAACTGTGTATAACTGACGATGAAAATAACAGTAAATTTGTCAGTCATTTTTGTGAAATCTAGTTCAAAAATACGAGGTCACGTTATGCGGAGATGTTTCATTATCAGAGTAGTTGTGTGTGTACAACGTTGTGGATCCTCAGAGTTATATACCATTTTAATGTCGCCGAGATTTTTGTCGTGTTTAAGCAATTGGTCAAGTCTTGCTAAATGTGAGTTGAGGTAGGATTTTGTGAATCAGGTGATTGGTAGCCTGTAAATGATGCCGGGAGATTCTGTGTGAACCCGAGGGATTTATTTGTCTAATGTTTTGAGATGGGAATATGGGTCGGATTCCACGTTAAAATACAGGTTCGTGGTGTATGTGAATATTGAGTGACATCTTAAAGTAAATCTCTGCGTATGTTCTGTTTGGGCCATGAAGGTCGTATTTGTAATTGTATCAGCGAGATCGTATATATCATTCTTTTAAGACCAGTTAAAACGTGAATAGAAGAGATGTTTCCTTTCAAAGCGAAGACAGAAGAAGTAGCTCGCTCCGCTGGACAGCTGATCAGCCTAATTTTAAAATGTCATGTTGGGTTGTGACAAAGTGTTGGCTTATTTTATGTCGAGTTTACTTGTACAGATTTGAGTACTTAATAATTAGGGGTATCCAAGCGAGTGTTAATAATTGTTAGTGTTAAATTAAACTTGTGGTGTGACGTCATGAAATAAATAATATTGGAAATAAAAATGTATGTTTCCAGCCTCCAAGAAGTGACGATAAACGATATTATGAAATTAAAATAAAATTTAGTAGGGTCTTTCTAAAGAAGCCATTCGTCCGCGGAGAAAGAATTTGTTGTTAATTAGAATTTATAAAAAGCATTTAAATGTATTAAATCATTAAACTCAGTGGAAACCGTATTTGAGAAATAACTTAAAACCAATTGAGTAACTTAAAAATGTATTCTGAAAATCCTAGTTTATTTTGCTGAGAAAATTCAATTGTTAACGTAACGATTAAGGGGACGTGTCCGAATGTAAAGGATTTTACTGCCACAAAGTGTTGTGAGCAATATTTTTGTTATTGTTGTTGGATTATTTGACTTTGATTGATTGAGCATTAAATGTGCTGGTATTATTAAAGTGGAAACCTTGGTTATCAACTACTATAACTTAATTTTGTTTAACCTTCAGCTTAAAAATTTGAATGGTCATGGGGTAATCAACCTCAGTGACGTAGATTAATGCCATGTGCTATTATAGCATCATTTTCCTTACGGTCATCATCCACAATGGCTTTAACGTAAATTGCAAAGTTAAATGTCGGTCCATAACATAGTCGCAGGTCACATCGATTCAATTAAGAGTCCATGCCGTACAACCACTGTGTGGCACGTACCGATTGGACTGCCTTAATTATACCAAGAGTTCAGAGTTCGTGTTACGAGGGCTGTACCATCACGAATCATTATGTTGGTACATGTAGTCTCACATGGAAGCCGAATTTAAGGATTTCCAGACTTTCTTTTCTTCACTCTTAACTTGTGAAAGTGGTTTCTAGTAAGGATGCCCATCAGGCAGTTAAGTTAAAACTTCTAAAACCAGTACATCTCTCTTCTGTGTTGTAATTATTGTTTAGTATGTTGATCGAACAAAAAGAAGTTCGAATGAAGTTTTTCTAATTTCCAGTTTAAATAATTTCTTGAATAAACCGTGATTGTTCTATATTTGATTTTCATTTCGTAGATAGATTAAATATTACTGAAATCCGCCTCTTACCTAAGCAAGTGAAAAAGAATCCGTTAACGACCCAAGAGACAGATCTCATGCAGATTGCTAATAGGTAAGGAAGGTAGGTATCCTTTATGGACCTTAAAGGGTTCAGTACATACATTAGTTACAAACATACAAATAAACAAATTTTATCAATTTACATGTTATACAGTAAATTGTCATAAAATTTAAACAATGAAACGAAATTACACTCCTTGCTGGGACTTTTCTGAAGATTCAGGTGCCTTCAGAAGTTTTGGTGTGTCTAACACATGCTTATAAAAATACACATGTTAATTCCTTTAGATTATACTGAATCATCACCGGAGGAGTTGGCCGTGCGGTTAGGGCAGCGCAGCTGTGAGCTAGTGTCCCAGAGATAGTGGGTTTGCATCCCACTGTCGGCAGCCCTGAAGGTGGTTTTCCGTGGTTTCACATTTTCACAAGCAAATGCTAGGGCTGTACCTTAATTAAGGCCACGGTCGCTTCCTTCCCATTCCTAGGCTGTTCCTGTCCCTTCGTCGCCATAAGACCTATCTGCGTCGGTGCGACGTAAAGCAAATAGCAAATATATATATATATATATATATATATATTGAACCATTAAGACGATTTTCACATATCCTACTTTGAAACGGTCCCTATTATCAGTCCATTATGCCGAGATAAATGATAATAGGCTTTCTACATTTGCATTGTGCCCTGGTTTAGGAAAAAGTATTCTGCAAGTTTTAATAACTCTGAACTACAACGAGCATACATCTAAATAAATTAACAGATTTCAAGTGTGAAAATTGGTATTTTTCATCTTTTAAAAATAAAGTAGCACGTATTTTTTGTTTTCGGAAACACGCTTGGGGGAGGGGGGCAAAAGAAACTGAAAAAGGGTTCAATTATTTTTATCAGGAAACTGGTATCCCCAAGACTGAAGATGTTACAGACGTAAAAATTGGTATTTGGAATCTCCTTTTAAAATAAAGAAGCACGCATTTCTTGTTTTTGGAAAATTCACTTAAGGGGGTTGTAAAAATGACTGAAGAAGAGGTGGAATTCTTTCTATGAAGATACATATATCTCAAAAACTGAAGATGTTACAGACACGAACATTTGTATTTGGAATCTTCCCGAAAAATAAAAGAACAAATATATTTTGTTTTCGAAAAATTCATTGAAGGGGGTGTGGTGGGTGGAAAGAAGTGAAGAAATGTTGAATTATTTTTACCTGGATACTTGTATATCAAATACTGAAGATGTTACAGACATTAAAATTTGCATTTGGCATCTCCTTTCAAAATAAACACGTATTCCTTTGTTTTCGGAAAATCCAATTTAAGTGGGGGGCAGTAAATGAAATTTAAAATGTGTTGAATTTTTTTGTATAAGGATAGCCTACGTATCTCAATAACAAAGGATATTACGGACGAGAAAATTGATAAACCTATTTGAAATCTCCTTTAAAAATAAAGAAACACGGATTTTATGGGGGGATCAACTTAAGGGGGTGTAATAGGAGTTGAATTCCTTTCATGAGGATGCAAATAAGAAGTGGACTTAAAACAATAAACCCTAAGGGGTTTTGACTGGGGGGAGGGGTGAGGAATGATGACAATATGCATTTATATAAAACCGTTCGAATTACGAAGTTAAAATTTCAAGTGATATCCTAGGTATTAAGTAACAGAAGGTTTGAAATGTATTTATCTCCTCAGAAAGTTAAATGGGGGTTAAGATCTGAAAACAAATATAATCATTCCTTCCTCCCAAAGGGTTTAACGAAGACAAAATTCCAAATAACGATATATATTTTAAATCCTAAGTGTGAAATATGAAATATTTTCTTAACGTTTCACCCCTAAAGTGTTAAATGAGGTTAGTTCCGTGAACGAAATTATTCATCCCTTAAAAACCGTTTGACGTACAATGTAATTTCACGAGAAGGCTCTTCTTTTACGTCCGAGGGGTACAATATCATATACTTCGAAATATTTCCCCCTAAGGGGTTTAGATGGTTGTTGACTCTCAAAAACTCAATATCCATTCTTCTGAAACCGTTTCAGGCACGAACTTCACTTTTTTTTATGAAGGTAAGGTAAGGGTTATTCTGTCCGAAAGCAGGTCCGAACCTCCGCAGAGGTGTTTCTGAGCCGGAGTTTACGTGCGGTAGGGTGGCCAGTTCCTTTCCGCTCCGCCATCCCCTTACCCCCCACCAACAGCGCGTGGCAACCCATCCAAATCCTGACCACGCCCAATGTTGCTTAACTTCGGAGATCTCACGGCATCCGGTGTTTCAACACGGCTACGGCCGTTGGCTTTTATGAAGGGTGGTGTTCTATGTCCAGGATGTTAATAAATCTTTTAAAAAAACATTCAGTCCTTAAAAGGTATTCATTTCTCCATTACTGTTCGACGTACAAAATCAAAGTGTCACAGGTTGGTCGCTTTTACGTCCTAGATGTTAAATAAGATAGGGTTTATCCACATTCTTCCGTATGGTGTTCAAATGAGTGTTAGATCAGAAAATAAATAATAATTCCCCCACAACCGTTTAACGTACGAACTGAGGGCTATTTTACAGGCTCAGCTGACAGTGGACCCTCCGAGATGTAAAACTTTGAATAATAACTTTCAGTTTAAGACCATAGCGAAGTACGGGTATCTTGCTAGTTTTGTATATATAGATTTATTGTAGGCTATTTCAAAACCCGTATACACTGTTTAAATTTGTCAATTTCACTTTTATTTCGGAAGGGGTTTGAATCGCCCTAACCTGCACCTTGAATCGAATTAGTAAAGTGATTGAAAACACAAATTTGCTGAAGACCATTAGCAGCACAGCTCAATATCAGGGTTAGGTTACGCCACTGATTCCAAGTAAATAAAAACATTAATTGATTGTGTACTTACTTATGCCGTTTACCACGACGTATAAGATAATGTTGATTGATATATGACTGCAGTAGAAGTATCTGTCGGGAGGTTCAGATTTGAATTTGTCAATCAGGGCTTTGCCGAACCTCGCTCGGAACAAGTGAGCGTAATAAACGGTCAAGAAAGCGCCAACCACTCCAGTCACGAAAGATAGGAGAGGGAAGAAAAGAAACTCAATCCAGGTGCTGCAGAGAGGAATCTCTTTTTCACACTGCTCACAGGAGTGCTTCCGTTTCCTGGAGGCAGAAGTCAACTAATTAATCAAATGTAACAGACCCTAATTATTATTATTAACGAAAATGTATCAATCAATACTGATCTGCACTTAGGGCAGTCGCCCAGGTGGCAGATTCCCTATCTGTTGTTTTCCTAGCCTTTTCTTAAATTATGTCAATGACATTGGAAATTTATTGAACATCTCCCTTGGTAAGTTATTCCAATCCCTAACTCCCCTTCCTATAAATGAATATTTGCCCCAATTTGTCCTCTTGAATTCCAACTTTATCTTCATATTGTGATCTTTCCTACTTTTAAAGACGTCACTCAAATGTATTCGTCTACTAATGTCATTCCACGCCATCTCTCCGCTGACAGCTGGGAATATACCACTCAGTCGAGCAGCTCGTCTCCTTTCTCCCAGTTCTTCCCAGCCCAAACTTTGCAACATTTTTGTAACGCTGCTCTTTTGTCGGAAATCACCCAGAACAAATCGAGTTGCTTTTCTTTGGATTTTTCCCAGTTCTTGAATCAAGTAATCCTGGTGAGGGTCCCATACACTGAAACCATACTCTAGTTGGGGTCTTATCAGAGACTTATAAGCCCTCTCTTTACATCCTTACTACAACCCCCAAACACCCTCATAACCATGTGCAGAGATCTGCATCCTTTATTTACAATCACTTTATGTGATTACCCCAATGAAGATCTTTACTTATCACCCAGATACTTACAATGATCCCCAAAAGGAACTTTCACCCCATCAACGCAGTAATTGAAACTGAGAGGACTTTTCCTATTTGTGAAACTCACAACCTGACTTTTAACCCCGTTTATCATCGCACCATTGCATACTGTCCATCTCACAACATTATCCAGATCATTTTGCAGTTGCTCACGATCTGAAACTTATTTATTAATCTATAAAGGATAACATCATCCGCAAAAGGCCTTACCTCTGATTCTACTCCTTTACTCATATCATTTATATATAAGAAAACACAAATGTCCAATAATACTGCCTTGAGGAATTCCTCTCTTAATTATTACAGGGTCAGATAAAGCTTCACCTACTCTAATTCTCTGAGATCTATTTTCTAGAAATATAGCAACCCATTCAGTCACTCTTTTGTCTAGTCCAGTTGCACTCATTTTTGCCAGTAGTCTCCCATGATCCACCCTATCAAATGCTTTAGACAGGTCAATTACGATACAGTCCATTTGACCTCCAGAATCCAAGATATCTGCTATATCTTGCTGGAATCCTACAAGTTGAGCTTCAGTGAAACAACCTTTTCTAAAACCGAATTGCCTTCTATCGAACCAGTTATTAATTTCGCAAACACGTCTAATAGAATCAGAAAGAATGCCTTCCCAAAGCTTACATGCAACGTATGTCAAACTTACTGGCCGGTAATTTTCAGCTTTATGTCTATCACCCTTTCCTTTATATACTATAGCAACTCTCCATTCATTTGGCATAGCTCCTTCAACCAAACAATAATCAAATAAGTACTTCAGATATGGTACTATATCCCAACCCATGTCATTAGTATATCCATAGAAATCTTATCAATTCCAGCCGCTTTTCTAGTTTTCAACTTTTGTATCTTATTGTAAATATCATTGTTATCATATGTAAATTTTAATACTTCTTTAGCAATAGTCAAAATGTCAAAAATATCAAATTAGTCAAAAGTCAAAAATGTACAAAATACAAACACTATATTACATTACTCTAGTCCTAGTTTTGTTATAGATATTTGCCTTTTACTGCAGATATTTGCATGATATCTTTCACAGTGTTTAATGCATAATTCACACACACAGTTCTCATTTGGGTGATGAAACCTCTTATTTTGGCAGAGCTTGTGATGAAAACCATGTGTTGCATATCGTGTTATAACGTGTCGAAGTTCGTAATTTGCTTGTTTCCAATTATCCATCATTGTGGCATCTGTTGAATAAAAGTCGTTCCAGATGTAGCTGCGTTTTTTGTATGAGAATTTGGAATGTGTTCTCGTAGGCCTTAGTGTCTGGCAGGTGTATGTGCATTCTGATGTCTTCTATAAAGAAATATTATTTTAGTTAAACATAGGTCAGGCTTGATGGTTTTGTTTTCCCGATACCCAGGATTTGTTTCATTTAACGACCTTTAACTTTCTCTAGCGTTAACAGGTCGTTCATTTTAAGTAAATCCCAGATTATATGGATCCCATAAGTTGCTATTGGTGCTATAGCTGTTTTAAATAGTATCATTGCTGTTTTTGTTGGAAGTTTTTGTGGTTGTTGAAGTTTAAATTGCTTTTATTGCTTATGTTCTTTCTTTCATATGCTTGTTCATATGTTTGAAGAGTAACTTCGAGATATTTGAATTTTGGTACTACTTCTAGACCCTAATGAAGTGTTATTTGATGGCATGTATGTCCTTGTCCAGACTAGAGCCGTGTAATGAACGAGTCTGGACAGACTGTAAGGCTACTTGCGTGATTTCAAGCTGCGGTACTGCATGTTTTTCACGCAGCTGGACGACAGGGTGCGTGGACACACTTGCGTGTTTGCACGGCGTGATTTATTAGTGTGTTGTATATTGTAAAGTAGCAATGCGTAGCCATTGCTCTGCATATGGAAGGAATTCCTTTAAATAATAACTCCATTGTTGCGTTATGTGTTGCGTTGGTTGTTTGTCGTGGTCAAAGAAAATATTGGATCCATCCATGGGCGCCCGCAGGATCTTTTCCGGGGAGGGGGGGAGGTACATTAACAATTTTCTTGAATATAAAAACCAATATAACGTCAGCAACATTAAATTGTTTACAGAAATTTTCGGTTATAACAGATGCTAGATGAATCTCAGTAAATTCAGTTTATGAAATAATCTGGTATGATATTAAACAATTGAACATCAAACTTTGTAGAATTCCAGGGGCCCATGAATCCATCCTATAATAAGTGACAGTCATCAAGTGGACAATTTATGCTCCTACGCAGTAAACTAAGACAACCAAGAGAATTTGTTCAGTATTATAGAATGTCCGTGAACTCGTATGAAATGCTTTTCTGTTTGTTGAAAAATGCTATCAGCAAAAGGAACACGTCACCCCCAGCGGAGCGCCCATTACTGATAACCACGCATCCCTCTTCATGTTATAGTTTTTGAATTCTTAGCCCGTTGTGTCGTAAAGGCACGGGTACTTTTGTACCTCAAAAAAATTTAATTCACTGTCTAATTTCTTTCTGCAAAGTGAAAGTACAAAACGAACGCAGATGGCCCACGCCCAATATTCAAAGAAGAGCACAATACCGCCGCGTCTTCATTCCCCAAGTGTGACCAGGCTCCGAATGGGAAAATACGCAAACAAAATGGACCTCGGCCCATTCTGGAGCGGGCGACCTTGAAGACGCGCCTTGAAGGCGGGAAATCACGCTGTGTCTTACCGGTCCCGTCCAAATTAGTGTTGTACATTTTTGACGCGAGATTTCGCGCGGTAACGCAGCGTAAAATCACGCAAGTTTGGCCCTAGCCTAAACAGACACATTGCTGCTCTGAGTGGGTGATACAGTTGAACCTGATTTATACTTATATCAAGATGAAGAGCAGATTTTACGTATAACTAAGAATTACTTACAATAATAATAATAATAATAATAATAATAATAATAATAATAATAATAATAATAATAATAATAATAATAATAATAATAATAATAATCGTATGGCCTCACCTACCATATGCAGAAATTTCAATTTGACGCCATCTGGCTGTCTGTCCGTCAATTTTGCCGGTCCGTTTTACTCTAGGCCTACTAGATGGCAGACGGAGTAAACCGAAACTCTCCAAATCAAGTTTAGATATTAAGTCATAATTATTGAAATAATTTTCTCTATTTTCAGGAATAAGATTAAAGACAGGTTATTTCAGAGATATAAGTAACAACGTAATTTGTCCTGATGATTCTTTAAATAGTACCGGTAAGTCTCTGTGGCGGCTCAGGTGGCAACGCGCCGGCCTCTCACCGCTGGATTCCGTGGTTCAAATCCCGGCCACTCCATGTCAGATTTGTGCCGAACTAAACGGAGGTGGGACAGGTTTCTCTCCGGTTACTTTGGTTTTACCTGCCATCTTCCATTCCGCAAACACTCTCCAATGTCATTTCAGTACAGGTCGTGGTGGTGATGACTATTGTTTTAAGAGGAAGTACAACTAGGCAACCACCCTCTATATAACACTAATCAGAGAGAATAAATGGAAGGGATCCGAGACTTCGAAAAATGAAGGTATCGGTCACAGGAGGACAAGGGCCTCAAAGGGCATGAAAATGAAAGACTCCTTTGCCCTCATGTGCTCTAATACCGTCGGGGTCGGAAAAAAAACAATCTGTCAGTGGAGTGCGACAGGCTTCTGCAACCGGCACAATTTCTATCCTCGTCGCTAGATGGGGCTTCATTTATTCCATTCCTGACCAGGTCGAGTGAATGGAAACATTCTGTGGATTTTCATTTTTCGATTATTTTAATATATCCGGTTTGCAACACTATTAATCAATTTTTTAAAGTTCGTTTAAAATAGCAGTTCTTTTTACTAATGACTGTGCGAAATGTGGTAGGGTAAAGGCAGGTATATTCGTCATACAGGTAAGTTCGTAATAAATTTTTGAATAATTAGTACGAACTTCCCAATTACAGACTCGTGCGGTTAGGGGCGCGCAGCTGTGAGCTCTCATCTGGGAGATAGTGGGTTCGAATCCCACTGTCGGCAGTCCTGAAGACGGTTTCCCGTGGTTTCCCATTTTCGCACCAGTCAAATGGTGGGCTGTTCCTTAAGTAAGGTCACGGCGACTTCCTTCTCATCCTTAGGCCTTTCCTATCCCACCGCCGCCATAAGACCTATCTGTGTCGGTGCGACGTAAAGCAAATTGAAAAAAAATTGCAGACTAAGAATTTCAACTTCGCTACTAGTTCCCTAAGAACCGGGCGAGTTGGCCGTGCGCGTAGAGGCGCGCGGCTGTGAGCTTGCATCCGGGAGATAGGAGGTTCGAATCCCACTATCGGCAGCCCTGGAAATGGTTTTCCGTGGTTTCCCATTTTCACACCAGGCAAATGCTGGGGCTGTACCTTAATTAAGGCCACGGCAGCTTCCTTCCAACTCCTAGGCCTTTCCTATCCCATCGTCGCCATAAGACCTATCTGTGTCGGCGCGACGTAAAGCCCCTAGCAAAAAAAAAAAAAAGTTCCCTGAGTTGTCACAGATGTCTCTAGCTACTTGCATTGGTCTTCATCGCGCTCTAGCCTACATATGTACATACATTATCATTATAGACTGTTATGCCTTTCAGCGTTCAGTCTGCAAGCCTCTGAGAATTTACTAAACGTCGCCACAATCCTCGATTTGCAACTAGTGTTGTGGCCTCATTTAGTTCTATACCTCTTATCTTTAAATCGTTAGAAACCGAGTCTAACCATCGTCGTCTTGGTCTCCCTCTACTTCTCTTACCCTCCATAACAGAGTCCATTATTCTCCTAGGTAACCTATCCTCCTCCATTCGCCTCACATGACCCCACTACCGAAGCCGGTTTATGCGTACAGCTCCATCCATCGAGTTAATTCCTAAATTAGCCTTTATCTCCTCATTCCGAGTACCCTCCTGCCATTGTTCCCACCTGTTTGTACCAGCAATCATTCTTGCTACTTTCATGTCTGTTACTTCTAACTTATGAATAAAATATCCTGAGTCCACCCAGCTTTCGCTCCCGTAAAGCAAAGTTGGTCTGAAAACAGACCGATGTAAAGATAGTTTCGTCTGGGAGCTGACTTCCTTCTTACAGAATACTGCTGATCGCAACTGCGAGCTCACTGCATTAGCTTTACTACACCTTGATTCAATCTCACTTACTATATTACCATCCTGGGAGAACACACAACCTAAATACTTGAAATTATCGACCTGTTCTAGCTTTGTATCACCAATCTGACATTCAATTCTGTTGAATTTCTTACCTACTGACATCAATTTTGTCTTCGAGAGGCTAATTTTCATACCATACTCATTGCACCTATTTTCAAGTTCCAAGATATTAGACTGCAGGCTTTCGGCACAGTCTGCCATTAAGACCAAGTCGTCAGCATAGGCCAAACTGCTTACTACATTTCCACCTAACTGAATCCCTCCCTGCCATTTTATACCTTTCAGCAGATGATCCATGTAAACTACGAACAGCAAAGGTCTAGCGAACGTATGATATTGAAAGATATATAACGAACTTACCTGTATCACGAATATACCTCCCTTAAGCCTACAAGCAATTCCCAAATCTCCAGCGATATTAATTGTAGATTTAGGTGGATTACTGTCCACTTCTCGTATAGATTTTACTTTCTCGTCCAGCCTGTAGTTTTCCTCTTTCTGTCTTTCATGGCCGACTGACAGCAACGTACAATTTCTACTGACAGAACCGCAGTTTCTTTAATTACTCAATACTGCAAATGTCAGCTGTCGGCATCATTTTAATGTGTCTCGTATCCCGTGTTCCAAACACGTGTCTGAGTGTTTGTACGACATACAGCCTACAAACTCAATTGAAGTGCAATCGGATTAAGTGTACGCATGCAGTATGATGTTATTTCTAGGGACAGATAATAAACAAACTGCACAGAGATGTTAATACATCTCTACAAATAAATTAATTTTTATAATGAAATTAGTATGCATTTAATCTTTTCTACGTACTCTTCGAAGGGGAAGAAACGCTTCATCTTAAAATCTTCAAACGCCTAGGAGTAGAAATAAAAACTTCAGAGTAGACAGATATGTATAATATCCTAGTTACTCAAGAATCTCAAATGACCGTATCCATGACAGTCTGAACTCTTTCAAACAATCAACTTAACCCTAAGCAATACCAAGGTATTTTTGTCCCGTGCATTACCAACGGGAGGGCCTGAGAAGCCCTTTAAGATTTTAAAACAATTGTTTACCTTATTCTCAATTACAAGAATGAGGTATTGTGGATATTGCATTTTATTAATTAGACCTTATTCATCCAAAACTTCATCAATTATCTTTCGAGTGAACTTCTACAAACTCGTTTTTTCCGCATGACTTTCTTATTGAATGTATACACAATATCACTAGTACCAACAATGATATATAAAATATCAAGGGAACAATAATGAGAGCCCATTATAGTGTCTCCCATTGTTGAAATATTGTGTTCAAAATAGAAGAGAAGAAACACCTCAACAAAAATATAAAGATATTTTAGTCAGTCCTTAGAATTACCAACGGGTGGACCTAATAGACCCGCAAGCTATGATATTAGGGTTACTGAAATTTTACTTGATTTTTTATTAAATTAGTACGTATCCTAGTTCATAATAACCCATGTTTACAATCCAGGGTAGGTTGTTCCCTCGGACTCAGCGAGTGTCCTGGAGCGTACGACTTCGGGTCGGGGAATCCAGCTGGGGAGGATGACCAATAATTCGCCGAGGTGGCCTCACCTACTATGCTGAACAGGGGCCTTGTGGGGGATGGGAAGAGTAGAAGGAATAGACAAGGAAGAGGGAAGGAAGTGGCCGTGGCGTTAAGTTAGGAGAGTCAGGAGAAGTGGGAAACCACGGAAAACAACTTCGAGGATGGCTGAGGTGGGAATCGAACCAACTTCTAGTCAGTTGACCTCCCGAAGCTGAGTGGATCACGTTGCAGCCCTCGTAGCGCTTTTCAAACTTCGTGGCAGAGGAGGAAATGGAACCCGGGCCTCCGGGGGTAGCAGCTAACCACACTAACCACTACACCACAGACTCGTTGGCTGAATCGTCAGCGTACTGGCCTTCGGTTCAGAGGGTCCCGGGTTCGATTCCTGGCCGGGTCGGGGATTTTAACCTTCATTGGTTACTTCCAATGGCCCGGGGCTGGGTGTTTGTGCTGCCCCAACATCCCTGCAGCTCACACACCACACATAACACTATCCTCCACCACAATAACACGCAGTTACCTACACATGGCAGATGCCGGCCACCCTCATCGGAGGGTCTGCCTTACAAGGGCTGCACTGGGCTAGAAATAGCCAAACCAAATTATATTATATACCACAGAGGCGCCTATTATTTATTTATTGCCGGGCTGAGAGGCTCAGACGGTTGAGGCACTGGCCTTCTGACCCCAACTTGGCAGGTTCGATCCTGGCTCTGTCGGGTGGTATTTGAAGGTGTTCAAATACGTCAGCCTCGTGCCGGGAGATTTACTGGCACATAAAAGAACTCGTGCGGGACTAAATTCCGGCACCTCGGCGTCTCCGAAAACCGTAAAAATAGTAGTGAGCCGTATCATGCCGGCCCAAAGGAGATATTCAGATTATTATTTGACATAATATATAAATTCTATTCATATAAATATCAGTCATATATGGTAGAGTAATGAAGCCCAAGATAGCTGAGACCGGAAATCTATGGAGCCATCAAGTCGCTGGATATTGCATCCGCTGCATTACTTTTCTCCATTATCTTGATGTTTGTATTCTCTAATAACCCTTTTCCAACATTTCCTCGGGACTGTGAGAATAGCTTAGCGTCACCAAGCGTTGGCACAGATCGGCACGTGTACAAGGTGCTGACCAAGCTAAATATTCAGCCAATGAGAACGTGAGGATATGGCAAACATGGAGTCTACATCGCGGGAAGTTATAATCCCAGGTTGACCAACGTGTACAGTCGCTTGAGTTAAATTCTGTCATTTGTCGGATTTCCACAGGTATGTAAGTGAAATATAATCAGGAATACGATATAAAAATTATAGGAAGAGATTTGATATGATTTGAACGGTGTTTTATTAATGTGTTATAATTAATATTGTGTCATTATCAACGTCAAGCATTCTGATTGGTGGTTTGTCTAGACAAGTGGGAATCCCATAGTTGAAACGGCGTTACCTAAGCGTCCTGAGCACCCCAAGCTCTGGAGAGCATCATTCTGATCGCGGTAGCCGAGGTGATGTGAAGTTGTTCGGTGTGCTCTGAAAATTATATTTAAAAGTTGCCACAAGTAAATATCAGTAACAGTATATGGTTTTAAACAGTGTTTCAGTCGTGCAGTTGGATAATGTAACTGATGCAGAGTTAATTGCAGATCATATTATCGCAAAGTTCACTACAAATATATAGACGGTGAAAATTAGCCGCAGTGTAGAAAGTACAGGAGAGACGTGCCATTGTCTCATATTTTCGTGTCGGTCGCGTTTCGCGAGGAACTCTCGATCCGTACCGCGTGCCGCTCTCAATAACTGTGTACATAAACCCTTTAGTGTAAAATTTGCAGTGTATTTATTTTATGTCAGTGTGTTGGCTGAGTGCGTGGGCAAGCAAGGGTTGTTCGGCACGTGCAGAATTGTGCGGTGAAGAGATATCCATCCAAAGCCTTCTGTGTTGCAGTGTTAAATAACTTTCAGCAAGAAGATGGCTTCGCCTATGGAAGAAGGAAGTGTATTTCTACGTGTTGAAGCAGTGATCGACATGGAGTAGAAACACAATAAGGCAGAGATTTTAGCTGCTGCCATGTATCCAGAGAGTCGTCCAAGTTAAGATAAGACGCATGTGTTAATTATGGAATGTTATATGGGATATGTTAAAATACTAGTGCAGTTTAGAATAGGAATTTTATTTAACGTAAAGTAAGCCTGACGGCATGTGTTTATTTCACTTTGATCTTGTTGTATATACGGATAAGAGAGAAATGCATGTTCTCTATATTTTTATTTTTATTTATGACTAGATAATTGGGATAATGAGGGATTTGGCAGGATTATTTGTTGCTCATTTATGCATGATAATTTAGTGTAGATAATTCCGATTTTTCCTTGTATATTAGTGCTAGGAGGATTAGATTGACAAGTTCATCCAAGTTCAAAGTTAAATACTTGTTACGTTATTTTATTTTGGTCATGTAGAGAGACAGTAATAGTTAATTGCACGACGCATGGTATTTCAGAAGCTGTACGTAAGGAGCTACATAACGACGTTGAAAGAATAGGATCTTCGAATTCAGGTTGGAATCTGTTTCGCCCAATGATTTGCAGAGGAAGCGAACCGGGTCTCATAATGTAATAGGCTGATGTGATTTGTGAGAGATATGAGAAGTTATGATGCATGCGGAGTTATAAAGTGATTATGCAGACCGATTGCAGACAGAATTGATTCCAGACCATGAGTCTGATGTGTGTTAAATTGTCAAAGCATGCTAGGAAGGAATACGATTATACGTGAGTTTCCGTGTCGCTGACGAGAGATGATATCTCATTGCAAGCTGATATATGGGCCGTGTTTTTCTTAGACGGCGCGAATGAGATGGTATTTCCGTGTTACAATCTTGGGAGACAGAATCCAAGCCTTAGTACAGTGCTGAGTTCAACATTTCCTTTCAGCTCACAGCCCACCAGGAAATACTTGACGGATGACCGCGCTGTTGAGCGCACAAATGCAGCAGAAGAAGGCAATGTTGCCCATTGCTTTCTACATGATATTGATGGAGAATTATATGTTTTTCCCTTACAGGATGATGTTTTATGATGTTTCTTGTTGTTTGAATATGTTGTCTTGTTGTTTAATGGGGAAGAGCCCGAGTGCTGAGTTATATTGATGGTCAATCTACTTCTCACTAGATCCTTTGTGGTGAACCGCGATTCACGTAGAATCTGTGTAGTACGTAAGACACTTTCTCTTTATCCGATGTAAATAGATGTGTTATTTTGCTCATTTTGTTCATTGTAAATATAGCGTAGATGAATGCCACTAGTATTTTTCATAATTCATATCATGTCCCAGTGCGTCTTAGTTTTTCTTTTCAACGTAACTTTTCTTTATATTGTAATTTTTCCTTTTAACGTTTAATTTTGTGACGGCTCTCACTCTAAATTACACTGACTGACAGAGCAAATGCAACACCAAGAAGGAGTGGTCAGAACTTTATGCCAATTGCAGGGTAGACTGACGTCACTGAGGTATGCTAATGATGTGAAATGCGCCGCTGTGCTGCGCACGTAGCGAACGATAAATGGGACACGGCGTTGGCGAATGGCCCACTTCGTACCGTGATTTCTCAGCCGACAGTCATTGTAGAACGTGTTGTCGTGTGCCACAGGACACGTGTATAGCTAAGAATGCTAGGCCGCCGTCAACGGAAGCATTTCCAGCAGACAGACGACTTTACGAGGGGTATGGTGATCGGGCTGAGAAGGGCAGGTTGGTCGCTTCGTCAAATCGCAGCCGATACCCATAGGGATGTGTCCACGGTGCAGCGCCTGTGGCGAAGATGGTTGGCGCAGGGACATGTGGCACGTGCGAGGGGGCGAGGGGTCCAGGCGCAGCCCGAGTGACGTCAGCACGCGAGGATCGGCGCATCCGCCGCCAAGCGGTGGCAGCCCCGCACGCCACGTCAACCGCCATTCTTCAGCATGTGCAAGACACCCTGGCTGTTCCAATATCGACCAGAACAATTTCCCGTCGATTGGTTGAAGGAGGCCTGCACTCCCGGCGTCCGCTCAGAAGACTACCATTCACTCCACAGCGTAGACGTGCACGCCTGGCATGATGCCGGGCTAGAGCGACTTGGATGAGGGAATGGCGGAACGTCGTGTTCTCCGATGAGTCACGCTTCTGTTCTGTCAGTGATAGTCACCGCAGACGAGTGTGGCGTTGGCGTGGAGAAAGGTCAAATCCGGCAGTAACTGTGGAGCGCCCTACCGCTAGACAACGCGGCATCATGGTTTGTTGCGCTATTGCGTATGATTCCACGTCACCTCTAGTGCGTATTCAAGGCACGTTAAATGCCCACCGCTACGTGCAGCATGTGCTGCGGCCGGTGGCACTCCCGTACCTTCAGGGGCTGCCCAATGCTCTGTTTCAGCAGGATAATGCCCGCCCACACACTGCTCGCATCTCCCAACAGGCTCTACGAGGTGTACAGATGCTTCCGTGGCCAGCGTACTCTCCGGATCTCTCACCAATCGAACACGTGTGGGATCTCATTGGACGCCGTTTGCAAACTCTGCCCCAGCCTCGTACGGACGACCAACTGTGGCAAATGGTTGACAGAGAATGGAGAACCATCCCTCAGGACACCATCCGCACTCTTATTGACTCTGTACCTCGACGTGTTTCTGCGTGCATCGCCGCTCGCGGTGGTCCTACATCCTACTGAGTCGATGCCGTGCGCATTGTGTAACCTGCATATCGGTTTGAAATAAACATCAATTATTCATCCGTGCCGTCTCTGTTTTTTCCCCAACTTTCATCCCTTTCGAACCACTCCTCCTTGGTGTTGCATTGTCACTGTCAGTCAGTGTAAATTCGTATCCCGTATCGTTGTGATGATTTCAAGGGTGACTCCATTCGAAATAACTACGTATCAGTGTATGCGTACATATATTACCACATATCATGAACAATGGACAAACACAAGAAGATTATTTCTGAAAGTATACAAGTATTCAATGTTGTGCTTGATACTTCATTTCACTTTTGTTTCTTTGAATAATTAACGTTGTTAATGTCCAGTTATTTCTTTAATTTTGAGATTTTGTAATGATATTTTATTATTTGATTTATTTGATTTTCGAGTAGTATGATTCGGGGATATTTATGAATCAACTCATCCTACCCCATATTATTGTTTCTCATTTTCCTGTCATTTACTTATATTTAAGTGTAGAACTTCGACTTTTAGCCTGACCCAATTGACGACCAACCCACTCTCTGCCCAACCCTGAGTTAGTCGGATGTTCATACAGGAATGGAGGCATCGTCCTAGAGGGTATTTACCCCTGGGTACAGTAGTTAGTGGGGCGTAAAGCAAAAACTATTTATTTATTTATTTATTTATTTATTTATTTATTTATTTATTTATTTATTTATTTATTTATTTATTTATTTTTTTTATTTATTTATTTATTTATTTATGCTTTTACAAGTGGTGAAGTTCAGATTCTTGGCTCTTTCTTACACTTACCCGCATTCTGTGCTGTAGGTTAAACTATATATTCTTACAAATTAATCACATGATAAAAAAATAGTAATAACAATGGCGAGTCGCCTCCAAAGAGGCCTGGTGCAGGTCTTTCGAGTTGATGCCGTATGGTCAACCTCTGCGTCCGTAAGTAAGGGGCACTTAATCTAATACTTAAGACGACATATAAACCCAGTCCCCGAGTCACTTGAATGAACCAATGAAGGTTAAAATACCCGACCCAGTCGGGAATCGAACCTGGGACCCCATTCCAGCCCTCGTAGCACTTTTCAAATTTCGTGACAGAGCCCAAAATCAAACGCGGGCCTTTGGAAGTAGTAGCTAATTACACTAACCACTACACCACATAGGCGGATATCATTTTTATTATTTTTTATTATTAGGATTAGTATTAGTATTATTATAGACATGATATGGGCTTTTGGGCTTATGCCGTGTCAAGAAAACTAGGTGAAAATCTTTACGTTCCGCAGAGAAAATAATTATCATCATCATCATCATCATTATTATTATTACTTGTGAACATTTCTCCTACGACCAATACAAATAGCAGAAAGATTTGTTTTGTTTTTACTTTTTTTTGTAGTGATTTAACGTCGTACTAACACATTGAAAGCTTTCGGCAAGGATGGGAAAGGGCTAGGATTGGGAAGGTAGCAGCTTTGGTCTTAATTTAGATACAGCCCCAGCAGTCGCTGGTGTGAAAATGGGAAATTACGGAAAAACCATCTTCAGTGCTGCAGACGGTGGGATTCGAACCCATCATTTCTCGAATCCAAACTCACAGCTGCGCGCCCCTAACCGCGCGGCCAACTTTGTCGGTGCAAAAATATAAGGTATTATGTTTACTGTACGTGAGTTAAAAGTAAATGCCGTCAATAGCAGTAGTTACATTTCATATACCGGTACCCTCGGTAACGTCATTAGCAACGTTCGGGTGTTCAGGAAATGTAGCTTATGTAAATGTATTTGTAGCACTATGACGAAACTTGAAGCTCGGACCTCAATGCTAAATAGTTGAAGAATTTGATTACATCGCATAGATAGGTCTCATGGTGAAGATAGGATAGTACAGCTAGGCAACCATCCTCTACATAACATTAATCAGTGAAAAATCAGAGTGAAAATGAAGATATCGGCCAAAGGAAGACAAGGGCCACGAAGGGCATGAAAATGAAAGACTCCCTAGGATTGGCAACCTAATACCGTCGGGGTCGAAAAGAACAACAGTTGACAAAGGGAGGTCGGATAGGATAGATGAAAGTGAGAAGCCGGGCACAAGTAAGTGGAAGCAATACCAAGACTCAGCCGAGTGTCCCGTGGTCGCCAACCTATGCTCCCAAGTTAAGAGCCTCTGGGGCCCCTTTTATTCCTCTCTTACGACAGGCAAGGATACTGTGGGTGTTCTTCTACCGCCCCTACCCTCAGGAGGATGTGAAAATGGGAAACCACAGAAAACTATCTTCAGGGCTGCCGACAGTGGAGTTCGAACCCACTATCTCCCGGATGCAAGCTCACAGCTGCGCGCCCCTAACCGCACGGCCAACTCGCCCGGTTGAATAGTTGACGCTTATTTTATCTCGTCTGAATTTACGTCACTACTGTAGTTTTAGAACAACTTCCTTTGGAGAAAGCTTTCTTTCTTTTTTTTTCAATCTGCTTTACGTCGCATCGACACAGATAGGTCTTATGGCGACGATGGGATAGGAAAGAGCTAGGAGTAGGAAGGAAGCGACCGTGGCCTTTATTCAGGTACAGTCCCAGCTTTTGCCTCGGGTGAAATTGTGAAATCACGGAAAACCATTTTCAGGGCTGCCAACAGTGGGGTTCGAACCCACCACCTCCCGAATGAAAGCTGACAGTTGCGCACCGCCCCTAACCACATGGTCAAATCGCTCGGAGGAGTTAAGGCTTGCAGTGCGAGTATTTACGTCCATTGGAATATCACCCTTGTTAAGAGACAAGACAATGCCAACAGCGCTTACCATCTGTCTTAAAATTATGGCACGTGACCACATCAGGTAGCCCTGAAGATGGCTTTTCAAGGTTGCCCATTTTCACATCAGGCAAATGCTGGGGCTGTACCAAGGCCGCTTCCTTCCCATTCCTAGTCCTTCACTCTCTCATCGTCACCATAAGACCTATCTGTGTCTGTTCGACGTAAAGTAACTTGTAAAATAAAATAAAATAAAAACACTTCAGGTAGCGCCTAAAATACCTTTTAGACAATGTTCAAGACTTCATAGTTAATGCATTAATAGTGATAGAGCTGACTTAAGCATACCTAAAGAAAGTGTTACATTAAGACAGGGCGTCCCAAACGCCCAAAACCTCGCGCGTGCAAACTGAGGTGCAGAGCTCCTGTGCACAGTGCATCGGTTCCACGCGGCTCGGCTCGGACCAACGCTTCGTCTCTGGGATACTCGGCTAAGCTCGGCTCAACTCGGTTCGGATTTGGAGCGCTACGGAGCAAGTGAGGAAGAGGTAGACAGCGAAGCGAGCAAGAGAGAGACAGCGCTATTGCTCCAAATCGAGGAGTGGGGGCCTGCACTCTGGTCTATCAAGCCAAGTCATCTTTTGCACCGTGCACAGTCCAATGCACTGATGCATGCACTCTGACAGGCCCTGCACTAAGATATTGCGTTAAAGAGCTCGGGGAGGAATGATCCTCTACCAAGGGGAAAAAACCCTTTTCTGCAAAGTGTACGAAGTTAAAGTAAGTGCTATAGAACGTTTTAATGTCCAGCAGCAAAAATGTTGAGATCAATGGGAAATAAGAGATATGTACTTTTTCTCTATTACTTCAATTAAACATTTTGTGTCCACGGCGACTGTCGGCGTATTCCTGATTCCGATAACTTATACGATTTTCATTGGTTTGCAGGAGCAGCAGTGTGGTCACCATTGTGTAAAACTGCAATATACCAATATTAATTGAAAATGTATTCGGTACTGACCACTGTTTAAATGATTGATAGTGAATTTATGACAGAAACTAGTGGAATTAACAAATAAGGTTCCTAGAAGGAAGGCAGGCATTTATATAAGTGGAGGCACATGTTTCCCCTAGTGCACCGTCACTGTATTGTCCTATACAGGAGGCTTGCAGCGGTGTCTTAACGACCAGCGTCTTGTAAAGGTGTAGCATTCCAACTGATGAGCCCACTGCTACAGTGGGGCGAAACGCTGGTAATTTCACGATTGAAAAAGCCTAAAGACTTAATGAGCTTAGTGGAATTAAGTTAAAAGAACTATACACATTCCATATTAAGAAAACAGTATTGCTCTTATGACAACAAGTTTGCCATACTGAAATCTATGGACAGGGGTTGTAGGGTGGGGGAGGGCTTATTTCAGTTTTTACAGCAACATAGATAAATTACTGCAATACAAACCCTCAATATTGAAGTTCAAGGCAAACTGGGAGAAAATAGGAAACCTAATTTTTATAGGCTCGGGGTGGGGGATGCAAAATTTTGCCCAGGCAACGCCGGATACTATTGTGTCGCCATATCATCCCACGAAAAGAATGGTAACAATTAAATGCGCTTGTGAAAAGTGATTAAAATGTAGCAGAAATAAAATGCGCTTAAGAAACAAAAGCTAAAGTACAAAACCAAACACAGATAAACATCATAGCGAATTTCTGTCTCTGTACAAGTCGTGCCGTGATGTATCGTTGCACACCACAGCATCAAAATCTTCAGTAAAAATTGCTGTACAGTACAAGAATATTATAACACACATAAATAGATGACTTCTCTTCAATAGTGATAAGCTGCCGGCGATTCACAGCTTAAAGGATTACGCGTGACGTGTACCGTACCACAGAAACACAGAAGGAAAATGAAGGGAGGCAAAAAAGCGATGGCTGTTCCCGCCATTGTGCTTCCTCCCTGCGAATGTATTTGTTAAATCGAGAATGTTGAGTAATTATTTTAATAACTCAAGGGCAAAAACATGCCTCATCCATTGTCTTTCTTTCATAATACAATGTAAAAGTACATTAGACGTTGGCAAGTCAATAAGTAACTGCAATTTCGCTCTAGTTGTCTTTAGGTTGACTCTATGGCGTTGTGTGGTCACCAGCCGCTAGATGGCACCGTTGTGTGTGTCTGTGGTAGGTTTCAGCTTTATCAGATCAGTACGTAAAGATGGCCGCGCCACTCTCTGTTTGCACCAAGGAAGAACAACGTTCCGTAATCCCTCTTTGTGTGTGTGTGTGTGTGTGTGTGTGTGTGTGTGTGTGTGTGTGTGTGTGTGTGTGTGTGTGTGTTTGTGTGTGTGTGTGTGTGTGTGTGTGTGTGTGTGTGTGTGTGTGTGTGTGTGTGTGTGTGTGTGTGTGTGTGTGTGTGTGGCCTGAGATCCATCGATAATATGCAAATGGTTTGCCACGTCACCAACAGCCACTCGTCTGTTATTCAGGATCATATCACGCACTTGTTCAATATTGGCAACAGTTACGGCTGCAGTTGGACGCCCGGATCTTTCCACATCCTTCACGCGCGTGAGAACCCCTTTCAACTATTCAGTCCACTGGTAAAGACCTCGCTGTGGCCAAACACTGTCCCCGTATTGTGCTGAAAGTCTTCTATGAATTTCCGCCCCTGGTACACCCTCAGACCACAAAAAGAACGGATTACGGAACGCTGTTCTTCATTGGTGCAAACAGAGAGGAGGGCAGCCATCTTTACGTCGCAACAGCAACAAGCTGTACTGATCTGGTAACGCTGAAACCTACCACAGACATAGACAACGGTGCCATCTAGCGGCTGGTAACCACACAACGCCATTGAGCCAACCTAAAGATAATTAGAGCAAAATTGCAGATACTTTTTGACTTGCCCTCATAATATTCCACAAGGAATTATGAGTGTCAAATAGGGGGGTGGGGCGTTCACTCCTTGTAGGTCCATAAGAGCAATAATGTTCTCTTAACATGGAATGAGCTATAGTAAGAAAATTAATTGAAGTAGTGCAATCAAAGTGTATAATGAACTCAATCTTTAATATAAAATCATGCGTTGGAAGTACACATGTTTGGTCACATTTAGCTATATTTAAGAGCATATTTGCCTACATATTTGGGTGATGTTTAGATATAAAAACTATTACCGTAACTAACTCCCTTTTCAGTAGTAGCGGGGTAAAGGAAAGGTAGACGATGTGTATACAGTGTACACTATAGACTGGCTGTTACCCGCGGCTTCGCTCGCGTGAATTTTGTAATTTGATCAAAGTAATCGTACCTCGGCACTGCACTTAAAACATTACCTGAAAATCCCTAAAGTATGAAAATTCACCGTAAAATTATCGTTTACCCAAGAAGCTCTTTGAAACCACGTTTACAGTATTGCCTTTTGGGGGTAAAATGACCAGGCTACTGGCAGAGCTAATTCTGGAAAATGCGACATAGAACTGCACATGGGAGAAACTGTCCTCTCTCAAGTTGATCCACCTGTGGGTGGGGGGTAGAATAACACTCACGGTATTCTCTGCCTGTCGTAAGAGGCGACTGAAAGGGGCCCCAGAGGCTCTGAACTTTGGAGCGTGAGTTGGCGACCACGGGGCCCTTAGCTGAGTCTTGGCATTGCTTCCACTTACTTGTGCCAGGCTTCCTCACTTTAATCTGTCCTATCCGACCTCCCTTGGTCAACTCTTGTTCTATTCTTACCCCGACGCTATTAGGTTTGCGAGGGCTAGGGAATCTTTCATTTTCACGCCCTTCGCGGCCCTTTGTCTTCCTTTGGCCGATATCTTCATTTTTCGAAGTGTCGGATCCCTTCCATATTTTCCCTCTGATTAGTGTTATATAGAGGATGGTTGCCTAATTGTACTTCCTCTTAAAAACAATAAACACCACCACCACCGCTACTCTCTCAAGCTGAATATATATATAGTACGCATTTCTTTATATTTAAAGGAGATTCCAAATACATATTACCTCGTCTGTAACATCTTCAGTTTTTGAGATATCAGTACCCCCTAAAAATTCAGCCCCTTTATCAATCCTTACCCCCCCTCCACTAATTGGATTTTCCAAAATAAAAAATACGTATTTCTTTATTTTTAAAAGGAGATTCCGTGTACCAATTTTCATGACTGTAATATTTTCAGTTTTTGAGGTATAAGTATCCTCATAAAAAGGATTCAACCCCTTTTCCACTTATTTTAGCCCCATTAAGTAGATTTTATGCAAACAAAAATACGTGTTTCTTTAGTTTTAATGGAGATTCCAAATACCAATTTTCACATCTTTAAACCGTTCAGTTATGAGATATAGGTATACTCATTTTGAAAATTAACTCCCCTTTTCACCCACTTAGCGACAAAATATCCAAAAATCCTTCCTTCGTGAGCACCTACACTATAATATAGATATATCTCCAAAATTTCATGTCTTTACGTCCAGTAGTTTTGGTTGGGCGATGATGAATCAGTCGGTCAGTCAGTCAGGACATGCTATATATATATACTGTACTAGCAAGATACCCGTGCTTCGCTACGGTATTATACTGAAATTTATAATTGAATGCTTATTGTCTTAGATATATAATCCGCTGAAATTCGCGATCTGACTCGTTTTCTGCGAAAATCCACCAAAATTCCCGATCTGACCCGTTTTCTATTAGATTACGGCACGTTTCCTCCCATATTTCAATCTTCCTTTCCAGCAATCGATTTCGTACTTCCCGGGCTAGGCTCAGGTAGGCCTATTCCTCCCGGTCAGTTGGGTCCGTAAATCTCTGCCATCTTTTCCTATAACTTTTTTAATATGGATAAAATCCTTCAGGAGATCCGGCGTGGTGTCATAGGTGCCTTGGCGGCACTGAACCCGCGGCCGGACTGCATTCTTAGTCATTACCCGTCCAGGAGCCGTTTCCAGCGCGGTGCGCACATTTGACGACGGTCCGGAACATTATTATTATTATTATTATTATTATTATTATTATTATGTGTTGCTGGAATGGCTGATAGCAGGGAAAACCGGAGTATCCGGAGAAAAACCTGTCCCGCCTCCGTTTTGTCCAGCACGAATGTCACATGGAGTTACCGGGATTTGAACCACGGAACCCAGCTGTGAGAGGCCGGCGCGCTGCCGCCTGAGCAACGGAGGATCCTTATAAAAACATTAAGAACAGTAAAATCAATTGGTCTCACCTCCTTCTACACCCCACCGCCGTTAAGTTTATTTACCGCCACCCTCCCCCCCAAAAAAATATTAAAAGAAGGCTTGTTTCTTTATGTTTAAGGGAGATTCTAAACACCAATGTTCACGTCTATTACCTTCAGTTTTGAGATATAAGTATCCCCATAAAAATAATTTACTTTTTTCCCTTCATTTCACACTACCCTTCCCCCTAAGTGAACTTTCCCGCAAAAAATAGATGTTTCTTTAATAGTAAAGGATCTTCTATTTACCAATTATCACGACTCTAACTTCTTCAGTTTTTGATTTATGTGTCCTCATGAAAGGAATTCAACTCCTTTACACTCCCGCCCTCCAAGATGGTTTCCCTCCAAAACGCGTTTTTTTTGTTTTTAAAGGAGATCCAAATACGAATTTTCACGTCTGTAACAACTTTAGTTTTTATTAGATGTATGTATTCTCATAAAATTAAGTCAATTTTTTAATACTTTCACCCCCCTCCCCCCCCCCCCCTTTGTTGGATTTTCCGTGAATGAGTGTTTCTTTACTTTTAAAGCAGATTGCAAATATCAAATTTCACGTCTGTAACACCTTCATTTTTGAGATATCAGTAGCCTAATTAAAAGAATTCAACACCATTTTCAGTCACTTTTAACCCCGCTCCACCCAAGTGGTATTTCAGAAAACTAAAAATACACGTTTCTTTATGTTTAATACAGAAAAAAATACCATTTTCCACTTCTGTAACATGTTAAGTTTTTTAAATATACTGTAAAAATTCTCATTTTAAAATTTCACCCCTTTCGAGTTCCCCTTAAGTGGAGTTTCCAAAAACAAATCACCTATGTTTCTTTACATTTACAGGAGATTTCAAACACCCACTTTTTATGTCTGTAACATTTTACGTTTCAAGATATTCTGTAGATATAGTCTTTCAAAAAATTCACCCCAATTTGTCACTCCTGTTTAACCACCATTAATTGGATTTTCCAAAAACTAAAAAATACGTGTTTCTTCATTTTTAAAGGAGATCCCATATACATATTTTCAGTTCTGTAATATCTTTCGTTTCTGAGATATATGTATCCTCATTAAAGGTAGTCAACAAATTTTTCACCCTTTTACACCCCTCCCATTGGGATTTAGAGGAAACAAAAAAATACGTGTTCCTTTATTTTTAGAGGAGATTCAGGTCTGTAATTTACATCTGTAAATTTTAAAGTTTTAAGATGTAGACACACTCATTTTAAAAAATTCAGCCCCCCCTCCTTTTCACCCCCCAATATTTGCATTTTCCAAAAACGAAAAAATAAGTATTTCTTTACTTTTAAAGTACATCCCAAATACCAATTTTCAGGTCTGTAATATCTTCAGGTTCTGAAATATAAGTAGCCTCATTAAAGGCATTCAACCCATTATTCACCCTTTTACACCCTTCCTATTGGGATTTTCCGAAAACAAAAGAATACTTGTTTCTTTATTTTCAAAGAAGATTCTAAATACCAATTTTTACGTCTATAAACTTTAAAAGTTTTGAGATATGGATACACTCATTTTAAAAAATCACCCCCTTTTCACCCCCACCATTAATTGGATTTTCCAAAAACAAAAAATACTTGTTTCTTTATTTTTAAAGGACATCCCAAACACAAATTTTCAGGTCTGTAATATCTTCAGGTTCTGAAATATAAGTAGACTCATGAAAGGCATTCGACCACTTTTTCAACCTTTTCCACCCTTCCTATTAGGATTTTCCGAAAACAAAATACACGTGTTTCTTTATTTTTAAAGGAGATTCTAAATAACAATTTTCACATCTATAACCTTTAAAAGTTTTGAGATATAGATACACTCATTTTAAAATATTACCCCCTTTTCACCCCCCCTTAATTGGATTTTCCAGAAAAAGAAAACACGTGTTTCTTTATTTTTAAAGGAGATCCCAAACACCAACTTTCAGGTCTGTAATATCTTCAGTTTCTGAGATATAAGTAGCCTCATTAAAGGCATTCAACCCCTTTTTCACCCCTTTTCACTCCTCCTATAGCGATTTTCCGGAAACAAAAAAAGACGTGTTTCTTTATTTTTAATGAAGATTCTAAATACCAATTTTCACATCTGCAAACTTTAAAAGTTTGGAAATACAGATTCACTCATTTAAAAATTTCACCCCCTTTTCACCCTCCCATTAATTGGATTTTCCAAAAACAAAAAGATACGTGTTTCCTTATTTTTAAAAGAGATCAAAAGTACAAATTTTCAGGTCTGTAATATCTTCAGTTTCTGAGATATAAGTACCGGTATCCTGAAAAACGCATTCAACCCATTTTTCCCCATTTTCACCCTTTTTCACCCCTCCTATTGGGATTTTCTGAAAACAACAAAATACGTATTTCCTTATTTTTAAGGAAGATTCTAAATACCAATTTTTACATCTGTAAACTTTTAAAGTTTTGAGATATAGATACACTCATTTTAAAATTTCACCCCCCCCCCTTTTCACCCCCTTAGCGACGGAATATCCAAAAATCCTCTCTTAGCGAGCACCTACATCTTAATATGAATATATCCCCAAAACTTCATTTCTTTATGTCCAGTAGTTTTGGCTCGGCGATGATGAATCAGTCAGTCAGTCAGGACAAGTTATTTTATATATATATAGATATACAGTAGATAAAGACATCTCTAAAATTAAAATAATTTTTCATGTTTAGTGCTCTGAGATCTTGTTCCATCATCATACTCCCGACGAAGTCAGTCTATTCAGTGTTGTTGTAAGAAAATGGTGCCTAACTTGCAGAATATCCAACATAAGAATGCAACGAACTTCGTTTGTATCCAATGTAACGAATAATGTCCATAGATAACACACAATTAGCTCCGGTCATTTCGGTGGGCAAAATGCGATTTGAAACGACAGTTACTTTTTATACTAGGAAATCATACGGTTTAATACAAGTTTTATTCGCAGCATGAAAAAGCACTTGAAAAACTATATGAAACCGCATCAAACTCAAATAATGTGTCCATAAGTGGGCATAATACGGCTTGAAACAATACTCGACATATACAGGGCGGTCGGAAACAACTGGAACCGGTTATATGAGCGTTGAAATGTTGGTCACACTGATAAATATACTCCTGTTCATGAAAACCAGAACACCTTGAAAGAGCAGAGATAGGAAGTTCATAATCACAGGACATGTGAATTAGTATGTTCTGAAGAAATGATTAGCATTTGAACCATGTCGGCCCTCAGGTTCAAGGTCCACATCGATATCTCGGCGAACCACCACCGACTGGTAAAATGTGCCAGCGGCTGTCGTTGTTACTATAAACTGAAGGTAATGGATCAGTGTGATTTTAGCAGACGTGCAGGATGCCTCGCAGATGTATGCGAGAATCGTACCGTCAAATGAATAAATTTGAAAGAGGGCACATTATTTTCATGAGAGAACGTGATGCATCCATTCGATAAATTACTGCTCGTGTGGGACGAAATGTATTGGCAGTAAAACGGGTGTGTACAGAATGGTTCACAGAAGGCCGCAGAACACGATGTGGTGGGTCTGGTTTCACCACCCAGACCACCCCCCGGGAGGATCGACACCTCATCCGAATGGCATTGCAGGACAGATGTGCGTCCTCCTCGGCTCTGGCACAACAGTGGAACAGTGTTAACACACCGTACACTATAATGAGTGACAGTCCGTCGTCGTTTATTATGGTCTGGGTTACCGGCGCGTAGTCCACTTCTCCGCCTACCTTTGACTAATGTGCAGAAACATGCTAGACTGCAATAGTGTATGGGACGACGTCACTCAGGACAGGAATGGCAGCAGACAGTGTTTTCGGACGAATCCAGGTTCTGTTTGTTTGAAAAT
This sequence comes from Anabrus simplex, assembly GCF_040414725.1. NCBI lineage: Eukaryota > Metazoa > Arthropoda > Insecta > Orthoptera > Tettigoniidae > Anabrus > Anabrus simplex. The sequence goes on along the minus strand of NC_090265.1, from coordinate 60,578,352 downwards.
GATGGCCGCATTTTGGTTTGCCGCAGACCGGGGGAGAGGCATCACATTGACTGCATTCGAACAAGACATACAGCGCCAACTCAAGGCCTTATGGTGTGGGGTGCTCTTGGGTACGACCACAAATCATAGTTGGTACGTCTCCAGGGCACTGCGGCCCGTAGCCATACCCTATCTGCACGACGCCCCAGACGCTATATTTCAGCAGGACAATGCGCGGCCACATATTTCTGCACGAACATGTGCCTTCTTCTTGTCACTGGATGTCAGACTGTTGCCCTCGCCCGATCATCGGATTTGTCGCCAATCGAAAAGGTGTGGGATATGTTGAAACGGCGGGTGCGGCGCTGTGACCCAATGCCAACCACCAAAGATGAACTGTGGAACCAGTTGAATGCAGCATGGATGGCTATACCCCACGACGCCATTCGCGCTTATACACGTCGACGCCATCACGCATGGACAAAGTTATCAGTACCCATGGAGGACCCACTGCCTGCTAAACAACAGGACAAATGCTGCACCTAGGTGACTGAAATGCTAATCTTTTCTGCAGAATATATATATATTTTTTTTTTTTTTGCTAGTGGCTTTACGTCGCACCGACACAGATAGGTCTTATGGCGACGAGGAGAACATACTAATGAACATGTCCTGTGAATATGAACTTCCTATCTCTAGTTTTTCAAGGTGTTCTATTTTTTATGAACATAGAGACTATAGACTATAGATATGATTTATTTTAACTGGCAAAGTTAGGGACACGTGTCCCTGTCTTACACTTAACCAGTGAAATACATAATTAACATAAAAATATATGACATACTGAATAAATAAATAAAAATAGACTGAAACAAATTACTACGGTACTATGCTATCCTGCTGTACATACAAATAACTGTTATAATACACAATATAAATTAACATTTTGCTTCCTACGAAGAAATTAACATACAACAAAGAACGAATTACAATTTCAATAATAATAATAATAATAATAATAATATAGATAAACCTACTAATTTTTACAATTAATTTGTCCAATTCCAGAAATATATCACATTGACGAATGTTACAGTTTTCATGTGTTTACTGTGGGTGAAAAACATTGCAAAATGGGGATAGGGATAAGGATAACTATGCAGGAAACCACAGCTGAGCACTTTCTAACACTATTGATGAATAATAATAATAATAATAGTCTAATAATGATAATAAGAAGAAGAAGAGGAAGAAGAAGGACCATGGGGAGGAGAAGAAGAAGACGAAGAAGAATGACCAGAAGAAGAAGAAGACTGTCGCAGTACGAGCTCGTTTCATAGAGATATTTTGAGCACATACTTTTAAATCTTCCGTGGTTTGATATCACTCTGACCTCCTGTGGAAGGAAGTTCCATTCACGGCTGGCCACAACAGTGAAGGAATTGTTGTAGGTTGAGGATTTATGCTTAGGAATAGCGAGCAATGTCGAGCTCAGCGCTCTGGTGTTTTTATCATGGTGTTCAGAAAGACTATGAAATCGTTCATACAGGTAAGATGGGGATTGTAAGGTAAGGATTCGGTGCAATGAAGTCAGGGTATGCAGCTTGCGTCTGTCTTCAAGGCGTAGCCATCCGAGGTCGACGCAAGACTGGGTAACATGATCTGAAAATTTCAGATTACATATAAATCTTACACAGGCATTCTGTGCACGTTGTAGTTTATCTCGAAGCTCCGTTTTCACATCTTTGTAAACTACGTCACAATAATCGAATATTGGAAGAACGAGGGTTTCAACTAGTTTCTTCTTTAAACTGAACGGAAAAGTAAATTTGAAATTGTTTAATGTGTGCAACGTAGCAAAAACTCGTCTACTCAGAGATATTATCTGATCCGTCCACGAGAGGTGCTGATCAATGGTTACTCCGAGAATTTTTACGCTCTTTCAAAAGGGCAAAACTTGATTTTGAAGTTGTACGTCAGGGATGGACATGCGGAAATTGTCGGAAATAAGTCTTGGGTGGGCAATTACTACAGTTTGGGACTTTTTTGGGTTCAAAAATAAGTCCATGCTGGTAAGACCATTTACTTATGGCCTCTAGATCCATGTTAATTTTCTCGATTGCTGTCAAAACGTCTGTTGGTTTTGCATGGATGTACAATTGTACGTCGTCAGCATAGATGTGACGTTTACAATGTGTCAGCTGTTTAGCTAGGTCGTTGATATAGACAGAAAATAGCAAAGGAGCAAGGGTTGACCTTTGTGGGACAACTCTTTTTACATATTGTACCTTGATTGATAACACGTTGTTGACGTTCGTGTAAATAAGCTCCCAACCATCTCAGAGTACTGTAGGAGAACCCTAGGTGATAAAGTTTGGATAGGAGCAACTCATGGTCTACAGAGTCAAATGCTTTACTGAAGTCCAATAATACTAGGATAGTCAGTTTTTGCTCATCAATAGCCTGTCTTATATCGTCAGTCACGCTTAGTAAGGCAGTACATGTACTGTGATTGCGTCGGAAACCTGACTGGAGTGGGTCTAATATGTCGTGGTCGTTGAGATAGTTGGTGATTTGATTATGCAAAATGTGTTCGAGTCCCTTGGCTACTATTGACAGTATATTTATAGGTCTGTAGTCACTGTTTAGTCTAGGAGATTTTGTCTTTGGTAAAGGATGCACCAGGGCCATTTTCCAGACAGTTGGAAATACACTATTTTGAAGGGAGGAATTGTATATGAATGTCAATACTGGAATAATAGTGTCGATAATTTTCTTTAGCATTATAATACATATATTGTCCACCCCTGTGGATTTAGTTTTAATTCGCATGATAGTCGCTTTCACTTGAATGAGTGAGACATGACTAAAATAAAATTTGTCTCTGCCTACGGGTGGTGTGTTGTAATTTGCACCAAAAAAATTTTATTTTGCTTCTTCGTTTAATTGTACATGGGAGGATACGAAGTGATTATTCATTTCATCAAGAGAAACTTCCAAATCGTCTACCTTGTCCGGTTTATTTAGTCCAAAATGGCGGATTGACTTCCATAAAGTAGCGGGTCTTACGTCAGGTTTTATAAGGTCATGGGAGTACCGTAGTCGAGCGTTTCTTACTGTCTGAGTCGTTTTATTACGTAGTCGTTTGTAATAGATAAAGTTTTCCTCTGTCGGGTAATGTTTGTATTTCCTATGAACTGCATCCCGCTTAGCCATCATTGCTCTAATATCATCATTTAGCCACGGGGAGAGTCTTTTACAGACGCGTGCTGTTCGAATAGGGGCATCTTTGTCAAAAATATGTAGTATCATGTTATTGAAAGTGATGACCATGTCGTCAATATTAGTTTTATGAGTTATCTCCTGCCACGGCATCGAATACTTAATACTTAATTGCCGTTAATAACATTGCAAGGGTTTCATAGTTTTCCTTCAAGACGTAAGAATACGCTACAGGTATCGAACCATACTTATTGGTGATGTGTAAAAGTACAGCTTTGATATTGTTTACGGTTCCATCGCTAAACAACCTCCATTCATTCTTGTTGTATGTAATTCCGTATTTTTATACTACTCCCTCAATGTTCTTACAGTAAACAAGAGGACCCTCTTCAGTGAAGTACTCACGAAATTCTTCTTCTCTTGTTCGGTACCAGGAAAATGTTGTACCTGGAGCTAGTAGCCTTTTCTCCCTTAAACGAGAACCCAGCATTTGTGACAACTCCTTTGAGAGACCCAGATCTCTTACCAAGTCGTTTAGTTCACATTGAGTAAACAACTCTGGTTGTAGCTCTTCTGTGGTTATCAAGATTTCATCACTGTCACTAAAACCAGACGATGATGATTGCAGGGAAGCTGCTGTGTTACGCACAGGAATGTCAGGTCCATGTGGTACAGGTCTGATTGCTGATTTCAGGTTTGGATATGCAATGCTTTTAATATTTTTCTTGTTATGGCCTTCAAATTTTACCATACAAAAATAACAATCATTGGTGTGATTTGTTTGCTCTCTCCACACCATCGGAATTCCAAAAGGTAACGACTTCTGCTTCCGCTGAATCCATTTTCTTAATCCCGTAATACACATATGACATACGCTGTGCGGCGCAAGCCTTTTATTTTGGTCGCCTAACTTGACACTGAAATATGCCAGGTAAACTTTCTTTACGAATGAGGTCATGTTCACTCTTCTCGATTTTAAAGTCAAAGAGCCGCAAATGAAACAAAAGGATTTGGGATTGTTTACACACTCTCGTCTTGAGGACTTTGCAGACTGATTTGCACTTGTAATACACTGACTGACAGAGCAAATGCAACACCAAGAAGGAGTGGTCAGAACTTTATGCCAATTGCAGGGTAGACTGACGTCACTGAGGTATGCTCATGATGTGAAATGCGCCGTTGTGCTGCGCACGTAGCGAATGGTAAATGGGACACGGCGTTGGCGAATGGTCCACTTCGTACCGTGATTTCTCAGCCGACAGTCATTGTAGAACGTGTTGTCGTGTGCCATAGGACACGTGTATAGCTAAGAATGCTAGGCCGCCGTCAACGGAGGCATTTCCAGCAGACAGACGACTTTACGAGGGGTATGGTGATCGGGCTGAGAAGGGCAGGTTGGTCGCTTCGTCAAATCGCAGCCGATACCCATAGGGATGTGTCCACGGTGCAGCGCCTGTGGCGAAGATGGTTGGCGCAGGGACATGTGGCACGTGCGAGGGGTCCAGGCGCAGCCCGAGTGACGTCAGCACGCGAGGATCGGCGCATCCGCCGCCAAGCGGTGGCAGCCCCGCACGCCACGTCAACCGCCATTCTTCAGCATGTGCAAGACACCCTGGCTGTTCCAATATCGACCAGAACAATTTCCCGTCGATTGGTTGAAGGAGGCCTGCACTCCCGCCGTCCGCTCAGAAGACTACCATTCACTCCACAGCATAGACGTGCACGCCTGGCATGGTGCCGGGCTAGAGCGACTTGGATGAGGGAATGGCGGAACGTCGTGTTCTCCGATGAGTCACGCTTCTGTCTGTCAATGATAGTCACCGCAGACGAGTGTGGCGTCGGCGTGGAGAATGGTCAAATCCGGCAGTAAATGTGGAGCGCCCTATCGCTAGACAACGCGGCATCATGGTTTGGGGCGCTATTGCGTATGATTCCACGTCACCTCTAGTGCGTATTCAAGGCACGTTAAATGCCCACCGCTACGTGCAGCATGTGCTGCGGCCGGTGGCACTCCCGTACCTTCAGGGGCTGCCCAATGCTCTGTTTCAGCAGGATAATGCCCGCCCACACACTGCTCGCATCTCCCAACAGGCTCTACGAGGTGTACAGATACTTCCGTGGCCAGCGTACTCTCCGGATCTCTCACCAATCGAACACGTGTGGGATCTCATTGGACGCCGTTTGCAAACTCTGCCCCAGCCTCGTACGGACGACCAACTGTGGCAAATGGTTGACAGAGAATGGAGAACCATCCCTCAGGACACCATCCGCACTCTTATTGACTCTGTCCCTCGACGTGTTTCTGCGTGCATCGCCGCTCGCGGTGGTCCTACATCCTACTGAGTCGATGCCGTGCGCATTGTGTAACCTGCATATCGGTTTGAAATAAACATCAATTATTCTTCCGTGCCGACTCTGTTTTTTCCCCAACTTTCATCCCTTTCGAACCACTCCTCCTTGGTGTTGCATTGTCACTGTCAGTCAGTGTATGTATTAAAAAACTATTTAGAGCACGCTTCCAAACGAAACGAAACCAGTTGCAGTGTTCCTCTGTAAACATACACATTAGACTATCGATTTTACCACAATTGATCGTTTTCGATTACTCTAATCAAATACAGTAGAGACAATACGCGACACTTACGGATTTAGCCTTGTTAAAATGGGAGACAATTCGACGGTGGCGCTCCTAGTGACTTGACCTGAAACTTCGCGCTAAATTCAAATATCAATAGAAATGCATATACGAAAATGGATAAATAAATTACGTCTAGAAAGAAAGTATTATTGAGATATTAACTTCGAAGTTGCTAAAGCAATTCTGGATAAATGAAATAAGAATTATTTAAAAGATTATTATTTAAAGACTGAAATCTATATAGCCTATATAAAATAAGAGTTTTGTCTGTACATTGCTCAGAATTTCAAAAGGATTGTATTTATGTATCAGTCGTGCCCACAGTAACAAGGAAATGCACTTTTTACTTTTCCGTAATGTCTGTCTGTCTGTCTGTCTGTCTGTCTGTCTGTCTGTCTGTCTGTCTGTCTGTCTGTCTGTCTGTCTGTCTGTCTGTCTGTCTGTCTGTCTGTCTGTCTGTCTGTCTGTCTGTCTGTCTGTCTGTCTGTCTGTCTGTCTGTCTGTCTGTCTGTCTGTCTGTCTGTACACGCATCACGAGAAAACGGCTGAAGATAATTTAATGAAAATCGGTATACAAAGTCGGGAAATAAGTCGCTATAACCTAGGCTATAAACAATTTTACTCACGCTGAGTGAAATGGTAGTTTAGGGGAAGGCCCAAAATTTAATTCTCAAATATTTGTCATTTATTGTCCTATCTTAGCGAAAATAGGTAGGAGAAGTCGAGGAATAAGTCGCTACTATCTAGGCCATAAATAATTGTATTCACGCTGAGTAAAATAGTGGTTTAGGGGAAGGCCTAAAATTTAATTCTCAAATATATGTCATTAATTGTCGTATCTTAATGAAAATTGGTAGGGGAAGTCTAGGAATAAGTCGCTACTATCTAGGCCATAAATAATTGTATTCACGCTGAGAAAAATGATAGTTTCGGGGAAGGCCTACAATGTTCTCGAATATTTGCTATTAGTGGTCCTATCTCAATGAAAATCGGTATGCAAAGTCGGGGAATAAGTCGCTATAGCCTAATCTAGGCCATAAATAATTTTATTCACGCTGAATGAAATGGTAGTTTAGGAGTAGGCCTAAAATTTAATTTCAAATAATTATATTATTAGTGGTCGTATCGATAAATACTACATAAGTTATGCAGTATTATATTTCCGAGTACTTATATCTTATACATTGTTACCATACCGGCTATGATCAGAGATATTCATGAATTTGGATTTTTGTTACTAAGTCCTTATCAGCGCCAAGTTACGAGAAAATGGGCAAACAGGATTTAATGAAAATCGGTATGTAAAGTAGGAGAATAAGGAACTACAGTCTACGCTAAAAATAATGTTATAAGACGCCCTAATATCACGGAGTCTAAAGATAACTAAATGTGAAGAGCTACAATATAGAAATCTCATAAAATTGATCAACAATAACATTACATTGACCATTGTTTGTTGTGATGTGCTTTGTCTTCTGTTGCCACTCATCTCCGATAGATATTGTCCGGCTCCATGGCTAAATGGCTAGCGTACTGGCCTTTGGCCACTGTGGTCCCGGGTTCGATTCACGCCGGGGTCGGGAATTTTAACCATCATTGGTTCATTTCTCTGGCACGGGGGCTGGGTGTATATGTCGTCTTCATCATTTCATCCTCATCACGAAGCGCAGCTCAAAAGACCCCCACCTGGCGAGCCGAACATGTCCCCGGACATTCCCGGCACTAAAAGCCATACGCCATTTCATTTCCGATAGATAGGATTACTGCTGCGTACCGAGTATTTTTTAACATTTGCCTTACGTAGCACCGACACAGTTAGGTCTTATGGTGACGATGGGATAGGAAAGGGCTATGAGTGTGAAGGAAGTGGCCTTGGCCCTAATTAAGGTACTGCCCCATCATTTGCCTGGTGTGAAAATGAGAATCCACGGAATAACATCTTCAGGGCTGCCGATAGTGGGGTTCGAATCCACTATCTCCCGGATGCAAGCTCACAGCTGCGCGCCCCTAACCACACGGCTAACTCGCCCAGTCGTGCAAGTGCAACAGTCTACCTAAATACTGGCGGGAAGTACCTAGGGAGTTTGGTAACTTTCTTCTTTAGCATGCCATTCCTCTGTTTCATAAATTTTCCGATACTACTGCTGGAAACTGATAAACAGATATCGATGGTAAATCATTATGAATTACACATGGAAGATGAAAAACAATCTAATATGGGTAAAGCCCCTAACATAATTCGAACATAGATGAAACCATTAAAAATAAACACTGAGAATGAAGCCTTAACCAAACCCGCCAACGTTGTCTCCCGTACATGCTGAAGGCTATATAGTGGATAATTTGATTTCGTGTGGATATTTCTAGCCGAGTGCAGCCCTTGTAAGCCAGACCCTCCGATGAGGGCGGGCGGCATCTTCCATGTGTAGGTAACTGCGTGTTATTGTGGTGGAGGATAGTGTTATGTGCGGTGTGTGAGTTGCAGGGATGTTGGGGTCAGCACAAACACCCAGCCTCCGGGCCACTGTAATTAACCAATTAAGGTTAAAATCCTCGACCCGGCCGGGAATTGAACCCGGGACCCTCTGAACCGAAGGCCAGTACGCTGACCATTCAGACAACGAGTTGGACTAGTGGATAATGAACACTGAATAATATTCGTTCCACAAAAGACGTTTCACGATTGAACTATACCAATGACGCCCATATTATAATTCGCGCATGTTTCACCGTGATCGCGAAAGCTGATGTACTCTATGTACTCAAGTTTTTTTGTTTTTTGTTTTTGTGTAATCGCAGTTCATATGGGTGACTTTAAGCGTATTTTCTCAGAATCTATTATTATTATTGTACCGGGCGGTACACCTCCACGACGCAAATTCAAATATTGCGTCAGTTTAAACTCCTCTACTGGAGAATGCCTGAACTTTAATAACTATATTTATTCAATAGTTTCCCGAAAGATGTCACCACAGTAAATTTGGTAATTTTGCTGTGTCTGAACGGTGTCTATTTTGACTTGTGTTTGTTTCCTCTGGATCAAGAAATTTGGACGTTCCCTAACAGATGTCTCTACAAAACTATAATAACGCACTCTGGTGTAAAGGAATGAACTGTCCTGAAGAAATTTAACATTCATAAGTTTTGTTTTTGCTAAATTTTGTTCTGTGGTTTGAGAGTTGGCAATGTTAATCCTTTCTTTCCGCCTGTTTTGAAAGTAGCCAATCCCGAATTTCTTAAATTTATTTTCGGCCAATCGGGGCTTTCTTCCCCAACCTGCTCTGTAACTGTGTTCTGTAACCAATAAACTGCTGTGGGTGTGTCCTATCATTCATGAAAGGTCTCGAATGTTCCACGAGGGTATTTAAACTGCTGATTTTCTGGTCTCCTGGCCACTTCAGTAACATATTTCCTAGTGTGATTATGTAGCAGGGGGCGGGAAGCGCCTCTTTCTTCGGGCAGCAGTTCATCCATAAGGTAATGGCCTTTTAATAACTTCATTTCTCGCTAGCTCAGCAGTTTAACCCTCGGGGCAGGTTCGAATCTTTTCGCATGTAACCTATCTTTAAAATGTAATAGACACTTGGTAAAACTTCGTTTATTTAACTATAAATTGGGATAGAGAGTGCTAAACCCTCTCGAGCTCCCACTCCTATTGTTTTGAGGTGACTTTGTTTTCACAACCGTTACTTCCTTTCTTAATGTAATAAAGTCTTCTTATACTAGTCACCTCTTTAGTATGGGATTAGCCCTTGTGTATGCGGCCTAGTGCCAAGTAGGTTTTAAAGGTGTATTAGGAGTGCAAGTTACGCCTCCAGTCAAGTTGGTATTTTGGGCCATGTAATTAACCTGCTTCTTTACTGAATAGGCCCAGTAGGTTGAATATTTATTACCCCTGTTCTTGGTATGCCTTTAGGGCAGTTTGAAGTATAGGTTGTTGTAGCCTTTGACAGGCTGGTAAAATCTTACCATTGTAATTAGGAGCAAGTGCTCCTTCTACTTAGGGGTTTTCTGCCCTGTAACTGTTGTGGTGGTGAGCTGAGAGCTCAGAAATTAATCTTGGGGCTCTGTAAATTCTTAAATTGTTAACCTTCTACTTGGTACCTGTCACCTCTTTGTTATTTGTTGTCATTTGTTGCTTTTGAAAAGAAAATATAACCTTGTTAAATTTTATCTTAACTTTAATTTCGTATTTTGAGACCTGTTCACCCCAGCACCTTCTTTCACCTCTAACTACCACGGATAACTCCGTAACAATTATTATTATTATTATTATTATTATTATTATTATTATTATTATTATTATTATTATTATTATTATTTGAAACAATAGCTGAAAAGAAATTGTTATATTATGCGTAATGCGCTCGCCGGTGTGTCGTTATTATGTACCTGAAGTTCATATTGGCGATTACGTAAGATTGTCACAATACATTATTAATATTATAAACAATAATTGGTCAAAAATTTGTTGTAATACTCCATTAGTAAATGAAAGTTGTTTGTATTGTGTAGTTCAAGTCCTCGTTGGTGATTACTGAAGATTATTCTGTCAGAATATATTATTATTATTAATATTATTATTATTATTTTTATTATTATTATTATTATTATTATTATTATTATTATTATTATTATTATTATTATTATTATTATGTACACAAGACCCTTTTCGCAACAGCCCTGTTGGGCCTTGGCCTGCCAAGTGACCTCTGCCCCAGCTCGAAGGCCAGTAGATTACGAGGTGACGTATGGTCAGTACGACGAATCCTCTCGACCGTTATTCTTTGCTTTCTAGACTAGGGCCTCTACCTCACCGACATCACGAAAGCTGATATACAGGTAAAAATTCTTGACCTGGCAAGAATCCATCCCGGGGCCTCCCTAGACTGCGGAGGTGGCTATTATGATGCACAATAATTGGTAAAATATTTGTTGTAAAATCATACTGTAAGCATTTGCCTTTCTTTTTCTTTTTTACGTCACTGAAGTTAATATTGGCGATTATTTAAAAGTACACTTTCAAATTATTATTACCAACCACTATTATCGTCAACATCATCGTCGTCGTCGCCAAATTAGACCTACAACATTAACAATAACGATGATAATAATCCGAAGCAATATTTAATGTTTGCTGGCTGGTAATCATCTTGTATTCATCGTATCATAAGTTATCAAGGGAGGAACGTGGTACAATAATTCCAAGCAGTTCAGAAAACAGTTCTTAGATGGCGTTAGTGCATAGTGGAGTTGAGTTATATATTGGTGTTCTGTGAAATGCAACTAAATACCTAGGTGTTATCCTAGACAGAGGACTCACGTTCAAAGATCATATTAATTCGATTTCGGCCCAAGCGAACAAACGCTTATCTGAAATTATCCCACTTATGAAAGCCGATCAAGGCCTAAATCTAGAAAACAGGCTCACGCTATACAAGACATCCATTCGACCTATTCTAGAGTATGCCAGTCCGGTCTGGGGAATGGCAGCCAAAACGCACCTGGATAAGGTGCAGCGCCTCCAAAATCGTGCGCTGCGTCTCATCTCTGGTGCTCAATGGTTCCAACGAAATCGGGATATCCACCAATCCCTTAGGATTGATGAGATCAGAACCAGAATAAAGAAGACATCCCGGAAATTCTTTCCTGGTCTGACTACTAAGCCCAACCCCCTCATCTCGACGCTGGGCAACTATGACACCCTTGGTCTCCGCTATAAGCGACCCAAGGTTGTCTTAGATTAGTCGCCCCTAAAAAAGGGCGCAGGTCACATTCTGACCAGTACTGATTCGTTGACACCAGGTCCCCCTACCATACATCAATGCAGTCTCCATCAACCAATCAAGAGATAGCACCCAAGACCTACACGGTCGGAGGGCTAGAATCCTCAACGGATCCAAATCTTCTGGATTCCGTCTGAGACTTGGGGCGTGGCACTGGAGTCGAGAGTGTCGGTTCCAAAAGCAGCAGTCTCGATTCTTCACGACTCCATTCGCAACCCATCCCTACCTCACGACGACACACGGACGCACCGCTATTCACTTTGTTTTGAGATGTCACCTGACAGTTTAATATATGGTTACGCCTACTGATGGAGTATAACTTCGATTTGATATACCCTGAGTAGCTAAGGTCTCAAGGTATGCTGTACTACCATTGGAACCCCATCTACCAAAATAACGTTCACATACCAGACGTTACAAAACATGTTCCCCTAATTTTGTTGAACTGTGTATGTAGTGATATGGTGTGCTCGCTATGTGGAAAGACGTGCTCGAGATACCACGTAATAGAATGGGGATCTCTAAGAGTACAGTACTTCGGTGTTAATATAAAGAAGGATCTCCATTGGGGTAATCACATAAACTGGATTATAAATAAAGATTACAGGTCTCTTCATATGGTTATGAAGGTATTCAGGGATTATAGTAAGAATGTAAATGAGAGGGCGTTTAAGTCACTGGTAAGACCCCAATTTAGAGTATGGTATTAATGTATGAGGAACCTCACAAGGATTACTTGATTCGAGAACTGGAAAAGATCCAAAAGAAAGCAGCACGATTTGTTCCGGGTAATTTCCAACAAACGGAAAGTATTACGAAAATATTGCAGAATTTGGGTTGGGAAGACTTGGGAGTAAGTAGACGAAGCAGAACGTTCCGAGCTGTCAGTAGAGAGATGGCGTGGAATGACATCAGCAGACGAATAAGTTTTAGTTGTGTCTTTAAAAGTAGGGAAGATCACAATATGAAGATAAAGCTGGAATTCAAGAGGACAAATTGGGGCAAATATTCGTTTATAGGAAGGGAAGTTAGGGACTGGAATAACTTACCAAGGGAGATGTTCAATAAATTTCCCATTTCTTTGAAACAATTTAAGAAAAGTATAGGAAAACAACAGATATTGAATCTGTCACCTGGGCGGCTGCCCTAAATGCAAATCAGTAGTGATAGATTGCAAATACTCGTTTATAGGAAGAGGAATTAGGGACTGGAATAATTTACCAAGAGAAATGTTTGATGAACTTCCAGCTTCTTTGATAATTTTTAAAAAGTCCAGGTAAACAAACGATAGGTGCCACAGCGCTAAATGCAGATTATACGTAGTGGCGACTGATTGAAAATGCGAACTGTGAATGAAAACAAATACGGAAGTATCATATGAACATTATTTTTATCTTTATTACTTTCACTCTGTAAACTCTGCCTAACTAACCTGCATCTCGCGTCCAAGGAACACCTAAAATGAAGAGAATGATTATTGAGCCTAATAGTTGAAGCTATTACCCGCCATACTGGTAATCTATCTAATATCCTCGCCTGCCGTTAGTTTAGTCGGCTTCTAACTACAGGACTTCGCATATAAACTAAGACCGAATGCACGGTGTTTGTTCTCTACGCTTCGACAGCTGTCTCAACCGAACTTACATCGCGCGCGGCCGCCCTACTTTAAGGTGTATACACTCTTATATGAAATCTTACCTTATAAAAGATGCTGGAAGTGCCGTCCTTCCTAGATTATACAGCCATTGTATCTGGTAACCACATTTTGGCTGACGCGAATGAGTTCTGCCTCTGTAATGTTTCTGATTTAATTTGTAATGTTTCTTTCAGTTCATCCAATATGTGAGGATTTGTTCGATACACTTTTCCTTTAAGTTTTCTCCATAAGTAAAAATCACACACTGTTAGATCTGCAGAGCGAGGGGAAAACAGACCAGCACTGATCACTCTGTACGTAAACACTTCCGAGATTGCAAGAAGGGAATCTTCTTCTGTATGAGCAGGGGCTGAAATTTGTCGAAACCACCCACCCGATTATTCTTCTTCCATGAAGTGATGGATGAACGGCGTCAAAATGTCATCTTTGTACCTTTCTGCATTTATTGTCGTCTCGAAAAAAATAGGCCCAAATATTCGCCTTGCATTATAAACACACTAAACACCAGTCTTCCTATAATAATGAGGGACTATAAACACCATTAGGATTTTCTTCACACCAATAACTATTCACACGACTATTAAGATGAAACCAGAACTTTTACATACGGAAATACGGTGTTCGAATGATTATTGTCTCACCATGTTAACAGCTGAGATTCAGACTGGTGACTGATGCTTGCGAGGTCGAACACGAGCAGGCTGTTTGTTGTGTGTGCGCCTCACATACTGGAGCTCACGTATCGAAGAGTAAAAACGCCGTTTCGACGGTCGTAGTTTATATGATAGACCCTGTACATTCTAACCGTCTACAGTATATAGTAGATCCTTTGGTGTTATTCGAAAGGAGCAGGCTATGTGCCGGCACCGGATTTCACCTCCCCCTTTCCTACTATCATATATCACCCTTCTATATAGAAGATCTACGATTAAGATTATAATTGCCTTCCACGTCACAATAACAAGCCTTAGTTCAAGAGCTACAGGATTTTTTAAAAAAGCCAATATTTAGATAGATTTCTACCGAACAGACACCATGATGACGTCAGAATGGAAGAATTCTGACTATGACCTGCGACACACCATGACACGCTTCGCGGTCCATGGATTTCACTACAAGATGTGCAATCAACGACATTAAAACTATAGACTGCTAATCCGATGGCCATCTTTGAATCTACTTGAACCACTGGCAGCCATGACACTTGTAGGCAAAACATATACTTATTTCCTCTGAATCTGCCATAGGAAAGACTTTGCAGAAGTTGTTGTGTGATGGAGTACGGTCTTTGAGAAGGTGTGCAAGGTTAAAATAAATAAATAAATAAATAAATAAATAAATAAATAAATAAATAAATAAATAAATAAATAAATGTAGGCTATGAATTCAGTCGAATGAAGTCAGGCGAGCTTTGACCAAGAGAGGTCCGGTAGAAATATTAAAGTGGTAAAGCTGGTAGGATACCGTATGTGGAAGGAATGCTACACTCAACCAGGGGTCAGGTATTCTCAACTTTAGAATCTGGGGTTATCCCATTTAGTGGCCCCTTACGACAGGCAGAGGATACCGTAGAGATATTCTACACCGCAACCAACGGACGTATGTGCTGCATGTCGCACAGCAGTTCTTGGAAAGTAGCCATAAGTAGCAAAAAGCATAAAGCATACAAACCAGACAAAGAAGCAAAATTCAAAAATTATACCAGAATGACCTGAAGGTATGTCATGAATAGGCAGTGGTATCTTTCTCTACGCGTATGAATTCCTCAATGAACTGCTGTACGTATAACATGTCTTTCTGTAGTGAATGACTTTATTGTTAGTGCATGACGCCGAATTATCCATTCTTCTACATACGTAATTCTTGTTTTAACCAAGCAAATGTTCACCTTATTCACTGCGCTTATTTCATTATAACATCAATGCAACATTAAGCATGTTTCAAAATGTCGTGTTTATTCTTAAATATATCTTTAATTTGCAATAACGTATAATCTCATCAATTCATTGAACTGATAAGGGCTAACTGTCAAGACCAAGAAGTGGCAGCCGCCATGACAGTTGTAGGCAAAAGTTAGTTCGCTTTGCTTCAACCAGGGGCGCTGTAACGAGTATGTTTAGCAGTCTATATATCTTTAATGTCGTTGTGTGCAATAGAAATTACGTCCATGAACCAGATGGAAAGTGTGTTTGTGTACTGTGTGGAAAAATTTGCCAACGGTATCACGCAGAGCTGTGCTCCAAAAGAATAGTATCTCTAGTCGAACTATGCAATTAAGATAATTTCTCTTTCCTATATGCACATTGTGTGCTATCCTCCTATAATAATATACAATATATCACGTCATTCCTCTGATGAGATTGACGTCAGGGAGGGCATCGTAAAAACTCGCTACGGAGATTCATCCCACTTCATTAATGACCTCGCAGAGAAACAGAATAAGTGTTGGACACGATTGGACATACATATTATTCCATCTATTGTTTTAAAAGTAACGCACCGACACAGATATGCCTTATGGCGACGATTGGACAGGAAAGGTCTAAAAGTGGGAAGGAAGCGGCCGTGGTGTTAATTAAGGTACAGCCCCAGTATTTGCCTCGTGTGAGATTGGGAAACCACGGAAAACCATCTTCATGGCTGGCGACAGTAGGGTTCGAACCCACTCCTGGATGCAAGCTCACAGCTGCGCGCCCCTAACCGCACGGTCAACTCGCCCGGTGGCGTCACTATTTTGAGCTTAGCAGAACTCATAGCGCTGTCTAAAGTCTTTGAGCGCTGTAGCAGACTTCCTGCCACTCTATAGTCTTCTTTCTAGCTTGTTGGTTCTCACTATCATCGATGACGTAGTGCAGTCACTGCACAAAGGTATTGAAGAGTGGTTGCCAGAGACGAGGAGAAAATACCAACAAAATGAACCTTGAAATTAAAATCCACCCAGTTCAAGGACCTTTATATATTCCCCAAAACTGTATACGTATTGTGACATTAAACTTTCGTTTAATTGATCGTTATATCGATCTTCTGTGTTCACATCTCATCTATAAATATTTTCCATGGAGCATGAATATTGTTGATTGCTGCTGTTATTCAATCATCGAGCAATCGACGTCAATTCGATATACTAGTATAAATAATGGTTGCGTTGTCAACATGACCGCTAACATGCAGTTCATATAGTGTAATTTACAAGCAGATATCAATAGTTCACACTCATGTTTCCTCTGACATACATGCCTGAAAATTTTTACTTACAGCGAAAAACTTCAGAATGACGTATTACTATTCCCATAATTGAAAATGAAATAAAACGGGGTTACTTACAAGTGAAATTTTTCTTCGTTTCCAACATCTATTACTTCATGTAAAGACTAAATATTTGGTAGAAGACGACCTAAATTACACATGGCAGTGTGAATTCAGCGAAATAGATAAATAACATGGCATTCATGTGCTTAGGCCCTAAACCAGGAGTTCTGTAAGTGATTTCTAAGTGTTCTAATATCCTCTTGGACCCATAAACCAGCATGATTTGGTTCGGAACTTATTTCTTTAAAACTGTCCACCTACGTACGTCAGGTGAGATCTCATGAAAATTATGTTCTGATAAACTTTGCAGCGCTTCTGTACAACAGCTAAATTTTACAGTATGTTGCATATTACGAGTATCACAGCCGTATCCACTGAACTATTGAGTTTCTCGGATATTTCAATATCTTCGTGTGTTTTTTAAACTCATCCTTACATAATATAGTTACATTCTTTTACATAATGTGAAATTTAGAGCAGAAAATGTATGAAGTATATTCAATATTCAAAATTTGCTTTTAATTGCTTGTAGGCGAAATGTGTTGTATTTGATCGTTGAAATTAAAAGATGGATGGCCAAAACGTAGAATTTTGTAAAGAAATGGATAAACTGCTCATAGAAGGAAAAGCGTATAAATGCCCGAAGAAACTGGAACAAGCGAATAACATGGATACAGATCTAAAAGTAAAAACATCTAATAAAAGGAACGATTGTCCGCCCAGGAAGAAATTACGCAAGAAGAGGAAGAAGAAGAAGAATTCAGGCCCAAAGAAAGGACCCGAAAAGGTAGAAAAAGCTGTTTCTTATAAACGAGGTAGATCCAGAATAACAGCTGAACGATGTGATAAAGTGGAACAAAAAAATGAAAAACAAACATCATCCTTTATCCAAGAACGGATGTATTTGGCTTGGAAAGATATGTGTAATACAAGAAATACCCTACAATATTATAATGCTAGGGATCGGTTTAGGAAGAATAAGAACCTAAGTGTCACTAGAAAGAATATTCCCCAAAGAAAACAATCTTCTACACGAAAAATTACTGGGAAAAAGGGAAGAATTCCCAGAAAAAATAGGAATGCTTCAAGGGTAGAAAGTGTGGTAAATACAATATGTGACAGCTGTTTCAGTGACGCTCGACGATCTGAGATATTTGGATTTCATAAAGACACAGAAATAGGAAGATCGGCTGCTTTGAGAAGGCTTCATTTGGAATTGCGAAAAACCCAGATTGAAGAGGATATAAACCAGAGAGATAGGACGGCCCCAATGCCGAACTCTGATGAAATAAGCCCTTTGCAGGCAAATCTTGACAGTGGTGAAATCAATGCAGCCCACCAAGGAAAGGATGCTCAAAACCAAATTATATTTTCTGAAGCTGTAGGTCTGGTCATGAGGGCTCTCCCTGGTGCTGATATAAAACAGCGTGAATATGCAATTGTCTATCTTGCTGCACTTGCAAGGTGTGATGAGGCAGTTGCACTCAAGATAGTAAAAAGTGGCTTCATAGAAATTGTACGAAATCATTTTACAAACAGCAGTGGGAAATTTAAAAAGGCCTGCTTTGATGTGCTGCAGACAACTTGCAGATATTCCCCTGACGCAGCCCATGCAGTTATAGATGCAGGTGGCTTGAAAATAGTTGGTGAGAACCTTCAGTCTGATGACAAAGAGTGTGTTCAATTTGCATTACGCACTGTAGCTATAATTGGAGGATGCAATTCGGAATTACTTAAAAGACTAACAAGAGTAGGAATAGTGGCAATGTTGATTAAACTTATTCGTTGTAATGAAGATAACAGTACACAACTCTACGGTGTCCTTTCTCTACTGAATCTGGCAAAGAATGACAAAAGTTTACTTAAAAACATTGATCAGGGTGTACTTAATTCCATCAAGCTCAGTTTAAAATTCGGTGACATTAAACTTAGAAGTTTAGCGATCAGAACACTAGGAGAAATTGTAGAGATTAATCAACATCGTTCAAAAACAGTGTGGAATAATGACATCAAATCACCTTTATTTTTCTTGATTCATTGCGCAGATAAGGATGCAAAGAAGAGTGCAGCTTGTTTTATTGCAGCGATCTCTAAACATTCACGGAAGATATCTCTTGAAATAGCGAGTTTTGGTGTGATAGACCAGCTTTTCAACTTGCTTCAAAGCAATGAAAGTGATTGTGTAATCCCAGCAATACTAGCCGTGACTTATTTGGCCAAAAATTCGGTAAGCATTGCAACAACGCTCGCTCAAGATAAATATCTCACAAAACTGACATATTACCTTTATTATGAAAAATGTGAACTTATCCAGGCTCTCTCAATTTTAACATTGGAATGCATTGCTCATCACTCCAACTACCTTGCGAATCAAGTGCTTAGCACCAAAACACTCGCCCGGATAATCAAACTATACAAAAATCCCGAAGCTTCTGATAGGCTACGTGAGGTTTCCTGCAGGGTATTGACTTGTATAGCTCGTAAATGCACACTTTTACCAACATTAACAGAATTCATAAAAGTCGCACCTCTGCGCTTACTCAAGCGTCCCCTTCAACAAATACATAAACGAATTCGAAACAGCATGGCAGCAAGAAGACGTTTTAGGAAGAAAGGTGGACTGACGACTCTGAACAAACTTAAAGTGAAAGGTCATCCAAAATTATCCAAGTCCGTTAAGAAAATAAAATCCTTCTATCCAGGTTACCCAGGATGTCCACCAAGAACGAAGCCACGGAGCACATTACGTTGTCTGATGTACAGAACTAGAATGCACACGTATGACATGCAAAGAATCACGCATTAATTTTAACTTTGAACATAACTTACACTTTATGAAAAATGCGCTGTGTCTCTAAAAGGTAAAAGTAACCCCATAAGTTAAATCCGAAATTCTAGTTTCTACAAGGCTTGTCATACAAGTTGTGTTAAACTGTCTGTGTGAAGTGATTGTAAGAAAATGCTACTTCTGTATTTCTCCCGCTCGTAAATTTTTGTGGTGCATACTGTAGTTTTAAAGTGTGATCGGCAGAGAATATGTTTTTTTATTTGATTCGTGTTCAAGTTATTTATCTATCCAATAAATAAACATTGCAACCTCTTCTACGTCCTTTTACGTGTATTTTCTTCTTCAACTCAATTCAAGAACAGTACTGTAATATTATATTATATTATATTATATTATATTATATTATATTATATTATATTATATTATATTATATTATATTATATTATATTAGCCCGCCTGGTGGCCACGATCGTTAAGGCGTTGAAATCTAAACGGTCTGACACCGTGGTGAGCCGGTTCGAGTCCCGTTGGTCGAAAACATTTTCACCATCAGAGTGTTGGCCGGCAGGGTAGGGGAGGGGATGGTATACAATATCTAATCACCACATTGAGGGCCAAAAGCCTGGATTAAATTCCAAACCTCTCCACCTAAACCTAAAGGCCACTATATACGTACGTTATCTGGCGAGGCCGAAAGGCCGCTACATTCAGGACAGGTGTCTGTGAGAAATTGTACGAGT
Source organism: Anabrus simplex (assembly GCF_040414725.1). Lineage (NCBI taxonomy): Eukaryota > Metazoa > Arthropoda > Insecta > Orthoptera > Tettigoniidae > Anabrus > Anabrus simplex. Next base: position 60,558,233 of record NC_090265.1, on the reverse strand, counting down.
CACTGCAGGTAGAACAACCGAGGGAAGATGAGGAACAGGGGACTGTTGCTGAGATGTGTGGAGGTAGGAGGAAGGGAAAAGGTAGGAAAGGGAAATGTAGTGTACGGTAGTGGAAATGAAAAGACAGGTGGAACAGGGTCATGGAAGGGAGAAAAGGGAGGAGGAAGTAGCTTCTGCAGCTATCAGGAAAGATAGGGCTGACCAGGAGGGGAGGGGATCAAATGAGGTGGGTAGGGTTGAGGCTCTGGTCATGGGGGATTCCATCATTAGACATGTGGGGAAAGTGTGTGGAGGAAAGGGAATCAGGATAGAGTGTTATCCAGGAATTAGGTTGAGGCAAATGTTGAGGACAGTAGAAGAGAAGGAAGAGAGAAAGGAGAAGGTGGTAGTGTTTCATGTTGGTACTAACAACGTAAGGCAAGCAGGTATAAGTACCAACATAGTTGGGAATGTGTGAGATCTGGTAAATGCAGCACGGATGAAGTTTAAGGAAGTGGAGATTGTTATCAGTGGAATACTGTGTAGGAGGGATACTGACTGGAAGGTGATTGGGGATTTAAATGAGACTATGGAGTGGGTATGTGGGAAACTGGGAGTGAGATTTCTAGATCCTAATGGGGTGGGTAGGAGATAGGGATCTGTGCTCAGATGGCCTTCACATAAACCGCAGTGGTACATTCAGGGAAATGGGCTGGCCTAGGGAGCGGTGGTAAGCAAACAGGGAACTAGAAATCAAGTAGGGATGACATAAAAGTGTTAGTACTCAACTGTAGAAGCATTGTAAACAAAGGAATCGAATTAAGTAATTTAATAGATATATACTTGCCAGATATTGTAATAGGAGTTGAATTATGGCTGAGAAATGATATAATGGATGCAGAAATATTCTCACGGAACTGGAGTGTGTATCGTAGAGATAGGATAGGAATGGGAGGAGGGGGAGTATTCATTCTGGTGAAAGAAGAATTTGTAAGCTACAAAAAAGGGTTGAAAAACATGAAATTCTGGGTATAAGGCTCATCTCTAAAGATAATAGACAACTTGATGTCTTTGGAGCGTACAGATCGGGAAAGGGTAGCGCTGATGCTGATTCAGAATTATTTGATAAGATAATCAGCTATGTTGGAAATGATACAGAAAGGAATGTGATAATAACAGGTGATCTCAATTTACCAAAGGTAAATAGGGAAGGTAATACGAACGACAGGAAGCATGAACAACAAATGGTAAATAAGTTAATATGGGAAGGGCTACTGATTCAGAAAGTGATGGAACCAACAAGAGGGAAGAATATTTTGGATGTGGTGCTGATAAAACCAGATGAGCTCTATAGAGAAACCGAAGTAATAGATGGTATTAGTGATCACGAAGCTGTTTTTGTCGCAGTTAAAAATAAATGTGAAAGAAAGGAAGGTATTAAAATTAGGACTATTAGGCAGTACCATATGGCTGACAAAACAGGCATGAGGGAGTTTTTAAAAAGTAACTATGATCGCTGGAAAATGGTAAATAAAAATGTAAACAGACTCTGGGATGGGTTTAAAGCAATTGTTAAGGAATGTGAAAATAGGTTTGTACCTTTAAAGGTGGTAAGGAATGGTAAAGATCCACTATATTATAACAGAGAAGTAAAGAGATTAAGGAGGAGGTGCAGGTTGGAATGAAATAGAGTTAGAAATGGTTGTGAAAGTAATGAAAAATTGAAGGAACTTACAAAGAAATTGAATATAGCAAAGAAGTCAGCTAAGGATAACAGGAAGGCAAGCATAATTGGTGGTCATACAAATTTTAGTGAAAAATAGAAGGGTATGTATAGGTATTTTAAGGCAGAAACAGGTTCAAAGGAGGACATTCTAGGAATCATTAATGAACAAGGGGTGTGTATGCGAGGATCTTCAAAAGGCAGAAGTATTCAGTCAGCAGTATGTAAAGATTGTTGGTTACAAGGACAATGTCCAGACAGGGGAGATGAGTACCGGTAATACTAAAGAAGTATTAAAATTTACCTATGATGACAATGACATTTACGGTAAGATACAAAAGTTGAACACTAGAAAAGCAGCTGGAATTGATAAGATTTCTGCGGGTATATTAAAGGCAATGGGTTGGGATATAGGACCATATCTGAAATACTTATTTGATTATTGTTTGGTTGAAGGAGATATATCAAATGAATGGAGAGTTGCTATGGAAGCCCCTGTGTGTAAAGGAAAGGGTGATAGACATAAAGCTGAAAATTACTGGCCAGTCAGTTTGACATGCATTGCATGTAAGCTTTGGGAAGCATTCTTTCTGATTATATTAGACATGTTTGCAAAATTAATAACTGGTTTTACAGAAGGCAGTTTGGGTTTATGAAAGGTTATTCCACTGAAGCTCAGCTTGTAGGATTTCAGCAAGATATAGCAGATATCCTGGATTCAGGAGGCCAAATGGACTGTATAGTGATTGACCTATCTAAGGCATTTGATAGGGTAGATCATGGAAGACTACTGGCAAAAATGAGTACTATTGGACTAGAAAAATGAGTGACTGAATGGGTAGTTATATTTCTAGTAAATAGAACTCAGAGAATTAGAGTAGGTGAAGCTTTATCTGACCATGTAATAATTAAGAGGGGAATTCCCTCAAGGCAGTATTATTGGACTTTTATGTTTCCTTATATATATCAATGATATGTGTAAAGAAGTGAAATCAGAGATAAGGGTGTTTGCAGATGATGTTATTCTGTACAGAGTAATAAATAAGTTACAAGAATGTGAGCGGCTGCAGGGTGACCTCGATAGTGTTGTGAGATGGGCGGTGGGCAATGGTATGATGATAAACGGGCTTAAAAGTCAGGTTGTGAGTTTTACAAATATAAAAATCCTCTCAGTTTTAATTACTGCATTGATGGGGTGAAAGTTCCTTTTGGGGATCATTGTAAGTACCTAGGTGTTAATATATGAAAAGACCTTCATTGGAGTAATCAAATAAATATGATTGTTAATAAAGGGTACAGATCTCTGCACATGGTTATGAGGGTATTTAGGCATTGTAGTAAGGTTGTAAAGGAGAAGGCAAATTAGTCTCTGATAAGACCCCAACTAGAGTATGGTTCCAGTGTATGGGACCCTCAACAGGATTACTTGATTCAAGAACTGGAAAAAATCCAAAGAAAAGCAGCTCGATTTGTTCTGGGTGATTTCCAACAAAAGAATAGCGTTACAAAAATGTTGCAAAGTTTGGGCTGGGAAGAACTGGGAGAAAGGAGATGAGCTGCTCTATTAAGTGGTATGTTCCGAGCTGTCAGTGGAGAGATGGCGTGGGAGGACATCAGTAGACGAATAAGTTTGAGTGGTGTCTTTAAAAGTAGAAAAGATCACAGTTTGGAACAGTTCGACCCACAAATTGGTTGATCTCCAAACTCCTATAACCATCGGACCAATTCAATGAATCAATCAATCAATCAATCAATCAATCAATCAATCAATCTGAATTTAGGGCAGTCACCCAGGTGGCAGATTCTCTATCTGTTTCTTCCTAGCCTTTTCTTAAATGATCGCAAAGAAATTGGAAATTTATTGAACATCTCCCTTGGTAAGTTATTCCAATACCTAACTCCCCTTCCTATAAATGCAGATCAGTAATGACTGACTGATACTACATTGTCCTTTGTTATTTTATTGGGACAGTTGGTATAATTTATGAGCGGGCGATAAGGCTTCTTCAATCCTTGGTTTTGATATTTTAGCGTAGAACCAGTTCGACCCCATCCCCTGTGCTAACTGTTGGACCAATTCAACCCCATCCTTTGTGCTAACTGTCGGACCAACTCGACCCCATCCCCTGTGCTAACCGTCAGATCAGTTACGTCAGACCAGTCTGACTACATGCCCTGTGATAACTGTCGGACCAGTTCGACTACACCCCCTGTGCTAACCGGCGGACCAGTGCGACCCCACTCCCCGTGTTCACCGTCGGATTAGTTCGACCACACCCCATGTGCTAACCATCGGACGAGTTCGACACCACCCCCGTGCTAACTGTCGGAACAGTTCGACCCACAAATTGGTTGATCTCCAAACTCCCATAACCATCGAACCAATTCAATCAATCAATCAATCAATCAATCAATCTGAATTTAGGGCAGTCACCCAGGTGGCAGATTCTCTATCTGTTTCTTCCTAGCCTTTTCTTAAATGATCGCCAAGAAATTGGAAATTTATTGAACATCTCCCTTGGTAAGTTATTCCAATACCTAACTCCCCTTCCTATAAATGAATATTTCCCCTATTTGTCCTTTGGAATTCAACTTCATCTTCATATTGTGATCTTTCCTACTTTTATAAACAACTCTCAAACTTATTCGTCTAGTCATGTCATTCCATGCCATCTCTCCCCCGACAGATCGGAACATACCACTTAGAATGGAAATTCTAAGTTCCCATGGAGGGAATTAGATATATTTCCACCAATAGAGCATATCAAAAATCAGATCAAAAATTAGATGTATGGCTTTGCAGGCGTTTGCTCTATTAACCAGCGTTTCGTCTTAGGTCTGACACTAGACTCATCAGAGTGGGATGTGTCACACCCTACCCACTGACGCTGGGGTGTATGCAGGGTAACTTATCAGAAGCCTATTTAAGAGGCACAGTCTGATAACTGCATACTCCCCTACATACACCCCAGCGTCAGTGGGTAGTGTCGGACCTAAGACGAAACGCTGGACAATAGAGCAAACGCCTGAAAAGCCATACACATACCACTTAGTCGAGCAGGTCGTCTTCTTCCTACCAATTATCCCAGCCCAAACTTTGCAACATTTTTGTATGCTACTCTTTTGTAGGAAATCGCCCCAAAAAAATCGAGCTGCTTTTCTTTGGATTTTTTCCAGTTCTTGAATCAAATAATCCTGGTGAGGGTCCCATACACTAGAACCATAGTCTAGTTGGGGTCTTACCAGAGACTTATATGCCCTCTCCTTTACATCCTTACTACAACTCCTAAACACCCTCATAACCATGTGCAGAGATGTGTACCCTTTATTATAGTCCCATTTATGAGGATCTTTCCTTATACCAACACCTAAATACTTACAATAATCCCCAAAAGGAATTTTCAACACATCAAAGCAGTAATTAAAAATTAAGGAATTTTCCTATTTATGAAACTCAAAACCTAACTTTTAACCCCGTTTACCACCATACCATTGCGCACTGTCCATCTCACAACACTATCGAGGCCATGTTGCAGTTGCACATAATCTTGTAACTTATTTCTTACTCTATACGGAATAATGTCATCCGCAAAAAGCCTTATCTCCGATTCCAATTCTTTACTCATATCATTTATATATATATAAGAAAACATAAAGGTCCAATAATACTGCCTTGAGGAATTCCCCTCTTAATTATTACAGGGTCAGAAGTTTCGCCTACTCTAATTCTTTGAGATCTATTTTCTAGAAATATAGCAACCCATTCAGTCACTCTTTTGTCTAGTCCAATTGCACTCATTTTTGCCAGTAGTCACCCATGATCCACCCTATCAAATGCTTTAGATAGGTCAATCACGATATAGTCCATTTGACCCCCTGAATCCAAGTTATCTGCTATATCTTGCTGGAATCCTACAAGCTGAGCTTCAGTGGAATAACCTTTCCTAAAACCGAACTGCCTTCTATCGAACCAGTCATTAATTTCGTACACATGTGTAATATAATCAGAAAGAGTGCCTTCCCAAAGCTTACATCCAACGCGTGTCAAACTAACTAGCCTGTAATTTTCAGCTTTGTGTCTATCACCCTTTCCTTTATACACAGGCGCAAGCTACAATAGCAACTCTCCATTCATTTGGTATAGCTCTTTCATGTAAACAATAATCAAATAAGTACTTCAGATATGGTACTATATCCCAACCCATTGTCTTTAGTAAACCCCCAGAAATCTTATCAATTCTATCTGCTTTTCTAGTTTTCAACTTTTTTATCTTATTGTAAATGTCATTGTTATCATATGTAAATTTTAATACTTATTTAGCATTAGTCACCTCCTCTATCTGGACATTTTCCTTGTAACCAACAATCTTTACAAACTACTGACTGCATACTTCTGCCTTTTGAAGATCCTCACATACACACTCCCCTTGTTCATTAATGATTCCTGCAGTGTCCTTCTTGGAACCTGTTCCTCCCTTAAAGTACCTATACATACCCTTCCATTTTTCACTAAAATTTGTATGACTGCCAATTATGCTTGCTGTCATGTTATCCTTAGCTGCCTTCTTTGCTAGATTCAATTTCCTAGTAAATTCCTTCAATTTTTCCTTACTTCCACAGCCATTTCTAACTCTATTTCTTTCCACTCTGTACCTCTTTCTTAGTCTCTTTATTTCAAGTTTAAAAACTTCATGTTTATTCTGTATTGAACCGAGAATCTAATGGAAACAAGGGAGGTCCACCTATTCAATACCATTCTTCATTCTTTACCATTCCTTACTACCTTTAAAGGTACCGTACAAACCTGTTTTAACATATGGTATTGAATAGGTGGTCCTCTCTTGTTTCCATTAGTCTCTTTATTTCTCCATTATAAATAAGGTGGGTCTTTACCATTCCTTACTACCTTTAAAGGTACCGTACAAACCTGTTTTAACATTCTTCAACAATTGTTTTAAACCCATCTCAGAGTCTGTTTACATTTTTATTTATCATTTTCCTCCGATCATAATTACTTTTTAGAAACTGCCTCATGCCTGCTTTATCAGTCATATGGTACTGCCTAACAGTCCCACTGTTAAGACCTTCCTTTCTATCACAATTTTTAATTACCACAAAAACAGCTTCATGATCACTAAAGCCATCTATTACTTCAGTTTCTCTATAGAGCTTATCTGGTTTTACCAGCACCACATCCAGGATATTTTTTCCCACTAGTTGGTTCCATCACTTTCTGAATCAGCTGTCCTTCCCATATTAGCTTATTTGCCATTTTTTGGTCATGCTTTCTGTCATTCACATTTCTTTCCCAATTGACATTTGCTAAATTTGGATCTTCTGCTGCAATCACATTCCTTTCCATGTCGTTTCCCACATAGCTCATTATCTTATCAAATAATTCTGAATCCGTGTCAGCGCTACCCTTTCCCGGTCTGTACACTACAAAGACATCAAATTACCTATTATATTTAGAAATGAGCCTTACACCTAGAATTTCATGTTTGTCACCTTTAACTTCTTCGTAGCTTACAAATTCTTCTTTCACCAGAATGAACACTGCCCTTCCCAGAATTCCCAGCCTATCTATACGATACATACTCCAGTCCCATGAGAAAATTTCTGCATCCTTTATGTCACTTCTCAGCCATGATTCAACTCCTATTGCAATATCTGGTAAATATATATCTATAAAATTACTTAATTCTATTCCTTTCTTTACAGTACCTATTTCTACAGTTCAACACTAACATTTTTATATCATCCCTACTTGACTTTCAGATCTCTGTACCCTTATCACCGCTCCCTAGACCACCCCGTTTCCCTGAATGTACCTCCCTATTACCCTTCCAAACAAATTTCCTAACTTATACATACCACTGCGGTTTAAGTGATTTCGACAACACCCAGATCCATGAAAGTCAGCAAGATCTCAAAGCAGTTGGACTCAAGATAGCTGATGCAGAGAACAAAAATAAAATAAACAACCTTCTTAAGACTCACCTCACAAATTTTCAGTATGGCACGCACAAGGGTTATAGCGATTTCAGAAGAATTGAAAAAATCATGATTGGAATGATTGAAAAAGTAATAGGCAGTTCACAAGAAAAAACAGTGCAACCTTCAAAGGGAAGGTGAACGAGGAATGACTCAAGTGGTCCAATGTGGCCAATAAAGTTAATAATTATTATATTATATTACTAGCTGCTGTACCCGTGCTTCGCTACTGAATTCTAAATTGTATACGGAATTCTAGAATAAGATTTTATGAAATTGCTTAATAACATACATATTTAAAAATTAAATTGTTCCACATTGCTGGGAGTCCGAGTTGTTCTCCTGTCAGATATATTACACTACATTGAAAATGACCTCTCACTCTCAACATTACTAACTGGGATCCGTAAAACTTATGTTGCAGTTTCCAAAAAATGCCCATATTCTGATTTCAGGGAAATAAGAATGGAAGTCACCTCCCTAGATCCCTAAATAATCTGTCTGAGCAAGTTTCCTGACCGCACCCTGAAGGGGTAGGGCGGGCCACCTAGAAGTTTACGCCTTCTCTCTGGCCAGGAAATTAGGCGGGATGGAGGAGGTGGTTAGGAGGGATTTGCTGAAATAAAGGGGAGAAGGGGTGCGTACCTCTAAACTACCACTTCATCCAACGTGAAGTTTTTTATAGCCTGGACTGTATTCATTTGTTTATTTATTCCCCGACTTCACATACCGATTTTCATTGAATTTTGTGAACAGATTTTCACGGGGGTCGGCAACGATATGGACTTGGCAACAAAAAACGAAATTCGTGAATATCTCTGTTACCATAGCCGGTACAGTAAAAATGTATAAACCGGGCGAGTTGGCCGTGCGCGTAGAGGCGCGCGGCTGTGAGCTTGCATCCGGGAGATAGTAGGTTCGAATCCCACTATCAGCAGCCCTGAAAATGGTTTTCCGTGGTTTCCCATTTTCACACCAGGCAAATGCTGGGGCTGTACCTTAATTAAGGCCACGGCCGCTTCCTTCCAACTCCTAGGCCTATCCTTTCTCATCGTCGCCATAAGACCTATCTGTGTCGGCGCGACGTAAAGCCCCTAGCAAAAAAAATGTATAAGACATAATAGATCGGAAATTTAATTCTATATACCGTAACTATAGTAGTATGAGCAATGTATGTTCTAAAACAATGGGTATTGAGTCAACATTTTCCCACGAGGTCATTGACTCCTAGTTGAGTAGTAAGGCTATGTAGATTCTAGAACTATGTCACTGGCCCCTAGTTGGCAAGTAAGGCTATGTAGGTTGCAGACCATTGAGGTTAAAACGCGGAATAACGTCATAACCATAACCTTGCGTACGACAACAAGCCTAACCTCACAGACTCCATTGGAGGGGCCTACTTGATCAGGGAATGATCTGGGGAGCTTTTGACGCCGAGGAGGGTTTACGACGTCATAGGCATACGAACGAGGGCAATGCAAACCGCACTGGCCAACCTGGAGTGTTTTCACCGCTAGGTGAGGTTATGACGTCATACCCTTACGTACGAGGGCAATGCTAACCTCACGGGCCCCTTTGAAGGAGTCGAATCAGACGTGTTTCCCTTGGAGGAGCCGAGTCGGAAAGTTCACGGACCCCTTTGGAGGAGCCGAATCGATCGGGCGTCCATGGAGGAGCCTCAAATCGGTTAGGTGATCTGCAGATGAGGTTAAGACGTCATTATGACGTGTTAACCTAACCTTGCTCGCGAACTCTAATCTGACATGACGCCTGATGACATTTTAACCTAACCTCGCTACGAGGAACGCCAATCTAACCTCAGACAGGCTATTTACGGGCTGCCCTTGGAAGACCCGAACTGATGAGATGACTTGTAGGTGTAGTTAACACGTATTTTAACCTAACTTTGGGCACGAACGGGAAACTAACCTCACACACAGGCTCTTTGCCCGTCTCCCCCTTGGAGGAGTGACGAAGCTGTGAAGTAATAAGCGCGGACGATTTAAAATGCATGCTTGTCCTTTCATAACCGAACGCGCAGGCCTTCTCCTGACAGAGCTGTGACGTCACAATGTGGATGATTTGAATTGCGGACTGCTGGCTAAGGGTGCATGACGTTATAACCTAATGTGTGTCCATTCCTTGTCCCGTTTCTCTACGGTATCGGGTTTGTTGTGAGATGAATCTGTCAAGGTCGATTTTTATAACCGGATGTCCTTCCTGACGTCAACCTCATCTGGGAAGATAATAATATGAAATAAATCACATGATATATGATACAAGCTACCACTTCATCCAGAGTGAATGCAATTGTTTATAAGCTTAGACTGAAGTTTCTTATTCCCCGACTCCATATACCGATTTGCATTAAATACTGTTTACCCATTTTCTCGCGGTGCGACGTTGATATGGAGTCGGCAACAAAAATACAAATTCATGAATATCTCTGTTATAGCAGTATGGTAAAGACATAAATTATCGTAAATTTAATTCTATATAACTTTAGTTATGTAATATATTTGAGCAATACATTTTAATCCTTCCCCTAAACTACAATTTCACACACCGTGAATAAAATGATTTATAGCTTAGATTCAGTGGCGGCTCGTGGCTGTAAAGTATGGTGAAGAGCTATAACCCGTTCGGTTTCGAGCGACAGATATAGGAACTTCTTTATTTGCTTACCCTCCAGGGTTGGTTTTTCCCTCGGACTCAGCGAGGGATCCCAATACCTACCGCCCCAAGGGAAGTGTCCTGGAGCGTGAGACATTGGGTCGGGGATACAACTGGGAGAATGGCCAGTACCTCGCCCAGGCGGCCTCACCTACTATGCTGAACAGGGATGGGAATTGATAGGCAAGGACGAGGGAAGGAAGTGGCCGTGCCCTTAAGTCAGGTACCATCCCGGCATTTGTCTGGAGGAGAAATGGGAAACCACGGAAAACCACGTCCAGGATGGCTGAGGTGGAAATCGAGCCCGCTTCTACTCAGTTGACCTCCCGAGGCTGAGTGGACCCCGTTTCAGAACTCGTACCACTTTTCAAATTTCGTGGCAGAGTCGGGAATCGAGCCCGGGCCTCCGGGGTGGCAGCTAATCACACTAACCACTACACCACAGAGGCGGACAAGATTTAGGAATTACGTGTTGTTTTGGGTTGTTTTATACCCGTACCTCGTACTTGTGACTGGCGGAGGATCCAGCACGTGACCACGATTTATTGAATTTAATGTTTCGTTATGACCACGAAAAGCTAGTTCTTGCTTACTTAAATAGAGCACTGCATCAATTACCAACTGAAGGAAAAGCCTATTTAAATGTAGGCCTACATTTTTATTGAACTGTACAGTTACAATATACAGTCTGGCATTTTCCTTCAGGACATCAGAGATCGTATTTTAGTTTGTTTCCAATGACTTCAAATGTAGCTGCCTTATTATATGTTCTTCAGAGTCTGAGTGCTTATGTGAAGAACGTGTTATGTTCAAAAGGGCTGAAAATCCTTCTTTATTTCATACGTTATTTTTATTGATAAAAGGCAAGCAGGCCTAACAAAACAACTTCTGCAGAGCTGGAGAGGAGCACAACCATGGAAATTCCTTAAACCACGATCGTTTGAAACTAAGATTGTAACATTTCCCGGAATGTTTCACTTCTTTTGTAGCACAAATCTGCAGTGATTCAGTAGGGCGATCAAAACGTAGAACTTCATTCTGATCTTCGTTTCTCCAACGTGAAAATAGTTTTTATAATAAAATACACACTATGTCACAAATAGAATACATGTTTAAATAAAACAGCACAACACTACGAATGAGGCACGATGCGTAAGTACTCGTACTTCACACAGGATGACGCACGGAAGACGAAACATTCCGATCCTCCGATAACTTCACTTGCACATTCTGCTATGTGGAAAGTACGCGGGTGACGTCACGGTTGTCATGGCAACCGCCAAGGCCAAGCACTAGGAGGGAGCACTTGGGAGGTAGAGGCAGCTGCGGAATCTCTCTATGACGAACCTGGATAAGCTGGAACTAATACAAAACAAATGCATTCGAGCAGCGGCTAGACTCCCGTATGACACACCAATACGCCACCTACGCGCAATTGCGAAAGTCAGCTCGATAAGGCAACATATACGAAAGCAAACACTCCGAATGTACAAGAAGTCATGGGGTAGTAAGGTCAACCCACTAGTCAGTGGAATAGGACGCTAATGACGTCGACCTATACACCAAATACCCCACACCGAAACACATCCTTGTCCTAGATTATGTTATTACTATGTTACAAATTTAGCCAAGCGAGGGAGGATTGAGAGAAGAAATACAACACGACGAAGGCAACACAGTCATGAAAGAGACGATCCAATCCAACCCCGCCCCCACCAGCGACAAAGGAGTGGACGAAAAACCCACCCCTGCTAATACCATTAACTATTAATCTACTAATTGTACTTGTACTTGTTCTACGGGACACGAGAGCGGAAAAGCGGCCCGTACTCTACAGAAGAAAAGTAACAATGTATATATAATAGGATGTGTGTATATATGTGTATATATTTACAGAGACAAGTGTGCGACACCAACACCGCAAAGAAGGGACGTCATCAGGCGGGAAAGAAGATGCCCCTTACAACAAGTAAGGCTTGGCACTACTCCCCTTCTCCTTAAAAGGAGACTTGGCACCAGGGACTGCTGGCTGCTGGACCAAGGGACTAACCTGTGGCCCAAAGCCCAGACGCCAGCGGACCCGAGCCGCACCAGGCAGTGACAAGTAGGACTGATCCCCCATAATAATTGACAAAAGCTAGGTAAATGGTTATGATTGCATGACACATATTCCTAACTAACACAACCTCTGGTCTTTATCCAGCCCACATCCTTGCATGTGCTATCAAAAGATGTCAGGTTTTACATGTAGGCTCTTTCTTCTTTCTGCCTATGTGGTTTTTCCCTGACCCTTCAATACCATACTTCAACACCATATACCTAACACAATCTCGCCTGGTAACGTGTGTGACATGGAAACAGGCAGATACTCCTTGTATCACTTCCCACTCTACCCAGCTGTCTCTTTTCTACTTAGAAATTAATAGCATGTCGGAGGCCATGTAGATTGAGTCGATGGTCACGGCGGGGGAGCGGGCTACGGGGGCCCCCCGTATAAAAAATAAAACTCTCGAACTCACTCAGTCTCACGCGCCATACTGTGGCCGACAGCCGGCGCTTTCGTGAGTTCCCCTGGTTCTCATTAAGTGATGCGAGCTCTTGGTGCTCCAAACGCCGTACAATAAAACATTTTCTTTCCGTAAAACTAACAAATGTCATAAGAAAAATAAATTTAAGTAATTCATTATGGTAAAAAGCCGCCCCTGCTTAGATTATAGTGGCTCATTCCCCGACTTTATATACCGATTTTCATTAAATTCTCTTCAGCCGTTTTCTCGTGACGCGCGTACGTATATACAGACAGAGACAGAAATTGCGGAAAAGTAAAAAGTTCATTTTCTTGTTACTGTGGCCATGGCCGAAACATAAATACCATTATTTTTTTATTCTGAGCAATGTACAGACAAAACTCTTTTTAATATATAGACGTTATTGCAGTGTAGTACAAGAGAGAGAATTGTGTTTACAGGTTTGTGTATAAAAGAATTGTCATTTTCCATAAATTATGGAAGTACAGTGTTAGGTATGGTGCAAAAAGAGAAAGTTAACATGTATCTACTTAACATCACATAAGAGGATAGAGAGAGCTGTATTGATCCCTAAACAATGCGTATGGTTCAAGATATTCTGTTGTTGAAAGTTCTCGTAGGATGGAACTTAGCTTTATTAGAATCAAACTGCTATGAAGACTATCAATGGACACGGCTATGAAGATCTTTCTTTAGTAAAATAAGTCCCATCGCCACCTACGGGATACAAATCATTTGGTCCTATCTCACCAAAACCAACTTAAAAGAAATTGAAAAACAAAAGCAACTTCTCTGAAGAAGATCTTATATTTTTCGTGATACAGCCCGTCCAGACTAACTTACGATTTAGCCAGGGAATAATTTTATATAGATGATATAAGACTACAGATGCGCTTACCAAGACCTGCTAACAGAGCTACAAGCTAAGAAGAAATATGGTCTGAGTTCTATGCAACTGAAGCCATAACATCTTCAGACTGGAAAGCGCCAGACTATGATTTTCGACATATGGTAATTCGTTTCTAAGTGCACAGATTCCACTTTCGAGTGTGTAAAACCAAAGCCTTCCACAAGCCAGCCTTAGAATGCATTTGTGAACTATGTGAACGATATCTCGCCGAGTGGTGTAATAGGAGTCAGAGGTCTCTTAAGGACTTATGTAGTGAATAACCTTTCAGTTTCACTATAATTGATTTTTATTAGTAGCTATATGCTGAAATAAATTTTTATTGTTATTATTATTATTATTATTATTATTATTATTGTTATTATTATTATTATTATTATTATTATTATTATTATTATTATTATGCGTGAATGGTCCCTTTCGGAACACACGAAGCTTTATTTATGATTTCGTTTGCGGAGGATCCAGGATGCTTTCATCTGTTGACTAGAGATCCTCTTCCTTTCTTCCGACCACTTGGTACCTGCTCGTTTTGGTACTTCATTCTCTGGAGTAACTTCTCACTTGTCAATGTTCTTTCTATATTATTATTATTATTATTATTATTATTATTATTATTATTATTATTATTATTATTATTATTATTATTATTATGCCTCTTAAGAGTCAAATTTGTAAAATTTCGTAAAAATCTCGTGATTTCGCGCTTTGCGAAAAACAATGTATCTACGGGAGTAATGCTATAGCGTAGCAAGTCCATCTGTAGCCCCTGAAAACATGCGAACTGAGACAAAGTTTTCAAGCCATTGAATACATGAATACTTTATTTCGTTTCTTCAATAGAGCATGGTTTGAAACAAAGAATGGAGATGGAGAAGGAGAACCAGGCACTTGAATTAGCTACCATATAATAATAAAGAAGAGTACCGGTACTGATAGAGACGAGCTGGCGATAGAAATGGAAAGTTTGAAGTGTCGTACCTTTGGATTTAGCCCTGATACGAATACGGCTATTCCATCAGGTCTTCTGACGTAAATGTACAAGAACGGACTTGAAGATGCGTACCCGAACGTAACGACAGCTTTGAGAATTCACAATGCCAATCTCAGACGCCTCAAATGAAAGGAGTTTTACCATTGCATAAAGGTGAAAAATGAGAGTATCCTCCTAACTCAATACAATAAATATTCCGTCATTAGACGGAGTAAACAATTCAAACATGTTTCGGCTCGTTTGAGCCATCTTCAGTGAAAAATGAGGGGGTTTGAAATAATTTACATAATATAAGTTGAAAAATGCCAAAAAACATAATGAAGGAGCAAATGAAAAAACAAACAAAAGAGAGCCTAGACAGAAACAAAATTAGCACAAATATACAATATTTACATCAATATGCGGAGCAAAAAACAACTCACTGCGACAAAATTCAGTGAAAAGGTGTTAATTTAAAGTAATAATTGAAAGTAAAAACTGTGTTAACCTAAGAAAACAAAGGAATGAAAAAACAAATGATGCAGATGGAAATGAACAATAGTAGCACATGGTGAGGTTGTGGACCTCATAGTTTACAAAATATTGTTTAGTGTCAATAACAAAACAGGTTGAAATCACTGTCGAAAATCATCCTTGTAGAAACCCATCACATTAAATTGGTCAGGAGGGGAGCGGGAGCAAACATTTTTGGAAACCAAGCCTGATATAACGTGCAGGCGAAAAGCCTGTGACAAGGAAAAAACACCAATGAAATGTAAAGCTTTAGAAACAGCAGCATTCTCAATATCTTCTCAAACTAGCGATCCCTTTCTTGATTATTGTTTCATAATGTTGGCTGGTGTCTTGCCTTATTATAAAAGGTCGGAAGGCCCGCGATATACAATTGAGAAGTTGTGTTAGGTAGAAGACAGATGCATAGTAAACTGTGAGTGATCTAGTGGAAACCATCAATGAAGTTCTAATCTGTAATGGAAAAATGAGGTTGTGTGTGAAACGTGGGGTGATAAGTAAAAAGTGTAGAATGGGTGTGAAGAAAGCTTAAACTTACAGTGCTTAGCAGGTGGTTGTCCTCTCAAATGGCCTGGCCTTCTCGAAGTAACGGTCTCGTTCGCGTGATCGAGTCTATTGTTGGTTCGACTGTGTTTGCTAGGATGGAAGGAGCGGAGGAGGAAGGGGTGGTCCAGGGCTGGTGTGAGGAGGGCGGAGTGGTGGTGGGTTGGAGAGATGGAGGTGGGGTTTGTTTGTGTTATGGAAATTCTGACAAATATAAGGAATGAATGTTTCAAGTAGAATGTTCTTTTTCTCGCTGACTTCATTTAAATTGTGAGAGGGGTTCATAAACTGATGTAAATCGATGTGGATGCTCTCGAAAACGATGAGTAAGGTGCCTTTTTGCTCATAATGCAAGATCTCGAGTTCTTTATCTATTGAAGTGTATTCGTGGCTGGATGCTTTATGATGTTCAGTCATAGCTGAGAGACGATTATATTTGAGAGCGTTGCGATGTTCGGCGTATCTTAAGGTAAATCTGGGACAGATGCCGCCCCGGTAGAGATGCCGCATACACTATAGCTAAAGGTTCCCATCGTTACAGCTAGATGACAATATGTGTGGTTTTTCAGTTTATAAGGAAGAACTACTGTCTGCGAGTGTGACGAAATTTGCTCGTATATTACGCCAATTATAGCCGATATCATGAGCCGAGTACATGTTTCCTCCTGACAAAGTTTTTGCGTGTGTTAATTTATTGTATATTAAGTTGGCTTCAAATGCTTAAATCAGACGTTTTTAGTACAGTAGACGTCAGAAACATAACTGTAGTTGAGAGTAAGCTAATTTTGGGCCATGATAGCCTTGAGGTATGAAAACAGGAGGGTGCGGCGTCTCTCCCTGATAGTTGGCCTTCGGGCTGAGCAGCGGTCGCTGTGCAGGCCAGAGCCATTTCAAGGGTGTTAAGTGCCGTGGGGTTTTATATAACACAGTGAAGAATCCATTGCACATGCACATTTATAGTAAATCGAAATTAAAATATGATTTTAATGTTGTAAATTATCAGATAGATTTTTTCCATTGAATGATTATATTATGTGGATATAATGGTCATGTAGTACGTTCTAGTGTTCGGTTATATTAAAGTTGAAGAAATTGGTTTAAATTTGATTTTGTCATTAATTATTTTACTCGCGGCACCTCTCCCGAGCAAAGTCGGCATCTATACCGGGATCCAGGGAGAGACGCCGCAGATGCAACAATTCCTTTGTTCACTCCTTTCTCCCATTTACTTTCAATTGCCAATATTTTGTTCATCCCTGATCAAATGTACATGTTTTCAAATTATGCTCGATGAATTTGCAACAATTTTTAAAGTAAATATACCGAGATATAACAAAAGACATAAAAAGTGCGGCAACTCTCGCGGAATTACCCTACGACAAAATTACGGCCTGTTTGTCCTTGTGTTTTTTCCTTGTCACAGGCTTTTCGCCTGCACGTTATATCAGGCTTGGTTTCTCAAAAATGTTTGCTCCCGCTCCCCTCCTGACCAATTTAATGTGATGGGTTTCTACAAGGATGATTTTCGACAGTGATTTCAAGCTGTTTTGTTATTGATACTGCCCCCATCATGCCGGGCTCAGCTCGCCGGAGAACGAGGGTCTCAGAGGTGGACCGTTCGCTATCGGCTGTGCAGAAATTTTTAAAGGCAGGGATAGATGAAGGACTAGCGACAAATGAAAGGAGACTAAAATAGGTTTATACATTTATTAAAAACTGACACTCCTTCAAATAAAACAATTAAATT
Organism: Anabrus simplex; assembly: GCF_040414725.1. NCBI lineage: Eukaryota > Metazoa > Arthropoda > Insecta > Orthoptera > Tettigoniidae > Anabrus > Anabrus simplex. Next base: position 60,540,635 of record NC_090265.1, on the reverse strand, counting down.
CACAAAATCTGGGTTTGATTCTTGGAAATATCTTCTCCTCGTGCTAACATTTGTGAGGGATCTTGATCAAATTAAAGTTCAACGACTGTTCGTGTCTGTAATAACAAATATAGGAATTATTAATTTACTGTAAAATGAATTGAAAATCAAAATAATATCTGATATCACTCTCCTATAATGGTAATCAAATTGTTTAAATTAAAATATTCCATCCGGATCTCGCTTTTATTTCACAAGAAAATGATCATTTTCCCTTCCTTATTTAAATTATTGAAAATTATTTAATTAAAGAAATTATGGTTAATAAGTCTTCCTTAGACTTTTCCTTCAACAATTACTTCATATTTATAATTATTAATTGACTAAACTTCTTGTAATAAATTTTTACTTGAACTCATATTCACCTAAGTTTTACTCGTTTTTATGCAGAAAGTGACTGTACAATAACTAATAATTCAATCTCGTGACATCAGTCCACGGACGTTGCCTTCTCTTATTCACTTTAACTTAGTGAATTAGGCCCTAATCTACCTTAAATTACAATAAAATCTTCTAAAGATTCATAATTCATCCAATTACGGACACTCGAAATAATATAAATCGGTCAAAAATTTGACGCGCACAGTGGAGAATATCATCACAAAATCATTCAAGAAATATTCATAAAACACAGAATATGATCAAATCACACATCACACATTCACACATAGGTACACGACAATATTATAATATTATTTACACGAACACTAACCATTATTATTAAATTTAGGATTTATTGCAAATTAGGGAAATCATTCTCTAGATGACAATATCACGTATATCCTAGGTATCGATTTAGAATGTGATAGAATTGAGGTTATCACTTGTGTGTAGAAATTAATTATACAACGATGTTCAAGGAATATTTTAAACAGAAATCATCCAAAATAAGCAAGTACATTAACTACAACACAGGTCAAAATATTAGAATACGCGCTTACGGTACATGAGTTGCGGCATTTATTTTTATTCACCTATAATGTCGTGGCTCTCAATTAATCTGCACTGAAGCTCGAAGAAATCATGTCCAGTGACACATCTCTTCCCAAAATGACTCTAATGGATGCATAAATTATCACTCAAAATATAATGTCCATCTGCAAGTCATACTCAAATTAATAGCGCAGAAAATATACCTATAATTCGTCATTACTCCGTCCGGAGGATTGCCATGTTCCAGGCTTACTTTACATAAAGTGAGCGCACGATAATTCTTTCCAAGAATAAATTAACATTAAACCCATGACCTTATTAAATAATTTTAGCCCGTAATTAGGTTTAATTATTTTTACTCATCATTATTATTATATTTTTGACCGTGCATAATCTCACTCGCAGAGCTATCGTACGAAGTTATTCGGATGACACTAAATGAACTCAAACCCACAAACATGTCGTACAATCGTAGAATGAAATTTTACACTTAGAAAAACACTAGAGCACTGTCCTAATTTGTCTCAATTAATTTTCAAATTATTTCAAAATCATTCAAAATTAACGCGGGGTTCATTTATTTTATCTCTCCTGCCTTCTAAATTCTTAGGACAGTTGAGGTCTCTCTCGATGACATACACTCATCTCTAACTAACAGAACAAATACACATTCATTCCAGAGCACAAACTACCTCCCACCAAAGAAAGAAGAATGGAAAGTCAAACTACTGCAAAACTAATAGAAATCTAAATGAATAAGGTAAGGCTACGTTTTACAAACATTTTACAGAGATAGGAAAAAAATTCTTAAAGAATACTCATGTGGCTGGTGTTCTGGATTCTGGCTGATGACCTAGTACGTGGTCACATCACCTTCCATCGAACAAAGTCTTGCCCATGTCCGACGCCTTACATGATTAGTGACTCATGGAGGAGCTGAAGGTACACAGGAAACTGTAGTATTCATCACGGAACTGGATAGCCATCTTGAAGTGAGCTCGAACCAACGACCTTCCTTCTTCCAAGTTCTCGTAGAAAGCTGAAACTAACAAACGTCTTAGCAATAGTCCAGGATATACACGCGATGTTTTATAATTTGGATGTGGACACTTATCTTATGACAATCCTAAACAAATCGTAGCTAATTTTTCCAAGTGTCTGAATTGCAGTTTATACAGTCCTCGATGCCTTCTCTAATGTAAAGTCTCCCAATGAAGCAAGCGACGTGCAGTCTCTACCGTAGCTGCAATTAGAGTAACGCTCAAATCAAGTGTTCAGAAGTAAGAACCCTCTATAAAATTTCCTCTGGAATTACCATTAATTCCCTGTCTTAAGACGTAGGTGTGCCTCTTAATTACATCTAATTGGTGGATCTGTTGCATTCCTGTGAAGGTTGACATTGTTATTGGCTGCTCCAGTTTCACGTCATTTGACTTTGCATTTATTGATCGATTGAGATCACGCTGCTCGCCGGGTCACGTGGTACACACACATGTGTTTGAAGGCCACCTAACAGGAATTTCACCCCGCTTCCTCGTTCTCTTGGTAGGTCGGGAAAACCGGTTCGCATGTGGCTGGCTCGCACTAGCACGGAAATACAAAATCTCACCCTCCTGGCGATTAAATAATGTTCCAACTCGCTGATGAAATAAATCATTCTCCTTTACTAAATTATTACCACTTTTGAAGGGGACATAATTCTCCCTTGGTTAAATAATGATTTGATCTGAATATGGAATCATTATTACAGGAAATCTCCAATTAACATGTTCCCTGAAAATTTGTGGTAATCAAGTGTCACCTCGATCTAGGGTTCCGTTCCAGCACGAAGCCTCTCGTTATCTGCCTCAAGTGCAGCGCCAAGCAGTCGAAGTTGATCCATTACCTTTTCTTGCAATTCACCGCATTCTTCACAGATCTCGTCTTGTAAATTTACTTGGGTTGAAGCATGGCGGTAGGTTGGATCCTCATCTATATCTCGCGGCGTTTCCTCTTCCATTATGAGATTGATATGACGACCATCTACAGGCTTAGAAGAATAATAACTTTTTAAATTCTGGGCGTTATGAATACCTTCATAATTTTTATCTAGACTCTGGATTCTGTAAGCGTTATTCCCATAAACTTTTATAATTTTGTAAGGACCGATAAAAAGAGGTGCAAATTTGGCGTAATACTTGCTAGTTGTTTCTGACGTAGCTGGCTTTTTCAAAAGAACATATTCATTGAGTCTGAGAGGTCGGTGAAACTTTTTATCCTTCACTCTGCGTTGTCTCCGCTCCGCTTGCTCGCGCAAAGAAGTGGCGGCTTTCCGAATGTTTTCTTCCAGCGTAGGCTTCAGATTACCAGGGCATTGGACTATATCGTCCCAAGGTCGATGCGGTTGTCGGTCGAAGTGAAGAGTAACAGGAATCTGTGACGTAGCCTCGTGTACTGTATTGTTTAAACATTCCATCATAATGGGTAGAACATCGATCCAAATCCAGTGTGCATCTCCACAAAATATTCTGCAGAATTTAGATAGTTCCTGCATCACTCTCTCTGCCGGGTTGCTAGATGGATGTCGGATCGAGTTCAATATGTGTTTAATCCCAAGCTGTTCCATGGCTTCACGAAATTCTGCAGATGTGAACAGCGATCCGTGGTCAGTGAGAAGTGCTTTAGGCTTGCCCATATGCGGAATTAAATTACGGGTGATTCGCCTAATAACAGATTTTGAGTTGGCCTTTTGAATTGGGTATAAAGTCACATATTTTGAGAATACATCGATGGTGACGACAACATGTCGGTTACCTCTCTTTGATGTAGGAACGGGACCGAACAAATCCATTGCGTACACCTGTTTAGGCTCGGACGGTATGATTGGAATAGGATTATGTTGCAATAAATGGTAGCTTGGCTTTACTCTCTGGCATGTGTCACAGGTTCGAACTATGTTCCTCACTATTGATCTTTGTTTGTCCCATATAAATTTCTCTTGTATGGTAGCCAATGTTTTATCGATACCGCCATGTCCGGTAATTCGATGTGCATGCCAAATTAAAGGTTCAAATAATTTTGAAGGTACAACAATTCTCAATTTCGATTTTTCCGGATCCACAAATTTAAATAGAACGTTATCTAAATACTGGTACCGGGATGCTCTTCTTCTTCTTCTACGGTATCCAGGATCTCTAGGTTTAATTTTAGCCTCTAGGAAATCAATGATAGGTCTTAAGTTACTGTCTCTTTTTTGAGCTTGCCCTGTGTATCTGAGTTTTCTTAAGAATTCATGATCCTCGGGAACTAGTTCAAGTTGGTTGACTTCCAGTACTTCCTCATTAGGATTACGGCTCAGACAGTCGGCCAGTAAATTACTTTTCCCAGAACAATGCTCCAATTGGATGTTGAATTGTTGCACAAACATTGTCCATCGAAATACCAGTTCTGATGCCATAGTAGCTTTTAGCATGAAGGTTAAAGCTTTATGATCTGTTCTAATAATAATCGGAAATCCGTAGATGATTTTCTGCCAATATTTCAATGCAAACACTATGGATAACATTTCTATCTCAGTTACGGAATAATGCTTTTCATGATTTCGTAATTTCCGACTAACGAAGGCTAGATAAGTTCTATTTTCCGGCTTCTCTCCGTCCTCCTGGAATAACACAGCCCCAATTCCAATTCCAGATGCATCCGTTTGTAGTATAAAGGGTTTTCCGAAATCAGGATATCCTAGCTTAACATAGTTCAACAGCATCTCCTTGGTCTTGGTAAATGCCAGGTCACACTCTTCATTCCATTTCCATCTGTTGCCTTTTTTCAATAGATCTTGAAGGGGAGCTACCGTTTGGGTATAGTTGGGACAATGGCTCGCAAAGAAGTTGGCCATGCCTAGGAACTGCCGCACTTGTTTGACACGGATCGGCCTTGGAAATTTGCTAATAGCTTCAATTTTTACAGGGTTCGGCCTTATCCCTTTTCCATCAATAATATGGCCTAAAAATAATATTTCAGACTGGCAGAAGCGTGATTTCTTTAGATTTATGTGGAACCCAGATTTTGAAAGATTCCTCAACAGCTTTTCTAGTTTAACAAGATGTTCTTCGAATGTTTCACTCGCCATAAGCAGATCATCAATATATTTAGTAGTAAAGCTCTTGACTTCATCTGTAAGGCATCTGTCTAAGGCACGTATAAGAGCGGCTGCGGCGTTACAAATGCCGAAGGGCAATTTTCTAAAAACGTATGTTTGCTGGTCAAACATAAATCCAGTCAATAATCTTGACTTTTCTTCCAAATGAATGTGGTAATACGAGGAGGTAAAATCCACTGATGTGAACAAGTTCATGCCACGGAATTTTCTAAGGACATCTTTAATTGCTGGCGCCTGGTCTCTTTCTGGTATCAGTTTGCAGTTAATATGACGCGCGTCCAAACATATTCTCAGAGATCCATCTGGTTTATGTACCACCACTAGAGCACTTATGAATGGTGTACTGGACTTCATGATAATCCCGTCTCTCTCCATTTCTGCAATAATTTTCCCTACACGAGAATGAAATTTCTCAGGGATCGGATAAGGCTTCCTTTTAAACGGAGTCCAATCTGTGACTAATAGAGAATATTTAAAGTCCGGGATCTGGCCTAGTTTATCATTAAACAATGATTTATACTTTAACAATAACTCTCGGAGTCGGCCTTTCTCTTCCTCCGTTCCTATAGCTTGGTTAACCTTAGAGTTTATGAGGTCATACGGGTGTGTTGCATCGTCGCCCTCTTCTATGATATTATCCAGGGCCTGGTTTACCTCTTCTGTGGCCTCCTGGTCTTCGGATTCCCACGATGTCGAGGCGTTATTAATGAGAAACACACTCTGATCAGTTATATCGGCTGGGTTAACCATAGCCGTTTCAAATGTCTCATCCAATCGAAAAAGAATCTGCTTGGAATTTAGATCAATATTGGCATGGTAAGATGTCAAAAAGTCAACTCCTAGAATGATGTTAAATTTTATATTTGACATAGCCAAGAATACGTTCTGAAATTTTGTATTTCCAATTTCATCATCCAACAGTGTCTGTAGTTTGCGTGCCACAGTCTTATCCGGGATAATTCCTTTTATTTTAATGTGAGATACTGGTATAATCGGGATATCATGTCTGTCCTTTAAATCATTTAGGAAAGAAGTTGAAATGACACTAATTGTAGATCCAGTATCCACTAAGCATTTCACTCTTACGTCACATATCCTAGCCAAAATTATAGGTAGTTTGTGTTCGACTCCTGACTTTCTTCTAGTAGGTCATCTGATCTTGTCATCCAGGAATCTATCTGAACAACAATCCATTCTTGCGTTTCGCTATTAATATAAGGGTTAGTGTCGAGACTATCTCCTACTAATTCAGGGGTTGTTTTTTTTATGGCACCTTGATTGTACCCATCATCTTCCGAATGTCCTTTCTCTTCCCTTTGCTTTGTTCTCTGGTACTCCAAACTCTCCGCTCCAACAATATCAGGGTTAACATCCTGCTCATGAATAGCCCGATGCCATTTCTTACGCTCTTGGCTGGATTGCTGGAGTTCACGCAAATACTTCTCTCTCTCTTCCTCCCTCCAGTTTCTCTTCCGTCTCTCAGGTCTTCTATTCTCTGGCTCTCTTCTCCATCTGTCCCTGTTGTTCTCGTATGGTCTTCTTCGGACATTACGTCTGGAATAATTCCATTCTTCGTCATCTCGGCGTCCTGGTCTCGGAGATCGGTCTCTGGGTGGTCTTCCTTCGACATTTCTACCCCAATTTCTCCCTTGGTTAACAATGTTCCTTTCTTCAGATCTGGTGACATTGGCTTGGAACACTTGTTGTTCTGGGCCGGGATTTCGCCTCTGTGGTTCTCTAGATGTCATGTCGAGTTGTCGTAGTATGGCCTCAGCTTGAATCGCTGTTTGTACATTTGAAGCGATCATAATTCGTTGCGTCTCTGCTGGAAGTTGCCTGGTAATAACTTTTATTAACTCAGCTTCCGATGGAGGTGCGTCTAGCTCCCGTAACTTACGTAGCTGGCTGGAGAAAAATTCAGAAAATCGTGTTGGCGTGGATAGGGCATACCTCTTAGCATACAACTCTGTCTTGAGGTTATGTTGAATGTCTGTGTTCCAATATTTTTCTAGGAAAGCCCACTTAAATCCTTCGAAACCATCGAATGAATATCGGAACGCTGTGAACCACGTCAATACAGAATTCTCCAAGTATCTTTCTGTCACTCGCAGTTGGCGCTCTTCTGGTATCTTATTGTCCCGAAAATATTCCTGTAGTTCATTAATAAAACTCCTGGGAGTTACCTCTTTCACGTTATTAATTTTTTTTGGATGGTCTTCCTGCATTCGAATTATATTTACTATCTGCGTTTGACCTGACGTATTAAGCTGACTCACTCCTCCGCTACTATATCCTGGAGCTGGATTGGTGATATTTACACGGTTATTGGTATTAACTTGGTCGTCATGCTTCGGAGTCGAGGATAAGACTTCTCCGGATACCTTCTTCTCTAAATTACTTTGCCTCTCTAACATTGTGTTGGTTACAATATTATGACTCTCGCCTTGCAACTTAAGCAAATGTAACTCTTTAGTGAGTTCCTGGATTCCATTCTGTAGTTCTTGTTTATAAGATTCCGAACTAGCTTTGACCTCTCCTATTTCTTTATCTATTGAGGTTTTCATAGTTTTTAAATTCTGTTGTGTCTCCTCAATCGTTTCGTAAAAATATTCAAGTCGCTCTGAGTTGGTGACTTGGGCTACCTTTATTTCAGCAATAACGCCCTTTTCTACTTGTTTCACAGTTTCGAAAATTTGTGTGAATTTCCTAAACCACGCTGTCTTGGTTGCTGTTAAGTCCTGGGCATTATCATCGATTTTCTCCTCAATCGCTTGAAATTTGTCTTGCACCTCATCCTTATACTTGCCTAATCCATGCAATATCCCAGTTTGTACTTTAGCTAGCCTCTCACTAAATTCATTGGACATAGCTGACATAGAGTTGTCGATTCCAGCCTGAATTTCTCCCTTTAAATTCGAAAAATTTTGCTTCACGGATACCAATTCACTTTGAACTGAAGCTAACTTCCCGTTAAATAATTTAACGTCCATGTGTAACTTTTCGATATTTTCCTCTGTCTTGATTTGAATTTCCTCAATAGTGCCTTTGAGTTCCCGTTTTAACTTGTTCTGATTTTCGGTAAGTTCCTGTTTTAATAACTCACTATTTTCGTTAAGTTTTTCTCTAGATTTTCACTAAGTTTTTGCCCTAGCGACATATTATTCTCGCTAAGTTTTTGCTCTAAATTTTCACTAAGTTTATATTCTAATGAATCACTATTTTCACTAAGTTTTTGCTCTAATTTAGTTTGATTCTCATTCATTTCCCGTTTTAAATTATTTTGTAAGTCTAACACTACTCCGTCTAGGAGTCTGCGTAAATCCTCCATCGTTAGAGTACTCATTTTCCTTTGAAATAAACGGCAATTCAGACATGGGAGGACTAAGTTCGATGGCCACGTACCAGAATCCAATTCATCAGTCACAAGTGGATTGATGTCACAGCCTTCAGAGAAGATTAACGTCGCAAAATACAATCCAACAGCCTAAGTCCAAATTATGCGGAAAATAGCCGCTAAAAAAATATTGACAACTATCATCCAGATTTTGTTTATAATTAAACAACAAGGCCCTTCCTAAACTTAACATGAGTGTATTTCGCCACAAAATTTTGGGCTAATAAATGTCTCAAAAATAACCTGGAAAAATTTTATTTGTCGCCGCATCTTGTTTTTGTCCAAATTATGGACTACAAGATCGAGTCCTCTTATTGGTACAGCCAATAAATCGGGCCTAACCACGTTGGCCACCAAATCTATACCTGCCAGAATCATGCCGGGCTCAGCTCGCCGGAGAGCGAGGGTCTCTCGCTATCGGCTGTGCAGAAATTTTTAAAGGCAGGGATAGATGAAGGACTAGCGACAAATGAAAGGAGACTAAAATAGGTTTATACATTTATTAAAAACTGACACTCCTTCAAATAAAACAATTAAATTCACAAAATCTGGGTTTGATTCTTGGAAATATCTTCTCCTCGTGCTAACATTTGTGAGGGATCTTGATCAAATTAAAGTTCAACGACTGTTCGTGTCTGTAATAACAAATATAGGAATTATTAATTTACTGTAAAATGAATTGAAAATCAAAATAATATCTGATATCACTCTCCTATAATGGTAATCAAATTGTTTAAATTAAAATATTCCATCCGGATCTCGCTTTTATTTCACAAGAAAATGATCATTTTCCCTTCCTTATTTAAATTATTGAAAATTATTTAATTAAAGAAATTATGGTTAATAAGTCTTCCTTAGACTTTTCCTTCAACAATTACTTCATATTTATAATTATTAATTGACTAAACTTCTTGTAATAAATTTTTACTTGAACTCATATTCACCTAAGTTTTACTCGTTTTTATGCAGAAAGTGACTGTACAATAACTAATAATTCAATCTCGTGACATCAGTCCACGGACGTTGCCTTCTCTTATTCACTTTAACTTAGTGAATTAGGCCCTAATCTACCTTAAATTACAATAAAATCTTCTAAAGATTCATAATTCATCCAATTACGGACACTCGAAATAATATAAATCGGTCAAAAATTTGACGCGCACAGTGGAGAATATCATCACAAAATCATTCAAGAAATATTCATAAAACACAGAATATGATCAAATCACACATCACACATTCACACATAGGTACACGACAATATTATAATATTATTTACACGAACACTAACCATTATTATTAAATTTAGGATTTATTGCAAATTAGGGAAATCATTCTCTAGATGACAATATCACGTATATCCTAGGTATCGATTTAGAATGTGATAGAATTGAGGTTATCACTTGTGTGTAGAAATTAATTATACAACGATGTTCAAGGAATATTTTAAACAGAAATCATCCAAAATAAGCAAGTACATTAACTACAACACAGGTCAAAATATTAGAATACGCGCTTACGGTACATGAGTTGCGGCATTTATTTTTATTCACCTATAATGTCGTGGCTCTCAATTAATCTGCACTGAAGCTCGAAGAAATCATGTCCAGTGACACATCTCTTCCCAAAATGACTCTAATGGATGCATAAATTATCACTCAAAATATAATGTCCATCTGCAAGTCATACTCAAATTAATAGCGCAGAAAATATACCTATAATTCGTCATTACTCCGTCCGGAGGATTGCCATGTTCCAGGCTTACTTTACATAAAGTGAGCGCACGATAATTCTTTCCAAGAATAAATTAACATTAAACCCATGACCTTATTAAATAATTTTAGCCCGTAATTAGGTTTAATTATTTTTACTCATCATTATTATTATATTTTTGACCGTGCATAATCTCACTCGCAGAGCTATCGTACGAAGTTATTCGGATGACACTAAATGAACTCAAACCCACAAACATGTCGTACAATCGTAGAATGAAATTTTACACTTAGAAAAACACTAGAGCACTGTCCTAATTTGTCTCAATTAATTTTCAAATTATTTCAAAATCATTCAAAATTAACGCGGGGTTCATTTATTTTATCTCTCCTGCCTTCTAAATTCTTAGGACAGTTGAGGTCTCTCTCGATGACATACACTCATCTCTAACTAACAGAACAAATACACATTCATTCCAGAGCACAAACTACCTCCCACCAAAGAAAGAAGAATGGAAAGTCAAACTACTGCAAAACTAATAGAAATCTAAATGAATAAGGTAAGGCTACGTTTTACAAACATTTTACAGAGATAGGAAAAAAATTCTTAAAGAATACTCATGTGGCTGGTGTTCTGGATTCTGGCTGATGACCTAGTACGTGGTCACATCACCTTCCATCGAACAAAGTCTTGCCCATGTCCGACGCCTTACATGATTAGTGACTCATGGAGGAGCTGAAGGTACACAGGAAACTGTAGTATTCATCACGGAACTGGATAGCCATCTTGAAGTGAGCTCGAACCAACGACCTTCCTTCTTCCAAGTTCTCGTAGAAAGCTGAAACTAACAAACGTCTTAGCAATAGTCCAGGATATACACGCGATGTTTTATAATTTGGATGTGGACACTTATCTTATGACAATCCTAAACAAATCGTAGCTAATTTTTCCAAGTGTCTGAATTGCAGTTTATACAGTCCTCGATGCCTTCTCTAATGTAAAGTCTCCCAATGAAGCAAGCGACGTGCAGTCTCTACCGTAGCTGCAATTAGAGTAACGCTCAAATCAAGTGTTCAGAAGTAAGAACCCTCTATAAAATTTCCTCTGGAATTACCATTAATTCCCTGTCTTAAGACGTAGGTGTGCCTCTTAATTACATCTAATTGGTGGATCTGTTGCATTCCTGTGAAGGTTGACATTGTTATTGGCTGCTCCAGTTTCACGTCATTTGACTTTGCATTTATTGATCGATTGAGATCACGCTGCTCGCCGGGTCACGTGGTACACACACATGTGTTTGAAGGCCACCTAACAGGAATTTCACCCCGCTTCCTCGTTCTCTTGGTAGGTCGGGAAAACCGGTTCGCATGTGGCTGGCTCGCACTAGCACGGAAATACAAAATCTCACCCTCCTGGCGATTAAATAATGTTCCAACTCGCTGATGAAATAAATCATTCTCCTTTACTAAATTATTACCACTTTTGAAGGGGACAATACTAAACAATATTTTGTAAACGATTAGGTCCACAACCTCACCATGTGCTACTATTGTTCATTTCCATCTGCATCATTTGTTTTTTTCATTCCTTTGTTTTCTTAGGTTAACCCAGTTTTTACTTTCACTTATTACATTAAATTAACACCTTTTCACTGAATTTTGTCGCAGTGAGTTGTTTTTTGCTCCGCATATTGATGTAAATATTGTATATTTGTGCTAATTTTTTTTCCGTTTAGGCTCTCTTTTGTTTGTTTTTTCATTTGCTCCTTCATTATGTTTTTTAGCATTTTTTCAACTTATATTATGTAAATTATTTCAAACCCCCCTCATTTTTCACTGAAGGTGGCTCAAATGAGCCGAAACATGTTTGAATTTGTTTACTCCGTCTAATGACGGTATATTTATTGTATTGAGTTAGCAGGATACTCTCATTTTTCACCTTTGTAAAGTGAAAACCATCAATACGGAATGATTCTAATATCTTGTAATTGCATAGTGATCTTTAAAAATAAATACCTCGGAAACTCAACTGGATAATGTCTAACCAATCCGAGCATCACATCCATAAAGGACAAGTCAACTTCAAAGCTGTTTTTTGAGGACATTGTAAAAAATGTTTACAGTCAAAACAAGCCCGTAAAGCTTTACGTGTTTTATTTTTCCTTTCATCTTGTCAGTTGATTAAGAGATTGTGTAAAATGTGTAAGTATGATATCATACGTAAGATCGTAACTAATATTAGTACAAATTATAGTAATGAAATACTGCATCACATTCTAAAGCAAAAGTCTGTTGATTCAGCCCACACATATACTAAGCTACATCCCGATATTATTTGATAAACCTTTTAATTTGCAGCGATTACGACCAGTATGAAAGAATATATCGAACATGCTACTCTCAGATTATTTGTCAATGAAATATATTAGAATTAGGTATTTTACATTGTACTAAAATAAAATTACCGGGCGAGTTGGCTGTGCGGTTAGGTGCGCACAGCTGTGAGCTTGCATCCGAGAGATGCAGCCACAATGTCGGCTGTCCTGAGGATGGTTCTCCGTGGTTTCCCATTTTTACACCAGGAAAATGCTGAGGCTGTGCTTTAATTAAAGCCACGGCCACTTCCTTTCCACTCCTAGGCCGTTCCTATCCCACCGTCGCCATAAGTCCTATCTGCGTCGGTGCAACGTAAAGCAAAGTGTAAAAAAATACTGTAAATTTGAAATCACGCCTTTACCATCTAAGTTGAAGAATAAATGGAATACGGGAATTGGGTAGTGGCGATATCAAGTGTTGTCGGGGAGGGTTTTGGTTTTACTCGTCCGTAGAGAAGTAAGGAGAGGGGCGCTAGACGAGTTCTTGACCCGAGTGGTAATTAGCCTACTTACGTCTCTGAATATGGGCTGATGATCCTCACGCAATTTTGTACCTTATAAAAACAGTCAGTGGTTCGTGGTGTGGATTACTGTACTCACGTCCTAGTTCGCGAGCCATGGGCAATGGCTGAGTGGCCTAGTAAGTAGTCCTGAGAGTCGGGATACCAGTTCCTATGGAGTAGAAGTGGGCATTTCGGTCATATTCTGAGTGATGACCCTCCGTGTGTTCCGGTGGCTTAAAGCTATACAACCCACCGTCATCCTTAACCCGTTAGAGGAGAGATTCTCACTGAGACTATGTGTAAGTAGGGTAGCATCCTGCTTCAAAATTTTTTTCACGAGCAAGCTCAGAACGTTTTAAATCAGCCATGGACTTTCGAACTCCAGCAGACAGAAGTTACGGTTGGAATGCGTGGCCCCGATACAGCAGAAATGGTGTAAGTGCTCTTCGCCAAGTGATGGAAAAAGGATGGTATTCCAGAAATTGATGAAAAAATATACGACACTTTCGTATTGTTTTACAGCTCTGTTGTAAGGCCAAATTTAATCGGTGCGTCAAACAATGTACAAATACTGCAAGAGGAGCTTTCTCTTTAATCTTTCTCTGGAGACCATTTAAATGGCCAGACGTACGCTAGCACCATCGTAACACTGTCCTACTAATTTGTGCTTGTCATCGAATGGTCCCAAAATGTTGTCCAATAAAGCAGCACTACATCATGGAAACATAAGAAACGTTCCACTATAGCCCCGTCAGCATTAACAAACCTCACAATTACAGAACACTGAGGCACCAGTGTGATATCTGTCGTATCATCCACCTGAACAGAAAAAAAATCAGCACTCGTCAATCCTTTTTTTTACGAAATCATCGATGTATTCTGAAATGCACTTGATCAACTTTTGAATACTCTTTGATTCGCCACTAAACACACTTTCTATCTTAGAATACTGGTTTTGTATTTCTTCAGGGCTCCTTGATACCAGCAATGTTAACTATTCCTTAAAATTATTACGATTTATTGAATTTAATGTTTCGTCATGACCACGAAAAGCTAGTTCTTGCTTACTTAAATAGAGCACTGCATCAATTACCAACTGAAGGGAAAACCTATTTAAGCGTACATTTTCTTTGCACTGTACAATATACAATATACAGCCTAGCATTTTCCTTCAGGGCATCAGAGAACGTATTTTGGTTTCTTTCCAAAGTCGTGAAATCTAACTGGCATTTTATATGTTCTGCAAAGTCTGAGTGCTTATGTAAAGAACCTGTAATATTCAAAAAGGGCTGAAAATCCTTCTTTATTCCAAACGTTATTTTTGTTGTTAAAAAGCAAGCAGGGCCAATAAAACAACTTGTGTAGAGCTGGAGAAGAGAACAACCATGGAAATTCCTTAAACCACGATCGTTTGAAACTAAGATTGTAAGATTTACCGGAATGTTTCACTTCTTTTGTACCACAAATTTGCAGTGATTCAGTAGGGCGACCAAATCGTAGAACTTCATTCTAATCTTCGTTTCTCCAACGTGGAAATGGTCTTTCTAATAAAATACATACTATTTCATAAACAGAATACATGCTTAAATAAAACCACACAACACTACGAATGAACTACGATGCGTAAATACTCATACTTCACACAGGATGACACAGGGAAGATGAAACATTCCGATCCTCCCACAACTTCACTTGCACATTCTGTTATGAGGACAGTACGCGGGTGACGCCACGGTTGTGATAGCAACTCCCAAGGCCAAGCGGTACGAGGAAGCACTTGGGAGGTAGAGCCAGCTGCGGAATCTCTCGTCTTCACTCAATCTCACGCGCCGTACTGTGGCCGACAGCCTGCGCTTTCGTAAGTTCTCCTGGTTCTCATTAAGTGATGCGAGCTCTTGGTGCCCCAAACGCTGTACAAAAACATTTTCTTTCTGTAAAACCAAAAAATGTCATTAAAAAATTTAAAAAATCATTCTGGTAAAAATAAATGGTGAAGTTGCACTTCACCTACTTCACCTGAAAGTCCTCTCCTGGAAGAAGCTAAAACTGTTATGAATGAAAAGGACTAGATATTCTGGATCTATGTGAAATAAGATGGCCAAGAAATTGGATCTGATAGTGAAGGAAAATCAGTACAGGAGAGCGAACATGACAGAGAGCCAAGAACAATACAGAAAAGTCAAAAATCAAGTTACAACTCTTTGTAGAAAAGCGAAAGAAGCGTGGATGGTCGAGGTAACGGACAATATCAGATAAGCTATTGTTGAAGGAAGGACGGACGGACAGACCATATAGCAGCATTAAAATATTAAACCAAAAACCTAAACCGAAAAGCTCCGCAGTAAGAGATAAAATGGGAAAATCTTAATAAAAATATTAATAAATATCAGTGCACGGTGGAACGAATAACTTGAACAGCTGTGCTAATGAAAATGTGCTGAATGATCTAAGATGTATCGAACCGAAACATGAAATAGAGGAAGATGATAAAGGTCTTTCAATCACAAGTAGGAAGTTTGAATCAGTACTTCAGCGATTACATGAAAATAAAGCTACCAGTCCAGATAATATACCAGGAGAACTGCTAAAAAAATTGGGAAAGAAATTGAAAGAACTTCTATATGCCATGATATGCAGATACTATGATGATGGTGATATTCCAGAAGACTTCATCAAAATTAAAACGGTTACGATACTAAAGAAGGGAAGTACCGGCAGTGTAGAATGTTCTGATCACAGAACCACAACTCTGCTCTCTAATATATTCAAAATACTATCACTAATACGAGGGCAGATCAGAAAATAAGTTGCACTTCCCAGTTATGGCCATTTATTACACCACCTATACAACAGCAACATGACTATAACGACATACAGTGTAACGTCACTTTTCCACATAGTTTCCAAGAGACTCCAGACATTTCTGCGAACGCACAACCAACTTGTCGATGCCGGATGCATAGAAAATTCCTCCAGCGTTCTGCAACCACTCGGAGACAGCGGCCTTCACCTTCTCATCGGTCTGGAAACGTCGACCACCGAGCTCCGTTTTGAGCTTACCGAACAGATGAAAGTCACATGGTGCTAGGTCGGGACTGTAGGGTGGATGTTGCCAGACCTCCCACTTGAAACGCTGCATCAGTTCTCTCGTTTGGTGGGCCTTGTGAGGTGTTGCGTTATCTTGCAACAAAATCACACCGGCGCTCAATTTCCCCCGGCGCTTCTCTTTAATCGCTTTACGCAACCGGTGCAACGTTTGATCATACGACGCCGCGTTGATCGTCGTTCCTTTCGGCATGAATTCCACGTGCAGCAAACCCTCCATGTCAAAGAACACTGTCGCCATAACCTTACCGGCTGAAGTTGAACCTTGGCCCACTTTCGTTGTGGTGATGAGGGGTGCATCCATTCCATTGATGTTCGCTTCGTTTCGGGGGTGAAGTGGTGGACCCACGTTTCGTCGCCTGTGACGATTCGCCGCAGAAATCCGTTGCCGTCTGCGGCATAGCGTTGAGAAAATGCCAGGGAGGATTGGAAACTTTGTTCCTTGTGCCCATCGGTGAGAAGACGTGGGACCCATCTTTAACACAGCTTACGATATCCAAGATTCTCGTGAACAATGGAGAACGCACTGCCATACGACATGTTCAGCTGCGTCGCGATTTCTCTCAGTTTAATGCGCCGGTTCTATTCACACTGTTGACCTTTGCACGGGTCCTGGACGTTGCGGGCCTGCCTTCGCGATGGTTGTCCATGATATCCGTGCGTCCGGCTTCAAATTGCTGACTCCACTTTACGATACCTTGCCGGGAAATGGCCCGCTCCCCATACACAGCACTAATTTCACGATGAATGTCCGTGGAATTCTTCCTTTTGGCCATTAGGAATCGGATTGTCGCACGCACCTCATATTTGGAGTGAACGTCCAGTTTACGCGCCATTGCATTTGGCAGCTATTCACACAATACTAGACGAGACACCACAGCGACCAGCCTAACAGATGTGTGGGCTGTGTCTGTCCCTTTCTCCGCTGTGCCCACGTTTGCGACACACAGCGCGCTGCTGCGGCGTGTTAGTGCAACTAACCTTTTGATCCACCTACGTAAAAACAGGATAAATAAGAAACTCAATTTACAAAGTGATCAGGACTGATTTGGCTTTAGGACAGGGATGGGAACAAGAGAAGCCATCTTAGCTCTCTGAACAATATTAGGAAGGAGATTGGAGATTAATATAAACAACTCTGTTGCATTTGTAGATATTGAAAAGGCTTTCGATAACGAGAGTTGTGACAAACTGTTTTTATTCATAAAGATACAGGTTTGGACTGGAAAGACAGGAGATTGATACTTACGACTCTATGAAGGACAGACCACGATGATAGATATCGGATGAAGTATCCAGACAGAAAAAAATCAGAAACGTTGTAAGGCAGGGCTGCTCTCTCACCGTACCTTGTTAATGTATTCGCTAAAGAAGCCACAAATAAGTTTAAGGCAAATACCAAGGGAGTAAACGTAAATGAGCATATATCCAGTGCGTTCGATTTGCATATTACATACCAATTGTAGCAGACTGCGACAACGAGTTTTCCAAGATGCTGAATGTATTGTCATCACCATTGTCAGATTCACACTTAAACATGAATGTTAAGAAGACCGAGATATTAGTTGTGAGTAAACATCCTGAACGAATTTACAGCAAAATTAAGCCTACTGACAATACAGTGGAACAAGTCACCAATTTCCCTTATCTCGGAAGCCTGACCACCAACTAGAATAGGTGCAGCAAGAATAATGGCGAATAGCGCTTGCCAAACATGCATTTCGTATTAAGAGAAACATTTTATAATAATTGCAAATTTAGATTTGTGATTTTATTTTTTGTATGGAGTGTACTATTGTATGGCTGTGAATTTTCGACAATCAGAGATCAGGACCGGAAACGACTGTATGTGGGTCTGGAGACGAATGCTAAGGATTAAAAGGATTGAAAAGAGAACAAACAAAAGCGTTCTGCAAGAAATTCAAGGGAAAAGAGAATGATGCTAGCGATACAGGAAAGAAGAGCTAAATTCCCTGGCCACATCTTGCGACATAATACCCTTCTTACCATCTGCTGGAAGGGAAAATCACAGGGAAGAAAGGCCGAGGAACACCGAGGGCAAAATTCCATCAAGCCTTGGCACAGAGTCTTCGTTATGGTTCTTTTAACGAAACACTGGCGCCGACCTCGGAGGGCGAGGCGTTTTCTGCCCACCGGCCAAATATGATCGGTGGGGGGGGGGGTCAGAGTGCCAATGTGGTCACCCCTCCCCCAGAAAACGTACAGTTTGGTAGTCTTCGGAGGCTGTTAAAGCGTTGAATCTGGAGAAGATGGATGATTTTATATAGAGAAATTAGATTAGAAAGCTGGCATTCCTTCAGAGAACTATACGGTGTATCCCAATGGAAACTGTTCAAGCGGTACATCTGATGGTAGGGTTTTTCACATTTCGAATCGTGAAATGCATGATACACAGTAATAGGACATTTATTGAGAAAATGTATTTATGAAGCAATTTCTCTAATATTTTTACTTGTGATTGTTTTTATAGCTTCGTACATAAAACGTTCCTACAATATATTTATTTATGAACGAAGTTCTACTATTCTGTTTACTTGTGAATATTATAGAAAACTCCGTAGAATGTATTTTAGAAAGAAGCTCTATTATTGTTCTGCTTTTTCTGTTTGTAAAAATTGTTATTATATGGTGTGACCGTTCATCACCATGCCATAGGCATGTTAGGAGGTTTAGTCAGTCATATATGTCGTTTTCCGCAACATCCTGCGACATATAATGTCGTAATTATCAGTCTACATGCCGAACCGGGATGTGATTTGCGATACGCCAGCCCGAAGGGGGCAGTTTTCTGCCCTGTATCGAGAAAAGGATAGCGCATTACTACTGAACCATGATATCGCGCTATCTTTTCGTGCGAACGAGGAGGAGAGATGACGCTACACGTGGAAATGCAGGTTGTCGGAGAGTGGGCTGAATTAAAGTGTGTTAACCCCCAAGAAATAAATATCCTTTACTAATTCAACACCGCATTCATTGATCCCACTTTACCATAATTAAATAAAAAGAGGAAGAAGAAGAAAACCTTCATCTGAGATAATATCTGGAAATTTATGAGTCGGGTCTCATTCGAACCGACGTATTTAATGCTAATTGTTGATGTAAATAAATGCAATACTTTAATAGTGGATCGGTAATGACGCCTGTCATATAGTGGTACGCAGATTAAAGATGACTGCCGAAATCTGACAACGTGAGGAAAAAAAGTGGGAGGTCTTGCGTGATGAACCATGACGCGTGAATTTCTAAAAGGACGCTTTTGAGATTGTGAATGACCCACTGATCGTTTTGGTTTTTAATGAGATCAGTAGAAAGTAGGGGTCATGAGCTATAATTTGATTGCTCTCACGTCGCTGAAAGATTCCGTTCACCGGAGCTTCATTTCGACCAGGGACGTGGTTTACCTCCGCCGGGACCACTCAGTCCAGAGATTATAAATAAGACTTGGACTTAGATGCAGTATCCCATTGTAATTTGTGTAGCCGCAGTATTCACACGTTAGGAGTGAACTTGGATATCAGTGTATGAAGTGTTGTATCAAGGAAGAAAAACACATCAGTGCGATGTAAAATATCACGAAATAAACCGTGTGGTACAAGATAATGTACAGTGGTGATGAATAGAAGTCTTACCTCAACATTTAATCTTTTAAATATCAACGACAGTCAGTGGCGGCTCATGATGCAATCATTAGTGAAAGGGCAAACGCATCAGGTTGTTTAGAGGTAGTGAGACAGCCAATTAAGTTCAGTAATTAATAGTGACCGATCTAATGCATTTTAAGAGTGAGTGGAGTTCAGTAAAATTAAAGAACTATGCCTGATAAATTATCGTTTGCATACTCCATGGACACTCGTGGTGATAATTAGTTAGACTGTGTGATTAATGGGGAAATGAATAGTGATTTATACAAACTTGACACTATTTGCATTAATCTATTTAAAGTTATTAGTGGGTCTTATCACCAGTAGATTCTTTGAAAGCACATAAACAGTGTTTATTAACTGATTTCCTATTTTTGTCTGTATGTTCGTGAGTGATCGTCGAATTCCGATAACTGGAGCCCACGTGAATCGCGCCTAAGTGCCTGCAGTCATTTCTACAGGGGACGTCTAGAGACCCCAATAAGAAGACCACAGTTCGAGACATGGATCATGTTAGGATGAAGAGGAACCAAGGACTATCAAAGAGAAGAGCAATCATCCTGATGGTGTAAAAACTCAAGTGTACCTCGAGATGACAGCAAACCATACCCAGCATTCGATAAGTACATTTAATTTGAATATATTAAACCACGAGATTTGCATGCCAGTAGCAATTTTTATTTTGTAAATATTAAAATGTTATAATTAATAATATTAAATGTAGGGAACACTATACGCGTGTGACTGGGAAAATATTACTTATTATTTTAATTAGGGTTTCTTGATGATTCAAGAATAATCATTGATATTTAGCAGGCTTATTTGCATGAATTAGTATATAGATCCCATAAATTCTTAGTGCATATGAAGCACATATTTTGAGAAGAACAGCGCTTTAGCTAAATTTATAATTTCTTCGTAATGTTACGATCTGGTCAAGATTTTCATAGTAATTTGAATATAGACTATATGTTTGCTTCAAGGTGATCCAGGTATTTATAAATCCCATATGATCATTGAAGATGTCCAAACCGAGGTAATGTGTGAATTATATAGATATGCGAGAAGAATTGGATTAGTTAAATAACCTGTAAGAATGGAGTCTTCTCTGTAAATTAATAGAACGGATTTGAGATGCAGTGGTATGATATGGGAAGGTGAAGCTTGTGAGATGTTTGAGATGTTGGAATGATAAAGGATTATAATAATTATGGCTGTTGTGATACATTGAATTAGGCTGAATATGTAGCCAGATAATGAATAATAAGAAGTGGTGGCTCTCAAATGAATGCGTACTTGAGAACGAGCCAAGATGATATAAAGGAAAAGAAAGAAAGAAAGAAAGAAAGAAAGAAAGAAAGAAAGAAAGAAAGAAAGAAAGAAAGAAAGAAAGAAGGAAGGAAAACAATATATTTGTAGCCGCAGAGCAAGGCACACAGCTATTGTCATACATTGACGGATTTACGATGTAAGGATTTGCAGGGTCTGAGGGGAGATTGTGTTGTTTCCAACAAACTTAGCGTTTCCCCGCAAGACTTCTTTCGTTTACAAGTGCAGTATTGATCCCATTCTAATGATACGTTATGAGTAACGTGGATAATTTTATGATTTTGCGAAAGACAGACTCCTTCCCATTTTTATGCACTAAATTATCTCGTGATAGGAGTTTCAGATTTTTACCTCGGAAGCTGAAGAACTTGAGTTCGACTCATGTTGGGACCATGGATTTAACCTGATACTATGGCTTGATTAAGCCATATCTTCAAGATGTATTGTGTGCTATATGTTTGATATTTGTCTATGTAATGTGTTTACGTGTTTTATTATTCCAAAAATGTTTTATGGTGATGGGTTTGATACCAGTGTTGATTGATTTTACTTTGAATATAATTTGTTAGGTAAACCCAGGATACGCGTATGTGTTCAGTGTAATATGTAATTGTCGTGGTCAAATAGACCATGTGTTTGACATACGGCGATGCAATCTCGTGTGTAAAAGTAAGTGTACTAATGGAATGCATACATTCCACAACCATGATAGTTAATTAACTATATGATTTAACAAGAAGGTGACATTTTTATTAGCCTATTAAAATAATAGATGCCATTTAATATCAGTTATAGATAAATAAATCCACGTATCAGTGCGTATTCATCAAATGATTTAAGGTATGCCAAGCGACAACTACAACTGTGAATAAACTAAAAGGACTATATATAATTATTGCTTCTGTCTTGATTATTTCTTTGTTTGTGTGTTGTAATATGGCATCATCTCGTGTACTTCCGAGTGATTTTATCAGTATATTTAAATGTTGAGCAAATATTTTCAACGAAGATTCTTCTCATTTAATAATATTAGTGTATTCCTCTCACATTATAGAAAACCCTAATTTCATTATATTTTATGTAGTGCCTATTTTCGTTTACGAATATTCCACTGCCCGTATGCTTGTGATCTCCAGCCGTTGACGCAATGAAAGTAGGGAGGATGAGACTTCAAGCCTGGGAAATGACTTCTGAAGTTTCTCATCCAACAATTCATTTATACATCTGTTTGTGAAACCGAATTATGTAATAGTTGCCCTAATATGTCCGGGATGGGTACAATAAGAATGTTTACATTAATAGTTCATCCTCATTTCACATGCAGGTCTCCATGTTAATTATGCCCCCCCCCCAATAATTACCCAAAGCCTGTTATGAAATGAAACGAGGAACTAAGGACGGAGAAGAATGGTTGCATAAACAAGACATTGCCTTTAGACAATGATGATGAGTGTCATCGTACTCAGGGTCGACAGCAAGGATAGAATAGGGCTAATGGACGATTTCAATGCAAGAATTGGAATGAGAACTGAAAGATATAAGAAGGTGATGGGCAAATTTTGGGAAGATATGGAAGCTAATAGAAATGGGAAGCATTTACTGAACTTCTGTGCTAATATGGGATTATCAGTTATGAATATATTCTTCAAACGTAAGGCTATTCACTGCTACATGTGGGAGTGTAGGGGCACCAGATCTATAACATCATAATCGACTTCGAACTCAGGAAATCTATTGGGAATGTGCGGGTATTCCGGGATTTGTCAGTGATACAGACTACTATCTGAACTGCAACGAAATAAGTATTTCTAGGCCTGGGACAGAGAAAGTGAAATTATATTTGCAGGCGAATAAGGGTGGAAAATCTCCAGGACGTGGAAATTAGACAGAAGTACACGGATATTAGTGAAAAGTTACAAACAGTAGCCAGTAAGCAGGTTCAGGATACAGGAGGAAAATGGGTGGCGTACGGGGATGCTGTTTAGGAACAGCAAGGGAATGCTTAGGAACTGCTGTATGCAAAGATGGGAAAAGGCGAACCTATTAGTGGAGTGGTGAAATAATGGCAACGTGAAAACGTAACAAGGATTTAAGTTATGTTTTACTTCACCTTGCAAGGTTGGCTTTCACGGCCGCAGATAGAAAAATCACAGAATAGAACCAGCTTTCGAGTTGTTACGCCGTCTAGGCCTACGTGTACAACGTTTAGCCCAGAACGTGGCATATGTTCTCTTGGCCACAGACATATAGAGACTAGTAATGAGCAGTAGGATTCTGAAGCCGGAAGCGTGCGGCTTCCGCTATCTTACGTCACTACACTACCCCGATGCATTAATGTAACATAGTAGACGAAACGGAAATATTGGACAGGAGAGAATCAAAATAACTAAAAGTACATCGAAATAATAACAATAATACTGATTAATTAGAACTATTAGCTCCTTTATTTTCTTATTAAAAAAGAAACAATGGTATATTAATTTACAAATCCATAAAAATCACCATCCTCTTAAGACCAAACTATGGTCATATCTGTTTCCATCCAACTCTCTTACAGCACGATTCACATGTATTCTCAAGAACAGCGATGAAATTATGCTAATAAGGCGATAAACATGCATGCCCATTGCGTTTACACCTGAAGCATGTGAGCTTAACCTTGAAAACAAATGTCTTTCATACAAATGAGCTGTGGATTCATTGAATATGTTCCCTTTCATGACTGAGCTTAAACTGTTACATGTATTCTCTCTAAAACACATCTCAGTAAGTTTTCACACATGAGCAACATCTTTCGTAGGAACATACAGATTACCCACCGACACAGATAGATCTCATGGCGACCATAGGACAGGAAAGGGTCAGGAGTGGGAAGGAATAGGCCGGGCCTTAATTAACGTACAGCCCCAGCATCTGCTTGGTGTGAAAATGGGTAACAACGGAAAACCATCTTCAGGGCTGCCGACAGGGGGTTCCAACCCATTATCTCCCGAATACTGGATACTGCCGCACTTAAACGACTGGAGCTATTGAGCTCGGTTATAATAACTACGCGTTGCAGTAACATTATTATTATTATTATTATTATTATTATTATTATTATTATTATTATTATTTTATTTATATATATATATAATTCGCTGGGGCCATCAAGGACCACGTTAAGTCTTGTTGCATTTGACACTGAACTTGGCCTTTTTTAGAGCCCAAATTTCCCTCATTCTTTGTGAGTGGGCCTGCTTACGCTCCTCTGTCCAAGGGGCACCGTGTCTTCTCTTCTGTTGCTCGTCTCGGTTTAGCCCGTTCGTCAATATTTTCTTGCGGAAGAGATCTCTGTTAAGGGCGTCTTCAGCTGAGATATGTTACATTTGCAGGTCTTCTTTGGTATTTCTAAACCAGGGAATTGTGGTTTTGGGGTTTGAATAAAAAAGTGAAAGATTTCTTTAGTTAACTTTCTTCCGTCCATTCTTTTCAGATGACCGTAAAATCGTGCCAGTCTTTTTCTGATTGTGTCGGTAATTTTCTCTATTTTGCTGTAGATTTCCTTGTTGGATCTCTTTTGATGGATTCCATTTCTGTACTTTGATCCCAAGATTCCTCTCATAATTTTGCGTTCTCTTTTCTCCAGTTCTCCAAGAAGTCCTTTGTTGGCATTTAGAGACAGGGTTTCGGCTGCATATAGAACTACTGGCTTCAGAACTGTTTCATAGTGACGTATCTTGGTGTTTTGGGAAAGGCATTTTTCGTTGTAGATTGTGCGGGATGTTTGGTAGGCTATTTCCAGTTTGCGTACTCGCTCCTGAAGTGCTTCTTTGTCCAGTCCATTTTTCATGATGATCTCACCCAGGTATTTGAATTTGTCTACTCGGGTGATGTCCCCGTATTTTGTATGGAGTTTTGGTGGAGCCTCTTTGATGTAAGTCATTACTTCTGTTTTCTCAAACGATATCTGCAAACCAGTTTGTTCGGCAATTTCCTTTAAAATTTCAACTTGAGCTCTAGCGGTTTCTATGTCGTTTGAGAGAACAGCAATATCATCGGCAAATGCTAAGCAGTCTGTTGCGATCACCCTGGATTTGGTTCCTATTCTCAATGGACTGTAGTTGGTTTCCTTTAATCTCACCCGCCAGGTTCTGATGATCTTTTCAAGAACACAGTTGAAGAGTATCGGGGATAGCCCATCACCTTGTCGGCTCCTGTTTTGATGTCAAAGGAATGCGAGAGACATCCGTGGAACTTCACCTTGGATTTTGTATCGGTCAGGGTGGCTTTAATTAATGCCAGCAGTTTCAAATCAACTCCAAATTCATTTAAGATGTTTAGCAGGACTTCCCGGTCAATGGAGTCGTACGCTTTCTTAAAGTCCACAAAGACAGACACATACTGCTTGGACCTTAGTGTGCAATATCTGATGATCGTTTTGAGATTTTGGATCTGTTCAGCTGTTGAGCGACCTTTTCTGAACCCACCTTGGTATTCACCTATTTGATGTTCGACTTGTGCTTCCAAACGCTCCAGGAAGGCAAGTGATAGAATTTTGTAAGTCACGGGTAGCAAAGATATTCCTCTGTAGTTGTTGATGTTCTTCATGCTGCCTTTTTTATGTAATGGATGGATCAAAGCTATTTTCCAATCTTCGGGTAGGGTCTCCTTGTTCCAAATTTCTTCTATTTGCTTTTGCAAAATATCAAGTGATTCCTCTGAGGCATATTTCCATAGTTCTGCTACTACTGAGACTTCCCCTGGCGCTTTGTTATTTTTGATACGGGCAATGTGGCGCTTGATTTCATCTCTGTCGGGTGGTCTGGAATCTGGGTACCTGAGTAAGGGTTCCTTGGTCTCAATGGCGCTTTGCGGTTTAGAGCAATTAAGTAAATTCTTGAAGTAATCTGCCAGAATGCTGCAATTTGCTTCATTTGACGTCGCCAGTGTGCCGTCCTTTCGCTCAAAGCATAGAAATGGTGGTTTATAGCCAGCGAGTTTGCGTTTGAAGGCTCTGTAGTACTCTCTGCTTTCATTCTTCCTAAAGTTTTGTTCTATCTTTTCAATGAGAGATTTTTCGTATTTACATTTCTCAGTTCTAAACACCCTAGCTGCTTGGGCACGTTGGGTTTTGTAGGTTTCCCAATCATTTTCTGATTTCGTAGAGTAGTACTGTTTCCACGCATTGAGTCTTTCTTGGAGGACTGATTCGCAGGTACCATTCCACCAGGCATGCTGGGGTCCTTGGCGGCCTCAACAAGGAGACTTTTGGCATTGTTAAAGTCACAGTCATTTGGTCTAGCCTTCTCCTGGAACTCCTCGACCCTTTGCCGAAGTTTATTATTGTCGAAGCGTCTGATCTGTTTGGTTGTCTTCCTTGTGTTTGCGGGAATTGGTTTGAATTTGATAAGAGACATATAATGATCTGAGGCCACATTGGTGCCTTTCTTTACCTTGACATTCATAATCTCAGGGCTGTTTCTCCTGGAGATTGCAACATGATCAATTTGGAACTCCCCGAGAGCTTGGAAGGGAGAACGCCAAGTCATTTGCTTTCTGGGTAGATGGCGAAAGTGGGTCGACATGACCTGCAGGTTGTGATTTTCGCAAATGGACACCAGCCTTTTGCGGTTGGGATTGGTTCTTTTGTGAGCAGGGTAATTTCCTATAACTTTCTTGTACTTCTGTTCACGACCTAGTTGGGCATTGAAGTCACCCAAAAGAAGCTTGACATGGTGTTTGGGGATTTTGTTTAATTTTTCATCCAGTAGGTCCCAGAAATTATCAACTTCGTCTGGATCAGACTTGTTCTTATCGTTTGTAGGAGCATGTGCGTTAACTAGGGCGTAGGTTTTGTTCGCGCATTTAATTGTGAGTATAGACAATCTGTCATTTCAGGTTCGAAATTTGCAACCGATTTAAGGATCTTGGTTCCAACAGCAAACGCGGTTCCAAGCATCACAGCTCCATTGAGGATTCCTCTTTGCGCTTTGCTCTTGAAAAATCGGTAGCCTTCGGATTCAAAAATCTCTTCATCTGGGTACCTTGTTTCCTGCAGGGCCATTATGGATATCTGATTTTCGTGAAGAGCTTTGGTGAGGGTTTTCAGCTTACCAGTTTGTGTAAGTGAATTTATGTTGAAAGTTGCTAGTTGAAATTTGGCCTGAGTTTTTGACTCTTCGGGGTACACCGAGACGCTCCGACTCGTCTCTTGCATGATGTCGAGTCTCCGCCAGAATCCGAACGAGACTCGTGCGCCGAGGCGTTCACGACGAGGGATTTATCCGCCGAAGATTTTCCCCCTGGGGTATGTTTCTTGAAATGTTGTGCCATCATGCTTTTTGACTTGACTTTGCTTTGCTTTGGACGGGTACCCATCCTTTTACAACTAGGGTTGTTAGCCCTCGAGGTTGCCTCAAGATGTTTTCTGGCTTCTGGTCATTTACCAGTCTTCGCCGTAACCCCGGCAAGGAACCAGTTTTTTTTTCACAGTGGTATTTTATTTTCCTACTACCCTCTGACTCTGCTGGCGGCAGAGCCAGCGAGCTTCCCCAATTCCAATGGGACGCACCCGATGGAGGTAACCGGTAAATCCCCCACACGGGATTATTATTATTATTATTATTATTATTATTATTATTATTATTATTATTATTATTATTATTATTATTATTATTATTTCGCACTCATCACAAGAGGGCTAACGCCAACAAATATATATCGGAAGTTATCTCTGTCTCCTACATAATTAGGCATCCTTTATTGTAAATTTAATGGTATTAATGACTAGACAACAAGTGTACATGTATTGAAACTCCTGGTCCGTATTTAGTTTATTTTCCGGGTTGAACCGTGTTGTTGTTTTCTGTACATTACGTACGGTTTACCGACGTTACGAATACATTGCAGTATTCTTTGTCAAGGAGACTGAAATACCCCTACTCCATCAGAGGAAATCAGTCTCCCAGGCAGCAATTCTTCGTGAAAACCACACCCAAACACTACTCAAATATTAACCATCCTACCACACAGTAGTTTGCCGACATTAAAAGTGAAATGTGCATAAAAACAACATAAACCAAAACTGCACGTAACACAGTAACATAATTATTTTTACAGTGGATCTGTAGTGACGTAAGCTTGCTTGCTTGCTGCTGCTTATGGGCTGTGTCTACGACATTTCACCCAGTCAATACTCCCTTACTTATGTAATAGCACTAGTATAAATGAAAATTTCTGTTCAATAATTTATGTTTGATCTTGCAAGTAGATTACACAAACACTATTTTTTACTATATCACATAATAACCCTATTTTGCTACAGCACACTGATCCCATACGAGAAACTTCCGTTCTTGCAATCACACTTCTTCTACAGTGTCACATTCTGATAACCCGAAAATGCACTCTCAAGAAATACACTAATGATATGAAGAATCACTCAAATGGAACCATCCAAAAACATGAGAACATCTCACCATATATAGCGGACAGAATTATAACACGATATTGGCTTCATCCAGAAACAAATTTAGAACTCTAATAATCTCGACGGTAGGATTACAGAGCAAACAAGAAACACTGGTTGGAAATACCTGCTTGAGTCGCTTGAGATTGGTCATAAATTTTTTACGGGGGTTGTCATATAAAGAACATTCAAATAAGATATGGTTGGGGTCGCCATATTTGTACCACACGAACAGTGTGTATCCTGCGTTAAATGGAAACGAGATCTATATTGTGGGGTAAGGGCATGATTAAACCTTAACTGAATGATGTTGATAATATTTCGTCTAGAATATGATCCTCGCATAAACCATGGTTTAACCGGAATTGTTGGTTGTAAATGATAATAAAAGTTACCTTTGACTTGTGCAGTCTGTCGCCAGTAATTCTGCCATTCTTGACGACCAGCTTGTCGGATAACAACTACATAGTCAGAAGAAGGAACAATATTGTTAGTATTCGGAACAGGGAGACGAAAAGCTTGTTTTGCAAGACAATCTACTTTTTCATTTCCTAAGATACCCACATGTCCTGGTACCCATACTAATGTTATATAAATACCGAAATTGTCAAGCATATTGAGGAGACTCTTGATATTGTATACATAGCAATTATAGGATAACTCGTACGAGACCAACGACTGTAATGCACTAAGCGAATCCGTATAGATCGTAACTCGCGTATATCCCTGACGCTGAACAAAAAGTAAAGCTTGCTGTATAGCGAATAGCTCCGCAGTAAAAATCGAACAATCACTAGGTAAACCATATTGTTTTTTAACATTTAGAGAAGGTATATAATAAGCGGCCCCAACTCCAGTAATATTCTTGGCCCCATCTGTAAAAATGTTTATGCTTTGTGGGATACTGGAAAGTTTCACTCTTTTAACAGGACGAATCTCGGTCTCCTGCAAACAAATTACGTTAGTAGAGCTACTACGTGTAGGCCATATTATCTGAGGCTTATAATAAGAAACCGGATAGGGTAAGGTATAGGGCATTAAGTTAACACTGTGTATTATTGTATACTGTTTTGACTTCAATGTGGTAAAAGCATGATACAAAACTGGCAATCGTTGCAAACCCTGACGCCGTAAGGAATAATACTCCGAGAGTAACTGTAACTTCGGAAATAAAGGATGACTTGTCAGAGAAAATTTCTTGAGTAAATATTGCGTAGCAAGTATTTTTCTACGTACATGTAAGGGAGCTTCGCAGGATTCTACCAACAGTGCATTTGTAGGTGTGGACTTTAAAGCTCCAATACATGAGCGTATTGCTTTATATTGACAGATGTTAAGAGTATTTAAGTTCGTATATGATGCCAAGTCAAAAATATGTGATCCGTAGTCCAATATCGCTCTAATAGTGGTTTTATACAAGGATAGCGCCACAACTGGATCTGCTCCCAATTGCCTACGTGTTACAGCTTGTATTACCTGAATATACCGTTCGCTTTTCGAACGCAAATATAAAAAAATGTTGTTTCCGTGTAAGTTTCTGATCGATAAATAACCCAAGATATTTATGGCGACTAACTACGGGGATTTCATACTGATCAAAGGAAAGTGGTGATCGGCCATAGGTTCGGTGATGTGTAAATATCATCGCTCGACATTTCGCTATAGAAAGATTTAACCCATGGGCTTCTAACCATGTTCTGGCTTCGTGAAGCGTGTAAATAATATGTTGCCTACAGAGCTGTAAATTCTCATGCGTATAATAAAGCAAAAAGTCAGCATATGCCTGTATTCGAGCATAACGGAGAATTACCGTTTGAAAGTCCTTCATAAAAAGAGCGAAAAGAATACCTCTCAGAATATCGCCCTGCGGCAACCCATTACTTACCTGCCGGGGTTGGATTGTATAACGTGTCGATTTAAATCTCAGTGATCTATATGTAAGAAGTTGTCTGATAATGATAATAAATCCCTCAGGAATCTTAAGAGTCGCAAGATTTTCCCATAATATGTTCAAAGGTACGGAATCATAAGCCCGCTGTATATCAAGGAAAACCGCTTTGGTACTATATTTTCTGTGACGAGCTAATAACAAGTCTATAACAAAACTGTTAAATGCATCATATGTACTACGTCCCTTAAAAAAGGCATATAGATATCGAGGCGTAAAGTTATAGTATTCTAATACCCATATAATTCTTCGAAGTAAGATTTTTAAAAGACTTTACGGAGGCACGAACCTAGTACTATACCGCGATAATTATTAGCTTCAGTGGGTAATTGCTTATTTTTAAGAATACGAATCATAAAAAATTCATTCCAACTAACTGGGGTACTGTAATTGCGAAAAATATCATTGTACATATTTAATAATACCTTCTTTGCTCTAAGAGGTAATAATTTAAGCATTTGATATGATACATTATCTGGACCGGGGGATGAATTCGAGCACGATTGTAGAACTGCCTCGAATTCCTGATAATCGCATGGTTGTAACAATACGGAAAAACGTGCGTCGTGTGGGTCTTGTGAATGAACATAGTGTGGTACGACATAATCTGGCGTCTCTCGAACAAGAAAATCGGATAAGACCTGACCTGGGATAGTCATGGCAGGGGAGTGTTGCGAAACTCTTGTGATTGCCCTAATGGCATTCCACAAGGCTGCAATTGGAACCTGACGCGTGAAGGACGATATAAACTCCTTCCAAGCGACACGACGTTTTTTTTTTTTATGGAAAATTCTGCGAGTCTGTGCTATGTGTCTTTTGAGCCGGAAATAATTTTCAGATGTGGCGTGCTGCCTATATTGTCGGAAAAGCACCTTGCGGGTTTGAATCAGTAAATGACATTCCGCATCCCACCATTTAACATTCATAGGTTTCCTAGAAGATAAAGGAGGTGTGGCAATGATGGGGTGGTGAAGATTAATATAATCTGTTAAAATCTGAAGTAAAGTTTGATATGAAAAAATATTGTCCGGTATTCTTTGTAACTCATCCTCAATGTAAGAGGTATATATGTGCGGTTTAAATCTCCTCAAGGAACGAACCATGTTATTATGAACTGTATGCTTCGGTGGAGAAATAGGTCGGCCTATACTATAAGAAATAGCAATGGGGAAATGATCACTGGAATAAGTATCACTTAAAGTATGCCATGTAGTGATAGACACCATGCTTCGCCTACACAATGTTAAATCTACTGCGCTAGGAGGGGCAGAAGGCGCAGCCAATCGCGTAGGAGAGCCATCATTCAAAATAGCAAGCGAATGGTTATTTACTGCATTAAGGAACTGCATACCTTGAGGCGTATCCGAATTCCTCCCCACACTGTATGGTGAATATTAAAATCGCCAAATATAAAAATATATGGTTCTGCAGTAAATTGGTGAAAAAATTGATCCCATTGTCTCTCATTAATGGAAACGTCAGGAGGATAATAGATGTTCACAAGTAAAATATGCATATAATATAATCCTATAACATATGTATGGGGTATGGCCTGAATATTCGAATGAATCCTATATGTCACTGAAGAGTGAACCAAAAAAGCAACCTCACCATAACCGGGGCCATCATTACGTAAAATTTTATAATAGAATTGAATGAAACTGCAAACCTTGTCCCTTAACTGGTATACATTATGAGCTAACACTGGGTGATCACCCAACAATTGCACCAATTGATGAATAGATTGATAAAGACCACTTTGGAGATGTTCTCTTTGCCTATGAAATGATGAAAGCGGTTGCGCCATTGGGGCGCTACTAGTGGCAGCAGGCTCTTCCAAAGATGCCTCCATCCTCCGGCTTGCGCCATTGGAAAAAGTTGTAACTCGTGAAGCACCCATCTCCGTACGGGGAATCTCTCTAACCAAATTATAATAACCATCCCGATCATATCCTGGAGCTGGTACTGGTCTAGGTGGTTTTAAAATTACTTGTGTAAATTTTCTCTTACGGGGATTCTCCTGTGTAGAAATCGGCTCCTCCCCAGTTAAAGGGGAAAATTTTTGGGAATTGTCCACAACATTATATTCAATAGGCTGAACTTTCTGTACAGCGTCCTTGAAAGATAAGTTCTGATTGCTCATGATCTTTTTAATACGGACTTGCTGTTGGTGAGCTGGACAGTCAACGGCTCCAGTTAAATGGGTGCCGCGACAATGCACGCATTGCAGGAAAGTTTCTGTACAGTTTGCCGTAGTATGGTGCAATGTACATTTCCCACACCTTGGACTTGTTGCCCTGCAATGTTTATCAACGTGACCGTACCGTTGGCATTTTTTACAGAGGATGGGAGCAAAAACATATGGCTCCACCTCTAAATGCACCTGATATAATGATACATACTGTGGAAGTTTCTGCGCCCGAAAAACCACTTTTAAAGATCCCGTGGGGACATACTGAGTTCCTTCCTCGTTAACAATTCTACGGTTCAAAAGCCGTACCGATTTTATGGCCGCTGTAGACTTTAAGTGTTTTAATATAGCAGCCTCATTTAACGTCTTCTCTACTCCCCTGATAACTCCTACACGCAATACATTAGAGCTTGGTATATATGCCCGGAGCTTAAGCTCAACTAATAAAGGGTGTTTCAAAAATGAATTCGCCTGCACGGCATATACAAATTCTATTTGTACTCTATTTCGACCCTTTCGGGCCACGGATTTAATTCCTGGAATGTTTTTCTCATAGAAAATTCTACCCAAGGTCATGGGGTGCATGTTACCAACATTGCCTGATGCCGAGGACTCCACAAAAATAATGAAGGGTCCATAATGAGTACTAGGGTAAAGTTCCTGCGTCTCAGTCTTCGAAACCGTAGCACCAGTCTCATTATTCACACACGCATCTGTTGTATTAGAATTACTCAATGTACCGCTATTCTCACTTGAACTATCATCCGCATCTTGTTCCATTTGAACTGTTTCTTCCCGAGCAACTGTGAGGGTTGAAGGATCCGGAGGCTCCTCGCCACCACTTTGCTCCCCCATAGTTTACGAATTACACTCGTAGAATCACTATTCAATACCGTCCACGCTACCTCGTCACAGCGACTGTCCACTCAACTGCACACGATCACTGCTAAGAGGGAACTGATCGTAGTGACGTAAGATGGCGGTGGCCGCAAGTTTCTGGCTTCACTAACATCAATACCACCAGATACAGCGATGTCAGTCTATTTACTATATGTCTGTGCTCTTGGCCTTTTCAAGACACTGTTTATTACTGCGATTTTTTGGACTGTTCTTGCTCACCGTAAGAATGGTCTCAGTTAGTATGTAATCGTATTTTTGGATTACATTGATGCTTGCTCTTGAACAAAGTAATATAGGCAGAAAAAACTAATATTCTTCCTATTCCTTACCATATATTTCAATAGGAAACGCGCGGTACAACACCCATCCGTCTTGAAAATCTTTCAAAGGGACGTTGCTGCTATTAAATTTAGAGCTTTGGTAGGTTTTGATTTCATGCCGACGAAATTGTGCACATTCTGGGACAAGAAAGGGAAATTTAACAGTTTAACGTTTACGTTGTTGCACCTGTAAGATTATATTCGGTCGTTGGCTGTCGGTGTTCGGTTTGTTATCATTACAAATTACAACACACATTTACCTGCTGGTAAGGTTAAAAATAGTTAAGAAGTCAGAGAGCTTTTTTTCTTACGTCGTTTTATTCTTCTTTCTAGTATATTTCTTTGCTTTTAGGACTTGATTTTGTAGATTTTGTAGATATCACCTATAAGTTATTGTCTATGTTTTAGGTGGTATCGTAAAAACATGGCGTTTTGGTTATGTCAACCTATGAGCAAGTGCTTCAGAACTTTGCCTACCTCCAATTTGATGTTCATGATTTCGAAGCAGCCACGAGCGTTATTTGCTTCAAAGAACTCGGAAGAGTATGTTGTTATGTCTGACGATGGCTCGACAATTGTATGCTGGCATCCAGAACCAACATTTCCTTATGAGTGTAGCCGCCCCCTCCCTGATGTTGCACAAGAACAGTTCTCTGTGCTAAATGTACCTTACAAGTCTGGTGTATCTAGTGTAATGAAAAAGAAGTCAGATGAAGCTGTGCGGCAGGAACTTATGAAAATAACACATACCACCAAACACCGTTGGTTCCCCCGTTCTAGAGACAAATATTTCAAAAAGATTCCTGTGGACCGTGAATATTTGTAAGATGAGAAGTATACGTATATGAGCATAAAACTCTCGGACGGTGGGAGCCAATTTAGTGTGATAAGTGCTGGGT
The DNA here is from genome assembly GCF_040414725.1 of Anabrus simplex. Lineage (NCBI taxonomy): Eukaryota > Metazoa > Arthropoda > Insecta > Orthoptera > Tettigoniidae > Anabrus > Anabrus simplex. Next base: position 60,505,737 of record NC_090265.1, on the reverse strand, counting down.
AATACAACTTTTAGAATCATGTCCAAAGTCATGAAAAGCCAAATTTTTGGCTTCCCTTCAGTATATACGTATATGCCAAATGAAGCAAGGCATAGGATTTATACTTCATTTAGGTATGTGTGTATAATAATAATATACCATCATCGGTCCTTTAATTTATCACCATTCATTCATCACTCATTGTTTAGGTGTGTGTGTGATATGCGTGCATGCGTTTGTGGGTGCATACATTTAAATATGACCATTAGTGGAGATTGGGAGCTAGTGGCACCCACCATTCAAAAGTTTTACTGTATAGGCTACATTAAAATGTTTAGTACAGTGTAGTCCGCGCACCTTTTAGCGATATTTCTTTGTACGGGGGGTGGAGGAAAGAGGGAGCTCTCACGGTTCCGGTTATACTGCCAACTGAATGAAAATGAAATCTAAATTGAATCGATAATATGATAGATCTATATGAATTTTCTAAACCTTTATTATCTTAAGCCAACAACTGTGTCATACACACTTTATATAACATTATATAACATTTCTCGATGCAAATCTTGTTCCCAGCATGAATTCTATAGTTTGGCTTTGTTTTGTAAACAACAACAGTACTAGTACGTAAAGTGTACGCCAGATGTCACACAGCGATGCATAAGCGATTCATAGTTTGTGTTTCAAAGGTTGCCAATACGAATCTCGAAGATACCCGAGGTCGGCCTATTCAGCACTAGGGTGTCCATGTATCACTAAAAGGTGCGCGTACGGTATGTTCCACATCTTGAAAGGATACCTCTGTTTCCACTTTTCCTTTTGTGAAATTATTATTGAGTAATAATAAACAGGGTTGTGCCTTCGTTAAATGTTGATTGGCTTTTTATTATTATAATACATTGAATGTATCTATACATGCAATGGATATGCACAACTTGTCTGTAAAACTTTCCTACAATGGAACCCAGGCAGGTTATCCTGTATATTTCTCTGATTTAACTGTATTGTTTGGGAATCAAACTTCTTAAATTAATTGAATTCAAGGAGGTACGCAATTAAATATGACTACAGTATATTAAATTTAATGTGTGTTTTTCAATATTGGTTTGAAGAGGCCATGTATGTTACTTGAAGTAATAACTTAGTGCTAAAATCATATTTAATGGTCTTAAACAAAGTAGTGATGCACTCATGATTAACACTCAAAACTAGTTTAAAATCTGTAGAAGGTAGATTTCATTGCATATAGCTTACAGACATTTTCATTATAAAGTGTTCTGCCTTTCAGCTTTCAGTCATAAGCCCTTGTGAGTGAATTAAACACCTCTGCAACTCTCTCTTGTATTTAGCAACATGGCCTTCTTTAGGTCCACACCTTGTTATCCTAAAATCCTTAAGAGCCATGTAGGCCTAATAAGTAGGTACAACTTCATCCATTGTGTTCATTCCTCTTCATTACGAGTGCCCTTCTACCACCGATTTGAAACTTCTTCGGTATTAAAATATCTTTATATTTTGAGTATGGAATGAACAAATTTGCTAACATTTGGTTACTATACCTTGTATTATATAGTAGCCTACATACGTGGTAAAACTTCAGAACATGATACATGAATACCACTAGGGCTTATATTATAATTATACACATATTTATTTATATTTTACAACCTCCCAAACGAAAAGTTAGCCACCAGGGCAAGTTTTACGGGGACATTATTTTATCTACTCAAGGGACTGACGTCTCCCGCCAAGCACTTTGCCGTAATGCGGCCAGCGCTCGCCCGGCACTGAGTCATAGTGTGTTTCTGCACAAGATTTCTTGTATTTTATGGAAGTATTATGTATATACACTTGCTCACATAATGAAAATGGAATTAGAACAAAACACTGAGCACTCAACTGAATTGAACCTTACACTGATTAAGCTCTCAACAGACTGTAAAGGAAGGGAACTCGTGGCGCCGGGCAGTGCATTACAGCAAAGTACTTGGCAGGAGACAGGCTCGCAACGCAGGCGACTGGGCGAGAGACGATCCCCTGAGTAGATAAAATAATGTCCCTCTATCATCACTGCTATTACATCCCTATAGCATTTCACAGAATAACATGGAATTTGCTAATACTTACAATAATTATATATGGATGGTTTATGTCCCTGAAGTGTGAAAATGCTTTCCCTTTTCCTGTATCAAGGTTTCTGTGTTACAACGTAATCTCCCTTTTTTTACAATCAGTGAGCAGAGAGGATAGGGCCTAATATTTGACTTCGAACATAATAACTGTATGGCGTCAGCTGCCATGTGCAAGAATTTTAATTTGTCATAATTTAGGCTGCCATTCTAATCAATCACCATTGATCTGCATTTAGGGCGTTGCTCAGGTGACATTCCGTATTAGTTGTTTACCTAGTCTTTCCTTAAATGATGGGGGAGTAAATCAGAACACGAAATGTGTCACCTGAGATCTTTTGTATCCTGTCATCATATGTCATGGAATGTCGAATGGACTTCATTCAGCCCTTCATAAATCTGACTACCCCTGTCAGGTTTGAACCTGTGATCTTGAGATTCGGAGGCCAACACTTTACCATTGTTCAACAGAGCTTGTAGTGTTAATGTAAGCTTTCAGTTTTATTACTGGCTTCTAGTTCCTATTAAACTTCTACTGCTAGTAGTCCGAGCAAGTTGCCCATGCGTTTAGGGGCGCGGAGATGTGAGCTTGCATTTGTGAGGTAGTGGTTTTGAACTCCACTGTCGGCAGCCCTGAAGATGGTTTTCTGTGGTTTTCCATTTTCACAGTGGGCAAATGCTGGGGCTGTACTTCAATTAAGGCCACGACCCTTTCCTATCTCATTGTTGCCATAAGACCTATCTGTGTCGGAGTGATGTAAAGCAAATGGTTTAAAAAAAAAAAAAATCTGCTAATTCTTAAAAAAAGGATAATGTAGGTAGAGTACTGAATCTTTTTACCCAACTTTTGTGTTTATGTTTGTTCACATTTTAGTGTAAATTTAGAAATGAACATTTAACTGAATAATAGTGCACTTAATTGTAATAATTATTTTATAACTGGTTTGCAGTATATAGTATTGTTTTAAATGACAGTTCAGTTGAGTAAAGAAGCCATTCATTACCACTTACGTATTACTTATTCCGTGTCGTACAATGTCGGCATGTAGAAGATCTCTGGTGACACATTTGGTGTTTACCCGACAAAATTCATTAAATCTCGGTCACATATGCCCAAGAGAGTTTTGGTTTACTCTATCTGCCATCTAGTAGGCCTAGAGTAAAATGGAACGTCAAATTAAAATGTGCGCACATGGTAGCCGAAGCCATACCACGATTATTATTATTATTATTGTTGTTGTTGTTATTTCTAGGTGCTCTTAAATGCTATTAGATATATTCATTACCATAATATGGTGAAGGCCTAAAGAGTTCTGAGAAGCAGAAACATACCTGTAGATTTGGTACCCACCACAGAAACAAGTAGGCCTACTTCCTGTGTATCCGCAGACTTCAGCAAGAGTAGGTAGGGCTAGCTATATTCAGTGCCTACTGATGTGCATTTAGGATAGTCGCCCAGGTGGCAGATTCCCTATCTGTTGTTTGCCTAGCCTTTTCTTAAATGGTTGCAAAGAAATTGGAAATTTATTGAACATCTCCCTTGGTAAGTTATTCCAATCCCTAACTCCCCTTAAAATAAAGAAATATTTGCCCCAATGTGTCCTCTTTAATTCCAACTTTACTTTCATACTGTGATCTTTCCACTTTTAAAGACACCACTCAGACTTACTCGTCCACTAATGTAATTCCATGCCATCTCTCCACTGACAGATATGACATAGGAAAGATGAGGAATGTGTTAAGGTATCTTGCACAATTATCTGAGATGTAAAACACTGAATAGTGTATTATACAGCATGTATCTAAAATACTTTTAATGAATGTCAGAATGGATATCCCTCAAGGACATAAGATGGAAATTGTTTGTACCAGTGTGAAGATATATCTCATTGCCAAGAAAATGATGTCACTGCTTTTCAGATCCATTCTCTTACAGCAGTGTTACTCAACCATTTTCAACCTGAAGACCTGTAAATTATCAGAAATTATTCTACAGACCACTGATTTATATGGGCCTAATTTTTTACCTGTGTGTAAACATATGAGATATATTGTATTGTATAATTGTAACACAATAAATATAAAAGAGTGTTTTGAATTTCTATCAGGTGGTAGCAGCTCTTTACAGACACACCTCCAATGGAGATGAGCTGCATGAACCATTTTAACCACATACTCCAGGAATTGAACCTGGACCTCGAACTTACAAAGGAAGAGAGTAAACTATGAAAAGAAAGAATAATAATAATAATAATATGTTATTACTCACAGTTAATGAGATTGCTGAGCATGTCACTCCTTGCAAAGTTCCTGGATATTTGGCTTAATATTAGTCAAATTCAGTCTAAAGTCAGCACAGACATCAAGTCTGTTTCTGTATTTTGTTTTTATTTGAAGGAGCAGTGAAAATCTTTTCTCACAAAGATAGCTTGTTGAAAACTGCATGATGATTTTCAATACTGCTTCTGATGATTTGGGATATTCACTTCTGACCGAAGGCCCTGAAGAAAGATTTAGTTCATTTAATTTGGAAAAAGTATCTGAAAGGTAGGATAGTGTTAGTTAACTATGCTTCGTTAATAATCAGTGATCCAAAATCAGAATTACGTTCACTTACCAACATTAAAACTTTGTGCCTTAATTGAAATAATCTTGCTTATATTTGCCCCTGGAAAGGCAGTAAATTTCAGAATAAAGCAAAAGTTATGTGTATTCACTGCCCATTTCATCGCACAATATCAAAAATGATCTGTTACTTAACGGTTAGACTTAATAAAATTAACTAGTTTTATAGCGCTCTCAAGCTCAATTTTAAATTCTGGTGGCATTCCTTTGGAGGCCAATGCTGCCTATGTATGAAACCATGTACCCGGTTCATGTCCAGAGTTACTTCCCTAGCCTTAGAATAATCCCACCATACCTGCCTGTAAGGGCACAAGCTCCATCCGTGCAGACACCTACACATTTTCCTCTGTGGATCTGTCTTTTGTATAACTAACGAGAGAGTGAAATATTTCTTCCCCAGTTGTTTGGATTGTCAAAGTTCGATGATACAGATGTTGATTCATATAGGGAATCTGAAATATTTGTTCCGAATGAGTAAATTTATAATACCAATATAGATGGTACATTATAGGATATAAATTTTCCAGCTCATTCATTCCTGGTTGCCAGCGTTTCGTCCCCGTGTGCTAGGCTGGGCTCATCAGTTGGTACATAGCACACCTACCAAGACGCATGGCCAGTGCATACTGTGGAAGCCACTACATAGGCTAATTGTAGCCACTGGCAGTGCCAATGCACTATGAGAGACTTTGTCTCATTATCAAAAATTGATGCCTGCTTGGGCATCAGATGATACAGATGTTGATTCCCATAGGGAATCTGAAATAATTGTTCCGAATGAGTAAATTTATAATACCAATATAAATGGTCCGTTATTGGGCATTATCAATTTTCCAGCTAAATCATTCCTGGTTGCCAGCGTTTCGTCCCCTTGTGCTAGGCTGGGCTGGGATCATCAGTTGGTACCTAGCACACCTACCAAGACACATGGCCAGTGCATACCAGGAATGAGTTAGCTGGAAAATTTATAGTGTCCAATAACGGATCATTTATATTGGCATTATAAATTTACTCATTCGGAAAATATATTTCAGATTCCCTATGGGAATCAACATCTGTATCATCTGATGGCCGTCCGACTCGTTGGCTGTATGGTCAACGTACTGGCCTTCGGTTCAGAGGGTCCCGGGTTCGATTCCCGGCCGGGTCGGGGATTTTAACCTTAATGGCCCGGGGGCTGGGTGTTTGTGCTGTCCCCAACATCCCTGCAACTCACACACCACACATAACACTATCCTCCACCACAATAACACGCAGTCACCTACACATGGCAGATGCTGCCCACCCTCATCGGAGGGTCTGCCTTACAAGGGCTACACTCGGCTAGAAATAGCCACACGAAATTATATTATTATCTGATGGCCAAGCAGGCATCAATTTTTGATAATGAGACAAAGTCTCTCATAGTGCATTGGCACTGCCGGTGGCTACAATTAGCCTACGTAGTGGCCTCCACAGTATGCACTGGCCATGCGTCTTGGTAGGTGTGCTAGGTACCAACTGATGAGCCCAGCCTAGCACACGGGGATGAAACGCTGGCAACCAGGAATGAATTAACTGGAAAATTTATAATGTCCAATAAAGGACCATTTATATTGGTATTATAAATTTACTCATTCGGAATAAATATTTCAGATTCCCTATGGGAATTAACATCTGTATCATCTGATGGCCAAGCAGGCATCAATTTTTGATAATGAGACAAAGTCTCTCATAGTGCATTGGCACTGCCGGTGGCTACAATTAGCCTATGTAGTGGCCTCCACGGTATGCACTGGCCATGCGTCTTGGTAGGTGCGCTAGGTACCAACTGATGAGCCCAGCCTAGCACACGGGGAGAAACGCTGGCAACCAGGAATGAGTTAGATGGAAAATTTATAATGTCCAATAAAAGACCATTATTTTGGTATTGTTGTCAAAGTTCTGCAGAACAAAATACTATCATGGTCATCACCACATATATATCTAATGTGTGTGTTAACTGTGCATCATTTGTACCACCAGTAGTTTCGTCCATTTGCAACGCATAATAAGGACTCTTCCTAACTTTGAATTACCTGAGATTCAATGTTATTTGCCATATCGTTAATTCTGCGACGGACGTCATTTGAAAGAGGAATCAATTGTAGTTTATCGTTTTTTACTGGGAGCTCGAGGTGCCATACCAAGGTGTTTTGAAGATTTTAGGAAGAGATAACGGCTTACCATCCAAAAATGGGATTATAGTGATGGTGGTGAAGAAATACTGCCAAATTGTAAATCACCACCTCAATCCAAATATCTGAGTATGATTTGCTACAGCTGTTATCTGAAATTTCTGTTAGTGAGTATACAGAGTCCTATGGGACTATGTTCATTGGGAGGCAGTTTGGTAAAATAAAATAAAAATCTCTATCTGTTAGTAACTTGCATTCTTTCTTCTCCATGGAAGATGGTTCTTGAACAAAGGACAGGTATCCATTTTTCTTAGCATTGAGGAGGCTCTGAATCTCTTCATTATTACCATTGAACCAGTCCTTTCTCTTCCTTATATCATAACCGATGACCTTTTCTGCTATCTCTGTGATAGAGTTTTTTTAATGAGGTTCACTCTAGTTCAGCATCTTTTATACCGACTGGATTTTTATTCAGCTGATGTAAAAGAGAGTTCTGGAAAACATTATTCACAGCTGTATTCTGAAATTTTGTAATGTTGAATTTCTTCCTGGAAGAATTTGAGAAGTAGGATTATGGTTTACAAAATATGAAGATCCTTAGTTGGCTAACCAGAAGTCTGTGGTCAGTCCAGCAGTCATCTATGTTTTGTGCAATCCTCATTATCAGCACACATTTTCTGTCATGCTGCCAAGTAATGACATAAGTCAATGAGATGCCAGTGTTTGGAACGGGAATGGTCTCAAAGCGGTTAGGCAGGCAGAATTGCATATTGGCGATGAAAAGCTCATGCTCAGCACAGACACCAAGAAGTAGTAATCCATTTCCATTGCAATTTCCAACATCTTGATTACCCATGACATTCCCCCCCATCATCGATTGTTTCTTCCCACCCTGGCTTTAAAATTGCCAAGCAAATAAAAAGATTTAAGCAATATACCTTATTCTTAGGAGAGGTCCGTCTTTTCAGCACTATATAATAGAGTAACTTAATTAAAAGGAATATACAGCTATTTAACAAGTTGTACATGTTTCGTCCATACTTCAGAAATTTAGAAGCTAACTTGGTGAGAACATTGTTCAGTTGTTAGTAGAACTGATTCTTGGAGTCTTCATCATCAGGTGGAGACAAGGGTGACAAAATTGTCTCCAGCAAGAGGAATTCAAAGAGTCATGAGTGCTTTCATTGACTGCAATAGAGGTGTGTCTATGTTCTTTCACCTTTGTTTTTTTTTTTTTTCACTGCAAATCAAACATCATAGATGCATGGTTCTCTTGCATCCTTTCTTTTCCAAAAGATGGTGTAGTTTGAACTGGTCTCGCTGAGTTGTCCTTCACCTGATAACATGGTTTCACTGAGAGCTACAGTGTCGATATCCAGTCTAGCTAGCTTGTGTGTAATGAGAGCTGCTGTTCTCTCTGGTCTGGTGTTATTGTCCAGTAGAGTTCTGACATACCATGTTTCAGTAGTCATGTTCATATATTTATTTCTTGGTTTCTGTCTGCAAAAATTGGAGTGACCTTCTGGTTGTGGATTCCCAGCCAGGTACAAGTGTGACTACCGATGTGGCGCCCACATTTTCTAGGACCTTCCTCATTCAGGGTAGGCAATGGTTATCCTAAATAAACCTGCCTTGTCACAGATGCAGGACCGGATTCCTGAATAGTCGTGAGTCTCAAGAAGGTGCCCATCACACAGCTGCCGACAACGTGCATATCCAGACTAATAGCTCCAAGTTTCATCCAAAATCTGCTACTACCATCCTTATCCCTTCACCATTGTATTACCAAAGGAAATAACACGAGAGATTACCATTAGTGTGATTTTGTTTAAGGTGGATTGCAGCTTGCCAGGAAGTGTCTCGCACAATGATTCTAGAGCCATTTATCACAGCACATGACGCATGAGACACGTGATTTCAGAACACCAGAACTGCAACAAACTGCCACCAGGTTCAAGAAAAGTTGAGCTGTGCCTTCACTGCCAGTTTATCTGGCAAAATCTCTTCTGCCTCTACGACCATTGGGAAAAAAGAGGAATAGTTTTCACCCCAATCTACTTGCTCTGCTCCCAAGAGAATATCCAGAATGTGCCTGGAAAGATACGTAAAAGGTACCAGAAGGTTTAAAGTGGGAAGATCTGCTGAATAATAATCATAATGTTATTGGTTTTAAGTCTCAATAATTTTTATGGTTTCTGGAGTCCGTGAGGTGAATTACAGTCGTCATAGAATGACAAAAGCCATTTTCCTAAAACAGTACTGGTGACACACTATACACACCCCGTATATGGTTTATAAAACACAGTCTGTATCAGCACACAATAGATTCAATTTATGAAAACCATTTTTTGGAATTATATTCCATCATCAGTGAAATTCTTAAAATTACATATAAAATTAGCTGAGTTGGCACAATTTTTTCCTGCAGAAGTACACTGACTTAGCAAATGTCATGGGATAGTCACCTAATAGCATGTGGCGAGTCCTCTGGCCTTGCGAACTGGAGTGAGACACCATGAAGGTGAGTTGACAAGTCCCTGGTAGTCCTCTGGACGCAGCTGACACCAAATCGTTTGCAGAGCGGCCGCCAATGTTGGTCTGTTTGTAGGTGCAGGATCCAGGCACGGAGCCTGCTTTCCAGGACATCCCAGATATGCTCGATAGGGTTCATATCGGGGCTCCTGGGTGGCCATGGCAGTCGTTGGACCTCCGCTGCATGTTCCTGGAACCATTCCCGGGCGATGTGGCGGCAAGTTATCATCTTGAAACACCGCAAAACTGTCTGGGCGCTGGAAGGCCAAAAATGGGTGGAGATGGTCTCCGAGCAGCTAACATACCGCGTACCATTCAAAGTCTCTTCCAGAACAACTAGGGGGCCCATTCCATACCAGGAAAATGCACCCCAGACCATAACAGAGACACCAGTGCCCTGTACCACACCTTCAAGGCAGGCGGGATCCATCGCTTCATGTGGTCTGCGCCATACACGATGCCTCCCATCGGCATGGTGCAGCTGAAATTGTGATTCGTCCGACCATATCACGTTACGCCATTGTTCCAGTGTCCATCCCTGGTGACTGGCGACAAATGCCTTGGGTCCAATGATGTTGGGTTAACAGTGGCACTCATGTGCGGCGCCAGCTCCCATACCCCATAGAACCCATGTTCCTACGGATTGTCCACTGGAAGACGTGTCAAGCACGGCCTGTGTTGAATTGAGCCATGATTTGTTGCACGGTTGCCCGTCTGTCACTATTGGCAATCCGTCTCAGATGTTGCCGGTCACGGTCATCGAGGGTGGCTGGACGGCCGGTCATTCGTCTGTTGTGGACAGTGACACCCACATTCAACCATTCACGATACACCCTGGACATGGCTGAACGTGTGAAGCCGAATTTCCGCACCACTTCTGAAATCGTACTTCCCATCCGCCAGGCACCGACCACCATACCCCGTTCGAACGGTGTCAGCTCACAACGACATTCCATGTTACACCTGTCACATGCACAGCCACTGCTCACAAGGTCTGCTATACAACTGCCGCTGGCACAGGGGGCGTGTGGTGCACAGACAACACACCTGCACATCAGTGCTCCGCTATCCCATGACATTTGCTCAGTCAGTATACTTTTAACATGCCAGTAAATCTACCGACACAAGGCCGATGTAGTTGAGCACCGGGTCAAATATCACCAGACTGAATCGGGATCGAACACACCGACTTGAGCTCAGAAAGCCAGTGCTCTACCGTCCAAGCTCCTCCAGATCAAGGCCTGTTCAAAAAATATGAACTTTGAAAATTCAGCGTAAGTGCACAGTTTTGATATTTTCTGGTAAGTGTTGTATAGTGGTATCTTTCATAAGTAATTAGCCATTTGCAGTGCATTTCTGAAACATTTGCTTTTGCTTAGCAGGTGTTAATTCTCAAGTGTGTTGCGATTGTAGAGATGTCTGAACAATACTCCTGCTTCAAACTGGGGAAAATATTTAAAGAGACCAAAAGCGCAGTCAACAGGGTCAAAGTGTTCTTGAAAATCCCTTTTGCATCAACAGTGTTGTGCAACACAAATTTCTACCCGAGGCTCAAACAGTGAACGACTGATATTATCTCAAGGTCTTGAAACATCATCATCTTCCTTCCAAGTATTGGGCCATGTGTCCCGTTATGGTCTTGCATTTTTCTTTTTGCATGACTTGAAAGCAATCAGATGTCCTTCCGGCAGGTTGCTAGCCTGAAGGAAGTAAGACCATTGGTGGGGCTGCCACCCCTCAGCTAATGGACTAGTCAAAAGTATCAGGGGAAAAAAAAAGACCAGACTTCTGGAGAAACAAATATTAGAGCCTCCACCATGACAACGCACCAGCTCATTCACTGAGGTCGATTTGTGATTTTTGACAAACACAAAGAAAACTGCTGTCGCATCCTCAAACTGAAATTCTTACTGAAAGGACAGTGATTTCAGTCAACTGAAGAGATCAAATTGAAATCGCAGACAGAACGGCGTATAATTTCCCAAATTGCCTACCAGGAATAGTTCCATAAGTTGAAACGGTACTTGGAGCTTTGTATTAATAAAGGACTCAGATGGAAAAATGATGGCAATTGGTCGTTAACTGACTGGTATACAGGATTGATCAATCTCTGGTTGTTTTATCCCATTTTCGGACAGGACGGGAACGATGGCCAGCTTTCCAGGGTTAGTCAACCATTATAACAACTTTTTTTTTTTTTGCGTCGCACCGACACAGATAGGTCTTACGGCGACGATGGGACAGGAAAGGGCTAGGAGTGGGAAGGAAGCAGCCATGGCCTTAATTAAGGTACAGCCCCAGCATTTGCCTGGTGTGAAAATGGTAAACTACAGAAAAACATTTTCAGGGCTGCCGACAGTGGGGTTCGAACCTACTACCTCCCGAATACTGGATACTGGCCGCACTTAAGCGACTGCAGCTATCGAGCTTGGTCAACAACTTATTAAATGAAACCGTAGGTATATACAGCATGTGTTTTCCATTCTTTTTATTTTTTTCACTATATTCAAAATATAAATATTTTAAGAAAATTACTTTATACAGTATTTACATACAACAATTCAATAACCTACATCTTTTAGATAACATTTCTGTAGCTCCTTTTTAAATCACTCACTGAGAAAAGATATAACATTCAGGGGGAAAAAAAAAAAAAGCATACAAGATATCACATCCTGAGAAAGTTATTACAATATTTGAAGCCACGATGTTCCAACTTATTTAAATATCAATATGGTTTGGTATGTTCTTCAGCTCAGTAAGTAGGATTGATAAAGAGCTAAACGATGAATTCATCTCGAGGAGCGAGGTAGTGCCACATGATCTGTATGATGACATTCTCAGCAGCACTTCTTGACTTTAGTAACTAGGTCTGCTGCCTCTCATATCACATAGTTCTTCACTTGGTCTCATGAAACCAAGTAAACCCCATTTCAACCCTCCATTCAGAATCAAAATCTTTAGACTGGTCAGGAATCAAGCCCAGGGCCTCTGGGCAACACACAGGCACACTACTGCTATGCTACAGTGTGACCCATCTATGCTTTTCAGCTAAAATATCTTCCGTCTAGTTGAAGATAGCGATAGGCGGTTTTCACCTAGGAGAATAACAATGAGGGGCACAAGAAAAAATAGGTAATTATCTGTTCAGTGCTTTAATAAGCACCGACGTTGCAATACCAAGTTGCTTTCTTTAAATGGAACTAATGGAAGCCTATTTCTGGCGTGTGCATAGTTAGTTATAAGCGGCCACATTCAGCGATGCAATTATTTCCACAGTCCGACCTGTAGTAGGCCTACTGGCTAAAAGGGGTACTGAACTGTACACGTTTTCAAATGTGACACCGTCAGTATTTATTACCCGAAGGCTAAGAAGACAAGGGCTACATTTGACTCATACCTCGTATTGACTTTTTTGTTGTTTTTTTGCTAGTGGTTTAACATTGCACTAACACAGTGAAGTTTTTTGACGACACAAGGGTTAGGATTGAGAAGAAAGCAGTCACGGCCTTAATTAAGGTACAGTCCCAACATTTGCTTAGTGTGAAAATGGGAAACTATGGAAAACCATCTTCAGGGCTGCCAACAGTGGGATTCAAACCCACCATCTCCCGAGTGCAAGCTCACAGCTACCTGACCATAATCGCAGGGCCATCTTGCTCAATGTGTTGATGTCGTCAGGAAGTGTAAACATACAAACAACTTCTGATGTGTCACCCTCACTAAGTCTTCAACATTCAGAATGTTGGTGCCACATTTAGAAACTTGCACACTTCGGTACTCACTTTTTCTGGTGTATGTTTGGTGAAAGATGTGGTGATAATTGCATTCCTGAATGTGGCTGCCTACTGTAGAAATAGGTATAGTTCCAATTTCAAAAAAGGAAAGAAAGAAAGCAACTTGGTTATTGCTGCTCGGTACTTATTAAAACACAGGACACATACTACAAGTTCCCTTATTGTTATTTATCCAGGTGAAAATGACCATAACCTTCAACTAGTCGAAGTAATCTAAGCTGAAAATCTTATGTAAGCCATCCTCTACATCATAACATGTCACTATTTCTACCACCCCCAAAACCAAAACATTCACATCTTTCATCACAGCTGCCTGGGGGCCATAATTGTTAAGGTGTCAAGTCTGTATGGTCTGATACTAGGGTCAGCCAGTTCAAGTCCTATTGATAAGACCTATCTCTGTCAGTGCGACGTAAAGCCAATTAATGTAAAACAAAAGCTAAAGGTTTCCACCTATGCAATACTATTTATTGTAACCTTAAAGAAGTTACATATATTTGATGAAACTAGTTTCGATCTTGCTAGAGACCATCATCAGTCAAAATCAATAAAAGTTAAGGCAAGACATGAATTACAGAAATACCAAAACTAGTTTCATCAAATGTATGTAACTATTTTAAGGTTACAATAAATAGTATTGAATAAGTGGAAACCTTTAGCTTTGTTTTACATTATATTGCTCTTCAATGCAGAATAATATGAAATTTATTACCTATGAGTAAAGCCAATTGTTAAAAAAAAATCATGTTGGCAGTATACTTTTCTCCATCAGAAAGTTGGCTGGCAGGATAGGAGAGGTGGTGGTGTAAAATTTCTAATCACTAGATTGCATGCCAAATTCTGGGTTCACCGGGCAAGTTGGCCTTGCGGTTAGGGGTGCGCGGCTGTGCACTTCCATCCGGGAGATAGTGGGTTTGAATCCCACTGTCGGCAGCCCTGAAGATGGTTTTCCGTGGTTTCCCATTTTCACATCAGGCAAATGCTGGGGCTGTACCTTAAATAAGGCCATGGCCGCTTCCTTCCCACTCATCGGCCTTTCCTATCCTATCATCGCCATAAGACCTATCTGTGTCGGTGCGACGTAAAGCAACTAGCAAAAAAAAGTCTGGGTTCAATTCGAAACCTCTCCACAGTGCTTATACAGAGTGACGGCATCCGACACTGTTGACGGTGATTAATCCATTCAGGTGGGGATGTTAAGCATTGAGCAGATCCCTTGATATTATCAATAGGAGTATTATACATGCCACACATATACCCAGATGTGCAGGTCGCCCAAGGGTATCAACTAGAAAGACCTATACCATGTCTTTCCAGAGGCGACATGACATCATCATATTATTATTCTTCTTTAGCCTTCATTAGAATATTACGAAGGTATTCCCAAAAATAAGGTCTCCTATTTTTTATAAATACATAGGCCTGTTTATTTCTACAATGGTTTACATCATGTTACAGCTTGAACATTTAGCTATTTTTCTACATAATCACCATTTCGGTTGAAGCATTTCTGTAGACGCCGTGACAGTTTTTGTATGCCCATGTCACACCAGCTCGCCGCCATGCGTTTCAAGAAGTTGTGAACCTCATCTTTCACCTCGTCGTCGGTGCTGGCAACCATCTTGCGCACACCTTCCGGTATTTCAGCTTTTCCGTTAAAATTCTGTGAGTGGCACTTCGGAAAACCTAAGGAACCAATGTGCAGAGATCATCCAGGGTGATCCGCCGATCTTCACGCATGATTTGCTCAACCTTCACGACTGTCTCGACAGAAATTGACGGTCTCCCGCTCCTTTGTTCATTGTGAATTTCAGTCCGACTGGCTGCAAACTCTCTACACCACTTACGAACATTTTTGACATCCGTGCACTTGGCGGTAACATCCAACGGGAGCTCCATTCTCAACGGCTGCCGAGCCAAGACTACTGCCTCAGTGCGGCGTGGGCATGTTTATTATGCGAGTGCGGGAAACACTATTCACAATATTGTGATCAACAGCCACACGAACAGAATTCTGTATTTATAAAAAAAATAGGAGACCTTGTTTTGGGATTACCCTCGTATTATTCCATAACACAAGGTGACTCATGAGGATTTACTGCCATTTACAAAGCTGATTTCTGAAGATATTTGTTCTTAGTTGTTTTTATTCCATAAAAAACATGTACTTTTATACAGTAGTTAAAAAAGCAATTAAGGCATTCAAAACATATATTGAGCTTAAGGAGTTCCTTTGCAACCTCACTGAAGGAATGGAGAACTGTTAGGAAAAGAGGACAACGATGACCCAGTATCTTACTTTAACAGCATGCTTCTAAAGGTGAAATGTAAGACCAACATGTTGAGTTGAAAAGACTGGCACAAGATAGACAGCTATGGGTGTGGCAACAAGGCTTAGCCTTTAAAATATAACGATGAAGAAGGAACTATTAGGTATAATAGAATCCAGGCTGATGTTTAATGCGCAAAGGCTGAGGATTATGTTACAATTATCACTCTCCAGATACCTGCATAATACCTAAATTATAATTAAATATCATTAAATAACATAATTATTTTAGTGTGTAATACAGCAGTTTCTAAACTCCTTTCACACACATTCTATCTTTGAGAATGATATGATTGACAACCCACTCCATTCTTTGTGCTACTTAATAATCGTTAACCTGCAAGTTCACCTGCACATTTTAACAAAGTGACAATTAATACAATTTATTCAGTCACACTAGCCATGGTTGAATCACTGTATAACTGGTCAAAATAATGTAACAGTGTGCTATAAATATTCCTGATCAAGAACAGACATGATAATGGATAAATTCTTAAAGGAATGCACTCTTTCAACATGCAACAGCTTCAAATCTCGCAAATATTTTTGAAGTTACTTACAATTTAGTTCGTCAGCGATGGATGATTGACCATAATGTGTTTTATGAGTTGATAGTTTACATATATTCTGTAGAGTTCTGTGAAACAGTAGTATTGATATGTTTCTTAAAGGTTAATACTGAACTGTTTAGAAAGTAGTAATAATTCCAAATAATGGTGTAAGGGCATGGCGCACCCATCGCCCAGTGGGAAACCACTGCAACCAGCCACCCAAGTACCAGTAAGAAAACCAAAGCGTGAGGTATGGAAGAAATGCCAGTTTGAGCTGCATATTAAGTTCTCTTCAAGGCTCACTGGCCCCAGTCAACAGATTTTCAACTGTCAAAAGCATGGTAGAAAGTTCAGCAGCTACTATCCGGTAACCAATCCACCATCACCTTGAGTGACGCATGCAAGCATTTGGATTCTGATGAGCCTACACCGACATGCTAGGAGGTACAGTATTAGAATTTCTTTGCTGCCTTTAATGCAGATTCTCTTCTAAAGATAGGCAAGCTAAAATAACACATCGATACCTTCTCCCAATGTCAAATCCTAATAGCAGTAATTCACAAGATAAGATTTACAAATGAACAGGCCTTTGAGTCACAAGCACTTGGAAAGCCCAAAATGGGATTCAAACTGTGAAGGTTGTAAGAAATGCTGACTATCTATCCAAAACAAAAGTTGCACCTGGAAAACACTTGAAAGAGCCATCTGAGAAAGATCATTAGATTTGATCTCCAGCTCAATGTTTAAATGGTTAGCGTGCTGGCCTTTGGTCTAGGGGTCTCGGGTTCAATTCCCGGCCAGGTTAGTGATTTTAACCTTCATTGGTTAATTACAATGGCTCGGGGGCTGGGTGTGTATGCCGTTTTCCTCACTAGAATTCATCACAGACAGGACCCTATCCTCATTGACACGCTGAGCCCTTATGCATTCTTGCTCATTATGTTGTACATAAGAAGTAATTGGAGCAATTTATCAGAGTCTTGAATGCTAAGAGAAAGCAGACAGATAGTGTAGTTCATATAGGACTGTGGAATTATTTTATTGTGAAGTTCATGTAGGAATTTGATAGAGAGCCGTTAGTGCCATGAATAAGACAATTAATAATGATGTTTAGCAGCATGTTCTTTGAAGTGAAGGTGGAGCCATGGTTGCCTGCATCTTAGAATGCGCAATGTGAATCTTTGAGAGGAATTAATGAATTAGTGGAGCCAGTGACCTCCCGAATGTACTTGTCGTCTGGACGTAGGGATCATCTGACGACAGAAATATAGCCCCAAGATAGTAGCCTATATGCAGGGAATATCCACAGTAATTAAATGTGAGCCAGTAACATTAGCCATTCTGATCCTTTGCACCAGATTAGAAACGACAATGCACAACTAGGAAATCAGTAGAGGAGATCAATGAGGGAGCGTAAATTGAGATTCGCAGATGGTTGACAGAAAAGTGTGATGAGATAGAGCAACTGGAGAAAGAAGGGAAATATGACTTGATGTACAAAGAAGCAACAAATATAGTATTTAGAGAAAAGAGAAGGAACAACAGCAATAAGGAAATAGAGGCTACAGATGGCACAATGATATATGAACCCCAAGAAATAATGAAAAGATGGGAAGAATACATAGAATGGCTATATGATCGGGACAATTGACCAAATGAAGAAGAACTTGAATTAGAGGAGGAAGATATGGTTAAAGAGGATGATAAAGGGGAAACCATACTGAGAAGAGAGATCGAAGCATCACTGAACGAGATGAAAAATAGAAAAGCAATGGGAATAGATGAGATTCCTGTTGAACTGTTAAAAGCGTTAAATAATGAAGGGAGAAAGGAGTTGATTGGATTATGTAATCAAATACCCGGACTTCAGTGAAATCATCTTAATTCCTATGGAAAAGAAAAAGAACAGCAAAAAATGTGAAGAACATAGAACATTGAGTCTGATTTCACATGCAGCCAAAGTCTTACTGCGGACGCTCAACAGAAGGATATATGGAAAGCTGAATAACTTCATAGGTGAAGAACAGTTTGGTTTCAGGAGAGGAGTTGGAACAAGAGACGCCATTGGACTTCTGAGGGTGATAGGAGAGAGGTACATAGAGAAAAACAGGAAGGTTTATGCTGTATTTATTGACCTTGAGAAGGCTTTTGACTGTGTCAGATGGGACAAATTGATGACAATCCTGAAGAAACATAGAGTTGATTGGAGGGATAGAAGGCTAATAAAGAATTTGTATATAAACCAGAGAGCAAGAGTGAGAATAGGAGATAAGTTGAGTGAAGAAATTGAATTAGGAAGAGGTGTAAGACAGGGCTGCTCTTTATCACCGACACTGTTCAACATCTATCTCGAAGAAATAATCAATGAAAGTTTTAATGGAAATAGTGGAGTTTGTGTTGGAGGTAGGAGAGTAGAATGTATAAGATTTGCAGATGATATAGTTGTGATGGGAGAAAGCGAACGTGAAATGATACAAATGTTAGATAAACTCAACATGAAACTAGAAGAATATGGAATGAGAATTAATAAGAAGAAGACCAAAAGTATGATAATTGGAGGAAAAGGTAGAAGTTGTCATATTAGTATAGGAGGAGAAGAAATAGAGCAAGTCAGTAACTTCAAGTATTAGGGAAGTATGATCAGAGATGATATGTATTGCACAACAGAAATTAAGAAAAGAATTGCCATAGCAAAAGAAGGCTTTAGGAAAAAATCAAAATTATTTTGTGGACCACTAAACAAAGATTTGAGGAAAAGACTTGCTAAGTGTTACATTTGGAGCATAGCGCTGTATGGCGCAGAGACTTGGACATTGAGAAAGAAAGATGAGAGAAGATTGGAGGCACTAGAGATGTGGGTATGGAGGAGAATAGAACGAGTGAAATGGGAAGACCGGGTAAGGAATGAGGAGGTATTACGAAGAGTTGGAGAAGAACGAAGTATGTTACAAACCATTAGAAGGAGAAAAATGAACTGGATCGGACATTGTTTGAGGAGGGACTGTTTACTGAAAGAAGGAATAGAAGGAATGGTGAAAGGCAAACGAGGAAGAGGAAGGAAAAAATATAAAATGTTGGACAATATCCAAGGAAATAAATATTTGGACATGAAAAACTTGGCGCAGGACAGGCAACAGTGGAAGAGGTTCATCCCATGACAAGACCTGCCATAAGGCAGAATACCTAGATAGATAGATAGATAGTTAATCAGCGACGGTATGTATGAGAAACAATGAAAATGGAATGTTGGAGGTCTTTCTTGGTCAGTGTGTGTTGTCTTTTGTGTATACTTGTGAGAATTACATGATGTTACAGGTGCACGTGCTCCAGGCAAATTTATTGATTTTTTTTTTTTTTTTTTTTTTTTTTTTTTTTGTAAATATGCATTTTACCGTGGTGAACTGAAATACATGTGAGGGATTTATGTGATTGTGTATAATTTTATTGTGTGTGTAACAAGTTATTGTAATTCATGCGGACATAAAATTTTAAGCTACTCATTTCTCAAGAATTAGATACAAGTTGACCATTATTAAAACTGCAGATGTAGTCTAGCTATATTCGAGTTATTTGATTCTGAAATTATAAGTGTTTCTACATTGGATCAGGTGTATTGATGGACTCGTGAGCTCTGTTGATACAACGTAAATTTGAGTGCGTTTCTGTTTGGCGTTTTCATTAAGTTCCATCATTTTGTGGTTTCATGTCTGTTTATTTGAATAAACTTAGTAACTAAATTAACCAATTGTTGCCCATTATTTAAGTAGATAGCTTCACCCGATATTAATGCCGGTCTGTCGATGTATATGTTCCCCACAATCTGGATAGTGGTAATATTAGGCATTTATCTAGGGGAGTGTGAACCGGACACCTCTGAGAGGACTGGCTAATCAAAGCATTGCCAGATTTCATGGCAAGATGGGGACAGCGCAATTCGCCTATACGGCATCACTAATAGTTATAAATTTCATTGTGTTCCGTATTGATAGTAGCCTTACGTCGCACCGACACAGATAGGTCATATGGCGACGATGAGATAGGAAAGGCCTAGGAGTGGAAAGGAAGTGGCCGTGGCCTTAATTAAGGTACTGCCCCAACATTTGCCTGGTGTGAAAATGGGAAACCACGGAAAACCATCATCAGGGCTGCCGATGTTCTGCATTGAAGTGGGATTACAGTAAATTAAGGTTTCCAAATGTTCACCTATTCAATACAATAATATTTTATTGCAAGTCAATCACATGTCATAAGAGTACTAGTTTCGGCACTGTAATATGCCATCATCTGCCCTAGATACAAACTGAACAATTCCATATATATATATATATTATATATATATCTAAAGCAACCTAAAACACATTTTAAAAACACATTATAAAACACATTACTAGCAACTACAATGATGCACAAAATAAGTTAAAATTATGGTAAAAGTGAAATGCCAAGGTATAAAATTCATAAAATGTTGGCAATTCCATTGTAAAGTTATTATGTAATGTCCAGCCTGTGTATGTCCAGGTTAAGTGAAATCTATACTATTTTTATGTTGTCTATATGAGTTGGCACTTGTTCACTTGAATTAGGTGGTTCCAAAGAAGTTTAATTGGTTATATGAGGATCGCAGTATGACTTGAGATTGAGATTCCCACTTCAATTTGAAACCTTGAGCAGCAATGTTGAATGTATGTGCTGGATGTATAGATTTCACTTAACCTGGACATACACAGGTTGGACATTACATAATAAGTTTACAACGGAATTGTAAAAATTTTATGAATTTTATTCCGCAGCATTTCAATTGTACCATAATTTTAACTCATTTCATGCATCATTGTAGTTGCTAGTAACGTGTTTTTAATATTTTTTTTTTTTTTTTTTTTTGCTAGTGGCTTTATGTCGCACTGACACAGATAGGTCTTATGGCGACGATGGGATAGGAAAGGCCTAGGAGTTGGAAGGAAAGGGACGTGGCCTTAATTAAGGTACAGCCCCAGCAGTTGCCTGGTGTGAAAATGGGAAACCACGGAAAACCATCTTCAGGGCTGCTGACAGTGGGATTTGAACGCACTATCTCCCGGATGCAAGCTCACAGCCGCGCACCTCTATAATCACATGGCCAACTCGTCCGATAAAATGTGTTTTAGGTTGCTTTAGGTACGTATATGGAATTGTTCAATTTGCATCTAGGGCTGATGATGGCACATTACAGATGCCGAAACTAGTACCCTTATGACGTGATTGACTGACAATAAAATATTATTGTATTGAATAGGTGGACATTTGAAAATCTTAATTTACTGCATACGGCATCAACTCAGAAGACCAGCACCAGGCCTCTTTAGAGGCCACACGCCATTATTATTATTATTATTATTATTATTATTATTATTATTATTATTATTCAATTTGATACAGGAAAATCTATAACCTACTCATCCAGAAGCTAGAATCCATTGACCCCCAGAACTGGGAAGAATTATAAGAGAGAATTATAAAAGCTGAGGAGACAATCCCACTAACGAAACCAAGAAAGCATGCCTGGTGGAACAGTAATTACAATGCTGCAGTAAAGGAAAAGAGCTTTCGACAAAAGGCATTTGGCACGACTTTCAGAAGAATAACACACAGAACTTCCATAAAACCTTCAGATTAAATCTAAGCCTACAGTTCACAAACGCTGCCAGGAAAACAGTACACAGTGACAAAGAAAATTTATAGATTCTGGGCCGGGCTGAGTGGCTCAGATGGTTGAGGCGCTGGCCTTCAGACCCCAACTTGGCCGGTTTGATCCTGGCTCCGTCCAACGGTATTTGGAGATGCTTAAATACGTTAGCCTCGAGTCTGTAGATTTACTGATACATAAAAGAACTCCTACAGGACTAAATTCTGGCACCTTGGTGGATTTGATGCCAATATATGAACATGACAAAAAGGCTTGTTAGCACCAGAGTGAAAGAACAGATCAGTGAAGAATATCACTCATCTTCCTCCGAAAATTCTATAAGCCAGTCTGACATATCAGAACACTTCCACATTACAGACCATCAAATCTTCTTTGACCAGGCGTATCATCGTGCCTGTAAAAGACTTCTACGCTTGACTTGTGAGGGAAGCCATAAAGATAGCGTTGTACCAAAAATAACTTTAACAGCAGGGAAGACTTTTTCAAATTGTCAAATACGTGGAGACCTGTACTCCAGAAATGCATGTGTAACACCACCATGGCACTGTGAGACGCACTCCAAAAACTGTCAGCAGAGGGTGGTACGTCAGTAACTTCCCTCCCAACCACCACAGCATGACGATCTCCGAGTCCAGTTAGTAGGGGGCCATGAATAATGTGGTCATGACTTTCATGTTCCTTGAAGAATTTCTATGCTTACTGTCAATGGCAGACCTTCATATGCTTTGTCCTGATGAAAGCCAATGAAACTTGGTTAACAACTCAGTGGCTTTAATCCGGATATAATATTTATTTTAATAAATCTCCCCTGTTGTTCAATAATAAGTTCTTGCATAGGTACATGGCTTGAAATACATATATTCGTCGCTGACAAACCAGCAATAAGGACATAGTAATGAGTGAATGCCAAGAACCATGAAAGGAATGCTTTGTGACAATCAGAAACTGTGTTAACACTAAAATATTATGGTATAACAATAGCTTCAAGCGACTTCTCCGTTGCTGCAGTCTTTAACGGCCAACATCATGCCATGTGTTTGGAGGTTCAAACCCAGTGTTGGCAGAATATTTTTATGCATTCATTTCAATCCTATGCGAGCTGTAATAATCAAGACCAATTGTAATTATGATCACATATCACATTTGACGTACACGCCTGGCTGATGTTCAGATCATGTGCTATGGGGCTACGGCTCACGAGCTGATGTAATGGTTGCTCTCAATTGCATTATGCACAGCTTCTTCATTATCACCAGAGCACATCCTGAACAGATCCCTTCCAGAGAACATCACTTCATGTAGCCGCCTTTCAACCCTTCAAAATGTATCCGAAACCGATTGTCTTCATCCAGAAAATCATTCTCAGTACGAAGTATAAGCATTGCACTTCTCGTGCATTACGTCTTCCTTCTCCATATTTATTTATTTAGCATATGGCTTTACCAGTGGCATGCAATGAACCCCAGCTACCCCAGCATTGCTGGGGTTAAGTATTTTGTATTTACATTTTTTAAATTACTTATTCCCTAGAACGTTTCTGTATCAAGTTTAAAAAACTGGAAACAGCTAAGTCAAGTTAAGCACAGCTGTTTCGATAACCCACTAGCTCTACCACAGTCCAGGTCTCTCCAGTGAGCTAGGCTTATTTGCTGGCACGAAAGAGAGCTACCCCAGCAAAATTCTACTCGCTTGGTTTAAGCCTCCTTCTCCTGGGGTGATAACTGTTGGTCTCACTCGAAATTCACAGCACCCTAACGGCGGTTGAGCAGCTAGCTTGGGTACATGTTAATTGCAATAGCTAACACTTGAAGTGTTCAGCGCCACACACCAGAGGCTACAAGCAAAAACAGCATAGCCACTTGCACATAGCCTTGATAATAAAAATAGCCATTTCATGAAATCAATTGTAATAAAAGTATTTATTTTATTTTTGGGTTTTGGCATGTATGAAGTTTTGGGAGTGTTTCACTGATGGCACATTTAGAGTATATTTTTCGATGCACACGAAAAAATATTTAGGTTGCCCAGCATGAACATAGAGCCAAGCACAAGGTACAAGAATTCTGAATTTGGTTGCTCTGCATGAGTGAGTTTGCCTGTAATGGGGATATATTGTGAATTTTTGTAGCGTTCTCTTCGATTACAGATGAAGTTTTTGCGAGTTCTATGACATTCTTCATGAATATACATATGTCATGAGGAATATTTTCCCTCGTTTGTCATTGCTGAGCCTACTCTCAGTAAGCGAATGAGACTGCAAAACTTCGGCGACCGTAAAATACCTACAAAATTTTGCTCATTCAAATTAGGCTAAGCTTTTTAAGTTAAGAAGCAAAAAAGTTAGTGCCAGTATATTTCTGTGGAAACCACGACTGTACAATTACGAAGCGTCAGTGAGTGAAACTATAAGTACATTTTAAAAATCTTCTGTAGTTTAAGTCGTCACTGCCATGAATACCAATTTAGAAATCTATACGAGGGTTAAAAATGTTCTCATTCAAGTGAGTTAGAATTTCATAAGTTCTTTAATAACTAAACTGAAGCGATGCACCGAAAAATGATCTAACTGACATTTTTCCTTAAAGTGAGGGTTTTTTTTTTTTTTGCTATTTGCTTTACGTCGCACCGACACAGATATGTCTTATGGCGACGATGGGGTAGGGAAGGCCTAGGAATTGGAAGGAAGCGGCCGTGGCCTTAATTAAGGTACAGCCCCGGCATTTGCCTGGTGTGAACATGGGAAACCACGGAAAACCATCTTCAGGGCTGCCGACAATGGGGCTCGAACCCACTATCTCCCGATTACTGGATACTGGCCACACTTAAGTGACTGCAGCTATCGAGCTCGGTAAAGTGAGGTTTTATCGGAATAAGAATCTATATGGACGTTCGTGCATAGTGGCATAGTCATGTGGAAGAATTCGGAACTGTTGCTGTGCTAGAGGGTGGAGAACTTCTGTCTCGTGCAGAAAAGGGACCTAACTCCAGTCCAAGATGGCGTAACATGTTACAGATGTGAAAATTGGAATATTTAATCTTTTAAAAATAAATGAACATGTATTTTTTGTTTTTGGAATAAAACCTGAAGGGCTTAAAAAGAACGTATTCTTTTGTTTTTGGAAAATCCACTTAAGGAGGGTGAAAAAAATTGAAAAATTAGTTGAATTCTTTGTATGCGGATACTAATATCTCAAAAACTAAGGATGTTGCAGGCGTGAAAATTGGTATTTGAAATCTCCTTAAAATTAAAGAAACACGTATTCTTTTGTTTTTGGAAAATCCACTTAAGGAGGATGAAATTCTTTTTAAAATACCTGATTTATTTGTATAATAATTTAGTGTGGCTATTTCTAGCCGAGTGCAGCCCTTGTAAGGCAGACCCTCCGATGAGGGTGGGTGGCATCTGTCATGTGTACATAACTGCATGTTATTGTGGTGGAGAATAGTGTTATGTGTGGTGTGTGAGTTGCAGGGATGTTGGGGACAGATCAAACACCCAGCCCCCGGGCCATTAGAATTAACCAACAAAGGTTAAAATCCCTGACCCAGCCGCGAATCAAACCCGGACCCTCTGAACTGAAGACCAGTATGCTGACCATTCAGCCAACAAGTCGTATGAGGATACATGTATCAAAAAAAAAAGGTTACAGATGTGAAAACTGGCATCTGGAATGTCCTTCAAAAATAAAGAAACATGTATTTTTCTTTTTTCAGAAAATCGACTTGGGGGGAGGTGAAAATAAGTAAAGGAGTTGAATTCTGTTTATGAGGATACTTACATCTCAAAAACTAAAGATTTCACAGATGTAGAAGTTGGTATTTTTAATCTCCTTTAAAAATAAACACACATACTTTGTTTTTGGAAAGTCCACTTACGGGGGAGGGGGTGAAAAGAAATGAAGAAGTTGAATCCCTTTTATGAAGATTTATCTCAAAAACTGAAATGTTACAGAAGGAAAACTGGTATTTGGAATCACCGTTAAAAGTAAAGAAAAACATATTTTTGTTTTTGTAAAATCCACTTAAGAGGCTGGAAAGAAATGAAAAAGCAGGTGAATTTTTTAAATGATTACCAGTATATCTGCAGTATATGTCAAAAACTTAACATGTTACAGTCATGAAATTTGGGATTTTGAAAGTCCTTTAAAAATACAGGAACATGTTTTCTATTTTTATTTTTCAGAAAAGGCACTTAACGGAAATGAAAAGAAGTGAAAAAGAGTTGAATGACTTTTCATGAGAATAATTATATCTCAAAAACTGATGATACAGGTGGGTAAGGACTGATAAAGGGGTTGAAGATGACAAGACGTGGAAATAGGTATTTGGAATCATATTTAAAAACAAAGAAACTTTTTTTTTACTTCAGAGAAGACTGTTTCTCACATGTACAGTTCTATGTCGCATGGTCATCCTAGCCCCAAAAGGCAATACTATAATCGTGGTTTACAAAGAATTTCTGGGGTAAATGAAACTCAATTTTTCGGTGAGTTCGTATACTTTAAGGATTTTCTGATTGTCTTAGTGCAATACCGAGGAACGATTACTTTTATCAAATTATGAAATCCACGTGAGTGAAGCTGCGGATAACTGCTAGTTCTTTATAAAAGATGACTATCTGAGTTGAGAAAAATAGTTTAACTGCTTAATCAATACATAATGTTATCATCTAAACAGATTATTTATGGAACAAAAATGGACATGTTTCAACTCTTGAAGCCATCATTAGCATACAAACACGTGAGTACAATATTAAAATTTATGGAAAGTCATGAGTGGGGACCCTAGAAAGTGGTGAATAAAATGCTTCATTATTGGTGGAAAAACAACTTGAAAGATGGTTTTAAAAAAGCAGCCATTCTGACAATAGCTAATGTGACTGAATAAATTGTACTATTTGTCACATTGTTGGAATGTATGCGTGAACTTGTAGGTTAATGATTATCAACCCCTTAACCAAGTTTATTTATTTATTCTTCTCCTGGTGAGTTATTTTGGTAATTTCTCCCTCCTCAAGCATGAACATATTTTTCACTAAGGCAAAGTTAAGATGAAAAATTAAAAATGTCAAACACACACATACTCTCTCACTCCAATGTTATCAGTTCTGCTAGTTCATCAGAAAACAAATGTTTGAAAATCTTCCTCCTACTCCTCCTTCTTTGTTCTGTATTCACCTTCACACAGTGCTACATCCAGATGCTCAAAAATAACTAGATGTCCAGAGTTATTCTCCTCAAAGTGTAAATGCAAATCAGCATTGGCAGTAAATAAGAACCTTTCATGCTATTCCAAACTCCGCCCACTCTGTTTGAATGTGTATATTGCAGTCACCTGCACTATCTTCTGCATCACTGCCACCACTTGGATCACTAAAATAACTGTCACTAGCAGCATTACTGTCTTCTCTATCTAACTATATACAGTCGAAACCGATTAAGAAGTCTCTCTCTAGCGCGTTTCCCTGGTTATTATACCATTATTCCAAAGTTTCAGGGCGTATCATATTAAATACGTGCTAAAGAAACCTGGATAACACATTTACATCATTCTATAGTAGTTCGTAACTCGCAATATAAGAAATTTAAATTAGCTTTCCTGGCCACGTTTTGTGCACGACAGGCCAGTTGTCACTGGCCTGGGTGAGGATTTAGTAGAGAACTTAATTTCACGGCACCGGAGCATGATTGCGTGTCGTCCTACAGCTGCAGGGAGCGTCAGTCCCAACCCAGTCTTATTATCTTTGCGTCTGACGTGTTGGTGCTTAATTTTACATTTGTGAGGCTTCTTTCAGGCGGCATGGGTTCGACCCGATTCCATGCTTAGTCGCTGGTCCGCCTATGCCCAAACTAAGAACTGATTGTTCAAATAGAATCTTTCAGATGATGCTTAGGCGGAGAGTAACAGTGCATGGGAGAAATGTTTCAGCGGGCAGCCCGTGGCGAGTTGCAGTCCCATGCCCAGTTACTTTGTTATTGGAATAATTTTTTGTGCATGTCATCATACACAGTGGATCGGCCGTGCTCGCGACATCAGTACTGCGACCTGTATCATAACCTGATAGTGTACCTATAAGGAAGTAGAAATTAATTTAGCAGATAAACAAAAATAGGTCCACTCTTACCCATTTGACATATTTATTTCTCACTTTCAATTTAAAAGTTATTTGTGTGTTTTTTCATTTTCCTGTGTGATTTACAGCGGTTGTTATGGAACCCAAAATAGATATTGAGAACTTAATAACTTCAATGTCAGAAATACCAGTGGTCTCATGTTTTGGAAAACGTGATATCATTTAGTCCCGTTAATGAGAGAGTATCCTCAAAATTTTACCCATCTCCTTCTCTAACGAAATGTGAAGGACATAGCATGCGTGAACTATTTTTATATTTTCTTAAATGTAGAAGGTAAACGAAGACTATGATGGTCCATATTTATTACCCACACTGAAAAGAGTTTTGAAAAGAGTGTTGAAAAGGATCCGCTGGAAAGTGCGGGGAATTTTGCATTATTCAATCCGTTGTGTGTGTCAGCGGAAGCGGGTGAACCTGCGCATACACACAGGTGCGTTTTATTCCCGTGCCATCTGAAAGAGGCCTGAGTGACCTGTGTACGTAAATTAGGCCTACTGTACTTACGTGTGAAACAACGTACATAAATTAGGCCTATTGTACTTACGTATACAGCTGACATATTGGTGCTTAATTTTACGTTCGTAAATGAATTGTGTAATAACATACATAAATTAGGCCTACTGTACTTATGCATAGTGGTTCACAAGACATTCAGTTATGGAGAAGAAGAAAGCTAGACAGTTTATAGATGACAAAAAATTTATTGAGAAAGTGGATGCTAAACCACACACGGAACATGTGCAAATCACCCAGATGTTGGACTTCCCTGTTACAACTTTAAAGATATTGTCAGCGCCATGTATAGTTCGTGTTTCTAAGAACGTTTTTCCTTGAAGCTTTACTATGTTGGTGTTCTTAAAATGTATTATTTCTTTATTATTTCATTAATTATAATTGTAAACACTTGTTTCTTTGTTTTCATCATCATTATTTTTACACTCCAGCCTAACCTTAAATTTAACAGCAAAATTGTTTTTCATTTTTTAGCACATTCCTTCTTTATGACATTTTTTTTCGGTCCCCACAAAAACATCCTAACCAGTTTTGACTGTATGCACAATATAATTTTCAGCTAAATCCTTCGATTTGTTTTTGCCTCCAGAACCATTGTGAGTCGCCATGCTGATAGCACTACATAATAGATGCAGTGAGTAGTGTAGGCAGGACAAGCAAAGATCCTGAAGGTAATTTCCCCACCCACCCCCACTTGAATTCCATAATCCGTAAGATGTACAACAACACTCAATAGATAGCAAAAAGGTTTTACGCTTATAAGTGGCTCGTGTAACATACAGTGCTAATTTGAAACGGCTTGACGCTTGATAGTAGTTCACTCAACTAGCGAACAGTATGTTATGACTAGAGACGGGAATTTGTCTATTTGCCAATTTTATTCCTGTATTCAGAAACGTAGGCTTTTGAGATATAAATCCGTTTTAGGGCCCTTTAAGCTAGATTTCGTTGGTTTTATTGTGCCTATAAATGCCTATTTCAAGGGTTTGTGCCTATTTGAGTATAATTGCCTATTTAATGCCTTTTGAATCTATTTTAAAGAAGCCGATTTTCTTCCAGTGCTTAATGTTGTAACATGTGCCCGACAGAATTATCTTCTCATTTCTCAAGATCTGTTTATCCAACAAACAAAAATGGGAATTTTCGGAAGTCACCAGAAAAGTTCTTGGGAAATTTCGTCCAGAGAAACAAGGAACAATTTGACCTCGAAGCCTACAACCCCTCCATTCTTCTAAGACATATGCGAAAACCAATCAACGTCGAACTACGTTACATAACACATATCCCTTATACCTCCTTCTCGATGTGAACTGTTGTTCGCTTACACTTTATCTTCAGAACGTGTTGTGATTTATTGTGAAGAAGGTGTGTCTGTGGCAATGCCCAAAGAAATATCACCGGGCGAGTTGGCTGTGCGCTCAGGGGCGTGCAGCTGTGAGCTTGCATCTGGAAAATAGTGGGTTTGAGCCCGAGTGCCAGCAGCCCTGAAGATGGTTTTCCGTTGTTTCCCATCTTTACACCAGGCAAATGCTGGGGCTGTACCTTAATTAAGGCCACGGTTGCTTCCTTCCCACTCCTAGGCCTTTCCCATCCCATCGTCACCATAAGACCTATCTGTGTCGGCGTGACGTACAGAAAATTGTAATTGCAAAGAAAAATCGTCTCAAAGTCCTATTGACTGAAGCGGTGGATCACAGGGGATCCCATTTTCACTACAGATGGAAGGGTAGTCTTCTTCCAAGCTTCCTGTAACGAGATAAGTTTTTATTTTTTCCTGTGTGTGTGACTGACCTACGATCGCCAATCGCATTTAATTGTAGCATTTATACCCGTATTAATTTAGGTATTGTGGAAAGTTGTTCTGTTGTAATGTTGTATTAGCCGTCAACTTTCATTAATTTATATTGCTAAAATGTAAATAATCATTTAATTACTGAACAAGGAGTTAGAACGCCGGTGGCCTCGTCACAGAATGGGTGAAAATTAAACATCGGTATTTTGAACTCTGGTTCATTTCCTGTGAAAATAGAGATTTAAAACTGAAATATTTTCTTTCTTTCCTTCTTTCTTTCTTAATTTGTTTACCCTCCAGGGTAGGTTTTCGCCTCGGACTTAGCGAAGAATCCCACCTCTACCGTCTCAAGGGCAATGTCCTGGAGCGTGAGACTTTGGGTCGGGGGATACAACTGGGGGGATGACAAGTACCTCGCCCAGACAGCCTCACCTTCTGTGCTGAACAGGGACCTCGTGAAGGCATGGGATGATTGGAAGGGATAGGCAAAGAAGAGGGAAGGAAGTGGCCGCACCCTTAAGTTAGGTACAATCCCGGTATTTTCCTGGAGGAGAAGTGGGAAACCACGGAAAAACACTTCGACGGTGGCTGAGGTGGGAATCGAATCCGAATCTACTCAGTTGACCTCACAAGGCTGAGCGAACTCAGTTCCAATCCTTCGTGCTTGTTTTCAAATTTCGTGGCAGAGCCGGGAATCGAACCTGGGCCTCCGTGAGTGGCGGCTAATCACGCTAGCTACTACACCACAGAAGCGTACTACAACTGAAATGTACTTTTTAAAAATCACGAGTAACTCTATGACGCTTCCGCTAAGCCTTCGCAAAACATAGGTTGAAGATCCAATGTGGTGCAGCTAGGATGATGTCACAAAGGCTAGACATACAAGATGGCATGGCTAGGACGCTGTCACAGCGTGTTTTACAAGGCTGCAAAGACTATCTTTACAAGACCAGGCCAGTGAAAAGACCGTTGGTCTGGATTGGTGAGGTCCAGTTAGTAACCGTTGTGCTAGGTTGGGGGGGGGGGGGGGCAAGCAAAGAGAGTCTGGGATGCGTAAGCTCTAGCATCCCATCTAGAGTCTTGCTAAACTGTGACAGAAAGTACAGTTATGGGCGCATGCCAAGACAATTTCAATCACGCGGTTTTCTAATTTTCAACAAGGGTGGCAGCCTTGTGGGCACACATGATGCAGGATCTATTGCAGGCAAAAGAAAATAGTCTTCATGACAGCTGACCCAAGCCAGCGAATAGCAACATATAAAATATTCACAAATCTGAGATTTATAGTGCCTCCGTTTTAATTCTATATAAGTAAGAATACTTCTAGGGGCAGCTTGATGAGTCCTGGCAAGCATATAGTATAAGTATAAACATGCATTTGTTTCATAAAAAAAGAAAAAGACTATTAGAGGTGATGTTTCTAGAAACTTTAAAGTAGGGTCAAGAGAATTCGTAACTTACATGGAAATATGTGCTCAAAAATGTTCAGTTAAAATCTGGCAGTTTCCTGTCAAGTTCACCGGGTGAAAATATAATAAAATTGACGGGAAACGATACCTGAGTAGAGTAGAGAACAAGATTGTTGTAAAAATTAAATAATTGAAAAGGAGGTTCAACCTATTCAATACTTAAAAGAAAGAAATGTAGTAATTACATTCTTATTTAAATGGGACCGGTTTCGACCTTAGTCCAGGTCATCATCAGCCGTAAAAACATGTACAATGTTTATGAATATTGGAGGTCAGTTTCACACTCTGATAGGCACAAAGACAAGATTGTTACCGGAAAACTTTGAAAAGTTGCTTGTTGTAAATTCCTTTTATAGTAATTCAGTATGTTATTAAATTATAAGTATTTTTCATGCCTATTTTGTTGCCTATTTTACATGTTAGTGCCTATTTTCATGCCTATTTTGGCTAATTTAAGAGCCTGTATGCCTGCCTATTTTAACTGTTTTTAGTGCCTATAATTCTCGTCTCTAGTTATGACGCATATAAGCGGTTGACATGGCTAAGCAGCACACAGAATGGAGGGGATCATCAGATACTTGAAAGGAAGTTTTAGAAAAAAGCAGCAAAAAATAATACAAGAAGGTGTAAAGCGATAAACAAAGTTGTTAGATAAACTTGGAAATTTTTTTTTTTTTTTTTTTTGCTAGGGGCTTTACGTCGCACCGACACAGATAGGTCTTATGGCGACGATGGGATAGGAAAGGCCTAGGAGTTGGGAGGAAGCGGCCGTGGCCTTAATTAAGGTACAGCCCCAGCATTTGCCTGGTGTGAAAATGGGAAACCACAGAAAACCATCTTCAGGGCTGCCGATAGTGGGATTCGAACCTACTATCTCCCGGATGCAAGCTCACAACCGCGCGCCTCTACGCGCACGGCCAACTCGCCCGGTATTATAAACTTTATTGGCCACATTGGACCACTTGAGTTGTTTCACTTTCTCTTTGAATGATGAACTGTTTGGTTCTTGTGATCTGACCTGTACTTTTTCATTCATTGTGCTCTTAATTTTCTCAATTTGTCTGAATTGTTACTTTTATAATACTAAAATACTGCAAATATCTGAGCTTTATAACACATGAAGCCCCATCCTTCATTTGCTAAACAGTGCTTGACTGCTGCTGATCCTTGTTTAACACAATAGCCTACATTACACTCTTCTGAAACTCAGACCTAAATTTTTGCTCCCTTGCCTTGCTCAACAGATTTTGAGGTTTAAAGTTCATTTTATGGAAACTTTTCATAAAGTATTGATTTGATCTGTATTTTTGTCTTTAAATGTGCTATAAATATTCTCACACTCTGCATTCCTATGTGAAACTGCTAAAATGAGAAGCATCACCTTACAGAGATCATCACTTTTAACAACACCATTAGCTGATTTCATCTGCTCTACCAATGCCCACTAAACATCAAATTCTCTCCAGCTATTGATAAATATGAGGAAAAGCATTGAATTTTCAAATAATTCAAGAATACTAAATCTGTTCTCAAAATTGAAAGATTGGTCTCAGCGACCACGAGAGTGATGATGATAATGATGATGCTTGTTGTTTAAAGGGGCCTAACATCGAGGTCATCGGCCCAAACCAAGAGAGTGGAAGGAAGGATTAAAACTCAAAGAGTCTCCTGCTTAAACGAGGACAGTTGGCATGTCTACACTAGTGTTGGCTACTGAATGCATGATTCGAAGCAGTGTATCGATTCATTCAAGTGTCCGAGTGAATCGATTCACAGGAAAGGCGAGCTCACGGCACACGATTCAGCTTACTCCCAGCGGACAGTGCTGAGTGGCGCACTCACTGGACGTTGACGGGGAGCCGAGCTTCCGCTGCAGCGAGACAGTGTATCATGGCACATCAAAAGAATCGTGAACGAGCGCGGCTCAGTGAGACACTTGATACACACGGCTCCTTATCGGCTCACTGGACACGCGGAGAGCCGAGCTTCCGCTGCAGCGAGGAACACGGTGAATCATGGCACATCGAAAGAATCATGAACGAGCGCGGCTCAGTGAGACACATGATACACACGGCTCCTTATCGGCTCACTGGACACGCGGAGAGCCGAGCTTCCGCTGCAGCGATACAGTGAGCCATGCTAGACTGAAAGAATCGTATGCTATAATGGACTCTCGAGCTCAGCTCATTTGAAAATAATACCCATTTGCATTCACTGTCCTCTTCTTACAGGGAGGTTTAAATAATAGATGGATTTATTTGCAGTGTTAAAAAGGTAGTCACAACATAATTCTGAAGTAGCTAGTAAGTAGGTAGGCTATTAGGTTATACTATTTATTAGTTTAATGAATCTTAGTATTATAACTTAGTTGACATTTGACAGTTAAACTCGACTCTAGCCTGCCCTATGACTATGAGTCATGCTCATGTGTCATGACCACTCAAAAGTACCTGTTTTATATTGGGAAGAACGGCTCAGTATTCTCTCAGTTCATATGTCACATCGTTGCACAAGACTTCAATCATATGTGGACAGACGCAATAACAGTATGTTGAATCAGAAAACCAGCGGGCTACTGTACATCTCGGGTAGCCTATACAAAATATGACGATTTAAAAAAAATCCTCAGCTGATGGAAAACTACTTTTAAAAAAAGACTGAGCGAGTTGTCGTGCGGTTAATATCGCGGGGCTATGCGCTTGCATTCGGGGGATGGTGGGTTCGAATCCCACCGTCGGCAGCCGTTAAGATGGTTTTTCCGTAGTTTCCCCATTTTCACACCAGGAAATGCTGGGACTATACCTTAATTCAGGCCATGGCTGCTACCTTCCTAACCTTTCCCAGCCTGCGTCGCCGGAAACCTTTGATGTATTAGAGTAACTAGCATTTTTTCTAAGAAAGGAGTTCATAGTATGAAGACCAGATGGCAGCTGCGAGCACTGAATGCTGTTGCTGCTGTCTTACCAGCACATACTACACAGATGCAGTAGGAGCGGTGACCAATGAGCCGTGAATCGGATCACTGTATCGATTCAGTAACGTGAACGGAATCAAATGAATCGATTCAGTAAAATGAATCGAATGTCCCATCACTAGTCTACACACCTATAAGATTTTGCTTCAAATATTGCTTCAAATGTAACATGAGAACACAATACTAGTTCCTTTACATCTGGAAATTGGAATGTATGAGCTACATCCCGACTCTGTAGTAGCTGAATAACACACCAGAAATATTGTTACTTCTAATACATCAAACAGATATTAGTTTTTTTGTTTTGTTTTTTTAACTCTGTAAGCTTGGTTATGTGATTCTGAAGAAAATAACACATTAAATAGTTATTTTCATGCTCAGCTTGGTAAATTTCATGATGCAGAATGATACACAGAAACAGAAATTATGCTCAGAGGGTAGAGAAACGCCTGTTATAATACTCCACTGCTTGGTATCAATAAACAAAAAAGAGAACAACTCTGTCACTTGTAAGATTTCTTGGCTCGCCAATCCAAATACTCATCAAACTCTGCCTCATCACCACTCGATAGTTCATCATCATTTTCACCACCTTCACGACTGCTTGCAGCCTGCACCACTTCTTCTTTTTTCTTCTCCAAATCCAAAACTCTATGATCAAACACAATAAGGCATTATTTCATGGTTAATATTTTATTCAAATAGGAGAAAGATATTTTTGAAACAAGTTTTCAAACTGATGAGATCTTATTTGAAAAGATAAAATATCTGCTAAAGTTTTGGTGTTACTTAATTTTCACGCATGAGACGTGTATGAGAGATCTGTCTAACAACCTGTGTGGCTGTGGCATTTATACCAACCAGGTAGTGTAGTTGTACTTACCCGGGGCTAACAAAGGGAAGGAAGTGTATCCCATTCAAGCATTAACCCGAAGTTAGAAAGCCATGACTAGATGGAACACAAAGTGAAGTATGCCTTAATGAGGCTGAGTTTCAACTCTAAGAACAGAATTTAAATCCTCCAGAGTAGAGTCAAGAATTACCATAGTTCTGAACCAATCAAGAGTGAAATTACACCACAGAGGAGCTTATTCTGCAGTACTTTTAATACAGTGTGTTCTGTTCTCATCTCCACTAAAACTACTAAAAATACAACCTCACTGACTTGAAAAGACACCATATGTTACAATTAGGAGTGTGTGAAAACTGATACCCTCCAGTTCTTCAAGTAAGAAATCCTTTCTACTACCAAAACATGGAATAATTTTTCAGTTCCCCCTAAACTGGAAGAAGAGTCAATGAAAAAGCCTTCCATATACAAGATGGGAAGCTTTATTTGCTTTTCTACTCCGACATGCCCATAGAGATAGATTCATTGCAACTTAGATTTTGAGTTTTCACGATCGCATTGCAATCTAAATCAACTTTCAACCTATTAGGTCGTGTTACGTACATGTAGTACGTGTTGAAGAGATGTTAAGTACAGTACAAAAATGGCCAACCGGACACCAATGGGATCCAAACCCACGACCCCTGATTCCACGTCAGTTGCTTTACCAACTGAGCTATGCTAGCCTAACTTATCTCTGTTCTGTTGGAAAGGATCTAAATCAGGAGGTTGTGGGTTCAGATCCCACTGGTGTTCGATTGGCCATTTTTGTACTGTACTTAACATCTCTTCAACACGTACTACATGTACGTAACATGACGCAATAGGTTGAAAGTCAATTTTGATTACTTTTTGAAGTTGAAGTAGGTCCCCATACTTCTTGAAACTACCAATTATAATCTGTCTGTGCGAGTTCTAATAAAAATTGTCATGGCTGTTGTTGAAGAAATCATTACAGGTACAAAACTGACAGAGATTATTATAACGACCACTCACGCAAAAGCAGAATCCTAGAATACCAAATTGTTCCCATCACATTTTTGTGAGCCTCACGAAAAAATAATCAGTCCACATTCTAGATTGTGAATTCCCTTTTTTACTCTGGACATATCTAAGAAATTACACTCAAAACACATATGGAGCACCATCCCGTATTCTGCCGATGGATTGTACCTGAGACAATTTAGTCAACACCTAAACTTGCAGCACTAGTAGCATCGACAGATGGAAGTATGCAAGGTTTAACATAGTGGAATGGTTGTGGCCTTTGTCTCTTTCAGGATAACAAACATTCACACAAAGATGCCAGTGGTAATCCTCTGATCTTCATTATTCTGGGTAATATGTTTGATCTTCTCTGCAAATAACCTTACTCCTTGTGGGTGGGGTTAACTTCCAATAAGTAACCAGGGGAACCTGACCCCTACAGAGCGCGTCCCCAGGTGGCGGATAGGGGGCCCCTACAGTATGTAGGGCTGGCTGAAATAACCAATACAACCCGCGGACCAACAGGTAGCCCAATTCCTGGGGGTTTTAAAATACTGGGACACCCTCTCTCCAGGGGTCATAAATATGGAGGGCCCTTGCCCTGGGTTAAGGGTGAAGACCTCAACGGCATCTTCGGCGGAGAAGATGTACTTTGGTACGGTGGAGATGGCGGAAGAGGCAACCCATCCTTCTGGGGTGTACAGATGGAACCTACTGCCTTATAGGACGAGGAAGGCATCCTCAAAGGCTAAGGGAGTAAACCCTGAAAGAAAATCCTCTTATGCATTAGGCCTAGCAAGTCAGCAGGAGAGTATTGAGTACAGTTGCTTTCAATAAGAAAAAGAGCCTCGGAAAGAATATTATAGACCGGACTGACACATCCTCTCAGACAATTGTAAAGTATGATGACCGTAAGGCTGATGATATACAATGTTCTGAAAGGAAACCCCAAATAAAAAAGAGACCCAAATACCGAATTGGAACTATGAACATTCTATCATTAACTGGAAAGTTAGAAGAACTCCTAGACATGATGGATAGAAGAAAAATATCAATACTGGGATTAAGTGAGACCAAATGGAAAGGAATTGGAAGTAAGACACTTCGTGGAGGTTATAAATTATACTGGAGTGGACAGGAGAAGGTAGCGAAAAATGGTGTTGGATTCTTAATTAACGAAAGGGCTAATGCTACAGCTGAAGTTATCTGCAAAAGTGATAGAATCATTAAAATGTTCATGAAACTAGAGAACACTAAGTACATCATCATACAAGTGTATGCCCCACAGACAGGCTGCACTGAGGAAGACAAAGAGAAATTTCGGCAAGACCTGGAAGATACAGTTAATGAGGAAAATATTATTATTGGAGATCTAAATGCGCAAGTTCGGGTAGACAGACTTGGGTACGAGAACATCATTGGTCCACATGGATTTGGACAAAGGAACCCAGAAGGAGAACAACTATTAGATCTGTGCAGAAGAAATGATCTTATAATCAAAAATACATTCTTCAAAAAAAGAGATAGTCACAGAATAACAAGGTACAGTTGGGATGGCCAGTATAGAACATTGACTACGTAATCACAAATAAAGATGGTGACAGGTACATCACAGATGTAAAGGTCATCCCTAGTGAAAGCATGGACAGTGACCACAGATTGTTGGTAGTAGACTTCAAACATAAGGCAAAAGAAACGCAGAAACTTATTACGAAAAAACCAAAGGTTAAAACTTGGAAGTTGCAAGAAGTCCAAATAAAGGAAGAATACAAACTAAGGATTCAACAGAGTTTGCCGAAGTGTGAAGTAACCAGTGTTAATGAAGAATGGAAGGCCTTCAAAGACACCTTTGTGGGAGAAGCCAAAAATGTATGTGGAGTTACAAGTTCTATCAAAAGAAAAAAGGAGACACCATGGTGGAATGATAGAGTGAAAACAGCGGTGAAAGAAAGAAACCAAATAAAGAAGGCACTGGACAAGGAAAAATAAAAACAGGGACAAGAACGAAAAGAACAAGAAATACAAAGACTTCAAGGAGTATACAGGAACAAGAAACTTGCTGTAAAGAACATTGTAAGGGAAGAAAAAGAGAAGAAATGGAATGAGTTTGCAGACAAACTGGAAGAGGACAGTAGAGGAAATATGAAATTGCTATACAGAGTAGTGAAAAACAAGCGAAGGGATCAAGAGACCATAAAAGCAATAGAAAGTGATGATGGAACTCTGGCAGAAGAAGAGGGAGAAATTAAACAAGAACTCAAGATCTATTTCGAAAAGCTGCTGAATGGAGATACAGAAAACATAACAACGGATAGAGGAGAGCCAAGTCGAGGAACCACAACTGAACCACCAATTACATGGCTTGAGGTTGAAAATGCGCTCAAGAGCATGAAGAAAGGAAAGGCAGTGGGCATAGATGAACTAAGTGCAGATATGCTGAAAGCAGCAGGAATTCCAGGAATCCAATGGCTCTACAGACTGCTCAACAAGATATGGGAGGAAAATACTATTCCTGAGGACTACAAGATGGGCATCATTGTACCTCTGTTCAAGAAAGGAAGCCGACGAAAATGTACTAATTACCGTGGTATCACACTACTGTCTCATGTCCTGAAAATATTGGAAAAAATAATAGAGACCAGAATCAGAGATATTGTTGAACCAATTTTGGAAGAAGAGCAGTATGGTTTCAGACCAGGAAGGTCAACTACAGACCTTATATTTGCAATTAGGATGCTAATGGAAAAATACTGGGAGAAGAACAAGCCTTTATTTCTAATATTTTTGGACATTGAAAAAGCATACGATAGTGTACCAAGGGAAAGAATTTGGCAATGCATGAAAGAACTTCAAGTGCGAAACAGCCTCATAGACAAAGTGAAAATGTTGTATAGTGGGAACAGAAGCTGTATTCAAGTAGGATGTGGTTTGTCGGACTGGTTTGAAACAAAGAGAGGAGTGCAGCAGGGCAGCTCATTGTCACCACTTCTATTTATTATTGTAATGGATGTAGTAATGAAATCTATTAAAAGGAAAGAACATGGAGATATCAAAGCCTTCACATTTGCAGATGATGTTGTGATCTGGAGTGACTCAGAAGAGGAATTGGGAGAGAAAATACAAAGCTGGAATGAGGAGTTTAAGAAATATGGTTTAAACATCAGCAAGACCAAGACGGTGGTGATGAAAGTGTATGGGGAAGGAGCAGAACCAATAGTCATGTTAAATGAAGTTCAACTGGACAGCGTTCCAGTTTTCAAATACTTGGGTAGCGTTATATCAAATGACAACCTAGCAAAACATGAGGTGAACAATCGAATCAATAAGGCAACACAATTTTACCACCAGGTAAGACACCTGCTGTGGGATGAGCAAATACCCATGAAAACAAAAATGACATTGTACAAGTCCTATTATACACCAATTCTTACATACAGTCTCGAAACCACAACACTGACCAATAGAGATAATTCCAAACTTCAGGCAGCTGAAATGAAATTCCTACGCACTATGATCCAGAAAACCAGGAAAGACAAGATTAGGAATGAGAAAATTAGAGAAGAAGTAGGAATAGATGATTCTCTCCTCAATGAGATTCAGATATCAAGACTGAAGTGGTTTGGTCACATGAAGAGGATGCCAATAAACAGAACTGCAAGGAAGGAATTTGACAGAAAGGTAGAAGGAAGACGACCCGTGGGAAGGCCACGAAGGAAATGGACAGATTTAGTTAAGAGCGATGTACTGCTGAGAGGTCATGATTGGGACAAGTTGGTGGAGGAAGAATGGTACGAGGACAGGATGAGATGGAGGATGCTCATATACCACACCCGGGAAACTGGAGATGGTTTAGGATGATGATGATGATGATGATGATGATGATGATGATGAATATGTTTGATCTTATGAAGTTTTCTCTTCTCCAGATCTCCCAGTTCTTCATCTGTACTTGAAATGAAGTCATTAATGTTGTATACTTCTCAGTCTTAAAGAGATTCTCGTCAAAATGAAAACATTTCAGCAACTAACCATTGCTGAATTTCATCTTCATATCCTTTGGAATGATGATCTATTTTACTAGGAAGGGAGGCAACTTGTGAACAAGGAATTTCTAGTGTACATAACCTTTGGGATACAGACCTTCAAGAGGTGGTTATAAAATGTTATTAACAAGTAGAAAATAAACAATGCTGTCATCACCATAGACAGAAACAGTGAAAGTGTGTCACATTTCAACAACCATAAACTGGGGTGAATCCGACCAAAAATTGGAATTTCTTTTAAATATTGCATTCACTGCACTTCAGTCAAAACGTATATTTCAAATTTTTACTATTTAACTGCAATGATTAGATTCACAAATTAATGTATATTTTGTTCGTAATTTCACCTATTATTTAAAAGCAACCACCAGGAAGGGAGGCAACTTGTCAACAAGGAATTTCTAGTCACATAACTTTTGGGATACAGACCTTCAAGAGGTGGTTATAAAATGTTATTAATAAGTAGAAAATAAACTATGCTGTTATCACCATGGACGGAAACACTGAAAGGGCGTCACATTTCAACTACCATAAACTGGGGTGAATCCGATCAAAAATTGGGATTTCTTTTAAACACTGCATTCACTGCAGTTCAGTCATAACGTAAATTTCAAATTTTTACTATTTAACTTCAATGATCAGATTCACAAATTAATTTATATTTTGTTCATAATTTCACCTATTATTTAAAAGCAACCGCTGGTTGATTTCATCTTGAAAGGTGGGGTGAATCCAACACACTTTTTTTGCATATGAGAATGAAATCAATCAATCAACCAATGTGTGAATTTGATCACTGATTCGAGTTTATTTTTATATGTTAAATATTTACAACAATGTATCAAATTTTATTACAGTCTTAATTTATAAAAACACAAAATTCTAATACTGTAGTAGTACTATATAAAACATTTGAATTATGAACGGTTCCCAAACAAATCTAAATTTTGGAAGTTCCAAGTGGTAAAAAAATATACTGCCAACATTAAGGCTGATTCACTCAATTACATAATTATGTCATTAAATATGAAAGGAAGTTGTTCATAGTAATGTTTACTTTATCTTTCTGGGAAGCCAAGGTGCAACTGAGGAACAGAAAGCACAACATTTTTCAAAAGGTTGTACCAGGATATTGATTTTTGAATTGGTCCCAGAACCTTTTCATAAACTTGCTTGATTGGATTCACCCTGAAAAATTGCAGTATTATAATTAGATATGGATAGTGTCTAAATGGTATTAACTATGGACATTCAAATGAAGAGTAGTATTTAAGATGTTCGTATGAGAGTAAAACTATCATAACTTAACAATTTTGCAACTGACATAGAGGTATCTGTCAGCAACAGAAGTTATGTGACTGATGTCTTTACTTCACAAGTCCGGCATATTGTACATGAGAAACATCTGCTAATAACGACCACTGATTGTACTGTGTGCTAGAAATTACCATTACTGTCGAACAATGAGTCTAGAATTCAGAACAATGATCGGCTAAGAGACTGATGTTACAGTGCTAAGCCAACATTTCCTATTGTTAAGAAATATATAAATGATCAGATTCACATGGCCTGATCAGAATCACCTCATTTTATGGTACCTAG
Source organism: Anabrus simplex (assembly GCF_040414725.1). Classification (NCBI taxonomy): domain Eukaryota; kingdom Metazoa; phylum Arthropoda; class Insecta; order Orthoptera; family Tettigoniidae; genus Anabrus; species Anabrus simplex. The sequence goes on along the minus strand of NC_090265.1, from coordinate 60,463,553 downwards.
AATGCTGGCTACTGGAGGAATAGAATCCAGATGTAGAAATCAAAACCAGAACAGGTACTGCTGAGGTGTGTTTCTGAAGTTAAAACATCTTGTGTGTAATGGTGACTTTGGATTCAAAACTCACTGGCAATTTGTGAAGTCTTATTCAGAGCGCCACACTTCTTGGACATGCGAAATGGGACAAGACTGAAGTAACTTGTCCCGTCCTGTGTCCCATAGGCCACGTACATGAAAATCTGTGGGTCATAAGTCAACATGTCCTCTAGTGACTTGGAAGGCTTGTGATTTCTTTGGGAATTACGAAGAAACCAAGTGACTAGAAAGAAAAAACAAATAAAAAAGATTTTCCATCAACCCATATAATATGGAATGCCAAGAGAATGGTGCTTTCAAGTTGGCTAAGAAACTTAAGAAAATGAAGATTCTTCATAATTTCATATATTTTTTAGAATGAACTGGAAGATGTTTCAAGAGTTACTGCATATGGTAAAACCACTAACTGAGAAAAAATATACCACATTCAGGAATTCTGTTCTACCAGCTGAAATATTATTGAAAACAGTTATGTTTAATGCTTTTCCTATTTCTCGCCAGAAATTTTCACATATGGACCTATCTGTATAATCCTTTAATCTGTAATTATACAACACTTCATGCTTCTCCACTTACGCTATAAAATTTAAAGTAACTGCCTCTGTTGAGCTGCATATATTTACATCACTACATCAAACTCATGCCCGCTGACACATGGAACAGTCCTTGCCCTTGACTGAAAAGTGTGCAGGCTTCCTCCTGATTGGACGTGCTGCATCCACTTGGAACATGTCCTTTTTGTCACATCCCATGCGTCGTGTCCCTTGTCCGTTAAGTGTGCGCCTTATGTATTAATGGTGGTGTTTTACATGTTGAAGGATTAATCAATGAACCAACTTAAGGCAGTTGAAATGTGGATGGATACACCATGTCAACAATTTTATAAAAATTATAAATATAATTATAAAAATTTTAAAAAGTGCATTGACAAGGTGGACCAAACACATACTATTTTAAATAGTTTTTAATAGCTCTGGAGATTGGGCATGCACAAATAGGATATCAAAGCAGTCAGGTGATGCTGTTATCAATGTGTAGGGTGTATTTGACGGGTGTTCAATTAAGAGTGTTGTTGCTGTGTGGCGTTGAAATGAAGAGTAATGTAAAACTTTCAAACAAATTTATTAAGAAACCACCATTCCAATAATTAAAGTATTATTTTAATAAATTTAAAGTATTGGAATGGTTTTTTTTAATAAATTCGTTTGAAAGTTTTACATTCTATACTCCAATACGGCTATCATAATGAGACTCATAACATGAAATGAAGAGTGTCAATTTCACCGCTCTAAAGCATGTTTTCAAAAGGCGAACAGTGTTCATGGATTAAAATCGAGATTGGCTGTGGCAAAAATGGATCAGAATGGTATCGAGGATTACGTGAAGCCTGTGGCGAGAGTGCATTACCGTACAGAACAACTGGATGATGGGTCAAGGCGTTTCGTGCCAGTCGGAATGCGACTGCGGATTTGCACCGCACAGGTCGGCCGTCCATTGCTCAAGATAAGATTGACATCGTGAGTAGTCAAATAAGAATTAAATAAAAACTTTTCCACCTGATCGATACTTTTATTATTTAAGCTTAGGCTAAATTATGTCATTAAAAACTGCAGTACATGTTTCATTTGCTTGGCAATCATCATCAGCTGCTTATCTTATAGCTTAGGCGAAAGAATATAAAAACATCTGATAATTAAAATTTTTGGTAAAGAACACTTAATGGTGAGGGAGGGTGGAAGGAGGGGTAGGGGGTGTTAAAATTATATATACAAATTAAAAAGCTATTTCTAAACTAAAAACTTCCTAAACTTCCTTCTATGGCACTACATTCGTTCTTCATTAGTTTCAGCTGTGTTTCACTCAATGCACAGTTCACTTGTCTTGATTATGTGTTGTCCTTCATTTTTCTAGATCATTCTTATTATCCGCTAGAAGAATTTATAATAACTATGGTCGAATTTGTTCAGTATTTCACTTAGACGGATAGTTTGAAGTACGACCCCTATTTTTATATTCTTTCGCCTAAGCTATAAGATAAGCAGCTGATGATGATTGCCAAGCAATTGAAACATGTACTGCAGTTTTTAATGACATAATTTAGCCTAAGGTTAAATAATAAAAGTATCGATCAGGTGGAAAAGTTTTTATTTAATTCTTATTTGATTACAATATCGATATGGAATGAAGTGGATAGTATGTAATATCGTGAGTAGTCTCACTTCCATAGACTATCGGTGGAGTGTCCGGGAATTATCCACAGAGGTTGATCTCAGTCATCGAACGGTGTAGCACATACTGACGAAATGTCTTAACATGAGGTCCTGGAACACCCTCCGTACTCGCCAGACACGAGTCCTTGTGACTTCGACCTGTTCCCGAAGTCGAAGGAACCCCTCCGAGGCCGCCAATTTCCTGACGTGGCATCTGTACTCCCCGCAGTAGGGCACTCCGTCGCTGTCATCAACAGAGAACACCTTGCCAACGGTCCCCAACGGCTTCCCGACATTTGGCAAAAGGTAATAGACTTTGCAGCTGATTACACTGAAGGAATGTAATGTAATTGCACTTGTTAGTTCATTGAATACTGCGTTCTATCAATATTGCTACTACTTTATTTACAGCCCTCGTACATTATAAGCCGGCCCTGCGGTGTAGGGGTAGTGTGCCTGCCTCTTAATCGGAGGCCCCGGGTTCGATTCCCGGCCAGGTCAGGGATTTTTACCTGCATCTGAGGGCTGGTTCGAGGTCCACTCAGCCTATGTGATTACAATTGAGGAGCTATCTGACGGTGAGATGGCGGCCCCAGTCTAGAAAGCCAAGAATAACGGCCGAGAGGATTCGTCCTGCTGACAACACGACACCTCGTAATCTGCAGGCCTTCGGGTTGAGCAGCAGTTGCTTGGTAGGCCATGGCCCTTCGGGGCTGTTGCGCCATGGGGTTTGGTTTGGTTTCTTCATATATTATAAAGTAATGTTTATTTACTAATCTCACCATGAGGTAGTAGATATCCTGCAACAGCGTGAGCACATGCCAGTTATTCTGTTCTGCAATCAAAGAAACAGATGCAGATGGCACCACTTCAGAAGGTCTACAACTTGCTAGCTGAGGCCTTATGATCATAATTATTATTATTATTATGCTAAGTTTTAACCCTTGCAAAATCCAGGAAACTAGCATATTTCAGGCACATCTTCTGAACGACAAATATAACCTCAAACAACTGATCACCAAGTGAGCTGGTTGTGAGGTTAGGGTTCTGTAGATGTGAGCTTGGATTTGGGAGATATTGGGTTTGAATCCCACCATCAGCAGCCCTGAAAATGGTTTTCCGTAGTTCCCATTTTCACACCTCACAAAAGCTGAGGCTGTTATACCATGGATGCTACCTTCCCAATCCTAGCCCTTTCTCATCCTTTTTTTTTCACTGAAAACCTCTGATGTGTCAGAGCAACAATAAAACACTACGAAAAAAAAATAGACAATTGATCATAGAAGACAAAATAGCAGGAAAACGTGCATGGAGAAGATTATCCTGAAAACAGACAGTGCTATGAAATTTAAAAGATGGGCAGAGTAAATTAGGAATAATTACCTCACGACAGTCGCCAACTTTTAGAAGAAACCAAAGGCAAGAAGATAAAGGGAGCACTGTCAGAAAATGTAAGTCAGTTTGTTATCTCAACTGTATCCTCTCCAAATGCCATCAATTCCAATGGGGACCATCTTCTGTAAGCACTGACAAACCAGAGCAATATAGATATTACTCATGAGACTGCTGTAACACGATAGTACAACTTCCTTGCCAATACTGTACATAAACTCAGGCACTTGTACAAGCAAGGATTTGGGTTCACAGATGGATACTACAATGGGATACAGTATATTCTTGCCAAAAATAAATTACTAATACTTTCTATGCTTTCTAGTAGCAGAAGTTGAACCCCTTATAGTATAATGCTTAACATACACAATGATCAAATTATTAAGGGTCACTTGGAATTCATCATCATCATCATCATCATTTCTTTGCTCCAGCAAGCCGGGTGCGGTTGTGTACGAGCCTCCTCCCGTTTGTCCTATCCATCCACAGATGCTGCTCATATATGCGACGCCAGTTCACATCTCTAATTTCAAGGTCTTTCAAGGTCCTTCAATATCTGTTTTTCCCAAACATCACGAGGTTCCCCTTGGTCTCTTCCCAGGAACACTGTGGTCGAAGTATGTTCGAGGAGTCCTGTGAGGGTCCATTCTTTTCATGTGACCATACCATTGCAATCTCTTCACTTCTAGAGTCTCCAGCAAGGTTCTTTCCAATCCAAGCTGTTGCCGGATATCTACATTCTTTATTTTATCCTTTTTTTTTTTTTTTTTGACAAGAACGGAGGAACTTCATTTCTGTTACCACAGATTGAAAACAACATTTAAGGCTTTTTATGTATATAACAAAATGTTCAAGAACTGTGCAAGTGTATGAAAATGGTTTTAAACTTTCATGTACTGGATTATGAGTTGTTCTCATTTTCTGCACTCGATAATGTGACTATTATTAAAAACTATTTAAAATAGTATTATTAGTTCTTCCCGGTTGAACTGTATTGTTATTTACATACTGTGGAAGCTTCACATGTAAAAGTAGTATTTTGGTTAAATCCACCTTGTCAAGTCAATACAGGAATAAACAACAGCACCTGTTATGGTCAAGTTTATCAACAAAGGTGATATTTTTCATAGCAAAAGCCTCTAAGTTCAAAGATACATCCTAGGTAAGGTGCACTTTCATTTTGATGGTAGCTATGCACTACCAAAGAGTTCACAAAACATCAAAGTTCTTGATTGGTGTCCTTACAAAACTGATCCATCAAGGCATCTGTTGAATAGAAATCCAGCGAGATATCCTTCCCTTCCTCTTTCTTGTAGTAGTCTCATCCAGGAAATAGTAGATAGTAAAAACTTCCATGGCTTCTAATGTGTGGTGGTTGTTTATGGTCAATTCACCCATGGTATCTCAATCTCATACATGAGCATAGGCACTATTTTCAAGTCACTATTTATGAATGCCAGAAACTACCATGGGTGTATTCTTCCCTCCTCATCCGCAAGGGGCAAAAGAAGTGGTATGGACTTTGAAGTAGTAAGGTATTACTTTCTGTCCTGTAAATTCTAGTTACAGCAGGCATACAGTAGTATACTGGGGGTGTATCCCACAGCCTCCCTGGCTGGAATATTTTAAAACACACACAGCATTTACAAATATTCAAAGAAAGTCAGCTTACATTCAGTTTGCAAATATTCTACAGAAAATAGTGCAACAAAATATTTACTTAAAAACAATATGCAAACTCATTCGATGAAGATATTTCAGTATATGAATAATTCATTAATAACTGATTATTGCTCATATTCATAAAGTTAACAACATAAATTATGTAATTACGCTTTTCTTATATTCAATAAGACAACTGAGTTGCAAACAGTATTCCCATCTCCCCAGAATAGAATTGTAAGGGAAAACTTCCAAAAATATTCTTGGGGAAAAGAAAGAAACTTGTCAGTTCAGCCTACTCAAACTAGTCTCCTTACCTTGACCAGTTCCTCAGTTGCTCATCAATTTCGTCGATCTGCCTCTCAGCTGTGGCCACTTCTTGATCATCAGCAATTATCTGGGCAGACACTGTAGTCTCCTCTTTCATTGCTTTCTGAAATTTCTCCCATTCCTCTTCTATGGGATCTTTATACTCTACATTGCGAGCCTATTGACAGAAAGAAAAAATATATACAATAGGAAAATGCATTTTACCAGAGTGTGAGAAACTTTATCTAGAAGAAGAAAGTAATAAGGAACGGCTGATGTATAAAATGTATTATTGCCCCATACTGACACACGCAGGAAAGACCTGGACATTGACCAAAAGACAGGAGAATAAAATACATGTCAGTGAAGCATGATACGAAAGATAAGAAAGCACAGAGTAAGAAATTAGGATGTAAAGAAGGAAATTATAGTAGAAAAGCTTTTAGACAAAATGGAAATAAACTGAGATGCTTTGGACATGTTAAGAGGATGGGAGGAGAAAGATACCAAAGCGGATGATAGAGGCTAAGACTGATTGAAAGAAAACAAGAAGTATACCCAGACTACAGTGGCTGGAATCAATAAAGATGATGATGATGATGATGATGCTTGTTGTTTTAAGGGGCCTAACATCAAAGGTCATCGGCCCCTAATGAAACGAGATGGACGACATGATCTATGATAGTTAAAATTTTAAAATGTATCCACTGACTAGAGTTAAAAAATGGTGGTGAAAAAAATGAGTATGAGATTAAAACAATCAGTAGATCTAAGTCGCAATACCTTATTTTCTAATAAAATAAAAGAAAATACAGGCAAAAAAAAAGGAATAAGGCATTGCCTGGTAGTACAGATATATATACATAATGTTAGACGTAAAAATAATACATTAAAATACGCAACACAAACTAAAATGAAGTCAATGGGATAAAAGCGCAATTGACACAAATACACTAGGACAACATTACACACGATAAAACAGACCACGATCCCCCATAAAGTGGGTGACGAGGTCTGCTGACTGCTCGTCATCTCACAAGATAAGGGAGATTGTACTCGGAAGGTTAAGACTACGGCGCAGATCGACCAGGTCCATACACTCCATAAGGATGTGTACCATGGTAAGATGATCGCCGCAAGTACACACTGGAGGGGGTTCTCCTTTCAATAGATGGGAGTGAGTCAGGATACCGTGGCCGATCCGAAGACGACATAATACCACTGCTTCCCTCCGCGAAGCCCAAAGGGAAGTCCTCCATACCTTTGTTGTTCCTTTTATCGCTCTCAGCTTATTTGGAAGTGGAATAGCTTGCCACTCCATCTCCCAATGGGACATAACCAGATGTCTCAGCTGAGTGCGAATATCACTTGCTGGAACCTTGAAAGGCAACGGGGGCAGTGTAACTGCCTCCTTGGCAGCCTGATCTGCTAATTCATTTCCCTCTACACCCATGTGGCTTGGGAGCCATATAAACATGATTTTGGTGCCGGCATCCGAACACCCGGCCAGCAGATCCTGGACGCGCTGCACCAGAGGGTGTCGAGGGAAACAAGTATCAATAGAATGTAGTGAGCTCAAGGAGTCAGTACACAGAAGAAAGTGTCGGCGCTCATCGGACAGTGCGTACTGCAGAGCTTCACAGATAGCATAGAGCTATGCTGTATACACACTACAGGTTTCCGGGAGAGCAAAAAGAAACCTATCAGTGTCGACAACGAATGCACAGCCCACCTTCATTTCTGTCCTTGAACCATCTGTGCAGACGATGACTGAACCTGGATATTGGCCAACATTGGACAGGAAGAGCCTCCGATAAATCGAAGGGTCCGTGTTTTCCTTTGGGCCAGTGTGCAGATCCAGGATTATTTCGGGCCGCCATACTATCCACGGAGGTACCCCACTTGGTTGTCTGACAAGGCAAGGAACCAAAGGTACGTGAAACAATCTGTAATTGCTATCCAAGCATATTCCAACCAGCCGCGTTGCTCGAGGACAAGAAGCGTACAGCAAATGGTTGCCATTGTTGAACACGCAAGGATAGCTTGGATGAAGTGGCATCTGTCGCAAATTTGCAGCGTACGAAAGTAGGAGCTGCTGGCGCCTCAGGTGTAAAGACGGCACACCAGACTCAGCGAGCAGGCTGGCAATGGGGCTTGTACGAAAAGCTCCCATCACCAACCTAACCCCACTGTGGTGGATGCTGTTCAGCTTCGCAAGAACGCTTGATCTTGCTGAGCCATATGCTGCACTGCCGTATCCTAGCCAGGATAAAATATGTGCCCTATAGAATTGTAGGAGCACCGTATGGTAAGCACCCTAATTAGTGCTGCTAAGAAACTTCATGATATTCAGCTTCTTAGTGCATTGCACTTTCAACTGCCGCACGTGTGGCTCCCACGATAATTTGCTATCAAAAAGGAGCCCAAGAAATCGGTAAGTGTCAACAACTGGAAGAGCGACATTTCCTAAATAAAGCTCAGGTTTTGGATGAAGAGTATGAAGCCGACAAAAGTGGACAACAAAGGACTTTGCGGTGGAAAACCAAAAGCCATGTTCTAAGGCCCACTGTTCCACTCTCCTAATAGCTTGCTGTAATTGTCACTCTGCGACTGCCATATTACGCGAGCTATAGTGCAGAGCAAAATCGTCCACATATAGCGACGGTATTACTGCTGAACCAGCAGCAGCAACAATACCGTTTATGGCAATCGCAAACAGAGTGACACTAAGAATCGATCCCTGTGGAACTCCATTTTCTTGAACATGTATTGTGAATATGTCCTCCCTACTCGGACACGGAGCAGACGGAGGGACAAAAATTTGCAATAAAGACCGGCAAGTTACCTCAGAATCTCCATTGATGCAGGACTGAAAGGTTACCATATCGCCATGTAGTGTTGTATGCCTTCTCTAAGTCAAAGAAAACAGCTACCAAATGCTGTATGCGGAGAAACGCATCCTGGATAGAGCTCTCCAGGCATACCAAGTGGTCAGTGGTAGATCGAGCGACTCGAAAACCATACTGGTACTCGGACAAAAGTCCTTGTTTCTCCAGACACCACACAAGTCGGCGATTTACCATCCTCTCAAATAGCTTACACAGGCAGTTTGTAAGACAAATCGGTCTGTAACTTCCTGCATACTTAGGATCTTTGTCAGGCTTGAGGACAGGAATGACTATGCCCTCTCGCCACTGAGACGAAAAATCACCCTCTATCCAGATTCGGTTGAACACACGAAGGAGATATAGAAGACTGTCCTCACTAAGTTGTGTCAACATCTGGTTATGGATGTTGTCTGGTCCAGGAGATGTGTCCTTGCAAAGCGCTAAGGCACTGAGGAGTTCCCACTCTGTAAAGGGCACGTTACAGTCCTCTGAAGCTTGAGTGGCAAAACTGAGGTGATGACGTTCTGTCTCCCGCTTCAGAGCGAGGAAATCACAATGGTAATTCCCGGAGCCAGACACATCCGCAAAATGGCTAGCTAGATGGTTAGCAATCGAGTGGTTCAGTGACAATATTGCCTGCAATGGAAATTCCTGGTACAGAAGATGATCCTTGGATACCCGAAATACGTTAAAGTTTAATCCACACGTGAGATGATGGAGTTTGTGACGCCATATCTCTGCCACGAAGCTTTCTTAGTTTGGCGAATAAGAACTCGCGCCTTAGCGCGGAGTTGTTTAAATGTTACCAAGCTGGCCTCAGTAGGCTCCCAATGGTAACGTTTATGAGCTTGTCGGCATTCTTTGATAGCTGCTGCTATTTCTTCATTCCACCAAGGAACGAGTTTTCAACGAGGAGTCCTGGAGAAAGACGGAATGGACTCCTCAGCAGCAGCAAGAATAATTTGGGTGATGTAAGTTATTTCCTCGCCGACGGTCCGCCGGATATCGTCGTTAAAGACAGCTAGTGATGTGTACTTTGGCCAATCAGCATGTTTAAGAATCCATTGAGGGGGAGCCTCGACGGATTTTTGTTTCAACAAAGTAAGGATGATGGCAAAATAGTCACTGTCACAGAGATCATCATGTGTATTCCACTGAAACAGCGGAACCAACATTCGGCTGCATAGACTTACGTCTATGCGAGAATATGTGCCGTAACATACACTAAAGTGAGTTGGTTCCCCTGTGTTCAAAATACATAAATCCAGGTCTGTTACTAATCTTTCCAGCTCTCGTCCCCAGGGGCAAGGCGTCTCAGAGCCCCATATGGGGTAACGGGCGTTAAAATCACCCAACAAGAGGGAGTTTGAAGCTGACCCATAAGATCAGTGACATCATTTATGTTAAAAAGCTGGCCTGGTGGAAAATAAACGTTACACACTGTTGCTATGACAGGCAGAGGTACCCGCACCGCAATTGCTTCCAGTGGGGTCCTTAGAGGAACCCCTTCGCTATAAGTATCAGAATGGACAAAAATACTCACGCCACCAGACGCCCGGTGGGCATAATAATGTTCTGTCGAGTATAGTCTGAAATTTCTCAAGACCGTATGATGACCTGATCTGAAGTTTGTCTCCTGAATACAGACTATACTTGCTGTGTACTCACTAATGAGCTGATGTAACTCAGCAAGATGCCTGTCATAACCGTTATAATTCCACTGTAAGAGTGCCATAGTGTGGACTATGAAAGGAGTGTTAGGTTATGAGTGACAAGATGCTCGTGAGCCCAAACACTATCAACATCTACATCCGTAGATGTAGATTAGGGTGTCACTTAAAAGGGCAAACAAATTTATTTTTTTCATTTATTGAAACGCATACCCCGTTATTGTGTTTATTACTCTATTAGTTACCCAAGTACAGAATTTCAACTTCCTACATTAATTTTAACCCGTGCCGACGGGGCCTAAAAATTTTAGAAAATAGCTGCTAAAAGGGTCTCTTAAATGTAGTTGTAGATGGTCACTCAAAACAATTATTTTAGAGAAATATGAAACCATGAAAGTCTGTCATTAGTTTAACATCTCTTTCAGCTGTGTCATTAACTGCTTTTAAGGCAGAAATATTCTTTCTAGCTTCCACAAATGCCACGTTGTCTTTCCATGAAGATACAATTTCTTGAAGGAAACCAGTCAAGTTTCAGTCGTGAAAATAAATCTTTACTCTTGACAGAAACAAAATCACTCAAAGATTTCCCTGAAACAAGATAAAAAATACTTGTAGTGCCTATAAAGAAAACAAATAAGTTCTAAATTAAATACCAGATTAAACACTACTAGTCTACTACATACCATATAGAGAGCCAGACATCTCTTCTTTCGATGGAACATATCTCTTTCCGGAATCACCAAAGCTTTCTTTTTGTAATTTTCTACAATGTTTCCTTTCTTCTGCTCATCAACTTCATTATCAAAAATTGAAAGGATGGCTATTTCCTCTGACATGTACCACAAGTGTTGACTGAACTTGTGTGAAGACGCATTGGAAATCAATTCGTCAACTTTCTCGTAATCTTTTAAGGTCTTTAAAAAACAAAACTCTTGATTCGGCACTTTTATCGCCAAACTATATCCAAGCCAAGGCTTCATGTAAACTGCCACATTGAATAAACAAACATCTTGTAAAGCTTGTTTGTCCTTAGCGATCATTTTAAACAGGAACTTCAATAAACACATTTTTAAGGAGTAAATAGTTCTTGCCATCCATCGTGCTTGATGCATTGCACCAGGTCAGATTTTTATTTTATTTTTAATGTCTCCACACAGAAAAACAATAGCGAGCTCAATGAGCTCGCGATAATCATCTCGTACAGCCGATTTTGCCAGCTCAATGTAAAAAAATGTCACCAATTCAATAATATTTGCCTCACAGAGATGTTGTTGGACAAATCAGTACACGGTTCGATGGCACTAGGATTAATATTCTTCCAGTTGTCTCTAAACTTTTTGAACAGCAGAATATCAGGACTGCTAGTGATTTGTTGGATCTTTGATTCAAACACACTTTTGAGCACCAGTTCTTAAATATGATGGCGGCAAGGAAAGAGTAACAACTCTCTTTCTAGTTTTTGCTCTAAAAGCACACAAGCTCCGTTGAAGCGTCCTGTATTAGATGCTGTTGTATCACAGCACATTATTTGTACCTTATCATCCAGGTTCCAGTCATGAAGGGCATTTGACACTGCTTTCGCTTGCTCTTTACCGGAAGAGTTGTCTAACCTCGGCACAGTAAGAAGTTGTTCTTCCTCGTCATATGAAATAATAATTAGTAGGCGTTCTTCTTTAGAACTTCTTACGTCCAGAGCAGGTAACAATTTTCCATCCCAATGAACAGTAACTACTTCGGGCACGTTATTCTGAAAATTGGATTTAATGGATCTCGCTCTATCTTTTCTCATTTGTGTTCGAATACGTTGAATAGAAGATTTGTTGATCAGGTAATTGTCAGAACTAAGAACAAGTGCTTCTACTACAGACTGAATTATATAAACAGAATCTCTGATGCTTAGTTGACATCTGTCTAAAGTTGCAACTAATTTAGATGTGATAAAAACTTTTCCTCCTCTTCTTGACGTCGTAGCTAAAGAACTTACAGATTGAGATGTGAATGGCAGAGATTCTTCCAGGCTTTCTTCAGAGCTTGTGGATTGTTCTTCTACGTCTTCATGTGTATCAAAAGTTGCAGTTTCCAATGCGCTCGCGGAAGGCATTTGCTTTAGTCTCTTTTTATCTTCTGCGAGTTTTCTCAGCCTGGCCCTTTCTTCAATATCAGCCACCTTTTTGTCAACACCAGATTTTTATTCTTTCAAGAGCATCAGCATGTGCGATATTAAATAAACTATCTAATTCAAGTTGAAAGTTCTCTTCGCGGCGCCTATGTAAATCCGGAATCTTCTTGCTATTGTTTTGCAGTTCTCGCCAGACCTGATAAAGATCTACTAACTTCTTAACACAATTAGGCACAGCTCTGGTAGGTATTCTAGCCTTTTCCCAGAATATATTGCTCTCCCAAATGACAAGATTTGTGCTTTCACTAACAGTCAACTTAACCTCACATATATTGAAAAATAGAACTGCGAGAACTTGACGATCAGATGGTAATTTTGCGCCTGTTATTTGGCGATTTACTTCACCAACCAAGAAAATGCTTTTTTAATTGCTCCTTAGTTCCACTGACATCTTCGAAATATAAAACAATCCGTGCTAGCTACCCGATACGCAAAAACTAAGTGGCAATAACAATGAGAGCGCGCCACTCTTGTGACGCAACTTGTATGGACATGTTTGCGCGCGAGTCGGCACGGGTTGCACTGTTCCAAATAAGGAAAAAAATTGTTTTCGGGTGTTTTAGGCCCAAATGAATAAAACAATAACCTATGCGTTGCAAAATTAAAACTTTGAAAAATAAAGGACACCCTAATGTAGATGACAGCGCGACGTCCATCCCGTCATCAACAGACGGTGGGGATGACGCCCAGAACTTCAACGTTTTTTGGGGGGCAGGAAGTTCCCCTACGAGGGGAGCATGCAGGTTTTTGGGCAGGAGTACCTGCTGGCGCAGACTCATACCCACCAGATGGAGGGCATGATTGCTCCTTCACAGGGGAAGTGCGAGAGCGCCCAGGAAGGGCATTCTTCTTTGCCGCCTTCTTATCTAGTTTAGACGGGCTGGGAGTTGGTTTCCCAGCCCTGGTCGACGATGCCGCCTCCGCCGGCTCGGGCACGGCTTTCGCCAACCTCTTCGAGGGGGAGATTTAGCTTTCCCCCCCTTGCTGTGCCGGCTTGGAACTGCCAGCCGGCACAGACTTCTGTTTGGTTGAAGGTGGGGTGGTTCCCCCCTTCTAGCTTTTACTCTTTGCGACGTTGCTCTGAGGAGCAACAGTCACCTTGGGCGCAGCGATCGTTACGGGTAACGATGTCGTGAAGGACGAACCTGGGAGACTCTGAGCTATCATGCTATAGTCGAGTGTACGGGCAGGTGTATTCGTGGAATTAAACTTACGGCGCCCTTCCTGGTAGGAAAGACCATCCAGGGTCTTGATCTCCTGGATCTTCTTCTCACTCAGGTACGTTGGATAGTTCTGATCCCGAGGAGAATGAAAACCAGAGCAGTTAGTGCACTTGTATGGAGTTGTGCACTTCTCCGCACCATGAGCTACTCGTCCACATGTACCACATACAGACGGATTCGAACGAGATACCATATGTCCGAATCGCTGGCATTGATAGCATCGCATAGGAGGCGGGATGTACGGCCTCACATCGCAACAGTAAGTTGTTACCTTGACTTTCTCTGGTAACACTGACAAATTGAAAGAGACAACGAAGGCACCAGTGGCAACGTCTTCACCGCTGACCTTGCGCATAATGCGCCGGACGTGTATCACGCCACGGTTCTTCATGTCGTCCATCAACTCGTCGTCAGTGTTCGAAATAAGGTCGCGGTGAAAGATGACTCCGCGAACCAGATTCATGGACTTGTGCTCCTCCACTTTGACGGGTATTTCGCCAAAGTGATCGCACTTAAGCAACTGATCGGCTTGCAGTGCAGTGCGAGTCTTCAAAAGTAAACTACCGTTGCACATTTTCTAAAGATCCTCAAGTTCGCCGTAGACGCCTTCAATGTGTCTACCAAAAAGGATCGATTTCACCAGCTTAAAATTATGCCCATCGGTTCTGGTAGCAACCAGAAACCTAGGGAAGCTGGATTCCATTCCTTCACACTGCGCATGAACCTCTCTGGGAAGCAAAAGACTTTGTGGGGGACCACCTTGGGATGGGCGATTTCGTTTCAAAGCCATGCCCGAAACCATCCTCCCCGAATGCCACCACTCCGATCAGGGGTCTCTGTAGCCGAACCAAGCTGCCAAGGCAATACCCACCTGGTCATAGCAGGTAATGCCCGGGGTCCAATGTTGGACTATGCCTAATACGGGATGACTGAGGCAATGAGCACTAGGACTCCCTTCCTCCAGTCACTCACAATAGCATGTATCCCATAGCATATACAGAGCACTAAATATAGAGAAAAAATAAAAAAATAATTAATAATAATAAGTCCTTCTGGCATTCGGCTGTGCGGGGACCTGTGTTGTCAGGCGGATACTACTGCCCGGGTACATGACGCTCCCACCCGCAAGATTCCTGGATGGTCAATTGTGGGCTTTTGGGCGTAACCGCACATGTAAGAGGCCCATCTCCGAGCAGCACGCACATCAAAAATTTGCACTGGTCTACAAGTACCCTCAAAACACAATTAAAAAAAATAAAGAGGGGGACCATGGCCACATGACCCTTTTAGTCACCTTCTACGACAGGCAGGGATTACCTGTGAATGTATTCAACCCCTCCCATCCACAGGACGTCCAACACATTGTACCAAACCGCAATCCATGCCTGCGCCAAGGTCACCCCTTTTGTTGCCTCTTACGACAGGCAGGGGATACCGCGGGTGTATTCTACATGTGTGTCCCCCACCCACAGGGGGTGAATCAATCAAGAAAAGCACAATAAAAAAGAAGATTGATTGGAACACAGTAGAGGAGCAAAAATGGTGGTTGGATAGAGGAAGATGGAAATGGGAGTATGCCATTAACATACGGCCAGGCAGGGAAAATTGATGATGATGATGATGATGATGATGATGAGACAGTGTAACGTAAATGCTCTGAGATCTTTCATTAGATACAAGAAAATTCTTCAAAATTAAAAATAAAATATAAATAAAATATAAATAAAAATTTAAAAAATTATCCTGAACCTTGAGCATAGAAAACAAATAATCAACTGCGCTACTCAATTGGCCTACTCAGGCAGGATAGTCTTTTTAATATTTTGCAGTATAAAAGAAATTGTCAGATAAAGGCAACAATGTTTCCTTTTAATATGCCAGGCCACTGGTGGTGGTTTTTTTTTTTTTTTTGCTTCATGTCGCACCGACACAGATAGGTCTTATGGTGACGATGGGACAGGAAAGGGCTAGGACTGGGAAGGAAGCAGCTGCGGCCTTAATTAAGGTACAGCCCCAGCATTTGCTTGGTGTGAAAATGGGAAACCACAAAAAACCATCTTCAAGGCTGCTGACAGTGGAGTTCAAACCCACTATCTCCCGGATGCAAGCTCACATCTGCGTGCCCTTAACCGCACGGCCAACTCGTCCGGTAGACATAGCAGAGCTGGGACTGATGTGGACTGCACCCATCTAGATGAAGATGTTTGTCCTTGTCTCTTCCTTCTCTTACTCTTTATTCCCCACAATGACTTACTTGTCTTTGCATTTATTCCAATGTGTGTATAAAAAAAACCCTGGCACATACAGAGCATTATGGCTCTTGGTCTGCCCAGCCAGACGGACTGCGGATATTCGAGTGCCACGAGGGCAGAAGGACAACATTCTCCGACGTACTGCTTGGCTACCACTACCGGTTCCACTGCCTCTTGTATCAGACAAGTCCACAATTGGTCTCGGGAGGTTGAGTGAACCCTGTTTCAGTCCTTGGTCCAGAATCATATGACCTTATTAATTCCTTCCCATTACTTATGTCAAGGTTCAATAAAACAGCAAGTTATAACAATTTAGTTTTAAGTCAAAGTTCTTTTCCTGAGTACCTCAAAGAACAAAAATTTTGCATCAAAACCAAAAACTGTACTGAAGTCTTACCTTGGCATCTAGCATTGGATCGTCAAAAAAACCCTCAGGCAGAACTTCATCCACATTTTGTGGCTTAAGTGACTTTATATCAGTGGTTGGGGGTGTTTTCTCTGCTATACTTTCTTCTTCCTCTTCCGACTCTCCCCCTGAATCATCATTTTCAGCGGCTAATTTCTGAAGAGCATTTACATCAGAAGCAGTTACTGGCCCATTACTATTTAATGATATGCTATCTGATGAGTCAAAAAAGTCTGAAGGTACTTTTGATGGAGGAGCATTCTTTAAAATACCTATAACATATAAGATCAAAACTGGTATCACAATTTTGTAACAAAATATCTCAAGAATAAATTTTATGTACAAATGCAAAGATAAAAATTCCATAAACTGAAGAAGTAAGTCATGCAATGTTCACAAAGGAAAACACAAAAGAATGAATCTAATAGTAATCTTAATATATCCATCTTACCAGTACAATATCCACTTCTCCTTCTCTAAACTTAAGAGCTAAAAATAGTAGGGCATGTGGAATACAAAAGAAGGGAAAACACACACTAATTTAGTGTGAAATGTGTAAAAGAAAATATCACTAGTAGCTGCAGTTGCAATCCATGCTTACAGATTTCTTAAAGAGACAGTCACATCCCTGTGCTTTGAATTTTTGGAAAATCAGTAGGTTTCATGGGTTATGACTAGGAGGTGATGATTTTTAGCAGGTTGATATGTATGCTTAGCTTGTAATTTAGCATTTTATGTTTTGAAGAAACTGATAAATAGGTAATATCTGATGATAATATTAATGTGAAATTAAATTGCAATTTTCACACAGCTAATAGTAAAACAAAAATGCATAAAATATTATAAAATAGTACCTTTTCTTTAACACCTTCACTCCCATAGAGGAGCATGGTCGTTTAAGCACACCATCTTTTGTGATTCATAGCGGAATAAAGTCATTTAGCGCTCGTTCAGTGTAGCTCGCTCCGATATGCTTGTGTTTTCGGAGACCAGAAGAGTTTCACCTAGAAGTTTATTTATCTTCTGGTAGATGTCTCAAGTATCCTCTTTTTTCGACACTGTACAACCCTCCCTTTGTGTTCTTTTACCCATTGTTTACAAGCTAATTTTGATGCTTCTCAAACTGACTGAAATTGCAAGTAACATGGTTGTGTAGTAGACAAAGCTTCAAATGAATAAATTTTATAGTAATAAAAGTGATTCCGGTAGAAGAAATGTGTGATATTTTGCATAATAACGATAGGTGATGATCTGATAGCTTCAGATAGTGAAAGTGAAAGCAAGTGTGATTACATGCGCAATTTAAGCACTGAAAGGTTGAATAGTAATCTGGACAGGAACAAGAGCAGATTTCGAAGGAGACCGTAAAGTGGTGGTAGCCAAATTAAGAGTCAGTAAAATAACGAAGTTAATAGAAAAAAGGGAAAGAAAAATGAAGGGATGGAAGTTAAAAGAGAAAGAAATATGGAAAAAGTTTCAAGAGTATCTGAAGAAAGAAATTCCCAAAGATGACGTGAACAGTGTGGAAGAGGAATGGACATGTTTCAGAAATGGTTTTGTGAAGTGTGCAGTAAACACCTGTGGAAGACTATCAGGGAGGTGTTTACAGACTCAATTGTAATAATTGTAACGCATCTTATGTTGGTCAAACAGGTAGGAGCTTCCATACAACATATTTAGAACATGTTAACACCATGAAATATAACAAATTTTCGGCTACGAGACAGCACATGGGTGATACTAATCATAAGTTCACTAACATCAACCACGACATGAAAATTTTCAAAGTTATACAAAAAGGCCCCCTGCTCAATATTATGGAAAATTGTTTATCTATCTAGAACAGTTTTTCAATCCTAACTTCAATCTAGATGAAATTTCAGAGAAATCAAACATTTTATTTGACCTTTTAATTCCTATCTTTAGTATTGTTGAACTTACAAAATCTAACCCATCAAAAACGGTACTAATCAGCCAGTAAGAATACATGATTAAGTTAACAACCCAACAGTTTTCCAATTGTAATACCAGCCACAGAACATATCCAGAAGTAACATTGTACTGTAGATCCATTACAGCAGATATTTAACTTACCCTTAATTTTCTTAGGTGGACTTGGCACTTCATAGGAAGAAGGTCGCTTTAAACTTGATGGAAGAGGACCGGGAGCAACGGGCTTCTTGAATAGATTTTCACTTTCCTTTTTTCTTTTAATAAGTTGAATATTGTCTTTGTGCTGTTTGCTATTAATGTGAACAGCCCACACAGACTCATTACGAACCACATGATCACAAACAATACAAGTAAGCTGACCAGTTGGTGAGTATGTAAATCTGAGTTAAGGCAAAATAACTTACAGGAGAAACACTATAAAGATTTCCACATTGTTCATATAAGCTTACAAAATACAATTCTAATGTTTTATCGACGTACACTTTCCTCCTAAAACTTCACTACAGAATTTTATCATTCAAACAGATATAATATATATAATATACAATAAGCATAATATTGCATTTGTATCTTGTTTATTCAAGTAGTACTATCCCTACAATGACTTGAAAGAACACAAACCCCTGAAAAAGTATAGAAAATGAATTAATTTTAAACAGATTTAAAATTAAAATGTTTAATATTATCAAATCAAAATCAAAATCTCTTTATTTGCAAATGAGGTGTCTACTTCAGTGGCAAATGGTACACTAAAATACATTATTGTCAAGCACTAAATATTAAATTAATAAGAGAAGAAAATTTTCCCAAAATACAATATTATACAATTTCCGTTAACAATTTTTTCTATTAAACACACAGCTCATCCTTAATAAATTTATATTGTTTACAAAATTCTACTGATAATATCTCCTGTACTACTTACAAATATAGTCAACTGATATACAGTATGTGGAATTACTTCAAATGATACTATGCAACTGGTATAAGATTAAAATTTACATTGCATTTATTTATTTATTTACCCATTCTGGAACCTAAGTAGCATAATGACCTGCTGCATCTTAACCAGAGCCCCTTTTGTAACCACTTTTCAGAGTTCCTGAAGGGCCTTCACAGCTACCGTAGCGGTCCCAGGGCCCTCGAAGTCCCCACTGTACTTCACCCCTACAGGCAGTCCCCTACTTTGGCTGTCCAAACTCCTTAGACCAGGGGATGGAATTAATTTATTCACACACATTTTTTTATTTACAATAACCTGCACTGGTCGAATGCCCTCTAACACTTCATTTATTTTCTCTGTTGCTGTTTATTCTCTTCTTGAATATCTGTACAGATTTTGGAAAAGGATCAAACACTACCCCTGGTAAACTGTTCCACTCCTTCACAATGAATGAAAATTTACCCCAATCGCTTCTGCTAAAATTCCTTCTAATTTTATATTTGTGGTCAGTCCTGCCGATATAATTATTTTCCAACTGAAGCCTCTCACGCATATCTCCCCATGCTTCTTCTCCTGTATAGGCTCTATATAATCCTATAAGTCTAGTTTTCTCCCTTCTCTTACTTAAAGTTTCCCACCCAAATTCCTTTAACATTTCTGATCCACTACTCTTTCTCCTGAAATCCCCTGTTACAAATCTTGCTGCTTTCCTCTGCACACTATCTATTTCTTTTATTAGGTATTCTTGGTGAGGATCCCAAACACTGTTTGCATATTCCAATAATGGACGAACCATACTTAAGTAACTTTTCTCTTTTAATTCTTTGTTGCATCCTTTAAGTAGCCTCATTATGACATATAACGATCTGTATGCTTTCCCAACAATGTCATCCACATGACCCTTCCAGTGCAAATTACTTTCAAATCTCACACCTAAGTATTTGCACTTGCCATCTTTTGGGATAACTACCTCATCCAAAGTATATTCAAATTCAGTTTTAAAACTCCTGTTTGTAAATGTTGTAACAGTTGATTTGGCTCCATTAACCTTCATATTATTCTCTTCAACCCATTGCTGGATACTCTCAAGGTCCCTTCGTAATTCTGAACAATCCTCAATGTTATTTATTTCCCTATAAACAATTATGTCATCTGCATACAATCTGATTTTTAATGTTATATTATTCAATAAATAATTTACGTATATTAAGAAAAGTAACAGACCGATTATACTACCCTGTGCAATTCCCTTCCAAACTTTCTCTTCCTGTGATACATTATTTCCTACTTTGACTTTCTGAACTCTTGAATTTAGAAATGTTTTTATCCAACGTGTAACCCTTTTGCTAGTTGTTTTAAGTCGCACCGACACAGATAGGTCTTACGGTGACGATGGGACAGGAAAGGGCTAGGAGTGGGAAGGAAGCGGCCGTGGACTTAATTAAGGTACAGCCTTTGTGTGAAAATGGGAAACCACGGAAAACCATTTTTAGGGCTGCCGACAGTGGGGTTTGAACCTACTATCTCCCGAATACTGGATACTGGCCGCACTTAAGCGACTGCAGCTATCGAGCTCAGTGTGTAACCCTTACGTCCAATCCTATTCCCTCCAATTTCTTTAATAATATTCCATGTTCCACTCTATCCAAGGCTTTGGAAAGATCTATTGCTATGCAATCTAACTGGCCTCCTGAATTCAATTGATCTGGTATGTCCTGCTGAAATCCCACCAGTTGTGCCTCACAAGAAAATTTCTTTCTAAATCCATACTGGCTCCTTGTGAAGCAATTTTTATCATCACATATCCCTCTGATGTACTTTGATATTAAACTCTCCAGTATTTTACAAACTATACTGGTCAGGCTGATTGGTCTGTAATTCTCTGGTTTCCTTTTATCACCCTTTCCTTTATAAATTGGTATTATTATAGATTCCTTCCATTCCTTTGGTATTACACTATTATTTATGACATAGTCAAAGAGAAATTTTAAATAAGGCACTATATACCACCCCATCATCTTTAACACCTCCCCAGTAATCTGATCACTTCCTGCTGCTTTTCCTTGCTGAAGCAGTTGGATTTCTCTGAAAATATCTTCATTTGTGAATGAAAAGCTTCTTGTTTCCCTCTGTGTCTCTCCCTCACTATCTTCTGTTTCGGTTTCCAACTCCTGACAATCATCTACTGAATCTCTGAATTCCCTACTAAATAGGTTTGCTTTCTCAGTATCTGTTAAATAATGTTCACCCCCTTCTCCCACCTTTGTAGGAATTTGCATTCCTTTTCCTTTTTGATTCCTGATATATGAATACAGCTTTTTCCATTTCCCTTTGTGGTCATTACCCTCTTGAAGTATGCCATTCATATAATTCTCTTTTGCTTCCTTTTTCACTCTATTCAGTTCCCTCATTAGCTGTTTTCTAGTTTCTCTACTCTCCCTACCCTCTTTGATTTTCCTGTTTACTATTCTACATTTTCTTTTTAATTTTCTTATTTCCCTTGTATAATAAACAGGGTCTGAGGTCATTTTACCCTTCTTAACAGGTACAAATCTCTTCTCTCCTTCCCAAATGATTCCTTTAAATTTAGTCCAAAGTGTATCCACATTACTCCCTTCTCTTATCCAACAACTGAATTGTGATTTAAGGTAAGTCCCAAATTCAACAACTTTAGTTTTTCTGTACAATTTCTTGTCTTGTGTGACTCTCTTATTAAGCCTGTTTGGTACCAGTCCTACATCCATTATTACAGCCTTATGGTCACTTATTCCTTCAATGACCTCAGGTTTATCAACAATTTCCCATGGTTTATCCAAGAATACATCTAGTAAGTTACTGAGACGCGTTGGTTCTTGTACTACTTGTGTAAATCCTCCTTCCCAAATTAACTTATTTGCCAGTTTCTGTTCATGGGCTTCACTTGCAGCTCCATTCCATTCAACTTCAGGCAAGTTTAGATCTCCCCCCAATTATTACCATATCATTATTATTGTTTTTATGAGTATAATCTATTATTTTCTCAAATATTTCCATGTCTCTTTCCTCTCTTCAAGGCCTGTATGTTCCTATAATTCCCACCTCCTTCATATTATCACGAACTAATTTTATCCCTAATATTTCATCCATTTCATCGGTAAACCATTCATGTGAACAATAAGTTTCCTTCACCAGAATAAACACACCCCTCCCTTTTTATCTTCTCGGTCTCTAGACAGACTGTGTACCCTTCTGGAAATACTTCTCTATTACCCACCCCTTCTCTCAACCACGATTCCACTCCTATCACCACATCAGTCTCATAAGATTCCATCAATGTACCGAATTTTAATTGTTTATTTACTACACTCTGACAGTTTACCAAGAGCAATCTCAGACCCCCTTCCTCCCTAAAACTTGACTGTTGCAATTGGGTAACTTGAAATTCCTTACTTTCCTGAGTTTCATTTTCTAGTTGACTGAGCCAGCTTGAAGTACAGCTGGCTCTTTCTACTAGTTTTCCTGGTCAGTATTATAACTCAAGGGAGTTGCCTTTTTTACAGTACATATCTTAAGATTAATAAAATCTAGAACAATATTTGTTATCTTTTGTTTACCTGAATTGTTTAGATGAAGGCCATGCTTTGTGTAACAGTGTCTCTCGAAACTGCTGCTATCAATTACCTGTGTATTACGAAAATGTTTACAAATTTTAACCATATCTGTATTAACTTTGTCCACTTCATTGTTCACACATGAGTCTCTAATCAAATCATGCCTGTGGTAGTGATGGGCAGTCTGAGACAAGGTCTCGAGATTTCTCAGGATTTCTCGAGACTAGCGTAGGCACTATTTCTCGCGAGAAATTTTGAGAGATCTCGAGAGCGTTGTTCCCGCATTGTGCGGCGAGCAGCGTGTCGTAGGCCGACAGATAGTCGGAGCCGAATGTTGTTTGTGCCGAGTATGCGAATAGCCAACCACGGGCCTTCTCCATTTCGTAAATACGTGTCAACAAGCGACTAGGGCGTTCATTTCTACCGACGTCTATTTTGACGCAGTGTAACGTCATTATAAAGGACACGCATTTTGGCACTGTACTCACTGGTAGGTACATGAATGAGTGGTTTAAGTACAGAAACTGACGGCTACTGTAGGTACACGGACCTGGATATTCGAACTTGAGACGAGGCAAGATGCGCCTTGCTGCATATGTAACCACCATTACGCATGAGTGGAGTGTGTAATCTAAAATGCTTCAGTTTGCTCCAGTTCTTTCGATAGGTAGGTTTACATTGTTATCAGACCCCACATTCAATATCATATGACTACTGCTTGTGTTTACCGATATTTTGGTGACGAAGGAAATAATTCCTTACAATGTTATAGAGTGTTCGCATCATAATTGGGTACTTCGATATATGACGGTGCAATGTGAAATTGTGTCTAGTTGTACGCGACAACGTGAAGACGATGCACGAAACGTAACGTAAGTCGTGCATGTCGGTTATTTTGAAGAGATGTCACGTAGCACAGCCTGCTGTGTTGCTTGTTCAAAAGAAGTAAAATACGTCTGCAGAAATACTTCTGGGATGAAACAGCACTTACAAACGCATAATATCAATGAAGAGGAAATGAAATGGCGTATGGCTTTTAGTGCCGGGAGTGTCCAAGGACATGTTTAGGACGCCAGGTGCAGGTCTTTCGATTTGACCCCCTTAGGCGACCTGCGCGTCATGATGAGGATGAAATGATGATAAAGACGACACATACACCCAGTCCCCGTGTCAGACAAATTAACTAATGATGGTTAAAATTCCCGACCCTGCCGGGACCCCTGTGACCAAAGGCCAGCACGCTAACCTTTTAGCCATGGAGCCGGACAATGAAGAGGAATCGTCACACAACACCTCCGGCCCGGTCTGAATCACAAGAAGCTGCCCTGCCGACAACAATTGTGAGGCATCCAAATAGGTTTGCATCATAATAACAGTTATTAACAAATTATACGGGTTATTCAGCTAATAAGTCCACCTGAAATAACTCGTGAACAGTTTAAGATACAGTGGAACCTTAGATTGTGAGCATAATTCGTTCCGGCAACATGCTCGTAATCCAAATCGCTCGTATATAAAGCAAATTTTCCCATAAGAAACTATTGAAACTCGGATGATTCGTCCACAACACAAAAACATTTATTCGCATAACATTTCTAAAACAAAATATAACGTAAAACAATTAAACTGCACTTTACCTTGCAATAGAATTATTGTTGGTGTGAGGGAGACGAGAGATGACATGAGAAGAGTTACTGTGTAGCACGAATTTCACTAACGGAATCACTGCTATCGGTTGGCTCATTGGAAGTGTTTTCTTTTCGTACAACTTTAACGAGGAATCTGTCCAATGACTGTTGCTTTTGCCTCTTTTTGAGGATTTCACGAAAATGTGACATTGCATTGTCACTGAACAGATTCATCCACTGTAATCATCTCCTTCTTCCGACCAATTCCTTTTTAGCCTTCTTTTCATTCACAGGGCCCATCGTTGCAGAACAGTTATATCACAGATGGAAACAAAACATGTACACTCGTATGGTGTTGACTATGCGAGCGAGGCACGCCAACTGAAGTCCAGTGCGGGAAATGATTACACACACTTTCCCAGGAAAGAGAGTGGCAGTGGGAGGGGAAAACAAAGGCACAGGGGAGGTGGAAACGTACGTACACGTGACGCTCGTATTGCGAAACCTCACTCGCTTATCAAGTCACAATTTATTTAAAATATTTGCTCGTCTTGCAAAACACTCGTAGACCAAGTAACTTACAATCCGAGGTTCCACTGTACTGGCATTCTGTCTTCACTTACGTTAATGGTATTAGGAAGCTCATAGTTCAACATGCAGCGTTTATCCAGGCTTTTGACAAAATTTATCGTCACACACGTTTCCATATGAGAACTGCTGATGATAACTATCAAGCTTACACTTGTAGTTACTGGGACGTCGCACAGCTCGCAGCACACGAGAATCGGTCTCGAGAGCGTTGCCCATCACCCCAGCTGAACGAATTGGATCAAAGTCGGGTATTTTAGATTACACGTTCCACTCATGTGTAATAGGGGTTGCATATGTAGCAAAACACATCTTCCCCGTCTCAAGTTCGAATAATGCACGCCTCTAGTATCCAAGTACGTGTACATCCTATCTACAGTTATTCACAAATTATGCAGGGTTATTTAGCTAAGATGTCCACCCCAAATATGCCGTGAACAGTTTAAGATACTGACATTCTGCTTTCACTTTCGTTAATGGTATTAAGGGGTTCATAGTTAAACATGTAGTACTTTTCCAGGCTTTTGACAAAATGTATTGGCTCACACGTTTTCATATGAGAACGTTATTTCACGCAATGACTGCCAATGATATACTATCAAGTTTACAGTCGTAGTTACTGGTACGTCACACAGCTTGCTCTACAGGAAGATCTGCAACGTCAGTCTCGAGAGAGAGCGTTGCCCATCACTAGCCTGTGGGGCACGTTCACTACAAAGATGTTAGTGTGATTCAGCTTACCTAGTGTACATTTAAGTTTCAAAATGACATTCTTAGCGTCGTTGTGAGCTACGTCGTTCGTCCCGCCGATGATCACTACTGCATCACGACTTCCGAGATTTCTTGCTGCCTGTTCCGTGTTTTCCAATACCTTCTTTATTGGGGCCCCAGGATAGATGACGGCCGATGCTGCAATATCTTCATTGTTCATTTTCTTTGCAATTCCCCTCGCCTGGCTATCACCAAATATAAGGATGTTCGACACTTTCGCCGGTGCACTGTGTGAGATTTTAGGCCTAACGTTGCTGCTTCTCATAATGGATTTTGCGCTATACGTTTGACTGCTTCCCATACGGATAAGTCCTTGCATATTGCTTACTTCCCTCAGGGCTGAAAATCTATTTTTGGTGAAATTGTCAAGATAAGGATCCAGTATAGGCCCATGTTTGCCAGGAAAAATAATATTATTTCAAAAAGTTTTTATACCTCTTTTTTTACCTGCAGGACAGCAACGTGTTCATTATGAAGGCTAGGGACCTACCAACCCACCCCTAGAAATATTTTTATTTTTATAACCAAATATAAACTGAAGTATTCAAGCTCTTTAGGATTTTTCAATTGTGAAATTACCAGTGTTTCACCCCAGTGTGGCAGTGGTCTCATCAGCTGGATTGTTACACCTTTCCAAGACGCTGGCAGCTAGTGAACTACTGAGACACCACCACAAGCCACTTCTATAGGATAAAGCAGTGACAGAGCAGGTATGTATTACTCGTGCAACCTTTAGCGATACCTGGGCTCCCCAGTGCTAAATCGGTAGACCTCGGTTATCTTTGAGATTCGTAATGGCAACCTTTGAAACACAAACTATGAATCACTTATGCATACACTTTACGTACTAGTACTGTTGCTGTTTACACAGCAAAGCGAAACTATAAAATTCATGCTAGGAACAAGATTCACATCGAGAAATGTTATATAATGTGTGTGTGACACACTTGTTGGCTTAAGATAATAACATACATACATTATCATTATAGACTGTTAGGCCTTTCAGCATTCAGTCTGCAAGCCTCTGAGAATTTACTAAACGTTGCCAGAATCCTCGATTTCCAACTAGTGTTGTGGCCTCATTTAGTTCTATACCTCTTATCTTCGCCTGTTGCCATTTCTTGATGGATGCAGTATTTTTGTATCCGTCTCTTGGCACAGGCTAGAGCAAAGTGTAGCTTCCACCGAAGTCCTAGTCTCATCCATGGCTGTGACAATATGGAAGCTGCTGGGGTATGGGTGGTGCTGAGTAATGACATTTGGGGCACAACTAGTGCCCGCAGTGCCCGAGTGTTAGGAAAGGTGTTGCTCATAGGATCAGTCGTGCTGCAGTGGCACCTTCTGGTCCAGTGAGGAAAGCAATGGCAAACTACCTCACTCCTCATCTTGCCTAGTACGCCTCATTTGGGCCCTGCCATTGGTTTTTGCAGTTTCCCCATAGCTGCATAGCCTTTGGTGGTGCTATTTGAGGATCCAACCAGCCTCTGGGCTGATGACCTAACAGACCTCTTATCTTTAAATCGTTAAAAACCGAGTCTAACCATCGTCGTCTTGGTCTCCCTCTACTTCTCTTACCCTCCATAACAGAGTCCATTATTCTCCTAGGTAGCCTATCCTCCTCCATTCGCCTCACATGACCCCACCACCGAAGCCGGTTTATGCATACAGCTTCATCCATCGAGTTCATTCCTAAATTAGCCTTTATCTCCTCATTCCGAGTACCATCCTGCCATTGTTCCCACCTGTTTGTACCAGCAATCATTCTTGCTACTTTCATGTCTGTAACTTCTAACTTATGAATAAGATATCCTGAGTCCACCCAGCTTTTGCTCCCGTAAAGCAAAGTTGGTCTGAAAACAGACCGATGTAAAGATAGTTTTGTCTGGGAGCAGACTTCCTTCTTACAGAATACTGCTGATCGCAACTGCGAGCTCACTGCATTAGCTTTACGACACCTTGATTCAATCTCACTTACTATATTACCATCCTGGGAGAACACACAGCCTAAATACTTGAAATTATCGACCTGTTCTAGCTTTGTATCACCAATCTGACATTCAATTCTGTTGAATTTCTTACCTACTGACATCAATTTAGTCTTCGAGAGGATAATTTTCATACCATACTCATTGCACCTATTTTCAAGTTCCAAGATATTAGACTGCAGGCTTTCGGCACAGTCTACCATTAAGACTAAGTCGTCAGCATAAGCCAAACTGCTTACTACATTTCCACCTAACTGAATCGGTCCCTGCCATTTTATACCTTTCAGCAGATGATCCATGTAAACTACGAACAGCAAAGGTGAAAGATTACAGCCTTGTCTAACCCCTGTAAGTACCCTGAACCAAAAACTCATTCTACCATCAATTCTCACTGAAGCCCAATTGTCAACATAAATGCCTTTGATTGATTTTAATAATCTACCTTTAATTCCATAGTCCCCCAGTATGGCGAACATCTTTTCTCTTGGTACCCTGTCATATGCTTTCTCTAGATCTACGAAACATAAACACAACTGCCTATTCCTCTCGTAGCATTTTTCAATTACCTGGCGCATACTGAAAATCTGATCCTGACAGCCTCTCTGTGGTCTGAAACCACACTGGTTTTCATCCAACTTCCTCTCAACGACTGATCGCACCCTCCCTTCTAAAATGCCAGTGAATACTTTGCCTGGTATACTAATCAATGAGATACCTCGATAGTTGTTGCAATCCTTCCTGTTCCCTTGCTTGTAGATAGCTGCAATTACTGCTTTTGTCCAATCTGAAGATACCTTACCAACACTCCACGCTAATTTTACTACTCTATGAAGCCATTTCATCCCTGCCTTCCCACTATACTTCACCATTTCAGGTCTAATTTCATCTATTCCTACTGCCTTATGACAATGGCGTTTATTTACTATTCTTTCCACTTCCTCAAGCATAATTTCACCAACATCATTTTCCTCCTCCCCATGAGCTTGGCTGTTTGCAACACCACCAGGATGATTTCCTTTTACATTGAGAAGATGTTCAAAATATTCCCTCCACCTCTACAGTGATTCCCTGGGATCTATTATGAGTTCACCCGAATTACTCAAAACACTGTTCATTTCCTTTTTCCCTTCCTTCCTTTCTTTATTACTGTCCAGAAAGGTTTCCCTGCTGCTTGACCTAGCCTTTCCAGGTTATTACCAAAATCTTTCCATGACTTCTTTTTGGATGCAACAACTATTTGTTTCGCTCTGTTTCTTTCATCTACGTACCAATCCCTGTCTGCCTCGGCCCTTGTTTGGAGCCATTTCTGATAAGCCTTCTTTTTACGTTTACAAGCTGCTCTCACTTCATCATTCCACCAAGATGTTCGCCTTTTCCCATCTTTACACACAGTTGTTCCTAGGCATTCCCTTGCTGTTTCCACTACAGCATCCCTGTATGCCACCCATTCACTTTCTATATCCTGAACCTGCTTACTGTCTACTGTTCGAAACTTCTCACAAATCATATGCATGTACATCTGTCTAATTTCCTCATCCTGGAGATTTTCTACCCTTATTCATTTGCAGATAGACTTCACTTTCTCTACCCTAGGCCTAGAGATACCTAGTTCACTACAGATCAGATAGTGGTCTGTATCATCGAAAAATCTGCGAAAAACTCGTACATTCCTAACAGATTTCCTGAATTCAAAGTCTGTTAAGATATAGTCTATTATGGATCGGGTACCCCTAGCCTCCCATGTGTAGCGGTGAATAGCCTTATGCTTGAAGATAATAAACGTTTAGAAAATTCATGTCGATCGATCATATTATCGATTCAATTCACATTTCATTTCCATTCAGTTGGCAGTATTACTGGAACCGGGAGAGCTCCCTCCTTACTCCTCACCCCTGTAACACCTGGTATCACTAAAAGTTGCGCGAGTAATACCTCCACTTGTATAAATGCCTGTCTTTGGCTGTTATATCAAAACCACTGTATGAGGAAATGAGTATCCATAAATTCCATGGAGCTGAGACTCAGAACATAGGCCTACTGTTCTAAAGAGGGATGTTAAAAAAGTATCTGTTATCACTCAGGTTTCATGAAAGTGAATGGACCTGATGACCAATATTAATAATTGGTTAATATCTGTCTCTCGCAACTAAGCACATTACGCCAACCAACTGTGCTGGTGATCTGATCCTTCAATATTGAGCACAACGGTGAGCACTTAATCAACCACACAGCTAGCAGAACTGATGACTATAAATTCTCAAACACTTAATCTAATATAATTCAATAAAAGTCAATATGAGTTGAGTAGTTAATGGAGCACAAGGACAGCCACAACTTGGAATATGTTTGATTGCCTTATTCATGAAACTACAAACCAGAACACACACTGGGTAGTTAACCAGCCCCATGTATGGACTGTTGACCAATGTCATACCAGCCATAAATTCCAAAGGCAGTGGGTTCAAACTCTGGAGTAGACTTTTCAATTGAACTTCAGAACAAAGCTGGGCTGGTAGCTAAATCCAGACCAATACAAACTCCAAGGGATTAGAAATACACACCCCCAGACGTACAGCAGTAAGAACATCCAACTTACAAGTGTCAGTCCATAAGGCAAACCACAATATCTTATAGGTTAGCCGCTGACTAATTACGTTTTACGAACTAGAGTACGACCACAACCTCCAACGTGCACTGTAAGTTTTCTTCAGTTATCTGGAATGAAAACAATGCATGTCACTTTACAGCTCTCTTGCTCACTACCGAAACTGATATTCTCCATGCTTTGCCCCTCAACGTTTACAATCGATTTAACAAAACAAAAACATAACCTAAAAATATCAATATAAAAGGATATTTTGCTAGAGGCGATTCTATTTTCTTCACAGTTTGGGATAATATTCGCTTCTGTTCATTCATAATACGTCTCAAGTCATTTTGGGTAACCTTCTTCTTGCCTAAGTTCAAGGAAGTGGACATAATGAGCACAGTACTTCACCTACTTGCCCACAAAATTCGCAACGAGTCAAAACAACACGCAGATTCGCATCTGAGTTGTCACTTGTTAGCTGATTGAAAACAAAAACACAGACAAAATAAGGAAAACAGGAGAGAATCAAAAGCAGCTTTGCCAACGGAGATATTTTGGAGTATACGAGTTTTAAATGCCGTAAAATGAGAATGTTAACATGCAATGCACAACTTAATTTTGTATCAAGTAATATTATTTCCATTTTTATGTCATTTTTGAGAGTCTCACTTAGTTGTTTCCCCGAGGAAGTATAAAATAGCACCTTCTACTCCATCTGATTTGCAGGCTGGCACATTAAATAGTCAACTATACAGTTTTTTACTATAGCCTCTTGCTATTCCCTTCTGAGTTGTAAATCACTTTTGCGAGATGTAATGAATCAAGAAAACGTACCACATAAATTTCCTAACAGTGTTCATCGTTTTTTTACTCAATTTCTGAGGGGCCACTGCCTGTTTAATTTAACTTGATCTATGTCATATAATTTTTAGAGTTTGGATGCCTGACAGTTGCCATGGGAACCAGATTGGCGTCAATGTCAGTATTTCATTTTTTTAAATATATCTTTATTTTCTGCTTGGCGACCTTTGACACGTGATGACAAGGTGTGCAGTAAGAACGGCGGTGGCAGTAAGTTACATGGGTTTCACTTCAGATGAATCGCCATGAACAGCGTCGTATGCCTTCACTCCTATGGACACTGTGGAGAGGTTTGGAATTGAATCCAGGTTTTGGCACGCAATTTAGTGATTGTATATCACCACCTCTCCTAACCTTTTGACCAACATTCTGGTGGTGAAATTATTTTCGAACAGCGGGGTTCGAACCGACTAACCACAGTGTCAGACACAGACTTGCCAATTTCGATTATGCCACCAGGCAGGTTCTAAACTGGAATATTAGCACAAATTATAGCACACCACAGATACCTTGCAAACTGAGATTTTTGAGGCACTGGATGATTCGCAGCGTGAGATTCAAGTCAATAACAACTGCTTTGTAGATTTGGTCTATGAAGTACAAGCCTGATGACGCGATGTGGATAAGTGTTGCAAAATTTAAAACCATTGTTCACAGGGCTTTTTTTTTTTCTCCACAAACCTGGCAGAAAAAAAAAAATCGCACGTGTAGAAAAATGCTCAAGTTTTTGTATCGTTTTTTAATCGTTCAGGTTTTGAGGCTAATAAAGTAAGATATGGTATGAAAAAAATATTTTGCCCAGGTGATTTTTTTTTTTTTTTACATGTGGCTTTACATCGCACCGACACAGATAGGTCTTATGGCGATGATAGGATAGGAAAAGCCTAGGAGTGGGAAGGAAGCCGTAACCAAGCCACAGACCCAGCATTTTCCTGGTGTGAAAATGGGGAACCATGGAAAACCATCTTCAGAGCTGCCGACAGTGGGGCTCGAACTCACCATCTCCCAGATGCAAGCTCACAGCCGCCTGCCCCCAACCACATGGCCAACTAGCCCACTATATCTAAAACTGCCTAAGCGGAACAATACCTTTATCTAGGTGCATCAGTAAACTAAAAACTATCGGATCAAGTTCTTTTAATATATAACTGAATTGAATGTGCTCTTTTGGTTGCACTGCAAACTATTGCTTAATGTGCCTTAATATCGATTGCAGTGTGGCTTGGTTGTTGATGAGACATCTGATGTAGTTGAATGGCTCAAAGAAACTGGACTGTAATTTATAAGGGATGTGGGAAAATGTCCATCATGAACTTATTTCTCTTTCTTTGTTTATTCACTGATAAAAAGTAGAGAAAAACACTTCTAAAAAAGCCATTGTAATGTTAGGTCCATGACAAATTATGTCTATTGATGAGATGTTTTATTGTGTGTTATCTTCTTTTTTTCTTCGAGGAACAAATGAATGTTCTTGCTAACACTGCCTTGTAGAGTAGTAACATTTATGACAAATAAAAATTGAGAAGTAAAATTGGCAATGATGTCATAAGTTCTAATATGTGAATTATATAAATGGTAGGCCCTACACGGGAAAAAGTGGGAATGTCAATGTAAAACAAAAAATGAATTTACACTACCCATATATAATTTATGGTCAGGAGAATAGTTTAAGACAATGTCCAATTAAGTAAAGGGAACAGTCACTGAAATATAACAAGTTTCAGAATACATGTACAACTGATGAAAGGGGAATGTCACCACAGAACAAGAAACAAAAAGGGAATGTCAGCTTGGTATGTGTCAGCACTGTTTTACACGATGCCGAGTTGAGTTAGGGAGAAGAATCCCAATAGTCCTGTGTCATATGAAACCTACCAGAAAATATTCTGTAACAAATTTAATACAAGTTTTGGATATCCTTGCATGGATACGTGCAGTACATCTGACACTTATGCAGCTAAGGTTAAAATTAGAATGTCAAAAATAGAATCGCTTAACAATGATTGTGCAGAGCGTAAGGAAATTGAAGCTCAATTATATCACTCGGGCATTCAAAACAAATTGCATCTTAAAGAAGCTGAACAGTTTTATACATGCAAATGACTTTCAAAGCTCACTTCCAAGAAAGATTTTGATAGGGAAGCAATAGCGATGGATTTCCAAAAGAATTTATGCATACCTAATTTATCCATTAATAACGCATATTACCGTAGAGAGCTCTCACTATTCTCCTTCAATATACATGTTTTGTCTAGTGGACACTCTGTATTCTATACATACCCAGAGACATTTGCACATAAAGCATCAGATGAAGTGAACTTGGTGACGAGATAAAACACTTCATAATCTTCTGTGATTCTATATGTGGACAGAACATGAACTGGACTGTTTTCAGATTTCTCTACTTTGTAGTACATCATGCCAAACACCTCGATTCTGTGAAAATATTATTTCCAATTCGTGGGCACTTGTACTTAGAGTGCAATAGAAACATTAATAAAAAAATTTGCAACTGAAACGCCAGAAGACTGGGTGGATAATTTTGGGAGTGCCAGAAACAAGCCCTTTCCTTTCCATGTAATCAAAGTTAATCAACCAATGATTCATCAATGGACCACGTTTTTGACTCCCTTGTACAGAAAAGTTTGCCCTATAAAACTCGACCTATAAGGGAACTTGTCATCTCCATTGAGCAGCCATAATTCATGGAATACAGAGACTGTTACAATAGCCATTGGGAAAGACCTGTTGTAAATGCTCCAAGCCAACTCCACACTTCCCAGAAACACCAGTTAGTGAGTTCGTTCCTCTAGAGTCATCTTATGAATGTAAGTACAAGCGTTAGTGTACATGAAGTTGCTCTACATTCGTAAACATGCTGGGAATATTAGGATTTTAAATGTGTAATTTATTTCTATTTCAGGTTTACATCCCATCTCTGCAGCAACATTTTCTGAACTGCACATCCTTAGATCATTTTGTGGACCAGAAGGAAGATCCTTCTTTGATACACTTCCTCACTATTAATTGACAGGGTAATAATGTTTTATAGGTTTTGTTAAAAGTGACATTTCTCTTTATTTCTGTGATAATGTGTTCATAAGACTGACATTCCCCTTTATATTCATGACAAATATGTATTTACTTCACTTCCATTTTTTTTTCAATTCATCATCATCATCATCATCATCATCATTTCCCTTTATCCAGCTGAGCCGGGTAGGGGCAAATATGGTTCCTCTCCACTTTCTTCGGTCTTTCCACCACTCCTCCTCCAACACTGTGTCCCAGTCCAGGTTTC
Organism: Anabrus simplex; assembly: GCF_040414725.1. Classification (NCBI taxonomy): domain Eukaryota; kingdom Metazoa; phylum Arthropoda; class Insecta; order Orthoptera; family Tettigoniidae; genus Anabrus; species Anabrus simplex. Next base: position 60,429,059 of record NC_090265.1, on the reverse strand, counting down.
TTTCTATAATGCTGCGTTGGATGGTATCCTTCCAACTCAATCGTGGTCGTCCACGGCCTCTCCTTCCTTGGATTTGCATTTCCATCACCTTCTTTGGCATTTTTTCGTCGCTCATTCGCTTTATGTGCCCAAACCATCTTAGTCGGCTCTTCTCTATTCTATCATTCATTTTTTCCACTCCAATTTCTTCCCGGATTTTCTCATTCCTTATTTTGTCTCGTCTACTCTTCTGTATCATACTCCTCAAGAATTTCATTTCGGCTGCCTGTATTCGACTCTCATCCTTCTTTGTCATTGTCCAAGTTTCTGCTCCGTAAGTTGTTATGGGTACGTAATACATCTTGTACATAGTATCCTTTGCTTCCATTGGCACATCTTTGTCCCATAACATATTTCTTACACTATGATAGAAACAACTTCCAGCTTGAATCCTATTACTAATCTCAGCATCCAGTCGAGCATTCTCCATTAATTCACTCCCCAGGTATTTAAACGTTTCCACTACTTCCAGGGGCTTGTCTGCAAGTCTAATCTGACCTTTCCCTTCTTTCTCCCCTCTAGTCATAACAAGAGTTTCAATTATAAAACTTAATTCTATATTTTCATTATTTTACCTATGTACAATACCAATACATTAGGCTAACCTTACATAATATTATACTTTATGTACATGTATCATTGTATTAAAGGTTGAAACTTTCAAACTGAATTATCTCAGTTTGTAGAAAATATGACATTCCCCCTTTTTCCCGTGTACCCTTCATATATGGACCACGGGAACTCCTTGCAAACCTTTCTTGAAGTTATGCTTTGGCTGCAGTCTTATCAAGGATAGTAAAATTAGCTGGGAGTTTGAAAAGAAAAAAAGGAGAAAATCGGATGTTGAAATGTAGAAAACCTTTTAGTGGTGTTGGAAAGATTGAAAAAAACAATCAAATGGCTCACCTCCCCATTGGTCCTGTTGTGCTTGCTCTGTATATGCCATCTGAGTGTATGTGACAATCACCTGATCTGTAACAAGGACAAGAGGGAAAATGGAGGGGAAAGTATGGGTAGTGTTATTGGGAATGGAAATGCGGTTTCTTTTAAGTAACTTTTCTTCATAAATAAAAATTAAAAACCTTTTCTAAAAGTATGTTTACATTTTCATTTATGTTGAAGTTGGGGTTCTGTTTCTGATTTGTATTAATATAAATTAGTTTGAGTATTTTCATTAGTTTACCTTTATTTAAAGTGTTCCGGGGTTTCCGTGGAACGCAGAGGTGAAAGAAGGTGCCGGCGTGAATGGGTCTAACTACAATGTCAAGAATTGAATTAAAATTTTAACAAAGGTTATATTTTTTAATAAAAAACAAACTTAACAAATTTCCACAAAGGAAAAATAACAATCAGGTACAATGCCAAACTAGAAACCAGATTAGGAAAATCCAAGATTCAGAACCTTAACACTTCGGGGTTTAAGCCCCTAGTTTTACAATATTACAAATGGAAGAAGAATTATTTGGTTAAGAGCAGAAATCCCCAATTCATGGAGCACTTGATCACAAAATCTAATATCTAGCCTTCCAGAGGCACTCATTACAGTTACAAAACTTGGAAAAGAGCTAACAGGCGCTCAGTTTCTTACTGCCTACTTAAGGCAACATCAACTTACAAACACTGGCCTCTCAAGGCACAACCTGCGATATGAAAACTGATTTATACAGGGGTATTTAATACCCAACCTACGGGGGCCTTCATAGAAAAGGAACAGGTTAAATAACTGGCCCAAACAGAAAATGAATGGAGGCACACTGCGCTTCAGTATAATGAACTGGAAAAAAAACCTAAAGGGCCCTAGGCCGAAGAAAACAGGGGCTAATCCCAAGCTACTGAGGTGACTCATATAGAAATTACTTTAACACATTACAGAAGGAAAAACAGTTACGAAACGTAGTTACATCAAACCAAGATGAAGGTGAGCTTGAGAGGGTACATCACACTCTATCCCCGATTTACAGTTAAAGATTTTATGAAGTTTTTACATTAGCCGGCAGAAAGTTACATTTTTAGAAAAGTAGGTTACATAGTTAACGATTTGGACCTTTCCCTCGGGTTAAACTGCGGAGTTAGCAAGAAAGAAAGATGTTATGTGGCCATTACCTTGTAGATGTACTGCTGACCGATGAAAGAGGCCACCCGCCTCCTGCTTTGACACACACACTCAGCATGATGATGATCAATTGGCCAAGAAACGAGAAAAGCCGCAGTTTATAAACCCTCAGGGAAGGTTTGAGATCATTCAAGATTAAACTAGCCACACCCTCTCAATTTTATTGGATAAATTCAAAAGTTACACTTAGAACCGAATAAGAAGCCTGTGATAGGTTGAAAATTAAATACAGAAATTAGGGATTGGCTAGATTCAAAACTGGCAGAAAGAAACAGGAAATATTGCCAATCTAAAAATAAATGAACACCATTCAGTTACAAAAACCTAGAAATACAAAACTTCTTTAAATTATAACTTCTTACACCTCGCACGATCATAGTTTTTAGTAGTGTCATCTGTGGCAGACTGTCCAAACTTCTTGAGGTATGTCAAACAAAACAAGTAGAATTCACTCAGGTTAGGAAACTGCACAATAACAAAATTACTCAATATTTTAGTGGCGACATCTTCTGATTAAAGTTCCAAGTTGGTGTAGTTTCAGTTTCACTGTTTTACCAATAGAGGAGTTTGTTTAGGCGCTAGTTTTTAATGTGCAGCGTTGAGGTGTACCTGCCCGGTACATAAAGTATGAAGGATTGTTACGTTTTTCTCTGTAGTGGTAAATTTATGATTTAAATCTGCCATGTGTGACCGAATATCTGTTTTGTTTTATGACATTGGTGTGTTCCAGGTATCTCATTGAAAAGTATTTCCCAGTTTGTCCAATGTAAGAAGTTTCACAATCTCTACATTTAATCCTATATATTCCAGAATCTATATATTTTATTTTATGCTATAGTATGGCAATTATAAAGTAAACGTTGGTTGGTGTTGTGCGTTCAGAATGCTATTTTAAAATTAAGTCTCTTGAAGATGTTGGTAATTTGGTGTATGTTACTGTCGTTGTAAGTGAAGATGGGAATTTTCTTCTTGTTGCTCTGTTTTTTACTCTTTACTCAAAAAAAAGTGAGTGAGACTGAATCATGGTGCAAGTCATTGTCTCAGTACAGGCCATGAAGGGTCTTGAACGGGTGGAAGGTAAAGGCATCCACTATCCGTAACCTCAGCACTTGATGGGGTAGAGTGGTTAGCTCTATGTCCAACCGTCTTTGCCCCCAGGAATTAACCTGGTACTCATTTTTGGTGTAGACTGAGTGAACCTCAGAACCATATGCACATCCGGAAGTGGAAATCTCGCTTATTAAGTTTTTCGACTCCTGATGGGGAATGAAACCCATGCCCTTCTGGCTGAACCGAGCATGCCTTTACTGCCTCGGCCAGACAGCCCCTGAATCATGGTGCAATAAAGCTAATACAGTGAGCTCGCATTTGCAAACAACAATATTCTGTAAGAAAGACGCCAGTTACTCGACGAAACAATCTTTACCCCTGTCTGTATTCAGACTGATTTTGCAGTACGGGAGTGAAAGCTGGGTGGATTCAGGATATCTTATTCATAAGTAGAAGTAACAGACATGTAAGTAGCGAGAATGACTGTTGGTATAATCAGGTGGGAACAATGGCAGGAGGGGGTACTTGGAATGAGATAATGCTAAATCAGTACACACAAACTGACCTCAGTAGTGCATTCATATCGTGTGAATAGAGGAGAATATGTTACCATGTTTCATACTCGTGATGGGCAATGTTCTCGAGACAGATTCTCCTGTGCTGCGAACTGTGCCACGTCCTAGTAACTATGAGCGTAATCTTGATAGTATTATATATTATCACCAGTTATTGTGTGAAATAACGTTCTTATGTGGAAAAGTTTGTGCCAATAAATTTTGTCAAAAGCCTGGAAAAGTATTGCATGTTCAGCTATGAGCCTCTTAATACCATTAACGAAAGCGAAAACAGAATGTCAGTAGTATCTTATACCGTTCACAAATTATTTGAGATGGATGTCTTAGTTGAATAACCCTGTATAATGTGTTAATAACTGTGGATAGGATGTACACCTACCTGGATACCTCACAATCGTTGTCAACAGGGTAGCTTCTAGTGATGCAGACTGGGCAGGAGGTCTTTTCTGTGATGATTCCCCTTCAGTAATATTATGTGTTGTTTAGTGCCGGATCATCCCAGAAGTAGCCTATTTCTGCTAACACATTTTACTTCTTTTGAACAAATAACACAGCGGAGTGTGTTATGTGGCATCTTTTCAAAATAATCCCATGTTCATGACTTACGTTGCATTGCGGACATCGTCTTAAAGTTGTCCTGTACAATTAGATACACTTTTGAGTACCTAATTATGACACAAACACTCTATAACAGGGCCTCTTAGAGCACATGCACCCATGCACTGCACGGCGCAAGGTGCAGGAGACGACTTCACTAGGTTGACCAGAGTGCAAACCCCCACTCCTCTTTCCCTACATCTGTCTTACCCGTTTGAGCTGTCTCCGCTTTCCCCACCTTCCCCGCTGTTTCTCCCCTCACTGCGAAATGTTTACGTGTGGTGAGCGGAGACACTCAGTTGTATGGAACAGGTTACTGGTGTTATAAAAAAACTCTTCTTTCAATTTCGTTTGAGGGTCCCATTCTTGATTTACGAGTTTCAATATAACAGAAGAGTTTTATATATCTTTAGATCAGTACGCCAATCCCAATTGCAATATAAATGAAATCACAGAAAAAACTAATATTTTCAATAAAGCCATCCCCGCCCTAAAAAAATGACTACCTCAACATAATCAATCAGCAGAACATAGCACATGCCATAGAACCGAACGACATGCCCAGCTCCCTACTCCCACAACAGCAACTCTCCCTACCCCTCTGTTCACTCCCCTCACAGCAGCGGACACAAGCCCAGAGCGTATGCGAAGCAGTACACGACAAGCCCTCAGATTGAACGGAACCCAGCCATGACAACAACAGTAAGTACACATTCACATCAGCATGCACACACATACACGGGCATTCCTTCAGCTTATAACTCTATACTTTCACTTTATCTTTCACAGACAACTATAACACCAGCACACAGATATACACGAGAAAGGAGCCACCACAATAGCTAACATCAAGAAAAATACACGAATGACCAAGTCCATATCATTTGCTTCCAAACTCGAGGAATAAGACTTAACTCACAGCTGCACATACTTACCTCTGTCTATACAATCTGATTTTGTTAACAACAAAAGCAGCTTATCATATATACACGTGAAGACATCATTTAAGTAAATAGTAAGACTTCTTGAGAGGCCTACAACATTACCGACGATCGCAAGCACCAGATTATGGACTCTAAAACAGGAATAAAAATATACGCAAGACACGCACAATCAAGTCCATGAAATGTTTTATACTCATTATTTAATGTATTTTAATATGTTCTGTGTATTTTAAAGTTGTTTATTGCATTTGTACATATAACTTAGATTTTTTTTTAGATTTTTGCTAGTTGCTTTACGTTGCACCGACACAGATAGGTCTTATGGCGACAGTGGGATAGGAAATGCCTAGCTTCAAGTAGCCTATGCAGTGACCTCCACGGTATGCATTAGCCATGCGTCTTGGTAGGTGTGCTAGGTACCAACTGATGAGCCCAGAAACACTGGCAACCAGGAATGAGTTAGCTGGAAAATTTATAATGTCCAATAACGGACCATTTATATTGGTATTATAAATTTACTCATTCGGAACAAATATTTCAGGTTCCCTATGGGAATCAACAACTTTATATTAAAATTTATAGAAAAATATTTGGCCCATGGTTTGATCCTATCTCTCGAAGCTGGCAGAAAAGGTCTAATTATGAGATTTATACCCTCTCTCAATAACACACTATAATGGGTGTGGTAGAATCCAGACTGTGCTGGGCTGGACAGGTACTGAGGATGCAGGATAACAGAGCACCGGTAGATCTATACAAGGGATCTATTAATGGGAAAAGACCTTCAGGAAGACCCCAAAGCACCTGGAAAAAGGAGATCAACAAGGTATGGCGGACCCTCCAACCTGATAACTGGGAAGAGCAAGCTTAAGATCGAAAAGGATGGAAGAGGATTGCGAGGTCAGCATAGGAAATTCACGTCCCTCAGAAGCCTACGGAGTGATATGATATGAAATGTGAAAAGCTTTACCACCAGATGTACCACCTAAAGTCTCCACTGGGATATGTAGTTCTCTGAAGGAATGCCCGCTCTTTATCTCATTTTTTTATATAAAACCATCTAATGCCTTTCCATATGTAACGCCTTAGCAGCCTCTGAAAACTACCAAACTCCACGTTTTAAGGGGACTTAAAATTTGGAAGGAGAACTTTTGGGGGGGGGGGGGTGTTTAAAATGGCACTCTGCCCCACTAAGATCATTTGCGGGGAGGGGGGCAGAAAACGCCTTGCCCCCATAAAGTCGACACCACTGCCCATGGTATCCCCTGCCTGTCACAAAAGGCTACTAAGAGGGGCTCCATGGGGGCTCCTAATCTCTTCAGTGGCAGATCCGATAAATTCTCGGGTGGCACATGCTTGTCCATGATGTGAACTCCCGAGAAATTCTAGTTTACCTGCAGTGTTCATTTCGCGATCACCCAAAATGTTTTTGGGTGTTGTAATCTCTGTGGAAAACGTTTTCCAGCATTCTCAACAGATGGCAGGAGGGTTTCCAGCTGCATTCATGAAATCTTTGGCCCTTTGGACTAAAAACTCCCTGTGGGTGAGGGCGGTAGAGTAACACCCACAGTATTCCCTGTCTGTAGTAAGAGGCATTTAAAGTGGCCCCTTAACTTGGAAGTGTGGGTTGGCGACTACGGGACCCTCAGCTGAGTCCTAGTATAGCTTCCACTTGTGCAAGGCTCCTCACTTCCATCTATCCTATCTGACCTCCTTTGGTCAACTTTTTTCTTTTCGACCCCGACAGTATTAGGTTTGCGAATCCTAGGGAGTCTTTCATCTTCACACCCGTTGTCTGCCTTGTCTTCCTTTGGCCGATACCTTCATTTTCAAAGTGTCTGCCTTTCCACTTTTCTCTTGATTAATATTAATAGAGGATGGTTGCCTAGTTGTTCTTCCTCTTAAAACAATAATCACCACCACCTTTGGACTAAAATATAACTTACCTTGTCTCCTTTACATAACACCTTTGCTCAGCTGATGAGGTAAACAGATATGGTGAGCGTGAAACAATGGATTTGTTAGCTAGAAAATAAAATAAGGGACTACACTGAAGATGAATCTCTTAAGTGATATTAGTATTTCTGCTAGTTGTCATAATGATTTGAATAATTCTTCGGATGGTCTTGTTGCTATTTCTAATAAAATTCAAGATATTACGTTGGAAGCAATGGTGATGGTAGGAAATGTATAACCTAAATTTGTGAGGAAATAATGTTAGCCTGGAAATACAACACAATCTCATACTTGCATTTACTGGAAATCCTGGTGTAAGGGTTAAATTATTAATAGAGGTGAATGTGATTGAGTTTTGAACTATTTCTAATGTATGATGATTTAAGTATCATAGTGTTCAACACCAAATCTTATGCTAAACAGTGAGTTCTAAAACTTAAAATAAATCTCTGCTTACAATGGTATGATTTTGGAATGAAAATAACTCCTGTGAAATTTGGCAGTTTAGTGCTTAGTTTTGTTCATAGGAATAATTCAAAAGCCAGAGACAAATATATATTGGTTACAAGACAATACTCACAAAATATCAAGAAAAACCAAAACAAAGGTAAACAAGTGTAAATAGTGTTAATAAACTTAACCATGATAGGTTAATATTGTGTTTTGTCCGTATTGACTGGTCTGAATATATAATATAACTATTTATAATAGTTTATTTAAATCCGCCTTGATCAATACACTCATTAAATGAAAGAAACATTATTAATTAAACCATACATGTTTCGGGAAATCTCAACCATTCCCTTCATCAGTAGTTAGATCAAAGAATAACACAATATGACACAATCTTTTGTTTTACAATTTGAAGGAGTATTGTGTCCCAATACATCATATCAAAGAGTAAAGAGAACTTATGAAATATTATAAAAATGATCAATACATACAATTTTGGTTGAACTGAATGAGAACACTATACAAATTTAGGATCTTCAAGTTTTTCTTCTTCTTTTTGTTCTTTAAATGATTATATGCTAGCCTAAACAGTGGGTTATCTTCTGTACTTTTCTCATTTAAACTTGATTCAGAATTACATTTTTGTGTAAGGTAAATTTCTAAATTTTCCAAAACATTCATCAGTTTTCCCTTTTTGGTCGAATGTAATAATTTCATGTCATTGGAAATGTCTGTAAATTTATGATTCATTTCAACCATATGTTCTCCCATTGCCGAATATCTTTTATGTTTGACTGCATTAACGTGTTCTTTGTACCTTATAGCCAAACTTCTTCCGGACTGTCCTATGTATCGTTGTTTACAAGTTTGGCATGTTAATTTGTAAATTCCTGATTTATTAAATATACATTTATTCTCCATTTTATCTGAATTGAAAATTATCTTATTAGTATTATTATCCGTTTTGTATGTGACAGTGATGTTCTTTTTCCTGAAAATTTTAGCCAGTTGATAAGAGTGCTTATTTCGAAAAGTTAGAACTACGAATTTCTTTTTCTCTTTTCGCTCTTTAATTAAAGTTGTTTTAGGTTCATTTTTCACTTTATTTATCATTCTATTAATAAATCTGTTGGAATATCCGTTGCTACGAGCGATTTGATGGATTATATTTATCTCTCTACTATGATTCTTCTTAGACATAGGTATGTTCATAGCTCTATTAATTAAACTGTAAAATGTTGCCTTTTTATGTTGACCTGGATGATTGGAGTCATTTCTGATAATAGTATCTGTTTGAGTAGCTTTTCTGAAAATTTGAAAATCAAAATGACCAGAATTTCTAGTAACTGTCAAATCTAAATAATTTAAAGTCCTATCATTTTCAGATTCCATCGTAAAATGCACTTGTCTATCCAAAGTATTTAAATACTGTAATATACCATCAGGTTTAACCTTTCGTTCGTTTTATGTCCTCCAGTAGAAATGTTTCTGAAGCAAATTCATATGCCAATCTTAAAGGAGACGTCTTGGAAATCACAAGAGTTCTCAAAAATCTAGCTTTAACATTTTCAATAACTCGTAGGTCCAATACTGATAGATGCTCTCAGATGAGTTCCAGCCCATAAGTTATTACTGGAAGCACTTTGGCATAAAGTAACATCATGGCCGTATCCAAAGATGGTCACGTGAGATCCTTGATGTCGTATATACTTCTAATAGCTGCCAAGGTTCTCTCTCTTACATGGCTTTTAAAAGAGGTAGCTGTAGGTTGGAGTGTCATGCCAAGATATTTAAACGAGTTCACAACCCGCAGGTCCTCCCCTCCACACTGTAGTCTGTCTTTGGTTGAAATTCTTCCCCCTTTCTGAAATACCATCTGTACTGTTTTATTATTGTTGATTTCCTAGCTGTTATTTACAGCATTGTCCTCGAGTTCAATCATTAAATTTTGTAACTCTTCTTTATTGTTTGTTTGTTTGTTTGTTTGTTTGTTTGACCCTATAATTATATCATCGGCGTATAGGCATAATGCGATTGGGGTAGTGTATGTGATCTTTGTAATATCTACTAAGGAAATGTTGAATAAAATAGGGCTTAATGGGGCACCTTGTAGGACTGTTACTCTGAGTTATTGATTCTGATGTTGTCTTGCCATCCAACATGAGTTCTTTAATGTAGTATAAGACAATGAAAAAAGATTTATATCATTTAAATACCTCAAATGCCATCAACCTCTCATCAAGAATCCAACCAGCTATAGTAGAAACAGGACAATATTGTGTCACTGAGCTTAGCAACTTGGAACTTCTCTGACCATCAGCAGTGTCATATCACCAGTGTGTTAACTTGTTTTATAATGTTTGAGGTAATCAGTTTAATTAAGAGGCGGCCGGAGCTGGAACGGCCGGCCACCAGCTCAGTAGTTGTTGTAACATGGGTCAAATGTTTGTAAGAGTTTCTATAAGGAAACGGAACAAGGTAAAATTATTTTGTTTTTATAGCGTACGGTAGTCTGTGATACACTTCTCATTAGTGTAAAAGCATTTTAAAAAGAAATGCAAGTATAGTTATAAAATGGTATTTAAAATAACGAATCTCCATATGAAATTGAGCTCTGAACCGCGGTTTTCCTAAACTTGTTTTAAGTCAAGATGGTGTTCAAATTAGAAGCAAACTATACCGTAGGGAAGTTTATTTTTTTCTCTAAGCGGCTACTTTAACATACTTCAAAATTAGGGATTCTTTATATATTTAATCGTGATTTTAATAAAGCTCTGCTTATTGACTTCCGAGTGTCGGCCGAATTCTAGTGCTGGTAGTTCAGCCAGTTTCCGTCAGATGCCGCAGCGTCACAAAGCCTTGTCCTTGAAGAGGGATGATGACAGATTAGCTCTTACCCACGCAGGGATGTGGTGAGCGAGATCTTCAGCTGCTATCAGTAGCTTCCTCACCCTTGCTTCATAACAAGCGGCAGTGGACACGCTGACAATACTTCGTTACTCGCTACTTGTGGTATGACCTTTCAATAGCACGTTATATTTTTTACCGAGTGCAATGGAATGGCAAAATGCTTGATTTGTAATAAGACATTAAACTTTATTAACAATTTTAACACTGGGCGAGTTGGCCGTGCGGCTGTGAGCTTGCATCCGGGAGATAGTGGGTTCGAACCACACTGTCGGCAGCACTGAAGATGGTTACACGTGGTTTCCCATTTTCATACCAGGCAAATGCTGTGGCTGTACCTTAATTAAGGCCGCGGCCGCTTCCTTCCAACTCGTAGGCCTTTCCTATCCCATCGTCGCCATAAGGCCTATCTGTGTCGGTGCGACGTAAAACCACTAGCCAAAAATATTAACATTCATCGACATTATTCTTTAAAACACGCCGAAGAATATGACAAATATGTTGGTGAAGAACACCATGAAATTGCGAATGAACTTAAAACAGCTGCCTTATCTGAGGTAGATGTTACCTGACTTTAATGAATTGTCTTTGTTATATTAGTGACGCAATGATGCTTACTATTCAAAATAAGACAATTAACTTATTTTTATTGGTAATTGTAGGTCGGAGGTGAATCGTCAGTTCGAATAAGCTACAACATATCTTACTAAAAGAATGGCTAAATGGCGTAACGTTACAGAAAGAGATGCAGTAATGGTTGAGAACCCTCATACTGAATAAGAATAAATTGCTATAAATACACGTTGTTCCTCTTTCAGTTGTAGCCTATTACAATATGTGCAGTGGCGGTTCTAGATACTTAAAAACCGAGCTGGATAGCTGCAGTCGCTTAAGTACGGCCAGTATTCAGTATTCAGTAAATAGTAGGTTCGAACCCCACTGTCGGCAGCCCTGAAGATGGTTTTCTGTGGTTTCCTATTTTCACACCAGGCAAATGCCGGAGCTGTACCTTAATTAAGGCCACGGCCGCTTCCTTCCCACTCCTAGCCCTTCCCTCTCCCATCGTCGCCATAAGACCTGTCTGTGTCGGTGCGACGTAAAGCAACTAGCAAAAAAAAAAAAAAAAAAAAAAAAAATGGGGGGGGGGGGGCTGTTTGGAATTGAAAGTCTTGGTAACGGAATTCAAAAGAAAAGTAACCATGTTTATGAAAATACAATGGGCAACATTAGCACAACCATTAACATGTTTATTTCAAATACGTTATATCTGTAAATGATCAATTTCTTTATTAATCAAGGAATTTTAAAATAATTAATTCACTAAAACCGAGCCCCCAGCCCCGCCAGGGCTAGAATCGCCAGTGGATGTGGGTTTAAATCTACGTTTGTTACTAGTGTGCACGGAAACTCACCGCTGCACTGCTTCCCTTGCTCTCGATACGAGGCTTGCAGGCGGACCTCTCCTGTTTCTGCATTACAACCCTCCTTGAGGCTCCGTGCATGTGTCACTGTTTGTAATACCCTTTACAGTTGGGACAGATAGAACGCAACCGTTTCGGGAACACAACCGTTGTTGAATGAAACAATTACAAGAATATAACCGTTTTCCAGTTGCAGTGCGGTGGTGGTGATTATTGTTTGGTTTTTTGCTAGGGGCTTTACGTCGCGATTATTGTTTTAAGAAGAAGTACAACTAGGCAACCATCCGCTATATAACTCTAATCAGAGAGAAAAAATGGAAGGGATCCGACACTTCGAAAAATGAAGGTATCGGCCTAGGAAAGACAAGGGCCACGAAGGGCGTGAAAATAAAAGACTCCATAGGCCTCCTTACGTAATACCGTCGGGGTCGGAAAAGAACAAGAGTTGACTAAATGTGGTCGGATAGGATAGATGAGAAAAGAGAATATCGTCTACTGCAGCTGGTTATTCAAGGGAAGATACAAGGTAAAAGAAGACCAGGAAAAAGGCGCATTCCTTGGATTCATAATTTGAAAACTTGGTTGAACTGTTCCACTACTGAGCAACATCCAAAGCAAGAATCTCTATTATGGTAGCCGATCTTCTGAAAGGAGATGAACCGAGCTCGATAGCTGCAGTCGCTTAAGTGCGGCCAGTATCCAGTATTTGGGAGGTAGTAGGTTCGAACCCCACTGTCGCCCCCTGTGGGTGGGGGTAGTAGAACAACACCCACGGTATCCCCTGCCTGTCGTAAGAGGCGACTAATAGGGGGCCCAGTGGCTCTGTACTTTGGAGCGTGGGCTGGCGACCACGGGGCCCTTAGCTGAGTCCTGGCATTGCTTCCACTTACTTGTGCCAGGCTCCTCACGTTCATCTATCCTATCCGACCTCCCTTTGGTCTACTCTTGTTCTCTTCCGACCCCGACGCTATTAGGTATGCGAGGGCTAGGGAGTCCTTCATTTTCGCGCCCTTCGTGGCCCTTGTCTTCCTTTGACCGATATCTTCATTTTTCAAGTGTCGGATCCCTTCAATTTTTTCTCTCTGATTAGTGTTAATGGAGGATGGGTGGCTAGTTGTACTTCCTCTTAAAACAATAATCACCACCACCACCACCTGAGTCATATGATGAGCACACAAGTACAGTGTAGTGCAAACTGATCGATATCTGTCAAGTATACGCGTCCAGATGAATACAATAATCACCACCCCATTGTCGGCAGCCCTGAAAATGGTTTTCCGTGGTTTCCCATTTCACACCAGGCAAATGCTGGGGCTGTACCTTAATTGAATCGATTATTTCAGAAACCAGTCAAGCGCCAAGTCTTATTTTTTGGAAAATGAAAAAAAGCTGTCTAGCATCAGACAAAATGTAATGGTAGGGGTTTTAATATTTTACACGAAAGTATTATATCTCTTAATAATTTCTATCTAAGGAAAATATTTTGTGCTTATTAACTTTGCTATAAAAACCGGAAAATATTTCCACTTCACTGGTCGCTGAAATAAACGAGTGTTGCAAACATATTTTTATGGGATAATTCTTGAGTTTTGAAGGGATTTTGTCATAAACCCCATATTTTTTTTAAAAGAAACATATTTTAATAGGTTTAGACTGTATTGCTGATACAAAAGGATGAAATCAGCAATAAGAGGTAATCAGTCCTCATAAACAAACTCCACAGCATATTCTCTCTCTGTATTAGGCCATTGTAAAATGTTGTCATAAAAGTGTTCATATTCCATCAGGTAAGGCTTTAAGGCATTTAATTCACGTACCTTCTTGATATTGATGGGCACCTAAAACAAACAGTAACAAAGAATAATGTAGGGCTCAGACCAGGTACTTCCTTGTCTGAGTAGGAAATGTAACCTTCTCCTTTTACCCTTGCATTCCGAATAATATTATGCGTGTGAGTTTGTTTGTCTACCACTCCTCGTTTCCTTTTTAGATACAGGTTCGTCTTCGGATTTTTTTTTTTTTTTTTTTTTTTTTTGCTAGTGGCTTTACGTCGCACCGACACAGATAGGTCTTATGGCGATGACGGCATAGGAAAGGCCTAGGAGTTGGAAGGAAGCGTCTGTGGCCTTAATTAAGTTACAGCCTGGTGTGAAAATGGGAAACCACGGAAAACCATCTTCAGGGCTGCCGACAGTGGGATTTGAACCCGCTTCTGAATTTTCAGACATATCACTAAGAATATAAAAAACACTGCACTAAACAAAAGAAACATTTTTTGAATCATTTGTTCACAAAACTAGGAACATGCGATTCCAGAAACACAACAATGACAACAAAAACAGATGAACAGCTGGTTATTCTGGATTCAGAACAGTAGCGCCAACCGGAAAGGTACCAGCAGTTTACCGCAGAAACCAACCAAGCGGTGTCACTTAACTGGTTTCTGAACTAAATACGAAATTCAACGTAATGCCTGACCATTATAGGACGACGTTTCTTGACTGGTTTCAGCACCAAAATGTGCGTATACCCTCTTAGTAACATATTCTGCCATTAACTCATTTTTCCATTTTTTGGCACTTGACTGCTTTCTAAAATAATCGATTCAGTTAAGGCCACGGCCGCTTCCTTCCCACTCCTAGCCCTTTCCCGTCCCATCGTCGCCATAAGACCTATCTGTGTCGGTGCGACGTAAAGCAACTAGCAAAAAAAAAAAAAAAAAAAAAAAAAGATGACACTTGATGAAGAGGGATATATCAAAGTGAGGAGCCTGGCACAAGTAAGTGGAAATAAAGCTAGGACTCAGCTAAGGGCTCCGTGGTCGCCAACCCAGACTCCCAAGTTCAGAGCCCATGGGGCCCGCTTTAGTCGCTTCTTACGACAGGCAGGTGATACTGTGGGTGTTGTTTTACTACCCCCACCTACAGAGGGAAGTTGCAGTGCCCCTCAGCTGTGGCGTTCTTTACCAGCACCGTTTCAGAGTTTCATAACGGGTAGGTATACAAAACCGTCGTTTACAATCCTTGTATTTCTTGGAAATAGGGTTTTCCAACGTAACTAGAATAACTCACAGGTCAGATACAGGTAGGTCATTCCGGTGAGCAGCGTTGCTATTGGCCAAAGCGCCTGACGTCACCGAAAGCGAGAATGAAGTGGTATACTTTTGAGCTTAGTAGTTACTCTAATTACACTCCACTCAAGTCATGAAATACAGAACTAATGGATATTTAGATGCTGTAACATTTATTATTTAAAAATACGAAAACATACGACTTCAAATCCGTCTTTGTAAAGACAAAGAGACTCTCACAACGGCTCGAAGGTTGGAACACAGGCCTTCTGCCCCTTGGTAGGTTCGATCCTGGCTCAGTGCGGTGGTATTGGAAGGTCGACACGTTAAAGAACTCTTGCGGGACAACATTCCGCCACATCTGCGTCTCCGAAAACAAGTTATTTTATCGAATTCAAATTTTAACACAATATGCAATGGGATGTTTTATAGCCTACATTGCTTATATATTTCAGAACTGTTTGTTTCCAAGGGAAAAAAAACTGTTATAAATTTGTAAGGCTTTTTTATAACTCAGGGTTGTTGGAAAATTCCGTTCTTGGTCGCGTTACAATCTTTATCGTATGTCCAAAGTATCACTGTGTGACTAAAATATGCGTAAATGAATTCTTCTGTTATATCAGTTTGTGTTTTCATTGGATAGAATTATATTATGTATCACTTACTGGCCGGTACAGGGAAAGACTTGAGGCGGGGACGGGGTTGATGCACTATTTCATTTCAACATCGGAAACAGTGTCCGGCGTGCTGGCCGTTGGTCACAAGGGTCCCAGGTTCGATTCCCGGCAGGGTCGGATATTTTAACCATAATTGGTCAATTTCTCTGGCATGGGGCTGGGTGTATATGTCGTCTCCATCATCATTTCATCCTCATCACGACGCGCAGGTCGTCGCCTACGGGAGTTAAATCAAAAGACCTGCATCTGGCGAGCCGAACTTGTCTTCAGACACTCCCGACACTAAAAGCCATACGCCATTTCATTTATTTTTGTCGGAAACAGTACCTTATTTTGACTGCTTTGCTAAGTACTAATCGATGCTCAATAATTTCCTGGAATGTTTCGCATTCCGTACAAATGTCAACACCATCAGCTCCGTGCAAGTACCGTATCACAACTTCCTGGTGACAGACTATGTGACGCTGGAGGGTGAGAGAAGAATCGCTCGTTCGGCCTTGGCCTTTCGTACTGCCATCTATGCACCCGCGATGTAACTATCAGTGGAGTTAGTTGTCGACATCAACGAGACTAGTGGCGATATTTTGAAATAAAAGATGGATCTTGAGCTGACTACGGCCGCCTCTTAAGAGGAACTGAAATTATTATTATTATTATTATTATTATTATTATTATTATTATTATTATTATTTTGTATGGCAAAACAAGGATACATTATAAATACATATTTCTTAAATAAGTATTTAATTTACAGCCCAGCATTCAAAACTTAATGTCCAGACTTTTCAGCCAGTCCACTGTTTCTGTAGAAGCACTATGTAATTCTTGAACAGATCCACTGAATCTTCTTTTTGGGCAGTCCATAACAACGTGCTGGATGGTCTGAGGCACATTATCACAGTTTCAGAATGGGTCTTCAGATTTTCCCCACTTGTGAAGCCAGAATTTACACCTTCTATGGTTTGTCATGATTCTGTTTAGAGATGTCCATTCCCTTCTCGGTAAATTGATACCAGGAGGAGCTCTACAAGGATGGTGGATTAAACCCAGGTGGTCAGGATTTGAGGAGGTCCATTCATCATGCCAGATCTCATCAGCATCAAAATGTGTTTCCAGGAGCTTCTCGCCTAACTTCCATGATGGGTTTCTGGACTTTAATCTCTTTGGTTTCCGAGCGTTGCAGTCCTAATGCAAGGGCAGTTGAGGATTACTGCGACATTTCTGCCATTCTCTTACAAGAGCCAGTTCTCTTCGTATGTGGTGGGGATGGATGTTGGATAAAACAGGTAACCATTTTAGGGGTGTCAATTTGATGGTGCCTGATATTGTCCTCATGGTATCATTCAGTTGTGTATCAACTTTTGAAGTATATACACTGTTAAGCCACACAGGGCAGCAGTATTCTGCAACTGGATAGATCAAGGCAAGAGCTGATGTCCGTAGTACCGTCGCGTTTGCTCCCCATCCTGTTCCACTGAGCTTGTGTAATATGTTGTTCCTTGCTTTTATCTTGGCTGCAGTGTTAGAGAGGTGTTGCTTGTATGAAAGTGTCCGATCCATTGTGATGCCCAGATACTTTGAATTGACTTGAGGTACATAGTTGGCTTTTTGATTGTCTAGGTGGAAGCAGCTTACTTCAGTTTTCTTCAAGTTAGGTTTGAGTCGCCATGTACTGAAATATTTATTTAATTTAATTTCCGGGTTGAACCGTGTTGTACTTGTACGCATATCACGTACAGTTTGCCGACGTTTCGAATACACTGCAGTATTCTTTGTCAAGGCGACTGAAATACCCCTACTCGATCCGAGGTAATCAGTCTCCCAGGCAGAAATGTATTCAAAACGTCGGCAAACTGTACGTGATATGCGTACAAGTACAACACGGTTCAACCCGGAAATTAAATTAAATAATTGTTCACACCGTGGAAGCTTCACTTCTAAGATACTGAAATATTTGTTCAGGTTATGGAGATCATTTGTGAGTATAGTTTCTGCTGTTTTGAAGTCACTCGATTGGGCAGCCAGAGCTATGTCATCTGCATATATGAATTTCCTGGAAGTAGTTTCTGGAAGATCTGCAGTATAGATGCTGAACAGTAGAGGAGCAAGAACTGATCCTTCGGGTAAACCATCGTTTAGTATATAGGGCTTACTCTTATTGCCGTTTAAATGTATTTCGCTCTATTGCATAGCATGTTGTTCAGCAGTGTTGCAAGGTTCTTACAGGGAATGATCTTCAAGAATTCCAAAATCATCCCTTGTCGCCATACTGTGTCATAAGCTGATGTCAAGTCCACAAAAACAGCGATGGTCTTCTTCTTGTCTTGAAATCCGTTCTCAATGTGACTGGTGAGTGCCAAGACCTGGTCACAGCAGCTTTGGTTAGGTCGGAATCCTGCTTGTTCAGTTGGTATGTGTTGGAAGGCTGTGGTTGAGATTCTGTTGTAAATCATTCTCTCCGTTAACTTGTAGCAAATACTCAAGAGTGCTATTGGCCTGTAATCTTCAGGAAAATCTCCACTTTTTCTGGGCTTTAGAATGGCAACTATTTTAGTTCTCTTAAGCAAGGATGGAAGCCTACCACTTCTTAAGATGTCATTAAAGAACGTAAGTAACCAGTGTAGAGTTCTAGGTCCACAATGTTTCAGGAATTCTGGATATATCCCATCCACTCCTGCTGCTTTGCCTGGTTTTATTTCTTTTAGAGCTGTTGAGATTTCTGCAGTTGTGAATTCCCCTGAGAACTGGGGGGTTGATTCAGTCGAGGATAGCCTCGTTGCTTTACGTCCGAAGGTGTAACCTTAAATTACCCTACACGTGTCTCCCGGGTGGTGCTAAGTAAGCAACGAAATTGGCTGCTGGACCTTAAGCTCTGCTTAACGGATATCCCAGCAAATAGAGGATACATTAAACTTCGACTGAAATTATGATTGAATTTTAAATAAAATACTATCCAGGCATTTTTCCATATGGGGCATTTATTTCCAAAGTGGCACAAATCCAAGTTTGCTGTTCTGAGATATTTAAAGGTTTGTGTATGGTTTCACAGTAAATTAGTGGAAATACATAGCTTAGATTTCTAAACAAAAACAGCCACATTTTCAATTCCATTACAAAAAACCCTTTCTTTGAAAAATATTTTGCTACAATATTTGAGAACTCAAGAAAGCAAAACTATATACAGTGAAACCTCATTAGTGCATTCCTCATCAACACATTTTCCCACTTCGCATGTCGTAAATTTGAAGTCCTGATTCTCATTGTATTAAATCTATATATAAATACCTCACTTTTCGCATCACGAATATTCGTTATTACTGCTTAGTACGATCACAATTTTCCTAGCCCTGAAAATGTTGTCATCCCTTGTAAAAGGAATGTGATTTCCAACTTGGGTAAGAAAGAGCTCTCATTAAAGTTGCATGATAACGGGAAAAGGCCGTGAATTCCTTAACTTCATAGGATAAGTTGCACCTTCGGGAAGCAAGCCGTTAGCCTCAGGAATGTTCGGTTTTGCTTCTCGGTAGGCACCAAGATTGCTGAATAACACAGGGAGCCTCTTTGTGCTTGTATTTTGCATTCCATTCAGAAATTGGAAATAGATTTTATTTTGAGTGATACACTGAAGGGTAGCGAATATTTGTCACCTGATAGCATACGTCTGGATTACGAACATAATCGTGTAAAGTAGACAAGCGTGGTGCACCCTTTTGACAGCCTAGTTGTGGGTTCGGTAAAAGTCTTGAAATTCCTTACTAATGAGGACAAAATTAAAATCTATCAGAAAGTGGGCTGGCACCCACATCTTTACGCGTGCAGAGGAAGCGCAAATGTTGAAACTCGCAATGTACTCTATCATTCGAGTTGCCTGAATCAAAGTTTCGTCAGTTTCAAAATGGTGGCCAAAGTTGCAGTTGCACATAGTCGAGTGTAACCTCCAATTCATTGTCTAAGAGTGTGACCAGAAAATAATGTTTAATAACCCACTGGTCCAAAATAAAAGGCTTCTACTAACATTTGTTTTTAGAAAGAGAGTGATCTGCAATAATATTTTGATATTTTTACTGGCCCCCGTGCAAATGTTTTCATATTCTTTTTGTCTGGTGTTTTTCACATCTTTTAGTATTCTCCTCTCATATTTAGAAATGGTAAATAAAGTTTTTATTGTACCCGCGGATACACGTTGTAAACTGTCGTCATATCGGAAAAAATCATATTTAGTGTTTGCATATCCCTATTGAGTAGTTTTCATTCTTGTATTTAGTATTACGTTTTCTCGCTTAACATATTATTTTTCCTTGTCCCCTGCAGAAATGCCTTAACTCTTTGTCATTTTAACATCAATAGGATAAACATTTGGGAAGTATTTTGGCCTTTTTCCAGTTTTCAATTGACTGATCATTTTCAGAATATGGTACCAAAAATTTACGAAGTTTTGCCTTGTATTAAAGATAATAATATTGACATCACTAAGCTTTTCCTTAGAAACATTTTTTTGAAATTTGCAAAAATGTCAAATAATACAACTTGTATTATACATTTGAAAACTTACGTGATTGAAAATATTATTGTAATATGGACTGCATGTCCTAGGAATGCATTTTTTTTTTTTTTTTTTTTTTTTTTTTTTTTACATTAGAGATGTCTTACCACACTGTCAGTTTTGGAACACTTCCACATTTAGAAAATTTGTATATTTTTTCTAAGTAAAAAAACCACATTTTCAATTCCATTACAAAAAAAATGTGTTTTTGTGAAAATAATTTGCTATATTATTTGAGAACATACAAAATCAGAAATATATAATATAAAAAATTTGTAAATAATTATCTCAAAACCAGTAGGATAACATACTTTGGCAAGTATGAATGGTTATGATTTTCTTCTGCTAAGCAACATTTTTCATATTATCTGGCTCTTTCTGTTTCTTGCTTGGTCTGCTGTTTTCACCAGTCCAATGACTGCCAGAGTTATAAACAACATCTATGCACTGCCGCAGAACATGCAATAATGCTGCTATGACAAAAGACAATGTATGTCCTGTATGCCCATGTTCAGTGCGCTGAATTAGTACCTCTTCTGATGTTAGTCTAAAACTGGCAATTTTGGACTTACGCCACTTGGGAAATAAATGGCTCATATCATACAGTGGAAATAAGGGATGTGGTACTAAACTCAGTATAATAACTGGCAGCATTTCTGAATTGTAGAAATGTGAAACACAAACACATTCAGTTATGAAGGCAAGTGTATGAGAAGTAGTTTTAAGTACACTTTTACCTAATAATAATAATAATAATAATAATAATAATAATAATAATAATAATAATGTGACATAATGAAATGGAACCATTATTAAAAACTAGAGAAGGCAAAATATCAAGTTTTGTATTCTAAACAATGACATACTGCTTATGGGAACAAGGATTTTTGTAATCTGGACTGTGTAGAATACAATCTGCACGAAACTAAGTTGGTATTTTGTAATATTTTGGTAACATTTTCATGTTTCACAAAAATCTCCATATTACTTTATATTTTGTAAGATTTACAAAAAATAGCATAAAGAAGTTTGCAAGATTTTTCCTACCTTAATATTTCCATTACCAATGAACTGTATTTTCAAAATGATGTATACAGACAATTTACCAGGAAACACATTTGGAAAACCCAATCCATCGTACTCTACTCTCTATCACCTTAATAAGGTACTTAAAGGAAAGGGCAGTGAAATATTAACAAATATTAAGGTACTAAATGTAGCATGATACAAATATGCTCCCATTACATCATGTAATGTGAAGCAATCTTCTTCATTATACAAAACAATACTGACAGAAGATGCAGCCTTTTGTGAGAAAATATTGAACAACTACTTGTAGCATATTCTAATTAGTGTAAGTCCAGCTAAATTAAGCAGTGGTTCGTTTTGCTCTCCCAGTCTCATGAGGCTGAAGGACAATAATATTGTCATTAATTTTGTTTCATTTGGCATCATACAGGGAGTACAATTTAAGGCTTCCCACTTCTCCTCACATGCCGCAGGAATCCCCAAGCTTGTGGCTTGTGTTAAGTTTGGCATGATAAGTCTTGACAGCTGAAGCAGCAGTTCGCTAGTAACTATTAGACTTTAAAGCTGGATTGTGAGGTTATTATAGCAATGGATAGGTACGCTACAGCACAGAGAATGTTTTTGGTCAAGTGTTATTTGTACGAGAAGAAAAACCAGTTAAAAGGTACCTTAGAAAATTCCGTAGATACTTTCCATGTTCTATAGCACTGTCAAAATGTTACGTGATTCAACTCGTTTGCATGTGGTGTAGTATTGGTTCCATAACTAATAAGAAAAAACAGCGAAGGAGAACAGCTCTCACACAGGAGAAGTTAGAAGATATACAGGCAAGACTGCAAGTCAGTCCATAAGTCACTTCAGAGAGTAGCTCAGGAAACTGGTTTTTCACATTGATCAGCACGCAATGAAAAGAAAAAAAAAAATTATGATCTTACTGGACTCATTTAGTGGTGAGTTCAGTTTCATCTAGTTTATCTGTTTGCTTTATTTATATAAGTCCTGAGCATGTATATAGCTGGCGATTTCAGTTTCGTTTAGTTTCTAAAAGCGTAATAATGCTGCTTCTTTGAGATGATCACGTCCACTCGCCATTGCAAGCACTGTGCTCGCTGTCACCACTTCTGTGTGTTCCTACGCCTCGGTAATCCGCTATGAAGTCTTAAATTATACTCCCTGAATTATTAGATATAGACAAAACTCAACTCATAAAGGCTTATTTCATACATAATGTAAATCTGCTGTAAACAGACTGGGAACAAAGATATGTAGTCCATATTTTGAATTTGAGTTTTCATATTTTGGTCAAATTTTCTTCACAATGTGCCCGTCCCTATAATAATAACTATTGGTAATCTCTTCTTTGCAGAATAGGCAAAGATTTCAGTTTATTATTAACATATGATGAGACAAGTGCATCTCCTTAAAATCTACAAGTACTTTTCTTTTACAAAGTCACAAGCAAAAATTAGTAGCATACTAACAAAAATATAATATTTTATCTTACATCCCTTAATTAACAAACTGGATCATCCATACATTGAAGTAATATAGCTTGAAAAACATCCTTCAATCATAAAACTCACATCTCACAATTCACATGGCCAAAACAAACATCAGAATTTGTTTTAGATATTAAAGACAAATTCCCACATGTAGCTCAAAAAATATCCTGATTTCCTTAAACACTATATCATACTCTGCTAAAAAAAAAATGTTCTCAGGCATTGATAGTAGAAAATTGCACTATATACAATACTAAAAATAGTAATAATATAGCATATATATAACAATAAAGAAGAAAATACAGTACAATTGAGTATCACAAATTTAAAATCAACAAGGAAAAAAAAAAAGCCACAATAACTATCCTTGTTGAATGAGGACTGTTGGCAGGGAACATCACTCTTGTTTCATAGTTATGTTCCACGAATGTTCCAGTTTTGTAGTAGGTAGGTATCTGAGATCGTATTTAATAAAAGAGTTCATGTAATCCATATTCAACTTAAAAAATACATAACAAATATGACTTTGCTCAATACATTAGTATAGTGAAGATGCTAATATACTGATTAGAGGTCTGCAGGGATCAAATGATTTAAGCCTGACCTGATCCATAAACTGAAAAACCGAAACCCAAGACAAGAGTTCTGCTTAAGAATCCAGGACCACTCAGGGTCATAAGTGAGATTACCCCCCCCCCCCCAACACACACACACACACACACACACACACACACACACACACACACACACCTGCAATAATAAGAAAGCATTACTCATACAAAGGAGTAATCATAATTAAATTAGATTTTGAAATTTTATTTCATACAGGCTGTACTAATGAACAATGTAGTAAACAGTACTAACAATTGAAATGGACAAGGAAGATCATTGACCACGCAGTTCATTCTCTACCAAACATAACAGTTAATTTGGAAGAAAATACTGCTCCGTCAGTTTTCGGTGTGAATCTGAATCAATCATTTACTTTATGATCAAAGCCCCTTCAAAGCTACAACAAATCTGATTCCAGTGAATTTCTTCAAATATAGGAATTCAAGGAAGTGAAGAGGTATATAGACTAATCAGGAAAGTAATACCATGCTTCAACAAGCTGACAGACTGATTTATTAAAATCCTTCTAAATCCTTTCAAGTATCATGAAAAAGAGGTATGAAAATCAGCAAACAGAACTGCACAAATCAAACTAAGGAAGTAGGTAACATCTGGTATTAGTATAAAAGTAAACCAGACGAGGAGCTGTAACCTCCTTCAGTCAGGTCAGTGATATTGACTACCTTGCAGTAAAATCTCATTAATCCAGATTCTTACAGCCGGACTTCACATAATCTGAATTTTAAAAAAAACTGTGATGAATACAGAAAAGTTCTGAAAGTGACAGGAAATCAGTCACCCCAAAGCTCTGAGACATTTAATATTGTCTGTTCATTGTTCTCGATACAAGCTGCAGTCAGTTTCTACTACGCTATTGTATCAAAAGCATTTCATTTTGTGTATTGTATTTTATTGAATTTTAACATATGATACAACCTTTAAGTTTTCCAGTTGGTCAAAGCCAATGCAAGATTAAAAAATACTAGAAAATACCTGAAATAGGAAACATTTGATTAATACTACAATGACACGTTTTGCTCCTGAAAGAAAATCATCAGATTCTATCATCAAATCATACTTTTTAATTTTTAATATAAGCAAGTGTAAAAACATTTATGTTAAAATTCTGTGTTTGACGCCTCAATAAATACGGAAATGTTTTTTTGAACTTATTGCACTCTGTCTATTCTTTCTTTCCCCTTAGAATTTCAAAGAATCTGATAATGTTATTTCAGGAACGAAACATGCCATTCTGGTATTAAGTAAACATTTTCTTTTTTAGGTTTTTCCTATTATTTATTAATCTTCCACTAGTTTCCACAAGCTGAGAAAGCAAGTCAAAAATGAAAAGAAAATGGTTTCCAAACAAATAAAAAGGTAATTACAGTTGAAACTGGTTAAGACGTCCCTCTCTAGCATGTTGCCCTGGTTATTATGTCATTACTCCAAAGACCAAGTCCATGTCTTATTAAATACATGCTAAAGAAACCCGGATAGCACATTTATATCACTTTAGTATGTTCGTAACTCCCACCACAAACAATTGACATTTGCGTCCCCGGCCACATTGCACGCACAATGAGCTAGCAACGACTGGCCTGGGTAAGGATTTGGTAAAGAACTTAATTTCATGGCCCTATCATGTCAACCTGCAGCTTCAAGGAGCGTCATTCTCAAGCCAGTCTTTGATGTGGGCGTGTGTTTGTTTGGATCACGCAACAGAAGCTTGTGTGACATGTTGATGCCTAATTTTACGTTCGTAAGTGAACTGTGTAACAACGTACGTAAATTAGGCCTACTGTACATACGTATACAGCCTGACATGCTGGTGCTTAATTTTATGTTTGTAAGTGAATTGTGTATCAACTTACATAAATTGAGCCTACTGTACTTACATATAGTGGTTTGCAGGACCTTCAGTTATGGAGAAGAAGAAAGCTAGACAGTTTACAAATTATGAAAAATTTAGTTTATTGAGAAAACAGATGCTAAAACACCCATGAGACATGTGCAAATTGCCCAGACATTGGCCATTCCTATGATAACTTTAAACATAATTGTAAGCAATATGTATAGTTCGCATTTCTAAGAACTTTTTCCTTGATATTTTACTATGTTGGTGTTCTTAAAATGTACTATTTATTTATTTATTTATTTATATATTTAATTAATTATAATTGTAAACACCTGTTTCTTTGTTTTCATAGTAATTATTCTTACGTTCAAACCTAACCTTGAATTTAACAGCATAATTGTTTTTCATTTTTTAGCATGTTCCCTTTTTATGACAGTTTTTTTTTTGGTCCCCACAAAAACGTACCGACCAGTTTCGGCTGTATTATGGCATTGAGTGAGCCCTTTTCTGAATAAAACTACCAACACAAGGATTTTTGTATGTGGGAAAAATTAATTTTACCATAACAGAAAACTTTAGAAGGGTGCGTCTCTGGCTAATATTTATGCAGGGAACAGAATCGCAAAACAAACAGTCTGCAACATTAGGAAAACAAAGACTGGACTGTTGAAAAGTGTGAAGTGAGTGAGAAAGTCTTCAGAACAAGCCCCCGATTACGCTGTGCACAGTACAAGTGGTTTAGAGGATTACGTTCAAATTGTTTGGCAGAGGAACTGAAATTCAAGCTGCCATGGAAAGACTTGCAGAGTAGTTAGGAAAAAAATATTTTCGCAAGTTCACATTGGCTTTCCAGATTATGAATATGTCACAACATAGTTGACAATTTTATATAGGCCAATGCCTTTTGAATGTAGCTTAATAAACATGTTTTGTTGCTGTAAACGGAGATTTAATGCACTCTCTTGTTTTTGGTTAAATAAAGACTTTCGTTAATCCAGTGTACTTATTTCCCCAGTTAGTCTGTGTATTAAAGAGTTTCTACTGTAATATCCTCAGTTCTGAAGAGCCAACAACAATTCACAGTCATTTCTACAGAAATGCAAGGAAGATGACGGATTGGAATCTCTGGAAGCTATTAGCAACATTAACAATTTGAGCCTGAAGTGCCAGATTGATTCATTTCCAAACTGTACCATAACTGAAGTGAAAATAAATGGCAAAGGAAATAAGAAGAAAGAAGAGACAACTTCAAACCTATCTTCAACTTTTAAAAATATTGTTAACAATAATTCAGCTTGATTTCTTTTTCTTTTCTTAGTTGAATTCGTCAAGAATTTTGTGACAAACTGTGATAAAATTAGTTTTCAAACAGTTTTATCCTTCATTCTATTTTTCACTCCTGATTTTAGGGCTACACTTTACATTTTTCTGAACTATCATTTTTTTTAATACATCCTTCCTGAAAACTTGAGGTTTTCTGAGCCCAGCCAATCAACTAAGTTGAGTCTATGTCTGCAGGTCTGGCTTTGGCCCATGCAGGCTTCTAATACTGATATACCTATTGTTTCTATTGATATTTTGAGCAGGTAGTGTTTATTACTCTACCTGCTCATCCCTGAAATCTTTCCCAGCTGCTAGTGGATCCTTGACAGGTGCACCCTCTACCTTCTCACCCTCCACTCCAATGCCCTCCTTGAAAGTCTTCATGGGAACAGGAGGCGGTGTACTAGTCCCTTGGCCAGGCACTTGTATTTTGGCTCCATCTCTCCTTCGTATTCTATCTTGTCCTTGATGTAGTAATAACTGGTTAGGTGGGGGAATGGATCTGTGAGTGGAAGCAGACTGCTGTCTCTCAACACGTACCTCTCCTGCTTCGTAAGCTGGCTCGATTTCAGGAGGTGAAGACACATGACGCCGACTGTTCAAAAGTGAACATAACTGAAATGCAAACATTTATATGAAAGTAGAATAACAGAACAAACATAACTGAATATAAGAAAATATGAGAAAAAAAACTACAATTTCAAGTCATGTGTCTTAAAATATCTACAGTTACAAAGCACTGCTAGCCTAAGGACCTTCAGATAGACCATATACTAAAGTTAGTTGTACCCGTAATGTATATTTTTTTACAATCTGTTTTACGTCACACCAATACAGATAGGTCTTATGGCAACGATGGGATAGGAAAGGGCTAGTAGAGGGAAGAAAGTGACCGTGGCCTTAATTAAGGTACAGCCACCCACCTCCCGCTAAATTAAAAGAAGCGCTTTGATGGACAGGGCTGGAGGGAGGAACATTGCATATGCCACTGCATGGTGTTGCCACATTCCTTTCTCCTTCCCTTCACTTCCGGCTCACTTATTCTTTCGTTCAGATCGCTGTGTACATAACTCAGAAGTGAGAGGTTTGGCAACTCCAAGCAACAAGAGCTGGTCAACAGGTTTTATCTCCATGGCAACCACACTGGGTCTACCCTTGTGTTTCCATGGCATCCATACGCCCACTTCTCCCTTCTCCCCACCGGGGCAGGCAGTAAATCGACCTTTCTCTAAGAAGCGTCAGAAGGCATCTTTAAATATTACAACTATAGTTTCATCCGGAAGATAGTGGGTTCAAACCCCACAGTCGGCAGCCCTGAAGATGGTTTTCCGTG
Organism: Anabrus simplex; assembly: GCF_040414725.1. NCBI lineage: Eukaryota > Metazoa > Arthropoda > Insecta > Orthoptera > Tettigoniidae > Anabrus > Anabrus simplex. The sequence goes on along the minus strand of NC_090265.1, from coordinate 60,401,060 downwards.
GTTTCCCATTTTCACACCAGACAAATGCTGGGGCCGTACCTTAATTAAGGCCACGGCCGCTTCCTTCCCATTCCTAGGCCTTTCCCGTCCCATCGTCGCCGTAAGACCTTTCTGTTTCAGTGCAACGTAAAACAAATAGCCAAAAAAACTATAGTTTTGTTTACTCGTGTCAGAATCTAGGTCATTGAATATTTAATTTTCATGACTGCATTGAACTTAAAATAAACTTGCAACTTATCAGGTAGTGTTCGGTACATATCTAAGAGATGTTACGTACAGAACAAAAATGGCGAACCCACGAACTTCCGATTTTGTGATGGATGCTCTATCATTAAGCTACGGTGGCCTAGGTCATATTTGTTCTGTTGGAAAAGGCAACAAGCATGCCTTTCTACAGTTGTGCTGCCAGTAGTCCCAGAACTGTAGCTCAATCCTGGTGATAACTGTGCAAGGACCTTCTCATGGTGACTGGAGCTCCAGTGACTTCCTCTTCGTCCCGCTGATGTTCATGTTTCTCTCTTCGAGTGTGTGTGTTATAATAGTAAGTAAAAACTTTGAGTGGAAAACTCAAACATGAGTGAAATTTATGTCTCCCTGAACTGCTCTACCATGATGCCTGACAGCAAACGGAGATGTGTCATTCAGGTCTTGCGTACACCGAGATGTAACAGAACTTCTTTCATCAGTGTCAATTCGAAGTTCCTGCCCTGATTACTCTGCATCCGTCTCAGGATACCAATGAGACAGTTCCAGGCATCAACCACTGTTGACCTTGACTGTTGATGCTTCCTGATTGGGGATGACATAGAGCTCATACCACTTGCTGAGAGAGTCCATGGTTAGAAGCAGTGTCCAATTCGGGAAATGGTCCTGGCATGTTGAAGGCTATCCTCTCGAAGGGTATTCCGAAGCGCTGCCACATTTGGCTACTCCTACAGTGGTGTCTGTGTGTACCTCAGCTACCAGTTCCATCCTTTTGTCCCTGGAAATTACCAGCTGGGCAAACTCCTCCTTGCTGCCAACTGACTCCCATACATACGTCAACAGACTAGACAATGGTAGAGTAAAATATATACAGTGAAACCTCGTTAAAGCGTTTCTACAGGGGACAAGGAAAAAGAACGTGTTAAGTGGGAAAACATACTAATGAATATACAAATATAAACTATCGAAGAGGAATATGAAAACACTAGATATGTTTTTTTCCGACGTGAGGGCATTTTACGTTGTGTATCAGCGGGTACAGTGAAAACTATAGGCCTATCTACCACTTCTAACGATAAGAGGAAAGTATTAAAAGGTGTGAAAAACACACAAGAACAAACATAAAAACCTTTACTGCTGGGGATTATAAAATAACAAGTACCGGTACACTGAAAGGTGGGAAAAATACCAGACAACAAACATGAAAACATGCGCACAGGGGCCAACAAAAATACTGAAGTAATATTGCAGTCACACTTTCTATAACAAATGTTAGTAGAAGCCTTTTATTTCAGAGCAGTGGGTTATTAAACATTATTTTCTGGTCACACTCTTAGACACCTATTATGGGATGAGAAGGTCCCACAAAGAACAAAAGAACAAAAATGATCATGTACAAGTCACATTTCATTCCCATCCTTGCATATTCTCTGGAAACCTGCACACTAACATCAAAGGATTGTAGTAGGATTCAAGCCTGTGAAATAAAATTTCTTAGAACTGCCCTCCAAAAGACACGACATGATCACGTGAAAAATGACTAGATCCGATCTAACCTAGGTCTAAATGCATCGATGGAGGAAAGACTGAGGTCATCTAGACTTAAATGGATGGACCAACTGAGGTAAGACATGGAGAGAAGAGGATGGAATTGGAATCTGTCATGAACAACAAAATCTTTTTGAATAGGCAACTTTGGGAGATGCTAATTTTCAAACACCCTATCCAGCTTGTTGGAAGGGCAAAACGATGATGATGATGATGATGATGACTCTTAGACGAACTGGAGGTTACACTCCACATGTGCAACTGTAAGGAATGACTTTGTCTGCCATTTTGAATTGAACAAAACTTCGACCAACTTGAGTGATCGAGTCGAAACTTGAAGGTGCAAATTTCAACATTTACAACCTCTGCACGCTTATGCCAGTCCACTTTTTGACATTTTAATTTTGTCTTCATTATAAGGAATTTTACAACGTTTTCCGTATCCATAAGTAGGCTATCACAAGACATATGCACCACGCTGATCAACTTCACTCGATTATGTTCCTAATCCAGATATGGGCTACCATATCACGCGACATATTAGCTACACTCCACTGTACCACTCAGCACAAAATACATTTCTACCTTCTGAATGGAATGTGAAATACAAGCACAAACAGGCTCACTGTGTTATTCAGATATCTGGCTGCTAACTGGCAAGCAAAACTAAACATTCCTGTGGCTTACAGCTTGCTCCCCGAAAGTGCAGCTTATCCTTTGAAGTCCAGAAAGGCCTTTTCCCGTAATCACGCAACTGTGGCAATGGCTCTTACCCTGGTTGGAAATCAAGTTTCTTTCAGAAGGAATGACAAATACAGTAACATTTTCTGGTCTAGGAAAAATGTCATCGTAGTAAATAATAATAGTGAAAATTCATGATGTGATAAGCGAGGTTTTTATATATAGGTTTAATACGATGAAAATCAGGACTTTGAATTTCCGACATGCTAAGCGGGAAAACGTGTTAATGAGAAACGCACTAAAGAGGTTTCATTGTACATAGTTATCAAGAAAGGTGAAAAACTCATGTTGAAAGAATGGATACAAAAAATTTCCCACAGAAATGTTCGAATACTACTCGAAAGGAACAAGATCCACTGGTCATATAACGAAACAATGGCAAGAGAATGCTTTACAGGATCATAACAGGCCATTAGGTCTAATATGTGAATGTTTTATCGTATCATACACATTGCATTCAGCAAATACAAACAGGAAGTTTATATCCTTAAATCAAGATTCTGTACGTAAAATATAGCTTTATTTTACTATCTAGTAAATTTATTGAAATACAGCTTATGATTATAATAATGACATCAATGCCAAAATTCTTACCTCATTTATACCATCAAGGGCTTGCTGAGCTTCTGAATTCTCTGCTGTACCAATTGAATGCTGAAGAACTGTACGATACTGAGCGAGTTTAAGGTGACAAAGGGACATCACAGCATGTGCATGTTGCAGTTCCGCCATAAGTAATGCTGGATCCTGCAACAAACAAAACTATAACATAAACCCACCTATAACTAGACACTTAATGCAAATTTCTAAATTTCTGGTATCTTCTTGATGCTTTATTTGCAACAACGTTAGTGTCACGAGATCTGTTAATCCTATCAAATAACAATCATCATGAAGGAGGCTATCATGAAAGATCTTCAGTCTTGATGTGGGGAGATCACTTATCTGCCAGGCTGAGTAGCTCAGACGATTGAGGTGCTGGCCTTCTGACCCCAACTTGACAGGTTCGATTCTGGCTCAGTCTGGTGGTATTTGAAGGTATTCAAATACATCAGCCTTGTGTCTGTAGATTTACTGGCACATAAAAGAACGCCTGCGGGACTAAATTCCGGCACCTCGGTGTCTCCGAAAACCGTAAAAGTAGTTAGTGGGACGTAAAGCCAATAACATTATCATCACTTTTATTTTTTCGTTTCTTCCCTTTAACTATGTTTACCCACCTTTCTCTTTACCTTATTTGTCCCACATTAAAACTGAAATCTTTGTAAGAATATATGCATGCAGAGGAGCTGGAACAGATGAGGGAAGAGCCCTTCCATGAGACAAATGGAGACTGTCCTAGACCTTTTGGTCACATGTTTGTTTTGGCCTTTTTTTTGTTTATTTTGTTCTCTCCTCTTTCCACGCAGATCTATTTGTTTAAGCTAATATACCATATTTCTTCGAATCCAAGACTTTGTTTTTCACAGAATCTTATGTGAAAAATCAAGGGTCATCTTGCATTCGTGACCTAACAGTAATGAACACCACTGGCAGTTTCCATGGTAACCACACCGCTTCTTTTCATCCCCCGCCTGCACGTGCGCACGCACACAAAACTCATTGACAATCTACATCCGCCTCTTTATTATACACAGCTACCGGTTGTACAGTGCCTCTGTGTTAACATCACTGGATCTCAAGAAATAGCGAAGAGAGAATAAAATTCTATTAGCCTCTACAAAAATGTCTCTCACATCCGCAGAATGGCATCAAAACATGCAAGACTTTGAATTCTTAGAAAGGCCAGGGCTACTCATTGACACAGTTACGTGCCTACTGTACCTGACGCTTAGTAAAATGATGTTTTATAGACAGCAGGAATATTTTCGTGATGGATCATTGCATTGTAAAGATAGGTGGAACAGGTACTGCCAGCAAATTCTCAACTGGATCTCGTTGATATTATGATGCCAATTTAATGTTGATGGTTATTAAACATGTGAAAATGAAGAATAATTGTGCAGCTGCAAGAAAATACTGCATTGGGTGTAACTAAAGCCAATATCTGGCGTTAGCATGAAGACAAAGATAGCTTTAAAAAATGCATACTGAACAAAAAATATATTCAGTGGCCAGCAACAAGGACTCTTTAAAGAAGTTGAAGATGAAATTGTGAGGTAAGTGGGCAAAATCGCAAGTACGGAATGACCATACCATGACGCAATAAACTCATTCGTTGACCTTCAATGTATGCATCTTTATTTGGGCTATACATCACTCGCCACTGAAATCAGCCAAACCCGGAAAGCAAGACGTGTGTAGCGGCAGCCAGTTGTACCTGATGCTGAGTAAAAGTAACAGTTTTATAGACAACAGGAATATTTTCCTGATGGATCATCATATTGTAGAGACATGTAGAACAAGTATTTCTGGCAAATTTTCAATGGATTCTCTTTGATATTTTGATGTCAAAAATTAATGGTTATTAAAAATGCAGAAATAAAGAATGCAGTAAAACCTTGTTTAGAAGTTTCTGCAGGGGACAACAAAAATGAACGTGTTAAGCGAGAAAACGTACTGCTGAATATACAAACAAAAACTACCCAACAGTGATATGGAAACACTAGATAAGATTTTTTCAGACATGAAGGCATTTCACGTCGTGTATCCGTGGGCACAATGAAAACTGTATCTACCATTTCTCAAGATGAGAGGAAAGTATTAAAAGATGTGAAAAACATGAGAGAACAAATATGAAAACCTTTTCTGCTGTGGCTTATAAAATAAGTGCACTGAAAGGTGTGAAAACATATGGGTGGGGCCCAATAAAAATATCAAAGTATTATTGCAGAACACACTCTTTCAAAAACAAATGTTAGTAGAAGCCTTTTATTTCGGAGCAGTGGGTTATAAAACATTTTCCGGTCACACTCTTAGACAATGAATTGGAGGTTATACAAGGCCATGTGTGACTGCGACAGAATGACTTTGGCCACCATTTTGAAAAACTTTGATCAAGTTGAATTGATCGAGTCGAAACTCGAAGGTGCGATTCAACATTCGCGACCTCTGCGTGCTTAAAGATGCGGATGCCAGTCCACTTTCTGAAAGATTTTAATCTTTTCTTCATTAGAAAGGAATTTCACTTTCTCTGTATTCATACTTAGGCTATCACAAGACAAATATGCAGCACGCTAGACAATTTCACACGATTATGTTCGTAATCCAGATATAGGCTACCATATCCCGCGAAAAAACTTCACTGTAACATTCAACACAAAATGCATTTCGAACATCCACGGTATGCACTAGCCGTGTGTCTTGGTGAGTGTGCTATTTACCAACTGATGAGCCCAACAGAAATGAAGAAAGTAGTTCTGAGCGCAGTAGGAGGCCCAGTGTGGGTCAACCATGATGGGTGTTAGAAGATTTGGACGGAACATCATAGGGAGTTGCTTTCCATCTCAAACACAATCACTCCATTTCATCTGACAAAATTCCCCCTTTCCATTCACATTAAGTGGTGAATGTTACAAAAATTTGCATAGTTATACTCCTGTTTCATTTATTCATCAAGAAACTTCAAGATCCCTTTGTCTTGGGATATTTTTCCACATGGTATTTTATGAATAACAAATCTTTTACATCAAGAGATGTCAAATAGTGACAATGAAAAAAAAAAAAAAAAAACTCCTTAGACATTTAGACCTTTTATCTTGACAAGGAAAATTTGTTTTTAATATTAGTGGTTAATTGTGTTTTACTTACATAACCTGTGTTTTTGTACATATTTTAACTGTGAATCAAGATAAATTAATTAAATAAATTAAAGTTATTTTAATCTAAGAAAAATTGTAAGATTTAAAAGTGGTGGAAAGGTGGAACTTCTCAAACTTACAAAATTAAATTTGTTATATGAATGGCAATCACGGTGATATGAGCTGCTAACTTGCCAAGTCAAGCTGTGCTAACTCACACAGCTTCGGTGGGTAAACAAAGCTGTTGGCTTTTTTACGAAGTCTGTAGTTTGTCGCAATTAATACACATTTTAATGTGCCCTCGTCATTGAAAAACTGCAAGTGTAAAACCTTGATGTGCTTGTTGCCCAACTTTGTCAGATCTCTATCAAACCACAAGCAATTCAGCTCACAGTCACTGTTGGTAAATATGTCCTTAAAGCGTGTATTAATTGTTTCTCATTTCCCGCAACTCGTGAGTTGACAACTCTTCCGATGATGCATAGTCCATGAGGGTGGAGGTGACAAGTAACTTATCAGAGGTGTCGATGTCTATGGACTCATATCAATGTCTACAACCATTGGTGAGTCACTGGTACCGCCTGGACTGATACAAAGCCAGGAAAAGTCTCCATGCTTACTTTCTGTTTGGCACTGATAAGTGGCATATTTTTGGAACTACTGTGAACTGTTCCATTTTCTAATAGTCATTTCCTGAAATTCTAGTTGTAATAAATTCAGTATATGCCTCATTGTGGCAAATTTTTGCACTAATATTCTAGATTTCATTTCACAGTTATTATAATGTAACAGTGTTATAACTCTTCAAATGTGTTTAACATAGTTCACTATATTCTGCACAAAATGGCTTTTACTTCACTTCCATCTGTTAAGATGTGTATGTTTGAGAAATATGTCCATTCCTTGTTGTTGATCTTGAATGGGGTTTTTTTTCAACCACCATTATTTTCAGATATTCCCTAATTTAGTCTTGCTCAACTTTTTACACCACTATTCCGATTTACAAGACATATTCACACCACAAGAAGAAACAGAATAATACTTTTATTTATCAATATCAAAAAAGTTTAAAAAAGAAGGAATATGAGAAGTTGCAAATAAATCATACACACCACACTCAATAAAGAAAAATCTTGTTTCAGAACATCTTGTCTTAAATAACTTACATCAAGTGCATAGCCATCAACAATGCCTGCATCTCCATCTGCACGCCTCGAGGATCTTGAGTTTCCTTTGCCAGATCCCCAACGATTAGATCTGGAGGACAATTTTTTGAACCTTAAAGAAAAAAAAAAAGAGCATATTAAAGAACTTATACATGTATATACAGACTACTTCATTTTCCTAACAGGAAACAAAGCAAAACAGCATACAGTAATTTAGTCTTGTTTAAAAATATTGTTGACTCTCCAAAAACCTAGGTGAACCTATTTCAATACACGCTTTTATAAGTCATCAGAGACCCAACTAACCTGCCAGATAATGTTGATGTTCCTTGAGAGTCTGACTTTTTGCGTTGTTTGTCTCCTCTGTTAGTTGGCTGCTGTACGCTCACATCTTTACCTGAGCTAGGCTGACCCGCTCTGTTCAAATCTGACCTTCCACCCACAGTAACCACAGGAAGGTGAGGAAATGAAGTCATTGCAGGCTGACAGTATTTCTGAATTTAAAAACAACAAAAAATATCTAAATACAGAATTTCAAAATTCACATCAATAATATCAATATTTGTGTGTCCAGTATATAGTCCTGAGCAACTAAGTCACTAGTACAAAGGGCGTCCTGTTACCCAGCCAACACGGGCCGAACAACAGATAACAAAATGGCCAGTTAAACAATAATATTAAAGGGCCAATTCAGCAATTTATAGTACTATAATTTAAAATGTTTTAAGCAATGTTTCAAAATCTTTTAGACTTATACACTGACTAAAATCATCTGCTATTGTAAGCAAAAGTTGCATTTGTTTCGCAAGTGGAGCGGGATATGAGGCAGCATGAGCGCTAGTAACCATGAGAAACTGGAAGTGACATTCACTGGGATAGCTGTTAATCCAACGACAATTAAGGAGTCCACCATACATGGATGGGTACGTGACTGGCAGGAATAAGATGAGTTTCAATAGGCTATTTAATGACTACTGCCTTTTACACACAGTACGTAGAGCATGGAGCATTTGTCTCGTAACAAGCGATCTGGCCATGTGGTTAGGATCGCGTAACTGTGAGCTTGCATTCATGAAATAGTGGGTCCTAATCCCATCGTCGGCAGACCTGAAGATGTTTTTCTATAATTTCCCATTTTCACACCAGCCATATGCTGGGGCTGTGCTTCAATTAAGGCCATGGCCGCTACCTTCCCAATCAAAGTCCTTTCCCATCTTTGTGTCACCGAAAATCTTCAATGTGTTGGTGCTACATTAAATCTTCTTCTTCTTCTTCTTCTTCTTCTTCTTCTTCTTCTTCTTCTTCTTCTTCTTCTTCTTCTTCTTCTTCTTCTTCTTCTTCTTCTTCTTCCAATACTTCTCCATTACTGAAGATTAGCCACAATCCCGACGACGTCTGCTCAATCTTTAGTTGTCCTCAGTGTGACGTTACTATGGAACTTTACTTACATTTGGAACTATTTGGAAATTTGTATCACTGTGTGATTTTACACCTTCATTTTTCATTCCCGTAAGTTGTGAGGAAATGCAACTGGTGTGCATTTGAACGCCATCTGTTGGCGTAGCTATTAACTAAACTTTAATCCAGTTGGTGGGGCATCAAGTGACCACTATACATAACTGCGACAATGTGGCAAATAAATGGATATAAATAAAAGTCAATGAAAAGATGGCGTTAGATGTTTTTTGCACTCATCGCAAAAGGTGAGGAAGTACAGAGGTTAGGAGTATGATCCTGGCTAAGGGCCATACTTAGAATATTAGCATCGGCGCAAGGCGTCGAAATGTTTCATTTCACCTTTATTTAATCTTGGGCACTTATGCTTTTTTTTCTGATGCCTTTGCAGTAGTTTGAACTTTCATGATGCAACCTTATCTTAATTAAGAAAATGCTTATTCCGAAACTTCAAATTGAAAGATCAAATATTACTATTGGTGAACTGTAAATTTAAATTGTATGTACGGTACAGTATATCTGTTTCTTATGTTGGTTATATTATCATGAAAACTACACTTGTATTCAGCATTAACATTTCATAACTACCTCATTGGAAATCTTTCATAACCGTTAGGACCAAATTTTTCTTCTGTTAACATTATTTATTAGTAACATTTTGAAGGTTATGATTTCAATTATTGGTTAAAGTTTCTTCAAATTCTTACAAAGTTTGGTGTATGTGAGGTTAGCGTTAATAGTATATCTTTGGATCCATTTCTATAGTACTTAGGTAATATTTACATTGATGTAAACGAAACCTCAAAATTATTCACTGACTTAATGCTAGTTAACCGTACGCTGTAAGATGTCTTGTGTATTGATCGCGTTTGTTGCATGATACTGTAAGTTATTTTGATGATGAATTTTTTTCCTTTCGCTTGTTTAAAAAAAATTTTTGTTGGTTATGAATGATCATTAGCCTACGACTATGGACGTGTGATCTTGAACCTTATCAACTTCATGGTTACATCCTGAATCGTTATTGAATTGATTCTTGTTCATCTATTAATTATTTGTCATTTCAAAACATAATTTTTACGAATTGTCGAGATTTTATTTCTCCAGATCTTGCTCGACTTTCATATCAAGCAGTTATAATTTTGGGGTTCCGGAATTAAGAGTTTCAATCCCCTTAACAGTTTAAACCATTTTCCTTTCAAGAAATCTTAACTCATTTATTTTCAAGAACTAAGTGTGTTTAAGGTAAATTGTGGTACCTCATTTTAATTTTCTTACTGTAATTTTCTCACCCTAATTTTACAATCCTAATTTATCAATGTTACTTGTTATTTCAGAGTATACTTATTACATCTTCCTTGTCTTAAATCATGTTCCTCATTTCATAAAGCACTGGTAAGAGAGGTGAAGTGTAATTTTAAAAATTAGGTCCTGGGCTGACCCATAAAATGGGTGGTTTAGTACTGCTTCCACACATGATTATTGTCACTGGTAAGTAATAAGAATTATTGTGACACATCAGTTTAATCTAGTACTCTCCAGTCCCCTAAATTCCTCAGCCAAGAGTTTCCATAATTAGCGACCTCTGTGTCCATCAATTTTACCCTGGACATTAAACCTCTAGCAAAAGAAGCAATTATCGATTTGCCTGGCATGTTTCAGCACTCTGGCTTTGCAGCTTAGAAAGTCGTGAACAAGCTACATCCTCATGACTTTTTTTGTGACTGTATCTGTTAGAACCTTCAAACAAGGGAAATATCAGACAAATAATTCACATTTAGTTCAGTACCACCATTTTTTCATGTAACAAATGTCAAAATATTCTGGCTGAACAGCTTGAACATACAGCTGTAGAGACGCCAATAGCTCGTGACCTGCACCTTGGAACACCGCAGCTCAGAAAGCCACAACTTGTTGGTTAACATCTAAGTCATGTGCCTATTCTTAAAGCAAGAGAGAGTATCTCCCACAACAAACTACCAAGCACTCTACGTGCTGTGTTTCACTTTTGTTAGTGACAGTGAACAGCGTTCCTACCAGCAGCCAATAGTACTTCTCACGCCAATACACTGAAATTCACACACAATCAACAGCTGCTGAGCCCACATTTTTTAATTTATTATTCCATCCTACGAGCATGGTTCAGAGATTAATGCACTAGATCTGGCTTGGTTTCCCTCTCACAAGCACATGAATTTCACTCATGAACTACCAACAAACAGATTTCTCACCTGTGTTTGGACTCCAACTCTTTAGAAAGAGCATATAAGTGCACTGAGTTTTGTCGAAGAATACACATACAAGTGTTTGTATAGAAAATGTAATTCTGAATCCTGTATGGATGCTGCTTTTATTTGTAAGATTAGCAGTTTACCCATTATTTTATTTTCATTGGAAAACTGTTATAGAAAGGAAGGGGTTTTTTTTTTTTTTTTTTGCTTTACGTCGCATCGACAACAATAGGTCTTATGGCAACGATGGGATGGGAAAGGCCTAGGAATTGGAAGGAAGCGGCCATGGCCTTAATTAAGGTACAGCCCCGGCATTTATCTGGTGTGAAAATGGGAAACCATGGAAAACCACCTTCAGGGCTGCCGACAGTGGGGCTCGAACCCACTATCTCCCGATTACTGACAGGAAGGACGAAAATGGATATGCCATTTTTCTAGGAAACAGAAATCTAAGTACACTTAATAGACTATGTTTTTTGATAGGACAACCGAGCTGCCAATGTGGTTAAGGTTGTGCAGCTGTGAGCTTGTATTCAGGAGAATGCGGGTTCAAATTCCACTTTCAGCAGACCTGAAGATGTTTTTCATGGTTTCCCATTTTCACACCTTAATTAAAGCAATGGCCGCTACCTTCCCAATTCCCATCCTTGCGTCACTGAAAACCTTCAATGTATTAATACACTGACAAATTTTTTTTTAAAAGGACTATCAATCAACACTGGTCTGCATTTAGGGGTGTTGCCCAGCTGGCAGATTCCCTATCTGTTCTTTACCTAGTCTTTACTTAAATGATTTCAAAGAACTTGGAAATTTATCAAACATTTCCCTTGATAAATTATCCGAATCATGAATTCCTCTTCCTATAAAATAATATTTGCCCCAATTTGTCCTACTGAATTCCAACCGTATCTACTTTGATATTTTATATTATGATCTTACCTATGTTTAAGTCCGCCTCCGTAGCGTAACGGTTAGTGTTATTAGCTGCCGTCCTCCGTGGCCCGGGTTCGATTCCCAGTACTGCCAGAAATTTAAGAATGGCAGGAGGGCTGGTATGTGGTTGAAATGGCACATGCAGCTCACCTCCAATGGGGGTGTGCCTGAAAAGAGCTGCACCACCTCGGGATGAGGACACGAGTTTACTTACCTATGTTTTAAAGCTCCATTCAAGCTTATTCATCTACGACATTCCACGCTATCTCTTCACTGAGAACTTGGAACATACCGCTTTCTTGAACGACTTGTCTCCTTAGTCCTAAGTCTTCCCAGCCCCAAGTTTACAATATTTTAGTTGAAAATCATCCAGAACAAATTGTGCTGCTTTCCTTTGGATCTTCTCCAGTACTCGAATCAAGTAATCCAAGTAAGGGTTCCATACACTGGAATCATTGTCTAATTGGGGAGTCTTACCAGAGATCTACATGCCCTCACCTTTACATCCTTAATACAATGCCTAAACACAATCATAACCATATGAAGAGATCTGTAACCTTTATTTACATTAATGTGATTACTCCAATTAAGATCTTTCTTTACATTAACACCCAGATACTTTCAGTGATCCCCATGAGGTACGATCATCACCCCATTAACACAGTTATCAAAACAGAAAACTTTTCCTTTTGGTGACTTTTCATCCCATGTAGCATATTCACTTTTAAGGGTCCCAGATGTACATTTTGAGTTGCATTTAATGTTTTCCTTCACTGCGTGCAAGGCAAAATGCAGAGTGTGGAGTGGGGCTATTCATCACGAGCACCACAGCACGCAGCATAGTTTCTGCTAGGTACGTAACTGAATGATGTGGAGAGAGTTAGCAGTTGGAGGAATTAGGATGAGTACTGTCTCAGTGTATTCATCTTAGAGGGTGCATATGAGGATGAAGTAGACATTTTCCAGTATTAGAATCAATAAGCATAATCCAAGGTGTGACCCAAAATTCACTCAAGATGAAATTTTAAACAGGCAGGCTGAGTGACAATGTAGTCAGCGTCAACAGAAAGGACAGGATAAAACTCTAGGGCAATTTCAATGTGAGGGTTGGAAACTGAACTGTAGGATATAAAAGTAAACTCATCTCCTCATCCCGAGGTGGTGCAGCACTTTTCAGGCATACTCCCAATGGACCAATGGAGGTGAGCTGCATGTACCCATTTAACCACAGACCAGCCCTCCTGTCATTCTTAAATCTCTGTCAGTACCGGCGAACGAACCTGGGCGTCCAAGGATGGCAGCTAATAATGCTAGTCTGCCGCAAATTGGACTGGTTGCACACTTGCCATTGTGTCAGCTCCCATTGTCCAGAAACCACAAGTGTCTCAGATTGCAACAGGTACGTGAACGCCATCACTGGTGTGCTGAGCGGTAAAATGTAGGTTTTTTTTTTCCACATGAATCCCACCTCAACCTGTCCTGCAGTGATGGCTGCATATGTGTTAGATGCTACCGTATTGAGCGCAATCTGGCAGCCTGCATTGTTGAGCGGCATAGCGGACAAACACCAAGTGCGATGGTTTTGGATGCCATTGTGTACAAGAACCGATCTTGCATCCTATGTATCCTATGTATTGAAGGCAATCTGAACAGCAACCAGCATATATGAGGGAGGTTTTAGAGCCCAAGGTACCCCCCCTCCTTCAGGCAACTTCATATGCCACATTTCAACAGGACAATGCCTGACTACATGTGGCGAGGAATGTGCAAGCCTTCTTCAAAGAATGACTGGTACCATTGCTTCCATGGCCTGCACGTTCGACTGACTTTGTCCACCGAACGTGTCTGGGATATACTTGGTCAGTAACTTGTTCATCACGATCATCCAGTAAGCGGTATTGACGATTTGCGGACTCGCATACAAACTGCATACAGAGAGAGATTTGCCAGGAATTTATCCAGAACCTTTTTGATGCCATGCCATGAAGTGTAGAGGCTCTAATTGCAGCACATTGATGCTACACAAAACACTGAACACTCAAACTCAAAGGTCATGTACAGGTATGTAAACTTAATCATCTGTTTACTGTGATATACCTAGTCTGTGGTTTTAAGTTCATTTCAATTGTGTTTCCTTCTTGGTATCCCAATTTTCATAAATATTAATATACGTAAACACTCAACCACACAAAAAACTGGCCATTGCAGAAGATGACTTTCTTTCAATACCCTCTTGTTTGAAATAGGATGAACATATTGTGTAGGTGGTAGGATTCCCAGTCTCATCTTTTTGGCCATCGGCTATCCGCAGTTTATGAATATCATTTCGAGAATGTATAAAGTTAAATAATTCTTGCTGGCTTTTTTTTTTCTTTTTTTTCTTTTTCATATATACATACATATAGAAATGAAAGCCAATCTTTACAATTTTATTATATTATAGATTTGCATTAAAGGCTATTAAATATTTAAGAAAATAAATATATAAATATGAGGAAAGACATGAAGTATATATTTCATTTGGAAAATAAAATATTTTTGTTTTACATCTACAGAAGGGTCCAGAAAAATGGAGACACTCTTTGATAGTTAATATCTTTGGAACAAAATAACATATCATTGCAATTCTTGCACGGTAGCGTAGTCCATTGTTTTCTCAACAGATTCTGAAGGTCAAGTGAATGGTGCGGCAATCTTGATGCGAGTTTTCCAGCAGATGACAGTGCAGCAATGAATAAAGTAAGATTGTCATTTGGGCAATGCAAGGCTGTACTGAAGTGGTACTGGAAGTACGAAAACATGGAGATACAACGGCATTGACATAATGTGTACGAAACTCAGCCACCAACATGTACAATAATTTATTGTATTCAGGATAAATTTGAAGCCAACGGTACTGTTCGGGATGTGCATAAGGAAAGGTCTGGCCAACCAAAAACATCAACAAGTCCAGCTTCCAGCGCTGCTGTGTTGCAACATTTTACTAAGTAACCTCTAAAATCTGTAAATCAGGGTGCACGTGAAAGCGGGGTAAGCCGATCAACCATATGACGAATTCGAAAGAATGCGAAGTGGAAAGTGTACATTCCAAGATCGCTAGACGCTGCAAACCAGGACAACCCGGATCGAAGGATGGAGTACTGCGAGTGGTTTGAAGGGATGCTTCGCGAGAATGAACGGTTTGCAGGGATGGTTATCAGGTCTGATGAGGCGTAATTCAAACTGAACGGTACTGTAAACTGTCACAACTGCGTGTATTGGGCTGCTGAAAATCCTCACATTCACGTGGACAAACATGTTAATCTACCCGGTGTTAACGGTGTTGTGCGGTCTGTGATCGCGCGGTTTGATTGGCCCATCCTTCTTTGAAGATGCCGTAACTGGTGAGGTGTATCTTCATATCTTGCAAACATAGATTTTCCCAGCCATCCGAGAGGTGTTTGAAAATTAAAGATTTTACCTACAACAAGACGGTGCTCCATCTCACTACCACAGAGATGTCAGAGCCTACTTGGATGAAATCGACCTGGACGATGGATATGTCAAAGAGGAGCTGTTGAGTACCCACCACACTCTTCAGACCTTACACCTCTTGTCTTCTACCTATGGGGGACCTTGAAAAATGAAGTTTTTCGACAGAAGCCAGCTACAGTGAACAAGTTACGAGAAACCATCGAGGCGTCCTTGCGGCTATCACACCGGCAATACTGACAGCCGTAGTTCGGTCAGCAGTTCAGTGGCATCAACGTTGTTTGGCTGCTAAAGGGGTCACTTTGAACACATGAGATAACCTGTCCCCCGTGCAAGAATTGTAACGGTATGCCATTGTGTTCCATTAATACTGACTGTCAAAGAGTGTCTACATTTTTCTGTACCCCTCTGTATGTACTGCATGAAGGTAAATACAGTCTTTTCTTTTTTGTTTCAATGCCACAATAAGCTTAATGTGTCACAGATCACTCCCAAGAATAACACCTTCTGCAATGCATCCTGCCTTGTTTCTGCATCTCAGAATTTAACCCAGGCTTTTGGCACATAATCTAGTGATTAGTAACTGTATACCACCACCCCTCCTACCCTGTCTTCCAACATTCTTATTGTGAAAAATCTTTTCACCAACAGGACTCAAACTGTAACCACTGTGTCAGACTGTAAGGAATTGATACCATAACAATCGCAAACCCTAGGCAGGCTGTTTTATAGAATTCATAATCCATTTAATTTAAGTACTTCACAATTTATGGTTTACCATTGTGACAAAGTACACTTCACCAAAAAGTCTTCATTAAATCACACGATTTTCGTTATTTAGATAATATTTATGGTGTGGTTTTGATAATCTACTAACGCAAAGTGTACATACGATTTGGAAAAATTTAAAGGGGCCCTCCAGCACCAACAGACCTACATCCTGAAGAACTTCCTTGCTTACACCGAAGTGGGCACAAAAATCATAAGAGAATTTTAGGATTGTTCTCCCACATCCCAATCAAAATCCTATAACTGTAATGTATTTATGTCAGTACGTGTTTATGAAGTAATTTTTCACGGGCACATAAAGAATTATATTTTGAAGTGCTTTTTCAGGAGAAATCATTGTCTCAGGCCGTGAAGAGATTTGCCAAGATCAAAATGTGAGAAAATTGCTTAATTCAACCATAAACAAGGGTAAATATAGGATTCACTGGGAAATCAACAAGAGTAGATCAAGGAATGAAACCGTAACAAATTTTTGTCTTCACACTGGTCATGACTGTCTTGCACTTCAATGAGTCAAAATCTTTATTAGCAGTACATGCACAATATTTAAACACCAGAATTCTACAATGGCAAAGACCACGTTCTGATATGCCCAAAATTAACGTTCTGGTCAAGAGTAGAACAAAGCTGTATTGGGATGCCAGAAAATTAACCCATTAGTGCATAGCATCCAAAAAATCGGACGTCATAAAAAAAAAAAAAATTGTGCGATATTTATGCGTTGTTTTAAGCCCGCAATAGTTTCTTGTGCTTCAGAAATGCTGTAGCTAACAAGAACCAAGAATACATCATTCCTTAACCTTACCATTCATTGTTGAATCACACTTACTGCAAGCATGGCGGCAAGATAGTACCGAGTTTTGTGCCACAGTCGAGATTTGTATTTATGATTTAATAAATATTTCCGATAATTGTAAACTTTGGTATGGACCATATTGTTGACATTCCTATGAATCTACTGACACACAAAGATGTCAATTATGTCTTATCATTGACGTGACAGAGGCTCATAAATATAGCTGTTCTGAAAATCGGACGCTATGCATAGGGGAGTCCTACTGTCTCAGACATTTGCATTCTCTTACTAGTTTGATGGTGAGTGAAATATTGGAAGTTTTAGAGGAAAAACTGACATTTGGAGAGGAGCAGCACAGCAAACTTTATGGCGGGTGTGAAACGGTTGATGATAATGACAGATGAGTAGTAGAAACCTACTTCCGAGTAAATGTGAAGGGAAAATTGCTTGAAAAAATATTTAAAAAAAGGGAAGGCTAGGTCCACTGGTAGTCGAAATATTACTGAAAGTTTGCAGATGGAACTGAAAAACCAGAAAACCGTGTAAAAGGAATATGTCATAGGAATATAAAGTCATTCATAAGATCAGGCTAGTACTCCTGTTTCCGTTATCCCTGATAGAAAATTCAAAAGCATTAGTAGGTCAAATTGTAACACAAAAGAAGCAACTCCAAAGTGGACAAAATCACAATCTACATCTCATTTGTTGACTGACTGTTTTCCTGCCCTCCCCACACACAATCAGATGATTTTCAAAACTCTGAAATTCTGCTAGACTTCTTTCTCTGCCAGTGGCTATAGGATACCTTTCCAAGTGTATACAGCAATGTAAAATGAAAGGCTGATACAATTTGGACTTGGAGGAAGTGAAGTACTACCTCTCATTGATGCAGGTGGAACTGAATCAAACATGGAGCATACAATATTCCTTGACAACTACTTTACATTTCTGAAATTGATAAGATATCCGGCTTCAAAGGGAGTAAGTGCAACAGGGACATTTCAAGAAAACCAGACAGAGAAGTGCCCCCTTCAAAGAAAGGCAGACGGAAAAAAGAAAGAAGGGGATCATATGACTGCAGGAGTTCTGGTGGTGCGTTGCTGGTGCACTGGAATGACAACAGTGTTGTCACTGCTGGTACAAACTACAAACAGAGATAAGCGGTGCATCAAAGTGGTCCAGTGTAAAAAAATATGCAAAGTGTCTGTACTGCAATGAAAGCAGTTCAAGTCCTATAGTGGCATCCGAAGAGTAGATCAGCTTAACCAGTTTGGACTTCGCCTGAAATGCTTCTGTTGATATCATAATCAGTAAATACATAACCGTGCATAGCGTATACAGTATTGTGATAAGTCTTCAGTGGAAATCGTAAATCTACTTTACAGTGTAAATTGGATAAGATAATCCAACTCTCTAACACAACCTAGCTTGCAACATTATTGTACAATATAATGCTGAGTAACAAGTGTTGTTGTACTGACCTGAGTGCATAGCATCCGATATATCGTACGGCCTGTGTAAATAAAACAAGCACTTGTATGAACTTTCTCATTGTTGGAACGTGTTTCTGCAATTATTAAGAGTGGAAATGTGTAGATAAATTGAAATAAAACACAAAAATTAACTTTAAGCACTAATGGGTTAAGGGAATGAATCCGAATGAATCCAAAGCCTGTTATTAGAAAACAATAACACAATTGTATGTCAATGGGATAATGAAAAAAATCATTCTATTCACTCATATGGGGAGTGAGAGTATGTTTAGGATAATTGCCTAGTGGCTGACATTCCGCCCAGATGGCTACAGTTTGAATTTAAGTGGATCCTACGGTAGAATTTTCACTTGATAAATCTCATAGTATCAGAAACACACTTTAGCCTTAAACCCCCAGACAAAACCCATAATGAGTCATGCTGAGATAAACTGAAGAAAGCTTTTAGCCAAGCCACTCAGACAGCAGGAAGTACATTAACGGCACTTACCATAGGATCTTTCAGGTACAAAGCATGTTCAATGATGTAGGTTATATCAACGGCCCCAGGGTAACGCATTAAGTACGTAAGGCAAGTAGTGTAGTCACCACTGAGCACTGGAAATAAAGGAAGTAATTGAGGTTCCTGAATACAGCATATCAATATTACTTTTACCAACCAATAACCTGATACACTTCATCTCTTGAAAATACTATTTTCTGTTTAAAGAGGCCAAATAATGAATAAAACAGCCCTATGATGGTGATGACAACAATGACATAGCGTTATCCATTAAACTACAACAGGTTTCATGAGGATAGTCAATAACTCTAAAGAAAAATCTTGCACATTTCAGCACCCTTAGGTGGCAACTGACTGCCAGAATTCTATTGCACTTAAACTGTGTCTCTCAGCCACTTAATAATAATTACAGTAAGTTCTTTAAAGATTAGGCTGTAGTTCATTACTCACAGAAGCTTCACGACAATATTTCTTTACCTTTTCAACAAAACAAAATCAAAATAATCCCATGGAACTAAAATTTGAGAGAATTCCACCTTTCAATATATATATTATTTCGTCTTATCCAGAAAATGCTTATTTGGTCACAAGTACATGTTTCATCTCTTATTTAAGGAACATCTTCAGCTGGAGAAGATAAATTACATATAATATGACATTAGACAATTTAAATTAAAATTTGTAACATTTTACAAAGTTCTTCAAACCCTGTGTGCGACTGTTATTGTCTTCTTTCTTCTTCATGCAATCGAGTACTATGTCCTCCTAATGTTTTCCTGTCTTATATATTATTTTGTTTCCTTAAGTTAATGTTTTATGATTACAATTTTATAAAACTTTTCATTAAGCTGTCTAAATGTACCGTATTTGATTTTAACAGTAAAGGGGTTGTAACCCAGCTGGGGAAACTTCTCTCAATTATAGTACAATATGAAAGTTTTGGGAAAAGAAGAAATCATCAAGTGTTAAAAAATGAACTTTTTGATGTACTTATTTTTTGAGAATTTTATTGTATAAGGTTGATTTTGGTGCTCCAGTGTGGGCACAAACAGTGTAAATAAACAATATGGGTGTAGAAACTTGATTCTGCCAGTGTGGCTTGATCATTTATTTAAGGGACGAAACATGTACTTCTGTTACAGAAGCAGGCTACATCAGGGAAGCTCTTAAACGTAGCTCTGGGAAATCAGCAGGGAGTGATGGCAGGCAATTTGCACCACACTGTATCAGCAAATGAAAGACTATGGTTTCTTTTCACCATAGATGAAAGAATTGGAAGCTGGATGGAATATACCATGGGTTTGTAAAGTTGCCATCTAGTTCTCCCAAAGATGTATAGACTTTTATTTCCGTCTCTAGTGGTATTAAATTTTCTTTTCGTGACAGTTGATTTTGGCAATAACGGGTGAGACATATCCCATCAAATTTTAGCATAATAAGATGTAAATCCTAACTTTAGGAACAATTGTATTGAACAGGTTGATCCTAATAAAATTTTAGTAATATTTTTTAAACCGAGGCTAACATATTCCGTACATTTTAGTTCAACTTCGATCTGACAATATCATATGTGTTAATTCATCTAGTTACATCATCTCTAGACAGGAGATTATATGAACTACTAACAACTGCTTCCCTTAAAACTTCCATTACAGTTAGCCCTTCATCCAAAATTGTTTGCTTTTTTTTTTTACAATTGACTTTACGTCGCACTGACACAGGCAGGTCTTAAGGTGACTTGGAATAGGAAAAGGCCAGGAGTGGGAAGGAAGCGCCATTGGCCTTAAGGGACAGCCCCAGCATTTGCCTGGTCTGAAAATGGGAAAACACGGAAAACCACCTTCGCGACTGCCGACAGTTGGGCTCCCAAATGCAAGTTGACAGCTACACAACCCAAACCACGCAGTCACTTACTCGGCTATATGTCCTGTGATAGCCTAGTTGTGGATAAGGAAAAGTCATGAAATTACTTACTAATGAAGACAAGATTAAAACTCTTCAGGAAGTGGATTGGCATATGCATCTTTAAGTGAATAAAGATGGTGCAAAGGAAGCTCACACCTTCAAGTTTGAGTTGAGTAGGTCAAAGGTTTGTAGCATTCAAAATGGTGGCCAAAGTTATTCTCTCACATGTGGCTGAGCGTAACTTCCGAACAACTCAAGGTCATAGAGTGTAATCAGAAAACCATGTTTAATAACCCAAAGGTCTGAAAATAAGGCTTCAAAGTGACATTTGTTTTAGAAAGAGTGTGATCGGCTACAATACGTAGATACTCTTATGGGCCCCCATGCAAATGTTTTCATATTTATTGTGTGGTGTTTCTCACATCTTTCAATACACTGTTATTTTATAAGCCCCAGTGGAAAAAGATTTTTGTATTTGTTCTCTCGTATTTTTCACACCTTTTAATACTCTCATCTTTAGAAACAGTAAATATAGCTTTCACTGTATCTGCACAAACACAACGTAAAAAGCACTTGTATATTTTTTTTTAAATCATCTGTTTTCATATCCCTGTTGGATAGTTTTTATTTGTGTATTCAATAGTATGTTTCCTCGCTTAATACGTTCTCCATGTTCTCTTTCCTTGTCTCCTGCAGAAATGAGGTTTTACTGTATATTAATCATATAATTCCTTAACTATGGGTAAAGTTTTAACATATTTAAATATTCAATTAATATATTATGTACAATTAATAGGTAAGTACTCACACTGATATCTGATAGCAATCAACATTGCTACTACCACATAATTGACTAGTTCAAAGTTTTCGCCTTCAGCAAAGATGGCATCCCATAAGACTAGTAAATCCTGCAGCGGAAATTCTCTCCCAAACAGCAGCCGTAACCACCGACTGAAATAACACATGTATTTTACCTCAATAATAATTCGAGTTGGAAAGGAGAAAGATTATGAGGGAAAATGGGGAGAGAAGGTATACTCCCTCACAACACATCACAAGAGATCAGACATTTTGCTCTAGTAAATAAGAACAGAATTCAGGACCTTTACATAACGTTATGAAAATTTCATACTGGGTCTGCAGCTTAGAAGATTTTGAAGAAAACCTTGTTATGAGTTTGAACTAAACATTTAGCCTGAAGTCAAAACCTTTGTGTTTGAGACAAAAAGACCGCCTGATAGCTTGTCTGAATAATAATGAGGACAGCTAAAAGCACCAGACAGGCCATCTTTCAACTTCCTTCTTAATTTGTAACAGAACACTTGAACAGTAGGATAAAACTGCTTCAAGAGAATGCATTAAGGTTCACCCGTTCTTTATGCAGTAGATTGCAAGAGCTAAAAGGAACAGGGAATGTGATTCTTAGGTTGTCTGACTTGTTAGCAAGCATCGTAAGCTATGATTTTCATAATGATCAGTACTGAAAGACAATTACAACTCAAGTAGAGAATTCTCTACTTTCTCTACACCTGAATAAGTGTATTGAATAGGAGGAAACTTATTTTTTGTACTTGAATTGTTATTAGCAAGTATTAGTTGAAACTGTATTCCAGTTGCATTCTTAATATCATCCCTCTCCAAATCACCACCTTTTCTGTATTGCAGCAAAAACTGCAGAATGGTATTATGGCAGTCACTTGTCAATTCCTGTTTCTTTGAGGTTCTTCTCCAATTTGGCAGAGTCGAAGAACCCTTGTCTTCAACCAGAACACCACTACTGGTGGCCTTGTGAGTAATGATCAAATGTAGCTAGATAAATACGATGCTTGTCTTGCGTTCAGCAGGTTACTAGTAGTCACGTCTACACAATGGAAGTCTCTTACAACACTCCACATAATGCCGTACTGTAATAGGCTGTGCAAGCACAACAATCCCATACGCTGAACTTGTTACTATACCGTAATTTTGGATGGAAAGAGCACTACATTGTTCTTTTACTAAATGCACAAGGAAAAGCTCAAGCAAATTTCGGCACTAAACTTTTAGACAGTCTTACCTTGACTCGGCAGCCTCGGACCATATATACTACTCATTCGAAAAGTTTCCTTTCAGTTACTGATCAGATAAATTTAACTTTTTAACTTCAGAGCTTCCAATGTCTATCCAGATTACTCAGCCTCTGTACCAATGATAATATATGATCAAATCATATACACATAAAAAGCTTTGCAGAGCCTATGAAGTGTATAGCTCATGGGTCATGACACTTGACACAAAAAACTGGACCTAATTCATGTACAGTAAGTAAATATATACGGGGCAGTCAAATGAAAACCAAACACCTGCCATAACACACATTCAACGCGAAAGATGGCAACACTGTTGTTACGTATCGATACTGCAACTGCTGGGAAAGGAGAACTGTATAGTGGCAACTCACAGGTGCATTAAGTTGTTGGGTTATGTCTTTGTTGGTGCATGGACTGGTCTAGTGTGTTTGTCCAGCTGTAGAAATGGTGACAAACAAAGAAGAGCAGAGAAGTGTGGTTCATTTTCTGGCAGCTGAGGGTGCTAGAGTACGTGAAACTCATTGTCACGCATCTGCTATGTATGGCAAACACTACATGTCCATGACGAGTGTGCACGAGTGGCATAGGAGATTCCAAGAAGGGTGCAAATTACTGCACGACGATATGTGCACAGAACAGAGCCATCAAGCCATCACTCCTGATGTGATAGGGTGGACTGATGGCCGTATCTGTGAAAACCGACGAATCGCGGAGGAAGAAATTAGTGTTCAGATCGGCATTAGCTATGGCTCTGTGCATGCCATTATCAAAGATCACTTGCATTTCTGCAAATTTTGCGCACAGTGGGTTCTGCATCACCTGATAGAGGTACAAAAGATTGGCCTGAGACATCTGCAGTGGCACCACGAGAAAGAGTATGTGTTTCTGTCCTGTATCATCACAGGGGTTGAAATGCGGTGCCACCATTTGGAGCCCGAGGACAAATGGCAAAGCCAACAATGGAAACATTGCAATTCTCCGATACCAAAGAAATCCAAAGCTGTTCACACATTATCATAGGTTGTTCTGCCATCCAGCAGGTCCAGTCATGGCTGTGACCTCCATATTTCTCGATCTTGTGCCCTTTTCTTCACTTCTGCATAATCTTCCTTTCTTCTAATACTGTCTAATAACTGGTATTGTCTCCTTCCCCTTCCTCGTTTTCCTTTGATCATCCCTTCAATTGCTACTCGTAGCAAAGTGTTGTGTCTTAAATTATGCCCTATCCAATTTTTATTCCTATTTTGGATTACGGTCAGCATGTTCCTCATTTCTCCCACTCTTTTCAGAACTTTCTCATTTGATATTTTATCTTCCCACTTTACTCCTTCAATTCTTCACCAAATCCACATCTCAAATGCCTCTATTCTTCTCTGTTGAACTTCTTGGGACGATTTCAGTAGTGGTTTCCTGTTGCCTTCCACTGACCTCCAAAACCTGTCTGCTTACAGACTCAGTTTCCCGCTGGGGTTAGTTACCCAACCTTCCACTGAGCTGCTCGGCTGGACAGGGGTACCACGTGTAGGTAGGAAGTTGGAGAACTGAGGTGACAGAGGCTAAGAGAACTCTCCTGCTGAGTTCTTATAATCGCATATCATCCCCATTTTTTTTTGCCAGAGTCTCAAGGTGTTTGCAAAGACTCTTCCAGGTAAAATCAGGATGACCACCTCCTTTTACTGCAGGGACCCTCTACTTGTCGACTTCAAGCGTAGAACCACAATCAATGCACAGTGCTGTGTATAAACTGCGATGCACCATAAAGTCAAAATGCCCTGGAATGCTGTCAGATGGAGTCATCCTGTTGCATGATAATGCTCGCTCCCATACTTCCAACCTGGCAAAGGCTACGCTTTGCTTGGGAAACACTTCAACATCCTCTGTACAGCCCGGACTTTTCACCTTGTGATTTTCACATTTTTGGTGACCTGAGGAAAGACATTCGTGGCCGTCAGTTTAATTTGGTCGAGGAAGAGCAAGAGTGGGTGCAATTGTGGATCCGTCAGTGACCTACCTCTTTCTACAAAACTGGAATGGATTGTCTTGTCTCCCAGTTCAATAAATGTATTAACGCTTTTGGTAATTACTTTTGAATAAAACCATTCCATCATCACGTTATAGCGGGTGTTTGGTTTTCACTTGACTGCTCAAAGCAAAACCATCACAGGAGGGACTATGAAGATCCTTGGGAGAGTGAAAAGTAAAGGCTTCAACTTTTTGTAAACCTTTGTCTTCAGCAATCAACCAGTATTATAGACAATGTCATGTGGCCTCCAGTGAGGCTTGGTAGAGATCTTTCAATCTGAATTCCTAGGGCAACCTGCATGTCTTGGATGATATCTAATATTGAAGATGGCACAAACACCCCAAGCCAGAGGAAATAATGAATGAAGATTAAAATCCTCGACCTGGCCAGGAAACAAATGGCCAGCATGCTAATCAGTCTTCCGGACATTGGCGATCAGTATGGATAGTGTTCTTCAATCTTCAGCAACATGACAGAGTTGTGCGAATGTTCGTTTTCCAGTCCAGTCTTGAAGGTTCTTGAGACATGACGTTCTTTTTCTGCCTACTCCTCGCTGTCCTTCAATTTTGCCCTTTAAAATGAGGTGTAATACTGCACATCTTTCACCAATTAACACATGCCCCAAGTACGCAATTTTCCTGCATTTGATGTTTACCAGTAGTACCCTTTTAGAGTTTGCTCTCTATAATATTTGTTTGTTAGAGAGGAGACTTTTAGCATTCGTCTATGAAACCACATTTCTAGAGATTCCATCCTTTTTATGGTGGTCGTTTTTAATGTCCAAGCTTCAATTCCATCAAGCAAAATTGACATGGACTCAGACATTAATTGGTAATAGAAACAGTACATGAAAAATCAGCAAAAATTCTGTAACTCTGCTAGAATTAACTATTTCGTTCTCTAAATCTCCACTTAACGAGATGGCCATAAATGTACAACATCTTAAGATATGTTTCATACCTGGTAACACAACTTTTACAAATGATGGGCAACTTACATCCCGAAGAGAGGAAGAGGTATATCTAACTGCTGTAAATGGTCGTACAGTTGGCGGTCACTTGGAGCCAGCAGCTCATCTCTGATCCAATTAAGTTGAGCAACCACTTCGTTCTCTGTGCGCTTCACAATGGAACCCTGGTGACCAAATGACAAAACAGGTATACCAAAACCTTATCATTATAATAATTAGCATTTCTACCTACCAAAATAGCATGCAGATAATCTGGCAACAACATGATAAACAGTGATGTAGCTTGCGTATAACACAGTAAAAACCTTCCTCTGCGTGGGAAGATATTCTGGAGTTTCTAACGTGGCAATAAAGGCCGAGTGGTGGGCGGTCAGCAATAATGCCAGCGAGAGATAATTGCAGTGTAGTTGCAATAATATGGATGGGCCAGCAGCAAGCAAAAAAATACGGCTGGCAAATTGTTGAGGCCTGCAATAAGGAAGCTCCTAGAAGAAGCTGAAAGTTGATAAACAATCTAGACAACGTGCCCAGATCCAGTGAGTCGGGAATCATTCTCAAGTGAGTTAGTCTTGAGTGCATCAATCGCGAGTGAAAGTAGGCAGTACAAGACGGTCTCTAGTCAGTGACGAGTCATTCTTTTTGAGTCCATCAGACAGCTACACAGAGTTCAGCGAGGCTCGCTGGCTGTGAAATGTCCGCAACCGCACTGTGCTGTAACGAGCCATGTGTAGAACAGGAATTCAATGAATGGTGTTCATGTCTGTTGCAGTCGTGAGTAAAAATTGTGTTGACTGGAAAACTCAAAGGCAAGGGAACTTGTGATGATTAACTGTAAATAGTAGTTCAATAAATTTAGTGGACAGTAAAAGATGCTACCTCTCTGTGTAGTAATTTGAGTTTCAAAGAACTCAACAACACGCCACAGTAAATTCAATTAATGTTAATAAACAAGGCGAGTTTGGGCACATGCTTATTGGCAAGCTAAAGCAGGTGAACGTGGTACCTCTAATATGTTTAAAAAGCTGAATATTCATGTATCCTGAGACGTTTCAGTCATTCTACAGAATGAGCAAGGTGACGATGGTTGCACTTGTATTACTGAACAAAACTGACAAAACTAATATTGAAGTCTCACTTCTTTCATCTTTAAATATATAGTAAACAAATGAGAAATGACAAAGTGGAGCTGGCTGCATTCATTTGTGATATAAAAAATGCAGAATCTGATCTTCACTGGTATTTTCGTTATATTCAGCACAATATAAAGTAAACTGATGTTCCTGTTCTGAGCTAGTGCAGTTCTTTTCAGGCACACCCCCAATGGAGATGAGCTGCATGTACCATTTGTAACCACATACCAGCCCTCCTGCCATTCTTAAATCTTCTGGCAGTATCGGGAATTAAACCCCAGCCCCAAGGATGGGAGCTAATAATGCTAACCGTTACACTATGGAACTCGACAGCACCGTAAAAGAAATTTATTACTCAGAATAAGCGTGGTTTCTCAGAACAAGCACAATCATGAACTTCAGTAAGACCCAGCATTTGGAAAATGTCCAGTCCCTGGTTCTGTACAAAAAATTAAGGGTCAACCTTCCAGACTGTACATGAACATTCAAGACAGCTACCCACTTTCAAGATACCTACATCCTGACACTACTTACAAAGCTTTACAAAGGAAAGGATTTATTGTGTCCTATTCAATACATATATATCCATCTTTAGATGGAGAAATTCTAATCAAACATGTTTCAGCTCATTTTTGAGCCATCTTCAGTGAAAATGTTAAAAACTACATGATTAATTTGTGCTTCGGATGGGGACTTTTTAAGTCTTCAGCGTACTCCTTGGTGTTATTTAAGAGGAGTAGGCTATGTGCTGACAGTGGGTTTCACCCTCTCCCATCCAACTATCATACATCATGACAATTTGATCTCATTAACTCCCAAACATGTTTGACTAGAAAAATAGGAGGACACAATAAATCATTTCCTTTGTGAAGTGAAAACCATCAATACAGAATGATTTTGTCTTGTAAGTACTTACAAGGGTAATGTAAAAAATGTTGATGAGTGTACATTAATTTCAGTTCTGTTCTGAACTCTCATTATCTAAACTTTTTAACTACTGTACAGTACATGTCCTTGGGCACTATGTCCCATTTCTCTAAAGGGTTGGGTATGAAGTGAGACGAACCTTTACAGCGATTTTTATCACTGGATGGCCTTCCTGACGTCAACCTTATCAAAGGAGTTAATTATATCATATTAATGACGTGATATACGATAGTAGAATGGGAGAGGGTGAAACCCACTGTCAGCACATAGCCTACTCCTGTTGAATAACACCAAGGGGTACACTGAAGACTTAAAAGTCCCCATCCGAAGGACAAATTCCATCAACAAAGTCATATGCCCTCACTCTCTATGAACACTGCTAAGAGGTTTGGAACTGAATCCAGACCATTAGCACACAATCTGGTGATTAGAATAGTATACCATCACCTCTCCTATCCCGCCGGCCAACAACCTGATGGCATTTTTTTTTTCTCCCTGACCAACGGGATTCAAATAGAATAAACAAACAAACAAACAAACAAACAAACAAACACACAAACAAATAAATATTAATAGCCATAGCATGCAAGGTGGTTCAAGAAGAGAAAAATTCACTGAATCTCTGCAAGAAGATACAACTGGAAGCAAAAAGATCTTATTCCAGTGGGTTAAAAAGAAGAAAAACCCAGGTGAAGGTGCTAATTTCATTAAAAATGAACAGGAGGAAGCGATGACACAAAAGCAGGATATATTGCAGAGGTGGGGAAAATACTTTGAATAGCTTTACAAGTGCAAAATACCTCAGTACAAGACAAAATCAAAGAACCAGACTTAGTGGGAAGATAAGGAAACCGAGGTGTCCATGGTAGAGAATGAGTGGGCCACTAAAAGAATGAAACGAGGCAAGGCAGCTGGAGTTGATAAGTGCACCATAGAAATTATAATAGCAGCAGGAGCAGTTGGTCTACAGTGGTTGTATAGACTCTTCAGAGTGATATGGAGAGAAAAGAATGTTCCAAAAGAGTGGACAAAAGGGTCATTATACCAATTTTTAAGAAAGGAGACAGGAAGCAATGTGAAAATTACAGAGGAGTGACACTGATACCTCATAGGCTAAGATTCTTGAAAGAATCTTGGTTAAACGAATAAGAGACAGAGTAGAGGGGAAATTGGCAGAACACCAGTATGGATTCGGAAGAGGCAGGTCCACATTTGACCCAATATTTACATTGCATCAAATGATGGAAAGGTATTGGGAATATGGAAAGGACATGGTAGTAACATCTCTAGATAATGAAAAGGCATATGACAGTATCCCAAAGAATTTGGTATGGAAAACATTGACAGAGGCACAGGTTGGGAATGAAACAATGCACATGGTAATAGCAATGTATCAAAATTGCAAAAGCTGTGCTAGAACCAAAGTGGGTAAAACTGAACGGTTCAGAGTTGAGACAGGTTTAAGACAGGGAAGTGTACATTCTCCCTTACTCTTCATTATCATCATGGGTAGAATTCTACAGAATGTCAAAGGGAAGACAATACACAAGCAAGTAAAGTCTATCCTCTTTGTGATGACATTGTAGTTTAGGGAGATAACGAAGAGGAAATATAGACAAGTTGATTTATGGAATGAGGATATAAGATATTTTGGAATGAAGATTAGTACTGTGAAAAGCAAAACTTTGATTATGATGAGAGGTAACAGAAAATCCAGGGGAGTGATAAAAATAGGAAATGAACCTTTTGAAGTAGTGAAAATTTTTAAATATTTGAGCAGCATTATGTCACAGAATGGAAATTTGGATGGAGAAATTGATTTAAGAATACAGCAGTCTGCAAGTTTCTACCAGTGTGTGAGAGACATTGTACGGAACAAAGATGTGTCAATGAAGTGCATGAAGAGGTTTTATACTCATCCTATTATAAACCTATACTGACCTATGCTTCAGCAGCCTGACGTTGACTAAGCAGAACCAAAGTAAGATACAAGCAACTGAAATGAGGTTCTTGAGGAGCATACAGGAAAAGACAAGACGAGATAGAATACGAAATGAGGAAATAAGGAGAAGCGTGGGAGTGTATAAATTTCAAGAAGAGATTGATATGGCAAAGCTTAAATGGTTTGGACACATGATGAGAATGCCAGGAGAATACCAAAGAGAACATTCATGAATACAGAGACTGGAAAGAGGCCTAGGGGACGTCCTAGAATGTGATGGAGGAGCTCTGTTGTGGACTGTATTGCAAATAGAGCAGTCAATAGCAATAAAGTACTAGAAGAGGAATGGTGGAAAGATTGAGTAAGGCTTTGGTTCACTACCCTACACAGAGAGAATCTGGAAAAGGGAATAGATGAAGAAGATGCCATGGCATCATAATCATGAACACTTTCATGTTTTACCAGTGCAGTGGATGATGGTGGATTTGTTAATACTGGTTTCATCTGAAGTTGCACACTAGATACTAAGCACTTGCCAGGTTACATGCCACATCACCTCAGTGGGTACCCAATCTAAAATGTAATTGTACTCACATTTCCAGTAGGCGACTGCAAATTTGGAGGAAAATATCCAGTAGCAGTTGGAGTCATGTCATTTATCCGATAACAAGAAGCAATTCCCTCCATTATGTGACTGAAGAGAGTGCTGAAAAGGAGGGGGAGGGAAAAAAAAAATCAGTAAAATTATTGAAAACTAAATTTTTCATTAATACAGCTGTTTAATGAGTTACAAATATACAAGAACAATAGTGTAAATGAAAGGAACAAACTACTTTTTGCTAGTTGTTTTACGTCGCACCGACACAGATAAGTCTTATGGCGACGATGGGACAGGGAAGGCCAAGGAATGGGAAGAAAGCGGCCATGGCCTTACTTAAGGTACAAGGCATTTGCCTGGTGTGAAAATGGGAAACCACGGAAAACCATCTTCAGGGCTACCGAAAGTGGGGTTCGAACCCACTATCTCCCGGATGCGAGCTAACAGCTGCGCACTCCTAACCGCACGGCCAACTCGCCTGGTGAAACAAACTACTGACAAATTATGTAATATAGAGAAGAACATAAATGGGAACACTTGAGAGGATAAATACAATAACAAGTCACATGACTTGTAATATGATACAACTTGAATTGCACTTGTTTACTCCTTTCCATTACCTACTTACAGTGACATGTCAATGTAGAGAAGGAGGGGAATCAGAAAGAGGAAACAAGGAGTTCAAGTGCCACACGTCGTCCCCCCGGCGATCACCCTGGAGAAAAGTACCCCTTTCTTCAGCTAATCTGAAGAGTTGTTCAATCTTGTGGAAGCTTGTCCAGTCTTTAAAGTTTTGGAGCCATGACATCAGTGCTCTACCAGCTTCTTGTTTGTCCTCTAATTTGCTTTGTAATATTGATGCAAGTATAATGGACTAGTATAACTTGGAAACAAAATTCTAACCCATGGGTAAATAATGAAAAAATCAAGCATGATTATTATTATTATTATTATTATTATTATTATTATTATTATTATTTACGTAGTTATGTACGGACTTTAATTGGTATAAATCGTGATCGTATTGTTTGTGTAACAAAACATGTGAGGTTATGTCATGACACGTCTGCTGTGTCATGACTTTATTTAATAAAGAATATATAATTAATAGTATATAAGTTATTATTATCTGTAAATATGGTGTATAAATCCAGTGTAATGTTGTGCAACACACGGTAATAGTCCAGAACAATGCATTTTGTCACTACAGTTGTATAGAACATTCCATTCATTGTACATAAGTTATTGGAGACTCTAGAAACTTCGAGATAACATGTTATGTCATACTTTTCTAGAAGCCTAGCCAGGCAATGTATATAGAGAGGCAGTCTTGGGAGTTGGAGTTGAGTTGTTAGCGAGACTTGCAGTGGAAGTCGTTAGCTGAGTGTGTAAACCCATGTTGTGATTCTGTTGGTAATTGGTTGACATGCTAATGGAGCAGTCTTCTGGTTTATGTTGCACCGACACAGACAGGTCTTAGGAAAGAGTTACGACTGGCAAGGAAGCAACCATGGCCTCAATTAAGGCACAGCCCAAGCATTTGCCTGGTGTGAAAATGGGAAACCATGGAAAACCCTCTTCAGAGCTGCTCACAGTGGGGTTCAAACCGAGATGATGATGCTTGTTGTTTAAAGGGGCCTAACATCTAGGTCATCGGCCCCTAATGGTATGAAATGAGACAAAATATTATGACAATTTAAAACTTCATAATCCTCCAATGACCAGATTCAAAAACGTGAGGACGAAGAATGAATGGATAGTTATGATGTTAAAACAATCAGTGGATCTGACCCGCAATGCCCCACATTCCCAGAAACTAGCATTAAATAATAGTATTACTGAAAAAGGGACTGCTTCTAAAGCACAATACTGAATCGATGATGCTTGTAATCGAAACAGGTCCAAAATCCAGGTCATCGGCCCCTCATAATGGTACTTATCGCTAGGAAAATAGAACCATGCTATTTGTCATGTTGCGGTACGAATCAAAAGTAACCTAGACTCGCAGTATTCCGCACATTATGGTACTACTCACAGGTAATGAAATTCGCACATATAACACAGACCTATGGTGTTTCGCACATTGCGGCAATGCAAATCTATGGCATTCCTCACATAAGTGGACCCGCACTATCCCGGGGTGTTCCTCACATCGTTGGTACCACGCACAGGCAAGGCAGAACCATGGTGTTGCTCATCCCAAGGTGTTGCTCATATAGGGGTACGAATCACAGGTACTGTAAAATTCATCCTGAGCCACACAGTCGCTACTGATCACAAACCTATTTTGTACCTAACATAGTGGTACTACATGCAAGTAAAAGCGACCCATGGTGTTCCCTGCATGATGGTACTAATTACAAGTAGTCTCATGGTTCTAATTTGATCATCCCTTGGTCACCCCTTTTAGTCACCTTTTATGACAGGCAGGGGATACCGCAGGTGTATTCTTCGTCTGCATCCCCCGTCCACAGGGGGTTTGTGGTATTAGACTATAATGTAATTCATAGAGATGAATTAATTCTATGGAGCAGTTCTTGAAGACCTTCAATTGCATCACATATTAAGGTGTCAACTGTATATCTAATGTTGCTTATCCTACCTAGCTCAACATCATGCAAGACTTCTCTGAATATGCGATCGGTACAGGAGTTGAGTAAGAGTAATCAAAGTGTGCACCTTTGGAATAATACCGCACCCCCAATACATACCTCTTAAGTTTTTGTTCATCCATTCTTGAATATGGCTTGCTGGTTCCAATAAAGATGTTTTATGATGTGGATATATTTGTATAAAATCACTTTCTGCTGGAGGATCTCAATCAGTTATTTGTGCCTGACTGTCAAATACACTTCTGTGCTGTTTTTGACATCTTTGCTGCCAGTGAACAGTGCTTCTCGGGTACCAAAGGCATTTCTGAACCCCATTTGGTTGTCGTCCATGTCAATTTCACATTTAGATTGTACATAGAAATGTCTTCAGCATGTGGGTCATTAGACTTATGATGTAGAGCTGATAATCGTCGCTAATGTGCATACGGTTTTCCACGCTATCAACAGACACTTGTCTGTTATGCAGGATCATATCATGCACTTGTTCAATATTGGCATCAGTTATGGCTGCAGACGGATGCCCAGATATTTCCTCATTCTTCAGGCTCGTGCGATCCATTTTTGAACTGTTCAATCCACTGGTAAACACTTCGTTGTGGCAAAACATTATCCTCGTATTGTGCTGAAAGCCAAAGAATTTCCATTCCTGGTACACCCTCAGACCACAAAACACGGATTGAGGAATGCTGTTCTTCCTTGGTGCAAACAGATAGTGGCATGGCCATCTTTATGTCGCAACAGCACAAGCTGTACTGATCTGATAATGCTGAAACCTACCACACACGTAGAAAATGGTGCTAACTAGAGGTTTGTGAGCAAGCAACGCCACAGAGGCAATCTAAAGACAATTAGAGCAAAATTACAGATACTTACTGACCTGCCCTCATATAAACCTGGGAAATAATTATCCTAAAAGTTGTTCATACATTCAAATTTCACACTGATCCATTAGAAAAATATTTCATTGCAGTAATTTTCAGTAATACTCACTAGGCATCCTCTTCAAGGTAATCAGGATCCAGCACCTCAGCAATGACTGAGCTGAAGAAAGAAAAAAAGAGAATTGTGTCTATAAGGGTGCTAAATGTCCAAGAAGGCAGTTGTTGAATCAATGTTAGTGTAGAGACACGATGCAATAAGCAAAAGCTCACCTCACATTAACCTGCTCCTTGGTGTGAAGCAAGGCTTGGTGGTCACAGTGCAGGACGAACAGGAGTGGGGCCAGGATCTCATGCATACCCTGTTACACAGCCAGAGGGAAACTTACATATTTACATAAGATATAAGAACAAGCCATGAACATTAAAAGCACACAGAAGAGAAATATAAAATAACAGTTATATTATTACATATTACCAAGAAAGTTACAGGTTATTATGTACTTTAGGAACTTCATCCATGATCTGAATATACTGCAACCTAACAACAACAAAAAACCTGCTTTCAGATGCAAGTAAATTAATAATAATGTTATTAGCTTTACGTCCCACTAACTACTATTTTACAGTTTTTGGAGACGCTGAGATGCCGGAATTTAGTCCCGCAGGAGTTCTTTTACATGACAGTAAATCTACCGACATGAGGCTGACTTATTTGAGCACCTTCAAATACCACCGGACTGAGCCAGGATTGAACCTGCCAAGTTGGGGTCAGAAGGCCAGCACCTCAACCGTCTGAGCCACTCAGGCAAGTAAATTATTGTAGTTTATTTCTTTAGAAGAATTCAAAGACATTCCATTCTAACTTGCTTCATACTAGAAAATATGATCATCACATTCATTGCCCAACAGTCTTGGATAGTGGTACAGTGGATCATTGTTCTGAAATTTGCATCATCATTTAGATCCGAGACATCCACTGCCTTCAAAATGAAAGTTTCTGAAGTGCATGAACAGATCATTGGCCTTAGTGCAAATGCATGTGGACGTAAGCACCTACTCCAAAACATACAAACGTGAGCTAATAACTGACCCTAAAACACAGCCTGAACAGAGCATTGAACAAGCGACAGCTGCCAATGATGAAAACAATTTGGTATATGACCCAACAATCCTACACTTCAAGAAGACGTACAACCTCTAAAGTCATTTAAGAAGTTTCACCATGACTTTTGAATCTCGGAGATGACATTTTTACAACTGGCCTTAGAAGATGTGTAGATTTTATTTCAGCACCAACTCAGAAGCAATGTCACCACCAGCCTATGTACACTTATATTTTCTCTTATGTTTGGATACTACACACTACTTGTTTGAGAAGCAGTTGTTTCATTAAAAAGAAAAAAAAACAGTATGTGGTGACGAGTGACCTACGTGAATCTAAGTGGAGCTCCTAACTAATGTTAAAACCCATTTCCTTGTTTATATTTGTTTAGATCAGGGAAATGTTGTTTTAATTGGTTTAAAATATTAAATCTGCATAGTCACAACACCATGATTTTTTAAAAATATGCTTTTCATTTTTAAATCTTTTCCATACAAAATTGCTGACAATTCCCAGTCCACTATCTGGCACAAAACTAAATGCACATTTCATGGCCCAAATGAAAGAACTGCCACATCCTTGAACAGACTGGATATTGATATAATTAATTACTGTTCACTGTCTACACTGGGATGTAACTTATGCATAAGTGATTTCTTCTCCCCTGTACTTAATCGTAGGGATGGGTATACTGAGACGAGGTCTCGAGATTTCTCACAATTTCTCGAGACTACTGCAAGCACGTATTTCTCATGAAAAATATATAGAGATCTTGAGATCACTGTTTCAGCATTGTGCAGTGAGCAGCTTGTCATAGACCTACAGGAAGACAGAGCTGAACGTTCTTTGTGCTGAGTATGGAAATAGTCAACTATAAACCTTCTTTATTCCATACACACATGTCAAGAAGCGACTAGGTTCATTTCTACTGAGGTCTATTATCGACACAGTAAAACCATTATAAAGGATACACATTCTGGCATTGTATGCAGCTGTAAGTAAACGAATAATTAGGCTAAGTACAGAAACTGACTGCTATTGCAGGTGTGCACTACATCGTTATCGCTCATAATTTATCAAGACCTCATATTCACTATCTATTTGACCAGCGCTTGTGTTTACCGACATTATGGTGATAGCGGAAAAAATTTGTTACAATGTTAAAGAGTATTCAAGTCATAACTAGAATGAAATTAACATTATATAAACAGTATTTCATACCAATTGTAACATACAGACTAGAAACACTGGTAACTAATAAGAGACAAGACAGTAAGATCCAAGCAGTCGCAATGACATTTTTAAGAACATTGGTTAAAAAGACAAGAAGAGATAGAATTCAAAATATTAAAATCAGAGAAGAGCTAAATATAGAACCATTAGTACAGAAGATTGAGAAAGCAAAAATGAGATTGTTTGGACATGTAAAAAGAATGGGAAAGGAACGGGTAGCAGGAAGGAAATTGGAAAGAGAAGTTCAGGGAAAGAGACCAATTGGAAGACCGAGAAGAAGGTGGAGGGATCAGATTTGGAAGCACATTAGAGAAGCTGGATTGGACGTGGTGTAAGTACTAGAGCAGGAAAAGTGGAAGGACAGAAAAGAGTGGAGGCGGCTTGTTAACCACACCCGGGTGACTGGAATGGGGCATTAATGATGATGGTATATGATGGTGCAATGTGTAATTGTGTCTAACTGTATGCAACAACTTTAAGACGATGTTCGAAATGCAACATAAGTCGTGGACTTGAGATTATTTTGAAGAAATGCCAGATAGCACCATCTGCTGTGTTGTCTGTTCAAAAGAAGTATAATACATCAGCAGAAATACTTCGGGGATGATCAGCTCTTAAAAACACATATCATTGAAGAGGAATTGTCATAGAGAACACCTCAACCCTGTCTGCATCACAAGAAGCAACGCTGTTGACAACAATTACAAGGTATCCAGGTAAGTGTACATCCTATCTACAGTTATTAACAAATTATACAACAAGGTTATTCAACTAAGATGTCCACCTGAAATAACTCGTGAACAGTTTATGACAATGACATTTTGTTTTCACCTTCGTTAATGGCCTCATAGTTAAAAATGCAATACTTTTCCATGCTTTTGACAAAATTTATCAACACACAGCAGATGTACCAACTTTCAAAAGTAAAAAAATCCAGAGTTTTCTTTTTGGTGTCATATCCTGATATGTTACGACACATCATTGATTAATTTCTATAAAATAATTTTCCGCCTTGTCAATACTTTATACACTTTATTCTATTTAATTACCGTACATGTACATGTTTCGAGAGCGTCTGCTCTCTTCCTCAGCGGTGCCAAATACTAATTATCTTAGGACTATGGTTCATTGGTATCGTATTTCAGTTATATATTAAAATATATGAATTTTAAATTAGTTACAATATTACTCTAAGTTTTTCTTTTGCCCATTTACATTGTCATTTGTCACATATTTTACCAGAATTTTACCAATCATAAATTATAAAATCTAATTAAATTAACCTCTCTATGTTAATTTATGTCCGTATTAATATCTGAAAATAGTAACTCTTCATCTTCTATAAAATCTATCCCTATCCTGAATTATAAAATAACAAATAATAAATAGCTACATTGTAAATTAAATTAATAAACTACATTTATGAAGTTCGTCGTTAAAAAAGTAGCTATTTATTATTTGTTATTTTATAATTCAGGATAGAGATAGATTTTATAGAAGATGAAGAAAGAGTTACTATTTTCAGATATTAATAAGGACATAAATTAACATAGAGAGGTTAATTTAATTAGATTTTATCATTTATGATTGGTAAAATTCTGGTAAAATATGTGACAAATGACAATGTAAATGGGCAAAAGAAAAACTTAGAGTAATATTGTAACTAATTTAAAATTCATATATTTTAATATATACTTGAAATATGATACCAATGAACCATAGTCCTAAGATAATTAGTATTTGGCACCGCTGAGGAAGAGAGCAAAGGCTCTCGAAACATCTACATGTACAGTAATTAAATAGAATAAAGTGTATAAAGTATTGACAAGGTGGAAAATTATTTTATAGAAATTTGTATATAAGTCAATACGGACCAAAATGGTGAAAATAGTCAACATCATTGATTACGCAACTTTGAAGAATATTCAACACGTTATACTACTCAACTACGCAATTTCTCTTATTTATTTATTAATCCTGAAGTACTACATGTATCAGCTTTAGAACACATAACTCTTCATTGTAACTGCCACAGCCTCTTCATAAATTTCTGAACTAGATGCTCAAAGCACTGGCCTTGCTAAACTGGTTTTAAGGTTAAAAGTTTCTCCAGAATTCTTTTTCAGGAAGCTTTAATGTGAATTGAAATTTTGTTCTTGTAAATATGCTAAAATATACTCACAGTTAACACTGCTATGTGGAAATGATAAAATAAAAAGCATTATGCTAGAGATTCTGCCATTCTTAAGAACACCACCAGCTGATTGCATCTGTTTCGCCAGTGCCTACCGAACATCAATTCTCTCCAGCTACTTAAAGAATGAGGACAAACCTGGGATTAAAAAAAAAAAAATACAGGAACACTAAATCTTTTCTCAAAATTGGGAGATAAGTCTGTGCAATCAGGAAAGATGGAGGAGGGACCAAAAGTAGGGAGGCTCCTGCTTAAATGGGGGAAGCTGGCAATTTCTCTTATTTATCTATTAATGCTGAAGCACTACATGTATCTGAGCTTTAGAACACGACTCTTCATTGTAACTGCCGTAGCCTCTTCATAAACACAGGTTTCCATATGAGAATGTTATTTCACGCAATAACTGCTGACGATGTACTATCAAGATTACGCTCGTAGTTACTGGGAAGTTGCATAAATTGCAGCACAGGAGAATTTGTTTCGAGGTTCTTGCAAGAGTCTCGAGATCTGAGACTTCAGTCTGGAGAGTCTCTAGTGACAGCATTACCCTCACTACTTTACTGTACTGTATAATTTGTGTATTTCTTCTGCTTTTTTTATTCTTTCTCCCTTTCTTCCCTTGTGTTTGTAATGTAAACATTGTGTTTATAGTCATCATTGTATATCTATCCTAGCAAGCTGGATAGGATTATCAATCAGCCTCCTCCACTTTGTTCTGTCAAACACAGTTGCTGTTCCAGTTCTTATTGCAATCCTATATCTCTCTTGGCCAAATCGCTCCACACCTTCTTTGCAGTCATTTGCCTGGTACAACCTGTCCAAAGTAAGTTTTTAGAGTCTTGTCAGGAGCCAATCTTTTCATATTATCGAACAACTTTATTCTATTCAGCTCTAATGTTGCAAGCAAGCTGGTTTCCAACAGAAGCTAACGACAGATTTCCTCATTTCTTTTTGTCTTTTGGAGAAGGAAGCAAAGGAACTACATTTCCAAGGCTTCAAGTATACTATTTTCTGGACCTTTCAAGCTAGCTACTTCAAGTCCACAGGTCATGACTGGCACTGTATACGTTTTATGAAGAACAACTTTTGCTATCTGCATTACATCGCACCGACACAGATAGGTCTTATGGTGATGATGGGACAGGAAAGGCCTAGGAATGGAAAGGAAGTGGCTGTAGCCTTAATTAAGGTACAGCCCCAGCATTTGCCCGGTGTAAAAATGGAAAACCACAGAAAACCATCTTCAGGGCTGCCAACAGTGGGGTTCGAACCTACTATCTCCCCGGTGGGAGCTCACAGATGCGCGCCCCTAACCACACGGCCAACTCGCCCAGTGAACAACTTTTGAGGACTGGTGAAAATATCCAGAGGTGACATACAGAGAGGTAGAACTGTGAAACAGTTTATATTCAATTGATGAATCGTTTGATGGTGTTATCAGATGAGACCATATACCTGAAGTTGTTAATGACGTATATAGATCATTACCTATTTTAAGGTAGACCGTTTCAGTTTTCCTGCTCATCACTACGTGAACTGTATTATTTCTGCAAATTCTGAAGCCCATCTTATCAAATCTTGTGTTTCAGAGATCTGACTCTGTACGCTAATGTACAATCAGGTTCAAGATGGTGATGCAAAATGACATCAGTCAGATTCATTTTCATCCTTGGAAAAAGGTAAAAGTCATAGGGAGTTAAGTCAGGTTAATACGGAAGATACTGAAGCACAGAAGTTCTGTATTTAAAGAGGTCTCTCAGAGGGACAGATGTGCAAGTGATCTGTCATGAAGAAGGTCTACGCCAGTCCACTTATGACAGACTTCGACAAATGCTGAAAAACATCCAGATATAGCTCCTTGTTTATAGAATTGCAAAATAAACCCAAGTACTCACTTCTGGAAAGTGATTCTTGGTATACTTCAAAATGCTGATATCACCCAAATAATTTTGATTTCACCATCATAGAGTCATCATCGTTCATGCCATTAGCATTAAGAAATTCTCTGAAAGTGCTTTTCTTTTAACTCAGACAAAATTTATTTGCATGCAACTCTTGAAAAATTGAAATTCCTATAACTTAATATTACAAACCTGAAAGCAGAAGAACGAGTGTATGTGTGCGCCACTGTTCATTGTTGATGGGCGAAATCATTCTGATTATGGAGAGGAGGGATTGTAAAATGCATCCTGATTTATACATTTCTTTTATATCATTTGGTAAAATGCATTTCAAACACAATTATTTCAAGTAAGTGTCTATGGTTTACCAGGTGCAAGTTCCCAAACTTTCGATCCTACTTTGTATATAGAAACTGTGTTTTCTGGAAAAATTTACAATTCTGGAAAATTGCATCTTAAACCAGTATATAAATATAGTACATCAATGTATAGCAATTGCCACAGTCAGTCAACTGCTACAAGAGTGCATGTGATTGTTTTGGTCTCACCATTAAAGTTCAAAAGACCAAGATTCTCCCCCAACCTTCATCTGGCACAACCCTTCCTCATTTCAACATCTCCATCTCAGATAATCCACTGGAGCAGGTACACCACTTTTCGTACTAGGGTAGTATCCTTTCTGTGCGCTGTAACTGTGAGCAAGATAAGGAGACGAGAACTGGTGCTGCCTATGCAGCATTTAGACGACTATCACACCGGGTGTTCATGAATAAAGACGTGACCGTGAAGACGAAACTCATGGTGTACCACGCTGTGGTCATCACAACATTGCTATATGGTTGCAAAACTTGGATCCTTTACCAATGTGAATTGAAAAAGCTAGAGTGCTTCCACCAATGAAAATTTCAATCCATCCTTAAGATCAAAAGGGAAGACCATGTTACCAACATTGCTGTACTTGAGAAACCATCTGCCAACAGCATAGAATAATCCATCAATGATCATCAGCTTAGATGGATTGGACATGTCCGCCGAGTGAGTGATACCAGATTTCCATGCCAAATCCTGTATGGTGAACTTTGTTCTGCCACCAGACCTCGTGAAGTCCCTATGAGGCGCTACCAGGACCAGCTTAAGCACACTATGAAAATGACAAGTCTCAATCCACAAACCTGGGACACGCTTGCTCAAGACCATGCAATCTGGCGCCGGACCATCCCAGCTGCTGTCATTCTTTTTGAAGGGGAACAGTGCAGATGTGAAAAGGCCAGGAGAGAAGCATGAAAACTCTGTGCAGCACAACCACGCCCTCCTCGAACAATTCTGTGCAATATGTGTGGATGTTTATTCCATACTAGAATTGATCTGTTCAACCATCAAAAGTACATCCACAGACAGAAGTGAATTATTGGAAGAAATGAATTACTCGGAAATGAGTTAAAGATGATAAGACGACAGCATCAATATTTGCATCAGTCTCCTACAATACAATTCTTCTTGTACTTATGCTGATATTGAACTTCAAGCAGGGTGATCCTTTGTACATGTGTAAACATAGACCTGCTCTGAACAGTCTGACATTCAACTCATTTATCCTTCATCAATGTCCTATCAGTTGGGTGCTATGACTCCTTCATATTAATTGAGACAGCAGTTGAAAGAAGAGCATGCTGGTCGAAGTGCCCATTGCCTGGAGAACAACAGTTTTCAATTCTCCATTCCTTGAAATGAGAAAGTAACATTAAAAGGGAAATGTTTATATTTGGTGTACTTACAGCACTTGTCCTCAAACATTTCATTTGATGAAGTGGGTTTGTATGTTGTGCAAACTTCTTTGAGACTCATTAAGAACCATTCATACAGCTAACGTAGAATTCATGAATTTTACAATCTACAAATGAAACTTCATGGAATTGATAGTTTTATCATCATTTTAGTATTAATAAATTAATTCAAGCAGATGACAGTGTGAATATCACATGAGCAGAAATGGAGCATGCCATACAAACTTTGATGAGATATTGAAATTGCTAGAGGAAGAAAAAGACATAACTTTATTGGTCAACTTATTCAACTGTATTTATGAAAGTGGCACCAACCCTCATGATTGGCTGAAATCAATTTTCATAACACTGCCTAAGAAGAATATTGCAAAATGTTGCAACGAGTACAGAACAATTATTTTGATGAATCATGTTTTTTAAGTATTCCTGAAAATATTGTATTTAAGAATTTACCGTAAATGTGAGGACCACATCGGAACCTCTCAATTCTTCTTCAGAAACGGTTTTGGAACTAGAGGCATTATTCAGTCTGCAAGTATTAGTACAATGATGCCAGGATGTTAATTTTGATATTTGTGCTTGTTTTATGAATTACAAAAAAGCTTTTGATACAGTTGGACGACATACTTATACACATCCCTCAAGAACTTGGGATTGATGAATGTGACATACGAATTATTGGAAATCTCTGCTGGAACCAGAATGCTGGGGTAAAAGTGGAGGATCAGCTTTCAGAAACAGTCTTGATTATGAAAGGAGTCCACAAAGGCTGTACTACTACTACTACTACTACTACTACTACTACTACTACTACTACTACTACCACCACCACCACCACCACCACCACCTCTTTTCCCCACACCTGTGAGGTTGCGGATGCGAACTGTGTGGCACGTGGATATGACCCTGTTTTACGACCGAATGCCCTTCCTGACGCCAACCCTATATGGAGGGATGTAATCACTATTGCGTGTTTCTGTGGTGGTTGGTAGTGTGGTATTTTGTCTGAATATGATGAGGGAGTGTTGGAACGGACATATACACCCAGTCCCCGAAGCAGAAGAATTAATCAGAAGCAATTAAAATCCCCAACCTGGCCGGGAATCGAACCCGGGACCCTCTGAGCCGAAGGCCAGCACGCTGATCATTCAGCCAACGAGTCGGACTCTATAAAGGCTGTACTATTTCTCCTATATTATTCATCATCTATTCAGAAAGGATTCTTTTTAGATATCCTTTACAG
The DNA here is from genome assembly GCF_040414725.1 of Anabrus simplex. Taxonomy (NCBI): domain Eukaryota; kingdom Metazoa; phylum Arthropoda; class Insecta; order Orthoptera; family Tettigoniidae; genus Anabrus; species Anabrus simplex. The sequence goes on along the minus strand of NC_090265.1, from coordinate 60,357,477 downwards.
AAAGACTCAATTAGTGGTGGTTAATGGATTCACCATTAATAATATCAGGTACGCCAATGACACTGTCCTACTTGCAAACAGTCTGTAGGATCTACAAGAACTGTTCACTGTAGTTAAAGAAGGCTCAACAGCATGTAAAGAACACAAAGTGAATGGTTGTCAGCAGGAAGGAGGATGGTATTCGAGTCAGTCTCAGATCTACAATGATTGCAAGGATTGAGAAAATGGCGTAATTTACAGTAAATACCCAGAATGCCACATAAATAATGCCTGTGACTTCTCTCACAAGATCTGATACAGAACTGAGCAAGCCAGAACTTCCTTTCAGAAAATGAGAAAAATTTTGATAAATCAGGATCTTAATCTATAATCTTCATTACCGTATTGACGAATTACACAATTAAAAATAGGAAAGAATTTCCACCAATCAATACTTGTTTTTTTATTGCTTATATTAAGCTACAGGACCGGTTTTGACCCCATATACAAGGTCATCTTCAGCTGAACCATGAATACATATTTATATGATGAAGCTTAGATTAAATTGCATTGTCAAAGGAATGTAATATGATGATGTGCATTAGTCACATACAAATGGGGTATGTCTTATCGTGAATTGGCATATATGTCAGTATGTACAATATTGCAACTGTATGTCTAAAATATTATGTTGAGGTCCTAAAATTAGTGTATAAAACATATCTTCACTTAAACTAACTTATATATATATATATATATATGTACAGGATAAAATACAATATATAAAAACATTTCGTGCACATGAACATTCGTATCTTGCTTGTTGGTCAATTCATCAACTCTCGTATCTAAGTCCCATTTACATTTGTACACTCAGCTGCTGTTCTTGGAGTTTAAAAGATATGGTTGTAAAATTGCATGAGTAAAAGATTTAGTCTTCATGTGGGATAAAACACTTTCCAATTTTTAAAAAAAGTTGCCACATGTATGGATAAAATTCGGCTAAAATATGTTCAGCTCTGCTATGTATGTTGCCTTATGTTAGAATCAAATCTTGTTGTCCTGTGGCGTTCGTAAAATTGGGTTCAAAGTAATGGCTCCTTTCCCATTTGTAGTTGTGCAATGGTGTTATGTTTATTATTGTTGGTATAGCCGAGTTGCGTTTGACGTGCGAGCTTGTAGTGTACTACAATAATACCTCATCAGAGGAGTTAATGAAATCAAATTAATGAAGTGATATAATATGATAGTTGCTGTAGGATACAGTAGCACTAAGGAGTCCGCTCAAGGCTTAACGCCTGCATCCAATGGATGAATCAGGATCAACGGTGTCATATGCCATCACTCCATATGAACACTGCGGAGAGGTTTGGAACTGAATCCAGGATTTTGGCACCCAATCTAGTGATTAGAAATTGTACCCTTCTGGCCGAACTAAAAGGTGAACAATTTTTCAACCAACGGGACTCGAACTGGCTAACCATGGTGTCAGACCATACAGAATTGAAACCTTAATGATCATACTGTTGTCACCAGGCGAGTTTTTATTGTTTTAAAAAATATTATATCTTGAACTAATTTTATCGTAAGCTTTATCATTCTAAGAAACTTGTAATTATGGAGAAAGCATATTAATATTTATTCAAAAGAAATAATAAGGCAATATAATACAGAAACTTTGACTGATACAGACGGTTGAGTAGGTAATTGTTTTATGTGTATACTGATATAAGTGTGTAGTAAACATGGGCAATACAAATCATAATAAGTGTAGAAGGAAGTGAACAGTCATCAAAGGAGAATGGAGACATGAACAAGTAAAATTAGCAAGGCAATAAGGCCAACCCTACACTAGTTCTTTGGTGAAACAAGTTAAAGGTGGATCATTGTCTTATTTTGGACCATGAAGTACATTCCTGCTGAAGTACAAAAGAAAAAATTTGAACATTGAACATTTCTGGGCAATGAAAAATACAGTTGTGCAGGATACCACACTGGCTAATTGTATGAGAATATAATAATTAAACTAAGAAAAGTAAAATATTCTGAAAAACCCAAATGAGGGGTCGCTGTTTATTGGTAGGTGGGCCAGATGTACACATATGTTGTACTATGGTTTTAATGCCCAAGCTTTATTCAGAGGAAAACTATGCCCAGGATTGGTCTATGGAATAGGGGTACCTTTCAGGATGATATTTTTATAATTTTGTGGTTTTTGTTTCAAAAATATGAAGAGAAATTTTGACAGCAATGATTGTATCTTTTGATTGGATAAACACAGTAATTACACCTATCCATAAACAAGGGAACAGGAATGATTACAACAGCTATCACGGTATTTCTTCGATAGGTATATGAGACAAGATTTTCACTGGCATTTTGGAAGGGAGGGTGCGATCAGTGGTTCAGAGAAAGTTGGATGGAAACCAGTGCGGTTACTGACCACAGAGAGGATATCATGATCAGATTTTCAGTATGCACCACGTACTGAAAAATTATATGAGAGGAATAGACCATTATGTTTCGTAGATCTAGAGAAGGCACATGACAGAGTACTGAGAGATAAGATGTTAGCCGTACTAGGAGGCTATGCTATTAAGGGTACATTATTAAAAGCAATCAAAGGCAGTTCAGTTGACAATTGGGCTGCTGTGAGAATTGATGGTAAAATGAGGTACTTACAGGGTTTAGACAAGGCTGTAATCTTTCAAGTTTGTTGTTCACAGTTTACATGGATCATTCTACTGAAAGGTATAAAGTGGCAAGGAAGGATTCATGGGCCTATGCCGACGACTTGGTCTTAAGGTAGATTGTGCTGAAAGCTGGAAGTCTAAAATCTTGGTACCTGAAAATAAGTGCAATGAGTTTGATATGAAAATTAGCCCTTCTAAGACTAAAGTAGCCTCTGTGGCTCAGGCAGCAACATGCTGGCCTCTTACTGCTGGGTTCCGTGGTTCAAATCCTGCTCACTCCATTTGAGATTTGTGCTGGACAAAGCGGAGGCGGGACAGGTTTTCCTCCGGGTACTCCGGTTTTTCCTGTCATCTTTCATTGCAGCACCATTCTCCAATAACATTTCATTTCATTAATCATTGCCCCAGAGGAGTGCGACAGGCCTCGGCAGCCAGCACAATTTCCATCCTCGCCGCTAGAAGGGGGTTTCATTCATTCCATTCCTGACCCAGTCGAATGACTGGAAACAGGCTGTCGATTTTCATTTAAGTGATGCCAGTAGTTAAGAAAGCAAAGAGAACTGAATGTCCGGTTGGGAATATAAAACAGGAACAGGAAGATAATTTCAAGCATTTCAGATATGTATTCTCCCAGGATGGTAGTACTGTACATGATATTGAATCAAGGTAGAGCGGAGCTAATACAGTGAGTTTGCAGTTGCAATCAAAAGTATTCTGTAAGAAAGAAATCAGCTTCAGGACAAAACTAACTCTACACTGATCTGTTTTCAGACTAACTTTGCTTTACGGCTGTGAAAACTGGGTGGATTCTGAGGTTATTTTATCAATAAAATAAAAGTAACATATGAAAGTAGCGAGAAGGGTCGCTAGTACAACCGGTGGGAACAATGGCAGGAGGGTACTCGGAATGAGGAGATAAAGCCTAAGTCCGGTGCTGGGGCCATATAAGGCGACAGGAGGAGGATAGGTTACCTACAAGAAGAATGGACCGAGTCACTGAAGGTAAGAGAGTTAGAGGGAGACCAATACAACAATTGTTAGACTCAATTTTTAATGATTAAATTTGAGAGGTATAGAACTAAATAAGGCCGCAGAGCTAGTTACAGATAGAAGATTGCGGTGGCATTTAGTACATTTTCAGAGCATTGCAGACAGATTGCTGAAAGGCATAACAGTCTAGAAGTTGTATGTATGTTATGTATGTATGTATGTATGTATGTATTGGCCACGTGGCCAACGTTATGACACGTCACTCCACATCACCTGATTGCTGCCGAATTTTACAAATCCTGAAGTATTTAAGTTATGGCAAAATAAATAACACCATCCTGTGCATCATCATTCAAACTGCAACATATTCAAGTTTTATCAAAATCCAACTGCGGACATAGCAGTGATTCAGTATAATGCAAACTGATGCAATTTAAATGGCGTAGCACACTGGCTGTGACATGGCCATATATAAAGGAGGCCATCAATGCTCAAGTCAGTTCACTCACAATCCAGAGCCCTGTGTGGCAGGCTCGCTGTTGAATCGTGCGATGACGAACTTTGTTTTAGGACAAAGTAATACAGAATGATGGTTTAGAATTCTACACGTGGAAAGTGATACTCAACTCTTCGTAGACTTTTATTACTACCTGGCAAGTTGAACTTTATTTATTTATTTATTCACGAAGCACAAGATACAGCTACACCGAGCAAATTTCACTTGCACTGTCAATAGACTAATTAACAGTTGTAAACTTTCATGATAAAATATGACAAACATAACAAAAGATAACAAGATCAGGTACACAGCCTGCCAATAATGACTGTCTGAATTGAAAACAATGAGAATGTCCATGTTTATAGCCAAGTCATCGTGGGTCAAAATGGCGGTATAACCTCTTCACAATCAACTTATCCTTAGGAGACTGTTTACACCCCTCCCGAACATACTTTTACTTGATGCTATATCAAGCTCTTGTCTCCTATTAATATTGTTAAAGAGAGTCGGGAGGCAGATTAGGAAAGATCGTTGACGTATTGAGTGCTGAGTGTGGAGAAGGTCTTTGCTTCTGGTGGTGCGGGAACGAACACAGAGAGAGAAGATTGAGACAGGATGTTCCGAGCGGTAATGCCCATTTAAGATCCTGTGGAGGAAACTCAGGTCAGCTACCTGTCACCTGATGTGCAGTGGTGACACATTTATTGCCCTTAATACCTGCTGTGTAGACAGATTTCTGAGCTTGGGGTTTTTGTTCCTAAATATAGCAGCAAAGAAGGATACTGCTCTGTCTAACTGGTTAATACTGGAGGGGGAGGCTGTTGTCCAAATCAGAGAGCAGTAGTTCAAGAGAGGTTGAATGATCATAAGGATGAAGTGAAAAAGAGCAGTGGGATCAAAAATTTCTGTGAAGCGGTAGAGAATGCCTAGTACAGTAATTTCATAGCCTTGGTTGTATATGTTTCTAATGTGGTTCTTGTATTTTGAGTGATCGTGTGAACGAACTTTGAATAATTTATCCTGAAATTAACTTAACCTCATCAATCTTTCTCAAGTGAAAGAACTTTGAAAATCTCTTTGTAAATAACTTGACTTAATATTTCTTGAAGTATAGAATTCTGATAAAATAAACTTTAATGCCAGTGAAAACTTACGATTGTGAGGGAACCGTAGTAGCTTCCCATCACTGCGAGTGAAATTGTAGACTGTAAATAGTAGTGACTGTGCTTATTATTCATTTCAATGCTCGATTTCAGTGCCAGTGTTTACTAGAACACACTATTAGAACAACTCAAATTTGCATTCTTAGTGATAGACAGCAGTGTTCGCTCCTGCGAATAAACTCTACTGTACTTCTATCTAATAAAAAAGTGAAGATTATTTTTCTACATGACAAGTGATCACATGTTTGATTCCAATAGACATTTGAACCTAATTAAATTTACTTTGTACGTGACTACTGATTGTGCGTTTGATTTCAGTAAACATTTGAACCTAATTCAATTTATTCACATCATCAGTGAAAATCAACTAGTTCCTTTGTACAAGTGCAAACAGTATTTGTGTGACAGAATACGCTGATTCTGGTGGAATCCAGGGGACTTATAATTTGGGACACTCGTACAGTAACCCACGAGTGAAGTGAACCCCGCAACAAGACTTTCCAGAACGACCAGATCTTCTAGAACTTCCATCGAGGGACCTAACATGAGATCCAAGGGGACATCACCAGCAGGACGTTGAGGAAGACTACCCCAAACAGCCACACTTGTAAAAGGTGAAATGATCTTGAACTAATGAATAAACTCAGTACTTTCAAAGTGATACAAGTCACTGATTTAGTGACCTCTCTCTCTGTACCCTACTCCAAATAGTGTGCTGTACACACCCTGCGTACTCTCATGCTCTTCAAGTTAATTACTAAAAAGCACGCGCATTTCCTGTTACAGTAGGGTATTAACATTAAACTGTGTATTTATTACTTTAGATCAATAAAATTTATAACAATGTAAAACATGCACCAATTTTTTCTGTACCATTTTTGTACACTTGCCTTTCTTCTACCTACTGCTTCATTTTTATTCTGTAATTTATATGTATGGGGAAAAAATATATAGCATGCACGGACACCAAGTCTTCAGACTAAAGACTTATATCAAGAAAAAGCATTTTATCAGAAAGGAAATAAGACAAGCACAAAAATAACAACACACATAAAGAAGTGATGTAACTGTCCAAGTCCTAACAGTTGAAAACATCAGGAACACTTCCTTCAAATCAAAAGGTTTTGACTCAACATTTCTATGGACCCTAAAAAGAGAGGGGAGGGGGGAGTGCAGTGGGGAATACGGTCAAGTGCAGGCTGCCAGGCACAGACAATGGAAGGTTTATAATCAGTTTATTCAAGCTAGTCAGTTTCAAAGAAGAGACATATTAACAATGGTAGCTTATTGTTAAAGAGGTTCAAACTTCAGGCAGAACACTTTGGTTACCTTGACAACTTTAGCTCAGATGTAACCCCTCAATCTTCAGTCTCTGAACACATTGACCTCCAACTTCAAATACTCCTTATAAAAGAAAAATACTTCTGGCAGTGAGATATATCTATTAATTATAATAATTGTTAAGAAAATAACAAAAAGAAATATGTTATTATAGGCAACACTATTTCAAGTGCTGTGAAAACCTGGTATTTTTACTATCATAACAAAAGTGAAACGACACCCGGGCAACTGGAGTGGGACATTGATGATAAACAAAAGAGATCAGACTTCATTCTCAATGGATTTTTTAAATGCATATAAGGAACTGCATTAACATTGTTATTATAAAAGATATAACTTCAATAGCCAAGAAAATATTGTGCAATACATGAAAATGTTGAGAATTTTCCTTTCTCACATCACAGTTTTAAAATTTGTAAGCCAACATCATTTCACTGCTATTCATATTGCTTACATTTCATTATTACTCTCCCCATTTCATGCCCAAGACTGGTGAAACAACATTCGTTAAAGAAAATATTGTATTTTGAAAATTCATATGAAATACAAATCATTTACAATTTTAAGATGACAGATTACACTATTTCAGAGATAACAGGCAGTTACAAAATTATATTGTAAGATTCTTCATTCAAGACTTTAGAAATGGCCTCTTCCTCCATTACAAAACACCACATACTAGAATTTGACACATGTATTAATATTTAACTCTAGGAAGCATTCATCACAACATAGCATACAGCACGGGTATTGCACGTAAAAACTTACCAAATTGCTCTTATACCCTTTACTATTTAGATTTCTGTGTAGTGTTAAAATTTGACCAAAGTCCATTCCATGGAAAACATCTCCACAGTGTAATGCCACCACCTTCAAATTAGCTGTTAACATTACACATGTTGGAAAGCACTGTATACTCAAATCCGCCTATATTTTAAGATATTAAGACCTCAAATTAAAGCAGCCCCCAGGTTAGCATATAGCATCCAGAGAGGTTAATTTGGTATATGAAATCAAAGCTCTTCGTCTTATGTGAAACACAAAAGAAAAAAAATCACAATAACAGTGACATTTCTTACTAAAACAATAATTAGACAGCCATAATATGATTTCAGAAGTTTGTAGAAGCAATTCTGAGTTGGTATATAATATATATCAAACAAAGCTCACTCCTCCATACCAAACACTCCATCACTTCCAAAATGGTCCACATGCGACATCATAACAGCAATAAAGAAATTGAAATCAAAGTCATCTGCTGGACTGTATGAGATGTCTTAAAAGGCTATGTGGATAATAGATGATTCAGATTTCATGCTCCTCTCAATATTCCAAGCGAAATAAATCTACATATTTAAAACACTAGGCCGATTTTTGTTATAGCGAGTTTTGAAAGAACGGCTGAACCGACTGACAACTTTCCAGAGTGTCTTTCAAAGCATAAAAATTTCTTGCCACATATTTTTAAATTATTAAAGAAAATATAACATTCCGACTGGCCAAAGAGCTCGCCAGTACTTCAAGGCCACCTGCTGGTCGCTACCAGCCATGCGCATGACGAGAATTCTAAAGGGCGCACACACACACATGTGCCGTCTGGCATGATGTCTACTCAATGTAGACTACAGAACTCAGTGGTCAGTCGTGGATAAATGGTTTGTTGAGAGTATGTTGCATTCAGTTTTCGGTTTTGCTTAACTGATTGGCAACAGTCCCAATGACAGCTGGAATCGTGTATATCACATTCATAGCATGACGTGTACATACATACATACATACAATTATCACTCATTTTTATTATTTGAAAGGATCAACTACTTCCCAGACAATCTGGGCTGCGAAAAGGACAAAGTTCCACACAAAAGATGTTTTTTTTTTGCTAGTTGCTTTACATGGCGACGATTGCAAAAAAAAAAAAAAAAAAAAAAAAAAAAAAGGCATCTAAAACTTTAAGTTAAACATGCAACAATAACTCTAAAGCTACGAAATATTTTGTAAACAACGAGCGAGTGGCTATGCAATTTGGGTCATGTAGCTGTCAGCTTGAATACGGGAGGGAGTGGGTTCGAGCCCCACTGTTGGAAGCTCTGAAGGTGGTTTTCCGTGGTTCTATTTTTACACTAGGGAAATGCTGAGGGCTGTACTTTAATGAAGGCCATGGTCGCTTCCTTCCCATTGCTAGCAGTTTCCTATCCCATTGTTGCCACAGACCCACCTGTGTCTGTGCGACATAAAACAAATTGTAAAACAAAAAAAAGTTTGTAAAATATAATTTATCATCAGAATAAAGACATCTACTAAAAAATCACTTCACACATAATTAACAGGTAATACATATCCAGAAAGTACATGTTCAAGAAAGTACTTAGGCATCACATGGAGAAATTTTATCTCAAGACACATTATCTGACCTGTTTATAACAAATGTTGCGGAGCAACACAGGTCCAACAATGATAAAGGTGTTTTTATTTTATTCCACCTATTCAATACTTATATTTTCACGTATAGTTGTTACATAATTAAATTCTTAGTTACATAGGACATGTTTCGCCCTCAATTAAGGGCATCTTCAGCCTAAATACAATAATCAAACATACAACTAAATTAAAAGTGGAAGTTAAATACAATCATCAAAAATACAACTAAAATAAAAAGTGGAAGTTAAAAGTTTAGTCTGTTATTAAAATTTGGAACAATAAAATTGTGAAAAATGATAAAATAAAAAGATGCTAATGGAAAACTGTCTTATGATTAAACTATAATCTTGTCGGAGACTAAAACTTCTATTAAAATTCGAATTAAAACAGTTCATATAAAATATTGGAAAATCAAAGTGGTAGTAATAAAAGGCCGACATGAGGGCGTGTACACAAGCATAAACTTGATTGTCATGAATATAATCTTTTCAAGGCCGCTGATGAAATTCGTAGTAAGTATTTTAGTTGTATTTTTGATGATTGTATTTAACTTCCACTTTTAATTTAGTTGTATGTTTGATTATTGTATTTAGGCTGAAGATGCCCTTAATTGAGGGCGAAACATGTCCTATGTAACTAAGAATTTAATTATGTAACAACTATACGTGAAAATATAAGTATTGAATAGGTGGAATAAAATAAAAACACCTTTATCATTGTTGAACTGTTAAATTTTCAATACGGACCTAAAATGAGGTTTATAACATGTAATAATAACAACACAGGTCCTCCAGCCTGTAATAATAATGTTATTGTTTTTACGTTCCACTAACTACTTTTGATGGTTTTCCAAGATGCTGAGGTGCCGGAATTTTGTCCTGCACGAGTTCTTTCACATGCCACTAAATTTACCGACACGAGACTGATGTATCTGAGCACTTTCAAATAGGACCACCACACTGAGCCAGAACTGAACCTGCCAAGTTGGGGTCAGAAGGCCAGCACCTCAACCGTCTGAGCCACTCAACCCAATCAGGGTTATGTGCTGATGAGTATTTAACTGCTGCTAGAAATGGTAAGGAAGTAACAATGGCCTATATGTTACATACTATCCTGTCCTTCTCCTGGAGCTAAGTGGTAAACCATTATAGGATGACCAAGAGTGGGCTTAATAATCTATTTCTTAACTCAATTAAGTTACTAGAGATTGAGTGCATCCTTTCCCAAAACAGTTTTAAAACTGTGGCAGGGCCACAGATCAACTCTGGGTCAGATTGGATGGAACTTAATAGGCAAACCTCTAGATCAGAGATGTATACAAAAGCAGCTCCCAATGTAGTTTTGGAACCACTGCAGGGTATGAAGCATGGCAGCGACCTGCCTTATTTACAAAGCCTAGCTAACTAAGCATTGCCAAGGCCACTATAGAACAATGTGACATAGTAGGACATGGCATTTGTAATGAGCGAAAGACATGCTTGTGTATAAAAACAATGCAAAAGCTTAAATTATTTTTAGGTGAATGTTTCTTTACATGATATTAAGGCCTCGGTTGTAGATACTTTTCAATGACAAACTTTAAAAGAAAAAGAGGCAGGTTAATTAATGTCATTGCTTGCAAAGTGTGCAGTGATAGCTACATCTTAACAGTTGACGTCTTAATGCAAAATACTACGTGATACTGCTGAAGAAATAAAAACAAAGCAATAATAGCAAGACGCAAAAAGCATGGGCCGAGTAGAGAAAAAAATATCAAACAAGTATGCATGAGTACTGGGCAAAAGTTAAATACTATGGAAGAAGACAAACAGGGTAAAAGAGAAACTGCAAAAACCAGAATTTAAATTTGAATGTCTTTCTTCATCTTTGTTTGTGCTAATATTTCAAAATCTGGTACGAGGTTGCATTTCATGACCCAAATCCTGAAGGCTTTGGCACACAGAATATGTGTTGTGGTTACAGGCAGGATATTGTGAAAGCCAAGGCAGGTTGCTATCTTGAGATGACGCACACATTGCAGCACGGTAGGACGTGCGGGCAGCTAGAAACGCCAGTTGCCTTTCGTCAGCAGAAGAGAAACATACACAAATATGCGGTGTTGTTCTGATGAAGTGCTAGCCTGAATTGTTAATATGAGAAAGACCAAGAAGTGGGTTCACGAAATAAATTTATAACAATAATTAGGAGAATTATAATCATTATAAAATATCAAAGCCATTTCTTACTAACAGTGCTGATGTAGTTATTTTATTATTATTAGTTATACACAATTGTATCAGCACACACTTTTTAAAAACATAACCAGTTTTCGGACACTAAGGTCCATCATCAGTGTTAAAATTTAAATTTACTGTAATTCCACATGAGTGTGTCGTCAAAATGAGTTAAATGAGTTTAAAATGTAGCCCTGTTGACATAAACTGTAAAATAAGAAAAAAAAAAACAAGTGTAAAAGTATGATAATACATATAAACTTACAATGTTGTTGTAAAAGGTATGGACATACCATAGGAAGGGCTGGCTTTTCCTCGTGCTCAGGCTGTTGGTCAAGTACTGACAAACGTTCAGCTTTAAGTACGGAACTGCGCTGCAAGCACATGATGTTACGTCACCTCAAGGTTGCGTTGGAAGCACCTGATGTTACGTCAACTCAAGATTGTAAACTAAATGTTGCTTGAGACTGTTTCATTTAAAATTTTATCTGGATCCCTTGGCTGCACCAAAAATATCTCAATGTTTTCATGTGTATTTAATCCAAATCCATAATTACCCTTAAAAATTAATTTCATGTCCTTTTCAATCCCTAAAAAGCTGTGGTTATTGTTGTAAATGTGTTCCACAAAAGCTGAACATCTGTTGTACTTTATTTTTTATTTTTGTTTGATTGATAAATAGGGTTCCAGAGAGCAAGAGCTCTGTCAAGAGGAACAATACATAGATAACCACAACAATGGTGGATTAACGCATAAGGTCTAAAAGAGAAAGAGTAATAATAGTGGTTTTACATATGCTTTAAGTATCACTATTTACCTAATGGATAGGATTATATTAAGTGGATTATTATCAAAGTAACAATACAGGAGGAACAACTTGTTGACTTTTAAGGTTTGGAAATAAAAATACAAGAGAAAAAACTGTTACACATTTAGAGTGTCTAACAGGTACTTCTTAAGCTTATTACGAAATGGCACAGTTTTAGAAATGATTGCTATATTGTCAGGAATGCTGTTATATTCAGATATTAGTAAGTGTTGCACTCCCTTAGTGCCAAACTTTGTTGTATAATTTTTATGAACATGTAATTTTTTTTTTTTTGCCTTGTCTTAAATGAATAGATGTCAGTGACTTTAGGAAATTCAGAGTTGGTGAACATTTTATTATGCAAGACTTTATGAATAAGAAGTGTTGAAATGTTCTTGATATCTTTGATTTAAGGTTCGCCCAGTTCTTCCTATATAAAACATTTTACAGTCACAAGTGAGCCTGTATACTCCCGAATTGGTGTGTATATTGAAACCGTACAGTGTCCTGTACAGCTCATTGGAATTATGGGTGCCTTTCTACTTCATTAAAATCACTCCTAAAGGTCGCGTCATTGGTAGCAGTATGGGCGATGGGGATCGAGCGGCGTCCGGCCACAATGGAACCCGTGAAAGAGCGCCTGGAAAACAAAGGGAAGACAGAGCCGGAGCCAAGCCCCCGCGAAAATACCCTCTCAACTTGCAGAGAGAGCTAGAAGAGGACGCGATGCTGGAGTAGTCAGATACGCCCCGAGGTGTGGCTTAGCTTCCCAGAGTTCCAGACTAACATAAGGAACTTCCGGTTTTTTATGCACATGTTACGGGTGCCAACGTCGGATTTTGGCGCGTAAAAATGGGATGATATTTTGATCTAGACATAGGAAAATTATGTGAGACACACCAATGAATAGAGCTGAATTTTCTGAGTTTCCCAGACTAAAAATATGTAATAATTTATTCAGGGGAAGAAATGAGGTCACCAGCTGTCCAGATGTAACATATTGCAAACACATGTGAATACAACAGCGTCACCCAAGCTAAGAGTCGCGCTCAAAAGATGACTCCACCCCCAAAGGGACGCTATGAATTAATCAAAGGCGGGAAGCAAATTGCATAAAAACTGCCGATCGTAGGTCCAGCACACCTTGCTCAAATGAAAGAGGAGATAGAGGGCCACAAGATGCACTATTTAAATGTCTTCAATTCTTGGTATGAAAGGAGCTCTTGTTCTTAATGAACCGTGAACGTTTACGCCCCCAGGCTTCCGGCGGGGAAAATAATATAGGCCGGGCTGGCCATCGCAGAAGACAGTTCTTTGCGGGTCGTTGAGAAGGGACATTGTGTCCCGCGGTGCTCCAGTTTTACAGTCCGAACCCATTGACCGCTTACTAAGAGGGTTATTGTGTCCGTCGCGTCGTGAAGTACAAAGCCTTTGTGAAGTGTAACGGGAGGCCAAACGAGCCTAGGTGATTTGTCTCTGTGCCGCGTGTCAAACTAGTTAATCCGCAAGCATAATTTACAAACGAGTAGCGGAAGACGGCTGGGACAGTGCCGGCTTAAAGAGCCAGTTATATTAATAAATTGGTATCACCCAAAGTGTTACTCTGAATCAGGGTGCTTGAGTCTCGTGAGCCACCCGATCCCTGCTGTGAACGCGCCCGCCGTGATTTGAAAGACCGGCTTATTCGTGGAGTAAACTCCGGAAATAGAGGCCGTGTGAAGAGTGGTGAAGTGTTACCCATTTTGGATTACTGTAAGATTTCAGCTGTGAACGAGTTCCCCAGGATGTCGGACTTGTATGGACCAGGGATGAAGTACTGCACGCCCGCCACCAGCCCCGGGGTAATGCAGCACTAAACTCCACCATGGGTCTCCCGTGGAAGGAAACACAACGGCCACCAAACAGATGAGTGATGTCCATATCTAATTTCTTAAGCATGATAATGTAACCGGGGATAGGATTAGCTTTCTTTTGTAAATATCAAAATGTTGTAAGATAATGCATGTCCTAATATGGAAATTTTATTGATCTTTATAATGTTGAAGTAAATTCAAGGGAGCTGAATTCCCGGACGACTCATTTTTTTCTTAATGATTAGCTTATTGTGAGGGTTATATTTTTAGTAATATGTAGAATGTCCTAGCAAATAAGGGAACAAGGTTAGGAGAATATTTGAGTTCCCCTTAGGAGTGGCTCGAAAAATAATGCTGGCGAGCAGGGGAAGCCATGTCAAAATGTTGTTAGTTACTGTCCCACGTGGCTGTCGTATATGCCGGGGAAACTCATGGGTCAGTCAGACAATGCATGCCTAGCTTACACATATAATCAGTGCATGTACAGCAAGCGAGAAGAAATCCCGACCGGGAGAGGTATATGCTGTGTTAGGTAGTTGTGAGGGACCATGTGCAAGTCTCCCGTGATTTTTGATTAATTGGCCAGAATGTCCGGAGTATTTTTTTTTTTAATCTATAGCCGGGATGAGACACAGAGGCAGGAGTCTCTAATCTTTGGTCAAAAGATTTAAACATACGTATATTTCCTGTGCGAGGAACGAGGAGTATGGAAAAAGTGGACTGAGGAGTCATGAGAGCCCTATGCCCAAGGGAAGAAGATACGCGATATGAGACGTAATGAGAGGGCCGAATGCCCGAGGAATCTACGATGAGATGAGTTAGAAGTGATCTTGCCCACAGTCGGCATTCAGCGGTAATAATGAGAAGGGAGAGAATAAAAGTGTATTTCTTGGGAACTCAGCGGTAAGATGATGTAAACAAATGAAATGGGCCAGGGATATGTGCCCCGGCTGGCCATGGTAATTGAAAGGGGTCAAGAATCTGCCGTGGCTAATGAATGAGTGATGGCTGGAGTAGGGAATGACCTTCCCTTTTTTTTTTTTTTGAGTATTTGCTCCTCGCCTCCCTCACGACAGAGCTGGTCCCGCTGTGCTATTATAGTTAAGGTTTGAGGCTATGGGCTTCCCCCGTAAGTTGCTGTTGTTTAACTGGTCCAACTAAAACACTGCCGGCAATGATATTATCATGCTGATTTAGAAGGTATTTAATAAATGAATAGGGACCCCTCCCCCCAGATATCCGGTGATATGAGACTGTAGCTAGTCTAGGGATTTTCAGAAATCCACAGTACCTCTCGGTCGGGAGTCGGCCAGTTCGACTCTGGATCATGATGGCGCCCTTGAGCGAGCTGCCCCAAGCTTGCGCCTTGGGCCGGAGACAGTGATAACCATGCTGTTTCTTTCTAGGAATGGCTCTCCTGTATGCATGAAGTGTATATATATATATCTGTGTATGTTTCGTAATTATGTGCATATATTTTTGAGTTCAAACAGAACCTTTGTACAACGTTGCGTGGTCTTGGTGATAGATGAGGAAGTCCGGGGTTTAGCTAAATGGTATGTGTGTTTGTGTATCATGCAAATGTTTCTTTTAATATGGTAATTATGTAGCGTAGACCCCGGTTATTTTCGTGCTAAGAACAGGAAGTAATATGTGAGTAGGGACATCAGATCATCTCACGGTGTGATCGACAGAATAATATAAAAAATGTCATGAATGGTATGAACTAATGAGGAAAGATGAACGATAGCAATCGCAAAACCTCAATTACACCGTTATGCAGACGACGCCCATGGGCGATTCATATTTTAAAGTGATCATTATTTTCTTTTCCTCCCATATGCGGAGAGTTCATTGTATATAGAGCTGTATCAATTTCTTTAATATGTCATATTTGAATAAATTAGTATTCGTAACCCCTATTTTATGATTCTTGTCATTTGTAGCAGTGCTGAGCAGTATCCAGTAGGCATTTGAACCCAGAGATCCTACTTTCATATTATATACATAAGGCTCCATCTTAAGTATTTGTTTCTTTTTTTTTTTCTTTCTTTCGAACGTACCACTCCCCAAGTGCTCAGGCTGCCGGGCCAGCCCAGAAAGTAGGAAGGGGAGCGGTTCGAAGCTCGTTAAGCAATTCGACCCGCTCTTCAATCCAATCTCATCCGTGGGTGTTTACCCCGTTACGTGGAGGCATTCTTATGCGTGGGTCATCCATTCGAGGCCCGGAAGGGTGTAATATATATATCTTTTTAATACAGTCTGACTTGAGCACACGAGGAGCAAGGTCGCTTTGTACAGTGAGTGCCGTAAATATGATTGGTATCGAGAGACAGATAGAAGATAAGGAAGTACTACTGATGGGAGATCTAAATGCACAAGTTGGAATGAAAAGACAAGGACAGGAAGATGTTGTAGGGCCCTTTGGATATGGAAATGTAAATCCAGAAGGCGAGTTGTTGGTGGATTTTTGCATGAGGAATCAAATGATTGTTGGAAACACCTGGTTTAGGAAGAAGAACAGTCAGAAGATTACAAGGTATGGCTGGGGAGACAGACGAACAAAGACTATGATTGATTATATAATCATAGAGAAAGAACACCGGAAGAACCTTGTAGATGTAACAGCCATGCCTGAAGAAGCCTTTGGTGGAGATCATAGAGTTGTGATAGGAAAACTGAAAGTTGGAAAGATTGAAAAACTCCAATTAAGAAGAGAGAAAAGAATTGAAGTATGGAAGTTGAAGGAGAAAAGCATACAAGAAGAATTTCAAAGGGAAATAATACCCTTGGTACCCAGGACAGAGGTGGGG
Source organism: Anabrus simplex (assembly GCF_040414725.1). Classification (NCBI taxonomy): domain Eukaryota; kingdom Metazoa; phylum Arthropoda; class Insecta; order Orthoptera; family Tettigoniidae; genus Anabrus; species Anabrus simplex. The sequence goes on along the minus strand of NC_090265.1, from coordinate 60,340,707 downwards.
AATGTTGAAGAGGAATGGAAAAGATTTAAGGAAGCACTGGTTGGATGTGCAGAAAAGGTGTGTGGTAGAACATCAGGAAATGTGAAAGACAAAGAAACACACTGGTGGAATGATAGGGTAAAGATTAAAGTGAAGGAAAAGAAAATTGCATGGAAAGCATGGAAAACATCTAAGAATGAAGAAAGTAGAAGAAAATATGTGGAGGCAAAGAATTTGGCCAAGAAAGTAGTGGAGGAAGAAAAGAGGAAAAGCTGGGCCTTATTCACATAGACATTGAGAGATGATACGCAGGGCAGCAAGAAATTACTGTATGGTATCTTAAGAAACAAAAAGAGAGATCAAGTAAACACCAGATTTGTGAAGGATGAAGGTGGCATAATTTTAACAAAGCCAGAAGAAATAAGAAATAGATGGAGAGAGTATTTTCAGAAGCTGCTGAACATAAGAACGGATGACAGTCATTCAATGGACGACCAGGAAAGGCAATTAGTTGACGAAGAAATGGATAAAGAAATTACAATGAATGAAATTGAAATGGCAGTAAGAAAGATGAAGAATGGAAAAACTGCTGGAATAGATGAAATTTGAGTGGAGATGATAAAGGCAGCTGGAGCTGTAGGCCTGCAGTGGACATATCAGGTTCTCAGGAATGTCTGGGAGAATAAGGAGGTCCCTGAGGATTGGCAAAAAGGAATAATCATCCCAATTTTCCAGAAAGGTGATAAGAAAGTTTTGAAGAACTACAGGGGAATTACTCTAATATCCCATGTTGCTAAGATAATGGAAAGGATACTGGAAAGTAGAATAAGGTTGAGGGTTGAGAAGCAGATACAGGAAAATCAGTTTGGTTTCAGAAGTGGAAGGTCAACAATAGAACCCATTTTCATTATGAGACAACTAATGGAAAAGCATTGGGAGTACGGGAATGATATGGTGATGACATTCATTGATATTGAAAAGGCATATGACAGTGTCCCTAGGACGAAAGTTTGGGACAGTCTGGTGCAAAAAGGAATTGGACAGGGATTAATAAAAATGATCATGGCATTGTATAAGGAATGTTGTAGTTGCGTGCAAACACAAGTTGGCAGGACAAGTTGGTTCAAAATAACTACTGGGCTGAGACAGGGAAGTGTTCTATCACCAATCCTGTTTACAATAGTAATGGATGACATCATGAGAACAGCAAAAGCAGCATATGGAGGAAGAGAAACGAACATGATGTTATTTGCAGATGATATTGTGATTTGGGGAGAAGACGACAGGAAGGTTCAAGAACAGTTGAATGTGGTGAATGGGAAGATTGAAGAATGTGGATTGAAAATAAGTGTAGAAAAGAGTAAAACTCTTGTTATGACTAGAGGGGAGAAAGAACGGAAAGGTCAGATTAGACTTGCAGACAAGCCCCTGGAAGTAGTGGTAATGTTTAAATACCTGGGGAGTGAATTAATGGAGAATGCTCGACTGGATGCTGAGATTAGTAAAAGGATTCAAGCTGGAAGTTGTTTCTATCATAGTGTAAGAAATATGTTATGAGACAAAGATGTGCCAATGGAAGCAAAGGATACTATGTACAAGATGTATTAAGTACCCATAACAATTTACGGAGCAGAAACTTGGACAATGACAAAGAAGGATGAGAGTCGAATACAGGCAGCCGAAATGAAATTCTTGAGGAGTATGATACAGAAGAGTAGAAGAGACAAAATAAGGAATGAGAAAATCCGGGAAGAAATTGGAGTGGAAAAAATGAATGATAGAATAGAGAAGAGCCGACTAAGATGGTTTGGGCACATAAAGCGAATGAGCGACGATAGAATGCCAAAAAAGGTGATGGAAATGCAAATCCAAGGAAGGAGAGGCCGTGGACGACCACGATTGAGATGGAAGGATACCATCCAAAGCAGCATTATAGAAAGAAACCTGGACTGGGACACAGTGTTGGAGGAGGAGTGGTGGAATGACCGAAGAAAGTGGAGAGGAACCATATTTGCCCCTACCCGGCTACAGCTGGATAAAGGGAAATGATGATGATGATGATCGAGCGGTACCAGGCTGCGATTGGGAGGTGGCAGCTGAAGCAGAGGAAGGAGGCCAAGAATGGACTGGCAAAAGGAAAAGAGGTAAAATGAGGTGAAGCAGTGCTGGTAGCAGCAGTGTTAGCTGTGTTTCTGGTCACTGGGGGGGGGGGTGGAATTCAACCCAGGCCCAAATACCAGTGGGAAATTCAGCACGGAAGATATGGCAGCAGTGAAGGAAGTAATTCAAGAAAATTGTCAATGGGATAAGGTGCAAGAAATAAAGGACATGATGGAAGAACAGAGAAAGGGGATAGGGAACATGAAGAAATGGTTAGAAACAAAGACTGAGGAATCAAACAAGAGAGCGTGCAACAATGAGAAAGAGATAGAGTTATTAAGAGGGAAGGTGAAACATCTGGAAGAGGAGGAGGTGATGATGAAAAAGGAAGCAGAGGGGTACAGGCAGGAGAGAATGAAGAAAGCCATATTTATATATGGTGTGGAAGAAGGTGAGAAAGAAGGAAAGATTGATTTAATCTATAAGGTGGTAGAGGTCATGCGGGATAGGATGAAGATAAATTTCAGTGAAGTGGACATAGACCATGTGGAGAGAGTGGGCAAAGCAAAAGGACGGAGATCAATTAGGGTATAGTTTTTCTCTACCCTATTGGCAGAAATTGTGCTAAGAAACGGTAGTAACTTGCAGGGTCAGAAAGTATTGGTGAGGAGAGACATGGGGAAAGAAGGTGTCAAAAACATGAAGATTCTGAATAGGCATCTTTGGAGAGCGAGGCAACAAGGGCTAAAAGCCTGCATAAGAGGTTAGAGACTAGTGGTGATGAATGGGAGATTTGTTAGGGAGCACTCAGTGGCGAAACTAAAAGAGATGGGCGAACACGTCAGTTTCGAGGGGGGAGTGATGGCAGTGTAAGATGGAAGGCAGGAAGCAGAAACGACTAGGGGTGAAGTGGAGGAAGGAGTGGAGATCAACCCATGTGGAAGTGGGCAATGCAATGTGGATACAGAAGAACAGAGCAGTGAAAGGGCGAGTGAGGGTGAGCAGCAAGAACCGGTGGGTGCAGTGTGTACTGGTTTAGAGAGCAAGAAAGAACATGAGAAGAGTGATCGACAAAAGGTAAAGATGTCATGAACCGAGGAAGAAGTAGGAGCCTAAAAGACTAGTGGGGTAAAGTGTGCAAGGGGAGGGAGGATACGGAGGGCTTGGAACGGCAAAGAATGTTAAGAAAAGGAGGTATCGAAATGGGGAATGAGGGGGTGAGAGCTACAAGGAGTAAGAATAAGGGAGGCAATTTAGATGGGAGGGAGGATAAGTTATAACTATACTGGAAAATAGGATGTGTGAATATAGAGGGGATAAGAAACAAAATAGAAAATAAAAAGGTTAGAGAAGTAGTAGAAAGTTTCGATGTTGTGGCACTCTTGAAGATGTGGTTGGAAGCAGGGAAAGAGATTTCATGGAAGGGGTTTGTGATTAAATATAAATATAGAAGAAAGGAGAGGAATAAGGAATGCGCCCCAGGAGGAATGGTAGTACTAATTAAAGAAGAGATTAGCGAACTAGTAGAAGATATCGAGACAGATATGCAGGAATGGATGAGATTTAATATGGGATGGGTAGAGAGAAGGATGAAAGAATAATCCTAGCGTTCGTGTATTGCCAATCCTTGTAGTTCCGTATACACAAATAAGCATCTTTTTGAAGAGCTGTTGTTGGAGATTAGTATGAAAAGGGAGAAATTTGCAGAAGAAGAGGACATGCTGCTATTTGGAGATTGGAACGCAAGAATAGGGGAACAGAGTCCAGTATATAGTAGGGAAGACAGGAGTGGCATGTTGAGAAGTAGAAGAAGTGAGGATAAAACTATAAACAGTTATGGGGAGAAGCTCTTAGAGTTGTGCGCAGTGGGGAATTTATATATTCTGAATGGATGGAAAGAGGTTGACAGTACGGGTAAATTGACCTATGTCTCAGAGCAGGGGGGTAGTGTGATATAGTTTTAAGCTCAGAGGGAGTGTTATAGGATGGAAGTAGGAGGCTAGATTGAATCACACCATTTCCCAGTGTGAGTTCTGTTAAAAAGGGGGGAGGAGAAGAATATAAGGAAAGAAGTTAAGATGAAGGACGAACTAGGGAGAGGGTATATTAAGTACAAATGGACAGAGAAAGTGGAAAGGGATTGGGACAGGGTAGCAAAAGAAGGAGTACACTTACTGAAATATGGATGGGAAAGGGCGTTGGAGGAGAATAAGATCAATAAAGCCTTGGAATTGCTGCTACATGCAATAAAGATAACTCAGATAGATAATGGTGGGAGAAAAAAGAAAGAGGGAAAAGAATGGTTTAACATAGTGTGAATGTATACGAAAGAGGGTGCTGGGAGCGTTAGGGGAGTATAGAAAAAAAGGTGGGAGCTTAGAAAGAGAGGTTTTTTGTAAGTTAAGGAAAAATTACAAAACCAAAATTTGTGAGGTAAAAATGGCGTGGTTAGAGGAACAGACTGAAGCCATAAATAAAGAATGTAAGTTGAACAACACTGAGAAAGTTTGGGGAAGGATAAATAGAATAATTAAGGGTGGAAGGAATCTACAGAAAACAAGTGCTGAGGATGTATAGTGGGTTAGCTACTTTAGGGAATTACTCTGAGGGAAGGGGGAGGTATGGTTTAGTGAGGCCAGGGATGAAGTAATTTGGAGGAATAGAAGAGTGGCAATTTACAAACTGGACAAGGAAATCAAAAGAAGAAACTTTGGGAGTGATAAGAAGAATTAGGGGCAGGGTGGCAGGGGGTTGCAATGGTATCAATAATAAGTTTTGGAAGGAAATTAGCAAAAATTGAACAATGAGAGAGGGCATAGTTAAACTATTCAATAAGATTTTTGATGAGGGGAAGTACCCTATGGAGTGGGAGACAGGAATTCTATGTCCAATATAAAAGGGAAAGGGTAGTCAAAACAGTATGAATAATTATAGGGGAATATCTCTGCTAGATTCATTAAGTAAAATTTATACAGGGGTGTTAGCGAACAGGTTAAGTGAATGGGCAGAAAGAAACGAAGTAGTGTCAGATTACCAAGGGGGGGGTTTAAAAAAAGACAAGAACAGTGGACAATATAATGATAGTGAAGACTATTTTGGAGAAGTATATGAGCTTGCCAAGAGGTAAGGTGTATGTAGCGACAATTGACTTTGAAAAGGCGTTCGATAGGGTGAACAGAGGGGCTCTATTAGAGAAATTGGGTAGATGGGAGTGTCGGAAAAGATGTTAAGGGCAGTGGAGGCGATATATAAAGTGGTTAGGTGCTGTGTAAAATTGGGTGACTATAGGTTGAGCAGACTGGTGATTAATGGGTTGGAGATACCGGGATTGATTTTTGCGGATGATGTGATATTGATGACGCTAACGTCAAGAGGAATGCAGAGGGGCTTAAGTGCAGTGTCGGATTTCGCAAAGAAATGGGCCTTGAAAATTAACGGGAATAAATCAAAAGTGCTAGTAGCCCAGGTACACAAAGGAAGAAAGGAAGATGGGAAATGGGTCGTGCAGGGAGAAAGGCTGGAACAAGTAAGTAAGATGGAATATTTAGGAGTTATTGTTAACAGAAAAGGGACTTGGGACTATCAAATAAGTCGAACGAGAAGCAAAGGTTTTGCCGCCCCAGCATCAGTCAAAAACTTGTTGGCTAAATTTCTGGGTATCAGTTATAAAACCTTGAGGTTAGTTTTAAGATCGGTGGTTTTTGGTAGGGTAATGTATGGGGCTTAAGTATGGGGGTTGGATGAGAAAAGAGTGGAATTAAGATGGATCATTTGTAATTTTGGTAAGTCGGTGATGCGGCTCCCACAGTGCACAGCTAATGCAGGGGTAGAATTACTATGTAGGGATGATGCAGAAGTTGAGTGTGTGAAAAGAATAGTTAAATACTGGATGATTTTGAAAAGAGGAGAGGGCGGGAAATTGTTGCAAGCCGCGTACAAACAACAAATGAAGAGCATGTATAAGGGATGCTGGCTAGAAAAAAAGGATATTTGGAGGTTTGGGGTACATGTGGGATGCGGTTTGGTCGAAGACAGAAGCAGGAGGGTGGAAGGTACTTTCCAGGGGGATTAAAGATATGCAAAAGCAGAGATTATTAAAAGAAATTAGGCTAAGTTCCCTTAATGTTCTGAATAAAGTGTTAGAAGTAGCGGAGATAAATATTAAGTATGTTGATAGGCTAAATAGAGGTGGGATGGAATGGTGGTTGATGGGATTCCACAAGAACAAAGGATGGCTAAAGGGTAGATATAAGATGGTATGTGTATTATGTGGGATAGTAAACGACGATTTTCATTTAATTAGTAATTGTAAAGAAAGTTAAGGAATTGTCTATTGAGTGCCAAACATCGTGCATTATTAGAAAAAGGTGATGAGAGGAATATTATAAGGTGGATTATCAGGCAATGGGAAGATGGGAGGCAGTTGAACAGGTACTTATGTGCCATTAAAAAGAAGTGTGAGAGAAAGATGAGAGAGGAGGAGGTATAGGAAGAATAAGTGGATGTGTAAAGGCTGAAAAGATGGAAGTGTGCTTATGTCATTGAAAAAAGGAAGGTGAGTGTAATGTGTTAAGTTAGGGAGCTTGTTTGATTTTGTTACTGTAGGAGGCCCTATGGATCGTGATACGACAGGTGATTGTGAAACTGTTGGCTAACAGTATATTGGAATTCAGCCATAGTGGGACAGTGAACAAGTATTGCGAACACAGTAGATAGGCAGGCAAGGTCATGTGCTAATAGTTGATGAAACCTGATGTTGGTGGATTTTGTAACAATGACCTGATATAAATGACACGTGTAGAATATAAGGATAGAGTAGGACCAGACTGGATTTATTTAGGAATGAAGAAAAGAAATAGGTATAGGAGAACAGTTGGGAGGATATCCAGGCCATAACAGGACAAACAAGAATGAACAAAGACTGACTAAAGTCTGTGATATGTTCAATCTTAAGTTAATGTCCACCCGGTTCAAGAAGAAAGCGAAAGGATTATAAACGTGATCACCGAATCCCAGCTTGGGAGAATTTCAAATTGATCAAATGGCACCCTCCAGACCCTGGGAAATAATGAATGTCAAGATTCAAAATGGAACTAACCTGGACTCAGACCATTACCTGTCTAGGGTGAAGGTAAGGTTCATACCCAAAACCACCATGAGAACACCGTTTAAAATAAACATTTTTAGACTGGGCGAGTTGGCCGTGCGCGTAGAGGCGCGCGGCTGTGAGCTTGCATCCAGGAGATAGGAGGTTCAAATCACACCGTTGGCAGCCCTGAAGATGGTTTTCCGTGGTTTCCCCATTTTTACACCAGGCAAATGCTGGGGCTGTACCTTAATTAAGGCCACAGCCGCTTCCAACTCCTAGGTCTATCCTATCCCATCGTCGCCATAAGACCTATCTGTGTCGGTGCGACGTAAAGCCACTAGCAAAAAAGAAATGTTAGGACAGACGAGTTCAAAGTCAATCCAATCAATGAGGATAATAAAAAGAACCTGAATAAAGTTTTGAAGAATTTTGGTCCCTACTTGAAAGACAGCTGATGCAAGTACCTGACTATCAAGTTCTAAGGAGTGTCTTCAACACGTAGATAGGGAAAGAAAAGAAATATGTACATGAAAATAGTTGGAGGATAACCAGGAAATATACCCGAAAGAGATTGAATCCTCGGACTCATATGAACCATAATAAATGACTAAGGATGTCCAAGAGACAGTAAAAATCATCCCTGGTGGAACGAGCGTGACAAAGCACTGCAGGAAAGTTCCAGAGCATGGAACAGATGGTGCTCTAACCACAGAAATTATGAGGAAATCAAGGAACAGAGAAAACACACTGCCAAAATCCTCAAGAATTCGAAGTGATGGTACAAAAAGAAACAACTTGACCAAAGTGAGAACTCTAAAAGAAATAATACCATGGAATATTTCATTCTTTTTACTACTTCCTTTATATTGCACAGGCATAGATAGGTCTTATGGTGAAGATAGGATAGGAAAGGGCTAGGAGTGGGAAGGAAGAAGCCGTGCCCTTAATATTAAGGTACAGCCCCAGCATTTGACTGGTATGAAAATGGGAAACCACAGAAAACCAAAACCATCTTCAGGGCTGCCGATAGTGGGATTCGAATCCACTATCACCCGAGTGCAAGCTCACAGCTGTACGCCCCTAACCGCACAGCCAACTTGCTCGGTATTTTATAGAGTTTTCAAGAATAAAATTGAGGGATTCACTCCTAGGAACCTGGGTTTTAAGAAAGAGGAAGGAATGCTCATCACGACCAACAAGAAAAATTGTGAACACTAAGCTCATTATTTTTCAGAAACTTTTGAACTGTGAAACCCCCGAGGAAGGACTTCTTTTTGGAATGCCCACAGAAAAGCTGCACAATTCAAATCCTCCTGACGAAGAAATCGGGGACATAAGTAAAGAGCTATTAAACAAGGCTCCTGAGAAAGACTATCAGGGCAGAACTGTTTAAGTACAGAGGCAAAAATATGTTTAAACAGTTGGAAGGACTTTTTGCTCCCAAAGGAGTGGAAGAATGCTCTGATTCACCCCTTGTATAAAAAGGGTAATAAAACAAGATGTTAACAATTACACAGACATCTTGCTTCTTCCCATCGTATACAAGATATTGTTGAAAGCACTTCAAAGTAGGGTGAAGACCCACCTGAATTAACAAGTGAGGGAATACCAGGCAGAGTTTCAAAAGGGATGTTCATGTCCAGAACAAATTTTCTTCCTCAAATCACTGATCAAGACTACAACAATGAAGCAAAAAAAAGGATGATTATGACCTTGGTAGATTTCAAGAAGGCCTACGATTCAGTGGACCGTGGGACCCTTGTAAAAAGTGTCAGGGAGTTTGGAGTCTATAAATCCCTAGCTTTGATCCAACAGACCCTCACAGACATGTATTCATAAGTTAAGTTCTCGGGTGAGCTGTCGAAAACATTTAAAATTAAGACAGAACTAAGACAGGGGGACGGCCACTACTGATTGACTGTGTTCTGGAGAAAGCTATCTGAGAATGGAAAAGAGATTTGACAACAAATGAAACCCAAAGTGGAGTAAAAGTAGGCTGGAAAAACACTGGTATCACATTTGATTGCATGGCCTTTGCAGATGATGTATTGATCCTTACAGACAACCTCCAAACAGCAGTGAAACAGAAGTACTACAAGATGTAGCTGTTAAGAATGGCCTAGGATCTAATTTGAAAAGACCATGTACATGAACTCTGCTAAAACGGACCCTATCCGCAAGATTGAAATGGAGTATGAAGTATCCAGAGGACTGAGAAATTCAAGTATGTGGGTGAGATCCCTGCTCTGAATGGCAATGAAAAATAATCACTAGGAGAAAGAGTACGGTGGATGATATTGGTCTTTACACTACACCATGATACCTAAAAATCAAGATCGATCTCCTTCCAGGCTAAACAAAAGGACTCCGTACAGTAGTCAGACCACAATGAGTCTATGCTGCAGAGAAACTAGCCAAAATAGAAGATTCCACGACTGAGAAAAAGGGAAGGATGTTTCTCAGGAAAATGTTAGGATCAAAGAAAGTGTCACAGGGTTCTACATTCCACCTGAGGTCCAATAGGGGTATGAGAGAACATATAAGATTACCACCACAACCAGAAAGAGGAGGCTGACCTTTTACGGACACCTGGAGAGAATGAACCCGGATAGATGGGCGTGTAGAGTAATCCCTCTTCAGGAGAAATGGAAAACTCATCCCTATTGGTTTACAGAAGAGCACAAATATCTAAAGGAAGGGGACATAAACCCCAAAGAAATTCAAGACAGAACCATCTTCAGGAAGAAACTTATGGATTTGAGGGAGAACCTTGCTGGAAGAGAGACAGAAGAGAATCCTGAGATGAAGAACCTTTGGCTACAATGTAAAGAAAAAGGTGTAAGCCTTCAAAATAAAATGGCAGGTAGCTTGTGTAGCCATAGCTCACAGCTGGCTGTATCAATAAAAATAAGAATATTATATGCATGATTTAAAATGGTGTGTTCTTGTAGAAAGAAACTTGTCATTCCATCTACTATAGTAATTTTTTTACAGGTATGTTAGAGTGTGCTTTGAGAGACTGAAAACCTTACAAGTTATATTAAAATTAATACTGAAAAAGAATGGCTTATTTCTTAACAAGCAGGTTTGAAAGAGACAATAAGGTAAAAATATCAAGTTTCTTCGATACTTTTTCACATTAAGCATCAATAAAGTAACAAAATGAAAAGTTAGCTACTGTACCTGCCGGTAACACATTGTGGGATGCTCCCTGGCATAACAAAAGAGGATATTAACCATTGCATCCTGTATCATCTCCTTTCTGAAGAAATCAACACCAGGAAATGTTCGAACAACATCCTGTTTTATAACTGCTCTCAACTCTTTGTCGCAGAAGTACTGATGCCATATACTCTGTAATCACAATAAAAAATCATTACAGCAGGAGGGATTACAGTAACACACTCCAAAAAGCATTTAGCAAACTACTATTTTCACATGTTCAGAGACCGCCAAACAATAATTCAAAGCAAACTCAAGTGAGTCGACGGGAAGAACAAGCCGTATTCCTCAAACCAAGAGACAAGTAAGGATCTACATGGCAGGAGACAACAGCATCTTCATCCCATTCTCTGTCCTGTAAGACTCTGATGTTAGTAGAACTCTGTACTTGTGCTAGTGAGACAAGTGATTTGCTTGACATGCTCAGTGATCGTGATCAGGAAGTGCAAAGAACAATTATCCATAATGTTAAGTACCCACATTGAGCAACAAGTGTTTACGGTTGAAACGTATTACTAAAAAAAGAAATTGTACGATAAGTGTGTGTGGAAGAACTAAAAATGATTTCCAAAATGTTCTATAACATTAAACCCTACGTCCATGCTTTGTTTGAAAAAAGACACGCGACTGGATTAGTCTTTTTAAAAAAAGCTTTTTAAAAAGAGGGTTTTAACTAATAAAAGATATGCAAGCCATGCAGGCCAGCAGACTTCAGGTTAGTCCTCTTGAACCAATTAACCATTTAGCACAGGAGTATGGAATCTCACCCATCTCAGTGCTGCAAGGGCTTAAAATTTTGACATTCTTCCCTGTAAGGTTTCTGTAGTGAACAAGGTGAATGTTGCAAATCCTGCCACTTGTCGTAACTTCTGCCAGTGGGTGCTACAATCCATGCACGACAGATATTTAGATCCTTCGCTTTTGATCATGTCTAACGAAGTTTGGTTTCACCTCTATGGGTACATTAATTCTCAGCACACTCAATACTGGAGCAGTGAAAATCCTCACACAATACCTGAGATATATCATGACAAAAGTGAGTGTTTGGTGTGCAGTTAGTGGAGGAATAATAATTGAACCCATATTTTTTAAGAAATACTGACCTCCGAATGATACCTGCACCTGCAACTGTTCTTTAACATGTTGATTTTCAATATCTGATGTCGCTTATGCTTTTTATAGCAGCAGCTAGTTTTTCCCATATATGGGTTGTAAATGCTAATGTGATTACTTGGATGGTGATGCCCACGTACTTAAAGTGATTCCTTGGAGTCAACACTTGTCCTTTGTATGTTATAGCTTCTCTTCTGTGTAGTCTACCTCCTTTTCTAAAAGCTAAAAATTCTGTCTTTCTTTCATTTATCACCAAGTTATACTCTTCTGTCCATTCTGTAACGAGGTCCATCACTTTCTGTAGATCTTCTATGTTCTATGTTTTCTGAGGCGAGAATTGTTTCATCCACCTGGATCAATTCTTTAATCCCAATTTCAACCTTAATGAAATATCTGAAAAACCAAACCTTTTATTTAATCCATTAATTCCTATTTTCAATAAAAGGAAATTAAGTACTCTAAACCCCCTTCTTTCCCTCCAGCAAGCACCCACCGTTCCACATCCCTCGGATCCACCTAGGCATTTTTATTTTTTTATTTTTTATTTTTATTTTATTTTTTATTGTTTACTTTTTACTTTTTCCCTCCATGTTTGAATGAACATCTCGACTCTTTCCCATCAACATCATTGTGTTCACACTTGTTTCCTCAACTGCTGATATTTTAGTGTTTCACCTGGTCTTCTGTGAAGTACAGTCTTCCAATTGGAGGAAAGCTGAGAGCTTGCACAGGACATGTTATTGTGATGAGTTTTTAAAATCTTTACTTGTGTTGAATTTCAGGCTTGCTTCATATATGTTAGTTTTTTTTAAAATTCATATCTTGCCTTTACTTTGATTTTGACTGATGATGGTCTCTGGTAAGACCGAAACTAGTTTTAACAAATATATGTAACATTTTTAATGTGGAAACCTTTCACTTTTGTTTTACACTATATTGCTCTTCGATACGGATTAATATGAAATTTATTACCTATACGAGAGTCATATCATCTGCATAAATGTAGATGCTTGTGTTCGGTGTGCCTTCCTTGACTTTAGTGACTACTTTGCTCGTGTAGATGTTAAACAATGCTGGACTGAGTGGGTTGCCCTGTAGCACACCAACTGTTTGCCTTAACCAATTTGATTTTGATAGTCCATCCCACACTTGTATTTGATTTTCTGCCAGTATATTTGTAATCAGTCTTGTCAGCTCTGACTGCCCTACTAGGTCCTAAATAATATTTATTCAATAAAGACCAGAAGTAGAGTTCCAAACATTAGGAAATCAGCATTACTCATTACTTAATTAGGTTAACAAAATAGATTAGCTCAACTAAATACAGTATAGTAGAGCCTTGATTATCCAATTCTCAATTAACTGAGGTTCCACGTTATCCGAACCTGATAAAAATAAATAACGATTGTGTATCCATCAGTGTCAAAGAATTCAATAGTTTCATATCTCGAGTCTAACTTCCCCCACTTTAAGGAATCCTGTGAAACAGGACTATGAATAGATCCACCTTGTTAATACAATCACATACACAAATATACACTGACTGAGCAAATGTCATGGGATAGCGGAGCACTGATGCGCAGGTGTGTTGTCTGCGCACCACACGCCCCCTGTGCCAGCGGCAGTTGTATAGGAGACCTTGTGAGCAGTGGCTGTGCATGTGACAGGTGTAACATGGAACGTCGTCGTGAGCTGACACCGTTCGAACGGGGTATGGTGGTTGGTGCCGACAGATGGGAAGTGCGATTTCAGAAGTGGTGCGGGAATTCGGCTTCACACGATAGCCGTGTCCAGGGTGTATCGTGAATGGTTGAATGCGGGTGTCACCATCCACAACAGACGAACGACCATCCAGCCACCCTTGATTACCGTGATCGGCGAAATCTGAGACGAATTGTCAATAGTAACAGATGGGCAACCATGCAACAAATCACGGCTCACTTCAACATAGGCCATGCTAGACACGTCTCCCAGTGGACAATCCGTAGGAACATGGGTTCTATGGGGTATGGAAGCCGGCGCCGCACACGGGTGCCACTGCTAACCCAACATCATCGGGCACAACTACGCGCATTTATCGCCGGTCACCAGGGTGGACACTGGAACAATGGCGTAACGTGATATGGTCGGACAAATCACGATTTCAACTGCACCATGCCAATGGGAGGCACCGTGCATGGCGCAGATCACATGAAGCAATGGAACCCGCCTGTCTCGAAGGTGTGGTCCAGGGCGCTGGTGGCTCTGTTATTGTCTGGGGTGCATTTTCCTAGTATGAAATGGGCCCCCTAGTTGTTCTGGAAGAGACTTTGAATGGTACGCGGTATGTTGAGCTGCTCGTAGACCATCTCCACCCATTTTTGGCCTTCCAGCACCAAGACGGTTCTGCAGTGTTTCAAGATGATAACGCGCCGCCACATCGCTCCCACGTTGCCCAGGAATGGTTTCAGGAACATGCAGCAGAAGTCCAACGGCTACCATGGCAACCCAGGAGCCCCTATGTGAACCCTATCGAGCATATCTGGGATGTCCCGGAACGCAGGCTCCTTGCCATGGATCCTGCACCCACTAACAGACCAGCATTGGCGACCGTTCTGCAAACGATTTGGTGTCAGCTGCATCCAGAGGCCTACCAGGGACTTGTTGACTCACTTCCATGGCGTCTCACTGCAGTTTGCAGGGACAGAGGAGGCCCCACACGCTATTAGGTGACTATCCCATGACATTTGCTAAGTCAGTGTACATATAAAACTTATTACACATTAAACATGTTTTGACAACAGCAATCTTCAAAAAAGTTTCAAAATCCACAAGACTTGATCCTAAAACACTCAGTATCCGTATGTTCACAAGACGAGTAGAAGCCGTGCAGCCTAACATATGTACTATTTAAGATGATCTATCTGAAGGCTGGTTACCATTAAATGAACAACTTCACCATACAAAAATGAGAGAAAGAATGGCTCTGCAGTGTTGCACGAAGAATATAGGAACATTTTAGTCTTTGCAGACTAGACAAAATGTAATTTTAACACTGGATTTTAATGTTAATGGTTCAAACATTAGCTCAAAGTTACACGCACAGTTTTTATAATACCACGGACGGTGTGTTAACATTTTAACAGATTATTGTCTGGCTCCATGGCTAAATGGTTAGCGACCTGGCCTTTGGTTACAGGCGTCCCGGATTAGATTCCCAGCAGGGTCGGGAATTTAAACCATCATTGGTTAATTTCACTGACACGGGGACTGGGTGTATGTTTCATCTTCATCCTTATTTCATCCTCATCACGACGCGCAGGTCGCCTATGGCCGTCAAATCAAAAGACCTGCACTTGGCGAGCCGAACATGTCCTCGGATACTCCTGGCACTAAAAGCCATACGCCAGTTCATTTCAACAGATTATTTTGTAGAGTACTGGTACGCAGGGTTTTAAGGATGTTCATAAAAACTTGTCTCTTGGAAGAATAGGAAACTTTTTAGATCATAACAAAGGGGAGCTGTTGCAATATTGTACAAGTTTTTAGTGAGAGTTCTAATTTTAGAGTAAATAGACTAGTTTAGGATCAAGTCTTATGGATTTTGGAACTTTTTGAAGATTGCTTAGGAAGAGGATTGGTTGGTTCTCGAAACATGTTCAACGTAATATGTAATAAATAAGTTATGTATTTTTGTGTTATGTAATTGTATTGGCAAGGTGGAGCTATTCAAAGCTGAATGTATAACGCAATAACTCCATTTTATCGCGCTTCGAGTCATTCATCGCTAACTGCTATCCAATTGCTGTTTTGCAGCTTGATTTCTCAGTACTGTAATCACTACATCAGCTGTCGGTCAAATGAGTGGAGAAAAGAAAATGCGAGCGTTTGTGTTAACCTGATTTGTTCATTCTATTTAGTCTGATGCATAAAGTGTTTGTCTAATATCTAATCAGAATGCCGTTTTTCAGTAACCATTGGTTTTATCAGATTTTTTCATTATCAGAGGTAGTCTTAGTCCACATTACCTTGGATAATCAAGACTCTCCTATACTTCAAAAAATTAGCAGATACAATCAGAACAAGCTCAAAATACCCTTGCATTAAAATTGATAGTGGCTACATGACTAGAATGGGAGAAGCTTCTTAGTATTTTCTGAGACTGCAAACCCAATTACCCAATATGAGCAATCACAGAAAGGAGATACAGACCTCAGCATTTTGAGAAAGCGGGTTATCTTCAGGTTCATTCCGGTCCCATGGGTCGATGGTAAGTTCTCTGAGCAACTCCGAATAATGCTGACGGCACTTGCGTAGTTCTGGTAACCACTCAGAAGTGTCAGGTGGGAACACTCCTAGAAGAGCACGCCAACAGACACTTCTAAAGCGAGATGCACGTAAGTAACCTAGCACTGCTCGGCGTCGAAGTTCTCCTAGGTCAGGATCTTCACGGAAATATAACTGGGCCCATTCTTCTCTGTAAAGCCACAACCACACAAATTATATTAATAAACCTGAAAGTTTACACACTTGACATTACATAGTTTTAATAATCAATAATAACCCTTTCACAAACATTTGAATAAGGGAGATGCTGATATGATTTTCTCCTAAAATGTTCAGAATTATTCTCCCCCCCTTGCAGAAAATTAAAAAAACAAGATATTGTGAATAAGAGGACTATTTCAAAACATGTTTAAGGTTTATACCACCAACAAAATATTACCAGCTTGTCTTTTTAGCTACTGCACCCTTTGGTTATATATCATCAGTCGATCTTTCTTGCAAGGATGGGCACTGAAGATAGATTATAAATTGGTCCTATAAGGGTTAAGGGAGAGTGATGGAAGGTGGTCGTTGTCTATATATTTAAAACACTAGGCTGATTTTTGTGAACACGAGTTTGAGAGCATGACTGAACCGACTGACAAAGCTTTTTTTTTTTTGCTATTGGCTTTACGTCGCGCCGACACAGATAGGTCTTATGGCGACGATGGGTTCAGGGCTGTCGACAGTGGGGTTCGAACCCACTATCTCCCGAATACTGGATACTGGCCGCACTTAAGCGCCTGCAGCTATCGAGCTTGGTGACTGAAAAAGCAGAGTGCAGAGTGTCTTTGCATAACAATTTATTGCCACATATTTTTAAATTATTAAAAAAGATGTAGCATTCTGATTTGCTAATGTGCTCACAGTACTTCAAGGCTACTTGGACCTAGGGAGCACTGAGCCATACGATGTGAGAGGGCAGGTGGAAGGGGGCAAGCACGCATGCACA
Source organism: Anabrus simplex (assembly GCF_040414725.1). Taxonomy (NCBI): domain Eukaryota; kingdom Metazoa; phylum Arthropoda; class Insecta; order Orthoptera; family Tettigoniidae; genus Anabrus; species Anabrus simplex. The sequence continues at coordinate 60,323,947 of NC_090265.1, read as the reverse complement.
TTTGGTCAACTGTTCCTGGGGAGAATTATCTAATTGACAGTACCTGTTTGCTACACAGCTAAGGAGTTTGAGCCTCCATGGACGTTAACATACTCTTTGCTATCTGCTTAATATGGACTCCATGAAAGTAATAGTATACTGTATGCGCACTTTTTAGTGATAGATTTTTTATTGGGTTGAGGAGTAAGGAGGGAGCACTGCCGGTTCCGGTAATACTGCCAACTGAATGGAAATGAAATCTGAATTGAATCGATAATATGATCGATCGATATGCATTTTCTAAACCTTTAATATCTTACACCAACAACTGTGTCACACACACAATATATAATACTATATAATATTTCTCGATGCGAAACTTGTTCCTAGCATGAATTCTATAGTTTGGCTTTGCTGTGTAAACAACAACAGTACGAGTACGTAAAGTGTACGCCAGATGCCGCACAGCGATCATAAGCGATTCTTAGTTTGTGGTTCAAAGGTTGCCAATACGAATCTGGAAGATAACCGAAGTCGACCGATTCAGCACTAGGGTGTAAATCTATCGTTTTGATGATGTTGTAGACGGACAACAGTAAGCAGCATCACGCAACATTGCCGTATCAACAAGAAACCAGCTAACGCAAGTAAGATCTCTACTTACATTCAATTTCTTAAGCAACGGATATACATTTGAAGGAATATACGTAATTATGTACATTACGAACAGACTCACTTGAAGTGTTACAAAACATCAGTGTACGTTTCAAAGTGCGTCGCAAAAACAGTGAATATTACAAGTGTGTAAAGCCTCTGTTGACAGGATCAGTACTATATGAAACCAAGGCTTAAGATTTAACCGTCGTAAAAACATAATACGGAAACCCGGACTGTTTACGAATGCAGCGTAACTTCAGGTTGCAGTGAAATACCAATTACATTACAGATATAGGTTAAAGACAGGAATACGGTTATGTCCATGTACGTAGTGTGTGTTATTTTCGTTAACGGTATTCGTGCATAATTCAGTTCAGTGAAACATGGAAAATACGAATATTAACACACTTACTGCTCAGTTTACAGTTTCAAATCCAAACATTTTACAGACTGAAAGACGCATTCGAACAGCAACCAGATCGTCAGAAACTAGACTTATTCCAAGACTTCGAACAGCGATGGAAGATGGATATGATGACATTGAAATGGAAATATTAGCGCAAAGTTTACACGAACTACTACTAGATTTGAGCAAAATTCAGAAACGGATACAGGCGTTGCAGGAAGACTATGCGAACGAACGGGATGCAGAAGAGTGTGAAAACCGTAAAATAGAAGGCCGAAAACTAATTGCAATAGCAAACAAGAAGATCACAGAAATTAGGTTTCCCCAGCAGCAATCATACGCAAAGAATGAAACAACTATGCTTCAGTCTGCAATCGTGAGACCAGCTTACCTAAGCTTGAAATTAAACCTTTCATGGGCACCTTTTCAGACTGGCCAAGATTTTATCAGCAATCTGAATCAGCAATTCATAATAATTCAGCAATTACGCCAGTTACAAGTTAAAAATCTCATGTTTAGGTCCGTATTGAAATGTACAATGAAGTCAAACAAATATTAAAGTTTGATTCCACCTGTTCAATACATAAGAAGAGATAATGAATTAAATAAAATTAAAGGAACATGTTTCGCCCTTTAATTAAGGGCATCTTCAGCCTTAAATCTCAAACTGAAAGTTGATTAATCAGGTATCTGATTGTAATTAAATTACATATGAAAGTGAAGGAAATGTTGGAAAAGAGCGAAATGGTCTTAATATCAGGCCTTAATAAAGTCTAAAATACAAACATTCGTAAATTTATACATTATCTTGAATGCAGTTAAGAAATTCTTGAAATGAGGCCTTAATAAAGTTTAAAATACAAATAGTCGTAAGTTTATACACTAGAGGAAACTTTTGGATCTCAAACAGATCGAATGTCACAATAATAAAAAAATATAGTTGATTCCAAAAGGAGTATTAATACATACTAAAGCTGGTAAAGAGACGTAGAGGAAATTTTATCGGGTGTTAAACAGTTCAAACTTACGATAACGAAGAAGAATGTAGTTAATAACTTAGAATGGAGTTTAAACACAATATTAAAAAATTGGTAAAGAGACGTTTCTGCTGTTCACATCAAGTGGGGTTTATAATAAATCTGAAGCTGTAGTCTTCTAGAAGCATTAGAGAAGAAGAGTGCATAAAGGTAAGTTGCTGTGATGAATGTTAGCAGGAAGGATCGGCTATAGTTTCTTGTGTAGAGTCGTAAGGGAAGTTTGGATTGAAGTCTGTAACAATAGGAGATTTACGTGTTAAAGAATGAATTTGAATGAAAGGAGAGTTTAAAGAGAAATCAAAGTATGAAAAACCACATACCTCTTTATTAACGTTGAAATTGGTTGACGTAAAGAAGATTCGGTGAGAAAACGTTGTGTGGAATTTCTTTTATTTTTAACTGTAATAGTATTAAATAGTTGCTATGGTAGCGTTGAAATGTCTGATATTTAAGTGACTAGTGTTACAGATGTGAGATTAAAGGAGAAGAGGGTCAAAGCGGTGTGTCCAGTTTATATGTTATTGGCCGTGGCACGTAATGGGAAATAAGTTCAATTCTAAGAACAAAATAAACGATATCATCAGTATCAAGTGGAATTCAAATAAAAGTTATAACCAGTCTATAGTTAACCTTTTGTGAGGAGAATAATTAGACTTAGTCTTGAATTATAATGAGGGAGTGAGGGAAAGTGTGACAGTAAACATCCAAATATTATACAGTTCAATGAGGACTCTTAATTTTGTTAAAAGGTGTTCTGTAAAGGGTTGATATGCTTTAAAAAAAAAAATGTAGCATTAATAATTTGGTAAAGCCAAGTGTTTTTTTTTTTAAAGAGATTTTGGTTAGAAGTCTGCAATAAGGAGAAGAATTCAGTATTAAAAGTATGAGATTATAGAGTTAATCAGTAGTAGTTACTTGTGCTTCTGGTATTATAACGGTGTGAGGATATAGGAGGTGGGTGTGGTGGAGGTGGGGGGTTAGGTGGGATGTTAAGTTTATGTGTTGTTGGTAGTTGTTGAGTTGTGGGTACGGGCAGGGCAGGAGTTATGTTTTTTGAAATTAATGGGGACTTGGAAGTTAATAATTTAATATTATTTAGAATGTTTTGTTGATTTAAATTTAGTGATAGTAGTAATTTTGGTAAAATTTTGTATAATGGGCTTTTTACTTCAACTATGTCATTGAGGTTTAGATTTTTGTTATAGTATTGGTCTAAAAATATATAGATGTTTTCTAATTCATTCATTAATTTTCCTCTACCTACTTTTTTAATAATTGTGAGGTCTTGATCTATAGTGGTGAAATGATGCCCTGTTTCTTTCATATGGGAATTCATAGCTGAGAATTTGTTGTGTTTGATGGCATTAAAATATTCTAAGTACCTAGTTTGAAAGCTTCGGCCTGTTTGACCAATGTAAGAGGCGCCACACTGCGTGCATGCTAGTCTGTATATGCCTGTATAAGTAAAAGTTTTTGTTTGAATTGATTGTGTTGTGATTGAAGAATAATTTTTGGTTGGTGTTGGAATTTCTAAAGGTTGTGCAAGTGTTTTGGTTTTTATGGGGTTTGAGATTTGGTAAATGTTTGGATTGTTGTATGTGAAAGTAATAAACTTATTCTTTTTGGGTTTGTCAGGGATGAGTTTTGTTATTTTGAGTTTGATTTTGTTGATTAAATTGTTAATTGTTTCTAGTTTATACCCATTGTTTTTTGCCAAGTTTTTTATATAATTGAGTTCTGTTTTTAGGTATTAGAGGGATTTTAAAGGCTCTGTAAGTTAAGCTGTGAAAGGTAGCTAGTTTATGGGATTTTGGGTGTAATGAAGTATTTTTTATTGTTGTTGAGGTGTGAGTAGGTTTTCTATAAATTTGGAAGTCAAAGTTATCATTATTATGTGTTACTGTAATGTCTAAGAAATTTAAGGATCTGTTGATTTCGTCTTCTTTAGTAAATTTTATGTTTTTGTTTAAGTTGTTTAAAAAATTTAAAACATCAGTACTGTTATAGAGTTTTTTATCAATAATTACGAATGTATCATCTACATATCGAAGCCATAAGTTAAGGCCTTTTATATTAGTAGAAATTTTATTATGTTCTAAAGAATCGAAATAGATGTCGGCTAAGAGGCCGGATAAGGGATCTCCCATGGCTAAGCCATCTTGATGGTAGATCTTACCATTAAAATAGTTGTTCTTTAGAACAAAATTTAGGAGACTTAAGAATTCTTCTAATTCGAGTTTGCTAAGTTTACTGTGTTTAGTGAGGTTGTTTTTGATAATATTAACAGTTTTGTTGACTGGTACATTAGAATACATGTTAGTAATGTCGAATGAGCACATAGTGTGGTTGGGTAGTAAGGTGAATTCTTTTAAAATATTACAGAAATCAACAGAATTTTTTATTGAGGATTTATTATTGAAAATGTAATGTTTTTTGATAAAGTTGTGGATATATTTTGAGGTTTTATATGTTGGACTATTTCTGCAATTGATGATTGGACATATAGGTATATCTTTCTTGTGTAATTTAGGTAAAGCTCTTGCTGTGGGATTATTAGGGTTCATAAGGATTAGTTTTTGCTGTTCTTGTTCATTTAGTAAAAATGAAGAGTTCTTTAATAATGTTTTTAAATTTCGTTGGATTCTTGTTGTGGGATCTTTATTAACTATTGTGTAAGTTTCATTTGTGAAAAAATCTTCAGTTTTTTAATATAGTCTTTTTTATTTAATAAAACAGTAGTTTCGCCCTTTGTCAGCTTTAGTTATTATTACATTGTTATCTTTTATTTTGTTTTTTATGTCTTTAATTAATTTAGTGTGATTAAGATTAGTTTTTTTTATATTGTATTACACTGGACAAGAGGAAACACGTCGGAATGGAAGGTGTTCGTCTCGAACAGAATACTTGAAATTCATCGAAGGTCACACCCAACACAGTGGCGTCATTGCCCCGGCAAGGAAAACCCTGCAGATCATATAACAAGAGGGCTAACAGCAAATCAACTGTGTGAAAGTAACTCATGGTGGCATGGTCCAGACTGGCTTGTAAAACCAGAAGAGTATTGGCCAAAATCAGCTGAAATATCAAAAACAGAACTTGATAAAACAGGAACAGAATGAAAGAAAACAGTTTCCCATGCAACTGCAGCTAAACAGATAGAAGCGATTTTCGATATTACAAGATATAGTAGATTAACCAAAGTTCTCAGGATCACAGCATGGATTTGGCGATTTACACGAAATACACGCTATCAAGGAAAAACGTTAGGCCCACTCCAATTAGATGAAATCCAAACTGCAAAGCTGTTTTGGATTAAACATTCACAGAGAGAATCATTCTCAGAAGAAATAGAAGCACTACAGAAAAGATCAGAACTACCCATGCAGTCCAAAATTAGAAAGTTTTCTCCATTCATCAAACCCGGCATCCTAAGAGTTGGTGGACGTTTACAATTTGCCAGGTTAGATGAAAATGAGCAACATCCCATTATTTTAAATGGTGACCACCATTTCACAAAACTGTTAGCAGAAGAACATAAAACCCAATTTCATATAGGGACTTGAATTTTGTTGAGTATTTTAAGGACAGACTTTTGGATATTTCAAGGACGACAGATCATCAAGAAAATCATTAGACAGTGCTTACCGTGCAAAAAACTGAAAGCAAAGGCAGCTTCGGAAGTTGAACGCGTACCTCCTAGCAGACCATTTGAGACCACTGGTGTGGACTTCACAGGTCCGTTATATTCCAAGAATGGAGGCATATTACGGAACAGATACATCGCATTGTTCACATGCGCTGTCACACACGCTGTACACTTTGAGCTTGTGACAGATATGAGTACAGAGAAATTCATTCACGCCTTACAGCGATTTATTGGATGAAGAGGTTTATGTTGAACAATTTGGTCCGATAACGCACGAACATTTAAGAAAGCTGAAAGAGAACTTAGCACATTATGGGAAAATCTGAAAACAGAAGAGACTGTGCATTTTTTGAATGGTAAAAATATTCACTGACAATATATAGTCGAACGCGCTGCTTGGTGGGGAGGATTCTGAGAGAGAATGGTACAAACAGTGAAAAGCTGCTTAAAGAAAGCCTTAGGAAGCAGGCGGTTCGATGATGAAGAAATTTACACAGTTCTCGTCGGAATTGAAGCAACAATCAACAGTAGACCCTTGACGTACGTGGAAAACAATCCTCAGCATTGTGCGCTGACACCAGCACATTTTCTCATTGGTGATAACACAACAAGGCTACCAGACAGAAAGACCAATGTTGAGAATAGTAACAAAACAAAAGAAGAAATGAATCAGATGTGGACAGAAAAACAGTCTGCACTAACACATTTTGGAAGCAGTGGAGGAACGAGTTTCTATTGGATCTAAATCGTTTCCATGAAGTTCAGCAACGGAACCAGAATCGTCCACTTCTTCAACAAGGAGATCTGGCGCTGCTAAGCGACGATAAACTACCAAGGCAAATTTGGAAGCTAGCTATAATCTTCAAACTCGTCATAGGACGAGATGGGAAGATCCGGTCCTGTGAGCTGACTGACAAAGAGGGAAGAGTGTTTCGAAGACCCATTCAACTGGTACGTCAATTGGAGTAGAGCAACTGTGATACGGCTCAAGGTGGGGAGTGTGAAGAATTATCTAAATTACAGTACCTGTTTGCTACACAGCTAAGGAGTTTGAGCCTCCATGGACATTAACATACTATTTGCTACCTGCTTAATGTGGACTCCATGAAAGTAATAGTATAGTAGTCATGGTGATGTTTTGATGATGTTGTAGCAGAGGATGATTGTTTTGTAAGAATGAATCAGCAACCTATGACATTTCAGTGATCTTATGATGTAAAACATTACAGTTCCAGTCCAAAGTTCTCCCATTTTTATAGACTGCCCGGCTAATAACCTATACAGGTGCTAGTTACATAATATTTGTACATATTTGAGTCACTGGGTGCTCCAAATTAACATGTAAATACTGTAAAACTATTAATTTAAATGAAATCATTATTGTCAGCATAAGTGCATCAATTACATCGGAGATCAAACATTTTGCTTGACCACCACATAGTGTCGTGCGTGAGTGGGTCTGGATTAGCGTGGAATTGCATGCGAGCCCTCTATTTCGCATACCATCACAAACCCATATGGCAGTCCACATGTCCACAGCAACTGAGTGGTAAGCCTAAGCCTGCTGTTACATGATGTGAAAGGAGCAGTAGAACACTAGAAGTTCAATGTTAATGTTTACCTGTCTGATATTATTGTTAATGCTCTGAGGGGAATGAACTGAAATTTTTCATATTGAAGTTTTACGTAGTATTCTCTGCACAGCTACTCATTCTGCCACCCAGCTGACTCAACTTTCTGGGGAGAACACTGCAGTCTGTGTTGTGTTCCAGAGTCGTTTAGTCAAGAAGAAGGTATTCAGCACAATGCTACTGTCTGTCTGTTTATAGGTCTCCCTATATTTGCTAGCTTGAAATGAGTCTGAGAAATGTAACAGTCCTTTTCTTTCATGTCATAATTTTAACACTCAAGGCTGTGTACTGCTTCCACTACGGTAGTAAGGAAAGCGAGTCGATCCTCTATGTTAATTTAATGTCATGGAAACCCGAAGTTTTTTACCTTTACTGACCGAGCTCAATAGCTGTAGCCGCTTAAGTGCGGCCAGTATCCAGTATTCGGGAGATAGTGGGTTCGAACGCCACTGTCGACAGCCCTGAAGATGGTTTTCCGTTGTTTCACATTTGCATATCAGGCAAATGCTGGGGGCTGTGTCTTTATATTAAGGCCACAGTGCCTTCCTTCCCACTGCTAGTCATTTCAATCAATCAATCAATCAATCAATCAATCAATCAATCAATCAATCAATCAATCAATCAATCAATCAATCAATACTGATCTGCATTTAGGGCAGTCGCCCAGGTGGCAGATTCCCTATCTGTTGTTTTCCTAGCCTTTTCTTAAATGATCGCAAAGAAATTGGAAAATTATTGAACATTTCTTTTGGTAAGTTATTCCAATCCCTAACTCCCCTTCCTATAAACGAATATTTGCCCCAATTTGTCCTCTTGAATTCCAAGTTTATCTTCATATTGTGATCTTTCCTACTTTTAAAGACACCACTCAAAATTATCCATCTACTGATGTCCTCCCACGCCATCTCTCCACTGACAGCTTGTAACATACCACTTAATTGAGCAGCTTGTCTCGTTATTCCCAAATTTTCCCAGCCCAAACTTTGCAACATTTTTGTAACGCTACACTTTTGTCAGAAATCACCCAGAACAAACCGAGCTGCTTTTCTTTGGATTTTTTCCAGTTCTTGAATCAAGTAATCCTGGTGAGGGTCTCATACACTGGAACCATACTCTAGTTGGGGTCTTACCAGAGACTTATATGCCCTCTCCTTTACATCCTTACCACAACCCCTAAATAAGCTCATAACCATGTGCAAAGATCTGTACCCTTTATTAACAATCATATTTATGTGATTACCCCCAATGAAGGTCTTTTCTTATATTAACACCGAGGTACTTACAATGATCCCCAAAAGGAACTTTCACCCCATCAATGCAGTAATTAAAACTGAGAGGACTTTTCCTATTTACAAAACTCACAACCTGACTTTTAACCCCGTTTATCATCATACCATTGCCCACCGTCCATCTCACAACACTATCGTTGTCACCCTGCAGCCGCTCACAATCTTGTAACTTATTTATTACTCTGTACAGAATACCATCATCTGCAAACAGCCTTGTCTCTGATTCCACTTCTTTACAGATATCATTGATATATATAAGAAAACAAAGGTCCAATAATACTGCCCTGAGGAATTCCCCTCTTAATTATTACAGGGTCAGATAGAGCTTCGCCTACTCTAATTCTCTGAGTTCTATTTCCTAGAAATATAGCCGTCCATTCAGTCATTCTTTTTTCTAGTCCAACTGCACTCATTTTTGCCAGTAGACTTCCATGATCTACTCTATCAAATGCTTTAGATAGGTCAATCGCAATACAGTCCATTTGGCCTCCTGAATCAAGAATATCTGCTATATCTTGCTAAAATCCTACAAGCTGAGCTTCAGCTTTCCTAAACCCAAACTACCTTCTGTCAAACCAGTTATTAGTTTCACAAACATGTCTAATATAATCAGAAAGAATGCTTTCCCAAAGCTTATATACAATGCATGTCGAACTGACTGGCCTATCATTTTCAGCTTTATGTCTATCACCCTTTCCTTTATACACAGCGGGTACTATAGCAACTTTCCATTCATTTGGTATAGCTCCTTCAACCAAACAATAGTCAAATAAGTATTTCAGATATGGTACTATATCCCAACCCATTGCCTTTAGTATACCCCCAGAGATCTTATCAATTCCAGCTGCTTTTCTAGTTTTCAACTTTTGTATCTTATTGTAAATGTCATTGTTATCATAGATCCTATACCATCATCGCCGTAAGACCTACCTGTGCCAGTGCGATGTAAAGAAAATTGTAAACTAATACAGTACAAGGAATGTCGTACATAAGGAAATCTAAGAAACAGATCAGATATAAGGCTTTTCAGGCGTTTGCTCTATTAACCAGCGTTTCGTCTTAGATCTGACACTAGACTCATGAGAGTGCGATGTGTCAGACCCTACCCACTGACACTAGGGTGTATGCAGGTGAACTTATCAGAAGCCCATAAGAGGCACAGTCTGATAACTGCATACGGGAGATAAATCTTCACAATGGAATTATTGCCTTTGTACACTGCTATCTTCAAATAGATAGGCTCTCTCCTCCTCAACCCCAGTTGTTCTATATCCATATCTTCTCGGCCGCCGATGAGCTCGTTTCTGCTTCCCAGCTACATCAGCAGGGAAGGCTTCAACACTCAATGGAGGATTATCTCAACAGTTGTTCAGTCTTGATACAGTACAGTAAGCGTATAAGGAGAATGAAGTAAGGAAACAGGAGAAAAATGTCTGTTGAAATGGCTTTCACCTGAAAGACAATCCATCTTCAGGAAGACCATAGGAGGGTAATCATGTTCTGGGAGTTGCTTCCCAGAAATGTAACCATCACTGCTGACTCTCCAGTTTTTTCCATGTCTTTCTTTCCTGGGCAGTCAGCATCCAGTTTACTCCGGTGCATCTCTTTATTTCATCGTACCAACAGAGTTAAGGATTTCCTACACTCAAGTATGCTCAGGGACGCCAACATAAGAGCCGCTTGATCTGCTTCTGGTCAAATGTCTGCCCCCTCTGCCTCCATTTCAGTATAGCCACCCATATTATAATGTCTGTCACTCTTGTTCTGCTTCTATGACTGTCTCTCACACAGTCCCTTAAGTTGATACCCAACATTGTCCTTTACAAAGCTCTTTGGCTGACAGTTTCCCAGCAACCACTTAGAGTCAAAGTGACAGTTTCAAAACTGTAAGTCATTACTGGCAGTACAAATATCTCTTAAACCTTACCCTTCAAGTTGATTGGAACTAATGGGTTTTCAGAATGTGGCTGCTCAACTCAATCCAATTCAGCATTTGAGTTCTGCTGTTTGATTTTATCGACCCAGCTTTACAGCGAGGCCCAAGTAGACATATTCAAATGATTATACAAGGTTACTCTCCACTACAATGTGGGTATGGCCCGTGCTCATTATGTTTGTTATTATGAGGTTTATGCACACCCCAAGAGATCCTGACACTGTACTATGTTCCTGAAGCATTTGGATCTCTGATTATAAGGCCTATGTCATCTGCAAAGCATAGGTGATTTAAGTAACCTTCATCGACCTATTCTTTTTATCTCCCACGAAATGAAGGTTCGAGGGTTAAGGTGAACAGTTTAGGAGAAATTATATCTCCCTGCCAGACACCTTTTTTCACTGATATCTTTTCCATGCTAATTGTTACAATTCTTGTTATGCAATCTTTTCCATGTTCCAGCCACTGTCAATTTTGACCTGAAGAGTGCCTTAGCCAGGAAGCCCCCATCAGCAACATAATGCCAATCATCATTGCCAGACTCTTTACAGACACTGATTCTATTAGTCTGTACCTATGAATGAATGTATGTATGTGTACAACCAATACACAGGACATACTTAAGACAATTTACAGTAGCAGCTCCATTACTATTATCAATATAGGCAATATTTATGATGACCTCTTGTCAACAAACAACAATCAAGATAAGAACCTTCACTGAGATAACACTGAGATACCATAACAAACATGTATTCATAGCTTCAGTACTGTATAAGACACATTGCAGGGAAAAATGCACTTGTTAAGAATCAACATTAGAAAGCTTCTGAACAGAACCGACTAAAAGATCCCAGAATTGTTTTTCAATAATTTATTTATTTCATTTTAAGCCACTGATGTCAAGCAGCAGAAGGAACTACAATAAAACCTCTCATATCCAGCCTTCTGATATCCAAATCCTCCAATATCCAGCTTGGTTTCCAGGGATTTTTTTTAAAATACATGTGTCAAGGTAATATCTAAGGGCCAGGATGTAGTGAAATATTACCAAGGAGGGATTGTACAATTAGGAGGAATGCAAGGAGGACATGTGCACTGGGATTGCGAGGGATGGGGAGGTTGTTGACTTGCGCACTCATCAATATCATACACCTACTGTATTGCCTTAGTCTGTGATTTAGTCATAGTTAAGGTACATAACTTGTGTCATTTTAATTAGAGCTGCAATCAAAACATGGCCAGAAAAAGGAAAAAAAAGACTACAGCAAGTTAATCAGACTAAGATAACTTTCTTAAAAAAAGAAAACTGAGTAAAAACACATGTACTTAAGTTTATTTTTCATTTATATAATTGGCTTTATGTTGCACCGACACAGATTGGTTTCATAGTGACGATGGGATAGGAAAGGGCTAGGAGTTGGAAGGAAGTGGCTGTGGCCTTAATGTACAGCCCTGGAATTTGCCTGGTGTGAAAATGGGAAACCACAAAAACAATCTTCAAGGTTGCTGAAGGTAGTGTTCGAACCCACTATCTCCCGAATGCAAGCTCACAACTGCGCACCCCTAAATGCACGGCCAACTTGCTCGTGTTTTTATTTGTTGTGATTTTTATGTTTCCTTTTCATATTTTACTTATATTTTATACTGTAAATGCAGTACTATGTTTGATTTTAATACATAGTACGTCAAGTTGTTATAGGCCTAAATACTTAAAAACTAAAGCTTTATAGAGCCATTGTGTGAATTCAGCTGTATTTTACTGATGCTGTCTGATACCCAGATTTTGTGTTACCCGGACCACCCAGTGCCACATTAATCCAGATATCCGAGGTTTTACTGTTCACAATTGTGAGGTGCATGATTGTAATGAATTATTAGGACCAAGGATTGTGAAGTGTTGCTCAAGAATGGCATAAGCACATTTTATGGCCTGACCACATATGGACCCCTCTGCACTTCAAAATTATGATTAAAAGTTACGATGGTATATTAAATAACATTACTACCACATGTTTGCAACTAAAGAAACCTACATAGGTCAATATACACAAGGTATGCCGAACTTTCAGGATAAATTCCTCACTACGAAGTTGAAATGGGTTAAAGAAGTTAAATTATAATTGATAGCGCCCTCTCCTGGACACCTCATATATTAAACGTAAAAAATAAAATCTCTGTCTTGGTTGGTATCATTGGCAAGATTAAGTACCTACTAACAATTGACACTCTTCGTCTAATTTATTTCACAATGATACAATCTCGACTTTCTTACTTGTGTTTCATTTGGGGCAAAGCAACCCAAAATAACTTAAATACTTTGGAGGTCTTACAAAACAGGGTTATTAGATTTATGTATGGATTTCATCAACTATATTCTCGAAATAAAATGTACTCTGAAACAAATATATTACCTCTTAAGAAATTAATCTCATTTAATGCATCACTTCTTATTCATAAAGTCTTGCATAATAAAGTGTTCACCAACTCTGAATTTCCTAAAGTCACTGACATCCATTCACATAAGACAAGGCAAAAAAATAAATTACATGTTCATCAAAATTATACAACAAGGTTTGGCACTAAGGGAGTGCAACACTTACTAATATCTGAATATAACAGCATTCCTGACAATATAGCAATAATCTCTCGTAATAAGCTTAAGAAATACCTGTTAGGCACTATGAATGTGCAACAGTTATTTCTCTGATATTTTCATTTCCAAATCTTAAAAGTCAAAAAGTTGTTCCTCCTGTATTGTTACTCTGATAATAATACACTTAATATAATCCTGTCCATTAGGTAAATTGTGATACTTAAAGTAAATGTAAAATCACTGTTATTACTCTTTCACTTTTAGACCTTATGCGTTAATCCGCCATTGTTGTGATTATCTATGTATTGTTCCTCTTGACAGAGCTCTTGCTCTCTGGAACCCTATTTATCAATCAAATAAAAAAAATAAAAATAAAAATAAAATATGTTATATGGACATGGGTCCAGAAACACTATTTCCATGTTAGATCCCATTTTCTACAAATCTACATAGTACATTACTCATGGGAAACACACAGGAAAAGAACATACCAGCAGACTACATGAAACTCTTTCTTACACGAAAATGTTCAAAATACCCTCTGTTATCACTGATACGCGCATCAACCTGCCATCACACTGAATCCCGGATGTTTCATGTAGTATGCTGGAACATAATTTTCCTATGGATTTCTGGTGTTCAATGTACTATGTAGATTTGTAGAAAATGAATTATATGTGTTTCCAGACCCATGTCTATGTAACACTTTCTTCTTCTACACTGAGGAATGTATTTGAAAGCTTTGTCATACTTTATTGCTATACCCTGTATAATAATTTAGATAAACTCATCACACTGGGTACCTCATGACGGTTACAAGAAATCCCACCCCTGCGTCTTGGTTGGATGACCATCATAGTGGCCTTCAGCTTAGAGGGTCTCCAGTTCCATTCGCAATTGGTCTGAGGATTTTATATGCATTTGGTTCACTGCTCTGGCTTGGAAACTAGGTGTTTTGCGATTGTCTTGCTAACATAATCAGCCAGTCAATGCCAGAGGCAGCTATTGAGGGGCAGCAGACGAAGTGACATTTCAACACATGATTTTAAAACTGTATTTTCCCAATCAAGTATGTTAATTTTAACAGAAATGTATTTTTGTACGATGCCAAACTCTTACTGTTCTGGCAGCGAGTGCAGAAATGATTTTGGCCCCGGTGACTGGAGAAGTGTAGTTATCTTCTTTTCATGTTGCTCAACATCCATGGATGGAGCTTAGCTCAATGGTTGCTATGACAACCATGATATCACCCAGTACACTTTGTGCTGCAGAGAGGTGTGCAGTGAAGTAAATGAGACATATGTTCCCTCCTCCTATGTGGACTGGAGCAAGCTTCCTTCTTTAGGGCAGCGCTGTTTATGATATAGTGTGTGTTTTATGAGAAACACCATTTTCACGTTGGAAAGATGAAAATAAGAAGGAATTAGGGATTGGAATAATTTATCAAGGAAAATGCTCCATAGATTTTGAAGTTCTCTGAAATCATTTAAGAAAAGGCTAGGTAAATAACTGAGGGAATCTGCCACCTGGCAACGAGCCTAAATGGAGACTAACGATGATAGATCGATTGACCGAAGTTTTAAATTGTGGGCATCCTACTGAATCTCTACAAATATGTGGTATAAAAGAAGTGAAACATTCAGGTAAATCCTGCAATCGTAGTTTCAAACAGTAGTAGTTTAAGGAATTCCCATGGTTGAGCTCCTCTCCAACTCTTCAGAAACTGTCTTGTTGGCCACGCTTGCATTTTAGCAATAAAAGCAATGTTTTGAATAAGCAAGTTCAATTAAGATAAGTGTGTGTAAATTTTGTTTCTTTTCCCAACTACCTCTTCACCTAATTTCACAGCCATGAGCTGACACTGGTCAATACTATTTCCTATTAGTATTCATTATGCTGCACTGTACCAATCTTATTGACTGGCTGATTAAAAGTTAAGATTAATTAGTCAATATATAATATAACATTTTACACACAGACAACACCCTAGCAACCACCGCAGAAAACACACAGGGTTGGATCAGGAAAGGTATCCAGCCATAAAACCTGGCTAATATCCTCATTTAGTGGTGATCCAATGAAATTGAGAGTGCTGCAATTAAAGGCACATATACAACCAAGGAATGATAATGTTGTTCGTTTTACTACTTTCATGATTTCTGCAGATGCCAGAATTTTGTCCCTCAGGAGTTATGCCGGTATATTGACTGAATATGAGCATCTTCAAATGCCCGGACTGAACCAGAATCAAACCCTCCAACTTGAGCTCTGAAAACCAGTGTTCTACCATCTGAGCCACTCAGCCCAGCATAGCTAAGAGAGATATTCCTGCTGTTGCTGCTTTCACTACTGTGTTTTTATGTCCCTTGAGAGATGTGCCGCTGTCAGAATTTTATCACAATCACAATCACTACTAATCTGCATTTAAGGCAGTCGCTCAGGTGGCAGATTCCCTATCTGTTGTTTTCCTAGCCTTTTCTTAAATTTGAAAGAAACTGGAAATTTATTTAACATCTCCCTTGGTAAGTTATTCCAATCCCTTACTCCCCTTCCTATAAACGAATATTTGCCCCAATCTGTCCTCTTGAATTCCAACTTTATCTTCATATTGTGATCTTTCCCACTTTTAAAGACACCACTCAAACTTATTAGTCTACTAATGTTGTTCCATGCCATCTCTCCACTGACAGTTGGAACATACCGCTTATAATACCAATATAGTTGGTCCGTTATTAAATGTCCAATAACGGACCAACTATACTGGTATTATAAATTTACTCATTCGGGACAAATATTTCATGTTCCGTATGGGAATCAACATCTATAACATACCACTTAGTCGAGCAGGACGTCTCTTTCTTCCAAGTCTTCCCAACCCAAACTTTGCAACATTTTTGTAATGCTTTTCTTTTAGTGGAAATCACCCAGAACAAATTGAGTTGCTTTCCTTTCGATTTTTTCCAGTTCTCGAATCAAGTAATCCTGGTGAGGGTCCCATACACTGGAACCATACGCAAGTTGGGGTCTTAGCAGAGACATATATGCCCTCTCCTTTACATCCTTACTACAATACCTAAACACCCTCATATCCATGTGCAGAGATCTGTACCCTCTCTTTACAATCATACTTTTGTGATTACCCAAATGAAGATCTTTACTTATATTAACACCTAGGTTCTTACAATGATTTCCATAAGGAATTTCCACCCCATCAACACAGTAATTAAAACTGAGAGGACTTCTAATTGTGAAACTCACGAACTGACTTTTAACCCCGTTTATCATCACACCATTGCGTACTGTCCATCTCAAAACATTATCGAGGTCATTTTGCCGTTGCTCACAATCATGTAACTTATTTATTACTCTATACAGAATAACATCATCCACAAAAGGCCTTATCTCTATTCCACTTCTTCACTCACATCATTTATATATATATAAGAAAACAAAGGTCCAATAATACTGCCTTGAGGAATTCCCTTCTTAATTATTACAGGGTCAGAAAAAGCTTCTCCTACTCTAATTCTCTGAGATCTATTTCCTAGAAATACACCTGCCCATTACGTCACTCTTTTGTGTAGTCCTCTTGCACTCATTTTTGCCAGTAGTCTCCCATGATCCATCCTAATGAAATGCCTTAGACAGGTCAATCGCAATACAGTCCATCTGCTATATCTTGTTGGAATCCTGCAAGTTGAGCTTTAGTGGAATAACCTTTCCTATACCCGAAATGCCTTCTATAGAACAAGTTAATAATTTCACAAAGATGTCTAATATTATCAAGAAAGAATGCTTTCCCAAAGCTTACATGTAATGCATATCAAACTGACTGGCCTGTAATTTTCAGCTTAACGTCTATCATCCTTTCCTTTATACACAGGGGCTACTATAGCAACTCTCCATTCATTTGGTATAGCTCCTTCATGCAAACAATAATCAAATAAGTACTTCAGATATGGTACTATATCCCAACCCATTGTCTTTAGTATATGCCCAGAAATCTTATTGATTCCTGCTGCTTTTCTAGTTTTCAACTTTTGTATCTTACCATAAATGTCATTGTTATCATAGGTAAATTTTAATACTTCCTTAGCATTAGTCACCTTCTCTATCTGGACATTATCCATGTAACCAATAATCTTTACATACTGCTAACTTAATACTTCTACCTTTTGAAGATCCTTGCATACACACTCCCCTTGTTCATTAATGATTCCTGGAATGTTCTTCTAGGAACTTGTTTCTGCCTTAAAATACCTACACATACCCTTCAATTTTTCACTAAAATTTGGATGACTGCCAATTAGCCTATGCTTGCCATCATGTTATCCCTAGCAGACTTCTTTGCTAGATTCAATTTCCTAGCAAGTTCCTCCAATTTTCCTTACTTCCACAACCATTTCTAACTATTTCTTTCCAAACTGCACCTCCTTAGTCTCTTTACTTCTCTGTTATAATATAGTGGATCTTTACCCTTCTTTACCACCTTTAAAGGTACAAACCTGTTTTCATATTTCTCAGCAACTGCTTTAAACCGATCCCAGAGTCTGTTTACATTTTTTATTTACCATCGATCATAGTTGCTTTTTAAAAACTCCCTCATGCCTGTTTTGTCAGCCATGTGGTACTGCCTAATAGTCCTACTTTTAAGACCTTCCTTTCTGTCATACTTATTTTTAACTACGATAAAAGCAGCTTCGTGATCGCTAATACCATTTATTACTTCGGTTTCTCTATAGAGCTGATCTGGTTTTACCAGCACCACGTCCAGAATATTCTTCCCTCTAGTTGGTTCCAACACTTTCTGAATCAGCTGCCCTTCCCATATTAATTTTTTGCCATTTGTTGGTCACGCTTCCTGTTATTCGAATTACCTTCCCAATTGACATTTGGTAAATTGAGATTTCCCGTTACAATCACACTCCTTTCCATATCTTTTTCCACATAGCTGATTATCTTATCAAATAATTTTGAATCAGCATCAGTGCTACCTTTTCCCAATCTGTACATTCCAGAGACATCAAGTTGCCTATTATCTTTAGAAATGAGCCGTACACCTAGAATTTCATGTTTGTCATTTAACTTTTTTGTAGCTTCTTTCACCAGAATGAATACTCCCTCTTCCATCTCTACGATACACATTCCAGTTCCGTGAGAAAATTTCTGCATCCATTATAACACTTCTCAGCCATGATTCAACTCCTATTACACCATATCTGGTAAGTATATATCTATTAAATTATTTAATTCTATTCCTTCCTTTACAATGCTTCTACAGTTCAACACTAACATTTTTATGTCATCCCTACTTGACTTCCAGATCCCTATGCCCTTATCACCACTCCCTAAACCACCCCATTTCCCTAAATGTACCTCCCTATCACCTTTCTAAACAAATTGCCTAAACATACGTACCACTGCGGTTTAAGTGAAGGCCATCTGAGCGCAGATCACTATCTCCTACCCAACCATTAGGATCTAGTATCCCTTCTACACAGTATTCCACTGATAATCTCAGCTTCCTTAAAATTCACCCGTGCTGCATTTACCAGATCCCACACATCCTCAACTATGTTGGTACTTATACCTGCTCGCCTTACATCACTGGTACCAACATGAAACAATTCCACCTTCTCCTTCTCTTCTACTTTCCTTAACATATGCCTCAACCTAATTCCTGGATAACACTCTACCCGGTTCCCTTTCGTCCACACACTTTCCCCACATGTCTAACAATGGAAATCCCCATGACCACAGCCTCAACTCTACCCACCTCACTTGACCCACTCCCCTCCTGGTCAGCCCTATCTTTCCTAACAACTGCAGAAGCTACTTCCTCCTCCCTTTTCTTCCCCCCATGACCCTATTCCACCCATCGTTTCCTATCCTATACTCTACATTTCCCTTTCCTACCTTTTCCCTTCCTCCTACTTCCACACTTCTCAGCAACAGATCTCTGTTCCTCATCTTCCCTCTGTCCAGCTCCATGGCTAAATGCTTAGCGTGCTGGTCTTTGGTCACAGGGTCCCAGGGTCCCAGGTTCAATTCCCGGCAGGGTCGGGAATTTTAACCATAATTGGTTAATTTCTCTGGCACGGGGACTGGGTGTATGTGTCGTCTTCATCTTCATTTCATCCTCATCACGACACACAGGTCGCCTAGGGGCGTCAAATGTAAAGACCTGCATCTCGCAAGCCGAAATTTCCTTGGACACTTGAAACTGTCTTTCCAGATCTGAGTAACTCCAGTATGCCTCTAGAACAAGTAGATCATTTCCTCTATCTAGGAAGTATTCTCTCTAGTAATTGCTGAGCAGAGAAGGACGTGGAGAACAGAATAAGTGCTGCCCATATACAGTAGCTTTCAGACATCTTACACGACGGGTCTTCCTGAATAAAGATCTAAGAATATATACACAACCTTTGGGGTATCGAGCAGTTGTCATCTCTATCCTGCTCTAGGGATATGAAACCTGGACTTTAACTGCCGTGATATGAGAAAACTAAAACGCATCAAATGGAATTACTATATTCCAAGCACAATTCTAGAGAAGACAAAGATGAACAGTACAGAGGCCACCATCATTGGTCGAAGTGTGCATGTCCAGCGCATGAAAGATGACAGACGTCTGCAAAAAATTCTGTATAGTGAAATCAGTATGAGCAGGAAACCCCATGGTGCCCCTCTGAAGTACTATATAAATCAGATTAAGAAGACTTTCAAGGACATTGACATTAATTCAAGTACTTGGTATATCACTGCAAAAGATCACACTCACTGGCGCACTACTACTGCAGCTACTGTTGCACAATTTGATCATAAACATCATAGATAGGAAGTGGAAAAACGTAAGTAAGAGATGTAATCAACACCCGGCTCAACCTTGACCTCTACCCTCTATTAAGGTGCAATCAATGTGATTGTGTGTTTCATGCCAGGATTGGCCTTCTTAGCCATCAAAAGCATCTGCATCCATGAATTCAAATATTGGAAGAATCACAGGAGAGATATGAATACTCAGATATGAGCATCACCAACGACGAATAATAACTACCAAGAGTTTAATGCAAGCAATCTGTGCCAGGATTTGATCCAGTAACCTTGAGAGAAAGAGACAAGTGAATAACAACCTATGAGGGTTGCTATGAATATAATACATGAAATAGCCTAAAATAAACAAGTTCTGAAACTTGAACTTGAATAAACAATGTAAAGAAGAGAAAAACAGTAGTGATAATGAGGGAAGGAAAGAAAGAAGATAAAACAGTAAATGGGAAACTAATAGAAGTTGTGAGAAGTTTCAAATAGTGTAGGCTACTTGGGAAGTATAATCACAGAAGACGGTAAGATAACTGAGGAGACTGGAGAGTATAATAAGCAAATGGCTTCTATCAGAATACAAGTGGTACACTGAAGTCCACATAAAGTATTTATCACAAGGAAGACCTTGAAGGAGATGGCTGAATAGAGTGTAGTATAGAGAAGGAAAGAAGAAATATTGGAAGCAGAAAAAGAGTGGTGTAGAAACAGGCAATGATGGAGGTCCTTGATTGATAACCTGATGCAGGAGAGAACTAGAAAATAAATAAAATTCTTAAAACACACAAACAGAGGTAATTTAAATCTGAAACAGGAATAGGAAAACGAAGAAATCAACAGAAAATTTTGTGACAGTTCCTTGTGCACCAAAGAGCTTCCCAATCACTTCCCAACCACTGATAAATATGTGACACTTTTCTTCAAAGTATGAGAAGCGAGGTTCATAGTCTCTCTTATTCTCAGAGCCAACTTCTTTAACCTGTGTATCGTTTTTCTCAAGCTTAATTTGTTGGACTGATAACAAAGCCCATGTTCTGGATCCTGTTTATTGCCACAATATCAGCACGCTTTTGTGATCCATCAACTGAGACACAATGCACTTCACGTACGTTATATTGAGACCGCTGATTACTTGGAAGCATACGCCATCAAAAGAAGGAATTACAGAAAACTTCTAAAAGAAAAGCAAGATGAATATCTGGAAGCAGAAGCCAAGAAGCTTGTAGTCAAAGCAGAAACAGACCCATTCGCTGCCCTCAAGAAAAAGGAAGTGTGTAGAGAGAGGGAAATACCAATGGAAACATGGGAAAAACACTTCTCAGTGCTTCTAAACAGAGACAGCAGAGAAACCTGTGACACTGCAAACCACTCTGTCAATCCAGAACACAAAATTAGACTATCTGTACTTAACCATGGTTAATCAGTAAAGAAAAAAAAGGGGAAGACAGCAGGACCGGACAATATATATACAGAACACTTAAAAAGTACTCAAGACCATTTACTACAGCTTTGGACAGAAGTATTCAACAAATGTCTAAATTTAAGCAAAATACCAGAAGCTTAGAGAACGACAATGCTGAAGATACTCTACAAAGGGAAAGGAGAAACTAACAACTCCGACTCATATAGAAAGCAATCTATGCAAAGCATTTGCAACCACTAAAGCGAAACGCCTGAATAACGAAACAGACCCATTCATACCAGAATGCCAACTAGGCTTCCGAAAAGGAAAAAGCACGTTACAAGCCGCAGCATACCTAAAAGAAAAAGTAGAAGAGGCAATGAGGCACCCAAAAAGGAAGTACTATGTTGTCTTTGTCGACTAAAAGAAGGCTTTTGATCTTATTGACAGAGATATCCTGACAGGAAAATTAAAACAAATGAATGGTGACAACACGCTCGTGAGAATAGTTGAAACCATACTAGACTACAACCTAATCAAAATTGAAGATGGAGCATCCTCATACGGGAAAGCAATTCAAACAAATGGGGTACCCCAAGGAGACCCCCTAAGTCCGCTACTATTCAATGTAGCAAGGGCAGATATCACACAAATAATGACAGACTCTCCTAAGACTACTCTAATAATGTACACTGATGACAAGGCACTGGGACTGAGTTCAAAGGCAGAACTACAGACAACAATGATGAAGTTAGAAGCTTGGGCTTGAGGTAACAAATCTGAAATTAACCAGGAAAAGACAGTATAGATGGTGTTCAGAAAAGGTGGCAAGACGGCCAAGGACAACGCTATATCATTGAAAAATAAAACACTAGAAATAGTCAAGAAATTAAAATACGTGGGCATCACGTTTCAAATTAGCATGACATCCTTCAATAACCAAGTCATAGATAGAATGACAGCAGCAATCAGAGCCATCCACAATATCAAGAATATATCTATGCTATCCCTTTCACAGCGATGACTTTATTCAAGACTGCAATAACCCAAATTGTCACATAAGGAATCAAAATAATATGGGACAACCTGACAATCTGCGACTTCGAGAGTACAGAAAGAGTCAAAGTAAGATTCCTCAAGCCTCCCGAAGATATCACCACCTTGACGGAGGCAAAATATATTTTGCCGGGTGTTTATTGGAGGCTTGCGTGGTCAAATGATCCTTAGAGCTATGCCGGCAGGAGCATCTGCTCCTGGTAGGGCCACCCAAGCCGGACAGGTCTAAGGTGATGATCCAGACTAAGAGTGATACCCTGGTCCTCCAGGTTGGGGGTTGAGCGTAGGGTTAACTCCACTACCTCGTAAAAAAACAACTGTTACGGATACTTTAAGAATGAATAAAGCAGGGCTGGAAAACTTGGTGACGAACCGGCGAGAAAAACTGCTAAAGAGAAGGAGAAAGGATATTATATTAGCAACGTGGAATGTTAAGACCTGGCAAGTTGAAAGAATTAAGGAATGAAATGGATAGGTATGGAGTGAAAATAGCAGCTCTAGAGGAACTAAGATGGAAAGGGCAAGGGATGATGATGTCTGGACAACATATCTTGATGTACAGTGTAGAAGAAGCAGGCAATAATGGCACAGGATTTCTCATACATAAGTCGGTAAAGCAAAGCATGATCAACTTTACTCCAATCAATGATAGGATGTGCTCTGTGAGAATTAGGGCAAAATTCTTCAACGTAACTGTGTTTTGTGTGTACGCCCCTTCTGAGGAGGCAGAAGATGAGAAGAAAGATGCATTTTATACTAAATTGGAGGAAGAAATTAATAAAGTTCAAAGACACGATGTGAAAATTATCCTTGGAGATTTAAATGCAAAAATTGTAAGAGAAGAGGTGTACAAACACTTAGTAGGGAAAGAAAGCCTGCATGAAGTAAGTAATGATAACGGATTGAGATCGATTTTGTGAGTGGAAAGCAGATGATAAAAGTACTTGGCATCCTAGGAAAAACATTCACAAGGAGACCTGGATTTCACCAGATGGTGTGACAAGAAATCAAATAGACCATGTTATCATAGACAGGTGACATGCATCAGATATTATGGATGTTACAAGCTGCAGAGGTGCTGATGCAGATACAGACCACTATCTTGTTAGAGTCAAGTACAGACAAAAAATAGATTTGGCAAGAACAGAAAAAGTAAGAAGAAAGGCAAAGCACAATATTGAAGGTCTAAAAATGAGGAATTGCAAGAGAAATACAAAAAGACAATGGCTGAATCTTTGGAAATAAAAAGGGAATTATGGGAGAAAGGAGAAGTGGAAGATAAATGGGAGATACTGAAAACAACTATCAGTGAAGTTGCAGATAGTACCCTGGGAAAGAAGAAATTGGTAAAGAAAGCAGAATGGTTTGATGAGAAATGTTCAACAATAATCCAAGAGAGGAATGATGCTAGGAACAGAATGCTTCAAAGGAAAACAAGACAAACAGTAAAAGAGTATAGAGAGAAACGAAGAGCAGATAAGATATGTAGATATAAGAAAAGAGTTTTTGAAAGAAAGAGAATTGAAGAACTGGATGAAATGAAGGATAGAAATAAGGTATGAAAGTTCTATGAAAGAACAAAAGACCTTAAGAGAGTATTTCAACCAAGAGCTGTTTTCTTCAAGGATAAGGATGGAAACCTTCTGTGTGATAAAAGCAAAGTGCTTGGAAGATGGCAGGAGTATTTTTATGAGTTACTCAATGGAAATAATGAAGATGATAGAGAGGAGGAAAATATAAATGTTGATGGGAAAGAAAGAGAATTGGAAGAGGAATCAGTAAAACAGCCAGACTTAGAAGAGGTCAAAGCTGCAATTAATGCATTAAAGAGTAATAGAGCCCCAGGTGAAGATTGAATGGAGTCAGCTGTTGAGATATGGGGGAGAGGGAATAGAAAAGGCTGTTTATGAATTGATTGAGGTGGTTTGGACAAAGGAGGAAATACCCAAGGATTAGACATTAGGTATAATTTACCCAATACATAAGAAGGGAGATAAGGCAGTATATGGACATTATCGAGGGATCACCTTGCTGGATGGAACATACAAGGTTTCTGGTAAGATTGGAATTATGGATGGAAAGAATATTCGGGGATTTTCCAAGCAGGCTTTAGAAAACATTGCTCTACTCTGGATCCGATATTTATATTACAACAAGTGCTAGAGAAGTTTTATGAATATGACAAACAGCTACATCAGCTGTATGTTGATTTTAAACAGGCATATGACAGTCTAGATAGGGGTAAAATTTACAAGATTATGAAAGAATTTGGAATCCCGAGGAAATTGATTAGATTAACAGAAATGACCTTGAAAAAAACAGTATGCAAGGTGAGAGTGGAGCAAGATCTGTCAGAGGAGTTTTTAGTGGAGAGAGGACCAAGACAGAGAGATGTACTATCTGCGCACTTTTTAGCGACAGATTTACACCCTAGTGCTGAATCGGTCGACTTCAGTTATCTTCGAGATTCATATTGGCAACCTTTGAAACACAAACCAAGAAATGCTTATGATCGCTGTGCAACATCTGGCGTACACTTTACGTACTCGTACTGTTGTTTACACAGCAAAGCCAAACGATAGAATTCATGCTAAGAACAAGTTTCGCATCGAGAAATGTTCCATAGTATTATATATTGTGTGTGTGACACAGTTGTTGGCGTAAGATAATAAGGGTTTAGAAAATTCATAACGATCGATCATATTATCGATTCAATTCAGATTTCATTTCCAATCAGTTGGCAGTATTACCGGAACCGGCAGTGCTCCCTCCTTACTGCTCAACCCAGTACAAAAATCTATCACTAAAAAGTGCGCGTACGATACTTTCCACACTGCTTTTTAACCTAGCATTGGAAAAAGTAATCCGTCAGTTGCCCATCAACCCAGGGGGAACCATTTTGAACAGATTAGTACAAGTGATAGCATATGCTAATGATGCAGCAATAATCGCAAGAAATTAAAGATTCTTAAAGAGAGCTACTCAGTATTAGAAGAGAAAGCACGGGACTTAGGACTAGAAGTGAATATAAATAAAACAAAATATATGAAGATGGGAGATACAGAGGGAGTAAGAGGAAGGACCACAGTAAGATTAAATGGGAAGGAATATCAAAGTCACATCTTTCAAATATCTAGGCTCTATAATGACAGAGGACAATAAAACCTCCATGAAAATACAGGAGAGGATAACAAGTGGAAACAGATGCAAAATATGTTTAAATCCAGGAATGTCAACAGGAATACAAAAATTAAAATATACACAACAGTACTAAGACCAATAGTTATGTATGGATCAGAATGCTGGGTGGTGACCTCCAGAGAAGAACAGTGGCTGTTACGGTGGGAAAGGAAGATACTGAGAAAGATATTCGGTGCAGTAAGAGATCAGGATGGGTGGTGAATGGGGACAAATGTAGAGCTGTAAGGACTGTTTGGCCAGCTAGATATTGTTACTAAAATTAAGCAGGGAAGAATTAGATGGGCCGGTCATGTTCAGAGAATGGCAGAAACCTGCACCGTTAAAAAGGCGTTTATAGGAAAACTTGATGGAAGGAGGAGGAGAGGAAGACCCAGGAAATGATGATGATGATGATGTTTGTTGTTTAAAGGGGCCTAACATCGAAGGTCATCGGCCCCTAATGGAACGAGATGGACGAAATGACATATGATAGTTAAAATTTAAAACGTAGCCACTGATTAGAGTTTTAAAAAAATGCGATGAAAAATGAGTATGAAATTAAAACAATCAGTGGATCTAATTCGCAATGCCTTATTTGGAACAAAAGAAGAAAAATTACAGGAGATAATGGAATAAGGCATTGCCTGCTAGTACAGATATATATACATACTTTACATTGGACGTTAAAAGAACGCATTAAAATACGCAACACAAACTAAAATGAAGTCAATAGGATAAGAGCGTAATTGACACAAAGATACAAGCACAAAGGACATCATTACACACGATAAAACAGACCGCTATCCCTCATAAAGCGGATGACGAGGTCTGCTGACTGCTCGTCATCGCGCAAGATAAGGGAGATAGTACTCGGAAGGTTAAGACTACGGCGCAGATCGACCAGGTCCACGCACTCCGTAAGGATGTGTACCACGGTAAGATGGTCGCCGCAGGTACACACCGGAGGGGGTTCTCCTTTCAGTAGATGGGAGTGCGTCAAGATACCGTGGCCGATCCGAAGGCGACATAATACCACGGCTTCCCTCCGCGAAGCCCGAAGGGAAGTCCTCCATACCTTCGTTGTTCCTTTTATCGCTCTCAGCTTATTGGGAAGTGGGATGGCCTGCCACTCCATCTCCCAATGAGACATAACCAGATGTCTCAGCTGAGAGCGAATATCACTTGCTGGAACCTTGAAAGGCAACGGGGGCAGTGTAACTGCCTCCTTGGCAGCCTCATCTGCTAACTCGTTTCCCTCTATGCCCATGTGGCTGGGGAGCCACACAAACGTAATTCTGGTGCCGGCATCCGAACACCCGGCCAGCAGGTCCTGGATCCGCTGCACCAGAGGGTGTCGAGGGAAACAGGTATCAATAGCCTGAAGCGAACTCAAGGAGTCAGTACACACGAGAAAGTGTCGGCGCTCATTGTCTAGTGCGTACCGCAGAGCCTCACAGATAGCATAGAGCTCTGCCGTGTACACACTACAGGTGGGAAGACCCAGGAAAAGATGGATTGATGATGTTGAGGATGACCTTAGAAAGTTAGAAGTTAAACGCTGGAGAAGAAAAGCTGAGGACCAAGATGAATGGAGGCAGGTGATAAAGGAGGCCAAGGACCTACAAGGACTGTAGCACCAACCAGTAAGTAAGTAAGTAAGAAAGATTCCTTAAGAAGGCCCTAGGAGTAGGTAAACTGGCACCCTCCAGACTTATTGGTTACGAAGCACTGACCATTATATTGGTAAGATAGGTCTTATGACGACGCTGGGACAGAAAAGGATATCTTGTAATGTAAAAGAAAAGGACTGAGCAGGAAGGAATAGTTCCTGGCACCCCCCCCCATAAACTAAGTCTAACCCCTTTAGCATATGATATAAACTTCATGGTTTTGATCCGTATTGAACTGTGGGCACAATAAGAACTAAACTTATGTCGTAATGGTCCACCCTTTCATACTACTGTATATTATGCAATGAAAAGGTGGACCATTATGGCATAAGTTTAGTTATTATTGTAACCCCTTACGGTAAATGTACCAATAAATTACACCCTTGCCTGGCAATACCAATAGGTGACACTCAGTCTAAACATCGTAACACTACGGAATTTCCACATTCCCATTGGGTAGTGCAAGTACTGGCAGCATTGGTGCCCGTTTGACTACCTGAACAGATTCCGAGGATCAGTGGTGTATTTGTTTTCATGTGAAACAGATCTTTGAAAGACTTGTGAATATATGACTCAATATTTCCCTTCTTCTAGACACATTCCTTAAGAGGTAAGTTGGAAGTTTATTGTCTTATACAACTTGTTTTATGTAGGAAGGTGAAGTTTCTTACTGTATAATGGGTTTCAGGGTTCTAGGCTCTATTTATTTGCTTTAGTTGATAAGATCAATCTTAAATTGCATATGGTATTATGGGTGTCATCTATTGGTCTTACTGTCCAGCTGTCCGACTCGTTGGCTGAATGGTCAGCGTACTGGCCTTCGGTTCAGAGGGTCCCGGGTTCGATTCCCGGCCGGGTCGGGGATTTTAACCTTCATTGGTTAATTCCAATGGCCCGGGGGCTGGGTGTTTGTGCTGTCCCCAACATCCCTGCAACTCACACACCACACATACCACTATCCTCCACCACAATAACACGCAGTTACCTACACATGGCAGATGCCGCCCACCCTCATCGGAGGGTCTGCCTTACAAGGGCTGCACTCGGCTAGAAATAGCCACACGAAATTATTATTATACTGTCCAGCTCCATGGCTAAATGGTTAGCGTGCTGGCCATTGGTCACAGGGGTACCGGGTTCAATTCCCAGCAGGGTCTGGAATTTTAACCTTAATTGGTTAAATTCGCTGACACGGGGGCTGGGTGTATGTGTCGTCTTCATCATCATTTCATCCTCATCACGACGCGCAGGTCGCCTATGGGTGTCAAATCAAAAGACCTGCATCTGGCGAGCCGAACTTGTCCTTGGACACTCCCGGCACTAAAAGCCATACGCCATTATTATCATTATTATTGGTCTTACTGAACCCCATTGGCCCAATGGTTGACAGGGGTGTCAGGCATTGGGATTTGGTTCTGCAAGGAAGTTGGCTATGTTAAAAGAGTTATTTTTTAACATACATGGTTAATTTCATTATAATTTGACTTCCAAAACCAGTAGTTGACAGGCCTTTGGTGTCCAAGGTGTCAGGCATTGGCTCACTGATTCGTTTTACAATTTTTCTCTTTTTATAGGTATATGTATATACCTAGATTCAAAATGTAAAAAAGAACGTTAAATTATTCTCAAGAGACTATGGCTGATGCCTTAAAAGAAGTGAGAAATGAGAGTTCTATGGTAGCAGCAGCTAAGAGAGTTTCTAGAGTGACACTATTGTATAAAGTCATTTGATTTCATTGTTTGTGTGGCTTGAATTTTTAAAACTTTGAAGACTGGTTTCATTGTACCCTTATTCCAAAGACTGATTCCAACGCTTTTTAACTTTAAAGTCTGATTTCAATAATTTATTTTTATTTTTGAGATTGATTTTTAAAATTTTTTAAGTACTAGGAACTGTTTTCCTTGACTAGCATATTAGAAACATTCTTTCTAGTAACACTGATCTAGATTAAATGTTTTTAGGTTTTAAAATATGTCATCTACTGGGCCAAGACGTATGTCATCTATTGGGAATCTTGACTTGAGGGGTGTCACCTATAGGGACTAGTACTAAACGCGAGGATAAATGCAATTAACAATAGCCGAATGAAGAAAATGGAAAACTAAACCCATATTCCAGGGCACTTAAGCTAGTTTCCTGTTCAATAACAGCATTGTGTAAGCACAGTTCTCACTTTGCCAGGTTTTTTTCCTTAACGGTGTCATCTATAGGTACCTTTACCTTTTGCAGTAAACAGCCCAATGGCGATAGGCTAAGTTAAAATGCGTACATATAGTTACCTAGATGAATGTCTAATCCCTTATAACTCGCCTTGCTCAGTAGCCTAAATAGCCTAAACTTGAGGAAATCAAATTGACATTTCAAATAAATTCACAATTATAGTTTTGATGACTGCATTCACCTACTCAGCATTCATAATGGCATTGAATTGGCACCGACATTCTGAGAGTTATACCCAAACTATCAAAACGCAGCGCTCTTAAGAGTTCCAATTGATGAAGGGATATTCAATTTCCTTATTACAATCACAATGTCAATATTTATAATCACCACATACCCTTTGCAGAGTTTACACACTTAAAACATAAATGAAACTTCTGGGTAGTAGCACTTGGGATTTTCAAAGGTTCATTCAAAACTACACCATAACTCTTACAGCAGACTCTTCTCTCAAGCTTTTTTATATATATTATCTATAGTTAAAAGAAGAAATTTAATCGCTTTTCTTACTCGTATTTTTGAACAGAAGCACTTTTCTCTGACGAATCGCCTGAAGTTTCATCGGTCACAGATTCTGGACTTCTTTCCGAAAATTCCGAGTCTCCCACTAATGTTTGAGGAGAGAGTTCTGTAAAATACATAATTACGATTTACCACACGAATATGGTTTATGAGAAAAGATATGAGAGTAACTAGTATATGATACCACTACAAATCATACACTTACCCTGCGTATTTTCTGAGTCACTTTTCAAACAATCGTCGTTTTCTTGAGTTGTCATATTGCTATTCCAGATGCAGCCATTTACGGTTAGCTTTGAAGCATATAGTTACACGGTGGATAACAATGTGTGAAGTATTAATCATTATTAAAAAATAATAAATAGGAATAAGACATTTCTTCCTGTAGGCACAGAGTATGCCTCAATGTTTGACATGTTATACGCTAATCAACTTAACCTCTCCTCCACTGCTCTCCTCTCAAAGAAATCGCTGATTTGACGGTCCAGTGACGGTTGACGTGCGAACAAGCAGCTGACCAGTCGATAGCATTTGTTTTCGATTTTGACACCTACAGCCGCAGCGGATTTTCCCTTACATGCTCCTTGGATTTTCTTGTATAACGTATATCAGGAACCACGCAGGTTTTCAGTTTTCAAATTATTTCTTCACAGGGAGAAATGAATTGCAATGGTCATGCAGAAACTGATTCTGTCCAAATGACTCTGAAAAATGTGGTTGGAGATAAGAAATTGGAGAAATACTGACGGCAAGAATAGATGGATTTCTTCTACTCGAGTGTGCAATTGCAATATGTGATTCATACACGTGATGCAGCTGAGCAGATGTGGAACTAATGCTTGAAAAATGAAGAAGAATTACATCCCTGAAATAAACTTGGTCTTACGAATGTTTAGAAAATACGCCCGTCAAACATCTAAGAGAACTACAAGAACTTAATTCCTTTTATCTCAGAAACAGGAAATTTATTAAAATGCTCACTGGTTTCAGGCGCGCGACTGTGAGATTGCATCCGGGAGATAGTGGGTTCAAACCCCTGTCTGCAGCCTTGAAGATGGTTTTCCATTTTCACACGAGGCAGGTCAGGAAGAGTTTCTGGTTCGTGGGTAGTTGTTCGCAATGCGTCGTTGGGAAGAGCATTAAGGTAAACACTGGACAAGTTTAGTAGTCAAGGAATACTTTACAGTATATTGGGTTATATCTGCATTACGATTATCGCCCAGGTGGCAGATTCCCCACCGGTTCTTTACCAAGCCTTCCCTTAAATGTTTTCAAAGAACTTGGAAATTTATCGAATATCCCCCTTGAGAAATTATTTCAATCCCTTGTTCCTCGTCCTATAAATTAATATTTGCCCCATATGTCCTCTTGAATTCCAACTTTATCTTCATTTATGATCTTTCCTGGTTTTGAAAGCTCCACTCAAGCTTATTGCAGTAGTTTCATATTCAGAATATTTCAGTTTTTATTTCAGAGATTTTAGTTATTTTTCATTTAAAAGAAAAATTACATTTAGTCTTGTTATAAAATACCAGAGCCGTCTACTGCCCTGCTCAACTGTAGTCGGCTAGGTAAATTAAGTTCCTTGATGTAAAATACTTGCCTGTCTGTGTATACGTCAGAATCACTTATATCCGATGTTAGCAAAATGTTTTATGATGGAAATGTTCTTATCCAGATTTCACAAAATGAAGAGTATGATTTAATGATTTTTATATTAACTAAAATATTTCACATTCTATGAGTGTAATGTTATGATTTCAAATTTTATTCCAATAATATTCGTCTCATTCACCGCCGTCTCGATCCTCCTATATTGTTTCGTTGTCCTACGCTTCTGTGTCCTACAGATGTCAGTCGCGTTTGTTTACAAGTGCGCCCAAGGCGCTGGGTTTGATCGATGTTTGTTCAAGGTTACAAAGCATTACATTTCTTTCATCGTGTATAAGTGTATTCAGGAAGCCCACCTAAAATAGTTGTATCTGTTCTAATTAAGTGTGAATTCAAAATATTCAGAATGGTAATTAATCGTTTTATATGCCATTTTCATAATTTTCAGGGGGAAAACGTAGTAGGTTATGGTGGTTTCCTTTTCTGTATTTTTAAAGAGGGGAGTCGATTTCTGTTACAATTTCTATGAACTGTTTTTAGAATTGTTGTTATTAATTTATAATAATGTGTCAACTAAATTACACCTTATTCTGTAAGATAAAATATGTATAATGTAGGTCTGACATTTTTATTGGTATTAAAGGTTTCTTTTTTTTCCTGTCTATCAAGATTAGAATTAATGCTTTATTAAATGTACTTACTATGGTGGCCAGACGAAAACTGCGGTAGCCTGAGTAGCTGTGTCATTCTGGGCGATGTGAGATACAAATTCCAGCTCTGATTGACAGTTGCCATTCTGGTTTTAACCCAGTTTTTTGGCTCCAGGCAAAACTTGGATAGTATGTAGATCTAGTTCCACGAAATACAGAGTAATCTAACTGAACAAGGTACCGTAATTAATGAGTTAATCTAGGAGGGTGGCATTGTCATTCGTACAATGGCTTAGTAGCTGGCTCTGTTCAGTTGATTGCTGTGTGTTGTAGATTATTGACAGCAGTCCTGTCTTGTGCTGATTTTTGTGTAGCAGCAATATTCTTTGCCTTCAACCTTCCCTTCTATAATTAGCTGTAGAAGGTAATATTTGGAATTCTGCACAATATGTCCTATGTATCCAGTCTTTCTCCTGTTAACTGTAACTAGCAGTTCTCTGTCTCTGTTCATAGGTTTCAGGGCTTCTTCATTAATTACTCTTGCTGCCCATGGTATATATAATAAAAATCTTCCAGGCTATTATGCCGTGGTCCACTCCTCTAATTTCTTCCAGACGTTTTGACTACTACTGCGGTAGTCATCTTCTGTGGCATCATGTAGATACTCTCTTCTGTATCCCGCTGGCGACTGCGTTGGTTGCTTGGGAAGCAGCTGTATTTATATGCGAGTGTGCGTCTTCCAATTGGTTCGCCCCGTGCAGTCTGACGTCTGATTGGATATCTGAAAGCACAACCTCCGATTGGGTCACGCCGAGCAGTCTGGTGTTTGGTTGCGTCTCTAAGCACACGACTTCTGATTGGTTCGCGCCGTGCAGTCTGTCGTCAGGTTGAATATATGAGGGCATGAATTCTTATTGGCTCGCACCGAGCAGTCTGTTGTCAGATTGGATCTCGGAGTGCACGACCTCCGATTGGGTCGCGCCGAGCAATGGATCCTCTGGTTGGTTGACTGTGATGTACCTGATCTTCGTTAGCTTCGGCCGTAAGTTATGTAAGGGGGTGTACCATGCCTTGCTGAGCTTCAGTCCTTCCTCTTTTCTATTAAAGTTATCCGGATGTTTGTGTATTTCGATTGCTTCCCTGTAGAGACGGGCGTGGAAGTGGGGCAAATGCTGGGGCTTTTACTTAATTAAGGCCATGGCCACTTTTTAGATATGCTGTAGGTATGCTCATTTTTTAAATCCCCCCACCCTGCCCTCTGTTTAACACTTTTCCATAAGTGGAATTTCAAAAAACAAATATGTGTGATCCTTTGCTTGTACAGGAGATTCCACATGCTAACGTTCATGTCTGTAACATGTTACGTATTTGAGATATACTCTTTTTAAAAATTTACCCTCATTTGTCACTCCTATTCTCACTCCCTTAAGTAGATTTTCCAAAAACAAAAAAATATGTTTTTCTTTATTTTTGGTGATGATGCTTGTTGTTTAGAGGGGCCTAACATCTAGGTCATCAGCCCTTTCTTTATTTTTAAAGGAGATTCAAAATACCAATTTTCTTAACTGTAGCATGTTCAGTTTTTGAAATATAAGTATCCTCATAAAATGGATTCACCCCCTTTTTCACCCCTGCCCCCTTAAAAGGAATTTCTGGAAACAAAAACATATTTTGTTATTTGTAAAGGAGATTTCAAATACAGACTTTCACGTCTTTAAATGGTTAAGTTTTTGAGATATTGATGCACTCATTTTAAAAATTCACCCCACCCCTGCTGTTCAACCCCTTAGAGATGGAATTTCCAAAAATCCTCCCTTGTTGTGCACCTACATTGTAATATGAATGTATCCCCAAAATTTCATTTCTTTATGTCCAATAAGTGTAGCTCGGCGATTATGAATTAGTCAGTCAGTCAGGACATGTTATTATATATATGTATATTGGTTTTATGTGTTAGCCGTGCTGAACAAGCTGCAGATGTGAGACTTTGACAGAGGGTAGACATTATATAAATAATAAAATCTAGACCAAAACTTCAGAAGTAAAGATTCCCTAGTTTTTCACTTTCGCTAGTTTGCCATAGTGGGGACTATAGGCCTATGTACTTAGCTGAGGGGTCACACATGTTAATGCGTTATAGTTCTGGAGCCAAGCTCTGCATTCAGGAGACGAGTGCATTCAAACCCCACCGCCAGCTGTCCTGATAATGTTTTTCAGTGGTTGCCAGTTTTCACTTCCAGCTAAAAGACGAGGCAGTTCCTGTTCATAAGCCACAGCCGATTCCTTCCTCCTCCAAATACAAATTTTCGCATCTGTAATCATTAGCCTGTTGCCATTTCTTGATGGATGCAGTATTTTTGTATCTGTCTCTTGGCACAGGCCAGAGCAAAGTGTAGCTTCCACCAAAGTCCCAGCCTCATCCATGGGTGTGACAATATGGAAGCTGCTGGGGGTATGGGTGGTGCTGAGTAATGACATTTGGAGCACAACTAGTGTCGAGTGTTATGAAAGGTGTTGCTCATAGGATCAGTCGTGCTGCAGTAGCACCTTCTGGCCCAGTGAGGAAAGCAATGACAAACTACCTCACTCCTCATCTTGCCTAGTATGCCTCATTAGGGCTCTGCCATTGGTTTTTGCGGGTTTCCCTATAACTGCGTAGCCATTGGTGGTGCTATTTGAGGATCCAACCAGCCTCTGGGCTGTTGACCGAACAGACGACAACATCTACATTTTTTGAGATATAAGTATCCTCATAAAAAATAACTGAACTCTTTTTTTCACATTGTTATCTGCTATCATCAGAAATGATTAATGGTTATAGTACCATACCAGATTTGTTATTGTCCTGATATTATTGTAAGATATAATGTATGTTTCTGACACGATTAAATAAATAAATAAAACCCAGTTTCACTCACCATCATTCATTTCATCTTCTTCCTCTTCATTAGCTGTTCAACAGAGGTTGGCATCAGGAAGGGCATCCGGCCATAAAATCATGCCAGATCACTTCATCTCATCTCAGCTCCGACCCCATAACAGGAAATGGGACTAAGTAAAGAATACATACATGGGAAGAATATGTATGTCTACCCCTTAGTCCTGTTTTCTGATACAGATAGGAATATTTTTCAAAAATACTGAATATTAGATTCGCAGATAAAGCTGTTGAAAGGGAGCATGAAGAAATAAAGATTGAAGAAGAACAAGAGCAATAAAAATAGTTCTTGTATGGAAGATGAAGTGTGGCAAAGTACTGAAGAAGATCAGGTAGCCATTAATATGGTTAAGGCAGTGGAGTATATCTTATTTGGAGTACAGTGTAGATTATTTAGAGGGATATCGGAAGGAAAAAAGAAGTTTTGAAAGATTGGGGTAAGAAAAGGTGATAATAAGGAATGTAACAACTACAATGGGATGACCTTAATTTTATCTATAATCAAGATATTCAGGAGGATATTGAAAAGAAGATTTAGGATGAAATTAGAAAAGAAAATTGAAGAACAGTATGGCTTTAAAAAAGACAGATCAGTATTTGACCTGATCTTCACACAGAATATGACAGGTGTAGAAGAGGAATGGGAAGGAAAAAGTGGGGAGTTGTAGAAGACAAGTGTTCTAATATTTTAAGGGAAATACATTGCAGACTAAGGGCTCTATTTAGAGCAGAATTCAGAACAGGCATCTGTGAGAAATTTGTATGAGTCGCTGCAGGTAGAACAATTGGGGGAAGATGAGGAACAGGGAACTGTTACTGAGGAGTGCAGAAGTAGGATGAAAGGAAAAGGTAGGAAAGGGAAATGTAGAGTAGAGTGTAGGAAGAGAAGGGTGGCACAGGGTCGTGCGAGGGAGAAAAGGGAGGAGGAAGTAGCTCCTGCAGTCGTCAAGAAGATAGGGTAGACCAGGAGGGGAGGGGATCAAAAGATGTGGGTAGGATTGAGGCTCTGGTCATGGGGGATTCCTTTGTTAGATATGTGGGGTAAGTGTGCAGAGGAAAGGGAACCAGGGTAGAATGTTATCCAGGAATTATGTAAGGCAGATGTTGAGGAAAGTAAAAGCGAAGGAGGGAAAGGAGAAGGTGGTAGTTTATGGCATTGGTACCAACAACATGAGGCAAGCAGGTATAAGTACAAACATAGGAGGGGATGTGTGGGATCTGGTAAATGCAGCATGGGTGAAATTTAAGGAAGCAGAGATTGTTATCAGTGGGATACTGTGTAGGAGGGATACTGACTGGACGGTAATCGGGGATTTAAATGAAATTATGGAATGGGTATATAGGAAACTAGCAGTTACCCGCGGCTTCGCTCACGTATATTTCATGATTTGTTAAAAGTAATTGTTCCTCGGTACTGTACTAAGACTATCTGAAAGACCCTAAAGTATAAAAAGTTAGCTGGAAAATATATAATGTCCAATAACGGACCATTTGCTGGCGAGATGTACTGTTTACAGTGCCTTGTCTTCTGGTATGGGCTGTATCAAATTTGTTACTTTCATTGACCTGTCTCAGTCTCATCCTTGGCTTTGACAATATGAAAGTGACTGAGGTATGCTTATGCAGCCAGTCCCTGTTATGAATGGTGTGAAAATATCGCTCATAGGGCCGGTTGGTGAATGCATTTCAGTGCGCTTTGCAGGCTGATATGTAATAGCAACGGCTGGCTCGGTGAGGAAAGCAACAGGAAACTACCTCATTTCCCTAGTACGCCTCTTCAGTGACGCCTAGGCTATTTATGACGGCTGTTGGCGGAGCTGCAGAGGATCAAACCAGCCTTCGGGCTGAATACCCAACATACAACACAACGGACCATTTATATTGGTAGTATAAAAAAGGGGCCGATGACCTTCAATGTTAGGCCCCTTAAAACATCAAGCATCATCATCATCAGCTTGGCAGTTACCTGATTTTTTACCTTGAGGTGATATTTTGACTGATGATGCCCTCAATGAAGGGCGAAACATGTCTACAATAAATTCCTAAATCATAAAATTTATATGTATTGAATAGGTGAAAAAAACAAACCTTTTAACATCCTACATTCAGTATCTTCAATACGGATAACAATGATTTTTATCACTTGCAAAGTATAAAAACTCACCGAAAAATTGAGTTTCATTTACCCCAGAAACTCTTTATAAACCATGTTTGTGGTATTGGATTTGAGGCTAAGATGACCATGTGATATAGAACTGTACATGTGAGAAACAGTCTTCTTTCAAGTAAAAAAAATAAATAAATAAAAATACATGTTTATTTTTAAAGGAGACTCCAAATAGGCTACCTATTTCATGTCTGTAACATCTTCAGTTTTTGAGACATAAGTATCCCTGTAAAATAAATTCAACCCCTTTATCAGTCCTTCTCCCAGCCCCACCCCCACCTCAGTGGATTTACCGAAAACAAAAAGGAACAAAAAATGCACGTTTCTTTATTTTTAAAAAAAACTTCAAATACAAATTTTTGCATCTGTAACATCTTCCTTTTTTTGAGATAGGCTATAAGTATCCTCATAAAAAATAATTCACTATTTTTTTCACTTCTTTTCACCCCCATTAAGTGCATTTTCCTAAAAAATACGTGTTCTTGTATTTTTAAAGAACTTTCCAAATACCAAGTTTCTTTCCAGTAACATGTTAAGTTTTTGACATATATTGTACTCATTTTAAAAATTCACCTGCTTTTTCAATTCTTTTCAGCCCCATAAGTGGATTTTCCAAAAACAAAAATACATGTTTATTTATTTTTAAAGGGGTTCCAACTAACAGTTTTCACATCTGTAACATCTTCAGATTTTGAGGTGTATATATCCTCTTAAACAAAATTCAGCTCTTCCTTTACTTATTTTCACCCCTTCCCCTTAAGTCTATTTTCCAAAAAATAAAAAATAGGCCTACCTATTTCTTTATTTTTAAAGGAGATTTGAAATGCCAGTTTTCACGTCTGTTACATCTTTGGATTTTTTAGATATAAGTAACCTCCTACAAATAATTCTACTAACTTTTCCCTTCTTTCACGCCCTGAAGTGGATTTTTCAAAAACAAAAGAAGGCGTGTTTCCTTATTTTAAATTACCAATGTTCATGTCTGTAGAATCTTTAGTTCTTGAGATATAAGTATCCTTATACAAAGAATTCAACGACTTTTTCAATTCATTCACCCCCCCCCCCCCCTTTAAGTGGATTTTCTGAAAACAAATGAATACTTGTTTCTTTACTTTGAAAGAAGATTCCAAATACTGTAACATCTTCAGTTTTTGAGATATAAGTATCTCATAAAAATAATTCAACTCCTTTTTCAACCCCCCCCCCCCCACGTTAAGTTGATTTCCCCAAATCATCTATATTTGTTTTTAAAAGAGATTCCAGATACCAATTTCATATTTCAGTTTTTAAGATATAAGTATCCCCATAAAAATCCTTAAGTGAGTTTTCTGAAAACAAAAAATGCCTGTTTCTTTATGTGTAAAGCAGCTTCCAAATACCAATTATCACAATTGTAACATCAGTTTTTGAGTTATATGTATCCTCATAAAAGGAATTCAACTCCTTTTTCACCTCACCCCAAGTTGATTTTCCTCAAAAATA
Source organism: Anabrus simplex (assembly GCF_040414725.1). Classification (NCBI taxonomy): domain Eukaryota; kingdom Metazoa; phylum Arthropoda; class Insecta; order Orthoptera; family Tettigoniidae; genus Anabrus; species Anabrus simplex. Next base: position 60,285,049 of record NC_090265.1, on the reverse strand, counting down.
CATGTTTTTTGAGATTCCTAATACCAATTTTCATGTCTGTAACCTCTTTAGTATTTTTAGATTAGGCTGCTTATAAGATGGTTCATGTTTGTGGGTTACTGTAGTCACGTCCTAGTTCGTGAACCATGGGCAACGGCTGAGTGGCCTAGTAAGTGGTCCTGACAGTCGGGATACCAGTTGCTGTAGAATGGGAGTGGGCATCTTGGACATATTCTGAGTCGTGGCCCTCCTTGTGCTCAGGCGGCTAGGACTATACAATACACCGGTGGTCCATAACCCGTTAGAGGAGAGATCCTCACTTGGACTATGTACAAGTAGGGTAGCATCCTGCTTCATGAATTTACTAAGCTCAGAACATTTTAAGCAAGCCTAGGACCTATGGGAGTAATGGAGTCCCACTCCCATTTGACAGGCAAGGGACTCCTTGGAAACAACTTGGCGAACGAAATGGAATTCGATGGGGAGCTATCAATATTAATGGGGCTTATGGAAGAAAGAAGGTAGAACTGGCTGCGTCAGCAAAGAGGATGCATCTGGATGTGCTAGGAGTAAGTGATATTCGGGTAAGGGGAGATAATGAGGAAGAGATAGGAGATTATAAAGTGTACTTGATGGGTGTTTGAAAGGGAAGGACAGAGTCTGGGGTAGGGCTCTTTATCAGGAATACCATTGCACGCAACATAGTTTCTGTTAGGCACGTAAATGAGCGAATGATGTGGGTAGATTTGTCAGTTGGAGGAATTAGGGCAAGAATTGTGTCCATGTATTCACCATGTGAGGGTGCAGATGAGGATGAAGTTGACAATTTTTATGAAGCATTGAGTGACATCGTGGTCAGGGTCAACAGCAAGGATAGAATAGTGCTAATGGGTGATTTCAATGCGAGAGTTGGGAATAGAACTGAAGGATACGAAAGGGTGATTGGTAAATGCGGAGAAGATATGGAAGCTAATGGGAATGGGAAGCGTTTGCTGGACTTCTGTGCTAGTATGGGTTTAGCTGTTATGAATACATTCTTCAAGCATAAGGCTATTCACCGCTGCACATGGGAGGCTAGGGGTACCAGATCCATAATAGACTATATCTTAACAGACTTTGAATTCAGGAAATCTGTTAGGAATGTACGAGTTTTCCGCGGATTTTTCGATGATACAGACCACTATCTGATCTGTAGTGAACTAAGTATCTCTAGGCCTAGGGTAGAGAAAGTGAAATCTGTCTGCAAACGAATAAGGGTAGAAAATCTCCAGGACGAGGAAATTAGACAGAAGTACGTGGATATGATTAGTGAGAAGTTTCGAACAGTAGACAGTAAGCAGGTTCAGGATATAGAAAGTGAATGGGTGGCATACAGGGATGCTGTAGTAGAAACAGCAAGGGAATGCCTAGGAACAACTGTGTGTAAAGATGGGAAAAGGCGAACATCTTGGTGGAATGATGAAGTGAGAGCAGCCTGTAAACGTAAAAAGAAGGCTTATCAGAAATGGCTCCAAACAAGGGCCGAGGCAGAAAAGGATTTGTACATAGATGAAGGAAACAGAGCGAAACAAATAGTTGTCGAATCCAAAACAAAGTCGTGGGAAGATTTTGGTAATAACCTGGAAAGACTAGGTCAAGCAGCAGGGAAACCTTTCTGAACAGTAATAAAGAATCTTAGGAAGGGAGGGAAAAAGGAAATGAACAGTGTTTTGACTAATTCAGGTGAACTCGTAATAGATCCCAGGGAATCACTGGAGAGGTGAAGGGAATATTTTGAACATCTTCTCAATATAAAAGAAAATCATCCTGGTGGTGTTGCAAACAGCCAAGTTCATGGGGAGGAGGAAAATTATGTTGGTGAAATTATGCTTGAGGAAGTGGAAAGGATGGTAAGAAAAGTCCATTGTCATAAGGCAGTAGGAATAGATGAAATTAGACCTAAAATGGTGAAGTATAGTGGGAAGGCAGGGATGAAATGGCTTCATAGAGTAGTAAAATTAGCATGGAGTGTTGGTAAGGTACCTTCAGATTGGACAAAAGCAGTAATTGCACCTATCTATAAGCAAGGGAACAGGAAGGATTGCAACAATTATCGAGGTATCTCATTGATTAGTATACCAGGCAAAGTATTCACTGGCATCTTGGAAGGGAGGGTGCGATCAATCGTTGAGAGGAAGTTCGATGAAAACCAGTGTGGTTTCAGACCACAGAGAGGCTATCAGAATCAGATTTTCAGTATGCGCCAGGTAATTGAAAAATGCTACGAGAGGAATAGGCAGTTGTGTTTATGTTTCATAGATCTAGAGAAAGCATACGACAGGGTACCGAGGGAAAAGATGTTCACTATACTGGGGGACTATGGAATTAAAGGTAGATTATTAAAATCAATCAAAGGCATTTATGTTGACAATTGGGCTTCAGTGAGAATTGATGGTAGAATGAGTTCTTGGTTCAGGGTACTTACAGGGGTTGGACAAGGCTGTAATCTTTCACCTTTGCTGTTCTTAGGTTTACATGGATCATCTGCTGAAAGGTATAAAATGGCAGGGAGGGATTCAGTTAGGTGGAAATGTAGTAAGCAGTTTGGCCTATGCTGACGACTTGGTCTTAATGGCAGACTGTGCCAAAAGCCTGCAGTCTAATATCTTGGAACTTGAAAATAGGCGCAATGAGTATGGTGCGAAAATTAGCCTCTCGAAGACTAAATTGATGTCAGTAGGTAAGAAATTCAACAGAATTGAATGTTAGATTGTGATACAAAGCTAGAACAGGTGGATAATTTCAAGTATTTAGGTTGTGTGTTCTCCCAGGATGGTAATATAGTAAGTGAGATTGATTCTAGGTGTCGTAAAGCTAATGCAGTGAGCTCGCAGTTGCGATCAGCAGTATTCTGTAAGAAGGAAGTCAGCTCCCAGACGAAACTATCTTTACATCGGTCTGCTTTCAGACCAATATTGCTTTACGGGAGTGAAAGCTGGGTGGACTCAGGATATCTTATTCATAAGTTAAAAGTAACAGACATGAAAGTAGCAAGAATGATTGCTGGTACAAACAGGTGGGCACAATGGCAGGAGGGTAGGCCTACTCAGAATGAGGAGATAAAGGCTAATTTAGGAGTGAACTCGATGGATGAAGCTGTACGCATAAACCGGCTTCGGTGGTGGGGTCATGTGAGGCGAATGTAGGAGGATAGGTTACCTAGGAGAATAATGGACTCTGCTATGGAGGGTAAGAGAAGTAGAAGTAGACCAAGACGGCGATGGTTAGACTCGGTTTCTAACGATTTAAAGATAAGAGGTATGGAACTAAATGAGGCCAAAGCACTAGTTGCAAATCGAGGATTGTGGCGACGTTTAGTAAATTCTCAGAGGCTTGCAGACAGAACGCTGAAAGGCATAACAGTCCAGAATGATAATGTATGTATGTATTTATAAGATAAGTATCCTCATACAAATAATGTATCTAATTTTTCAATTCTTTCACCCCCCCCCCCTTTAAGTAGATTTTTCCAAAATTAAAAGAATGTGTGATTCTTTAAAGGAGATTTCAAATACCGATTTTCACATCTGCAGCATCTTTAGTTTTTGAGATATAAGTATCCTCATACAAAGAATTCAATTATCAATTCCTTCACCCCCTTAAGTGGATTTTCCAAAGACAAAAAAAGAAATATGTTTTACTTTATTTTTATAGGATACCAATTTTCACATCTGTAACATATTCAGTTTTTGAAATATCATGTCCTAATAAAAATAATTCAACCCCCTTTTCAGTCCTTAAGTATTTTTTCCTAAATAAAAATATATGTTTCTTTATTTTTAAAAGATTAAAAAAACAAATTTTACCCTCTTTAACATGTTACATTTCTGAGATATACTGTAGATATAATCATTTTAAAAATTCACCCCCTTTGTCACTCCTGTTCACCCCCCATTAATTGGATTTTCTAAAGAGAAAAAATATGTGTTTCTGTATTTTTAAAAGAGATTCCAAATACCAATTTTCATGTCTGTAACACCTTCAGTTTTGAGATATAAGTATCCTCATAAAAGGTATTCAACCCCTTTTTCACTCCCTTTAATTGGATTTTCCAAAAACAAAAAGGTACATGTTCCTTTACTTTTAAAGAAGAATTCAAATAGCAATTTTTACGTCTGTAAACGATTTAAGTTTTTTGAGATATACTCATTTAAACATTTCACTCCCCTTAGCGACGGAATATCCAAAGATCTCCCTTAGTGAGCACCTACACTCCAATATATATATCCCCAGTAATTTTGGCTTGGCGAGGATAAATCAGTCAGTCTGTCAGGACATGTTAGATTGGGAGTGAGATTAGTAGATTCTAATGGCTGAATAAAAGATAGGGATCTACACGCAGATAGCTTTCACTTGAACTGCAGTGGTAGGTACTGTATATGTTAGAAAATTTGTTTAGAAGGGTTATAGGGAGGTACGTTCAGGGAAACCGGGTGGACTAGGGGGCGGTGATAAGGGTACAGGGATCTGGAAGTCAAGCAGAGATGACATAAAAATGTTAGTGTTGAACTTTAGAAGTATTGTAAAGAAAGGAATTCTTCTTCTTCTATATGCCTTGCCCATTCTCCTGGACGTTGGCGATCAGTATGAACAGTGTTCGATCTTCGATCTTCAGCAATAGAATTAGGTAATTTAATAGATATATACTTACCAGACATTTTATTAAGAGGTGAATCATGGTTGAGAAGTGATATAATGGATGCAGACATTTTCTCACAGAACTAGTGTTTATTGCAGAGACAGGATAGGAATAGAGTTTAAGCACAAATTTTCATTACTGTTTGTGAAGGACAGTTCACATCAGCTGGTGCACACAAGATACTTTTAACAACCATAATAAACATTTCATGGACAACAAATGTGGTATTTTTTTATAATTCCTTAACAAGTTTTACATAATTCAGTAATTAAGAATTTATGTTTCTAGCTGAGGATGACCGAGTCAAAGGGTCGATCCTAGTACTAGTATTTTAAATAAAAAATATAATTTGAACTTTAAATCATGTATTGATCAGGTTGAACATCCCCTCTGTTGCATTATAGATTGAATTATACAATTAAATGCAGTAGGATGTCATTAAACAGGCTGCTTGAGATTAGGAACTTAAAATTCAGGTCATTATAATCTTCTGATGACACGTCATAACAGGTTATGTGGAAATTGGTTCTATTGTTAATGGACATATTTGCACAGAATTTCATTTTACAGAATCAATAAGATTAACGTGCAAACACAGATGCTTGGCTAGTACCAGAAATAATAATGTAAAACCATGAGCTAATCAATAATGCTAAACAATTTGCACTACTCATCAGCTGTTATTGCATTACTGGATGTTTAATAAAGAACAGAGTTATTTGTATGAAAGTGTTTAATGTACAGTGTGTCCAGCTTGAATGTATAATAAAGAAAAAATTAATATCTGGGGAAGTAATAGAGGTAAATCATTAGCAGTTTGGTTGCACAAGTAGAGAAATTCAAAGTGTTTCTTTACATACCTAATACACCTCAAACACCACACATCATCAGCGGTGTGACGCGCCACACACCAAGCATGGTGTTGTGACCCGATTTCAAAAGTGATCTGCTATTTTTCCGAAGGTGTCTGTGCCATTTCCTGATTGATGTATAGGTGGGGAACATCGTCATTTAGACACACTTGATACTCCAGCAAAAAACAGCGTTGTACTAGCCTAAGAGACAGCAGGACGTGTACTTTGTTGTGCAGCCGTCTGAGCTGCCAAGCCTTCAAAGAAGAGAGACAGATGGAACACTTATCTTGCAGGCCACCTTTATGTTGGGATGCTTACTTAATTAAAAATTCACATGTTACATTCAGTTGTCACATTTAAATGCAGCATTCAAGCAGCTATCGCAAATGCTACATCTGCAGTGCGACAAAACACATGGAGAGGGATGGAATACAGTTTCGATATCTGTTCTGTCGCACCATTAATGTTTCACATATCGAGGTATATTAGATATGTAAAAAAAAAACTTTGAGTTTCTCTACTTGTAGAAACAAATTGCAAATAATTCTCTCTATTACTTCTCAAGATATTAATTTCTATTTTATTGCACATTCAAGTCGGGCATCCTATCTATAAAAACTTAAGCAGTGCTGTGTGCTACTAAGAGTACATATTAAAAGAAAAACAAACAGACTTTCTCGATCAGAGTGGAAAGACGTGCTGAAAATGCAATACAACGTGGTTCCTGTATGGGTCCTCCCTGGATGTAGCTGGGATAGAGTCCACTGCAGACACTGCAGTAAGCCTGAAACCCTAGCTCATGTTCTTGGTTCATGTCAACAGGGGGACTTGCTTAGGAATGTTAGGCATAACAGAATAAGATCTAGAATTGCTGCAGCATTCTCCCAGAAAGGTTACGAGGTACCTACATGAAGACGTGGCATGTGTTGCTGACGGTGGAAGCAACCAGAGATTAAATATAATCACAATTGACCAAGAAAATGATTTTGCATATATTCTGGACCCTACCATTAGATGTTAGGTCAACTCAAGTCAGCCAGCAGAGGTAGATGTGGAGAAGCAAGCCATCTATGAACCAACCATCAGCTACTTCAAAGAATCATATATCTCCTGTATAAGGGTTGTAGGACTTTTCATTGGAGCAAGAAGAACCATATCAAAATTCTTAGTTGAGTTTTACAAAAGTGTGGGCATTCCCATTAAAGGCTCTGCCCAAATTGTTAGAAATCACCTCTGTGGTACGGCATACGAGAAGGATTAACTCCAGAAAACTCTTCATGGTTACACATACATTCAATATTCAAGTGTCATGGTATTCTTTATCAGATTTAGGCAGCCTATCATCGTAAGAATTACAAATAAATAAAAATATGAAGACATTCACTATCACTATCAGCCATATTCAATCGTTTTTACGATGTGGCCTCTTTAAGTCCGAAGCAAGGTAGGTTTTCACGAGGTCTCTCCATCTGGGACGGTCTTGAGCGATGTTCTGCCAATTGATCCCAGTAATCTTCCGGATGTCTTTATCCCATCTGTCCGGTGGTCTTCCCCTTGGTCTGAGATGATCTTTCGGACACCACTCAAGCACAAGCTTTGTCCACCTACCATCAGTTCTCCGAGCAACATGGCCTGCCCGCTGCCATTTTAGGGTAAATACCCTTTCTAAAATGTCACTGACCTTTGTGACTGACCTGATGTAATCTGCTCTCTTCCTGTCTTTCTTCGTCAAGCCTAGCATGAACCGTTCCATAGCTCTTTGGGTTGTTCTGAGTTTTTGCTTAACAAACTCGCTCAATGTCCAGGTTTCACAACCGTAAGTCAGTACGGGGAGAACACTCTGGTCAAAGACTATCTTCTTTAGGTGGGGTGGCATGTTGGATTTGAAGACTGAAGAATTTCTTCCGTAGGCTTGCCATCCTAGTTTGATACGTCGGAAGATTTCCGGTCTTAAGTCCCCTTTCATGTTTACAAGTTGCCCAAGATAGACAAATTCATTGACCTGTTGTAATGTGGTGTTTCCCACATGCAGCTTTCCTGCTGGGGCCCATTTGTTAAGCATTACTTTGGTTTTAGAAAGGTTCATGGATAGTCCCACTTTTTGACAGGCAATGTCGTCTGCAAACCTTAAATTGTTCAGCCTTTTCCCATTGATTTTGATTCCTGTGCTTTGCCAGTTGATTTTTGACATGGCCATTTCTAATACGGCTGAGAACAGCTTGGCAGATATGGGGTCGCCTTGCTTAACACCTCTTTGAATGGGAAAATCCGTGGTTGGCACATTGATGTTCACGAAGGCTGAAGAGGTTTCGTAGATATGCTGGAGAACTCTTATGTAGGCAGCATCGACGCCGTGTTCAGCTAAGGCTTGCATAACAGCAGCGTGGCTCACCGAGTCAAAAGCCTTTTCAAAGTCCACAAAGGCTAGACAGAGTGGCATTTGATATTCATTACTTCTGCTGATAACTTCACGAAGGGTGAGTATATGGTCGATTGTTCCAAAACCTCGGCGGAAACCTGCTTGTTCAATTGGTTGTGCAAAATCAAGCGTTGAACTGATTCTATTTGTCAGTACCTTGGTGAAAACCTTGTAAAGGACAGAAAGCAAGCTAATAGGACGATAGTTTCTGATGTCATGTATATTCCCTTTTTTGTGCAGGAGAATTATCATTGCTCTGTTCCAAGATGGAGGGATGAATGCATTATGTAGGCAAGACGTGAATATTTTTGCCAAGTGGCTTAAAGTTTCATCACCAGCAAGTTTGAGAACGCTAACTGAAAGGTTATCGCTACCTGCGACTGATTCTTTTTTCATACTGTTTATAGCATGTCTGATCTCAGATGGGAGAACTTCCGGGACTTGGGAAATGTTGGATAAGTCAGGCAAGGACAGGTTATCATCAGCCTTCTCGTACAACTTGCTATAAAAGTTCCTGATGAACTCAAGAAGTTCTTCCCTATCAGTAATTCGTCCGTTGTCCCCATCTAATGCAATTAATTGCTTCTTCCCGTTCTATAGCTTCCTTTTAGCAGACTTCAAACTTGTTTTTTCAGATAAGCAAGTTCTCAGAGTATCTTCGTTGAATTTCTTTAAGTCGGCTTTAATTCTCTTTCTTATGGTTTTGCACAGCTCAGAGTACTGTATTTTGTCACAGTCAGACTGAATTTTCATTTCTCTCCTCCTCTTTAGCAGGTTTCTGGTATCGTCACTGAGTTTTTTATCACGAGTGTTATTCTTTTTCAACCCTCCAATTACTTCAGCCGTATCCATTAGCATTTTTGCCAGATTTTCACCAGTTGTGTCATGTAGGCTTTGTTGAAGGGCTTGATGGAATTTCTCTTTATTTTCTTCTAGATGTTTAAGATTTATTTGTTTCTTTTTCTCCCGCACTAGTTTAAGTCGATGTTCCCTAATGTTTAACTCGGCTCTAGCCCTTACTAGTCGGTGGTCACTACCAGTATTGAATCTGTTGAGGACTGATACATCTTTAATAATTTGAGGGATGTTACAGAGAACAAAATCGATCTCATTGGTGAATTCAAAATTGGGACTTCTCCATGTCCATTTACGCCCTGGGTGTTTCTTAAAGAATGTGTTCATTATACGCATGTTGGTGTACTTGGCAAACTGGACCAATCTCTCCCCTCTCTCATTTCTCTCGTCTATCCCATAGTTTCCAATAACAGTTTCACCAGTCTTACAGGTTCCAACCTTCGCATTGAAGTCACCCATTACTATTTGAAAGTGACAGTCACTCCCCTTCTCACAGGTTTCATGTAGACTCTCATAAAAGAATTCTAACTCCTCGTCTGAGTGGCTTGATGTGGGCGCATACGCTTGCACAATGTGCATTTCGTATCTCTTAGAGAGTTTTAGAACTAATCGCGCAATTCTACTTGAAGTACCTTCTAATACAGAGACCTTGTTTACGAGATGTCGGTTGATTAGGAATCCTACTCCATTAAGCCCTCCTTCTGGTTCACCACAGTAATAGAATAAATTACCAGAATTCAAAAGGTAACACCCTTCTCCTTTACGGCGTACTTCAGATAGACCGATTACGCTCCAGTTGATCTTTCCAAGTTCATCTTCGAGCTCTTCTAATCTGTCATTGCTTAATAGAGAACGACAGTTGTACGTGCAGAGCTGGTAGGTTTGGATTTTTCCTGTGGTTGTTTCTCTTTCACGGGACATCAAAGTAGCACCCACCCGGAGATCCGATTGTGGGGCTATTTTACCTCCGGAATGTAGGAATTTCACCTTAATGTCACTCATTGTCTTTTGACTTAAAGGATGTGAAGCATAATCACCACGCCTGCTTCATTGACGGATTGGTGATCCTCCCGCACTGATCGGCTCGCCGACCCAGCTTCCCGCTGGGAATGGTTATCCGAACCTTCCGCTGGGTTGCTCGGCTTAACGGGGACACCTCTTGTAGGTTACGTGCTTGGAGTTGGAGTGTGAGAGGCTAGAGGACTCAAACTTGCCGAGTCCTTATGTTATTGTTGCAAGATGGATTACAACGACGCATCACACTCCCATTACGTCCCTATTAAATGAAAAATATTAATTCCATGAATAGCAATTTATAACCCTGATTAATTTCTTTAAAGTCTATCTTCTACATCAATACGCCTATCCTGTATCTTATAAACAATAACAGGTCACCATCAGAAGAGGGAGGTCCCTGTTCCTGTTTATTTATGACTTGACATTAGAAATATATTAATTCGTGTATAATACCACAAAGAGATTTATAAGTTCTTTATTTAGCGTGCCTGCCAGGCAACAGTAGATTAGACTGGAGACTGAGTCCTGATGTTCACTGGTTATATAGGCACACTGAAATATGCACAGGAGAAAAATAGCTTTTACCATTGTAGACAATTATGTTAAAAACCGTTGTTATTCCAAAAATATTTCTGTTATAATTTACACAATCTTCACTCAGTGACAGCACTGGATTTATTTTCACACACAACAATTTATTCTTGATTATTTCAAGACAGCCAGGACGCACTATATCACTGATTTTTTGCTATTGTTGTTTGGTACAGGCAAAGGTATACACTGGACTGATTATGATCCACATCACAAACTGAACAATTACTGTGACAATGGTAATGAAAGTAAATAGTAAATAATTACTTTGACACTGAAATATTTATATAATCCTGGTGTCAATGTGTCCTCAGAGTATCTGGTATCTGCCGAGTCCTTATGTTATTGTTGCAAGATGGATTACAACGACGCATCACACTCCCATTACGCCCCTATTAAATGAAAAATATTAATTCAATGAATAGCAATTTATAACCCTGATTAATTTCTTTAAAGTCTATCTTCTACATCAATACGCCTATCTTGTCAGCTGGTTGACGACTGGAATAAGGTTTGCAAAATAAACACGTTTAGAACGGGTCTGTACAAAAAAGAATTCAGTAGCAGCAGCACCTTCCTGTCTCTGGCAAGATATGTCCTCATTTAACTGCATCAAAATGGGTTCACTACGTAACAACAAGGTCTGTCAGGGTCACTCACTATCTGCCCCATCCAAATGTGTACTGCAACCTAGAGGATTTAAATTTGCACTATTTCAGGCTAATGTTCAGTGAAGGGGTGATTGACAGCAACAGAATACTGTGCTGATGCATTCGCTTAGTTCAAGACCATCTTGACCACACCATAAACACAAGCATTCCCTCCCTCCTAAGCGCTTCGTCACACCTCACCCACTGCCCATTGCAAATATTGTTCTCAATGTAATATCATGCTATAGCAGAAGAAGTCTCTTTGGGGGCATCCTGAGGGTGTTATGATAAATAGCGGCAGTTTTAAAATCCAACTATTTTTAAATTCCATTTTCACAATAATTGCTGCCTGAAATAACGGTTTAAAATATCAATTGTTAAATCAAATTTCTTCAGGTATGCATAAGCATTTATGTAATGGCCAACTCCTGCTATTGGATTCAGTATTCTTCAAAAATTCATGTGTCATTCCTTGTTTGAAGCTCACTAATCTTATCAGCAGCATGCTGAGCTATAGATATTTCTTCACAGAGGATTCAAAGACCAAATTACATAAGCTGAACGTGGGCTTCTGCAAGGGCCTGTGTTCGCTTGCACCCTCTCCAATTGTACACATGGGGCCGATGACCTTCGATGTTAGGCCCCTTAAAACAACAAGCATCATCATCAATTGTACACATGTCTTACCAGAAACCAAGTCCAGAAAATGCATTTATGGCAGTGACATTGTCTTCGTATGCAAGGATCAAACTTTCTCTGAAATAGAAGCAGCACTTATATCAGATGTGAAGAAACCGGGCGAGTTGGCCGTGCAGTTAGGGGTGTGCAGCTGTGAGCTTGCATCCGGGAGATAGTGGGTTCGAAACCCCACTGTCGACAGACCTGAAGATGGTTTTCCATAGTTTCGCATTTTTGCACCAGGCAAATGCTTTTACTTAATTAAGGCCACGGCTGCTTCCTTCCCACTCCTAGACCTTCCCTCTCCCATTGTTGCCATAAGACCTATCTGTGTTGGTGCAACGTAAAGCAAATTGCATTTTTAAAAAAGAAACAGATCTGAAGAAGATGGATGGTTATTTCCAACAATTCTTCCTCCAACTCGACCCTCAAAAACCAGTTGTATCTATATTACCCTTTCACAGTAGATTTACAGATTTAAGCCAACCATGACATTGAGAGTACAGGCCCTGTATCACTGCACCACACTCAGTTACATAGGAGTAACCGTAAGACAGGTCCACTGACATATAAGACCTGCATTTCAAATGTTGCTGCCTGGGATAGAACTCAGAATAACATTCTCTATAAACTAGAAGGCAGCCGCTTGACAAGCTAATGCTTCCGTCCTTCGATCCACTGCTCTGTCTCTTTGTTGTTCCATTGTAGAATACTCCTCTTCAACCTGGATAAACAGAGCTCATACCTAAATAATAGATACCAAACTAAATCATACAGTGCACCCAGTTAGTGGTTGTTCCAATATACACGGGTTACCATCTTAATCAGCATACCACCTCCCTCACTTACTGAAGACATGGAGGAAAATTGCAAGCAATCCCCATTTACCAATCCATGCAGATACTTTAAGAGTTACAAGTAAGCAACCAATTGTGGCGTACAACAGACAACCTTCTTTGGAACTCTTTCAATGTCTCAGATGCCTGGGAATGTCTGCAGATACTTCCGCATTACACCACGAAATTGTTCAAAACCCACGAGTTCAACCAGCTGGCTTCTACCTACCGAGATGCGAATAGAGAATCGTTAATTGAATCAGGACTGATCGTGGGAGATGTGGTGCTACTCTCACCAGATGGGAGTGGTGACCTCGCCAAACTTTGATTGTGGCAAGCAGTTACAGACAGTTCAGCATACTGACTTTGAGTGCCCACTTTGATCTTTCCAAGGCACTTTGACAAATCATATCTCGCATCTAATGAAGCCGTCCAGTGGATTTCTAACCTTGATTTGGTCCGGCTCCATAGCTAAATGCTTAGCATGCTGGCCTTTGGACCAGAGGATCCCGGGTTCAATTCCCGGCCGGGTCGGAGATTTTAACCTTAAATGGTTAATTCCCTTGTCTGGGGACTGGGTGTTTATGCCATCCCCAACATCCCTGCAACTCACACACCACACACAACACAACCCTCCACCACAATAACAAGCAGTTACCTACACAGGGCAGATGCCAACCACCCTCATCGGAGGGTCTGCCTTACAAGGGCTGCACTCGGCTAGAAATAGCCACATGAAATTAATAATAAAAATTAACTTTGATTTGGATCAGTGACTAATATGACTTGTGTGATTTCACTGTGTCTTGCTTCTATTATGTACATAACTTGTATTTAACTTTATCGCATCATACGTTAACGAAATAAAGAAATAAATAAAAAAAGAAACAAGTGCCTCACACTAGCATGTTGTCATATTTCTCATTTGGTGATTGTGTATAATTGCTTGTAGAGCATTTGTGGATACAGATATTCCATTCCATTTAGGAGATAGTGCCTTTCTATTTCTCTCCCTGTTAGTGAACTGTTGATCTCTCAGCAAATTAGAATTAGTATAAAAGATATTGTTTCATGGTACTGAGATTATAATTATTATAATTCAGTTGATTGAGATGGCTGTTTCAAAAGGTATGTCGTAATTTTGTAATGGTCTTCATTTCACTGGTAAAAATAAATACAGTATGTTTATATTTTCTTGCAGGCTCAACATAGAAACGAAGTTAAGAAGAACATTAAACTTGATAATGAGGTAGCAAGTCTTCGTCGCCAGCGTTTGATGGAAGAATGCGAAATGGAGAGGACAAAACTTGACCAGAGAGCTCTTCGTAATACTCTTTCACGTCACTTAAATGAGCAGCGACGGGAGGAAGAAACTGTGAATGCTTATTCTAAAGTGAGGCTACTCACCATTTTACCTAAATTATACCTTTTCTTGGATTCGTATGGCTTTCTTTCTTGGCCTAATTTCAGATATTATATTAAATGTTTCTAAAGAGTTCTATCCTTTCTTAAATTTTCATTGCTCATTTAATGACATCACCGAGCTCGATAGTTGCAGTCGCTTAAGTGCGGCCAGTATCCAGTAATCGGGAGATTGTGGGTTCGAGCCCCACTGTCAGCAGCTCTGAAGATGGTTTTCCGTGGTTTCCCATTTTCACACCAGGCAAATGCTGGGGTTGTACCTTAATTAAGGCCACGGCCGCTTCCTTCCACTTCCTAGGCCTTTCCAATTCCATCTTCGGCATAAGACATATCTGTGTCAGTGCGACGTAAAGCAAATCGCAAAAAAAGAAAAATTTAATGACATCAAATTTCTACAAAGTAAGATTAATAACTTTATCATATTATGTCCATGCTATAGAGCCTTTATCATTCATATTGCTATATTTTGAAATTAAGTTGTATCATTAACCCGATGAGTGCTATGACGTGGCCGGCCCACCAATGCTACGCCTGTATATAGACGGTGCAAGAGAACTTTAATATTTTTTGAGTTTCCTTGTTCACTCTTAAGTGCCGATTCGATCTCTGGAATGTTCTGCCATCTGTTGGGTATTATGTAGAACTAACTGATCACGTTTAATAGCTTTGGGAAGTAACTTATTGGTAAACGTCTGTGGAGCTCATCTGTAATGTAAACAAGCACGGCAGAACAAAACGTTAGTTGCTCTTGCAGCTACGTTATTTTGGATCAAAGAATCTTTCAGTTATTAACCACGGTAGAAATAGATGATAAAGATGATGATGATGATACAGAGAGTGCTGAAAATATTGTGAGAAAGAAACAGACCCTCCTTCTAAATGAAGGAAGAAAAACACGGTGAGTTCAAAAGCTATTTCATAACTATTTTTATGGTGGACGGATGACTTTTCTCCACCAGACTTTCAAGTAACTGTGACAGACTCTGGGAGCCAAGTAGTGTTTGATGACAACCCCAAAATCATTGTTTTTTTTAAAACTATTCTGCCAGTGGAGTTGGTGCAGCTGGTTGTTGATGAAACAAATTGGTATAACAAACAACTGATGGAAAACATTTAGCTGTCACCACATTCCATGTTTAAAAAGTATTTTAAAATATCAACTTATGTACTTGTAAGGAGTTACATATATTAAATGCCTACACATTTCAGGAAATCATTTTATTATTGGCTCTTTACTTTGTATAAAGATGATGTATACGTGGGCACAAAAAGTGTAATTTTGTTTTCTCTCAAAGTAATATTAAACATAAGTGTAGAATTTACATTTAGATTTATAAAGAACCAACACTTATGAACTTTTAAGTTAATCACTTCACTGATAAGTTAAAAATTGAGGCTTCTACAAAAAAAATTACATACGGAAGAAAAAACTGAGCACTGAGGTACCAAACAGTCAGCTGGAAACTCAGCACTTAAAAGGTTAATAGTAGCTAACATTTTTTTTCTACTCACATAGTCGGCTTTGGTTACTACCACCACCACCACAACCACCACCATTATAATTATTATGGCCAATGACATAAATGTTAGGTCCCTTTAAACAACAACAATAATAATAATAATAATAATAATAATAATCATTATTTCTTTGTCCCTCCATCCTCTCCTTTTGTCCAGATTCATTTGATGACTTACACTGTTTTCAGCTCAGTCCATCCATGGCAGTCTGGATCTTCCTTGGCTTAGTTTATCTTTCCCTTCATTTATAATTCTGTAGTCTTGTGTTTTGGCAGTATTTTTCATTCATTTAAAATGTCCAAATCATTTGTCTTTCTCCATTGACATTTATTGTTTCAACTGATTTTTTGCTTTATAGGCTCGTGAATCTCAGACACTGCAGCAAGTTCAGTATGAACAGGAAAAGAAGCTGGCCTTTGAAATGGAAAAGATCAGACGAGAAGAAATTAAAGAGGTCAAGTTACGGTAATATGAAGCCATGAACATTTTCAAACTTCATGTAATTTGAAGATAGTTTGAAATTTAATATTTTGAAATAGTTTCCTTACATACACTTCTATTGTGCACATTTTCTTAGATTTATTTTTAGATTTCTTTTACTTACTTTTCTTCTGTTTGTGATTATTGATACATTCTCCCTTGTTTGAATGCCAAAATAATGTATTGTTTAGCTGTAGTAATAATAATAATAATAATAATAATAAATTTTTTTGCGAAGGAGTGTGGAAAATCTTTCATAAGATGCTTGTGAGGGTCCACACTCAACAAGTGTGTGGAGATTCTTACCCACTAAAAACCACACTCCCTTTTCCCACGACGTTTATCTCCGCCCCGGAAACCGCTCTCGCATTACTTCAGGACGGATGTCGTGCTTGATGCATCTTGTGCTTCTTCTTCTGCTTTACTATCTGTCGTAATCATCCAGGTCCTTCTTCTTCTGACGCAGAATATTTTCTACGTAGACTGCCACCTGGTCCCAAGATTCTTGACTTCATAGCATTACTGACACGATCCCTTCTGGCGTCACTTCTCCCTGCATAACTTCTAAGCATCTTCTTTGTGGCAGTCAATGAACACACACAAAGAAAGTATGTAATACGTCATCGATATCACCTCAGTATATGCACACCAGACTAGTTGCTAGCCCTAGCCTATGAAGAAATTTTCGGAAGTATCCATGACCTGTCAAGAACTGTGTGAGATATTAGTTCACTTCACCATGATTTCGGCTAACCCATACGCCCAGAGAAGGTATCAGTCTTTTCTTCCATTTCCCTCTAGAATCATCTTCCCATCTTGTTTGCCATCGTTGCATTCTGTGACTAAGAGCCAAACCCTTTGCCCTTTTTTCCTTCCTTGCTCTTCTTGTGTGAGCCAAATTTCTTGTCTTTCGAAGGCCAACAAGTCAATAGGAGCTACTGCTGCTACTACTAGAATCGCAGGTTCTGATACTGTACAATATGCGCAAGCAATTCATAAAGCTGCTCTCCATTGTACAGCCGCAATTCTTGTCCGATATTTCGCAATTTTTAACGATTCAGCCCAAATTTCCGAACCGTATAGCAGTGTCGATTGAACAGTCGACATGAGAAGCCGCCTTTTTCTAGATTTCGGCCCCTTGATATTTCCCATGAGTCTACTCAGTTCAGTCATGGTTTTCGCTGCCTTATCTGTTACCCGTTGGATGTGGTCCCAATATGTAAGCTTAGTATCAAGCGTTACACCAAGATATTTTGTGCTCCTAGTTGTTTCGATGGCTATCTGCCCGATCTGCATCGGTACAACAGTATTAATCCTTTTCCTCGTCTGGAGGACAATTTCCGTTTTATGATCTGCGAGTTCTAACTTGTGATTTATCATCCATTCTTTGACACGTCGCATCACCTGATTCAATTTAAATTGAGCCAGCTGTAGGTTACAGGTTACTACCACAGCAGCCACATCATCAGCATAACCCACAAGTTTTACATCTTCTGGCATCTCCAGCCGTAACAAACCATCATACATGATATTCCAAAGGTGTGGTCCGAGAATTGAGCCTTGCGCTGCACCAGCCATGAGTCGTTTTCTTCTCTGACTATCTTCCGTATCGTATAACAATGTACGGTCTTTCAAATAGTCTCGCAGTATATACATGAGATATTCTGGTAGCTTGAAAGTTTCTTGTAGAGCTTCCAAAATATCACTCCATCTTGCCGAGTTGAAAGCATTTTTAACATCTAGAGTCACAAGAAGCGTCAGCTTTCTAGAGTAATGATTACTCATTTGAGCTCGTTCTGCTGTCTTCACCACTTCCTTCACAGCATTTAGCGTTGAGTGACCTCTGCGAAATCCATGTTGTTGGTCAGATAGGTTGCCAGTTAATCGAACTGCTGCTAGTATTCTCGGTTGTAGTAGCTTCTCTAAACCTTTCCCGGCAGTGTCCAGCATACATAGAGGTCTGTAACCCCCAGTTTTCCCTTTACTGATCAGAACCATTCTACCTGTCTTCCAGCGAGAGCTAAAAATTCCCGCTTTCAAACAATGATTATACATTCTCAACAGCAGTTGAGGACATAATTCGACTGCCACCTTTAGTACTTCTGCTGGAATACCATCTGGTCCAGGGGCTTTCTTATTTCTAAGGGAATTAATTGCTGTTATCAATTCTTCAGTTGTAAAAGGTGGTACATTATTTAGTTCTTTCTCGGCCTCGTCATCAATCCTCACGGCATGATCAGGGAATAGCATGTGTGCTATTTCTTCCATGGTGCGTGGATCCATGATAGGGTTTGGTAGCATCCCGAATTTCTTCATAACAATTTTATACCCTAATCCCCATGGATTTTCATCCGCTTCCTTAGACATTTCCCACCACTTGTCGGCTTTACTCTTTTTAATTGTATCACTCCATACACTTCATAGTCTTATACTCTACTGAGAGAGCATCATCGTTATGTCGTGCTCTTTGTGTCCTTCGTCTGAGTCGCAGGCATTGTTTCCTCAGCTCAGCAATTTCTTCATTCCACCAATATGCTGGATGTTTGTCTCTCCGTTGTTTGATTCTGGTCATTGATGCATCACATGCTTGCTGAAGGAGTCTCATGGTGTGTTCCACGCATTTATTAGCAATTATGCTTCCTTTGCCTCCGTGACATGTATCCGTCATACAGTCCATTCCATTCTGTATTACTTCATGAAATTTTTCTCTATCCATAGTCTCTTGAAGTACACGAAAAGTGATATACTGATGATCGCTTCCAGTATATTCTTCAATTACTCACCAGTCAGTTATCCTAGACGCAATGTCTTCAGAAGCAAAGGTTACATCTGGTATAGTTCCCTGACATCCTGGTTGCCGAAAGGTTGTCACATTACCAACGTTGATAACCATTAATCCCAATCTGGCGACCATCTCCATTGTACGCCGCCCTCTAGAATCTGAGACATGTTCCATTAACTGCTTGAGCATTAAAATCACCAGCAATAACTAAGTTAGTGTTCATCCCTTGCAGAGTATCTTCAAGTCCATTTAGTTTTGTCTGGAAGTCAGAAATAGCCTCATTCAGGGTAAAATAACAGCTGACAAAAATTACCTTCTCAACTTGGACCCAGACAAACCCATCTCAGTATCCTTGATTTATAACTGAATATTTTCCAAGGTCTGGTACCCATATCGCAGCTATCCCTAGATTGTCTGAAAACCAGCCTGGTTGATCTCTGTCTTGATATTGTTCACTAAGAATCAAGATGTCTGCACCTATCTCATAGGTCATCTGCGTCAATAGATCATTGGCAGTTAGACTGCTGTGTATATTGGCTTGAAGGATCTGTACCATTCACCACTGCTTTTTGGCCTTTTCTAGTGCTTCACGAAACACAACACACTTGCCTGAGCCAAGAGCATGATGTCGTTTTGACTCTTCAACGCCCATATCTGTGCAAATTATACATCGTGGATTCGTTTCGCATCCTACTGCCTTGTGACCAGCTTCCCCGCACTTAAAGCAGAGTTTACTTCTGTCCAATCCTTTACAGTTTCGTGCTTGATGCCCATATGACAGACATCTAAAGCACCGAGGAACTACGGCCCACCGTTTTACTCTGCAGTATAGCCAGCCTACTTTAATTTTGCCTATGTCTAACAGCTTTCGTGCCTCGCTATCTTCTATCTCCACAATGGTGAGTTTTTGTCCCCTGCTGTTCGGATTTGTAATTGAGACCTTCAATTCTTGATTAAGATTTTCTAATTCTCGTCTTACAGCCTCCTCTATGTCGGAAATAGTGGTGGCACTGTCCATATCCCGAATTTCCAATGTAGTTCTAGGCGTCAAAACCTTTACTTCGCCATCATGTCCAAGAGCACATTTAAGTGATTTATTAAAATTTTCTCTATTCTCCTTTTCCGTGGCCTTATTATATTCAAGAAGAACTGCTCCAGATATAGTTTTCCTGATCGATCTAATACCAGTGCCACTGTCTTCCGGGTTCACCTTGCTGCGGATATCCTTCACAACATCTGCAAAAGTCTTGCCATTCATCGGTTTAATAAGTACGGCTTCTGGGCGGCTTCTTATAGTTGGACGTTTCCGTTGCTCGTTCTTTTTAACAGTTTTAGATACCGGTACTGGTTCAGGTTGAGTACCTTCATCTTCATCTGCCTTCTTCTGCCTCTGTTCCCTCTTCTTCTTCTTGGATAACGCTATTTCCCAGTTATCTTGTTCTACGTTTCTGTTTATGGTGCTCTGTTCTACTTTCTCTTGTACGGGCAAATCCGTTTGCAGTAATGCTCTGGTTGCTTTCCAAGCTTTTCTGTGCATAGATCCCACACCTAGGGCTTCCTCCGATTTCTTTAAACCTTGCTGAATTTCCATCTTCATATTTTTCTGCTGAATTGCAAGAATACTTTTCAACAGGCCCCTGGCGATTTCCAGTTGTTCTTCCTCTTTTAACATATCCTCCATAATTGTTGAGTGATATCAAGCCTCAAATTAGTTTTCACATTCTGCTCAATACTACTATTGCATGTATCATGCGTGCGCTCCACGTCCGTGATATTGTGGCCATGTTCCATAGATGCTGGATTCAAATCTACAGAGTCACACTGGATTCCAGCTCCCGACATCGTGCCTATAGGGAGTCCAGCTGGCCGTGACTCAGGTCGCAGAGAAATATCTATTCTCTGTTATTTTCTATGACGAAACTAGGTAACCTAAAAACACAATTTCACTAACACACAATATCAATGTCTTGAACTTAACACCCACTACCATAGTTTATTCTATTAAATATTGAAAGCACGTATATCAAATATTACTTATACTCACTTTCCATGTCAATATACGGGTGATTACCAATGAAAACTTCGATCATTGCATGCACAACAGACTGACTGATCTTGTCACTACCAAGACATCATGCTGGGAAGAGTCGGAGCTTCCCAAAACTCCTCAAACCTAAGGAAACCAAATTCATTGGTACACTAAATGCACAAACGCTGACCAAAATAGGGAAACTCAAGACAGTCACGGATACTTGTGACAGATTTAGGATCCTGATACTTGCAATACAAGAAACACGATTTTGCGACTCGGATCATTTTGACTCCTGTGGTTACCGCTTCTACAAGGGGAAGCCAGCAACAAAAGTGCCAAATAGCAACCTATATCTGTAGTATCCAGAACTCTGTGATAAATTTCACGTCACCTTCAGAATGTCTCTCCTTGCTCACAGTTAAATGCGCCAATAAAGCCTATACACTAATTAATGCACACGCTCCGGTCAACAGTGAACCTGATAAAAACAAGGTTGAAAAATTTTGGTCACAACTTGAACGGGCACTTACCAAGATCCCTCAGCATCATGTAAAAATCCTCCTTGGAGATTTTAATGCGCAAATCAGCAGAGAAAGGGTACACAGGCATATTACTGGATGTTTCTCAGCACACAAGAAGACTAACGCAAATGGACACCGTTTAATCAACGTATGTGGAATGGCAAACCTCCAGCTGATGTCCACACACTTTAAGAAACCTCCACAAAAAATGACCACATGGAAATCGCCAATCAGTCACCTAGGTGAATACCAGATCGACCCTGTAGCAATTACCAGAAAATTTTCCCCTGAAATTATGAACATCAGGGTACGCAAAGGTTATGTAGATACTTCTCACAAATCAAAATCTGTTTCAGACCCAACCGAAGGAAATACCAAAAACCTACAATCCCACGCATTGACCCAGGTTATCTGCAAGAACATGCACATGAGTTTGCACAGTCATTGCATGCAAATGCAAAAACATGGGATGCACTCCTTGAGACTATCCAAGAATCATCTAGGAAACTTGGTCAACCACCCCATAAACGGAAACATAGATGGTGGACTTCAGATTGTGACAGAGCACTGGAAACACGTATGCGAGCCTGGAAGAATTGGCATAGTCATCAAACACCAGAGAATTGGCATATCTTTTCAGAAACTCAGAAGCAAACGTCCAAAAGACTCAGACAAATTAAACGTGCATACCATAACAAGAGATTAGAGGAGATCGATAATGACTTCAAACGGAATAACACGAGAAATTTCTACAAAACCTTTCGCGAAGAACTGACCAGTTACAAGCCACCCACTCTTTCTTTTCGACGCCCTGATGGAACTCTTGAGACAAATACAAAGGCTAACTGTGACATCCTGAAACAACACTTCAAAAAGTTACACAACTGCGAACCACCAACTGAGAAACTTCAATTCCACATACCCACTCCAAACCCAGATTCACTTCCACCGACTCATGAGGAGATAAGGAGCATCATATTACATCTCAAAAACAATAAAGCACCAGGAGAAGATGGTGTAATCGCCGAGATGCTGAAGATTGGAGGGGATCAAATGATCGACCAATTACAGGTCATCTTTGCGAACATATGGAAAAGTGAAGTCATACCTGTAACTTGGAAAACTGCCCTGATCCATCCACTGCATAAGAAAGGTGACAAGATGGATCCAAACAACTACCGAGGTATTTCTCTTCTGCCAATAGCATACAAAATTCTTTCACGTGCTCTGCTTACCAGATTGGAACAACAGACAGAAGATAAGATCTGCGAATACCAGGCGGGCTTCCGTTCACGTGCGTGGAACAGATCTGGAACCTGAAGATGATACTCCCAACACTGCCAGTCAAACCGCACAGTGGTCACTTTCGTAGATTTAAAAAAGCATACGACTCAATAGACCGTGGTACCCTGTTCAATGTCCTTCGAGAATATGGTGTTGATAACAAAACAGTCACGTTAATCCAACAAACCTTAACAGAAACAACCTCTAAGGTGAAGTTCATGGGTGAAATCTCTGTACCCTTTGAAATAAAAACAGGCGTTAGACAAGGTGATGGATTGTCCCCACTTCTGTTCAACCTAGTACTGGATAAGGTCATTAAAACATGGGAGAAAGAAGTACCCGGAATAAACATGGGAATGAAAAGTAAACGGATTAACATTAAATGCCTTGCCTTTGCTGACGATCTAGCAATAATTACCCGGACTCCCGAAGAAGCCAGGCACACCATCGAGAAGCTTCACGAGATTGCAATCAAAACTGGTCTCCACATCTCTTATGAAAAAACGCAATACATGGACTCCAAGTGCACACACCTAACATCACTAGCGACCAAATATGGCAACATTTTGAAAGTCAAACAATTCCAGTACTTGGGTGAAATTATTGGTGATTCAGGCAATGAAAAAGCAGCCAACAAAATGCACGCAGAAAAACTACGTAAAGCATACCTAATCACCTGGAACTTCTACAATAAGAAATCAATATCCACAAAAGCCAAACTCCAACACTATCACACTGTTGTGCTCCCTGAGGCACTCTACGCAACTGAGACATCAGCACTTACCATTAACATCAAGGACATTGAGAAAATTGAACGACAGATACTGAAGAAGATATTCGGACCCAAGTTTCAAGAGGGTAAATGGATGCGAAAAAGCTCGGAAGAACTCTACGCATTAACTGAGCGATTCACTTCAGTCGCACGCAAACGGCGTATGAAATTTTATGGACATTTAGCACGAATGGATGACTCACGTCTGGCTAAGAAAATATTTCTTATTATCAATGGAAACCGACAATCCAAAGCTCGCTGGCTAGTGGATGCACAAAAAGACCTCGCAGAAGTCTACGTTGATCCAATGGCAACCACAAGGAATACATACAGACAAAAGATCAACAGCCATAAATATGCACCCAAGAATCCATCTGAGAAAATCTTGAAACTCAAAAACTCATGGGCACAAAAAAGACGGCAGGCCCATAGTGAAAGGATGAGGAAGTTTTGGGAAGATAAGAAGAACAAGAAGATGAAAAATACCAGTGCTATTTAATGGTTCCACGTGCCCCTTAAGGGGCTAAACGAATGTGTGTGTATATATATATATATATATAAAATAATAATAAGAAGAAGAAGAATGTAGTAATAATAATAATAATAATAATATGGTATGGCTTCCAGAGAGGCCTGGTGCATGTTTTTCGAGTTGACACTCTATAGGTAATCTACATGTCTGAGTATCAGGCCCTACCTAATATGAATTCTGGTGTTTAAGACAGCACAAACACCCAACCCCCAAACATAGGAATTAACCAACAAAACTTAAAATCCCCAATCCAGCCAGGAATTGATTCATGGACCCCTTGGAACAAAAGCCACCATGCTAACCATTTAGTTATGGAGCCAGACAGCTCTGTTTAATTCCACTTGTCGGGTGTTGGAATAGAAAACAGAAATGTGCAAAAAATGAACACTTTCCTAAATTGAACCTGGTTTCTTGATAGGTAAAACCATAGCTGTATATAGTACAAAGCTGTAGCGTTCAAACCAGCAATGCCTGACGTGCTATAAGAGAACAAGAATCCATGCGCTCTTTCAACAGCAAAATCTTATTTTAAGACTTGCTGGTAACAGAAATCAACTGGAATGTCATTTTTGTTATATTATCTAGAAACTTATAATGATCCTCCATGCATTATAAAGTCAATACGCGCATATTTCATCATTAAACTTGCAAATTTTAAATCACTGAACATAGTATTACTACTGTACTAGGACTATGTATAGAAATAGCTTGTGTTCCAAACTTAAGCATATTTACTTTGAGCTACAATACAGTATACATGTTCATTTTTTTGTTGTTGTATGTTTCAACAAACTCACTTTTCTCACTATAATTGATGAGCGACTCATTGCCAATGGTTTCCATTGCACTCTTTACAATATTTAAGCAACACGAATAATTAAAGAACCACCTAATCGATACTTTATTTTTTGCGTTGGGCAAAATTAAATAAACATTATCACTCACAGAACATGTTTCGACCACTTAGCGGTCATCATCAGCTGTATAAGGAAACTTAGATGAAAAATATTGGACAATAAGCACAAGCGTTAATCTTTAGGTTATAAAAAAAATATTTGCTGTGTTGATTGTTTGACTGGTAAAAGTTCTTTGGTATCTTCTCAGTTAAAAATGGCGGTCATCTGGTTATGGCAGCTTGCCTCACGTTATATATCATATCTTGGAAAGATGTTTAATCTGCGCTGCCTTGGGGATCTGTCTTTGTGCACAACCTAGTGTAGTAGCGATGTGACATAGTTTAATTGTTCGTGCAATCCATAGGATAAAAGGGAAGTGGAGTTGTGTCGTCATCTAGTACGTCACATGAGGAAGGAGGGAGACTTAGTTGTGCTTCCACGACGTTGTGCTTGATTATTTCACTTGTTCGTCATACTTGTCTTCTGTTGTTTATAAGTTTCATTTCCGTATTGATAGATATTACTTTACAAAAAACAATATAAATATGAGTCTCCACCTTATCAATACAAAATTAATTTACATTACTATATTTACCAGCTTAATGTAAATTAATTTTGTATTGATAAGGTGGAGACTCATATTTATATTGTTTTTTGTAAAATACTTGTCTTCTGTCAACCCATTCCATGTATTTACTGATGTGCTCGTATAAGAGGTTTTTTTGCTCATTCATTTTGTTAAGACTCCGTTCCCTGTTCTCTAATTTATCAAGAATAATGTAGATGTTTTCTAGGTTGTTCATTAGCGTTCCTTTATTGATCCTACTTATGATTTGAAGGTCCTGTTTGATATTAGTGAATTTAAGGTTCGCTTCTTTCATATGAGCTTCCATAGCAGAGAATCTTCTGTACTTCTCTGCATTGACGTGTTCCTGATATCTAATTATGAAGCTCCTTCCTGATTGTCTCACATATGTTTTTTTACACTGAGTACATTTCAACTTATAAATGCCAGATTCTTGGAATTCGTCATCTTGAAGTTTATTGGCTCTATTGTGATTAAAGAATCTAGCACGACATCGCGGAAGCACAACTAAGTCTCCCTCCTCCCTCACGTGACGTACTAGATGTCGACACAACTCCACTTACATGTTATAAACCTCATTTTAGGTCCGTATTGAAAATTTAACAGTTCAACAATGATAAAGGTGTTTTAATTTATTCCACCTATTCAATACTTATATTATCACGTATAGTTGTTACATAATTAAATTCTTAGTTACATGGGACATGTTTCGCCCTCAATTAAGGGCATCTTCAGCCTAAATACAATAATCAAAAATACAACTAAATTAAAAGTGGACGTTAAATACAATCATCAAAAATACAACTAAAATAAAAAGTGGAAGTTAAAAGTTTAGTCTGTTCTTAAAATTCAGAACAATAAAATTGTGAAAAATGATAAAATAAAAGGATGCTAATGGAAAACTGTCTTATGATTAAACTATAATCTTGTCAGAGACTAAAACTTCTATTAAAATTCGAATTAAAACAGTTCATATAAAATATTGGAAAATCAAAGTGGTAGTAATAAAAAGCCAACGACATGAGGGCGTGTACACAAGCATAAACTTGATTGTCATGAATACAATCTTTTCAAGGCCGTTGATGAAATTCGTAGTAAGTAAGGCAGAAGCATCTATTGAAAAATTGTAAGAGGCCGTTAGCACCGTTAGGTAATAAAATGGCTGAATCCTTGCCAGAAAATGTCAACAGATGCAGAAATAAGTTTTCTGTAAGAAAAGGAAAAGAAGAAATAAGAAATTGAACGTAAGGAGAGAATTCAGTCTTACATAATTTTGAAACAGATGAGGACTTACATGTAAGTGGAAGTTGTTATTTCTTAACTACTGTTGAGTTGGTTGCTGCCCGTCTGTTGGCTCTAAGTCTGGTGTTATAACTGTGCTGCAGAGGCGGTAGCGAACTCGGAGGGGAAGGAATAGGGGAGTGCGGAAGGGAGGAGAGGATGGGTGGAGTCAAATGTGACGAGGCTGACAAAGGGGCGGAGTCAACTGCATTGCTGGAAGTAGGCCTAATATCTGTAGGTATGGGAGGAGTATTAGGGTTTGAAGAATTAAATATATTAGGTATCCTAAATTTATTCGAACTAACTGACTTTAATAATTTCGGCATTAATTCATGTAACATACTTTTATTGTCCGTGGTTTCATTGAGATTCTTTTGCTTATTGTACGTCTGATCTAAATAGATGTATAAACTTTCTAATTCATTCAGCATTCTTCCTTTTTGTATGTTTCTAATTATCGTTAAGTCTTTCTCTATGGATTCAAATCTGTGGCCAGTCTCCCTCATATGCAAACTCATCGCTGAGTATTTCCTATGTTTTTCCGCGTTAACATGTTCCATGTATCTTGTCATAAAATTTCTCCCAGTCTGTCCAACATATGAAAAATTACACTGAGTACATTTAAGTCTGTATACTCCCGATCCTAAATAACGATTCTTATCATAATTAACTTTTTTATGATTAAAGAATATGGACTGGTTAGTATTAGTAGTTTTAAAAGCTATATTTAAATTATGTTTCTTGAATACGCTAGTAATCTGGTGTATAGCTGGATTATTAAAAGTGAATGTAGCATACTCAGTTTTTTTGGTCTTTTCTGGTATCAGATTCGTAGATAATTTGTTCTTAATTTTATTGATTAATTTGTTGATCATTTCTATTTTGAAACCATTTTGTTTAGCGAGGTATCTAATATAATTCAATTCTTTCTTCAAATTCATGGGAGATAGAGGGATTCTAAATGCTCTATAAATTAGACTGTGAAAAGATGCTTGTTTATGTGAACTCGGGTGTAAAGAGGAATTGTTTATAGTTGTAGATGATTGTGTCGGTTTTCTAAATATTTGGAAATCAAAAGTGTTAACCTTACGCGTAACTGTTATATCTAGAAAATTCAATGAGTTATCGACTTCGTCCTCTTTCGTGAATTTCAAATTAGGTTCGATTTCATTTAATTTATTTAAGATTTCTTGACTATTAGTGACATCTTTGTTTATGATTACAAATGTATCATCTACATATCTCAACCATAAATCTATTCCTTTAATTTTTGCTATTATTTCATTGTGTTCGATTGAATCCATAAATATGTCGGCAAGGATGCCCGATATTGGGTCACCCATTGCTAATCCATTCTGTTTATAAATATTATTGTTAAATGTGAAGTAGTTATTGTCTAATACGAACTTTAACAATCTAGTGAATTCTTCTACTTCCATTTTACTAAGATTACTGTGTTTACAAATATTATCATGAATGATATTAACAGTTTTATCTGTCGGAATATTCGGGAACATATTCACTACGTCATACGAACACATCATCTGGTTTGGAAGTACGCCAAATTTTTCATATGTTGGACAGACTGGGAGAAATTTTATGACAAGATACATGGAACATGTTAACGCGGAAAAACATAGGAAATACTCAGCGATGAGTTTGCGTATGAGGGAGACTGGCCACAGATTTGAATCCATAGAGAAAGACTTAACGATAATTAGAAACATACAAAAAGGAAGAATGCTGAATGAATTAGAAAGTTTATACATCTATTTAGATCAGACGTACAATAAGCAAAAGAATCTCAATGAAACCACGGACAATAAAAGTATGTTACATGAATTAATGCCGAAATTATTAAAGTCAGTTAGTTCGAATAAATTTAGGATACCTAATATATTTAATTCTTCAAACCCTAATACTCCTCCCTTACCTACAGATATTAGGCCTACTTCCAGCAATGCAGTTGACTCCGCCCCTTTGTCAGCCTCGTCACATTTGACTCCACCCATCCTCTCCTCCCTTCCGCACTCCCCTATTCCTTCCCCTCCGAGTTCGCTACCGCCTCTGCAGCACAGTTATAACACCAGACTTAGAGCCAACAGACGGGCAGCAACCAACTCAACAGTAGTTAAGAAATAACAACTTCCACTTACATGTAAGTCCTCATCTGTTTCAAAATTATGTAAGACTGAATTCTCTCCTTACGTTCAATTTCTTATTTCTTCTTTTCCTTTTCTTACAGAAAACTTATTTCTGCATCTGTTGACATTTTCTGGCAAGGATTCAGCCATTTTATTACCTACCGGTGCTAACGGCCTCTTACAATTTTTCAATAGATGCTTCTGCCTTACTTACTACGAATTTCATCAACGGCCTTGAAAAGATTGTATTCATGACAATCAAGTTTATGCTTGTGTACACGCCCTCATGTCGTTGGCTTTTTATTACTACCACTTTGATTTTCCAATATTTTATATGAACTGTTTTAATTCGAATTTTAATAGAAGTTTTAGTCTCTGACAAGATTATAGTTTAATCATAAGACAGTTTTCCATTAGCATCTTTTTATTTTATCATTTTTCACAATTTTATTGTTCTGAATTTTAAGAACAGACTAAACTTTTAACTTCCACTTTTTATTTTAGTTGTATTTTTGATGATTGTATTTAACGTCCACTTTTAATTTAGTTGTATTTTTGATTATTGTATTTAGGCTGAAGATGCCCTTAATTGAGGGCGAAACATGTCCCATGTAACTAAGAATTTAATTATGTAACAACTATACGTGATAATATAAGTATTGAATAGGTGGAATAAATTAAAACACCTTTATCATTGTTGAACTGTTAAATTTTCAATACGGACCTAAAATGAGGTTTATAACATGTAATGTGACAGCCAACCAGGCAAAATGTAGATTAAATAAGTTTCTCAATCTGAAAATGAAGATTTGTAAGTTAGGAAAAGATTTAGCTTTTCTTAAACAATGTCTGAGACTAAAACTTGTACCTACTTTTCTAAAATCAACACAACGTAAGAACATAAGCAATCCAAGCCATAATGTAACCCAAAATAAGGTAAATGAATTATGGCTTAAAAATGAAATCAAGGCATATTACAGGAAGAAGTCCAAATTGAATTTGCAATTATATAACGTTCACTTAGCGGTGACACAGGATTTAGCCCCATTAGAATGGCACTCTTTTTATCAACACATGGAACACTTAGTAAGAAACAGGATACATTGAATAAGAAATTGAATCATTTAATAGACACACAAATACGTCGTAGTAAACAAACGAAACAAGAACAAATTAAGGGCCCATCGGACAATGTCACTCCCACGGTAGTTAACTTGACCAAGGTAAAATTTACGGAAGGAGAGAATGACCTACTTAAAAGGGGTCCAAAATACAATTGGCCTAATAAAGATAGAGAAATAGATATCATTAACACAGTTGCAGAAGCGGAGGCGAACATATCAAAACTCCCACGCGATGTACAAGATGAAGTAAGATTGGAGTTAAAGAAGAAATTACCCAGACTGGCTAAAGAAATTTATTCCAATTTTGATCCCAAACAACAGAAAACAATAAAAAACATGAAATCGAAAATTGAAGATAACAATATTATAGTAACCAAGGCTGACAAGGGGGGTGCGATCGTTTTGATGGATAAAGATACATATATAAAAAAAACTGAAGATTTTTTTGATAATAATAAATACACATTAGTAACAAAAAATCCGCTAACTAAAATTCAACGCAACTTCAAAGCCTTACTTAAAAATCCACATCTCTCTTTACTGAACAAGAACAATTAAAACTTGTCAATATGAATCCTAGGCTCCCGGAAACTAGAGCTATGCCCAAAATACATAAAAAAGATATTCCGATTCGTCCGATTATCAATTGCCGTAATTCTCCCACGTATAAAGTCTCCAAATACATTCACAATTTTTTGAAAAGACATTACACTTTTAATAATAAACAACCATTAAGAAATTCCATTGACTTGTGTGACATTTTGCTTGGATTTGGCGTACTTCCAAACCAGATGATGTGTTCGTATGACGTAGTGAATATGTTCCCGAATATTCCGACAGATAAAACTGTTAATATCATTCATGATAATATTTGTAAACACAGTAATCTTAGTAAAATGGAAGTAGAAGAATTCACTAGATTGTTAAAGTTCGTATTAGACAATAACTACTTCACATTTAACAATAATATTTATAAACAGAATGGATTAGCAATGGGTGACCCAATATCGGGCATCCTTGCCGACATATTTATGGATTCAATCGAACACAATGAAATAATAGCAAAAATTAAAGGAATAGATTTATGGTTGAGATAGGTAGATGATACATTTGTAATCATAAACAAAGATGTCACTAATAGTCAAGAAATCTTAAATAAATTAAATGAAATCGAAGCTAATTTGAAATTCACGAAAGAGGACGAAGTCGATAACTCATTGAATTTTCTAGATATAACAGTTACGCGTAAGGTTAACACTTTTGATTTCCAAATATTTAGAAAACCGACACAATCATCTACAACTATAAACAATTCCTCTTTACACCCGAGTTCACATAAACAAGCATCTTTTCACAGTCTAATTTATAGAGCATTTAGAATCCCTCTATCTCCCATGAATTTGAAGAAAGAATTGAATTATATTAGATACCTCGCTAAACAAAATGGTTTCAAAATAGAAATGATCAACAAATTAATCAATAAAATTAAGAACAAATTATCTACGAATCTGATACCAGAAAAGACCAAAAAAACTGAGTATGCTACATTCACTTTTAATAATCCAGCTATACACCAGATTACTAGCGTATTCAAGAAACATAATTTTAATATAGCTTTTAAAACTACTAATACTAACCAGTCCATATTCTTTAATCATAAAAAAGTTAATTATGATAAGAATCGTTATTTAGGATCGGGAGTATACAGACTTAAATGTACTCAGTGTAATTTTTCATATGTTGGACAGACTGGGAGAAATTTTATGACAAGATACATGGAACATGTTAACGCGGAAAAACATAGGAAATACTCAGCGATGAGTTTGCATATGAGGGAGACTGACCACAGATTTGAATCCATAGAGAAAGACTTAACGATAATTAGAAACATACAAAAAGGAAGAATGCTGAATGAATTAGAAAGTTTATACATCTATTTAGATCAGACGTACAATAAGCAAAAGAATCTCAATGAAACCACGGACAATAAAAGTATGTTACATGAATTAATGCCGAAATTATTAAAGTCAGTTAGTTCGAATAAATTTAGGATACCTAATATATTTAATTCTTCAAACCCTAATACTCCTCCCATACCTACAGATATTAGGCCTACTTCCAGCAATGCAGTTGACTCCGCCCCTTTGTCAGCCTCGTCACATTTGACTCCACCCATCCTCTCCTCCCTTCCGCACTCCCCTATTCCTTCCCCTCCGAGTTCGCTACCGCCTCTGCAGCACAGTTATAACACCAGACTTAGAGCCAACAGACGGGCAGCAACCAACTCAACAGTAGTTAAGAAATAACAACTTCCACTTACATGTAAGTCCTCATCTATTTCAAAATTATGTAAGACTGAATTCTCTCCTTACGTTCAATTTCTTATTTCTTCTTTTCCTTTTCTTACAGAAAACTTATTTCTGCATCTGTTGACATTTTCTGGCAAGGATTCAGCCATTTTATTACCTACCGGTGCTAACGGCCTCTTACAATTTTTCAATAGATGCTTCTGCCTTACTTACTACGAATTTCATCAACGGCCTTGAAAAGATTGTATTCATGACAATCAAGTTTATGCTTGTGTACACGCCCTCATGTCGTTGGCTTTTTATTACTACCACTTTGATTTTCCAATATTTTATATGAACTGTTTTAATTCGAATTTTAATAGAAGTTTTAGTCTCTGACAAGATTATAGTTTAATCATAAGACAGTTTTCCATTAGCATCTTTTTATTTTATCATTTTTCACAATTTTATTGTTCTGAATTTTAAGAACAGACTAAACTTTTAACTTCCACTTTTTATTTTAGTTGTATTTTTGATGATTGTATTTAACGTCCACTTTTAATTTAGTTGTATTTTTGATTATTGTATTTAGGCTGAAGATGCCCTTAATTGAGGGCGAAACATGTCCCATGTAACTAAGAATTTAATTATGTAACAACTATACGTGATAATATAAGTATTGAATAGGTGGAATAAATTAAAACACCTTTATCATTGTTGAACAACTCCACTTCCCAATCAAACCGTGTCACATCACTACTATACTAGGTTGTGCACAAAGACAGATCCCCAAGGCAGCGCAGATTAAACATCTTTCCAAGATATGATATATAACGTGAGGCAAGCTGCCCTAACCAGATGACTGCCATTTTTAACTGAGAAGATACCAAAGAACTTTTACCAGTCAAACAATCAACACAGCAAATATTTTTTCCATAACCTAAAGATTAATGCTTGTGCTTATTGTCCAATATTTTTCATCTAAGTTTCCTTATACAGCTGATGATGACCGCTAAGTAGTTGAAACATGTTCTGTGAGTGATAGTGTTTATTTAATTTTGCCCAACGCAAAAAATAAAGTATTGATTAGGTGGTTCTTTAATTATTCTTGTTGATTATACTCATCGATACGGTCATGAAGTGGACTACTTGCAATATTTAAGCAATTGCCACCATATCAACAAGATTCTTGGAGCAAACTCGTTATTATTTTGTTATTCTGGACTCCCATTCATTTAAATGGCAAAAAATGGAGTTCTGGTTAGATACAGCCAAAAACATGCTTGATACGAGAGTTTGTGCAATTCCCTGCTGGTACATGCTTTCCAATTTTTAAATAAAGTGATATAAGATTGGTTTGAAAGTTCTTCCCTGTTCAGTCTCTGAAAATACCCATCTTGACAGCCCGTACTATTAATTAGAAATTCACAATAGTAACTATAATTGGATGGAGTTATGTATTAATAGACTAATCGCCATTTGACGAAAATTGAAATTTTAGCACTATCTCATAGAGCAGGGCCTCTCAGGGTACATGCACCAGTGTATTGCGTGGTGCATGGTGCGAAAGACGACTACGCGGTTGACCAGAGTGCAGACCCCCACTCCTCGTTTTGCAGCAATAGCACTGTCTGTCTCTTTCCCCACGCCTGTCTTGCTCGTTCCGCCTGTCTCCCTCTTCCTCACTTGCTCCGTAGTGCTCCAAATCCGAGCCGAGTTGAGCCAAGCTTAGCCAAGTCGCCCCAAGACGATGCACTGGTATGAGCCAAGTGGGACCGATGCACTGTGTACAGGACCTCTGCGCCTCAGTTTGCACACGTGAGATTTTGGGCGTTTGAGAGGCCCTGTTGTAGAGGAAAACTTGACCTACTTATTATAAATTCCCCACTGCGTTACAAGAGGGCATTAGTTGTCAGTTAATTGTAAACCTAAGCGACATAGCGGGAATCGGTTAAACTGTAAATTGCATCAGTAGACCATGCGACGTTCCAGTTTGTATCATTAGACCAAGCGCCACATTCATCACCTTGCGTCACAGATGACAGTGAGGGAGCCCGCGTTTTTGATAGTGCTAAGTTATTGACATGGTGATACATTGAGTGGTTTGTCAAGTGATGAAGTTCAGTAATGTATCAACTACTTCCGAAAGTAAAGAGAAGGACAGTGCTAATAATGCAGTTTGCTAAAAAAAGGTTACATCAGAGAATCATTCTCTAGAACTGTCTAAAGTTAGTATCAAATTGAGAATGTTGTACGGTATCTAATACGGTAGTACATACATACATACATACATACATACATACATACATACATACATACATACATACATACATACATACATACATACAAACTGTCCCCTTTTCCGGGGTCGCTCAGTTGGCGGAACGAGAGTCGCAAAGGGTGGAACGTTCGCAGGGTCAACTTTACTGTTTCGGGACAGACGTTCTGAAAAAATTTTATTTGCAGGGATATAGGTGACTGGATAGGTGAAACAGCATGAAAATAAAAATCAGAACAAAATAACAATAGCATTTATTAAATAAACAACAGTCTGGACATGCAGATGAGAAAAAGAAAGAAAATGATTTACACAAATACAACTCAAATTGACTGCTTCTGATCAGTAACATGAATATATGTACATAGCATGCTTTATGGTTTCCATTTTGATTCGACCCGTCTTCATTTAAACAAAATCCGAAATCATGCTTCAGGTCAAATTCTCGATTTATGGAACTGTAACATTGGACCAATTGTAATGTTAGTGACAATGTTGTCATGAACAATTGTGCTACATTAGATCATTAAATTATAGTCCGACTCATTGTCTGAATGGTCAGCATACTGCCCTTCGGTTCAGAGGGTCCCGGGTTCGATTCCGGGCCGGGTCGGGGTTTTTAAACTTAATTGGTTAATTCTAATGGCTCAGGGACTGTGTGTGTGTGTGATGTATTCAGCATTAGAAATCATCCTAGGTAGGGCCCTCATCTTCACAGACATGCAGGTCACCTAATAGGCCGTCTACGAGAAAAAGACCCGCACCAGGCCTCTCCAGAGGCCATATGCATTATTATTATTATTATTATTATTATTATTATTATTATTATTATTATTATTATTATTATTATTATTAAGTTATACAATATTCCCTTGAGGGATAAATTCTTTACCAATTTTACTGCCCCTTCATGTAAGTTCTGGGCAAATCAACATCAATTTATTCACTAATTCACCATGACTTTTTGGAAAATCATTTGATTAAATTTTCTGGAAATTTCCTTTACCAATTTTTGGAGAATTCTGCAATTATTCCATTTCTAAAATTCTTTCACAAAACTCAGAAAATTTGCTTACAAAATACTTGGGAAAAAATATTTGAATATTATCGTTAGAAAATCCCTTGAACACTTATATGGAAAATTCTTTACAATTTCATTGGAAAATTCATTTAACATGAAATTTGGAAATTTTTTAAACATTTAATTTGGAAATTCTTTGGCAAGTTTCCCCTCCTTCACAGATTACGTTCGACTGTATTCTTTTATTGACAATTTTAAACAATTTTTCACGTACTAATTTACTGTGGATAGATAGCAGAGTATCACGTAGCGAAATGCGCAACCAGCATAAACTAAAACTCCATATGACAATAAACCACATTAAAAAATCACCAAAAGAATTAACAGTTGTTGAAACACATGGATAAGCTGTTACACAATTACACAATCTCCCCCAATTATTTATCAGCAGATTATATCATAGTATCAAGATTATTATTATTATTATTATTATTATTATTATTATTATTATTATTATTATTATTATTATTATTATTATTATTATTATTTTATTATGTGCGTATGGACCCAATGGATCACGCAAAGCTCTAACGATTCTGTTTTCTGAGTTGCCAAACAGCTCTCATCCTTTCTCCGTGGATCCTTTTTCGTTCTTCTGTCCACTTTGCTCCAGTCTTCTTTTTCACTTCGTTCTCTGGTTGCACTTTTCATCCATTAATTTTTTTCCTATAAAGGTTTCTGTCCGCGGTGTCATTTGGGTTTATCTGGGCTTTTTCCAGATCCTTCTTCACTTCTAGTACCCATGGAATATTTTTTAGATGTTCTATGTAAGTGAGAATCTTGTGTGTCAGTCTACTTGCCGCCAATCTGTGGACGTGCCCATAGAATTTCAGACGTCTTTTGCGGATGTCTGCTGCAATGTTGGAATGCTCTTCTGTCTCTTTGCGTGACCTCAGGCTATATTTCATTATTATATCTCCCTTCAGAATTAAGTTGAAGACCCTCGCATTATTTGCAGATAATAGCAATGAATCACCATGACCTGTGATGAATGACCAAAATAGGATGAATAAAAAATATAGAAGAAACAATCACCACCACCATCAGTTAGGGATTCATCGAAGAATGCACTCATAACCTCAGGGAAAGGGAAAAAAAACCCAAATAATTGAGTCATTACTTTAAACAGTATAAGTTGCTGAATAATTAACCATAGCACCATAAATCTCCATATCCTTACGACTGACATGTACCCTAGCGGTCATCATGTTGTCTAATATCATAAAATTTTATCATCGCAATCGTCGCTCACATTTAACTCTCAACAACAAGTTTAAATTGTTCCGACTCATTATTATTTTATCCCTGATTATTACTCCTAAACGCATCATCTTGATGAGCTGCCTACTGTCCACAGCTATCACCTTCCCTTCTAAGGTCAGACTTATTTCACAAGTCATTTCATTACCAAAGCTTTGATTTAATTATTGCTTTAACATAATCCGATAACGTAATTCATTTCAAAGACCTTAATTACACGTAACCTCGTGAAATTCACTAACAACTGGGGTTATCAATCACTGAATCGACATAGCAATATTCCAACAAATGTACAAAATGAAATCAATGGATCAATGACTACTCTACCATCACCACAACTTAAATACTACATCTTTAACTAATGTACGTCTCATTATATGAGAATACAATCCAACTAGCAATCTACCGAAAAAGAAGAAAATGTGACAAGAGTACTTATGGTTCCGACGTAAATCTCCGGCGTCTTGAACATAGGCGTAGATGTAGGTTCCTCCTCCGGATTGGGGCGGATTGTAGATGAATAAATTCATCGTGCTGGCTCACACACGTCGCCTTAACACATCAGGATTCCTCTGCAGTCAAATAGCATAGAATCACTCCAACGGTGTTTTAGAGTCCCCCAGGATTTTCTTCTTGGTCGGTCCATGATGACGACTCGCCTTCGTTAATGTTGCTGAAACTAAAATTTATTACTAAAATTTGATCCACACTCGTTGTAGACTAACAGTTTGCCTTAACTGGCGCAGTGATGTACACTGTGGTTCAGCCCTACAGAAAGCCTCAAATCTTGACCTAATTTATCAGTTTACAGCACTTCGTTGAGTTGTCAGATGCTCGAATAATCCAATATATCACTGTTGAAAACGATGTTCCTCGGCCAGGTTTATTCTCGAAGGTTCCATTTCAATGATAATCTTCCCTTGTAATTCCTAATAGAACATTCCATAAATTTCTGCGGCAAAACTTGACGTAACGTCGTGTACTGACTATCCGTGGTTTGGAAACTTTCACCCAGGCAAATGTGCGGCAATGATATCTCGCACTAGGCTGATCTGTCTAAACAGAAAATTAAATTAGCACACTCGAATATCATAATCATCGTGCAGTACTATCTCGTCGTCAGTTAGTTCCTTCAACGGCTTTGGCAGTAACCATCGTACTCTGTCTTTCTCTCAGCCTTACTAAGACCACAGTGTTCCTCTTCTTTCCAGAATGATTCTGTGACTATAGAACAGCTTCACTTAATTCTCATTGGTCGTCAGTTATTCCGCGACTTGTTTCGTTATTCCAAATTTGGAGCAGATCTTTCTGGAATCTCACTCCCCTTTCACCTCCGACTCTCGCTATGTGACGTAAACCCTGTGACGTACGATGACCTTCACCGCCTGACACAGTTTCCTCTCGTCCGCAGCGGATTGGCACGGTAATCAGCCGGTGCTCGCTCGCACGTAGTCCCATGTTACATTACGAGAATTGAGCCAACTTCTCTAAATCCAATAAAATACCATTTGAATGTGTACATAAATCCCCCTTGGTTGATTTATGATCTAATTGGAAGGTTAAATCATAACAGCTTGGATTTCCTCACAAATGTACACGTTCAATATACACTCATGTTCTTCTCGCATTACGTGTTCTCACATCGTACGTTGTTTACTTTACCTTCTTCTTCATCTTAATCTCTAGGTGGATTCCTAGTAACGTTTCTGGGTCAATGATAGACACGTAGATTACCAGCATTATAAGTCGCCTTAAAGCAGCCGTCGAGGCTCTGCACTGTGTATGCATTATTGCCCAGATTCTCGATCACTCTGTATGGTCCAATATATAAGGGCGCAAATTTAGCATAGAACTTTTCTATGGGATTTGAGATCGCTGGTTTCCAAATTTGTACAAAATGCCACCTTGATTTAGGTATCACCTAGCATTTCTTTTCAGAGACTTGTAACCTGGGTCACCTGGTTCGACCTTACCAGAGGTCTTAAAGTTGCATCCCTTTTCTGCATTTGTGGAAAATACTGCAGCTTGCATAGAAGTTCCAAGTTGTTTGGGATTAATTCAATCTGATTGATTTCAATGTCTTCCTCCTCAGGATTACGACTAAAACAGTCCGCTAAAATGTTCAGTTTACCCGGACAATGCTCGATTTGAATATCAAATTGTTGGACGAAAAGCATCCATCTTATCACTCTCCTGCTGCTTATGGTTGTGCGCATCATAAATGTCAAAGCGTGATGATCTGGCTATTGACAGCATTTCAAGTTCAGTTATTGTGTATCCTCTCTCGTTAGCTCTCAATTTTCTGCTCACAAAAGCGATATATTTTTTCGCCTCCGGTTCCTCCGGCTTTTCCTGAAATAAGACGGCTCCGACTCCAACCTTCAAAGCGTCTGTTTGGACGATGAATGGTCATTCGTAATCAGGATAACTAAGTTCAACGTTGTTTCTTAGCATTTCTTTGGTTTTGATGAAAGCCTGTTCTTCTGTCGCTGACCATTTCCACTTCTGATCCTTCCTTAATAATTCCTGCAAGGGTGATACTGTTTCAGTGTAACAAGAGCAAAAGTTAGCGTAAAACTGACACATGCCTAGAAATTGGCGCACTTGTCTTATCTTTTGCAGTCTTGGAAAATTACAAATGGCTGTTATCTTTAGAGGGTTTGGCCTGATATTCTCTCCGTTAATTACATCACCTACGAACTTTATCTCCTTTTGAAAGAACTTTGACTTCTTTAAATTCCAGTAATTCCTGAGGTTGTGTGATCCATGTGTCCACCTGAATAATCTCAAATCTGTTCTCTTGTTCACCTCTCGCCAATACGTCGATCTTATCTGCAATTAAAAATTGACGTCTTTTTTTTTTCACTCCCTGACTCATTTCGGATTTACGGGCTTTCTCCTCCTCTTCTTTCTGCTTTCTTCTTTCTTCTTGGAAAGCAAGTGATTCCACGCCTGTCACATCAGGATCCGTATTCCAAGTTTGGATGGCTTATCCCCATCTTTCTTTTTCTTCTGCGTTCCTTCTCTTTATTCTCTTCATCGTTTTCTTGATTCGTCCCCCTTGGTTGATGGAACCAGTAATAATTCCTCCATTTCTCAGCGGAATATTTCATTCTTTGAGAATTTCGGTCGGAATAGCGACCTTTTCCTCTTGCTCTTGCCGAATATGGTTGGTATCCACGGAAGTTCCTCTGTACTCTTCGCTCTTCCCTCATTTCGTTCCTTTCTTGTCTTTCTTGAATCTGGACTTCCTTATTTTTCTGCGGAATGACTGTTCTTACCTTTTCGGCATATGCCGCATGAACTTCGTAACTTAAAGCTCGAGAACTTCGGGCATGATCTTTGGATCAGTATTCTTTCAAGTTCGATAGCTGTCCGAATATTAGACGCTACCAGTATTCTCTGGACGTCTGGAGGTAGTTGACGAATAATAACTCGACATAATTCCTCCTCTGGGAGTGGATCATCTAGTTCTTGGATATTCTGAAGCTGATTCGAAAAAACTCTGAGAATTTCGTCGGTAGAAACGATGCAAATTTCCGAGCGTACCATTCTGTCTTCAAATTATGTTGAATATCAGAATTCCAATACTTATCCAAAACTGCTGCTTTAAATCTTTCAAAATCATCAAAACTATACCTGAACGCCATGAACCAAGTATGACCTGAAGAATCCAAATATTTCTCTGTTACTCGTAATTGACGTTCTGGTGGTATTTCATTATCCCTGAAATATTCCTGCAGATCTTTTATGAATGTTTTATGGGTCGGTCCGTTCTGATTATTAAACTTCCGAGGTTGATTTTCCTGTAAGCGTATGATGTTTACTATCTGTGGCCTATTCCCACTGTTGTCCGTCTGAATTGGAGACACAATGTTACTTCCGGCTTGACCTTGAACTTCTCTCTCCTCTACGGTTTTAGGAGTAGAACAAACTAACCCAGCATTAATTTGCTGTTCCATTCTTGATTGTCTTTCTATCACGGAAGCAGTTATGACTCGTGTACCATCATTGTGCATCCGTAACGTTTCTATTTTTTTCGTCATGTTCGATATTTCGTCCGATATCTCCTTCACCTTGTCTTCCATTTGTCCTACAAGTCCACGGGATCTAAGAAGTTCGTGATCCACCTTGGTCACTACTTCTTCGATTGATTTCTTATTTTCGTTAACAATTGTTTTTAGACCGTCCATATCGCTAGTAATGGTTTCCTGATTCATTTGAATTTCTTGCCAGACTCCTTTATCCACCTGAGTTATGCTATTGCACATTTCTTTGAATCGTGTTGTCCATCTTAACTGAGTGTTGGTCATGTGCTCCTTGTGCGTTTTTTTCTGGTCACTAAGTCCTGTAATTTTCGCTTCAACCTCATTCTTATGTTTACTCATGTTATCAACAA
The DNA here is from genome assembly GCF_040414725.1 of Anabrus simplex. Classification (NCBI taxonomy): domain Eukaryota; kingdom Metazoa; phylum Arthropoda; class Insecta; order Orthoptera; family Tettigoniidae; genus Anabrus; species Anabrus simplex. Next base: position 60,243,812 of record NC_090265.1, on the reverse strand, counting down.
TCGTTTTCTTGAATGCCTTTCATTAAACTCTTGAGCTATGCTAGCTACTGAATTGGTAATCGTCCTTTCGATCTCCTGTTTAAGCTTAGCCTGATTGTCCTTAAACTCACGAGACAACCCTTACACCTCTTGCGCTAACTTAGTCTGATTTTCCTTGCACTCAGCTCCCAGTTTTTCAACACTGGCCTTCGTTAAATTAGCTTTGCACTCAGCCCCCATCTGTGATTGATTAAGTTCAAGTCTTTCAATACTAGCCTTATTTTCAGCTCCCAGTTTTTCAATACTGGCCCTACTCTCAGTCCTCATCTCCGTCAACTTCCTAGCTAGAGTTTCAAAATCCATAACAATGATATATATGTTGATTCCCATAGGGAATCTGAAACATTTGTCCCGAATGAGTAAATTTATAATACCAATATAAATGGTCCGTTATTGGACATTATAAATTTTCCAGCTAACTCATTCATGGTTGTCAGCGTTTCGCCCTCATGTGCTAGGGTGGGCTCATCAGTTGGTACCTAGCACACCTACCAATACGCTGGCTAGTGCATACTGTGGTATTATAAATCCATAACAACTCATAAATATTGTGCTCACCAGCAACGATGAACCTGTATATCTTTGCCCCATTCGCATGGATTTACATCGGAAATTGCCAAAGAATTTGCCTAAAAATATGAAATCAATAAGCATGCTTTCCCTAATACAACAAACAGACCTATGCCAAAGCAATGTCCAGTTGTGCTATGTCATCACCAAACTTGGTATCTCTATCCATCCAATCGTCACCTGTGAATTAAATGAAAATCACAATCTTCTTGCCTTTGCACCACGATAGTGATCGCCTAAGCAGCAAGATCGTAATTCTTAAAAGAAAAAGCCCTGAAAATGACTTACCAAAAAGATCAATGCCTAAGCAATGAGGTTTTTGGTATATCCCTGGAAGTTGGGCACTACCGAAGTCGTATGTCCCCTTTTCCGGGGTCGCTCACTCGGCGGAGCGAGAGTCCCAAAGGGTGGATGGAATGTTCGCAGGGCCAACTTTACTGTTTCGGCACAGACCTTCTGAAAAAAATTTATTTGCAGGGCTATAGGTGACTGGATAGCTGACATAGCATGAAAAAAAAGAATCAGAACAAAATAACAATAACCTTTATTACATAAACAACAGTCTGGACCTGCCGATGAGAAAAAGAAAAAAATCGATTTACACAAATACAACTCAAATTGACTGCTTCTGATCAGTAACGTGAATATATGTACACAGCATGCTTATGGGTTCCATTTTGATTCGACCCGTCTTCATTTAAACACCATCCAAAATCATGCTTCAAGTCAAATCCTCTATTTATGGAACTGTAACATTGGACCAATCATAATGTTAGCGACAATGTCGTTATGACCAATAGTGCTACATTAGATCACTAAATTATACAATATTCCCTTGAGGGATAAATTCTTTACCAATTTTACTGCCCCTTCATGTAAATTCTAGGCAAATCCCCATCAATTTATTCACAAATTCACCATGACTTTTTGGAAAATCATTTGATTAAATTTTCTGGAAATTTCCTTTACCAATTTTTGGAGAATTCTGCAATATTTCCATTTCTAAAATTCTTTTACAATACTTAGAAAATTCGATTACAAAATACTTGGAAAAAATCTTTGAACATTATCGTAAGAAAATCCTTTCAACACTTACATGGAAAATTCTTTACAATTTCATTGGAAAATTCATTTAACATTTAATTTGGAAATTCTTTGGCACGTTTCCCCTCCTTCACAGATTACGTTCGACTGTATTCTTTTATTGACAATTTTAAACGATTTTTCACTTACTAATTTACTGTGGGCTGATACCAGAGTATCACATAGCCAAACGCGCAACCAGCGTAAACTAAAACTCCATATGACAATAAACCACATGAAGAAATCACCAAAATAATTAACACTTGTTGAAACACATGGATAAGCTGTTACACAATTACACAATCTCCCCCAATTATTTGTCAGCAGATTATATCATAGTATCAAGGTTATTATTATTATTATTATTATTATTATTATTATTATTATTATTATTATTATTATTATTATTATTATTATTATTATTATTATTATTCGCTGGGGCCATCAAGGACCACGTTAAGTCTTGTTGCATTTGACACTGAACTTGGCCTTATTTAGAGCCCAAATTTCCCTCATTCTTTGTGAGTGGGCCTGCTTACACTCCTCTGTCCAAGGGGCACCGTGTCTTCTCTTCGGTTGCTTATCTCGGTTTAGCCTGTTCGTCAATATTTTCTTGCGGAAGAGATCTCTGTTAAGGGCGTCTTCAGCTGAGATATGTAGCATTTGCAGGTCTCCTTTGGTATTTCTAAACCAGGGAATTGTGGTTTTGGGGTTTGAATCAAAAACTTTAAAGATTTCTTTAGTTAACTTTCTTCCGTCCATTCTTTTCAGATGACCATAAAATCGTGCCCGTCTTTTTCTGATTGTGTTGGTAATTTTCTCTATTTTGCTGTAGACTTCCTTGTTGGATCTCATTTGATGGATTCCATTTCTGTACTTTGATCTCAAGATTCCTCTCATAATTTTGCGTTCTCTTTTCTCCAGTTCTTCAAGGAGTCCTTTGTTGGCAATTAGAGACAGGGTTTCGGCTGCATATAGAACTACTGGTTTCAGAACTGTTTCATAGTGACATATCTTGGTGTTTTGGGAAAGGCATTTTTTTGTTGTAGATTGTGCGGGACTTTTGGTAGGCTATTTTCAGTTTGCGTACTCTCTCCTGAAGTGTTTCCTTGTCCAGTCCATTTTTCATGATGATCTCACCCAGGTATTTGAATTTGTCTACTCGGGTGATGTCCCCGTATTTTGTATGGAGTTTTGGTGGAGCCTCTTTGATGTTAGTCATTACTTCTGTTTTCTCAAACGATATCTGCAAACCAGTTTGTTTGGCAATTTCCTTTAAAATTTCAACTTGAGCTCTAGCGGTTTCTATGTTGTTTGAGAGAACAGCAATATCATCGGCAAATGCTAAGCAGTCTGTTGCGATCCTCTTGGATTTGGTTCCTACTCTCAATGGACTGTAGTTGGTTTCCTTTAATCTCACCCGCCAGGTTCTGATGATCTTTTCAAGAACACAGTTGAAGAATATCGGGGATAGCCCATCACCTTGTCGGACTCCTGTTTTGATGTCAAAGGAATGCGAGAGACATCCGTGGAACTTCACCTTGGATTTTGTATCGGTCAGGGTGGCTCTAATTAATGCCAGCAGTTTCAAATCAACTCCAAATTCATTTAAGATGTTTAGCCGGACTTCCCGGTCAATGGAGTCGTACGCTTTCTTAAAGTCCACAAAGACAGACACATACTGCTTGGACCTTAGTGTACAATTTCTGATGATCGTTTTGAGATTTTGGATCTGTTCAGCTGTTGAGCGACCTTTTCTGAACCCTCCTTGGTATTCACCTATTTGATGTTCGACTTGTACTTCCAAACGCTCCAGGATGGCAAGTGATAGAATTTTGTAAGTCACGGGTAGCAAAGATATTCCTCTGTAGTTGTTGATGTTCTTCATGCTGCCTTTTTTGTGTAATGGATGGATCAAAGCTATTTTCCAATCTTCGGGTAGGGTCTCCTTGTTCCAAATTTCTTCTATTTGCTTATGCAAGATATCAAGTGATTCCTCTGGGGCATATTTCCATAGTTCTGCTACTACTGAGTCTTCCCCCGGCGCTTTGTTATTTTTGAGACGGGCAATGTGGCGCTTGATTTCATCTCTGTCGGGTGGTCTGGAATCTGAGTACCTGAGTAAGGGTTCCTTGGTCTCAATGGCGCTTTGTGGTTTAGAGCAATTAAGTAAATTCTTGAAGTAATCTGCCAGAATACTGCAATTTTCTTCATTTGACGTCGCCAGTGTGCCGTCTTTTCGCTCAAAGCATAGAGATGGTGGTTTATAGCCAGTGAGTTTGCGTTTGAAGGCTCTGTAGTACTCTCTGCTTTCATTCTTCCTAAAGTTTTGTTCTATCTTTTCAATGAGAGATTTTTCATATTTATGTTTCTCAGTTCTGAACACCCTAACTGCTTGGGCACGTTGAGTTTTGTAGGTTTCCCAATAATTTTCTGATTTCGTAGAGTAGTACTGTTTCCACGCATTGAGTCTTTCTTGGAGGACTGATTCGCAGGTACCATTCCACCAGGCATGATTTTTGCTTCTCTTGATTTCTGCAACGTCTTTGGCGGCCTCAACAAGGAGACTTTTCGCGTTGTTAAAGTCACAGTCATTTGGTCTAACCTTCTCCTGGAACTCCTCGACCCTTTGCCGAAGTTTATCATTGTCGAAGCGTCTGATCTGTTTGGTTGTCTTCCTTGTGTTTGCGGGAATTGGTTTGAATTTGATAAGCGACATATAATGATCTGAGGCCACATTGATGCCTTTCTTTACCGTGACATTCATAATCTCAGGGCTGTTTCTCCTGGAGATTGCAACATGATCAATTTGGAACTCTCCAAGAGCTTGGACGGGAGAATGCCAAGTCTGGGTAGATGGCGAAAGTGGGTCGACATGACCTGCAGGTTGTGATTTTTGCAAATGGACACCAGTCTTTTGCTGTTGGGATTGGTTCTTTTGTGAGCAGGATAATTTCCTATAACTTTCTTGTACTTCTGCTCACGACCTAGTTGGGCATTGAAGTCAGCCAAAAGAAGCTTGACATGGTGTTTGGGGATTTTGTTTAATTTTTCATCCAGTAGGTCCCAGAAATTATCAACTTCGTCTGGATCAGACTTGTTCTTATCGTTTGTAGGAACATGTGCGTTAACTAGGGCGTAGGTTTTGTTCGCGCATTTAATTGTGAGTATAGACCATCTGTCATTCACAGGTTCGAAATTTGCAACCGATTTAAGGATGTTGGTTCTAACAGCAAACACAGTTCCAAGCATCACAGCTCCATTGAGGATTCCTCTTTGCGCTTTGCTCTTGAAAAATCGGTAGCCTTCGGATTCAAAAATCTCTTCATCTGGGTACCTTGTTTCCTGTAGGGCCATTATGGATATCTGATTTTCGTGAAGAGCTTTGGTGAGGGTTTTCAGCTTGCCGGTTTGTGTAAGTGAATGTATGTTGAAAGTTGCTAGAAAGGTTTTAGATTTTGCCCTGAGTTTTTGACTCTTCGGGGTACACCGAGACGCTCCGACTCGTCTCTTGCATGATGTCGAGTCTCCCCCAGAATCCGAACGAGACTCATGCGCCGTGGCGTTCACGACGAGGGATTTATCTGAAGATTTACCCCCTGGGGTAGGTTTCTTGAAATGTTGTGCCATCATGCTTTTTGACTTGACTTTGCTTTGGACGGGTACCCATCCTTTTACAACTAGGGTTGTTAGCCCTAGAGGTTGCCTCAAGATGTTTTCTGGCTTCTGGTCATTTACCAGTCTTTGCCGTTACCCTGGCAAGGGACCAGTTTTTTTTTTTTTTTTTTTTTTTCACGGTGATATTTTATTTCCCTACTACCCTCTGACTCTGCTGGCGGCAGAGCCAGCGAGCTTCCCCAATTCCAATGGGACGCGCCCAATGGAGGTAACCGGTAAATCCCCACAGGGTATTATTATTATTATTATTATTATTATTATTATTATTATTATTATTATTATTATTATTATTATTATTATTATTATTATTTCATTATTATATCTCCCTTCAGAATTAGGTTGAAGACCCTCGCATTATTTGCAGATAATAGCAATGAATCACCATGACCTGTGGTGAATGACCAAAATAGGATGAATAAAAAATATAGAAGAAACAATCACCACCACCATCAGTTAGGGATACATCAAAGAATGCACTCATAACCTCAGGGAAAGGAAAAACCCAAATAATTGAGTCATTACTTTACACAATATAAGTTGTTGAGCGAAAGTTTATTATTATTCCCTGAATAATTAACCGTAACACCATAAATCTCCATATTCTTACGACTGACATGTACCCTAGCGGTCATCATGTTGTCTAGTATCATAAAATTTTATTATTGCAGTCGTCACTCACATTTAACTCTCAACAAGAAGTTTAAATTGTTCCGACTCATTATTATTTTATCCCTGATTATTACTCCTAAACGCATCATCTCGATGAGCTGCTTACTGTCCACAGCTATCAACTTCCCTTCTGTCCGGCTCCACGGCGAAATGGTTAGCATGCTGGCCTTTGTTCACAGGGGTCCTGGGTTCGATTCCCGGCAGGATCGGGAATTTTAACCATAATTGGTTAATTTTGCTGGCACGAGGGCTGGGTGTATGTGTCGTCTTCATCATCATTTCATCCTCATCACAACATGCAGGTCTTTTATGGGAGTCAAATTGAAAGATCTACATCTGGCGAGCCGAACTTGTCCTTCGACACTCCCGGCACTAAAAGCCATACGCCATTTCATTTCATTTACTTTTCCTTCTAAGGTCAGACTTATTTCACAAGTTTTTCCATTACTAAAGCTTCAATTTAATTATTGCTTTATCATAATCTGATAATTTATTATTATAGTCATAATTTTAATGAAGTCGCACATTATTATTATTATTATTATTATTATTATTATTATTATTATTATTATTATTATTATTATTATCCTCCTTCATTCCCCTGTACTTCGTTTCGAAGACCTTAATTACACGTAACCTCGTGAAATTCACTAACAACTGGGGTTATCAATCAGTCGACACAGCAATATTCCAAGAAATGTACAAAATTAAATCAATGGATCAATGACTACTCTACCATCACCAGAACTGAAATACTACATCTCTAACTAATCTCTACGTTTCATTATATGAGAATACAATCCAACTAGCAATCTACCAAAAGAGAAGAAAATGTGATGAGAGTACTTATGGTTCCAATGTAAATCTCCGGCGTCTTGAATATAGGCGTGGATGTAGGTTCCTCCTCCGGATTAGGGCGGGTTGTAGATGAACAAATTCATCATGCTGGCTCACACACGTCGGCTTAACACATCAGGATTCCTCTGCAGTCAAATAGTATAGAATCACTCCAGCGGTGTTTTAGAGTTCCCCAGGATTTCCTTCTTGGTCGGTCCATGACGACGACTCACCTTCGTTAATGTTGCTGAAACTAAAATTTATTATTAAAATTTGATCTACACTCGTTGTAGACTAACAGTTTGCCTTAACTGGCGCAGTGATGTACACTGTGGTTCAACCCTACAGAGAGCTTCAAATCTTGACCTCATTTATCAGTTTACAGCACTTCGTTGAGTTGTCGGAGTCTCGAATAATCCACAATATCACTGTTGAAAATAATGTCTCTCGGCCAGGTTTATTCTCGAAGGTTCCATTTCAATGATAATTTTCCCTTGTAATTCCTAATAGAACATTCCATAAATTTCTGCGGCAAAATTTGACGTGACGTCATGTACTGACTGTCCGTGGTTTGGAAACTTCCACCCAGGCAAATGTGCAGCAATGATATCTCGCACTAGGCTGATCCGTCTAAACAGAAAATTAAATTAGCACACTCGAATATCATAATCGTCATGCAGTACTATCTCATAGTCAGTTAGTTCCTTCAACGGCTTTAGCAGTGACCATCGTACTCTGTCTTTCTTTCAGCCTTACTAAAACCACACTGTTCCTCTTCTTTCCAGAATGATTCTATGACTATAGAACAGGTTCACTAATTCTCGTTGGTCGTCAGCTATTCCGTGACTTGATTTGTTATTCCAAATTTGGAGCTGATCTTTCTGGAATCTCACTCCCCTTTTGCCTCCGGCTCTCCCTATGTGATGTAAACCCTGTGATGTACGATGACCTTCACTGCCTGACACAGTTTCCTCTCGTCCGCAGCGGAATGGCATGGTAATCAGCTGGTGTAAGGCTTTTCAGGCGTTTGCTCTATTAACTAGCGTTTTGTCTTAGGTCTGACACTAGACTCATCAGAGTGGGATGGTGACACACCCCATTCTGGACTCATCAGAGTGGTATGGTGACACATCCCATTCTGGACTCATCAGAGTGGGATGTGTCACCATCCCACTCTGATGAGTCTAGTGTCAGACCTAAGATGAAACGCTGGTTAATAGAGCAAACGCCTGAAAAGCCTTACATCTGATCTGTCTTTTGACATGTTCTATTGGTGGAAAAATATCTGATTCCCTCCTTGGGAACTTAGAATTTCCAATCAGCTGGTGCTCGCTCGCGCGTAGACCCGTGTTACATTACGAGAATTGAACCAACTTCTCTAAATACAATAAAATACCATTTGAACGGGTACAATACATACATACATACATACATACATACATACATACATACATACATACATACATACATACATACATACATATTCCCCGTTGTTCCACCTTAAACAAGGGGTTGGCGAACGAGGCTTCTCCACCAGTTCTGGTCTCTGAACTTCTCTCCTTCTTTGATGCTTTCCAAAGTATGTCCTCGCTGCTCAATGTCAACCTTCACCATGTGCTTGTACCTGAGTCTTGATCGCCGTCTTGGCCTTTTGTCTTAAAGTTTTAGATCATACATTTATTTTGGTAATCTGTTATGTCCTATGCGTCGCATATGTCCATACCATCTCAGTTGCTGCGATGTTATTCTATCCTGCAGTCTTACAACTGTTTAGACTTAACATGGAATGAGATAGTACTTTTTTTTTTGTGTAGGCTGCATGCAATTCACATTTAGCAATTCATCAAAGTAAGTCCTCCAAGTCTCTTTGATCTTACCATCTTCAGTGATTAGATTTGCATTATCATCTCTTACGTATTTGGAGTGTTCTTTATCTCTTTTTCTATTTTTCATCATCCCATATAACATTTTCTTATTACCATTAACATCCTCTTTCAGTTCATCACTCCACTTGTTCAACCACTTCTCTTGTTCTTCTTAACAACTTGTTGTGCTTGTTTTTTAACAATCCTGTGTAGTTCCTTATTATGGTCAGTCTGCTCCTTGAAATATTTTCTAAACATTTTGTTCTTGTTCAGGACAGCAGTTCTTGTTCTGTCATTTCACCATGGAATTTCCTTCCATCTTCTTGTGCCACTGGTTCTTCCACAAACCATTCAGTTATCATTACTGCAATGAAAACAAATTTCTGTATCGATATATTTATTTGAAGTAACTGCAAAGGCTTCACTGGTGCTTTTAACATGTTATGCTAAGTAATATGTGCCAAATCAGTGAATTCCAGATCAGAATAATGATTGCAGGGCCATTTCTGTAGACATATTATTGTTTAGGTGTCAGTAATATTGATAATCATCAGTATTAGAATCTTAATGAAACTCACAAAATAATGATCATATTTTGATAATTTTGTTACTGTTCTAGAATCCAAATAATTATGTAGTGCCTCTTACAAGTAGTAAGCACGACATTTCTATGGTGGGATTATGTGGTGTGAATACAGGTGCTGAAGGTGAGATTGGAAGTCATCTCATAGGGCTGTATATACAAATCTAGAGCCTCGTAAAGTATACAACTTTGTGCCTGTGTCACCGAATTTGTTGGAGATGCGTATATGTACCATACTTCAAAACATTTGTGTTGCGCCGTTCCCACGTCCAGGCCGGGTCGCAAAGAAATCCTGACTAGCTCAATTCAAGATCAACGATCAACATCGTACGCTTTAGAAGTCGTAGGTCCCGAGAGTAGAGGACGTTGGGTGAACTCGTAGAAATCAGTTTGGTGGACATCTCCATCTCGCAAATCAATTCTTAACACTTCATAAGATTAAATAATGCTTAATCTATGAATGTCTACAAGTATATACTTATTCTAAAATATCATAAAAAGAGTGGATAAGTTTGTCTAATATGATTTACTAAATTAAAAATTAAAAAGATCTTTGAGACAGAATAAATGTTGACTATTTACATTGTGAAAGTAGAAAAATAACCATGAGATGATTCATGATATTGCATCACATTAAATTAAAATCACGTTCCAGTTTATCATTTTGTTTGCTTGAATACATAACAATTCCCAAAATCTTAAAAAAAAAAAAAAATCATAACATATTGCAGATCTATCAGTAAGTTATCAGCCTATTTTCCTGCATTTAATTATCAATATTTTATATTCATACTGTACATCATCACTATTAATCCTTGATATAAGAAAAACACAAATCTTCTTATTTATCTCTCGAGGATTTCAGTTTCAGTAGCTCTCATGCTCAGAATTACAAGGAAAAAAAGATAAATGATAAGTCATTCAACAACATTTCATTTTAAAATAATCAAAAATTGCCATTACTAAATACTTCATGTGGACATTATTTACCTTAAATAAAAATTAAATTCCAAAATTCAAGTTAAGTGCCAATCACTCATATCACGTATTACATATTAACGTGTAACCAATGACCTTCAATGCCTTATTCAACATTGTTTCTGAAAAATATGTGGTCTGTCATCTAAGAAGACTTTTACAACCAGTATCTTCATCATTTAGTTATGGGTAACCTCTTCAATAACATTATTGAAATGAGTAAGTAAGCATTCTCTCTCTCTTTATTACAAGAATCATGATTGTGGTCAAGAATTCGGGTTAATGCTGGCTAATTCTGCTCAACCTTCCCTCTATGGATTCATTTGGATGATCTACCAGTGCCTATTTGACATACTCGTATGTAAGCTGTATGGATCATATTTAATGTCGGATGTGAAATACCGAAGGATTAATATATACCATGGAATTAAATACATGCCTTCTTAACCTTAAATCGCGTCAGCTAACTCAATATAACCATTCAAATAAATCTATTTCTTCTCTCTCAATGAAATACTAACCATCACCATCATTACTCTTCTTATTATACAATTATTCTTCACATACAGAACATCTGTTTCATATCTTCGCATCATATCTCTTCCTCCATTTCAATAACCCTTATATATATATCTTAACTTGACGCATATGAATTCATCAATAGCATTTACCCACTTAAATATTCCCATTTCCTTCTCAATTCTCTTTGGATTCACGGTATTATTCTTATGTCTTCTTATAATCCAAGTATAACCTGTACATTGCACTGTATTACCTTCATTTTGTAATATAACATCCTAACTTAATAATAACATTAACCACAATATCGGTATACTACTCACAATTCAATCAAATTAACCTCTTATTTATGAGAGATAACATTAGGAACACATAATTAGGTTACCATTGATCTAATACATCCCAGCCAAATAATTGCTATTTTTAGTTAGATGACTACCTATTATCCTCCTACGTCGTTATATGTACGCAATTTCACATATAAATTAACTCTTCTTGAGCTAAATTAATGTTAACACTTCACAGTTTCATATTCAACACAATCAGAAAATGGCACTTTTCAAAAAAAAAAAAAAAAAATTAATTTACTTACTGCCAAAAATATTAATAGAGTTTTCTTTTCTTTCGTTCATTCCATGGAGGTTGTGTCTGGATGTACATCTGGTTAGGTATGGCTGCTACATTCTGCCGGCCTCTGGGAACATATGTGCAGGTCATCCCTCCTTCTCCGTCACCTCGGGTCATCATCACCGGACAGTCAGCTTGGTCTTCTTAGTGCATGATGCTGGACATCTCTTGCGCAGTTAAGACAAAAATATAGACATATATAGTCAGTTTCGTCATCTTAGTATGTTCAAAGCCTTCTAATTACTCATAAATATGTTAAAAGAATGCTTCTTTAAATTGAATCCAGCTACTATCTTCCAGATTACTAATATGTCTACTGAATTCTCAATTGAATAATCTGATGTAGGTTTCTATATATTGCTTTTAATTCCCATAGTTTTATTTATTTCTTGGCAGCGATTTTAAAGAATTTCTGCTGCTCTTGCTCGGCGTTTCGTGACGTAGTCTGTTACGTAACGTTTCCCAATAAGTCGTCTCAGCTTCTTGGTTTATTTATTATATAATTCGATGCACTACATATATAATCTTGCGCTCTTTTCTTAATATAGTTCCAGATTCCTTTCGACTTGGGCTTGTTACTCACAATATCTTCTTCTTCACGTAGCAGTGTCATCGTTCCGTGTAGCTTGAAGTGATTTCTTTCTGGAGTTTTTGCAATAATAGTCTTATAATAATCCCATATCCTTCATTCTTTTTCACCGCCTTCTCGATACTAATTCCCGGCTTATTCCTGATATAAATGCTATCTCCTCAACATTAACGACTGAATTTGCGTGCCTAGTTTTCTCGCAGCATAGAATCCATTTTCGTTCCAAACTGTTCATTCGTGACAGTGAAATAACATAGTGTGTAATTCTAATTTTAAAATGATGGGTGTATTTATTCAATGCTAAACGAAGTGTCTGAATATAGAGTAGTGTTTTATTATCATCCATTAAGTTTCTTTTGTACTGTTTAGAATTCCCATAATGACCAAGTTGAATACAGACCAGGGAATGAAATTCCTAATACCAGTATGGAAACCACTGAGAAGAACTACACAAACACTGAGGACTGGTGCGGCAATGAAGCACAAGATATTTCTGACAACAATGAGGTTTATACCGAAAGCAGCGTTACTGACAATGTGAAAAATGACAACCAAGTACGACCTAGTAAAGATAGGAACAAGAAATATCCAATGCAGCACTGCAGTGTTCGGAAGAAAAGATGCATACAGAATTAATCCTACACGACCCAATGTTGAGAGAGAATTTTGGTAATCTGTTATCACCCATGCGTCGCATATGTCCATAGCATCTCAGTTGCTGCACTGTTATTTTGTCCTGCAGTCTTACAACTTGAGCCTGCTTGCGGATTTCCTCATTACGGACTCTGTCCCTCCGTGTTTTGCCGATCATGCTACAGACAAATTTCATTTCTGCTGCCTGGATTCTACTAACATCTTTGTTTCTCATGGCCCATGTTTTGCAACCATAGGTCAGGATTGGTATGTAATAAGTTTCATATTTGACTCTCTTACATTTTGTTGGTATTTTTTTGTTCCATATTATGTCTTTAACTATTTTGTAAAAGTTGCTACCTGCCTGAATTCTGTGGGAAATTTCCTTATCTATAGAACCAGTATCAGAGATAACACTTCAAAGATATTTGAATTGATGGTTCATCTGTAGCTGTTTCCCCTCCATTTCAATGTGTCCCATTGGTTGCCCGTATCTCTTCATGACCATAACCTCACTTTTCTCTTGGCTGAAGATGAGTCTATATTCTTTAGCAGATTCTGCCCAGGAGATTATTTGTCCTTGAAGATCTTCTTTAGAGTCTCCCCACAAGCATATATCATCTGCGAACAATATAACTTTCATTTTCTTATCTTCAATGGTTTGGTGAACTTTTCTCTGAATCTCGTTCGTCACAGTGATGAAAAGAAGAGGAGACAGAACACCACCCTGTCTTAACCCAGATTTTATATCAAAGGTTTCAGTCATTCCTACAGGTGTTTTGACTTTACTTCGGGTGTCTTCATACAAATTCTTGATCCGGTGTATCATGTCATCCTGTATTCCAATTTTCTTCAGTGCTTCCCACACCTTCTCTCTATTCACTGCATCAAATGCTTTCGTGATATCCAGAAAGGCTAACCACAAATCTCGGTTGTGTTCATAGTATTTTTTCATTAACTGACGGACTGTAAAGATTAAATCAGTTGTTGATCTCCCCTTCCTGAATCCGTACTGTTCTTCGGAGAGGTTCTCTTCAATAAGGGGTCTGCTTTTACGCTCTATAATTCTTTCATAAAGTTTACCAACTTGAGATGTTAAAGTGATGCCTCTATAGTTGGAACATTTCTTTCTGTCTCCTTTCTTGAAGGTTGGAATTATGATGCCTGTTTTCCAATCGACTGGTATGTCCCCTTCTTTCCAGATCTTACGAAAGAGTCTGTAGATCCAATGTTTTCCAGAAATGCCCATTGCCTTGATCATTTCTCCATTAATTTCATCAGCCCCTACTGATTTTCCAGTTTTGATGTATTTCCAGGCATATTCTACAAATCTACATCATTCCATGTTAATTCTAACCTATTGTCAGAGGCAGACTTGCAGGAGGTAATACCGGTACTGTCTTTTTGTGCAGGCTGCATGCAATTAACATTTAGCAATTCATCAAAGTAAGTCCTCCAAGTCTCTTTGGTCTTCTCATCTTCAGTGATCAGATTTTCATTATCATCTCTTAGGTATTTGGAGTGTTCTTTATCTCTTTTTCTATTTTTCATCATCCCATATAACATTTTCTTATTACCAACATCCTGTTTCAATTCATCACTCCACTTGTTCAACCACTTCTCTCGTTCTTCTGTAACAACTTTGTTTGCTTGTTTTTTAGCAACCCTGTATAGTTCCTTATTATGATCAGTCTGGTTCTTGAAATATTTTCTGAACATGTTGTTCTTGTTCATGACAGCAGTTCTTGTTCTGTCATTCCACCATGGAGTTTCCTTCCATCTTCTTGTGCCACTGGTTCGTCCACAAACCTTCTCAGTTATCATTACTAGATTTTCTTTCAGATCCTTCCATTCCTCGTCAGCTGTTCTTTCATCTGTCTTTGGTATCACTGTTTTGATGTTTTCTTGGAACTCTATTATTCTATCATTGTCCTTCAGCTTCCAGGTCTTGAGTTTCTTTACCCGTGTGGTTCTTACTTCTTTTAACTTGTTAAACTTTAAGTATCCGATGAGGAGTCTATGATCACATTCCAGGGAGACACTAGGAATCACTTTTACATCTGACAGTCTATTTTGTAGTTGTTTCTCGATCAAAAAGTAATCTATAAAGGTAATCGCCCACTACAGGGAACCGCACCGCGCCGTGCCGCGCGGAACAAGCTTGTGGAACATTCCACGGGCCATTTTCCGAGACTTCGCCCATACAGCACACCTCACCTCTCTCCAGTTGGGGAAGTGCAGCTCACACAGAAATATGAGTTCCAGTTCCGAGGAGGACTTATTATTTGCGGTTGTGATATTCGCAAATGAGGAAGAAGAAAAACGCGAAAGAAGAGTTTGGGTCCACAACATTTATGAGAAAAGGGAAACGTACGGAGAGTTTCACCATTTATTTCCTGTTCTACTAAAGGACCGAAGTAAATTTTCCCACTGCTTTCGTATGTCCCAAGAAAAATTCTATGAACTATTGAACCTAGTTAAGCCGTGTGTACCGAGTTCGATAGCTGCAGTCGCTTAAGTGCGGCCAGTATCTAGTGTTCGGGAGATAGTAGGTTCGAACCCCACTGTCGGCAGCCCTGAAAATGGTTTTCCGTGGTTTCCCATTTTCACACCAGGCAAATGCTGGGGCTGCACCGTAATTAAGGCCACGGCCGCTTCCTTCCCACTCCTAGTCCTTTTCTCTCCCATCGTCGTCATAAGACCTATCTGTGTCGGTGCAACGTGAAGCAACTAGCAAGTAAAAAAGCCGTGTGTAGAGCGAGAAAATAATATCACCTTTCGCCGAGAAAGGCATACAGTGCACAATACCACTAACCGCGTGAAGGTACGAGCGTGCTGGCACTAGTCGAGGACTCACGAAGACTGCCGAAACGCCACGAAACCACATTCTTTCCGTTATTCCTTCCTTCTACCCTCGCCCATACAAGCGCGCCGAAAGGAAAAAGTTCCGTTCCAGAAACCTGGGGGCTTCTGGTGCGGAAATTCCACAAGCTTGTTCCGCACGGCGCGGCGCGGCTCCCTGCAGTGGGCGTTAAGCCATTTCATTTCACAAGAAGCAGACCATGGACATTTCTTCTCGGCTGCGCTGCGCGGCGCGGTGTAGTGGGCGATTACCTTAAGAGATTCACTTTTTCCATCCCATCCATATCTTGTGACCTTATGGCTTTTTTGTTTTTGAAAAATGAACAATTATAAGTGGAATTTGTAAAAAAGAAAAAAATACCTAGAATTTTGTAAATTTAAGAAATGGACAATGATAGGTGATATTACAGTTATTTTCTAGTGGTCTAAGTGTTATAAACTTTTCAGTCTGTCAAATGCAAATATACCGAGCTCGATAGCTGCAGTCGCTTAAGTGCGGCCAGTATCCAGTATTCCGGAGATAGTAGGTTCGAACCCCACTGTCGGCAGCCCTGAAAATGGTTTTCCGTGGTTTCCCATTTTCACACCAGGCAAATGCTGGGGCTTTACCTTACTTAAGGCCACGGCCGCTTCCTTCCCACTCCTAGCCCTTCCCTGACTCATCGTCGTCATAAGACTTGTCTGTGTCGGTGTGACGTAAAGTGTAACCTTAACTACAGTGGTTACACAAAACAAGGCGCAAACACAATAAAGGGGGAAGGTAAGAGCAACTACACAATATCAGAGAACACTACACACTCAGAAAAACATTAGCTGGTATTACGCGGATCTCCAACAACAACATGTATGTAAATATCAGTACGGCCAACTACTGGACAACAAACCGGGAAGGTGGAAAAGGCTGGGAACCTCCCAAAGGCATGGACATGGCTTAGATTCCGGATTCCAAAATAAATAGCCGTGATCCTTAGATTTGAAAAATATTATTTACAAAAGAATATTACAAATACATTCCAAATACAATCCCGACTTATGAACTATAAGTTCTGTGATATACATAATTTAGAGGTTCTTTGGTAGTACCTTGGTAGCAGTATAAATTCAAATTTCAAATCAACTATACATCTAGTTACCAATGCAGTCGTACAATGCAATTTACAGTGAAGTGAACAGGTTCTCCAAAATCTAGCGTACCTCAAGTGATACAGAACTACCAGAGGCAAAGCCCAAGGTAAATATATTAACTTACAATCTACATATTTTGTGAAATAAGAAAAGAGGAAGCCTCGAAAACAAACAGGCAAGCCTAGCTGAAAAGCTAGGGCGTCCTAAATAATTAATTTGGCGAATCTAGGTTAGGTTAGGGCAGACTCCTATATGAAAAGCAAAGCGGAACATTACGGAAATTTTATCAGGAACGGAATTTAAGAGTGCTTACCCGAGGATGCGCCATTTCGGAAGCGAGGCGTTGCACATGACGTGGACCAACACAGACTAAAGGCAGATCAGGCCAAGACAAGACCGTATAATCACGATCGCTGCCTCGCTTACTATATATAGGAAAACTCTGGCTTGGAGTAGCCAATCAGAATGTATGAGTCCGCCCATCCCCTCTTAGGTTCACCAATCACAATTCCTACTCCCGTCGCGAACTTTACTAACATTCTTGAAGACATACGTTCGGGAATCTTCCATTTCCAGAATAGTAAGAAAATTCCTTCTAGAAAACATAACCCACAAAAGGCACACACCCTGTTCAACAATTTTCTAGATACTTCCAGTAAGTACAGAATAGAAATCTACTATTTACAATTACATATGTTACAAATATTACACAGTACAGGTTAGGTCATTACAAATAAAGCATTATATTATACTTTACAAATAAAGTCTTCAAAAACACTTTCCACTTGCACTACATAGTTCACTTGTGACATAAAGCAACTATTATTATTATTATTATTATTATTATTATTATTATTATTATTATTATTATTATTAAATGCAAATATAAGTTATATTAACTGTGTCGACACTGAAAAAGAATGGCTTCATTTTTTTTGGGTTCGTTTTGGCTTACTAGGGACCACAGGACTCGTCTTAACTCTTAGCTAAGGTCTTCTGTTTTTTCTTGGCCCAGTACACTTTCATTTTCTGGCTGTGTGCCTGCTTCCTTCTATCCGTCCACTTAGGTCTGGTGGTCCCTGTACTATTTTTGCTTGTGGGGGACTGTGGGAAGACTCCCTGTAGGATGGCCTGTCGGTACCGAGATCAGTTCTCTGTGGTCTTTAATGGGATCTGTAGTTCCTCTAGGTCTTATTTTACTGAGGTGATCCACTTGGTCTTGGAAGCCATTCCCCTGCTTGTCACTGTGAGGATTCTGTTGGTGAGCTTGCAGGGCTTTAGGCGGCTCATATGCCCGCTTCATTTTTAATTTAAAAGTTCCACATTTTTGCTGGTCGGTGTATGTTTGTATTCTATTTGACTGAGGAAATCAGTACCAAAAAAAAAAAAAAAGAACCACTATACTACATGAATGCAAAAATTAGTTGAAATTAAATTATCTGTGGAAAATTATGTTGTTATGCAAACATCCCATACTGTGAGTAGACAGATTAGGTTGACCTGAGATGAACCTATGGAAGGCCCACAAAATTGCTTGAACTGGCCGAGCTAAATAGTTATAGTAGCCTAATATTTGGATAAAGAAGAGTTCCTGAGTTCACTTTTTAGTCATACTGTACCACATTACCAGTAACTCTGTTGGTGTTATGAAAATTCAGTACTCAGTGTCAGTATCATTATTTATTTCTGTGGTATGTAAAGCCCTTTTTTTTTTAACCTGTATATTCTTACTGTGATTTCTAATATTATATTGTAGTATTAACCTGCAAGAAAACATTTCACCATATTTTGGTATTCAGATTTATTAGAAATATTTACTTATTTAACAAAAATATTGTAATGCATCTTTTTAATTCCTTACTAATAAAACTGATCTTGTTTAGACAAAAGTTGCGAGAAACATGTTTGGAACTGAGAGAACTTGAAACGAAGCTTCGCCGTGCTTACATTGCCAAAGAACTCAGTGCTCAACTGGCCGAGAAGGAGGCTGCTAGAATTGAAGAAAAGGTAAGAAGCATATAGAAATAATGTTACGGTGTAAGTTGTTTTAACTGTAAGATATTTTCAGAGAAGTGTGAATTGAAGTTCATGTACAAAATGCAGGTGAATGGATGTGCAAAATGCAGCTATATAGTTTATATTCTAGAGAAGTACTGTAATTTTTTTAACATACATACATACATACATACATACATACATACATACATACATACATACATACATACATACATACATACATACATACATACATACATACATACATACATACATACATACATACATACATACATACATTCATTCATTCATATACTGCCCTCCAAAACAGGCCTATTATTTGGTATTTTGGTAGCAAGCTCACTTAAATATTCCAGATTGAATACGATTACCATACCTTAACTGTATGTATTGATTGGCTAAAGTTCTGTGAACATTACTGAAGGAGAATCAACAACAAATAACAACAGAAGGCTTTTTAATGCAATATTTTAACCCATTCAGACAATGGTGAGTGCTCCCGCACATTTCTGATTAATTTTACGCCAATTATGGAAACTATTATTGTACAGTAGTCACTTTTGTATCTTTGGTGCTGATTGACCAGTATCTGATCATTACCTGAGGGATTTCTGAGCCATCAACAACTCATCAACATGCCTCAGGTCCTTGGACTCGGTGAAGGCAGTTGCATAGGTGAAGGATGGCTGAATCTTCCGCTGCATAGCAGAGGTTTGAATACATCTCATACAAGCATTCATCAGGCTGCGAAATGTTTTCAGAATCATCATATGTACCACAGAAATCTGATTCAGGCTGTTCTAGGTGAATTTCTGCCTTGCAAGATTGCTTTTTAAGGCCCTCAAATATTGAGGAACCTACATCTTACAGTGGTTGAGGCTTGGAATAGTAGTTCATCCAATAGCTGTAAGTGAGAACACAGTCAAAGGAGGCTCCTTGAGGTGAATTTAGCCTTTAGGGAACCAGCCAAAGGACTGGTACTTCTGAGAAATACCAATTATATCTGGAATTTAGTAAATTAAAAACTGGACAATTATAAGTGGTATTACAGGTATTTTCTAGTGTTCTAAGTGTACTTCGGTACTTCTGCCACAACAGTGGAGAGACCATCTTAATTTCACACAGACGCATGAACATTGGACTGAGGATCAGTGGGGTCACGTACTCTTCAGTAATGAGTCCAGATTCAACCTGAGGTCACCTGACAGAAGAGAAGGGGTATGGAGAAGGGCAGGAGAACGCTTTGCCGCTGTGTACCTTTACTGAGATTATACCGTTTAAAGGAAGTTCTGTGATGGTGTGGGGTAGCATAATTTCCAGTAACCATACCGATCTTTTATTCATTGAAAACGGCTTCCTCAGGTACGTTGAAGATTTTCTCATTAATCACATAATGCTATTTGAATTACAGGTTATAAACTTCATTCCGTATTGACGGTTAATGTTTGCAGTAATATAAACATTTATTACATCCTCCTATTCAATAAAGTTTTCATCTGTAAAATGCCATTTACATTCGCTTTCGATGAAAATTTGCTTAGGCACGATAATGCAAGACCCTATGCTGCTGAGAATGTCACAGAGTTTCTTCGGGAGGTAAACATTCTCACTCTGGACTGGCTGGCCTGGAGTTCAGACCTCATTCCTATTGAGCATGTGTGGGACATGATTGGTCATTGCCTTTGGCATCGAGGTTTCAACAGTGTGATTGAACTAAAGGTGACGGTGCAAGAAGGATTGGAGAATGTACCATAAGAGGATATCCGGTTCTTAATCAGGAGCATGCCCAGAATACTCGTAGTGGTAATTGCAGCCAGAATTGGCAATACCTCCTGTTGATCACATAATCAACATCCAACAAGTTTCCCAGTACATTTTTTAAAACTTGCATCATTTAAATCAATAATTTTGGTAACCAGCAAATGTGTTAACTTCTGCTTCTTTTAATTTAGAAAATGCATCTTCTTTAATTGAAATGTTTTGACCATTGTTTTCTTTGGAATAGGTATGGAAATATTATTTCTTTTATTCTGTAATAATGTTTTGAAAATAAATGTTGCTACCTTAAATTGAAATTATTTTTAAAATATCAAGTGTTACACTTGTTCTAGAGGGCAGTATACATACATACATACATACATACATACATACATACATACATACATACATACATACATACATACATACATACATACATACATACATACATACATACATACATACTGCACCGTTTGGTTTATTAATGTTCCCGCGGTGAGTTCCTCTATTACGCCGCATTGGAGCATTAATTAAATATACACCTGTTTAAACATTGCTCCGGCTACGAAATTCACAACATCGGGTAAAGAATCATACCTAGACTCTGTATTATATCATTTACGGATAATTTACATGAAAACTGGGATATCATGTATGAACACGAGCAATAACAATATGGTGCATATTCGTTTCTCAGGGTAAATTACTTTCATTGTATTCCCATATACTCTAGACAAGTCGTAGATTCCGTTGAAGAGTAGCTATACGCTCAACCAGTGATTCAGTCTCCATACATTTAGGAAATTGCCTGATCAACGCTTAGTATTTGGCATAAACAAATTCAATTGATCCATATATTATCTTATTACAGCGTACTATAAGTTACTTTAGGAATAGAAACGCAATATTAATACTATATCTAGTTTATTAGCATGCTAATATATTATAAAGTGGAATATCAATGCATCTATCGGCAATAAAGAAAAGAAAATCATACGAAGTTACAAAGATCATTTTTAAATTCTTGACTTCTGAGATAAACATAGTTGAAAATCTTTAAATTACCATTATATTTGTTTACATTTATGTTAACCTTCAATAATATATCATATTTTCAGTATTCAAGTTGATTTATGGGAAAAGGTAGGGACCAAAACTTTATTCATCAAGGGGGAGTGGAATATCTTCCTGTTATTACTGTTTGGGATTGTCTTTGGGGCATTATTTGGGTTTTCATCTTTCTTTTCGGTCTATTTGTCTGAATTTATTTGGATACTTGTTTGGATTCTCACTTCTGACTCATCACGTCACGAGATAAGCATTACGTTGTTTAAATCTGGGTTCAAAAACACCAATGCAGTTATTAACATTCCTATCATAGCCAAAATTGAATAAATTAAAACTGTACACCATTATATGTACATAATAAACCAAATATCCTTACTACAGAGTGCCATAGATATAATAGTAAGTCAGTCTAACCTGCGAAAATCGTGCCACGAATTCCTAATCATATGCCAATATATTTACTTATTCTCAAATATCTCTTCGCTGTGCCAAGATTTTGTCAAAGAAAACCGTTCTTCATATTAGTGTTGACGCGCTGAACTTCAAATATATATATATATGCGAGATTCCATTTTATTCTTGTATATTTATATTACGTAACGTATAACAAACAAGTAACCTATCAATACCTTCAGCTTGAAAGTCACTACGAAACATATTATGTTTGGCTCAAGTCATACACTCAACTTAACATGGCCTGAATCCTTCACTTGCAGTACTAATCCTAATATAAATATTATATGTAACACAGGAATTCGCAATTCAATCAGCTATCCCTTACTCATGCAACGAACAGAAAACATATCTCCTCATTCTAACTACATCTTGCCACATTAATATTCCATTTCCTTTATATATATACCTCCATATTTAAAAAACATATTCATTTAACTCCATTTAAATAACCTCTGTGTTACGGTAGAAATACTTAATAGCCTGAATATTCTTTCACACACTGCAACTCCGTAATATTTCAACATTTCCTTACAATACAATTATCGTACTGGCCATGACTGCAACTCATATTGACCTCAAATATTAGGTTACTTCTCGTATCGCATGCATTTTCTACAACCACAACTGGTTTAACGTTTCACGGTCTGCTCGTATAGATTAGCACTACACATGCACATGTGCTCAATCTGATCTTGTTTCCATTAACCTAAAATTATCTCATAAGCACCATAGTTATACTGCAGAAATTGGCACATATCATCGGTTAATAATTGGCATTTATACTCTAGTATCCGTTCATTGGCACAAAATCTCTTACTTCTAGCACTCCTGCACACATACGAAATATTTTTCATCTACTAATTTCAAATTCAATACGATGCAACTCATAATACTTATCTCGTAACGGGATTTTGCTGCTGGATTTCTCCTGGTCTAGGACATCTTGGAACAGGCAGCCCTTGCAGTCCAAAGATTACGTCATCTGCGGCTCCAGCTGGGAATCTTGGCTTGAACTATTTTCATCTTGAGCGATCAATTCCATCTGTTTAAGCTGACTCCATCTTGTCACCAGTTCTCATGAAATGATAAAACAACATGGTAGAATGCATATTTCACTGGTGACCAGTAGGTTATTCAATACGTATTAATTGCCTTGTGATTCTCGTATTGGTCGTAAATATCTTTCTTAATCTGATAATTTCTTTAACTCAGCCTACTTTTTGTTAATTCTTTAGCTTAAACAGATATTGTTCCCCACTTGGAAACAATAAATTATGCCTTCCTTAGCATAAATTTGCCGCTATAATATTAATTTCGGCAATGTTTGACTCGGCTGTAGTCTCTTTTTGCTACTGAATTTGGCTGTTGCAATAATAAATATTCTCCTTCAAATCTTCGTTTTTCCTGCCGATATTTTGTAGATAAAGTCTTCAATGATGTCTGTATATTATTACTTTAATATTTAACGTTGCGCTAATCTTTTTCTTCTCCTTCAGTAGGTTGTGCTGATCCTTTTCAACTCGTAACTTTTTTCAAGGTAGTCAAGAATCGGTTCCATTCAAATTTTTTTATGGTCCATCATTATTTAATCTTGAGACTCTTTTCTTTGCGACCGGTCGATATCGATTTACTATATCTCTACTCTGTGCATTTGCACATTGCCTGAAGCTATTGTACGCCATATTTGTCCACTGTTTCCATGACATTTACGGCCGCTAATGTAACGTAATGGTACAATACATACATACATACATACATAAAGGATTTTTAAAAAACAGTTTTGCCAAATTTTTAAGTATATGATATGAATAGCAAGCTAATGCTTATCATCATTGCAATTACAGCCATTAGTTTTGTTTAGGAGAGATGTTTGGCCTGCTAGAGGAATTGTGTACTTTTTGAGAAAGGAAGAAGTTGCTTTCATATATCTAGGAGGCTCCCTCTGAACAGTACCAACATCCTTCAGGCTTCAAGCCTCTTAGGAAATAATAGGTCTCCCAGCATATAGTCCAGACACAGATACTTCTCTAGGAAAGTTCATGGTTTGGGAATTATGAAAGCATTGTGGGAAAGGCCTTTCTTCAACACATCAACATCTATAATCTGCTTAGCTCTACTTGTGATCCACTACTAAGTCCAACAAGTAACTTCCAAGAAGAAATTCAGGCATGTTTAATACATTTTGGCGTACTATGAGAAGAACAATCTAATGTTGAAGACTACGGAAAATGTTATGAGATCAACAGTTTGAGATGTGGAAACATTTACCACACCGTGGAAGAGGAGATTCAAATTTTTTTGACTGACAGAAATCAAGGCCTTTCCTCGTCACAGTGGAATTATGTCATTCCAGTCTGCAGTGACCCTGGTAAGAGTCAAGAAGTCCATTGCTGTCATTGCAGTAAGAATGAAATCCTCCCTCATGTTCTTGGAACAATAGATATCACAGGGTCAGAAGTACAGTTGCTGAGTATCTGAAGAAATATGGATTACAAGTGTATGAAGAAGTATCCTGTTTATCATATGAATTGCTTGATGCTAAAAGGGGTCTTCTGACAGTTTCTAAAATTTACAGGAGAAGGAAAAGACTGTTGAGGTGATGGAAAATGTCGATGTATGTTTTACACTTCTCCCAGTGTATGAAAATACAAAATGCAATTCATAGATTATGAAAAATTACTTTTGTTATTATTGCAGAAGTCTCCTTGATACATCAAATTGAGTTAACTTTGGTGTTTTGAATGCCAACTTCCATATAGAACCCACAAATAATTACAGAATGTATTGTTATTACTTTTGAAAGGTATAAATACAACTCTCAGTATGAACACTGAAGCAATAATATCAAACGTATTATAATAGGCCTATGAAAATGAAGTAAGGCCTATGAAAATGAAGTACAATATCAATGCAAGAATCATTTATTCATTCATTCATTCATTCATTCATTCATTCATTCATTCATTCATTCATTCATTTCCATGTCCGGTCAACATTTCCAAAAAACTGCATCTTCAATGGCCTTGTTGTTTCCTCTAAAAACATCTTATAAAATGCATGGATTGTCCAGGAGGGGACAGATGAGTAGGTGGCTTGGGTTTTGTTCAGCACCACATTCACACAAGGTGCCTGTGTCTGATGGAAGGATCCTCCATTTCTTCAGGTTGGTCTTGCATCGAGGGACGCCCATTATCAAGCGGTTGAGGGATCTCCATACAGGATAAGGTAGGTCAGTGCCAAGATCTAGTTCTTCTTTGGTAACATGTCTGTGGGCAGTGAGCTCCTCCATTTGTTAAGACAAGCTGTCTGGTTGTTTCCTCCAGTGGCAGAGTCATAGCAGGGAAGCTCTTGCAGGATCTGAGGCAAGACCTTGCAGCTTTGTGACCATGGAGTGGATGTCGATGGTCATTCACTTGCTTTGTTCTCTCGGCAGAATCATTGAAACACAGGAAGCAAGTCCAAGAACAGAAGTTCAGTGTAATAAAATAATACAGCTTATAAATCTCATGTTTATTCCGTATTGGCTCAACACAACTAAGGTTAAGTTATGAGTAAGTTCCCACCTTCCAATACTTATCAATTTCTATATAATAGACTTATTAATTACATAATATAATCCATATAACCTCTAGTACATGTTTCGTTCCGATTATGGAACATCTTCAGCTAAAATTGGTAAAATGGCAAGACAATTAAAATACATTGATGTTAAGATGATACATAAGCTAAAAGATATGATAAATGGCTCGAAAATTAAAACATATGATAATGATGATGAGATAAAGTTCATTCATGTTGGTTAAAAATACAACAAGTCAGCTTTCAAACGGCGAATTAAAAACAGCGATAAGGCTCTTCATGTTGGAGGCGTGTACATTTTGTCGATCTTGAAGATAAATTGAAGAATACAGGATTTTCTTATAGTAATTTATCGGGGGAAATCTTGATAAAATAACCGTAGTTGAAGTTGAGTTTGGTAGGATTATTGAAATGTGTCTGAAACGAGAAAAGGAGAAGTGAAATAGAAAATATTTTGAGGAGAAAACCTTGTTAAAAATGTATGTTCGCGAGAAAGAAGGATAATAGAGTTGATTACCTTAAAGACAATCTTGTCGTATTTAACGTCCTCCCTTACGCCGTGTTGTTAACTGACTGAGTCCTGTGTACGTGTGTGAGGTGCTTGCGGTGGGCGGGGAGTATTGGAGGGAGAGGTAAGTGACGTGAGGAGAGCGGGTGAAGTGTTGTGTAGGGTGGAGCTTACTGAGGAGTGGTGTTGTGATAGGCTAGGGGAAACGGACGGAAAGGTAGGGGGACAATTATGTAAGGTGGAGCTGTTCGGAAGGAGGTGTGTTGGTTGTTTGTTGGGATTCTTTTTGATGGTTTTCTGGATGAGTCTAAATTGGTAGCCTCTTCTAATAATATATTTATGTTTTCCGTAATTTCGTTAACATTCTGGTTGGGATTTCGCTTCTGATCAATTTCAATATAGATATTTTCGAGGATATTCATTAATTTACCTTTGTTTAGCGTTCGTAGAATGGTTAAGTCCCTTTCTATCGATGTAAAATTGTGTTTATATTCGGTCATGTGAAGACTCATGGCCGAGTACTTCCTGTGTTTTTCGGCATTAATATGTTCTTGATATCTTACTGAGAAATTACGGCCTGTTTGTCCGATATAAGAAGTGGCACAATTTGAGCATTTAAGCCTATATATCCCGGAATTTAAATATTTGTTATTACTTGCAATGCTTTGGTGATTGAAAATTAACCGTTGATTGTTGTTATTGGTGCGGAAAGCAATATTGAAATTAAATTTCTTAAAAATGTTAGTAATCTGGTAAATATTCCCGTTATTATAAGTAAAGGTGGCGAAGTTCTTCTTTTTATGTTCTTTTACTAGCTGCGTTTGAGGTTTATTCTTCATTTTATTCACTAATCTATCTATGTAGTGTTTTGTGTATCCGTTGCTTATCGCTATTTTATAAATGAGATTAATTTCTTTTTGGAGGTCGTTTTTAGATAAGGGAATGTTGAAGGCTCTGTTTAACATGCTTAAAAAGGAACTCCTTTTATGTGCCTCAGGATGGTATGAATCTTTTCGTATGGTATTTATAGTTTGAGTCGGTTTTCTAAAGATTGTAAAGGCCAACTTTTCTTCTTTCCTTTCGATTGTTAAATCAAGGAAATTTAGTTTTTTATTGTTCTCGGTTTCTAATGTAAATTTTATGAAAGGGTCTAAACTGTTGATTTGGTCTAATAAATTGGTGCTACTATTGATTTGTTCATCTATAATTGCGAAGATGTCATCGACAAACCTTAGCCAGATAATGATGCCTTTTTCATCATTTAAAATTTTATGTTTTTCTAAGTGATCCATGTATATTTCAGCAAGGATACCTGACGCTGGAGATCCCATAGGAAGACCACTTTGTTGGTATACTGTGTTATTGAAGGAAAAATAATTATTGTTAAGTGTGAATTCTAGGAGTAACATAAATTCTTCTATTTCATGGTTACTAAGTTTTCTGTGTGTCTTTAAGTTGTTCTTAATTATATTTAGAGTTTCTTTCGTGGGGATCGTAGAATACATATTAGTGACGTCGAAAGAGTTCAAGGTGAAAGATGATTTTAATTTTGTGTTCTTGATAATTTTACAAAATTCTATTGAGTTATTGATTGTGGTTCTGCTTTGGAAAGTATAGTACTTCTTTAGGAAGCTATTGATAAATTTAGAGGTTTTGTAGGTGGGGCTATTTCTAAAGTTAATAATTGGTCTAATGGGTGTGTCAGGTTTATGTATCTTAGGCAAAGCCCTTGCTGCTGGTAGTCTTGGATTCATATTAATTAGGTTTGATATTTCGTTCTCATTAAGGATGAAATTAATGTTTTTAAGTATTTGTTTTAGTTTTCTTTGGACAGAGTTAGTCGGATCTTTTTTAATTTTTGTGAAAGTATTATCTGAAAAAAATGCTTCGGTTTTTTCTATATATTCTTTTTTATGCATAATAACTGACACATTGCCTTTATCCGCCTTTGTGATTATAAGGTCATTATCTTTTATTTTTTGTTTTAGGCCTTTTATATCTGTAGAAGGTAAATGGGGTGTGTTAACTTTCTGATCTTTAAATAATTCTACAAGTTTCTGAATGAACTGAATGAACTTTATCTCATCATCATTATCATATGTTTTAATTTTCGAGCCATTTATCATATCTTTTAGCTTATGTATCATCTTAACATCAATGTATTTTAATTGTCTTGCCATTTTACCAATTTTAGCTGAAGATGTTCCATAATCGGAACGAAACATGTACTAGAGGTTATATGGATTATATTATGTAATTAATAAGTCTATTATATAGAAATTGATAAGTATTGGAAGGTGGGAACTTACTCATAACTTAACCTTAGTTAGTAATAAAATAATGCCAAAACAATACTAATATTTGCACATCTACAGCAGATATAACTTATAAATCTCATTTTTGTCCCATATTGGCATCCACTCTACTAACCTTAGTCTACAGCAGATGTCTCCATTTAACATTACATGGAGATTTTACAAGCACGGTATAGCCTTGGTGTGGACTGCAGAGGTCTCCTTTCAACACCAAACAGTGGCCCTATCTATCATCTGTAGTATCACATCAAACTGAACATTTCGTAAAACCTGCAGAAGCCCCCTATTAACATCAAGCAGTCCAGCTCCATGGCTAAATGGTTAGCATGCTGACCTTTGGTCACAGGGGTCCCGGGTTCGATTCCCGGCAGGGCCGGGAATTTTAACCATCATCGATTAATTTCGCTGACACGGAGGCTGGGTGTATGTGTTGTCTTCATCATCATTTCATCCTCATCATGACGCGCAGGTTGCCTGCGGGTGTCACATCAAAAGACCTGCACCTAGCGAGCCGAACATGTCCTCAGACACTCCCGGCACTAAACGTCATACGCCATTTCATTTTTTTCAACATCAAGCGGTTCATATGAAGGCTGAACTGAACATGCCAGTATAACAGCTATCAATAGAAAATGGAACAGCAGCTTAATAATTGACCCAACAATAAGATTTCAAAGAGACAGCTCACAAGATTGAGAGGTTGATGATGAAAAGAAACTCCGAACCTTACTTCAAATATCTGAAAGAGAAATACAAATTAAAGATGGGAAGTTATAGGATTGTTGTTTGGTGTCCATGGAATAGTTCCAAAATTATCAGTCAGTTTAACATTGCTACTTTTTTATCCTAGTGTCTATCTGGAATTAGCGTATTCAATTTAGCGTAGACAATTTTGCATGGACAGAAAACTGACACCTTGGTAACCGGGTAACCAATGTTCATCATCCATCTGTACTAAGTCTTCGTCATCTTCTTCCTCACGTCATTATAGTGTGCCAGAATTCTGCCTTCTGTTTTCCACTGTTTTTGATTGGTATTTTGTTTAGGTCACACCAAAGCCCCTTACACACGGTAACGTCACCGAAGGCAGTAGAATTTTCCTCATAATACGTATCTTGCAAATATTTATGGCCATAAAATTATGTTCTAAATCAGTAACCATTTTGTTGGACATAGATTTTGATAGGTGCCACTATCTTGTGACATGGCACGGGAATGTTGTGTGCTGGATCAGCTGCCATATTGTTGGACGTAGAACATAATGCTACATATTTTTTTCGCTATATCAGAACTCTTTTATCTCCCTTGTGGTTGGATTGGAAGGATGCATTATCTGTACTCTGTGCATGTCGTAAGAGGCTCCTAAGAGGGGAACAACCAAAGAATCTGCACTCGCTCTTCTAAGCCCAAAAACATATCTATGATTCTATGTTTTTCTGTGTAGCTGAGAAATTACATGTTTTTTTTAATGCTTCCAGATAAATGCACCTACAATGCAAAAAATAGCCCTAAGTGTGCACATTATACACCATCACCTGTACAGTTTCACAGAAAAATAAAATAAAGCTCGTCTCCTGCAGGATAGCTGCCTTTAGATTTATCATTAACCAACCAATTTTTTTCGTGTAACTTGAAAGCTTTTCAGTCTGTCGAAAGCCGAGCTGAGTGGCTCAGACGGTTGAGTCGCTGGCCTTCTGAGCCCAACTTGGCAGGTTCGATCCTGGCTCAGTCCGGTGGTATTTGAAGGTGCTCAGATACGTTAGCTTCGTGTTGGTAGATGTACTGGCACGTAAAAGAACTCCCGCAGGACAAAATTCCGGCACCTCGGCGTCTCCAGAAACCATAATAGTAGTTAGTGGGACGTAAAGCCAATAACATTATTATTGTTAGTCTGTCGAAAACACTAGTTAAAACAAAATGCATACCTGTAAAGACAGTACACACTATTAAACAAACAATCACCTGTTTTATTCTACAAGAACATCCTCAGATTCTATCGAATCACTTTAAATCATGTGCATATATATACAACATTGTTTACCAACATTGTGTAAACTAGTCGGTGATTATGAACTGGTACAAACAAATAATGAATGTTGTAGTACACCACTGTAGTTTAGTAACTTATGCTTAGCTGCTATCATCTGTTACCTTCAGCACCTGTGACTGGACTGCAGCCAGTTTCCTTGGTCTTGGCAGTCAAGTAGGTGAGTGAAGTGAGCAGAAATTATGTAGGCTACAACTCTGTTTCACAGGGAGGGAAAGGGAACCGAGGGTAAGGGGGTGAGGGGAATGCTTGTGTGCCTTGGCTCTATACATTGGAGATAGGAGTAGGGGTGCTGTTTCTTCACCTTATTATTTATTTTTGTGTATTGGGGAGAAAACGTTAGTTAATGATTTCGATTAAATGAAAGTAACGAATTGAATTGAAGAGTATCTTGTACAAAATTATTTTTAGTGAAATAATAACCTACTAAAATGCCTTGACCGGGCGAGTTGGCCGTGCGGTTAGGAACGCGCAGCTGTGAGCTCACATCCGGGAGATAGTGGGTTCAAACCCCACTGTCAGCAGCCCTGAAAATGGTTCTCTGTGGTTTCCCATTTTCACACCAGGCAAATGCTGGGGCTGTACCTTAATTAAGGCCACAGCCGCTTCCTACCCATTCCTAGGCCTTTCCCGTCCCATGGTCGTCATAAGACCAATCTGTGTCGGTGTGACATAAAGCAAAATAGCAAAAAAGAAGAAGAAGAAGAAGAAGAAAAATGCCTTGATTGGTGAAGACAGTACATAAATTCAAAGAGTTTACTACAGATAAGAATATCCTAACCCATATTCCAGACATTTAAGTTAGAGTAACCTCTTCTGGGATTCATTAAGAGCTACCAAGCAAGTGGCCGTGTGGTTAGGGGCGCGCAGCTGTGAGCTTGCATCTGGGAGATAATGGGTTCGAACCCCACTGTTGGCAGCCCTGAAAATGGTTTTCTGTGGTTTCCCATTTTCACACCAGGTAAATGCTGGGACTGTACCTTAATTAAGGACACGCCTGCTTCCTTCCCATTCATAGCCCTTTTCTATCCCATTGTCACCATAAGACCTATCTGTGTCAGTGCGACATAAAACAAATACATACATACATTATCATTATAGACTGTTATGCCTTTCAGCGTTCAGTCTGCAAGCCTCTGTAAATTTACTAAACGTCAGTCGATTTGCAACTAGTGTTGTGGCCTCATTTAGTTCTATACCTCTTATCTTTAAATCGTTAGAAACCGAGTCTAACCATCGTCGTCTTGGTCCACCTCTACTTCTCTTACCCTCCATAGCAGAGTCCATTATTCTCCTAGGTAACCTATCCTCCTCCATTTGCCTCTCATGACCCCACCACCGAAGCCGGTTTATGCGCACAGCTTCATCCATCGAGTTCATTCCTAAATTAGCCTTTATCTCCTCATTCCGAGTACCATCCTGCCATTGTTCCCACCTGTTTGTACTAGCAATCATTCTTGCTACTTTCATGTCTGTTACTTCTAACTTATGAATAAGATATCCTGAATCCACCCAGCTTTCACTCCCGTAAAGCAAAGTTGGTCTGAAAACAGACCGATATAAAGATAGTTTCGTCTGGGAGCTGACTTCCTTCTTACAGAATATTGTTGATCGCAACTGCGAGCTCACTGCATTACCTTTACGACACCTTGATTCAATCTCACTTACGATATTACCAACCTGGGAGAACACACAACCTAAATACTTGAAATTATCCACCTGTTCTAGCTCTGTATCACCAATCTGATATTCAGTTCTGTTGAATTTCTTACCTACTGACATCAATTTAGTTTTCGAGAAGCTAATTTTCATACCATACTCATTGCACCTATTTTCAAGTTCCAAGATATTAGACTGCAGGCTTTCGGCACAATCTGCCATTAAGACCAAGTCGTCAGCATAAGCCAGACTGCTTATTATATTTCCACCTAACTGAATCCCTCCCTGCCATTTTATACCTTTCAGCAGCTGATCCATGTAAACTACGAACAGCAAAGGTGAAAGATTACAGCCTTGTCTAACCCCTGTAAGTACCCTGAACCAAGAACTCATTCTACCATCAATTCTCACTGAAGCCCAATTGTCAACATAAACGCCTTTGATTGATTATAATAATCTACCTTTAATTCCATAGTCCCCCAGTATGGCGAACATCTTTTCCCTCGGTACCCTGTCATATGCTTTCTCTAGGTCTACGAAACAAACACAACTGCCTATTCCTCTTGTAGCATTTTTCAATTACCTGGTGCATACTGGAAATCTGATCCTGACAGCCTCTCTGTGGTCTGAAACCGCACTAGTTTTCATCGAACTTCCTCTCAACGACTGATCACACCTTCCCTCCCAAGATACCAGTGAATACCTTGCCTGGTATACTAATCAGTGAGATACCTCGATAGTTGTAGCAATCCTTCCTGTTCCCTTGCTTATAGATAGGTGCAATTACTACTTTCTTCCAATCTGAAGGTACCTTACCAACACTCCATGCTAATTTTACTACTCTGTGAAGCCATTTCATCCCTGCCTTCCCACTATACTTCACCATTTCAAGTCTAATTTCATCTATTCCTGCTGCCTTATGACAATTGAGTTTATTTACCATCCTTTACACTTCCTCAAGCATAATTTCACCAACAACCTTTTCCTCCTCCCTATGAGCTTGGCTGTTTGGAACACCACCAGGATGATTTCATTTTACATTGAGAAGATGTTCAAAATATTCCCTCCACCTCTCCAGTGATTCCCTGGGATCTATTATGAGTCCACCTGAATTAGTCAAAACACTGTTCATTTCCTTTTTCCCTCCCTTCCTAAGATTCTTTATTACTGTCCAGAAAGGTTTCCCTGCTGCTTGACCTAGCCTTTCCAGGTTGTTACCAAAATTCTCCCATGACTTCTTTTTGGATTCAACAACTATTTGTTTCGCTCTGTTTCTTTCATCTACGTACAAATCCCTGTCTGCCTCGGCTCTTGTTTGGAGTCATTTTTGATAAGCCTTCTTTTTACGTTTACAAGCTGCTCTCACTTCATCATTCATCCAAGATGTTCACCTTTTCCCATCTTTACACACAGTTGTTCCTAGGCATTCCCTTGCTGTTTCTACTACAACATCCCTGTATGCCACCCATTCACTTTCTATATCCTGAACCTGCTTACTGTCTACTGTTTGAAACTTCTCGCTAATCATATCCATGTACTTCTAATTTCCTTGTCCTGGAGATTTTCTACCCTTATTCGTTTGCAGACAGATTTCACTTTCTCTACCCTAGGCCTAGAGATACTTAGTTCACTACAGATCAGATAGGGGTCTGTATCATCGAAAAATCCGCAAAAAACTCGTACATTCCTAACAGATTTCCTGAATTCGAAGTCGGTTAGGATATAGTCTATTATGGATCTGGTACCCCTAGCCTCCCATGTGTAGCGGTGAATAGCCTTATGCTTGAAGAATGTATTCGTAACAGCTAAACCCATACTAGCACAGAAGTCCAGCAAACGCTTCCCATTCCCATTAGCTTCCATATCTTCCCCACATTTACCAATCACCCTTTCGTATCCTTCAGTTCTATTCCCAACTCTCGCATTGAAATTGCCCATTAGCACTATTCTATCCTTGCTGTTGACCCTGACCACGATGTCACTCAATGCTTCATAAAACTTGTCAACTTCATCCTCATCTGCACCCTCACATGGTGAATACACGGACACAATTCTAGTCCTAATTCCTCCAACTGACAAATCTACCCACATCATTTGCTCACTTACGTGCCTAACAGAAACAATGTTGCGTGCAGTGGCATTCCAGATAAAGAGCCCTACCCCAGACTCTGCCCTTCCCTTTCTAACGCCTGTCAACTACACTTTATAATCTCCTATCTCTTCCTCCTTATCTCCCCTTACCCAAATATCACTTACTCCTAGCACATCCAAATGCATCCTCTTTGCTGACTCAGCCAGTTCTATTTTCTTTCTTCCATAAGCCCCATTAATATTGATAGCTCTCCATCGAATTCCATTTCATTCGCCAAGTTGTTTCCAAGGAGTCCCTCGCCTGTCAAATGGGAGTGGGACTCCGTTACTCCCATAGATCCGAGGCTTGCTTAAAATGTTCTGTGCTCGGTAAATTCATGAAGCAGGATGCTACCCTACTTGCACATAGTCCAAGTGAGGATCTCTCCTCTAACGGGTTATGGACCACCGGTGAATTGTATAGTCCTAGCTGCCTGAGCACAAGGAGGGCCATGACTCAGAATATGTCCGAGATGCCCGCGCCCATTCCATAGCAACTGGTATCCTGACTCTCAGGACCACTTACTAGGCCACTCAGCCATTGCCCATGGTTCACGAACTAGGACGTGACTACAGTAACCCACAAACATGAACCATCTAAAATAAATAGGAAAAAAAAATAGCATTAAGCGCTAATGTAGAAAGGTTTATGTAGCTCTATATCCCTTGCAACGTTCAAGATTGCTTTTCCTGAAAACCTTAATTTAAATTAATCCAAGCACTACTGTTTCCAATTTTAGACTATTGTCATATGGTACTAGTCAATCTAAATGGTGAACAAGTTTAGAGACTTCATCGAGCACAAAACTCAGGCATACGATATGCCTTCCAGCTGCGACATGACGCTCATGTTACACCATATTTCAAAACACTGGGATGGCTACGCATGATGACACTTGTTTACCAAGTACTCTCGACGAAGACTCCTACTTACCTATCTTCTAATTTTCGTTTCCTTTCCTCATTCCATGAAATTAGTACCAGTTCTGGTTCCCTACTTGAAATTCCACTAAATAAAACAAATTCCTACGATCATTCCTTTCTAGTTACTGCGTTGAGACTCTGGAATGCACTCCCAGTGGACATTCAGCACGTTACTTCCTTTCCAAAATTCAAATCTGCCTGCCAAAATTTTTCCTGGGAACATACAACTGAGTTGTGAGAGTCATCATGTGTATGTTGTGTGAATTTTTAAAAAATCTATAATGCACTTCAATCGTTGTTCTTGTTGTTGTTGTTGTTTTATTATTCTTTCTTTCTTCATTATGCCCATTCATAGAGCGCGTTTGAACTTGTTAGTTGGTTTGATGGTTTGTGCCTTCTTATCCTCCCAAAATCTCTTCATGAATGCACTGTGTTTCATCTTGCGTTCTGTCAACCACTTCCTACCAGTTTGGTTTCTCCCTAAATTTATGATTGGCTACTTTTATTCTAAAAGCTCCACGATTTTCCATGATATCGTCTGTGATATTTATTTCTTGGAGGTCCACCTTAGTTTCTTCTAGCCATTTTATTTTGACCTTCTTTGAGTTGATTACTTTGAATAATCTTTTAGTTAGTCTGTCGCTGTTCATTCTGTAGATATGGCCATAGAAATTAAGGCGCCTTTTCCGTACGGCATCAGTAAACCTGATATAGATGTTGATTCCCATAGGGAATCTGAAATGTTTGTCCTGAATGAGTAAATTTATAATACCAATATAAATGGTCCGTTATTGGACATTATAAATTTTCCAGCTAACTCATTCTTGGTTGCCAGCGTTTCGCCCTCGTGTGCTAGGGTGGGCTCATCAGTTGGTACCTAGCACACTTACCAATACGCTGGCTAGTGCATACCGTGGAGGCCACTGCATAGGCTAACTGGAGCCACCGGCAGTGCCAATGCACTAAGAGACTTTGTCTCATCACTAAAAAATGATGCCTGCTTGGCCATCAGATGATATAGATGTTGATTCCCATAGGGAATCTGAAATGTTTGTCCTGAATGAGTAAATTTATAATACCAATATAAATATAAATTTAAATATTGGTATTATAAATTTACTCATTCAGGACAAACATTTCAGATTCCCTATGGGAATCAACATCTATATCATCTGATGGCCAAGCAGGCATCATTTTTTAGTGATGAGACAAAGTCTCTTAGTGCATTGGCACTGCCGGTGGCTCCAGTTAGCCTATGCAGTGGCCTCCACGGTATGCACTAGCCAGCGTATTGGTAAGTGTGCTAGGTACCAACTGATGAGCCCACCCTAGCACACGAGGGCGAAACGCTGGCAACCAAGAATGAGTTAGCTGGAAAATTTATAATGTCCAATAACGGACCATTTATATTGGTATCAGTAAACCTGTCGGTGAAGGAGTAGAGGTCCGCTGTTCTCCTCTTAATCCACATTCCATTTTCTCTCGTAGGACCATAAGTTTTCCTGAGAATTTTCCGCTCCTGCTTTTCAATTTCTGTAATTTTAGAGTGACCACCTAAGCATATGGTTTCTGAGGCATATAAAGCTTCGGGCAATACAACTGTCTTGTAGTGTCGTAATTTTGCATTACGCGATATGACTCTTTTGTTGTAGTAATTCCACGTCAGTCTGTATGCCTTATGTAGTTTGGTGTTTCTTTCTACATTGGCACTACTGTCTAATCCTGATGGTAGTATAATTTCTCCAAGGTATTTGAAGGAGGGCACATGTGAAATTGTGCCATTTTCCATCTCTAGCAGAGTTCTTTTGCTATTTTGACGTAGATTTTCCATGTACTTGGTTTTCTTGTAGGATATCTGGAGGCCTGCCTTTGATGCTATATTGTGTAGTCTCTGTATGGCATACCTTGTTTCATCCTTGGTCTTAGTAATGATTGCGAGATCATCAGCAAATGCTAAACATTTCACATTGACCTTGCTTCCCAAATTTCTGATGTTCACACCCTTGATATCCTTTTCCCACTCTCTAATAACTTGGTCTAGAACTAAGTTAAACAGAATAGGGGAGATGCTGTCACCTTGACGAACGCCCGTACATATTTCAAAAGGCTCAGAGATTTCTCCAAGGAATTTCACTTTAGAGGTCGTATTTGTGAGGGTCTGCTGGATAAGTGCTCTGGTCTTCTTGTCCACTCTGAGTTCTTCTAGAGTATCAAATACTGTCTGTCTGTCCACAGAGTCATACGCCTTTTAAAAATCCACAAAGGTGACGATCGTGCTGGCACTTTGGCGAATCCTTAATATCGTCTTCAAGTTCCATATTTGTTCTGCACATGATCGACCTTTCCTAAAACCCGCTTGGTACTCGCCAGTCAGGTGATCTGTCTGTTTTTCTAACCGGTTCAAGAGAGCTTTGGAAAGAATTTTGTATGCGATTGGCAGTAGAGATATGCCTCTATAGTTGTTTGGATCTGCCTTGTCACCTTTCTTGTGCAATGGGTGTATTAATGCACACTTCCAATCCTGTGGAATCATTTCCGTTTCCCATATTTCTACTAGGATTGCATGAATTTTGCTTACAAGATCATCTCCAAGTTTACACATCTCCGCAGTGATGCCGTCCTCTCCAGGAGCTTTATTATTTTTAAGCGATCGTATGATCTCTGCTGTTTCCTATATTGTCGGTGGCTGTGAATCGGGGTTGGGCATGGGCTTTTCAAAGTTCAGTCTTTCCTTTGGAGGATCACAATTGAGGAGGTCTCGGAAGTAGTCAGCTAGAATGGTGCAGTTCTCTTTGGTGTTCGTTTCTAATGTTCCATTTGCTCGACGGAAACATAAAGATGGTGGTTGATAACTAGATAAATTCTCACGGAAGGTCTTGTAGAAATTCCTGGAGTTGTTTCTAAGGAAATCTTGTTCGATTTCTATGAGTCTATTTTTGTCATAGGCTCGTTTCTCCCTGCGGATTATTTTTGAGGAGATTTTCTGAACTTTTAGGAATGTCTCCCATCTCTTAGTTGTTTGATGTCCATTCCACTGATTCCATGCTTTCATCCGTTCATCAATGGCTTTATCACAGGTCGTGTTCCACCACCTATGTTTGCGTTTCGTTGGAGGCTGTCCTAATTTCATAGCTGATGTCTGAAGTGTTTTACGAAGGCCTGGCCAGTCCTTGGGGTCCTGCTCTCGTATGTCTTGTAGAAAGGTCGTGGCGTTCTTGTGTTTAGGTCTGCATCTGTTGGGTTGGAATCTCACTTTGATATGTGTTAGGTAGTGGTCCGAGTCGACAACTCCCTTCCGTACTCTAACATTTTGGATCTCACACATATTTTTTCTGGAGATTGCGACGTGATCGATCTGGAATTCGCCCAATAACGGGTTTGGTGATTTCCACGTTTTCTTCTTATGTGGAGGGTCTCGCAAAATGCGCAGACATTAGTTTTAAGACAAAGGTTTTACAGAAGTCTATAAGCGTTCTCCATTCTTATTCGTTCTCCAATGTGCCGAGTGATGACCAACAATCCATTTGTGTTTCCTCTCTCTGCCAACCTGTGCGTTAAAATCACCTACTAAGATTTTCACGTGATGCTTTGGAATCTTGCTAGTGGTTTCTTCTAAGAGTTCCCAGAAGGCTTCCATTCCACTTTCTCCGGGTTTTCCTTATTGTCATTTTTTTTTTTGTTTTTTTTTGGGAGCGTGGGCATTGACCAAGGAGTAAGCTTTATTGCCAGATTTCACAGTAAGTACTGAGATTCTTTCAGATGGGGATGTAAAGTCAAGTACAGAACTGATGATAGTTTTTCGTACCGCAAAAGCTGTTCCAAGTTGTGTTAAGTTCCCATGGATTCTTATGGCAGGTTTACCCTTAAATATCCTGTACTCTTCAGAGTCAAAATGGTTTTCATCCTGGTAGCGCGTTTCCTGGAGTGCTATGATTTCAATATCGAACTTATCCAGGGTGTCCGTTAGCTGTTTAAGCTTGCCTGTTTTCAGTAGGGTGTTGACATTAATTGTACCTAAGAAGGTCTTTTTCTTGGGACGAAGAGATTTTGAGAAGCTCCAACTCTTCTCTGCATGATGCTCCCGATCCCCCAGAATCCGATGATCGGGAGAAACTGGACTAGGTGTGTACAGAGCCTGGGGTAGTTGCTGTGATAACGTGTTATCCATCATGCCAATGTTGCAAGTTGAAGATACATGCAGGGGGTGATCATACTGGTATGATCACAAGGTTACAACTCGATGGTTAAGATCGAGGGGTGCCTCTTGATGTCTTCCGGCTAAATTATCA
Source organism: Anabrus simplex (assembly GCF_040414725.1). Classification (NCBI taxonomy): domain Eukaryota; kingdom Metazoa; phylum Arthropoda; class Insecta; order Orthoptera; family Tettigoniidae; genus Anabrus; species Anabrus simplex. The sequence continues at coordinate 60,204,406 of NC_090265.1, read as the reverse complement.
TTTACGATTAATTAGGAGTCTGTGGTTAGAACTTCGGTTGTAAGCCGAAGAGCCAGTTCTTCCGCTCTCTCAGCCGTTGGGATATATCCTCTTCCGCCGTCGAGACCGTTGATCGCAGTCCTTTTTGCCTCAGTTGATCCGCAGGTGCTTATTTGGCTTGGCCTTATTCACACCTGTCCTGCATATCTACAGGAACATCCCCTATCAGCCATATGGGACGCGCCGTGTCGGGGTTGAGGCCCCCCATCCCAGTGTCTTCCGAGGAGTTATATCTAGCGCTTACTCAATTCAGTGCCAGACCCCCACGAAAGCTGACTGGGCACGGTGTTGTTTTATTATTATTATTATTATTATTATTATTATTATTATTATTATTATTATTATTATTACAATTTTTGTAATTTTACCATTTTTCACAAAATCTTGTATAATTCATGATTTTTTTGCAGATTTCCCTGTATTTTACCTCTCTTATTTTTTTCAGTTTTGGACAAATTTTGCAATGAAAACTGCAGTAAATTGCAAGACATCATCCAACAGTCGATTACATAGTACTAACCAATATGCTATATATCAACATCAATGTATCGATTATAGATATCTTGCAATTTGAGGTATCAAAATTAATTTCTTTGCTATCTAGCAATTTTATGCTCGTCATTTAAACCTTTTAATGCCTGGAGCATATATTGTATATTCAGACATGATATGAAATTTTTATACCGTTATTTATTTCAAATGTTAAGTTCCAAAAAGGCAGCCATTTAATTTCATGATTGCAAATAATTTTCAACCTATTCAGGCCTTCTCAGTTGTCCACCGAGCATGGCAGTGGGCTTGTATTGGTATTTCTTTCTTTCTTTCTTTCTTTCTTTCTTTATTATAAATAAATTTGGGTGTAACTTAAAATATATATGTCAATACTTGATACTATCAAATGGTGTTCAGAATATTGTGTTAAAATGTTTTGAATCTTTTTTATAAACTTTTTGCATTAATGTTTTCATTGGAATAGTATCCCTTATTGCATGTAGTATTTGTGTACCGTATTACATTTCTATATGCTCTACCTTGTTCAGATCTGTCTCTGGCGAGATACGGTGTGCAGACTGTAGTGTATCTCCTGGTATGGGTTAGATGAAGTTTGTTACTTTCATTGACCTATCTCAGTCTCATCCTAGTCTTTATCGATACGAAAGTGACTGAGGTATGAGTGATGCTAGTAATGTCATTCCTTATGCAGCCAGTCCCTGTGATGGATGGTGCAAAAGTGTTGTTCATAGGGTTGGCTGGTGTGTTCATAGGGTTGGCTGGTGTATGCATTTGAATGAACTTGGCAGACTGATATGCAACAGCAGCATCTAGTCGGTGAGGAAAGCAGCAGGAAACTACTTCACTCCTCATTTCCCTTTGTGACACCTAGGCTACTTATAACGCTGATGGTGGATCTGTTAAGGTTTAACCAACCTCAGGCTGAGGACTTATCGTGCACAGACTCTATGCTAAAAGGAATTAATTTCTGAGCAGAATTCTTAGTGTAGCAAAGTGCTCTAGAATTCTTTGGCACACTCATTACCAGCAGCAGCAGCAGCAGCAGTAATAGTAGTAGTAGTAGTAGTAGTAATAGTAGTAGTACATCAGCTTATGATTTGTTCTTTATTGTGCATTAAAAATTGAAGTTATTTCAGTTTATTTAACAACTTTATTTACTGCTTTACATTTTTATGTACTTTTTTCTTGATAATGAAGCATTTTATTTGCCTTTTTTTAGTTTCTACTGGTATGAAATTATTTATGACATTGCCTCCCTCTTCTAGATAAGAATGAATAGTTATCAGCAATACCTGCGAGCTGAGGCAGAGAAAGAGAAAGAAAGACTGTTGGAAAAGGAAAAAGAGGAGTTTCGTCGGAAGCTGGAGTACCGGAAGGAGTTGCAAGATCAGCTGATTGCATCAGAGAAAATGAAGCAGCAGGCTTATTATGATTTTATGGAAGAGAAGAAGGCCATTGATGAGATAGTTCAGAAAATATATGAAGAAGATCGAAGGTACTATATTTGTCTTTTTTAATTGCCTTTTTATCAGGTACTATAAATTTGATGTTTGTAGCTGAAGGATATCAAAATTATACCTTCATCGTAGGTTCTATAGTAGACAAATTGGGAAATGACAAAATAAAAAGGAATGAGCTATTTACTTAGGTAAGGACATGATATATACTATCTCTTCAGTTATTTCTGTGCCCACTACTGAAAATCCTGTTGTTTTGCTTCTTAACAGTCAGAAAATTACTAAGAAGCCAAAAAAAAAAAAAAAGTTTTGGAACTAAACAAAACATTTAAAGTTAAGAACTTCATTTTGGTCCGTATTGAATCTAGATTTACACTATAAATTGAGGATAATTATGTCCACCTTTTCAATACAAAAACAATGTGACGTCATTAACACATCATATATCATATAATAAATATATAATAATAATAAATAATAAATATATGATGTGTTAATGACGTCACATTGCTTTTGTATTGAAAAGGTTGACATAATTATCCTCAATTTATAGTGTAAACAAAACATTACCAACATTTTACAGCTACTGTTATGGTTAAACTTCAGTATTTTGACTTATTTCTATTCATTGCAAAAACACTGTTCATGAACACTACAGACTACTGCAGGGATTTCAACAACACTGGGTTATTAGCCGTCAAATGTATTTTGTGCGCCTTAAAGAAAGGACCAAGTGAGTGAGTTGGTTACATGGTTCAAGGCATGTAGCTGCTTTCTTGCATTCCGGTCAGCAACCTGTACCTTAATTAAAGTCACAGTCTTAGCCCTGTTCTATGCCACTGTGCCATCATCACTATGGGACCACTCTGAGTTGATGTGAAAAATAATAATAACAAAAAAGGAAAAGACCAACCACGATTAGAGTTTTCTCACACTAATGTTAAAAAACTTGAATTTGAACGTGACTACTCTGCTCTTCACATCTCTTCACCAATAAATAGTACATACACACTAAAAATGCTGCACACTGTCATGCCCTGTATGCGCACGCTATAGAGATAATGGCTATCCTTTGCTGGAAATGTACTGCACGGTCAGCACAACTGAATCTGCAGCTCTTAATGTTTGTTTCCAATCTTAAGATTTCAGACATTACTTAGACAATGTTTATTGATGCAAAAGCGGCCATTAAACAGGAATTTATTTTTTCCCAAAATTTTAAGGGGAAAATTTGGGTGTGTCCCTTATGTGGTGGTGTCCGTTACGCACATAAATATAGTATATGCAGCATCACTTTCACCAGTAGCATCACCAGCAAGTCTTACTCCATACAAGGTGGACAAGACTGCACTTATCCAATCTTGTCTGCCAGCTTTGGTGTAGACTCTGCCAGTCTTCCTACACTGGCCTAACAACCAATACTCTAGGCAAACAAATATCTAGCCAGTGTAGAACCTGAAATACCCATAACATGGATCTTCCTGTCCCCATTCACTTCTGGTGCCATCAGACCACATTTGATGACTGTTTCACTGTTTCACTGTTAACACATTGAGATTGAAGGTTGTACGCTGTACGGGCTGTGTCATTTATTGTAGGGAACAAAGCCCGCACATTGTACGTTCTCTTGTTTTCATCGTTGTTACTCCGAAACAAACATACTGTGTGCATTGATCAGCACTGAAGTATAAGATTTGGTTCATATATTTCTCGAAAAAAATATAGATGGCAGCAAACTACAGCCCTACACGTCATACTCTTCCTTTCAGATTGTGTCAGAGCTGTGTCGACTAGACAGCATTGTGCACGTAATGGCGGCTGCACGCGCACATAGAATAAATGACAGTGATTTATACCAACTGAATGGACCTAATACGTCACACGTAATATTTATGTACTAATTATTACGTAGCTTTATCGCTTGTACAAATAATTCTGAATGGTTGAAAAACCAAATAAACTCAATATCAGCCATATTTTATTAGTTAGGGTTACACGTTGAACTTTTTCAAAAGGTGAAACACCTACTAATTTCAATCCACTATTTCCATGGTAAGGGATCTATCAATTGTATTACAGTTTTTACAGATATGAAGTAAAAAGCATGAATTCAAATATAGTGAAACAAAAAATGAAAACTAGTATTCAATTTAAAAATCCAAAATTAGTGAAAAATGGCCAGTTTGCAGGATTAAAATGTATAAAAGTGAGCAAGATCTCCCACATCCACATTCTTGTCTCTAAAGATTCTGAATTTTGATATCAACTGGTGCTCAGGTCTAGAGAAGCACCTGGCATTAAACTGCTCTTTTTTTTTTCTTTTTTTCCTTCATTCTCATGTCTTTCCTGTCTCCCCCTCTCCTCCTCCCTGTATCTCACCACAGCATCTATCTGTAGACAATAACCACTACCATTCTTATTCTGTCCTCCATTGATGAAAGCTGCAGCTGAACCCATGTTTTTCTTTTATGTACTCTATCCACGCGTGCTTCTTACGTGCTGTGACTGTTGTTGTGTTTATCCAATTATGTGTTCCTTTTCATTTTGCCATCTTTCTATACATGACTTGATTTACTACTTGTTTGTTTCTTTCCATTACTTCTCACAGTTTCACTGAACATTACAATCACCAAGCTTGATAGTTTAACGTATCCACAAAGACTCACACGATATGCTGTCAGTTGGTACATTTATTTTATTCACATCTATTTACAAATTAAACACACACATAACCTTAATCACTATTGTCACAACAAAACACTCACATCACAAACCGCCATCTTAAAAAAAAAAACAACTGCCTGACATTTCAATATGGCGACTGCAACAACTGCACGTCACGAGGTCCCAGGTATATTCTTGCTACACCATAACTCTGCTGAACAATAACTCGCTAACCAGTAACTCTTCATAACCAATAAACTCTCTGTTACCATCAACACCACCTCTTTATATATGTGCCTGGCAAGATTTCCAGAAAGATACATTACAAAAAAAAAATACTACCTTCGTGAAAATTCTAGAGTGCCTAATACATAGATTATAATGTACAGAATATTCTCCATCGTTCTCGTCACCTATTACCATTCTGGAAGTTGCAGTGTGTTTCATGGATAACAAATGGATTACAAATTATATATACAGGTAAGAATGAATTATATACAGGTTCTTACATTAATGGAACTTATATAAATGTCTATATACAGTGCATGATTCATGAGATAACCTCACAGTGATATGCACTGGCCAGCATCTCGGTAGGTGTGCTAGGTACCAAATGATGAACCCAACCTAGCACACAAGAGCGAAACACTGGCAACCAGGAATGAGTTAGCTGGAAAATTTATAATGTCCAATAACGGACCATTTATATTGGTATTATAACCTCACAAACAACACGATCATATCGTATGTACATATCATGTAATAATAATAATAATAATAATAATAATAATAATAATAATAATAATAATAATAATAATAATAACAATAATAATAATAAATGGATGTAGCACTTCCTAATTATACCTTACAAGTAATAATAATAATAATAATAATAATAATAATAATAATAATAATAAGACTTCTGTGTCAAGTCTTGAAGGAATTTTTTCCTCGGTCATCCTCGGCCTTTCTTCCCTGTTTCCTTCCAGCAGATTGGTAAGAAAGGTATTGTGTCGCAAGATGTGGCCTGTGAATTTAGCTTTGTATCATTAACATCATGATCATATTATTATTATTATTATTATTATTATTATTATTATTATTCAAACTCAATATTTGCATTAGTTACCCATGGGTGAGAGTATTCGGGAGATAGTGGGTTCGAACCCCATCTATCCTATCCGACCTCTCTTGGTCAACTCTTGTTCCTTTCCGACCCTGACGCTGTAGGTTTGTGAGGGCTGGGGAGTCTTTCATTTTCACGATCTTCGTTGTCCTCGCCTTCCTTTTCATTTTTCAAAGTGTCGTGTCCCTTCCATTTTCCCCCCCTCTGATTAGTGTTATATAGAGGATATGTGCCTAGTTGTACTTCCTCTTTAAACAATAATCACCACCACCATCACGCAGCTTGACAGATTTGGAGGCAGACTTAATATGCTCTAAAATTTGGAGAGTGATGACTAGGGTTCAGATGTTAATAATGAACATGTCAATGTAATTCAACAGAGACAAGATTTATTGTATTCATTAGGTGGCCAAATTAATAAAATTGTTGTTATTATTATTATTGTTATTATTTCAATCAAATATCATCAATACAGATCAAAAATGATATATATCACAGGTAATGTTTAGGAAATGTCGTATTTTATTCCCTGTCTTCCATTTTGGGTATGTAATTAAGCTCAAATTGGATGTTTCTGAGCATATTTAACCTTATTCTATAGGGCTTTAAATGCATATCTCAGTAGTTTTATCATATTGGTCATATTTCGGTCATTCCAGTTGTTTAAAATTGTATTTTGGTTGTATTTTGCACTGAAAAATGTACTGTACAATATACTCTCGATTGTCCGAGCTAATGACCAGGGTGAATGACACTGATATTCGGAAAACTCGGATAATCCAAAAGCATGTGTTTATTTCAAGAAAAAAGTCTTCTATAATATTTTTAAATACAGTACCATATGCAGTAGGCTATAATACCTTTATAGAGATAACTCACGCACATTATTGTCCTCTGAAGAAGTCTGTAATGGTTCTCGGCTTTTGGCTGTTCATCTGCTTCCTTACCTCGAGATGTATCTTGCATGCAACAATAATGTCACCAAATTCAAACGCCCTTTGTCCCATATAATCCAACAGGGGATCTGTACACTATAGAGCCACAGAATGAGAAACACTTTCATCACTTTCTTTTTCTTCAACCTCAATTAAATTGTCAAATTCAAATGTATTCAATTTCAGTTACAGTATTTTTAATAAGGAGAAAATGTGCACGGTTAATCCGTGAACCGGATAATCCGCCCCTGGATAATCGAGAGTATATTGTACTTTGAATGTTATGTCTGATGTTGCTTGTGTAAATGTGTTTGTGGCATTGTGACAAAACTTGAAGCCTGGGCCTCAAAGCTGAATAGTTGACACGTATTGTATCTCGTCTGAGTTTACATCACTAGTTTTAGAATACCTCCTTTTCGAGTAAGACTTGTAGTGCGGGTGTTTATGTCCACTGTAATGTGGAACATAACACATGTTATGAGACAAGGAAATATCATAATGGGTTATCTTCTTATATGTCTTAGCTCTTATAGCTCATGACCACTTCAGGTAGTGGCTAAATTACCTTTCTTCATCATCATCATCATCATCACTTGCCTATGCAACCATTTTTCCCTGTCCTCAGCTCATTTCATTTCATAATAAGAACCATAGTAGAGACTCTGTGTCAAGTCTTGAAGGAATTTTTTCCTCGGTCATCCTCGGCCTTTCTTCCCTGTTTCCTTCCAACAGATTGGTAAGAAAGGTATTGTGTCGCAAGATGTGGCCTGTGAATTTGGCTTTGTATCATTAACATCAGTTCTCTCTTCCCTCTAATTTCTTCTAGAACACTTTTGTTTGTTCTCTTTTCAATCCATTTAATCTTTAACATTCGTTTCCACACCCACATCTCAAACGCTTCCAGTCATTTCCAATCCTGATCTCTGAGTATCCAAGATTCACAGTTGTACAATAGCACACTCCATACAAAAGAAATCACAAATTTCTTCCTAATTCCAAAATCTAAATTTGCACTGATTAAAAGATTTCTCTTATTACTAAATGCTTGTTTGGCAAGTGCTATTCACCTTTTGATCTCTTTGCTTCACCTGTTGTCATTGGTGATCAGGCTTCCTAGATAAGGGGAACTGGTGACTTGTTCCACTATCTTGTCAATAAGCTTGATGTTCTTGTGAATTTGTTCAGGATGTTTACTCACAACTAATATTCTGGTCTTCTTGAGATTAATGTTTAAGCATGAAACTGACAATGCTGATGACAATACATTCAGCATCTTAAACAACTCTTTTTTGGAGTCTCCTACAGTTTCTATGTCATCTGCAAATCAAATGCATTGGATATGGTGCCCATTTACGTTTACTCCTTCTGTATTTGCCTTAAACTTATTTATGACTCCTTCAATGAATACATAAAAAAGGTATTGTGAGAGAGAGCAGCCCTGCCTAACACATTTCCTGATTTTTGCTGTCTGGATACTTCCTCTGATATTTATCGTCGTGGTCTCTCCTTCATAGATTCGCAATATCAGCCTCCTGTCTTTCTAGTCCGAACCTGTAGCTTTAAGTATTTTAAACAGTTTGTCCCAACTCACGTTATCGAAAGCCTTTTCAATATCTACAAACACTAGATAGGCTTTCCTATTCATCTCCAGCCTCCTTTCTAATATTGTTCGGAGAGTTAAGATGGCTTCTCTTCTTCCCATCCCTGTCCCAAAGCTGAACTGGTCCTGATCAGTTTGTAAATTTAATTGTTATTTGTCTTGTTTTTATTATTGATTGTAGTACTTTGGATGTATGAGAGAGCAGGGTTATGGTTCTATGATCGGAACTTTCTACTTTACTTCCCTTCTTTGGTATCATAACTGTTTTGCTTTTGATGAAGTCTTCTGGAATTTCACCTTCATCATAGCATCTGCATATCATGGCAAATAGAAGTTCTTTCAATTTCTCTCCCAGCAGTTCTCCAGGTATGCTATCTGGACTGGTAGCTTTTTTTCATGTAATTGCTGAAATGCTGATTCAAACTCCCTCCTTGTTATTGTAGGACCTTTATCATCTTCCTCTACTTCATATTCTGGTTCAATACACCTTAGATCATTCAGCAAATTTCCTCCTTCATACAGTTGTTCAAGGTATTCCTTCGACCATGTACTGATGTCATCATTATCTATTAATATTTTCCCATTTTTATCTCTTACTACAGAGCTTTTTGCTTTAGGTTTCTGGTTTAATATTTTAATGTTCCTACACGCTCTGTCTGTCTTTCCATCAACTATATCTTTTCTGATATTCTTAGTTACCTCGACCATCCACGCTTCTTTCGCTCTTCAGCACAGAGTTGTGATTTGATTTTTTACTTTTCTGTGTTGTTCTTGGCTTTCTGACATGTTCCCTCCTCCTGTACTGACTTCTCTCCTCTATTAGATACAATATTTCTCTGGTAATCCACGTTTTTCTTGGTTCCAGTCTTCTTGTTCCCAATGTTTCATGAGCTACACCTAGCAAACCTTTTATAGTATCCCATTCCAATTCTTCATTTCCTTTTGTTAATTCATTTGTGTTTTGTACATAAACATCCATAGTTTGATGGTCTTTTAACTTGGCTAAATCTCAGTGATCGATTCTTTTCAGCTGGATGCTGCATTTGGCCATGACTAGGCAAGGGTCACTGTCAATCTCTGCCCCAGGATACCTGTGATTTGTTTTGACTTGATTGCAATATCTCCTCTTGACAAGGATATAGTCATTTTGATAATGGGCAGTGTCACCTGGGGCTTTCCAAGTGTATCTCCTGTGTAATGGCATGTCAAATAACGTGTTTGTCACAATCATATGTACTTATCGCAGAAATCTAGTAACATCTCCCCTTGTTTGTTCCTGACACCTAGACCAAACTTCCCAATTGCTTCTTGGTCTGGTTGCATTCCAACAATAGCATTGAAAAATCCTGTGATTATGGCATTATCTCATTCCTTTGTCAGATTCCATATTTCATCAATGTTCTCATAACTTCTTCTATTTCTTCATCCGAGCTGTTTGATGTTTGAAAGTACACTTGAACAATAATCATATTCCTGGAATTTGTTTTGATTGTTGTAACTAAAATCCTCTCATTTATGTGATAGGTGTTCATCACATTTCTTGCCCAGTTACGAACTAATTAGCAGTTCTGCTCCATTACTGCCTCCAGTTGTACTACCACTATAGATCATTCTAAAGTCATCGCTGTAGAAATCACCATTTCCTGGCCATCTTATTTCACATAGACCCAGAATATCTAGTTCTCTTTCATTCATGACAATTTTAGCTTCTTCCATTTATCCTGCTTCCAGCAGCGTTCTCACATTCCACGTTCCAATTTTCATTGCCTCGTATCTTCGCCCGATGGATCTTGGGTTCTGTGCCTCATGATTAGTAAATGATACATCTTGCTGTGACATTGTGGTTGCTTAACTTGGGCTTAAGTAGTCCGGTTGTTTCCCGTTGCCTTCTGCACGTAATTTAAGCCGCCCCTGACCTGGGGAATAGACACCTTCTGTAGCCACCCCTAACCTGGAGAACAGACGCTACAAGGATTGTTTTTTGTGGTTTACTCCACTAGGTTCTTCTGTTCTTCAGCCGTTGGGAGTGAGATTCCTCTCCACCTTCAAGACCGTTGACCAGATTTCACCTGTAACCCTGACAACAGGCATTTACAAGGTGCTACCTACCAGGCCAACTGGACCAAGGTTTTTTAAATAGATGTTATTCCTCTATCACTCGCTCTTTGTCCTGACTTGTGACAGGCAGAACCTGGCTTCCCAAAACAATGGGTCCAGGTTGGTGGGGTTCTTAAACATTTCAACAAGGATAGTTTTCAAAGCTTCATAGTTACGTTAACGGAAATAGAGCTGATACCTAAAGTAAGTGCAATGAAAGTGTTAAATTAAGAAATTGTGTTCAAGAGTTCAGAGAGGAATACTTCTCTACCAAAGGAAAAATCCTGTTCTGCAAAGTGTGTGAAGTTAAAGTAATTGCAATAAAGTGTTTTAATGTCCAGTAGCATAGCGACACTTCTAGACACAAAAATGCTGAGATGAATGAGGAATAAGTGGTAGGCCTATGTATTTTTTCTTTCTGCATTTTATTTCATTGAATTATGCGCCCACGGTGACTGTCGGCACATTCTCAATTCTGATAACTTATGCGACTTTCATTGATTTGCAGGAGCAGCGATGCGGTCTCTGTCACGGTATAAGACTGGAATATTAATTAAAAATATCTTCGATACTGACCACAGTTTAATAATCGATAATAAATTTATGATAGAGATTAGTGAAACTAATTTGAAATAACTAGTAAATAAATTAATTGAAGTAGTACAATAAGACTGTGTAATGAATTGTAGACTTATAATGATTTGTAGACTATCTTTAACATGAAACGACTAGTGGCAAAAATCATTTGTTGGAAACACATACGTTTGGTCATATTTTCAATTCTTTGGGACATATTTAGCTATTTTAAAGGATAAGCCTCTGTGGCTCAGGCAGCAGCACATCAGCCTCTCACCACTGGGTTCTGTGGTTCAAATTCCGGTCACTCCATGTGAGATTTGTGCTGAACAAAGTGGAGGCGGGACAGGTTTTTCTCCAGGTACTCCGCTTTTCCCTGTCATCTTTCATTCCAGCAGGACTCTCCAATATCATTTCATTTCGTCTGTCAGTCATTAATCATTGCCCCAGAAGAGTGCAACAGGCTTTGCAACTGGCACAATTCCTATCCTCACTGCAAGATGGGGGCTTCATTCATTCCATCCCTGACCTGGTCAACGACTGGAAAACAGGTTGTAGGTTTTCTTTTCTTCTTCATTTAGCTATTTTTAAGAGCATTTTTGGAAGGTTTTCAGGTCTTCAACATCCGAACCCTAGTGATGACCCGTCCCAAGACCATAAAATAAAGCAGTAGAGAAGGCTATCTTCCTTAAATTATGACTGTTCTGTTAGGATTAGTCCACAGCAGTACCTGTTTTTGATGAATTGTTGTTTGTTATCATCATTCATTATTATGTATATGATTTGTAATGTTAATATTTTGTATGTTTCAGAGAAATGGAAGAAAGAATGATAAAAATGCAAAAATCTAAACAGGAAATGGATGAATTCAATCGGGCAAGAGAAGAGTTCAAACAAAAAGAGAAGCGAGAGATTGAGGAAGAAAACAGGTAAAATTTGTATATTGCTCCTTTTATTACTTGGAAATGATTCAGGGGTGGTTATTGCAAACCACCCTCAGTATGACTGAATCATAGCTGTCAACCTTTGAACTGATACTGTGTTTTAGGTCCCCTAAAACAACAGTTACCATGGTTAATCTCATTTGTTGTGGAGTTTATTCCTTTGATTTGATCTTATAATCAAAAATACATTCTTAAAAAAAAGAGACAGTCACAGAATAACAAGGTACAGTTGGGATGGCCAGTATAGAACATTGATTGACTATGTAATCACGAATAAAGATGGTGGCAGGTACATCACAGATGTAAAGTCATCCCTAGTGAAAGCATGGACAGTGACCACAGACTGTTGATAGTAGACTTCAAACATAAGACTAATGAAACGCAGAAAATTATTATGAAAAAACCAAGGGTTAAAACTTGGAAGTTGCAAGAAGTCCAAATAAAGGAAGAATACAAACTAGGGATTCAACAGAGTTTGCCGAAGGGTGAAGTAACCAGCGTTAATGAAGAGTGGAAGGCCTTCAAAGACATCTTTGTGGGAGAAGCCAAAAACCTATGTAAAGTTACAAGTTCTATCAAAAGATAAAAGGAGACACCATGGTGGAATGATAGAGTGAAAACAGCGGTGAAAGAAAGAAACCAAATAAAGAAGGCACTGGACAAGGAAAAACAAAAACAGGGACAAGAATGAAATGAACAAGAAATACAAAGAATTCAAGGAGTATACAGGAACAAGAAACTTGCTGTAAAGAACATTGTAAGGGAAGAAAAAGACAAGAAATGGAATGAGTTTGCAGACAAACTGGAAGAAGACAGTAGAGGAAATATGAAATTGCTATACAGAGTAGTGAAAACCAAGCGAAGGGATCAAGAGACCATAAAAGCAATAGAATGTGATGATAGAACTCTGGCACAAGAAGAGGGAGAAATTAAACAAGAACTCAAGATCTATTTTGAAAAGCTGCTGAATGGAGATACAGAAAACATAACAACGCTTAGAGGAGAGCCAAGTCGAGAAACCACAACTGAACCACCAATTACATAGCTTGAGGTTGAAAATGCGCTCAAGAGCATGAAGAAAGAAAAGGCAGTGGGCATAGATGAACTGAGTGCAGATATGCTGAAAGCAGCAGGAATTCCAGGAATCCAGTGGCTCTACAGACTGCTCAACAAGATATAGGAGGAAAATACTATTCCTGAGGACAACAAGATGGGCATCATTGTACCTCTGTTCAAGAAAGGAAGCCGACAAAAATGTACGAATTACCGTGGTATCACACTACTGTCTCATGTCCTGAAAATATTGGAAAAAATAATAGAGACCAGAATCAGAGATATTGTTGAACCAATTTTGGCAGAAGAACAGTATGGTTTCAGACCAGGAAGGTGAACTACAGACCTTATATTTGCAATTAGGATGCTAATGGAAAAATACTGGAAAGAATTTCAAGTGCGAGACAGCCTCATAGACAGTGAAAATGTATAGTGGGAATAGAAGCTGTATTCAAGTAGGATGGGGTTTGTCGGACTGGTTTGAAACAAAGAGAGGAGTGCAGCAGGGCAGCTCAATGTCATCACTTCTATTTATTATTGTAATCGATGTAGTAATGAAATCTATTAAAAGGAAAGAACATGGAGATATCAAAGCCTTCACATTTGCAGATGATGTTGCGATCTGGAGTGACTCAGAAGAGGAATTGGGAGAGAGAATGCAAAGCTGGAATGAGGAGTTTAAGAAATATCATTTAAACATCAGCAAGACCAAGACAGTGGTGATGAAAGTGTATTCGGAAGGAGCAGAACCAATAGTCATGTTAAATGAAGCCCAACTATACACCGTTCCAGTTTTCAAATACTTGGGTAGCGTTATGTCAAATGACAATCTAGCAAAACATGAGGTGAACAATCGAATCAATAAGGCAACACAATTTTACCACCAGGTAACACACCTGCTGTGGGATGAGCAGATACCCATGAAAACAAAAATGACATTGTACAAGTCCTATTATACACCAATTCTAGCCCTGAAGATGGTTTTCCGTGGTTTCCCATTTTCACACCAGGCAAATGCTGGGGCTGTACCTTAATTAAGGCCACGGCCGCTCCCTTCCAACTCCTAGGTCTTTCCTATCCCATCGTCGCCATAAGACCTATCTGTGTCGGAGCGACGTAAAGCCCCTAGCAAAAAAAAAACACCAATTCTTACATACAGTCTCGAAACCACAACATTGACCAATAGAGATAATTCCAAACTTCAGGCAGCTGAAATGAAATTCCTATGCACTATGATCCAGAAAACCAGGAAAGACGAGATTAGGAATGAGAAAATTAGAGAAGAAGTAGGAATAGATGATTCTCTCCTCAATAAGATTCAGATATCAAGACTGAAGTGGTTTGGTCACATGAAGAGGATGCCAGTAAACAGAACTGCAAGGAAGGAATTTGACAGAAAAGTAGAAGGAAGACGACCCATGGGAAGGCCACGAAGGAAATGGATAGATTTAGTTAAGAACGATGTACTGCTGAGAGGTCATGATTGGAACAGTTTGGTGGAGAAAGAATGGTACAAGGACAGGATGGGATGGAGGAGGCTCATATACCACACTCAGGAAACTGGAGATGGTTTAGAATGATGATGATGATTTGATTAGTAATGTTAACAATGACTGGTGGGTGTGCATTGTCTCTCTCTAGCTCCTTTACTGTAGAATTCCTTCCATCTTGCACCCAGGAAATTGGCAATTCCAAGACAACATCAATCAATCAACCAATCAATCAGTCAGTCAATCAATCAATTCAATCAATCAGTTCAATCAGTCACCTGCATTTAGTCTGTCACCGATGTGGTAGATTCCCTATCAACTGTTTACCTCATTTATTTATAATTGTTTACCTAGCTCTTTCTTAAATATTTTCTATGAACTTGGTAATATATCAAACATTTCCCTTGATAATTTATTCCAGTCCCTTAATCCATGTCCTATAAATGATGATTTGCCCCAATTTGTCCTCTTGAATTCCAACTGTATCTTCATATTATGATCTTTGCTACTTTTAAAAGCTCCACTCAAGCTTGTTCTTCTACGTACGTCATTCCACCCCAGCTCATCACTGACAACTCGAAACATACCACATAATTAAGAACTAATATTTGGTTTAATGATCCATCCAACCAGTACACTTCACTTTACATTTTACAAGTGAGAATGCACTTAATTTTAAAGTATTTTATGCTTTCTTTTGTACATGTTTCGTCTTTTATTTACGTCTACTTCAGCCATACTGTCTCAAAAATGATTTTATCTAATTAAAATACAGAATTATTACTGTTGAGTAATTTAAAATTGATGAATCCGTGTCCTTTCTAGAATATTTAAAAATAAACTAAAATCAATATACTCTGTTTTTCTATAATACTGTCCACCACTTTCTTAGAAAAGTTCTTTTACATGTTAAAATTTGATTCATAGCATTATCATACAGTTAATGTTTCTTGAGGTTTGACATAGCTTCAGTGCACTGAATGTGGTGGAAGTTAAGCTTTGGCCTTGAAAATGGGAGAATAGGATCTTATTACCATATTTCTTAATTCGTCAACTGGAGAATACTGAAGATTTCAATCTGATAAAATTCAAGAGAGAAGGTCTGGAAAGAAAAAGAATAAAATATTTTAGGGGATTGAACATTCGGAAATAAGAAAAGTGAGTTTTTGTTACGATTGCAAAACAGAAACTTACCCTCAAATTGATGTTTCTAAATTGCAATAGTCGAGTATCTCGTCTCCTTACTCCCAAGTCTTCCCAGTCCAAAGTTTGCAACATTTTAAAAACACTACTCCTTTTTCGGAGTGGTCAATTTCCATTTGCAAAAAAATTGTTTTGAAAAAAGAAATTTGAGACATTCTGCTTAGAGGAGAATGAAATTTAAATGAAATGGCGTATGGCTTTCAGTGCCGGGAGTGTCCGAGGACAAGTTCGGCTCGCCAGATAAGGTCTTCTGATTTGACGCCGTAGGCGAGCTGCGTGTCGTGATGAGGATGGAATGAGGATGAAGACGACACATACACCCAGCCCCCAGGCCAGCGAAATTAACCAGTTATGGTTAAAATTCCCGACCCTGTCAGGAATCAAACCCAGGACCCCTGTGACCAAAGGCCAGCATGCTAACCATTTAGCCATGGAGCCGGCTTAGAGGAGAATAAGAGTGATAAAGATGATCACATATAGGTTTCCTATCACAAACAGAAAGATGGGGCTGATGACCTTCGATGTTAGGCCCCTTAAAACAACAAGCATCATCATCATCAGCAAACAGAAAGATATGCTGTAATGGAATACATTTCACTCTGGTGAAAAGGAAGTTGGTGAATGTTTAAATATTAACATCTTTTGTGTCATAATGAGTACATAACATCATTCCACAATCTGGTAGAAGAGAGAAAACTGTGTGTTCAGAGACTGGACCTAAAAAATGCAGATTAACACTCAACTCAAAGAACTTAGCTCAAGGAAGTTAAGAGAAATGCTAAGGAAAAAAATAGTATAGCAAATGGTGTGCATTAAGAACTCATGGTAAGGGAGCCATCCTCTATCAGGAATACACACTAGCTAACTGATGGATCGACACCCTAAATGGACTCTCCGGCTCAAGAGTGGAAAGCCGCGCTGAAAATGCAATACAAGGTGGTTCCTGTACGTGCTCTCCCTGGACGTAGTTGGGATGGAGTCCACTGCAGACTGCAGTGAGCCTGGAAGCCTAGCTCATGTTCTTGGTTCATGTCCACAGGGGGACTTGCTGAGGAACGTTAGGCACTACAGAATAAGATCTAGAATTACAGTAGCATTCTCCCAGAAAGGTTACGAGGTACATGAAAAGGTGGCATGTGTTGTTGACAGTGGAAGCAACTGGAGAATAGATATGTTGGAGTTGACCAAGAAAAGGACTTAGCATGTATTCTGGACCCCACCATTAGATGTGAGGTCGACTCAAGTCAACCAGCAGAGGTAGATACGGAGAAGCGAGCCATATATGAACCAACCATCAGCTACTTCAAAGAATCATACATCATCTGTATAAGGGTTGTAGGACTTTTCATCAGGACAAGAAGAACCATATCAAAATTCTTAGTTGAGTTCTTCAAAAGTGTGAGCATTCCCAAGAATCTGTACCGTGACTTAGCCGTCTTGGCCATTAAAGGCTCCACCCAAATTGTTAGAAATCACCACTAGAGAACTACATACGAGAAGGACTAACTCCAGAAAACTCTTCATCGTTAAACATGCATTCAGTATTCAAATTGAATGGTATACTTTGTCGGATTTAGGAAGCCTATCATTGTAGGAAGTACAAATAAATTTCCCATTACAATTGATGATGACGATGACTGTACCGGGAGGTACACCTCAATGCCGCACATTCAAATAAGTGCCTTAATGAACTCCTCTATCGAACAAAAGTGGAAACTACTACAACAGGAACTTTTTAATCAGAAGATGTCACCACTGAAAAATTAAGTAATTGTTTTGTTGTGAAGTTTCCTAAACTGAGTGAATTTCTCCTTGTTTTGTTTGCTATTCATCAAGAAGTTTGGACGGTTTTCTACAGATGACACTACTAAAACCTATGATCATACACCCTGGTGCAAGGTGGAAGAACTTAGGGAAAGAACTTATAATTTAAAGAAGTTTTGTATTTCTAGGGTGTCCCATAACTGATCTATGTTCATTTATTTTTGGGTTAGCAATACTTCCTTTTCTTTCCGCCAGTTTTGGACTAGCCAATCAGGAAATTTTGTGATTAATTTTCAACCAATCCTGCATTTCTTGTTCACTTTGTGTTAGCCAGTAAAAATTAAGAGGGTGTGTCCTGATTTCTTGAATGATCTCGAACTAGGCAAATTTAATGTTCGCCTGTTTATCAAAAACATGTCCTTTTGGGATGAATTTAACCTTCCCTGAAGGTTTATAAACTGCGGCTTATCACGTTTCCTGGCCAATTGATCGTCGTCTTACTGAGTGTGTGTGTTTAAGCAGGAGGCCTCTTTCGTTGACAGCTAGAACATCTACAAGGTAATGGCCACATAATTCCATCTTCTTGCTTCTGAGCGGAAGGTCCGAATCTTTAACTATGTAACCTACTTTTCTAAAATGTAACTTTTCTCTTTCGGCTAATGTAAACACTTCATAAAATATTTAATTGTAAATTGGGGATAGAGAGTGAGTTACCCTCTCGAGTTCCCCTTCATCTTGGTTTGAGGTGTCTGTGATTTTGCAACCTTTGTTATGGATTACAGTAATTTCTATGTGAGTCACCTCAGTAGTTTGGGAATAGCCCCTGTTTCATCGGCCTAGAGCCCGGTAGGTTTTTAAGTTTACATTATCTTGGAGCGCAGTGTACGCCTCCATTCCTTTTGTGTTTGGGCCAGTTATTTGACCTGTTCTTTCTCCATGAAGGCCCCATAGGTTGGGTATTAAATACCTCTGTATAAAATTATTTTCAAATTGTAAGTTGTGCCTTGAGAGGCCAGTGAGTGTAAGTTGATGTCGCCTTGACTAGGCTTGGAAAACTGAGAGCCTTTTAGCTCTTTTTCAAAGTTTTGTAACTGTAAAGTGTGCCTCTGGGAGGCTATATATTGTGATTTAAGGAGCAAGTGCTCTTGAATTAGGTGATTTCTGTCCCTAACTAAACTATTCCACTTCCATTCGTAAAACTGTAAAACTAGGGGCTTGAAGCCCAGAATCTGTAAAAATCACTAATCTTGGACTTTCCTAGTCTTGTTTCAAGATTGTTTTTGTACATGATATGTTAAGTTCACTAAGTGAAAATTGTTAATTTGTTGTTTTCTGAAAAAATATAACCTTCAGTTCAAGTTTTAAATTAATTTTGATATTGTAGATAGAACCATTCACCCAAGCACCTTCTTTAACCTCTTTCTGCTCCCCGGGTAAACCCGGAACAATGATGATGAAAAAAAATTAAATGGCGCATGGCTTTTAGTGCTAGGAGCGTCCGAGGACATGTTCGGCTCGCCAGGTGCAGGTCTTTTTGTTTGACACCTGTAGGCGACCCACGCATCGTGATGAGGATGAAATGATGATGAAGATGACACATACACCCAGCCCCCGTGCCAGCGAAATTAACCAATAATGGTTACAATTCCCGACCCTGCCAAGAATCGAACCCGGGACACCTGTGAGCAAAGGCCAGCACACTAACCATTTAGCCATGGAGCCGGACATGATGATGATGATGATGATGATGATGATGATGATGATGATATTGAGCAAGTCATTATAACAATCCAGGAGGAGGGAAAGTAAATAAAAGAAAAAGACTCTCTGCCAATAGCACTAGTATTTTGTAAAGAATGCAGAGGTTGTCTGATACCATTCCCTTGTTTTCCAGAGCTATGTTCATAGATATCAGCTTGCAGGGGCATGTTCTCTGGGGAATCTAGGGATTTGGAGATGGACCAATAGGAATTAGTGAAAAATTAAAGAAAGCTCATTATGTTTTATTTGATTAAATTAACACGTGTTTTTTCTGTTAGTGACTGGAGAGAGTTTGATGTTCTGATCAACGTTCTGTACCTATTCCTGTCATAAATTTCACTGGGAGCAATGTCCAATTCTTGAGGGTGTTTTGTGACGAATCTTGCCCGCTTGGCATTAGTCGCTTTCCCTCTAGAGATGGTGTGGAAGATTCTGTAGGTGAGCCTCTGATTGTCCATTCTCGTGACATGACCATAGAAGTTCAATCTCCTCTTCCTCATAGATGTTCTAATGCTGTCCAATTGTTGGTACAGTTTGTCATTAAATTATTTGGTACATTCTGATTTAGTGTGGGTGGAATATTGTGTTTTAGGCCTTTATTTAGTAAAGTCATCTCCTCCTAATTAAAATCTACTGTATACCTGTCATGTTAATTACAGGACGTTGAATATCCTTTCTTATAGCTGATGTAGAACGTGTGAAGTGAATTATGTAATAAAACTTCAAAGTGACTTGTAAGTGTTTTTATTCTTTCATTAAGAGTTATTTTAATTTTTTAGCCAACATAGGACTACTTAGTCAGGTTTATGGAAGTTTTTCTTCTTTTTGTCAGCCTAATACTGTTTTATCCTTTCTGAACGCAATTTTATTTCTGCTTCTGGAATCACTCTTCCTATTTTCTGCTTGTTGATTTTTGTCTATAGTCTAGTGTGTTTATTTCTTAATATTTTGAGTGTATTGGTTTTGTATTTTAAATCTTCTATTGTAATATGCAACTCTCTCATGTCTTTTTTAAGTTCTGTGATCCATCTAATATTATTCTTACTCTTCCATAATTTTTCTATTATTTTTCTACTGATTCTATTTTCTGGTGACCGTATTAGATGGCCTGAGAATGATATTTGTTTCTTTTTAATTTTGCTAGTCACAGGTTCTATTTCTTTATAAACTGTCTCATTAGAAGCTAGTCTCCAGACTCCGTTTACTTGATAATTTTTATTTAAACAGGTCTTCACTATTCTCCTTTCTAACTTGAGTACTCTATCTATTGCAACTGTGTTTGTTGTTTTGAATAGTGTTTCACTTGCATATGTAATTTGTGGCTGGGTGATTGTTTGGTAGTGTTTCAATTTGGTTGCTATTGAGAGACACTTTTTATTATGTGTATTCTTTGTAACATGCTGTGCTGTAACCAGTTTATCTCTTCTGTTTTGCCATGCTGGTTTCTCATTCAGGTTATATGTGATTATATCACCTAATTTAAATTTTTCTACAATTTTTTTATTTCTTGGTCTCCCAGCTTAATTATGTTTGCAAGCGGAAGTTGAGTTAGCATAATTTCTGTTTTTTTCAAATGAAATTTTCAAACCAGTATTTGGAGCTATTCTCTGTAAAGATTTTAGTTGTTGTTTTGTTTCCTGAATATCACTGGCCAGAAGAGCTAGATCAGCAGCAAATCCTAGACAGTTCAAATGTGTGTTATCCTTCTGGGTTCCAATTTTTTTTATTTTTCGAGTTGTTCTTGTACCATTCCCTCATAACGTACTCTAGTGCACAGTTAAAAAGAAGAGGTGACAATCCGTCACCCTGTCTTAAACCAGTTGTTACCAAGAATGGTTCAGAAAGTTCTCCTCCGAACTTAATTTTAGAAATGGTATTAGTTAGAGTAAGTTCAATCAATTTGATTAGCTTTGAGTGAAGTCCAAAATGTCTTAAAATTTTTAATAATGATGGTCTGTGGATAGAGTCATAAGCTTTCTTGAAATCTATAAATGTTATTGAAAGGGGCTTGTTTTGTTTTCTGTAATATGCCATGACTAGCTTCAAAGTTATTATTTGTTCAGAGCAGCTTCTCCAAGGTCTGAAGCCTCCCTGGTATTCACCTAACTCTTGATCAAGTTGTTCTTTAATCCGATTATATAGTATCTTAGAGAAAATCTTATATGTGCAGTCAAGGATGAAAATACCTCTATAGTTGTCTGGATTATTTCTTTCACCTTTCTTATGAATTGGATTAATTATAGCTGTTGTCCATTGTTCTGGGATTTTTTCTGATATTTTTCTGATATCCAACTCTTCTGTAATATCATATGGAGGGATGTCTGAGTTGCACTGCAGCATATTTCCATATCTCTGCAAAAACCTGGCCTTCTCCACACGCTTTGTAGTTCTTCATTTCTTTAAGCACTGTTTCAACTTCTTTTGCTGTAGGTGGGTTTATACGTAGGTGGTTTGAAAAGTTCTCGGAATGTACTACAATTAAGTATCTTACCTCGGTGGAACTGCTTTTATTTTTCAACATAGTCTCTCTGTAGACTAATGCATTTGGTCCAGCGATGTTCCAATGCCTTGATCCCATCTCGAAAATGAGATTCCTCCAGGCCTGCAAAATACCTCTCCAATTCGGCTGTCAGTTCTTCCCTTGTAGAAAATCTCCGTCCACCGAGGAAAATTTTTTGGGGAATAGATGAAAATCTGATGGTGCCAAATCAGGTGAATAAGGTGAATGTGGCAACAATTTGTACCCCAGTTCATGAAGTTTTGCCATGGCAATAACACTTGTGTGTGGCGGAGCGTTGTCCTGATGAAAGATGACCTTTTTCCTTGACAAACCAGGCCTTGTTTCGCATATCTTTTCCTGTAGTTGGTCTAGGAGGTTTGCATAGTATTGCCCCGTAATTGTTTGGCCAGTAGGAAGATAATCTATCAGCAGAATGCTTTTTGCATCCCAGAAAACTGAGGCCATGACTTTCCGGCCGAACGCACTGCCTTTGCTTTCTTTGGTGGTGGTGAATCAGCATGTTTCCACTGCTTTGACTGCTGTTTTGTCTCTGGGGTATAGTAGTAGACCCAAGTTTCATCTGTAGTCGCAAACTGGCGCAAAAAATCTTGTTGGTTGCACTGAAAACGGGCCAGACTTTGTTCGGACTTTTCCAATCTGGTGCGTTTATTGTCCAATGTCAAGAGCCGCAGCACCCATCTTGCGGATAATTTTTTCATACCCAATTCTTCGGTTAAAATATAATATACCCGTTCAGAAGACATCCCTACAGTTTAGCAATCTCCCGCACTTTCAGTCGACGATCCTCCATGACCATTTTATGCACTTTTGCGATAAATTCTGGGGTCATAACACTTTTTGGCCGTCCATTACGCGGATCATCATCCAAGCTCTCCCAACCAAATTTAAACTCGCTGGTCCACTTGGCAACAGTTGAAAATGAAGGAGCAGAGTCCCCCAGTGTGTTCTGAAATTCGGCGTGAATTTCCTTTGCTTTCATAACTTTTTTTACAAAGTATTTAATCACTGCTCGAATCTCAGCTTTTTCCATTGTCACAAATCACTACACGGGAACAACAACAAAGAGTCATCACTACCACACTCCTGCAGCTAGAGCACTGACGCGCCACTTGTTCACTCACAAAGGATGTGTGATTATTGCGCGGGAACCTCCTTGCTCTAGCACTGACATCTAGCGGTGATTCCGAGAACTTTTCAAACCGTCCTCGTATTTTCTGGTTTTGTTTTTATCACGGTATGTGTATCAATTAATAAGAGCTTTCCAGATTCATCACTGTTCAAAGGCTTGTTAAATGCTTCCACCACGATTTCTGTGTTTTCCTTATTGTTATGCGCTATTTTTCCATCTGTATTTTCCAACAATAAAGTGGGGGGGTTGTATTTTTGCAGTTGTTTACCAAAGGCTTTGTAATAATCTCCAGAATTGGTTTCATAATAATTTTCCTCAATAGAGTTGATTAAATCTTTTTGATATTTTCTCTTAATTCTTCTAATAATTTGGGTAAACTCTTCTTCCATTCTTGAGGTTCATGGCGTTTTCTTCAGTTTTGTGAGCTTGAAATTTCAACCAAGCTTGATGTTGTTTTTTTTTTTTTTTTTTCATGTACTCTATCATAATCAGAGGTCCACCAGGCATGTCTTTTCCTTTGATTTAATGGAGCTAGATCTAGGTCATCAAAATTGCCTGTTAGTCTTGTAATTCCTGTTCTTTGCCGATACTGAGCATTCTGGATTAAGTGATTATATTTAATATTACTTTGATTTTCTTAATCTGAAATGATTTATGCTAGATAAATTCTTTGTATGAATTATTACAGTAATAAATGTCTATGGTTCATGTTTGTGGGTTACTGTAGTCACGTCCTCGTTCGTGAACCATGGGCAACGGCTGAGTGGCCTAGTAAGTGGTCCTGAGAGTCGGGATACCAGTTGTTATGGAATAGGAGTGGGCATCTCGGACATATTCTGAGTCGTGGCCCTCCTTGTGCTCAGGCGGCTTGGACTATGTGCAGGTAGGGCAGCATCCTGCTTCATGAATTTACCGAGCTCAGAACACTTTAAGCAAGCCTCGGACCTATGGGAGTAATGGAGTCCCACTCCCATTTGACAGGCGAGGGACTCCTTGGAAACAACTTGGCGAACAAAACGGAATTTGATGGGGAGCTATCAATATTAATGGGGCTTATGGAAGAAAGAAGGTAGAACTGGCTTAGTCAGCAAAGAGGATGCATCTGGATGTGCTAGGAGTAAGTGATATTCGGGTAAGGAGAGATAATGAGGAAGAGATAGGAGATTATAAAGTGTACTTTATGGGTGTTAGAAAGGGAAGGGCAGAGTCTGGGGTAGGGCTCTTTATCAGGAATACCATTGCACGCAACATAGTTTCTGTTAGGCACGTAAATAAGCGAATGATGTGGGTAGATTTGTCAGTGGGAGGAATTAGGACAAGAATTGTGTCCGTGTATTCACCATGTGAGGGTGCAGATGAGGATGAAGTTGACAAGTTTTATGAAGC
The DNA here is from genome assembly GCF_040414725.1 of Anabrus simplex. NCBI lineage: Eukaryota > Metazoa > Arthropoda > Insecta > Orthoptera > Tettigoniidae > Anabrus > Anabrus simplex. Next base: position 60,180,148 of record NC_090265.1, on the reverse strand, counting down.
ATTGAGTGACATCGTGGTCAGGGTGAACAGCAAGGATAGAATAGTGCTAATGGGCGATTTCAATGCAAGAGTTGGGAATAGAACTGAAGGATACGAAAGGGTGATTGGTAAATGTGGGGAAGATATGGAAGCTAATGGGAATGGGAAGCGTTTGCTGGACTTCTGTGCTAGTATGGGTTTAGCTATTACGAATACATTCTTCAAGCATAAGGCTATTCACCGCTACACATGGGAGGCTAGGGGTACCAGATCCATAATAGACTATATCTTAACAGACTTTGAATTCAGGAAATCTGTTAGGAATGTACGAGTTTTTTGCGGATTTTTCGATGATACAGACCCCTATCTGATCTGTAGTGAACTAAGTATCTCTAGGCCTAGGGTAGAGAAAGTGAAATTTGTCTGCAAACGAATAAGGGTAGAAAGTCTCCAGGACGAGGAAATTAGACAGAAGTACATGGATATGATTAGTGAGAAGTTTCGAACAGTAGACAGTAAGCAGGTTCAGGATATAGAAAGTGAATGGGTGGCATACAGGGATGCTGTAATAGAAACAGCAAGGGAATGCCTAGGAACAACTGTGTGTAAAGATGGGAAATGGCGAACATCTTGGTGGAAGGATGAAGTGAGAGCAGCCTGTAAATGTAAAAAGAAGGCTTATCAGAAAGGCTCCAAACAAGGGCCAAGGCAGACAGGGATTGGTACGTAAATGAAAGAAACAGAGCGAAACAAATAGTTGTTGAATCCAAAAAGAAGTCATGGGAAGATTTTGGTAATAACCTGGAAAGGCTAGGTCAAGCAGCAGGGAAACCTTTCTGGACAGTAATAAAGAATCTTAGGAAGGGAGGGAAAAAGGAAATGAACAGTGTTTTGAGTAATTCAGGTGAACTCATAATAGATCCCAGGGAATCACTAAAGAGATGGAGGGAATATTTTGAACATCTTCTCAATGTAAAAGGAAATCATCCTGGTTGGTGTTGCAAACAGCCAAGCTCATGGGGAGGAGGAAAAGGTTGTTGGTGAAATTATGCTTGAGGAAGTGGAAGGGATAGTAAATAAACTCCATTGTCATAAGGCAGCAGGAATAGATGAAATTAGACCTGAAATGGTGAAGTACAGTGGGAAGGCAGGGATGAAATGGCTTCATAGAGTAGTAAAATTAGCGTGGAGTGTTGGTAAGGTACCTTCAGATTGGACAAAAGCAGTAATTGCACCTATCTATAAGCAAGGGAACAGGAAGGATTGCAACAACTATCGAGGTATCTCATTGATTAGTATACCATTCAAAGTAAGGTGCAATGAGTATGGTATGAAAATTAGCCTCTCGAAGACTAAGTTGATGTCAGTAGGTAAGAAATTCAACAGAATCGAATGTCATATTGGTGATACAAAGCTAGAACAGGTCGATAATTTCAAGTATTTAGGTTGTGTGTTCTCCCAGGATGGTAATATAGTAAGAGAGATTGAATCAAGGTGTAGTAAAGCTAATGCAGTGAGCTCGCAGTTGCGATCAACAGTATTCTGTAAGAAGTTCTGTAAGAAGAAAGTCAGCTCCCAGACGAAACTATCTTTACATCGGTCTGTTTTCAGACCAACTTTGCTTTACGGGAGCGAAAGCTGGGTGGACTCAGGATATCTTATTCATAAATTAGAAGTAACAGACATGAAAGTAGCGAGAATGATTGCTGGTACAAACAGGTGGGAACAATGGCAAGAGGGTACTAGGAATGAGGAGATAAAGGCTAATTTAGGAATGAACTCGATGGATGAAGCTGTACGCATAAACCGGCTGCGGTGGTGGGGTCACGTGAGGCGAACGGAGGAGGATAGGTTACGTAGGAGAATAATGGACTCTGTTATGGGGGGTAAGAGAAGTAGAGGGAGACCAAGACGACGATGGTTAGACACGAAGAGGTATAGAACTGAATGAGGCCACAACACTAGTTGCAAATCGAGGATTGTGGCGACGTTTAGTAAATTCTCAGAGGCTTGCAGACTGAACACTGAAAGGCATAACAGTCTATAATGAGAGAGAGAGAGAGAGAGAGAGAGAGAGAGAGAGAGAGAGAGAGAGAGAGAGAGAGAGAGAGAGAGAGAGAGAGAGAGAGAGAGTGTGTGTGTGTGTGTGTGTGTGTGTGTGTGTGTGTGTGTGTGTGTGTGTGTGTGTGTGTGTGTGTGTGTGTGTGTGTGTGTGTGTGTGTGTGTGTGTGTGTGTGTGTGTGTGTGTGTGTGTGTGTGTGTGTGTGTGTGTGTGTGTGTGTGTGTGTGTGTGTGTGTGTGTGTGTGTGTGTGTGTGTGTGTGTGTGTGTGTGTGTGTGTGTGTGTGTGTGTGTGTGTGTGTGTGTGTGTGTAATAAATGTCTGACTGTTTTTTTTCTTGGAAGGGAAATTCAGAGTACTGAAATATGTTTGTAAAAACTGTTGAAATTAAAAGTGAAATCCATTAACGTGGTTAAAAAGCCTGCTACATTCTTCCGCGCCAGGGATAGAGTACCAGTCAAAAGGAGCTGCATTTAGGGACATAAGTATGAAACCTTTAAAACAGAGACAAATGAATAAGCCTACAACAACATATTTCAGAAAATTTCATTTTCATTGTTTAATAATTATTTTCTTCTGCTAACTTTTGAAAATTAAATCAGTAACTTATAATGTGAGGATCCGATATAACATGACGTATTTGCTTACTCCCTGTCACGAATGATATAACAGCATTTTGTTCCCATTCTGAGTTTCATTTCTGAACATTGACTCAAACAAATTTTCCATGCCGACCTTGTTCTCTTTGACTGTTCGCACTGTCCATCTCTGTAGTGTAATGCTTAGCACCATCAGCTGGCATCCTCGGGGGTACTGGCTCGATGTCAGGTACTGCCAGAAATTTAAGAATGGCAGGAGGGCTGATATGTGCTTAAAAGTGTCCATGCGACTCACCTTCATTGGTGGGGGGTATCTGAAAAGACCTGCACCACCTCAAGGTGAGGACACAGATTTATTTAACTGTTCGCACTAAACGACTTAGAAAATTCCTGAGAGTTAGAGGGTTGGAGGGAATTTTTTTTTTTTTTTCAAATACACATCCAAACATAATTTTCTTAATTGATGTAGGGAAAAAAATCTAAAACTTAGATCTCTGAGAATAGACTTTACTTCCTTTGTAAAACTAGTTGACTGAAATAACAAAAGGTTTAGTGCATAGCTGAGAAGAATATGGCTGATTTATGCTCTCTGAGTTCTAATTGCAATTTGTTTATGATCTGCCATGGTCTATCATATGTCTGTGCAATAAGCTTATATGAACAAGAAAATCATTAATTATGCTGAGAATGTGGTTCAAGAGAGCCTCTGCCTTTATGTCAGAACTTATATCTGTTTACCTTTACCATTACCTATTACTTACCAAAAAATGGTATTACTTACAACAGAAGTTTCATCTATGACATAAGAAGACTTTAGAATTCTTTATTTCATGGGCGATAACTGTACCCACACTTTTTAAAAAAATAATTAAATCATTCTGAATATCTGTGAGCTTGCATCCGGGAGATAGTGGGTTCGAATCCCACTATCGGCAGCCCTGAAAATGGTTTTCCGTGGTTTCCCATTTTCACACCAGGCAAATGCTGGGGCTGTACCTTAATTAAGGCCACGGCCGCTTCCTTCCAACTCCTAAGCCTTTCCTATCCCATCGTCGCCATAAGACCTATCTGTGTCGGTGCGACGTAAATCTCCTAGCAAAAAAAAAAATAAATAAAAATAAAGAATTTTGTTAACAAATTGTCAAGTCAATAAGTAACCAAATATGAAATTCATTACTTGCAAATTTGTCATTCTTGTCATGACGAAAAGGCAAGCTCTTGCTTTCCTGGAGAACATACAGCCAGCCTAAAATGTGGAAGTATGGCCCTTTCTTTTCACTTCAGCATTGTACTGCTCTATTGAAATCCAGTACTGAGTATTCAAAAACATTCAATTCTTAGAGTTTTTCTGAATATTTAAGTTGCTTTTCACATGTTATATGATTACAAGAATGGTGTGCTTTGTAGATATTCTTTAAATATTCCTAGCTGTTTTTATTCTTGAAAAGAGAAGAAGACAAGATCAGCAAAGTAGTTTATTCAACATCTTATAACCACATCACCACAATTCACTTTCATAAATAAAATATTTTTGACACTTTGGGAGTGGCGACCCCATCGTTATAACAGCCTATATACGATTCATTCATCACCATCCCTGACCCGGTCAAAGACTGGAAAACAGGTTGTAGGTAGGTTTCTTTTCAATTAAAATATTTTTGACAATTTTTAATGTTTGTTTTTATGTTTAGTAGGGGGTCTCTGAGATCCTATTTTAATTACACCTCTCTTCTCAGAAATATTTGAAGTCTGGAATCCCTTAACTCGAGTTTGTTGGTAATGCAAGTTTGATTCCATATGCAACATAATAATGCACTCAGAACACTATGCAGCTCGATCTAGTCATGGACATACACTGCGATGGGAGTATTTAGTTGTACATACTAAGCTCCTGTAGCTTGTGTACATCTTAACCTAATTGTAAGAGCATAAATTATGTAAAATAAATGCAAATACACACACACTGGCGACAATAGTAAATCACTATTTTGTATAAATCACTGGAAAGGATAACATATTATACACATATATATAATATACAGGGTGAAGCGAAATTCGCGCGCTCGGGCGTCGCAGCGCGACTCCTCACTTGACAGCAATAAAAAAATGTCTCTCACAAAAGTTCGTCCTGCGAGTATATCCGGCAGAAAAGGAACGTTGAAGAGTGGCAATCTGGCAACACTGTAACCACATGTAGGGTAACTACCTCTGTCAGCACATGTTAGTTGTGCTGTGCAGTTGGTGCAGTGTATAGAGTTTTGTGTTAGCATGCAGGAGGTCGAGGGTTCGATCCTAGGTTGAGACGCACTTTTTTATGTGCTAATTTTCATCGGACATTACATACTGTAATACAGTAAGACACCGTTTCTTAGGTCACATGTACCCTACATTTACAAAATTTAGTAACGCTGAACACGTAACACATCTAGTAGATGAAGTGGTGCGAATAAATTCACGCCCATGACCAATGAAAACGAATGTTCGTGCATTTCTAGGATCGTAGTATGTAAGTGCAAATGGTTTCTAGAGGACCCGCTGCAATCGCTGTTGACGATTAAGATGCCAGATACCATACCACCTGGACTACATTTATGAAATAAAAAACACATGCCTCAAACCAGGATCGACCCCCTCGACCTCCTGCATGCTAACCCAAAACTCTATCCACTGCACCATCTGTACAGCACGACTAATATATGCTGATAGAGATAGTTACCTTACATGTGGTTACGGTGTTGCCAGATTGCCACTCTTCAACATTGTTTTTCTGCCGGATATACTCGCAGGACGAACTTTTTTTTTTATTGCTGGCATGTGAGGAGTCGCGCTGCGACGCCCGAGTGCACGAATTTCGCTTCACCCTGTATATATATATATATATATATATATATATATATCATCATCTTGAAGGAGATACCAAGATATAATACATCTCTTACATCAATGTACGCTGTTTGTATGTGTGGCTTTCTTTTTTTTTAAATTGCATTTCAGTGAATCTCTGATCTATTAATTGTATTTTGTGATTGTTATTGGCCATTGCACTCCATGTGGTCTTTACCTGTTACACCTTATTAATTGCAATAGTGTACAAATATTATGAAGTATAACCTATCTGTGCATCAGATCCACAATTTAGAAATCTGTCTTAAATTAAATATAATTTTCAGACGTCTTCTGGAATTCATGGAGCAGCAGAATATGAAACAGCAGGATACACTTAAAGGTATACGAGAAAAAGAAGAAATGAAAGCTGCTGTAATCAATAAATTAGCTCAGCAAATCTACGAAGAAGATGTAAGTAACCTGTAGTAACAACCTTGATGTTCAAATAATAAAGTTCATTGATTGGTTTGATTTCTCCTTCCATGTTCCTCTATTTTATGCTAAACTTCTTACTTCTGCATGAGTATTGTAGTACCTGATTCATATCTGTTTATTTATGCTCCCTCCATTTCACTTATTAACCCTTTGACACAGGAGGGGTAGTTCTTCTAGACCCAGTGCATGAAGCGCCCCTTTTCTGATAGTGTAATGTATGCCCATTAAGCTGCGTTTCCATTTGTGCAGCTATGTATGCAGTATAACCCATGTGTTGATTGCATGTGCAGAGGCAACAGAACACAAGTGAAGAGGCGTACATAAAATAGGTGTGCGAAGGGTGGACACAAGTAAATGCAAGTCTCCTCTCAGACTGGGAGACATGTGTTTATTTGCCTCTCTTTGATTATTGTGCATGTTTCATGGTGTAATGATGTTCACTGTTTGTTGATATGGAGTGGTCAAACTGTTTGTATAAAGATTTGTCACTAATGTACGGGTAAAGTTCCTAAACAAAGCTCTTTCGGTCCATCTGACTTCCTCTACAACAGCCAAACTGACACTGTCTTCATAGGTATCTGCTTACCCAACAGAATTCCCTCCTTTTTCTGGCCATCAATCGCAAGAACTAAAACAGCAGCAACTACTACTTTGGCCACCTCTTTGCTCAACACATTCGTCACTGTCTTCTTGAGCTCACAGTCGGTACAGAACACACAGGTAGAAATGATGTAGACATTACACACAAAGTTGGATCTGATAGTGGCATGCGCATCTGTTGCCTACCATTTGCTTCTCTGCTTGCATAGAGGTATGCCTCAGGCTACGTGATTTTAGAAATGTAAATACAGCTACAGTAAAACCTCGTTAATTCACAGTCATTGGGACACAGAAATTGGACTTCAAATTACGTGATTTTGAATTAACCGCCAATTTGTAATTCAGAAATAATGCACTTGGATAAATTACTGACAAACGTAACCTGATGGAACAAAAGAAAAAGCACAGGATTCAAAGAAGAGGGCAAATTATGCTGGCTCCCCTGTGCAGATGCTGTATCTTTTGGATTACTTTATTGTTTGCATTTTTTAGATGGCTTGTACTTGCACGGAAGTGCCTGATGCCCTTAACACATCGTGGCTTATCGAACTTTCCTATGACGAGGGGGGGGAAGTCTCTCGCTTCTGTGAGCATTGCAACACAGTACAGTGACCCGTACCTTTGTACGATTTCCCGGCTGGCACTTCTCTCTTTTAAAACCGTAAGTCCATCCAGGCTGGACGTTGAAAAAAGCAATGCAGTTTCATCAGCACTGACAATATTGTTCGGTGTGTACAAATTGATTATGTGAGCTTTTTCCCCAACTGTCAGCATCACCGGTGTTCACGGATTCTGCACACTGCCTGCTGTGTGATATTGTGGTGTTTCTTAAAACGCTGAATACAAAAGAATCACGATTTCAGTCGGACTTAGCAAATATGAAACACACTCTAGACATGCCTGAGTGAGTGGAAGTGCAGAAAGCTACCTCTGCATGTTCCAGAAGACGCGTTCTATTATGATGGGGATACATTTTGGTTTTAAATTACTCTGAAAAATACTATTTTTTAAAATGTAAAGGCAGTTTTGAATTAAAAGTCTGAATTTCAGTAATGGGGCTGACATTGTTCTTTGAATTACGAATTATCCGTATTTTGAATTTAACAATTTAAATATCATTAAGAACCATACCCAGCATTTCTGAGAATTAGAGCTTCTTCAAATTAGGCAGGATTTTGAATTAACCAATTTCGAATTATCGAGGTTCTACTGTATATAGCACTTTGTTTCCTGTGGACCAGTATCGTTACCTCTGTCTCTATATGATCATGAATAAATTAAATGCTGGGGTACTCTCTGTCAAGACTGTGGTGACAATGCAGCAAGCTATTTATTTATTTTTAAATTTGTGTGTGACTCACTTTTACTGTGTTCCCTTGTGAGTGTGTGGTCACTCATCTATAAAGTGACCATGACAGCTGTGTGTGATTGGTACCTTGTCACTGTACCAGAGTTCTAATGTGGGGATGCTCTCATCTTACCCCTGTGTACCCAGGTAGTTGTGGGTGGGAATTCTCTCTCAGCTCTTGTGGTGTGAAGCGGTTTCCCATCCAAGGAAACAATGCGGATAAAACAACCCCACTGCACTGGCTTCCAGTCCTTAGCCACATCCTTCCACCAGGTCTACACCGCATGAGCAGTCTTGTCTACGAAGTACATAAAATACAGGCGAATAAATCACTTCCGATTCACCAAGACATCCATTCATTGTCTGAAACAACTGGACATCCTAGTTTAGTTTGTTTTCCATTTTTTAATGTATGTATATGTAGTAAAACTTCAATCAATCAATCAATCAATCAATCAGTCACTCAATCAATCAGTGATCTGCACTTAGGTATGTTGCCCAGGCGGCAGATTCCCTATCAGTTGTTTACATATCTATTTCTTAAAAGTTTTCAAAGAACTTGGAAATTTATCGAACATTTCCCTTGATAAATTATTCCAATCCCTTAGTCCTTGTCCTATAAATTAATATTTGCCCCAATTTGTCCTCTTGAATTCCAACTTTATATTATGATCTTTCCTACGTTTAAAAGCTCCGCTCAAGCTTATTCGTCTGCCAATGTCATTCCACGCCATCTCGCCAAGGACAGCTCAGAACGTACTACTCATTTGTGTATCTTGTCTCCTTACTACCTTGTCTTATCAGCCCAAAGTTTGCAACATTTTTGTAATACTAATCCTTTATAATTGATCATCTTAACCGTAATGGTCAATAGTAAATTGATCCGTATTGACAACCAATATATCATATTAAATACGAATGTCCACTTTGTCAACACTAATATGTTTATTACAATTTCAATACACCGAACATGTTTCAAGAACCAAAGTTCTCTTCTTCAGCAGCTTAAACTACTATTACAAATCTCAGAACTTATTATTATAAACATTTCTTATAGTATTGGGCATATCATGTTTTAGTTATTAATCTTCAAGCAATCATTACTGATCTGCATTATGGCAGTCGCCCTGGTGACAGATTCCCTATTTGTTGTTTTCTTAGCCTTTTCTTAAATGATTGCAAAGAAATTGGAGATTTATTGAACATCTCCCATCATAAGTTATTCCAATCCCTAACTCCCCTCCTATAAACAAATATTAGCCCCAATTTGTCCTCTTGAATTCCATCTTTATCTTCATATTGTGATCTTTCCTACTTTTAAAGACACCACCCCTTGTCTACTAATGTCATCCCATGCCATCTCTCCACTGACAGCTTGGAACATACCACTTATTGCAAGAAATCAGCTTCATTTCCCATATCAAATCGTATTTACAATGAATCAGTAATAGTAAATTTCCACGTTTTTGATACTTATATTTGCATTAAGCAAATCAGTCAATACATGTTTCATTCCATTTGGAACAGCTTCAGCTGTAATACAACACTTAGCTGAAATTACAAAGTATTTATCTTCTTAAGAAAATCTTAATAAGTACCTTGTTTTACTTAAAATCTATGTGAATTTAAAAAATTGAAATAAATTAAAATCAATGTGGATGGTTGAATGGGGTGGTGGAATGAGAGGAAAATGGATTTACTTATTTTAGCCCATTTTAAAACTGTATCTATCCATTGGAATAGATGTTATAAAAGAATGTTTTTGTTTCCAGCACTTTTCACTATGATATATGATATTCTGCTAGTCTACTAATAACATGTTTTTGAAAAATAATTTCCCTTCGTCACTGTTCTATATTTTACAAGGATATTCTCTTCATTTGCTCCTTCCAAGCCAAATGTTGTTTGTTTTAATTTTATAAAAGTGTCTCTTGAATTCAATTAATTCAGGATCTCTGAAGCTTATTGCTGTCTTACTATTATTAACCTCCCCTGCGAACCATGTGACCTTGTCGCAGTGGGGAGGCTTGTGTGTCCCAATGAATCAGATAGCCAAGCCGCAGGTGCAACCATATCAGATGGGTATCTGTTGAGAGACCAGACTAAGGATTGGTTCATCGAAAGGGGGGTAGCAGCCTTTCGTAAGTTGCAAGGGCAGCAGTCTAGATGATTGACTTAAATGGCCTTGTAATAATACTCAACATGCCTTAGCTGTGTTGATACTGCTACGCGGCTGAAAGCAACGGGAAACTACAGCCGTAACTAACTCCTGAGGACATGCAGCTCTCTCTGTATGAATGATGTACAGATGATGGCTTCCTCTCGGGTAAAATATTCTGGAGGTAAACTAGTCCCCCATTCGGATCTCCGGGTGGGGACTACATGAGAGGGGGCAATCATCAGGAAGATGGGTACTGACATTTTGTGATGTTAGAAGTTTGAATCGTTGTGGTAGGTTAGAGAATCTGAAAAGGGAGATGGATAGAATAAAGTTAGATGTAGTTGGTATAAGTGAAGTACGTTGGCAGGAAGAACAGAATAATTGGTCAGGCAACTACTGAATTATCAACACAAAATCAAACAGGGGAAATACAGGAGTTGATTTAATAATGAATAAGAAAATAGGGCAGCAGGTAAGCTACTACGACCAGCATAGTGAAAGAATTATTGTTGTCAAGGTAGACACCAAACCAATGCCCACCACAATAGTGCAGGTCTATATGCCTACTAGTTCAGTGGATGATGAGGAAATCAAAAGAATATATGAAGAGTTAATACAAAATGTAAAAGGTGACAAGAATCTAATTGTGATGGGAGACTGGAATGCAGTAGTAGGCCAAGGAAGAGAAGGTAATACAGTAGGAGAATTCAGATTGGGACAAAGGAACAAGAGAGGAAGTTGTCTGGTTGAATTCTGCACTGATCATAATTTTGTCCTTGCCAATACTTGGTTCAAACACCACAGACGACGTCTGTATACGTGGACGAGACCTGGAGACACTGGAAGGTATCAAATAGACTTAATTATGATTAGGCAGAGATATTCAGAAACCAGGTGTTGGATCGCAAAATTTTCCCAGGAGCAGACGTGGACTCTAACCATAACTTGTTGGTTATGAAATGCCATCTGAAGTTGAAGAAATTGAAGAAGGGAAAGAATGCAAAAAGATGGGATATAGACAAGTTGAAAGAAAAGAGTGTGAGGGATTGTCACAAGAAACATGTTGCACAAGGGCTAAATGAAAAGGCTAAAGAAACACAATAGAGGAAGAGTAGATAGTCATGAAAAACGAAGTCAATAGGGCTGCTGAAGAAATGTTAGGAAGGAAGAAAAGATCAACTAAGAATCAGTGGATAACTCAGGAGATACTAGACCTGATTGATGAACGACGAAAATACAAGAATGTTAGAAATGAAGAGGGCAGAAAAGAATACAGGCGATTAAAGAATCAAGTGGATAGAAAGTGCAAGGTAGCTAAGGAAGAATGGCTGAAGGAGAAGTGCAAGGATGTCGAAGGTTGTATGGTTCTGGGAAAGGTAGATGCTGCGTACAGGAAAATCAAGGAAACCTTTGGAGAAAGGAAATGTAGGTGTATGAATATTAAGAGCTCAGATGGAAAGCCACTTCTAGGGAAAGAAGACAAAGCAGAAAGATGGCAAGAACATATCCAACAATTGTATCAAGGTAAAGATGTAGATAACTTGGTTCTGGAACAAGAAGAGGCTGTTGATGCTGATGAATTGGGAGACCCAATTTTGAGGTCAGAGTTTGACAGAACTGTGAGCGACCTAAATAGGAACAAGGCACCTGGAATTGATGACATTCCCTTTGAATTACTGACTGCCTTAGGAGAAACCAGCATGGCTATGTTATCCCATTTAGTGTGTAAGATGTATGAGACAGGAGAAGTCCCATCCAATTTTTGACAGAATATTGTTATACCTATTGCTGACAGAGGTGCGAAAACTACCGCACCATTAGTTTAGTATCTCATGCCTGCAAAATTTTAACACGTATTATTTGCAGAAGAATGGAAAAACAAGTTGAAGCTGAGTTGGGAGAAGATCAGTTTGGCTTCAGAAGAAATGTAGGAACACGTGAAACAATCCTGACTTTACGTCTGATCTTAGAGGATCGAATCAAGAAGGACAAGCCCACATACATGGCATTCGTAGATCTAGAAAAGGCATTCGATAATGTTGATTGGACCAAGCTATTTAAGATTCTGAAGGTGAATGGGATCAGATACCGAGAACGAAGAATTATCTACAATCTGTATAAAAATCAGTCTGCATTGATAAGAATCGAGGGCTTTGAAAAAGAAGCAGCAATTCAAAAAGGAGTGAGGCAGGGCTGCAGTTTGTCTCCCCTCCTTTTCAATGTTTACATAGAACAGGCAGTAAAGGAAATCAAAGGGGAATTTGGAAAGGGAATCACAATCCAAGGAGAGGAAGTCAAAACCTTGAGATTTGCCGATGATATTGTTATTCTATCTGAGACTGAAGAAGATCTCTAGAAGCTGCTGAATGGTATGGACGAAGTCCTGGGTAAGGAGTGCAAGATGAAAATAAATAAGTCTAAAACAAAAGTAATGAAGTGCAGTCGAATGAAGGCAGGTGATGCTGGAAATATTAAATTAGAAAATGAAGTCTTCTTCTTCTTAAGACATCGTCTCCAAACGGAGATAGACGATCCACACAGCCAGCTCCGATATTGATGTTGCAGCCATGCCATGTGGATTTATTGGAATATCTCTCAGGATCTTTAATGCAGTGGTTTCCTGTTGCCTTCTGCATCCTAATGCTGTTGACCAATTTGGTTCCTCTGCCTTTGGGAACAATTTCTTGTCCCGAGGACAATATAGTGCCCTTACCCATACCCGCTCATCCACTCTCAAAGAGACTGTTGGCACTTGGTACAGGGGATCTCCTTATACCGGGAGATAATCGGTCCCTTCATTCGTTAGCCGCCTGCATATAAAATATTATTTTCATATACAGTCGTTGCTCCCTCTCTACCGCGGGGAAGTGAATGTCAGGATTTCACCGTCATTGAAACAAGGACAAATGGCATTTCCTTGTTTCTCTGGTTCTTTAGAGAAGTAAATGAATATTGTTACTTGGATAGTAAAATAACTAACGATGGCAGAAGGAGGACATAAAATGCAGACTAGCGCAAGCAAGGAAGAGCTTTCTTAAGAAAAGAAATTTGGTCACTTCAAACATTGATATAGGAATTAGAAAGATGTTTTTGAAGACTTTCGTGTGGAGCGTGGCATTGTATGGAAGTGAAACATGGACAATAACTAGCTCAGAAAGAAAGAGAATAGAAGCTTTTGAAATGTGGTGTTACAGAAGAATGCTGAAGATGAGATGGATAGATCGAATCGCGAATGAAGAGATACTGAATCGAATTGGTGAGAGGAGATCGATTTGGCTAAATTTTAATGGAAACAAGAGAGGTCCACCTATTCAATACCATATAATGTTATAAGAAAAATTATAACATTTTATTATACTCGGTACCGGTTTCGATGCTGGTGTGCATCATCATCATCAGCCAAAAAAAAGAAAAATATACATAGACAGAGTTACAATAAACAATGTATAAAGTACATACAAATTTTACAAAACTGGCAAGACCTAATTAAAAACGGGATCCATAAACATTAACCTATGACCTAAACTTAAAAAATAGCACCAACTGTCTTAAAACTGTGAATATACGGCCTCTTGATAAAAGTCCTCTGAATCTAAAAACACATAATATATACGCTCCCAGAGGTGAGTCTCTTATTCACGTAAATTTTTATGACAAGATTTTTTTAAAAAGCCTTTCTTGATATTCTTTTCTTTTTCATTTGCTTCAGGTCCTAGTTTGAACCAAGAACAGTACCCTGGAAACACTGCATCCGCCAAAATTTTTCATTAAAAAGATCTTGTTATCTAATACTTAAAGAAAGCGGCTATGTTAGAGAAGACATATGTTTTATCACCCAAAATAGGAAGTTACGTCTTTTGACTGGTTGTGTTATTTTAATGACAGCCATTTTTAACCAAGAGAAAAATGGTTTCTTAATTCTTGCACTGGTTATTCTGATACTCAGTGAATGTTTAGCAAGTAAATCTTTTGTCCACACATGGTTTAATGTTTTCAGATTCAGAGGACTTTTATCAAGAGGACGTATATTCATAGTTTTAAGACAGTTGGTGCTATTTTTTAAGTTTAGGTCATAGGTTAATGCTTATGGATCCCGTTTTTAATTAGGTCTTGCCAGTTTTGTAAAATTTGTATGTACTTTATACATTGTTTATTGTAACTTTGTCTATGTATATTTTTCTTATTTTTGGCTGATGATGATGCACACCAGCATCGAAACCGGTACCGAGTATAATAAAATGTTATATTCTTATAACATTATGTGGTATTGAATAGGTGGACCTCTCTTGTTTCCATTAGATTCTCGGTTCAATAGGAATAAACATGAAGTTTTTAAACTTGAATTGGCTAAATTCAACGAGAAGAAGAGGTAGGATTTGGTTTTTGAAGGAAGTGTAGGGGGTAAGAACGAGGGGTACACCAAGATATGAAGCAGATTAGAGCAGATGTAGGATGCAATAGTTACATAGAAATGAAAAAGTTAACACAGGATAAGGTGGCATGGAGAGCTGCATCAAGCCAGTCTATGGACTGATGACTCAAACAACAACTATTATTAAAAGAGCTTCCCCAAAAACGCATATCATTACTTCACAAGACGGAAGGCTGCATCAGCCGTCGCTCCTCCAAGGACACAGTAGACTTTGTCAACAACAAGTTTTTGGGGAAGCTCTTTTAATAATAGTAAGACAGCGATCAGCTTCAGGGATCCTGAATTAATTGAATTCAAGCTACACTTTTATAAAATTAAAGCAAACAAGATTCGCCTTGGAAGGAACAGATGAAGAGAACATCCTTGTAAAATATAGACCACTGACAAAGGAAAATTATTTTTCAAAAACATTTTATTAGTAGACTAGCAGAATATCATATATCATAGTGAAACATGCTGGAAACAAAAACATTCTTTTATAACGTATGTTCCAATGAATAGAGTAGTTTTAAAATAGGCTAAAATGAGTAAATCCGTTTCCCTCCCATTTCACCGCCCCATTCAACCATCCACATTGATTTTAATTTTTGAAATTCATATAGATTTTAAGTAAAACAAGGTACTTATTAAGATGTTTTTAAGAAGATAAATACTTTGTAATTTCACCTAAGCATTGTAATACAGCTGAAGATGTTCCAAGTGGAATGAAACATATATTGATTGTTTTGCTTAATGCAAATATAAATATCAAAAAGTTGGAAATTTACTGTTATTGATTCACTGGACATACCGCTTAGTCGAGCAGCTCGTCTCCTTCTTCCCAAGTCTTCCCAGCCCAAACTTTGCAACCTTTTTTTAATGCTACTCTTTAGTCAGAAACCACCCAGAACAAATCGAGCTGCTTTTCTTTGGATTTTTTTCATTTCTTGAATCAAATAATTCTGGTGAGGGTCCCATACACTGGAACTATACTCTAGTTGGGGTCTTACCAGAGACTTATGCCCTCTCCTTTACATCCTTGCCACAACCCCTAAACTCCCTCATAACCAGTGAAACATAATTTTCAAAGCTCTCTTTTTTTTTCATATCTGACCGATGTAAGACATAAGTTATATAGTATTCTGTCTTTTCTTTTCACAGTTGAGAAAGCAAGAGAGAGAAGAGATTCTTCAGGAGCTAAAGGAAGCTGAAGAACGTGATAGGATTGAAAGAGAAGGAAGAGAGGAGATGGAGAAGAGACTGAGACAAAGAATTGAACTTCGTTCAATGGCCAGACAGCAGACTGAAGAGAGACTGGAGAAGTTGAGGCAGGAGGCTGAGCAAGAGCGACAGTACCGGGAGCAGGTAAATAGTACAGCCATTTTATACCCCTCCTCAGTGATCTACCCAGAAATTTTCATCAGTCGGGTGGCACGAATGAGTAGCTGGGCGGGGAATTCTACTTAAAAATGAATATGATAAAATCTCAATTTATCCTCCTCAGGGCATTAACAGTCATATCAGACAGGTAAGCATTAACTGCAAATTGAACTATTATAGTGTTATTATCACGAACAAGACATAAGAATATTTTGAACTGGTGTTTTACTGCTTGTTCATAATCATGTAACCGGGGCTTATCACTCGGTTGCTGTGGAGTGCCATACGGGTTTGTAGCATCATGTGGAATCTAGTGCTCGTATGCGCTAATCCATACACTGTTCCCACACTCCACTACGCAATACTGAAGTTGAACATTTAACCTCTGATGTAATTGATGCAATTTTGCTGTCAATAATAAATATTATTAAATATACAGTTTTACAGTATTTACGTTTAATTTGGAGTACCCAGCGACTCAGATATGTATTAATATTATATAACTAGCATATATCTAGGTTATGTTAGCTGGGTGGTCTGTAAAAAGGTCAGGGCGGTGCGACAGTTAAAAAGGTCCTAGGGAGAACCCTGCTCCTCAATCCTTCCATGGCATACGCCGCCCAATACAGGTAGGGTTGTTAGATGTTCTGCGCTGTATGGGATGTCCCACATGCTGTATGAAACCGGAAAAGCTTTACTCTTATTGTCCCCAACAGGAAAGCGACGAGCTCATCTTTATTGGCAGGATAATCAACTATTTTCTTTCTTATATCATTACCTTAAATCATAAATAAATGGTGGTGTTGATCATTGTTTTAAGAGGAAGTACAACGAGGTAGCTGACTCCCTCTTAACATTAATCAAGAGAAAAAAGGAAGAGGTCCAACTTTTCGAAGAACGAAGGTCACAGTTGATGAAATTCATCATTAACAGACAACACCAATAGTGAAATAATATACTATCACCATATATTACACAAGACAACAGGTATTTATAAATTTAAATGTTCACAATGCAAAACAAGTTATATAGGTCAAACTGGAATAATCTTCATAACATGTTTCCTTGAACACACAAATACAGGGCACCAGGAAATGTTCTCCGCAGCACCTATGTGCTGCTGCACAAGGTGGCGTGAGCAGTTAACTTGGGAGCATGGCTGCTGCCGCTTGTATCAAAACAAAACAAGCATACAACAAACAGTAAACTTTGTACTCATCACAGCAATTCATAACAGATGCTGGAAGTGTTGTCCTTGTGTTTGAAAACAGACTTCAACACGTCTACACATATTGTCGAAGACTTTCACTAAAGCTTCTTGCATTATGGACTGCACATAATTAATTATATTCACTTTAAGTACATCAATCGTTTTTCGTCTTTTAAAAGCGTAGGCCTGCGTGTTCCCGGGATATCGTGAACTGAGCCGGTCGCAGGAAATTTACTTATCAAATCCTGAACGCTGTCCCGGTTTGGACACTTTGAATTAGGAAACCGTGCTTGAAGTCTTAGTTTTACATTTTCTGTAAACCGATCCGCCTTCCCGAAAAACGTAATCCACCCTAAAAAGCTCTCTCTTCCGTTGTAAACATTACCGCTTGTATCCTGTTGCACTATTCCAATAATCTATCTGAACGCTTGCTTAATGCAATACACACTGACAATTTTGATAGCCCACAGCTCACACGCGTGGCCTTCCCTGTTCTGCTATCCTGTTGACCTTGGCGAGTAAGCGTGACAGATATGACACCGTGCCGCCAACTAAACTGCTGATGCTCCCTTACACAGCAGCATGTAGGCACTGCGGAGAACATTTCCTGGCGCCCATTATAATAGATATTCAGTGATGAGTACGCATATGAGTGATTCTTACCATATATTTACCACAATATAGCAAGTCTTAACAGTTCTACACATTATAAATGATGGTACCAAGATGAACATATTTGAAAGAAGTTTATATTGAAATAGAACAGAAATCGAATGCTGATTACAACATAAATGAAATTACAGACAGCACAACTATATTATTAGATGTATTAGTAGTAACATTGCAGAAAAAACAGATGTAGAAAATGTCTCACCGGTAATACGAACCTCCAATCAATAGCCTATTTCCCCTACCATAACATCACTCCTCCCGCTCCCGTGGCACCGCCAACGTTCGTACCTAATCAGCTGTCTTAAATTAGCAGTCACTCAACAGCAAGGCGAGGCAGCACACATTCAAAAGGAACCAGCGGGGAGGAAGTGAGTACTTGACACCTTATCAGAACACATCAACGTTTATAACATCTTTCAGTTTCAAAAAATGTACCGTGTATTATTCCTTTTTATTTCTTCTTTCTTTCTTTCTTTCTTTCTTTCTTTCTTTCTTTCTTTCTTTCTTTCTTTCTTTCTTTCTTTCTTTCCTTCCTTCCTTCTTTCCTTTTAGTCTCCCATAACATGTAATACACCGGAGATACAAGATCTAGAAATTTCATATCGGGGTACAGTTTATAATTTAAGATATTACTAAAATTTATTAGGATCAACCTATTCAATACAATAGAATTTACAAAATTAGGACTTACATCCTATTAAATTAAAATTTGAAGGGACATGTTTCGCCCTTTAAAAGGGCATCATCAGCCTTTTTACACTCATACTTAAAGATAAAAATCAGGATCCTGATTGTCATGGTAAAAAATATAAAATGAGAATGTAAGATTAGAGTGAAATTATACAATGTGAGAAATTGTTATGAGTTCTTAAATAATAATTTACAATTAAAACTTCATTTAAAATGTTTGTGAAGAAAAAATATTTGAAGTTGGTATGATATTACACTAGTGATTTAAAAAATGATTTTATGAATTAGACAAACTAGGCCTTAACCACATAATAACAAGAAGGTCTATGGCTAAAGTTGCCGTATCAAAGTTCGAGTGAAATTCGGCTGGAAGCAACTTGATTTACATGTTGAAGAGAAGGTTAATGGAACTTAGTAGCCGCTTGAGATGACATTGAAATTTTCTTGTTGAAAAGTCGTGATGTTTAACTGTAGTATGGCGCTGTGTAGATTATAAAGTTGGATCCAACTAATCCATTAGTCTTGTTATTTACGTAGTGGGTTCGCGGTCTCCGTAATCTTGTTGAAGGAGTTACAAAGAGTTCATAATTGAATGTTGCCGTATAGACCTTTGTTAACTTGTATACTGATAGTTAAATGGGTACATTCTTACTTGTTGTTGGCTGTAGTTTTGAATATAGACTAACTATTGAAGAATATATGGTGAAGAATCTGTAATGAAAAGAGAATGAAAGATATGAAGTTTAGAGGAAAAAACGGTTATTTAGGCAAAATGATGTATATTCAATTATTTACATTCTCGATTTTTGCAGTATGAACTGGTTGTCTATATGGTCTTGGAACGAGTAAGATTTGAATGTCGTGTATTGTATCTGTGTGGAACTGAGGGAGGAGGTGTGTAATGGAGGGAAGGAAATGGGCGGGGCGTTGAGCTTGTGCGCTATTGGCTGTTGAAGATGTGGAATTGAGGAAGAGGGGTGTGATGGAGAAGAGGAGGTGGACGGAGGGTTGAGCTTACGGGCTATTGGTTGTGGAAGATTAGCAGGGGCGGGGACGGAGGGAGTTACCTTTAAGGGGAAGTTGGGATCTTTATTGGAAGTTAGTTTAAGATTTTTAAGGATTTTATTTAAATTTAGATTTAAAGATTGTAATAAATTGGGTAAAGTCTCGTATAAGGGATTTCTTATTTCAACGTGATCATTAAGATTTAGGTCTTTGTTGTAATGTTGATCCAGATATATGTAAATGTTTTCTCGTTCACACTCGTTGACTGACCGACTGAGGCCTCTTCATCTAGTAGACTTCTTCACTGTACTGCTTCCGTTTAAATAATGACTGTTCACTTATCCATTTTGACTTCTTCACTGTACTGCTTCCGTTTAAATAATGACTGACGCTACAATATGCACCCACCTTTTATAGACGTTGGTTGACACAGCTACGCAATCTCCAGAAATAACAATGACATACTCCCACAACGCCTCAAACTGTTGCATGTAATGGTGAAATCCCCTGGGGCGGCCAACTCTCTGAGCGAAATTCTAAAAGCTCACGATGACGTAGCCATGACGTGGCGATGACTTGGCAGAATCGCCAGTATAGTACAATATAACAACGTCACATCCAACATCTGATACATCGAAACTCTCACTGTACAGGTATTTAATGTTAATCTACATATACGTATATATGCATACACTCAATTATAAATAATAATTATAACAAAATAATAGTAATCTCATAGATAAAATAAGAATAATGTGGAAATAATAATAATAATAATAATAATAATAATAATAATAACAATAATAATAATAATTATTATTATAATATCTTGTAACGGGATTTGAACCGTTACAACACGTCACTTACAATTATGTTTAAAGTTATCACAGGAATGTTCAAAATCTAAGTGATTTGCATGCGTTTCATGTGTGGATTAGCATCCGTTTTCTGAATAAACTTTAATTTTTCATCATTTGTAAACTGTCCAGCTTTCTTCTTCTCCATAACTGAATGTCTTGCAAACCATTATGCATAAGTACAGTAGACCTAATTTATGTACGTTTTCACACAATTCACTTACGAACATGAAATTAAGCACAAACACGTCAGCTGTATATGTACATACAGTAGGCCTAAATTTATGAAAGTTGTTTCATAATTCACTTATGAACGTAAAATTAAGCATCAACACATCACATGACGTTACTATCTACGATCTAAACAAACACACGCCCACAACAAAGACTGGCTTGAGACTAATGCTCCCTGCAGCTGTAGGCCGACATGCTAGGGCCATGAAATTAAGTTCTCTACCAAATCCTTACCCAGGCTAGTCGTCGCTGGTACAACATGTGCGCAACTTGGCCTGGAATGCTAATTTAAATTTCTGATGGTGGGAGTTACGAACGCACTAAAGAGTGACATAAATGTGCTATTCAGGTTTCCTTAGCATGTATTTAATAGGACATGGACTGGGACTTTGGAAGGTATCAGCAAGCGAAAGGGAAAGGCTACAAAGGGCTTGAATGTGGGACTTCCTAGGCCACATTAACCTAACATCTTTGGGGTGGGTAGAGAGCAAAAGTTGAAGAAAGTAAGTTGAATAGGAGAGGTGAAAGTGAAGAGCCTGCCACAAGCAAGTGGAAACAAATGTCACATTCAGCTAGAGCCGTAGGGTCATCTCTGCACGGTCCCATGCTGAGAGTTCCTTGGGAACCCCCTTTTAGTCGCGTCTTACACATGCAGGGCATTCTGTGGATGTATTTACACCCCCACCCACTGGGGGATATACTGTAGTTTAGATAATATAGTATCTTACATATAAGCATCACTTTGAGGATAAAATTACAAAAAAATACTACAATATATTACTCAGAATGTGTCTCAGAATACAGTCTTCGTCTACACATTTATGGAAGAGTTTTAGTCTTATGTGTTTATGAGTGGACAACACAGAAGAAATAAGATAGAACCAACTGCAGGATTAGAACGCAATAACACATTAAACTACCATGTTAATCATCATCAGTGGGTAGATACATGAAAGGAGCCTCACTGAAGATTGCGATGCTAAACAATCAAGATAAGAAGAACAATTGGGTGTACCCTGCACAGCATCAGAAAATGACTCAAAATGACCTGACAGCTGATGTTTCACCTCCAAATCAACTAAAACCATGGGCCTTTGTCAAGGCACTTGTAGTTATATCCATAAACACTATCCAGCCAGAAAAAAGGTCTACTAGCAGACTTGTGCTATCACTATAACTGTGATATAATTGTTGTTTAAGAAATCCTGAAAGAGCCATCAGGACAGAAACTGAGCATCAGATGCATGAGATTCTCGAAAGGCTACATGATAAAGATGGTACTGCCATATTCTTTAAGATTGGCTTAAATAATATCACATCTGCTGCTTTGTCAGAGGGAAACAACACCAAAATTCTCACTATCAAAACAACACATTTCTCTATAACATCTGTTTATAAGCCCCATGAAGAGAATTTTGTGTTTAAGGAACCTACTACAGTAAAAACTCGATAATTAGAAGTGATTGGAACCAAACAAATCGGACTTTGAATTACATAACTTCGAATTAAACAAATTTCTGAGTAACAAAAAATATTGAGAATATGTTAGTGTTGTATTCACGATTTGAACCCAGATACCTCCGATCCTCAAGACGAATAGAGAAGAAATTGTAAGAAAGAAGCAGTAAAAATTAGGTGTACTATACAGAGACTTCCTGAATGTTTAGAATACATTATTTTGATTGCTTTTTCGTAACTACGAAACGATAAACTGAAGCAACAAAACTATTGTTAATCACCTGCTATTGGCAGAAAGGATGTGCAATTGTAGTGAATTCCTTTAGACAATTGGAAACAATTCACAGGCAGTGTCTATAATCACGAAAAGAATACAGTAATGAAATGTGGACGCAACAAAAACTTTGAAATTGACGAGTTATGCATGGTTGACAGGCCAGAAATTGGATTAAGTGCTTTATACACTGAGCGGCACGAAGAACTCAACACTTCAATTTCTTTCAAAAACTGAACTTTATTCTAAATTTAGGATATTTTTATGACACTAATCCACCATCTTATGATGGAATATTATGGTACGGTCCCATCTAACGGTCTAACAATGAAAAGAAAAGACGATTATAAACAAATTGAACCAATTAAGCGAGAGATGCACATTTCAAGGAAATTTTGAGTAAGCTCATAAAGGTAATGCACTCTGTTTTAATGTTACACACTTCACACTTTCACTTCACGTACCTCGGAGACTATCTCGGGGACCTCTGTTCGCATCTTCAAAAGCGTGTATTGCCACCTCTTGCAGCAATGACGGCATTCAACCTTTCAGGCATGCTCTTGATTAATGCGGTAATGTCCTGTTGAGTAATCATCTCCCATTTTTCCAGGAGGGCGTTCCATAGGTCCTGTAGGGTCTCTGGATAGCGCTGACGGACTCTTCTCCCCAGCTCGTCCCAAACATGCTCAATGGGATTCAAATCGGGGCTTCAAGCAGGCCAAACCATAGCATGAATCTCTGTTTCATTCAAGAACTGTTGCAAAATTCTCGCAACATGTGGGCGTGCATTGTCGTGCATTAGTGTAAAACGGAGCGAAAGGCACAACATGCTCCAGAAGGATTTCCTCCACATACCGATGTGCGGTCAGGCTCCCATGCTCCACGAAGACTAAATCCGTCCTTGCAGCTGTATTGATTCCTGCCCACACCATCACAGAACCACCGTGAAAAGGCGTCCTGCATGAGAATGTGCAAGGGGAATACCTTTTCCCTGGCCTTCTCCAGACCCTCTCTCTTCCGTCAGGTGATCAGAGGCCAAATCGTGACTCGTCGGTGAACAACACTTGATCCCATTGTTGTACTGTCCAGCCAAGATGTTCCCTTGCGAAACGCAGTCGAGCTGCGCGATGTTCTCTGGTGAGTTCCGGTCCTGTAGCAGGTCTTCTGGACTGAAGATTGGCTTCCTCCAGTCTTCTTCGAATGGTTCTCTCACTAACATTGACCCCTCGAACTTGGTGGAGTCGATTTCGTGCTTCAATAGCGGTGGTGTAACGATTGCGGAGAACTTGAAGTTGTAAGAAGCGGTCATCTTTCTCCGATGTTGCTCTTCTCGGGCCTGATCATGGTCTCCTTGCAAAGCCTCCAGTTTCCCTGTACCTTCGTACGGTTCTGGAAATTGTAGAAGGTGTTGTACTCAATACTTCTGCAACGTAATGCATGCTGCGAACATCTTCCACCAAAGCAAGAGCTTTTGCAGCTTGTTCAGGGCTTAACGGCATGTTTGCTCCAGAAAGCTGATTAAGAGAATCACAGAAAGATCCTACAAACACGTGTGATTGAAAGGGAAACAATTAAAGGTACAACAATAAGCGCTACAAGAGCGGGAAAACATTATTGGCTCACATCCAGCGATGTGTTTTCCAGGTTGCGCGGGAAAAAACAATTGAGGCTAGTGCAATAAACAATCAACACTTCATTGTTTACCCGCAAAGCAATGCCAATAGCATACCCCGTCTAAAAACAATGGTTGAAGTGCTTCATTTCGATTAAATAGATAATTACACATCATTTATTGGGTGTTGCGTTTTTCGTGCTGCTCAGTGTATTTAATATTTACGAAGAAAAATAAACCCTGCAGTTATCTATGGTATGAAGTACTCGCATGTGATTACAATTGAGGAGTTACCTGACGGTGAGATAGCGGCCCTGGTCTAGAAAGCCAAGAATAACGGATGAAAGGGTAAGTTGATTATAGTCCAGAATGCAATCATAATTATTTACATCCTGATACAATGCACACACGATATTCTACTTGACTTTGTTTGAAACCACCAATATCTTGATGTTCAAAACACATGAAAACAAATGAAAACACAAACTATGTATGCGAGGGTGGCCAATATAAAGTTATTCTAACATGGTAGCCAACATAGAAATTAAGTTCCAGTAATAACACATTTCAACATCTTCCTCATTAGGCAAATACTGAAAACAATGTCATTCTTTCCTGAAATACAAGTCAATAGTGTGCTGCTTAAGTGCACTTCTGTAAGTTGTTGAAATAAAATCTTCTGTTATATCCATTGCATTCACAACATTTTCTGGGGCATTGCTGGTAGAGATGACATTGTCCAGAATCAATAAGGCTGTCATTGCGTCTTTAGTCAGCAGGCGCATGAGAAGAGACCAGTTTCCGATATTTCGTCTGCTTGCGATTCCATTTCCTTTAGCTTACACAGCTCAGTTGCGTCATAAGAGATACTATCTGTTACTGGTACAGTAAAACCTCGATTCTCCATTTTTGGAGGGACCATGGGAAATAAGTACAACACGGGAAAATGGAAAATCCGGGAATTAATGAACCATCAACAATTTGGCTAAATGTCACAAAAATGAAATATGTATTATTATCATCTTACAAACACTCCTAAACCAAGCCAAACTACAGTCCCAATGGACCTTCCGCCTACCAAGCGACCGCTGCTCATCCCGAAAGTCTGCAGATTACGAGGTGATACATGGTTAGTGTGACGAATCTTCTCAGCCATTATTCCTGGCTCTCTAGACCGAGGTCGCTACTCACAATTTGATAGTTCCTCAATTAAAGGTAATCGTAGAATGAGTGAACCTGGAACCAGCCCTCATATACAGATAAAAATGCATGACCTGGCTGGGAATCGAACTCGGGCCCTCCAGGTGAGAGGCAGGCAAATTAGATGGCGGGGCCGACTTCAAATACCACTTCGAATACCACCCGCACTGTTTTTTTTTTTTTTTTTTTTTTTTTAGAAATATCGCCTACAAAATTGGGTGCGGGTCTTATTGAAAATTTTGGGAAATTTATCTTTCCGAATGATAAATGTATATGCTACTTCCGCACTTGGCGACAGTCACACACGTTCTCGGAGTATCAACATGAATTCCACAAAGCATTTGCGATCTTTTACTGCGAGTGAGAAACTGAAAGTAGTTTGGGAAGCCAAAATTATTGGAAATCGTGCCGCTGATAGGAAATACAATATTGACGAGTCGTGTATTTGCGATTGGAGATAGAAGAAAAATGTGCTATTAACATGTAGCGTGGACTGAGTGTACAGTTTCCAGAAATTTAAAAAAATTTATAAATATGTGACAGAGAGGCTGGAATTGGGATATGGTGTGTCAACTGAAATGTGTCAGCTAAAGGCATTAGAGATCGCAAAGGAACTTTCATCGGAAGGGTTTAAGGCAAGCCAAGGATGGGTTTGTAATTTTTATAAAAGAAATGGGTTGAGCGTACGAAGGTGTACCTCAATTTCACAGCATCTTCCTGGTGACTACAATGAGAAGTTATTGTCGTTTCAGCATCACATAATTCGGTGGTGGAAGGAAAATGCATATTTGCTTTCCCAAATTGGCAATGCAGATCAGACGCCAGTCTACTTTGAAATGCCAGTGGACAGGACTGTGAATGTTAAGGGTGCGAAGTGTTACCATTAGAACAGGTGGTAATGAAAAGCAACGGTGTACGGTAATGTTGTGTATTCTCGCCGACGGAACTAAATTGCCGCCGTACATTGTTCTCACGCGAAAGACGCTTCCTAAAAATCTACCTGCTGGGGTAATCGTCAGATCTCAGAACTCCGGCTGTATGGACAGTTCACGTGTGGAAGACTGAGTAAAGTGTGTCTAGCAACGTCGCCCTTGTGCATTATTGGGACAAAGGAACTTGCTTGTTCTCGACATTTACCGTGGCCACACAACAGACGCTGTGTGAAGAAATACCGTATATCAAGGATGGGAAAACCGACCTAGCAGTCATTCCAGGTGGGATGATGTCTATGCTACAGCCGCTGGATGTCTGCGTGAACCGTCGATTTAAAGCAGCCTTGAAACAGCTCTATACAGAATGGACGGCGACTGATAATCACACACTGATGCCAACTGGTCGCATTCAGCACCCGGAAGTTCAGCTGCTGTGTTTGTGGATTTTGACAGCATGGAATCGTATCCCTCAGAGCTTCAGGAAATGTAGCATTTCTAATGTATGGATGGCAACGATGATGACATTTTGTGGGAAGGTGGGAAAGTTCTGAAGTTGGTACTGATGATGATGATGATGATGAATGTACTTGTTGGATATCATTCTGGAAATGTTTGTTTACTTTTATTTGTATTTTCTAATCATTTGATGTGTGTGAGTAAAGATTGTAAATAATTTTGACTTCACTTTTTTTTAAATTTTGTCCTTTCAAAATAAGGGTGCGGGTCTTATTCGGTGGCGGGTGGTATTCGAGATTATGCGGTAATTGATTTACATAAGAGTGCTTAGAATGGATTATAAATACTGCGACAGTTTACTATTTATTTACGTTGCCATTTTAGTTACATGAGGAATGGCTATGAGAAAACAGTTGAAATGACATGAAAGCTAACCTAAGTCATACGTTAGATATGGGTCAAATTTAATACGTAATATGGCAATATATGCTCCAAGGTCAGCCTAGGTCAGTGACAGGATACAAATCATCAGTCGCAGCAACACGTACATAGATCACAGTGAGTAACTTTCCTATGCAGAGGCGAAGACAGTACCCGGAAATAACGAGTAATTTTATTCTTATCATATGACACTTCACATATTATTTCATGTATAGATGAAAGAAGGTCAACATATATTCAGTGGCATACTGTATATTAGACTATGAAGGGCAAATACTACAAACTGAGGTGGGAAATTTGCGAGAATCTGATCTTTAAAATACTTCTCAAAACAATCACCATCCATTTCATCACGAGCGTCAGCAGTGCTTTTCTTACACAAAAATACAACTTCCCATTCGGTACAAATCTGTGCTCGTTACCTGCATGCACTAACGAAAATCATGGCCCACGACCAGGAGGTGCCCTTAAATCATTGGAAAGTACCACTAAAAATGCCTTCCGTGGACTGTTTATGGACTTGTCAACCCTCACCTTTTGCATTGTTATGCCGGTTAACGTTAAAATTGAATAATTGAAAAAGTGGTTCAACCTATTCAATACATAAGAGAAAGAAATGTAGTGATTACATTCTTATTTAATAGTAATTAGAATTGGGACTGGTTTCGACCATAGTCCAGGTCATCGTCAGCCATCAAAACATAAAAAACATGAAAAACAATGCATATGAAAAAGAAAAAGATTAAGTGAACTCTGGATCGGTATAAGAGGCAATATAAAATGATGATGGGGGTAGAAACTGTGAGTCACTTAAAAGAAAACAGTGCGTAATTTTATTAATGGTAGTACGGCACACGCAATGATACGCAAAGTCTCACAATGTTTATGAACAGCGGAGAACGGTCAAATGGGTCAGTTTTTACACACCGTCAGGCACAAAGTCACAACACTATCTTTAAATTGTTATGCCGGTCTTAACAAATGATTCATTTGTGTAAACAATATTTGGCCGGTAAGGTTCTGTCACCTAAGATGCAATATTGTGTGAATATGGTCAAGGCATTCTCGCTCTTCATGATGTATGTGCTGCGGGTCAGTATATCTTCAAAAATATTATCACATAGGAGGTTTTGTCCCGGCAATGACGATTTGTATTTTAATTCTGGAATTTCTTAACTTGTGATAAATACCTATGGTGCCAAGACACAACATCTTCTCTTTCATTCAGCAGGGGTTTGTTTCTCCTCCGTTCATAAGTAAAATCAATTTCTTTAAGTAGGATGTGGAATGTTGATCTTTTAAAATCTTGGAGATCTGGATCTCTGTTGACAGCCAACAGAACAGAGTTTGGTGTTGGTGGTCGATTATTAATGAAAAGCTTCTGTCTATGTTACCTAGGAGCAGTACCATTATGCGAGGAACACTATGGATCTGGGTGTTGCTTCTGATAAGTGTCGTGTGTATTCCACCAAGGCGGGGTGCTCGGTTGCATAGACAAGTATCTAGCGAGAGTAAATGCTGAGCGCTATGCTCGAATGTGTTAGTCCCACTGTGTTCAGAATGGGTCTTCTTCACTTAAGAGTAGTTAGTACCAGTATATGAGGAACACCCTGAGTCTACGTTGCCTGTAGTCAGTACTCCTATGCGAGAAACACCACGGATTTGGCCGCCTATGATTAGTACCACTTGTGAAGAAAACCATTGGTTTGCATGGCCCGAGAGTAGTACCTGTCATATCCTAAGGATATTGGCAAGTTGGGGACTGGAAAGGGTTCTAAAATGCACTCAAACTCTGTAATAAAAACACCAAGTTAAGGTGGCTTAATACCAAGAATCACTATATTGAATTACCCAAATTATTTCACTGTACAAGTATATACATTTATATACAACTCTTGAATGTTAATTTGATCTTGAGTTTAGGGAACTTCCTATTCTACACAATATCTTGTCTAGCTAATGAGTCCTTGGTTCCCTAGTTAGTCTAGTTATTACTAGGTAATACTTATCTTCCGAGAGGAGGAAGTCTTCCACGACGTCTTATTTCTTGAAGCTTAATTTCACTTTCACAAGTTAACACACGCTGGTTCACTGGTTCCCTTCACCACTTAGTTCCCAAGAGATGCAGTCCTGTTACTTCTATGTGCTACTGTCCTTGTGGTTCCCTTAGTGTTGACCTCACAGGATATGCTGGAACCTGCCGCTCCTTGGTTACCTCTTCCCAACTATCCAGTCCAATCTCGTACAGTTCTGATCCCTGCTCAATTCTGTGGTAGGATACTCTAAGCCCTTAAATGATGCCTTCTCTTGAGTCTCCTCCGTGTAGTTTTGCGACTATTAAGTGGGCTCCTCCAGAGACCTTCACTCGTATTAATGAACAGTCAAAGTCTTTTACCGCTCTCCCTTTAAGTTCTTGCTAGCAGTAGAGATTATGTGCTCCAACTGCTTAACAAGATTCCTGTACGTTTCCCTGGTCGCGTGTTATTTCTCAAGGACTTCCCGTTTATAGTAGTGGTTTTACAAGTCCGCTAATGCGTTCTCTTTTACCCCAACACTCTATTAATTGAGTGTTTAGACTTTCTGGCACAATGCCTAAAAATACTTATTACCGATACTGGTAATTCTGACTTCGAACCTTACTCAAGTTCTGTTCGCGACCTGACCGGCTTATTGTCCCCACCAGACTTTCAGCCTAACTTCCCAACTACCTCTTCTGACTGTGAGCTATGAACTAACTGATCACCTCACTGTGTTCTCCCTTAAGTTGATTTCGTATTTTGCTGTTGCTATGCTCTGCCGAACTTTGAACCCTGTGTACTTCTGATTTGTCTTATTCTCATTGGCTAGCAACATCCCTTCCCTGAGGAAATTCTAAACCTTCTCAATTGTTCTAGAAGGACGGACATCGGAAGTTTCCTTAGGCTACGTGCGCTTTAAGCCGTGCCCTGTCATCCTTTGACCGTGTACATACTATGATAAGGAATGACATATATCCTATGTTTGTTCAAACATTTCACCATTGCCTGAACGGCTGCGACTGCTCAGAACTGCATCTCCTTGATAATTCCCAATGCATATTTCATTTTATTTTTCTTACACATATAATTATTTTTACCTTGACACCTTGGAGTTGTATTTCATTTTCTGACATTGAAGGTTCTTGTGTCTACTTTACTCCTGTATTGTGAGGTCGCGGTTCGAATTTATTTTCGAACCGCTCGCTCACGAATTATGAATGCGGGAGTGCCTGATCAGCAATACGACATACCACTATATGAGGAATGCCATGGGTTTGTGTTGCCTGTGGGCGTTACTGTAATGTGTGTGATACACCGTAGGTCTACATTGCCTATGATTAGTACGACTATGTGAGCGACACCATCAGTATATGTGGACTGTGATTAGTTCCACCAAGTGAGGAACACCCTGGGAATACCGGCGCCTGTGATTAGTACCACCATGCAAGAAACACCACGAGTCTGCGTTACCTGTACTTAGTACCACTATAGGAGGAACACCATGGTTCTGCTTTACCAGTGATTAGTACCATTATGAGTGATCTGGATTTTGACCCCCTTTAGATAATACGTATCACCACATTAATTAAGACATTGTAGTTGGATCCGTTGATTATTTTTGTTTCACGATCATTTTTTCATCACCATTCGTTTTAGATTCTAGTCAGTGGATACATTTTGAGGTTTTAATTTTTATTTCATTTACCTCGTACCATTAGGGGCCGATGCCCTAGCTGTAAGACCCCTTTAAACAACAAACATCATTTAAGTAACGAACGTAGGTTTTTGTGGCTTGTGAAGAAAACCTTTGGCCTGCATTGCCTAAGAGTAGTACCATTATATGAGGAACACCATGTAGGGTTGGGCACTATGTCCCTGTTTTGGCACACTGTGCTGGTGCATAGTTATGTTCCGCTGTTCCAGAACACGGAGCGTCAGTTTTTCCGAAACATTCTCAAGCGAAACCAAGACAGTGACTCGCTGTCCCGTCAGAAGCGCCACTATGCACTGCACTTCACCTACTAGCTGACTGTCGATACCAGCAGTGTGCCGCCATGTGCTGTAGTGTTCCATGTTCTGTCGTATCCTTCTTGTTCTGTGAGTTCCGTTGCACCAGCAACTGGCCTTTGGTACATGCACATAACTTAATGCGTTCTGTTTTGTAAGAGTGTTTTCATTGAAGTCTAGTAATATATACCATACGAAAGACGGTAAACTTTAATGTCGCACCGGAGTTCTATTTACGACTTTTTCACTAGAATAAAACTGGACAGAGTGACATGCAATTTATGTTCTATTTTGTCTGCAAAGGGAGACATTTGAAACTTAAGCATCCTACAATTTTTATTTTTGTGTTTGTTGTATAGACCTAGTTTTATTTTTAATCTCCTGTTCCGCTTGTATATAGTGTTTAATTTTTATCTTTGTGTTTTGCTTGTATGGGTTATTTTTTTATTTTTGTGTTCCGCTTGTATAATGTGTATGTAAATAGAGTACTGACGGATGTTTCTTCAACTGTGAGAGTATATTTTTAATTGGTGAAAATAACATTGTGACATTTGTAAACACATTTATTGCCAGTGTAATTGTGACAGGTGTATTTCAGAATGAATGAAAACATTCTTATCCTAAAAACAACATTTATACATTATTTTCTGGGTGCCTATTTCAGAGTTCCGACTGCTTTTTCACCTGCCGTGAAGTTTTATCCTGGCTCTAATTACTCGCAATATGGGCTGATACATTCAGCTGGTGAAAATATCTTTGGATTAGTTACTTTTAAACACCTGTACTGCACTTTTAACCATGTTATGTGTATTTCATATTGACCGAAAAAATCTTCACCTAAAATCAGCCTTTAAATGTTATTATTGGGCACGAATTTCAGTGTTTCGACTGTACCTTCATGTTCCGTGCAGCTTTACACTGGGCGTAACTACACACAGCACGCCCGGTACAGCAGCACATTCCTGCTGAAGTGGATCATGTCATGTTGCCTCACAGAGTTGTCTCTACTGTGCAGTTACAGTCCCGTGCCCCATGTGCCAGCACACTGTACCGAAACACTGCACCTCAAGCTCCTAATGTTCTGGAACAACTGACTGTTCCGGTCTGTCCAACCCCAATGCCATGGGTTTGTTTTGTTAACAAACATCATCATCATCATCATCATCATCATCATCATGTTAAGATGACTCCTTAATGAGTATTAAAGCTCACCCTTGTGATGAAGATGGGAAGCAGAAACAAGCTTCTCTGGCGCTGAGAAGAACTGGGATTGATGAGGAGAGAGCCTCTCTGTTTTAGTACAGCATTGTGTGAAGATTTTCCTTGTCCCTTTGTGTTATCATGTTTGTCCTTGTCCCGTCTTCCTACTGCTCCTTCTTCCCACACTAACTTGTTATAGTGTTTCTTCCATTACCAGGTGTATGCACAAGTCTTTTCTGGTTTAACTAAGAGATGGTGCCAGCGAACAGTACGCTCTAGTAGACCACAAAAGTGCAAAGACGAGCAGTTGCAGGCGTTAATGAATGATGACCCAACTCAACCTCAACAGCAATTGGCACAAGCATTAAATGTGTCACAGGAAACAATCATCAGGCGTGTATGAGCAATAGGAAAGATCAGTAAACTCGGTAAATAGGTCCCACACAATTTGAATGAACAGCAACTGGAAAATCGCAGTCACTTGTGAAATGCTGCTTCAACGCCACGGAAGAAAATCATTTCTGTACCGAATTGCGATGGGTAATGAAAAATAGATTTAATTTGAAAAGTGAAGTGGAGAACGTGGCTGTCGCCTGGCGAAGCCGGTCATTCAACACCAAGGCCAAATCACTTCGGCAAGAAGACCATGCTTTGTGTCTGGTGGGACCAGAGCGGTATTGTGCATTATGAACTCTTGAAGCCCGGCAAAACCATTGATGCACAATGTTATCACCAACAAATTATTAATTTTAATCATGCATTGATCGAAAGACAACCGAAATGGGCCAGAAGACATGGCAAAGTGATTTTGTTACTCGGCAAAACCAGTGAAAGACACCTTGAAATCGCTTGGATGGGACATCCTTCCACACCCGCCATACGTCCCAGACCTGGTGCCATCCGACTATCACCTCGTCGCATCATTGGGGCTTGCGCTTGCAGAGCAGCACTTCAACAATTTCGAGGAAATTGGAAAATGGTTCGACTAATGGATTGCCGCAAAAGACAAGCAGTTTTCCTCGCATGGTATTCATAACTTACCTGAAAGATGGGTGATGTGTGTAGAAGCCGATGGCCAATATTTTGATTAAACAAAAAAGAACATCCCTTGAAAATTATGTGTTTTCTTTACCACAATAACCGGCAAAAACTTATGCATACACCTGGTATGTGCTCCTGTTCGTATCTTTCTATATTTGATTTGATTTATTACTTGTTTGTTCCTTTGCATTGTTTATAGGAACTATGTTCTGAATTTTTTTTTTCCAGATGTTACAACAGTTTGCAGAGAATGAAAGATTGGAACAGATGACTGCAGCCAAACAACGACAAAAGAAGTTGGAGTACAGATTGGCTGTCGACAGAATGATGGCAGAACAACGCAAACGTCGCACAGAGGAGATGCAGCGCTTGCTTCAGGAACAAGAGCTGTGGTTAAAGTCTGAAGCGGACAGGTATATTTGCAGTGGAAAGAACTTTCTTGTTTCACAGCTAGCAAATAATGTAGTTCTCTGCTATTTTACATCTTATTCTTCTTAGCCCATTCAGTATTTCTGAGGAAGAGGTCCCACTCATCTCCTTTTATAGTCTCGTCCACTGTGGTCTCCTAACTTACCTTAGCACATCAGACAATCAGAATAAGAAACATCTTCTCTTGAATACTGATCTGTCAGTGTTTTAGTCCTCCAGTGTCAGTCCATTCTGACCTCATGTCAAGCCTAGCTCCAGTTATTGCCCCAAGCTTCTTTCTGAAGACTTCATGTGGCAGTTTTTCTTTATCCAATATCTGTGTTACTGAGACACCCCTTATAAAAATCCCCAGCAAGTTTCTTTCCACGGTTTATTGACAAACAATAGTTTCTTCAGCTGTTGTTTAGTAAGTGATCATATCTGATCATCATAGTAAGAACAGGCAAAACACAGGCATTCATTGCATCCTTCTTGATCATCTTCATCATCATCATTGTCCATTTCCCTCACCCAGCTCCTGCTGGCACCGTACTATCTTCCTGTATCTAACCACAATTGTTCCTCCTTAACTGTATTCCAATCCAGATTTCTTTTAATTATAGTACAGTTAAACCTCGTTAGTGCATTCCTCATGAACAAGTTTTTCCGCTTAGCACATCTTAAATTCGAAGTCCCGATTCTCGTCATATTAAATCTATATAAAAATACAGTAGAAGTCCGCTATAGTGAGTACGGCTTATAACCAAACCCCATTATACCGACAATGTTTTGCTGTCCCTTCAAAATTCATATATTAAACTGTGTATTATCCTTTGGTAACAGCGAGACCCCTATCACTGACGCATCCGTTATTACAAGCGATTAAGCGTGCGTGATTGTTTCCTTTACCAATATTTATGCACCCCAGCGATTATGTTGCATGCAATCTATTATCTTCAGTATCGTTTCCTCGCTATGTCTAGTAGCGAGGACATTCAACATTTAAAGATATGAACTTCATTAACCTGAGAACGGTCGCTGTGGGTCGTCATGACCCGCACGCTTACATTTCCGTTCACTCCTCTTCCACCAATGGAGACACAGCAACCCCCATCCCAGTATCTTCCTAAGTCTACCCCCTCTACACAGCACAACAGGCGGCACTCAGTTCGAGCGGAGCAGTTCTCGAGGAAAGTAGTGTACGGGTCACCACGACCCACTGCGACCTTTTGTGTTCACATAAATGTTCTGAGTTAACATTTCAGTACGTTTTCCTTGTTTCGGTGAAATGGATGACAGAGGAGCAGACCGTATTTGTTCTCTGCTAAATGAATCATTCTCGGCAGAAACAGACAATGAACTGGCAGGTGATGAAAGTGATGTAGGGACTGATGTCGATCCAGAAGAAGAAATGCAAGACGACCAAGACCGGAACACAGATACGGAACAAAGTGATGTTAGTGATGATGAAGTAGCCACTGACGGTGAACATTCGGAAGGCAACTCTACTTCGGATGATGACATCGCACTGCTTTATAGAGGTAACTACACTGGTAAAGACGGCACTAAATGGAAACTGGCTGAACCTACACAATCAGTCCGTACAAGGCGCCGGAGTATTGTGACTCATCTTCCAGGGTGCAAGGGAGCAGCGAAAGAGGCTAACACACCGCTGAAAGCGTGGCAGTGTTTCTTCGCAGATGACATTCTACAGAAGAACGTTGATTATACCAATATATACATCACGAACGTGAAAGAGACTCAAAGAACACAAATTTAGAGGAGATAAAGGCATTACTAGGACTTCTGTTTTATGCAGGAGTATTGAAATCGTCGCACTTGAATGCGGATGAAATGTGGAGTGACGATGGGACTGGAGTACCTATTTTTTGGTCTGTAATGTCTCAGCAGCGCTTCCGGTTTCTTCTCAGAGCTCTTCGCTTTGACGATAAGGGATGGTCACATTAGAATTGCTGGTGATAAACTCGCTCCACTGCGTGAGGTTTTTGAATACATCGTAGCTAAGTGTCAAGCAAATTTCAGTGTATCAGAATATACCACAGTCGATGAAATGCTGTGGGGATTTTGTGGCAGGTGTCCCTTTCGTCAGTACATGCGAAATAAACCAGCTAAGTACGGCATAAAGGTGTTTTCCATTGTTGATGCTCGCACTTTCTACATCCTGAACATGGAGGTCTACTTGGGGAAACAACCACAAGGTCAGTATCATCAGATCCACAAACTCCTGCTGAAGTTGTTATGAGGCTTGTATCACCTATTTCAGGAAGTGGACTTAATGTCACCCACGACAACTGGTTCACAAGCGTTCCCCTAGCTCAGAACATGTTGCTGCAACATAACCTAACAACTGTTGGTACCATTAAAAAAAAAAAAAAAAAGACACAGCTTCCTCTTTGCTTTGTGAAAAGTACGGGGCGTGAGGTACATTCTTCCATGTTTGGATTTGGCAAGAATCGTACAACTCTGGTATCCTACGTACCAAAGAAAGGAAAGGTTGTCATCTTAATTTCAACGATGCACCACAGTATATCTATAGATCCTAGCACAGGTGATACGAAGAAACCGGAGATCACCACGTTCTACAATTTAACGAAAGGTGGGGTTGACGTAGTCGATGAAATGTCGGGAAGTTACTCTGTGGGTAGAAAAACAAACAGGTGGCCCCTTACTGCATTTTTTTCATCTTATGGACGTGACAGCTATCAATGCACTAGTTGTTTATTCCTGGAACAACAAAGACAAACATCAGGTGAGGAG
This sequence comes from Anabrus simplex, assembly GCF_040414725.1. Lineage (NCBI taxonomy): Eukaryota > Metazoa > Arthropoda > Insecta > Orthoptera > Tettigoniidae > Anabrus > Anabrus simplex. Next base: position 60,143,796 of record NC_090265.1, on the reverse strand, counting down.
GCAGTTCTTGAAAGAACTCGCCAAGGAATTGGTTACGCCGTATATGAGGACCCGCTTGCTGGCTGGAAATCTTAGCCGTCAGCTTAGGACGGAAATTCTAAGCACTCTGAAAGAAACGGATCCACTCCCTGTGGGACCTCAAGAGGACGAAGGTACCAGAAAACGAAAAAGATGTGCACTGTGCTCCAGGACTGGCAACAAAACGTATCCGACGTGTGCGATCTGTAAGAAGTTTGTGTGTGGAATCCATGGCAAACTGGCTTGCCTAGACTGTCTGGAAAATGCCTAAACCAGAGACTGAGAACTGTGAGAAGCAGGATTTGTACCGGTAAATTTTTTTTTTTATCCTAGCCAGAGATTCGGAATTTATCAGTTGTTTTCGACGTTTATTAGTTTCTATTATTTTTTATATGTTTACTCGTACCAAAAGTTTATGTGTGAAAATCATTGAAAAATTCAATATGGTGCCTATTCAAAAATGATCCCTAAAACTTTCTTCATGCACTTAGAAGGCAGTCGTGTAAAATTATTTCTGACTTTTAACAATATTCCAGAAAAGATACTAATTTTTGTAACACATGCAATTAAGTGGAGGTTTTGTATCAACGTTTAAAAAAATAAATTTATAGTTGTATAGTAAGAGCATAAATAAAGGTTCGGTTGATTCTATGTCCAAGATAATAGTATTAATTGATGTACAAACATAGTTTTTAAAAAATAACAAGTCCTGACGAAATAAGTTAAATGATAATTTGTGGGTCATGGTGACCCACCGCGACCACTTTAAGATGCACCATGTGCGCGACCACTGCCGGGTTAATGTTTCCGTATTGAATTGAGATTAACGATAAGATATCTATTATGTTCAACCTTTTCAATACTAATTAGGTACGTGTTTATGTTACAAATACCTTTTATTCAACTTTGGGACCGGTTTCGACATATATAATGTCATCATCAGCCATAAAAAGATCACAATATATAAGCAAGGACACAATCTGTAACTGACTATTCACACCATGTGTCATAACAGAAGAGTAATGGCTTAATAATTAAATCTGGCGCAGTGACACATTGAAGTAAACATAAAGTCTCTCATTATTCAAGGAATAAAAGGAGGTTCTTCGATATGTAGTCTTTGTGCATCCGTTCAATAGAAGGCTCCGATAGGCTTCCAAAGTAAAGAGTCATTTAAAACACACACACGTGATATGCGTCAACCAGAGTGTCGAGAACATATTTGAGTCACTTGTAATTTATACCTGATAAAAATTTAATACTGATGAATATGAAATCAGTCAGTGGTAAAAGGAAGGAAATATAAAATGTGGTAGGTCTGGAGGGGAGGAAGATGGGGGAAGAAAAAGATCTTGTTAGGGGATTAGTAGGTTTAAGGTGGGTCTTGTGAACAATGTGGTGGGGGTTTGTAACATGATAGGGTACTGTGTATCGTAGTAAATATTGACCTATTCGGAAGATTAAAATACCGTATTTACTTGTGTATTAGATCCCCTCGCGTATTAGACCCCACCGGCTTTTCGAGATAAAGAAAATGAAAAAAATAAATCTTGCCTATAAGACCCCCCAACGTAATTCGTCAGAGAACGATGACGATTCCGCTTCGAAGCGCGTACAAGTCTTATTGCAGCTCTGATGACATTGCACAAATTTGTGAATAGTTTCGTCCGTTCGACATACGCAGTGAAAAACACGTCGAATCCATGCGGTACATCTGCGTTCCGTAGTTAAGAAACGTTCACCTCTGTGGCATACGTCTACTGCAGCTCTGATGACGTTGCACAAATAGATGAATAGGCCTAGCTTCGTGTCCAACCCGCATTGCAAGCATGCATCAGTCATGCTATATGTCTTTGTTTTGTAGTTAATAATGTCCGGCATCGTAACGGCTAGCACAATTAGTTGCTGTTTTCGGCGGTCTGACTTCGATTCCCGGTACCATACTGCCAGAGATTTACGAATGGCAGGAAGGCTGATATGCGGTAAAAGCGGTACCTGTAACTCCCCTCCACTAGGCGTGTATCTAAAAAGAGCTGTATCACCAAGGTACGTAGAATACAAGGTAGGGATCATGAGAGAGGTGCGCAGTAGCAAGCAGAGCTGTGACGTCACGCAGGACCCTCGCGTTTAATCTGCTCTGAATGAGGTAGAGGTAGTTCGAATAAGAATCGCTGTACACGCAGAAGCTAGGTGCTAATTATCCACGATAGTAACATATCTGTGGTGTATAAGAAACCGTGTGTGTTTATTTTATGTGATGAAACGTAAAAAGCAGTAACAGGGTACACTTTTCAATATGCTTTGTCTTGCCATTGCAGGCTGCACAAATCATAACAGGCACGCGAAGGAACGAAACGTACACTTTCATGTATTCCCTAAAGCCACTGACCTAAATGAATGGTGACAGAAGTAATCAAGACATTAGCGAAACCTATCTTTCTCAGCTTCGAGGGTTCGGAAGGCTTTATGACCATCCTCTTCCGATAGCTGTGACGCGAAAGGTGAGAGTAGCCTCAATGCTTCTGAGGCGATAAGAAATTCCATCTGTTCTTCGAAAGATTATGAAACATTACACCCAAATATGTTACATGCTACTGATGAACTCGATCAAAACTCGGATGTCGTGTGCCAGTCTAAGGCCAGCGTTGAGCCCACAACATCCTATTATTTACCGGAGGATGAGCAAGGGTTTGTTAAAGCCCTTGAAGAGCTAGTAAAACAGAGAACTTCATTGATATTTTAACATCACCTCACAAAAGGCATTGCACTTCACTATTACAGTAGAGTAATAATAGATCAAATACAGTGTGAATCCAGCTGCGTTTCTGAAGTATTTCGATCTGTATAAAAGGTTGTAACAATGCTAAGACTGTGATCGCAGTGGAATTACCATTCCATATGTTCGTGTTCTCAACACCTATGATAACAATAACAAGGGGCTCTAATTGTTACAGTTACAGAACGAACATTAAAGCTTGATGACTGCAAGAAATTGTCCGTTGTTACAAGCAATATTGGGAAACTATAGACACTATCAACAATACAAACAGCAAATGTTAGGAAACTGTCCACAACACAAGCAGTACAGTAAATGTTCTCCTCCAAGTGCCAGGCACTGACAAATTCCACGTTAACATTAGATAGGCCATATAAATTAATGAGCCTGCATATTAACATTCTTAGCACTGGTTTCATATAAAACATAATAAATTGCCTTTCAGAAAAAAATAACAGGTACTTTATACACAAAGTGTAATGCTGATATTTTTAAAAAAAGAACATCAAACACACTTATCCCTAGCATCAATGGAATTTCTTTGCTTTTCTTCTTTCTATATCGGTATTTTATTAACTGAAAGCCGGTCTCTTGAATGTCTTACTTTTGCTTAAAGCGCCCATTCGAATAAAAGAATGGCTTCTCACGAAGCAACTTGCAAACTCATAAATTTTGGGGAATTCCTTCTTCAGGATATCCGTAAGGTTTGTGATGATGTTAGAACCCTCTTTCAGTTCTTTCCCGTGGTAAAATTGAAACTACCGAGCTTGATAACTGCAGTCGCTTAAGTGTGGCCAGTATTCAATATTCGGGAGATAGTGGGTTCGAACCCCACTGTCGGCAGCCCTGAAGATGGTTTTCTGTGGTTTCCCATTTTCACACCAAGCAAATGCTGGGGCTGTACCTTAATTAAGGCCACAGATGCTTCCTTCCCACTCCTAGCCCTTTCCTGTCCAATCGTCGCCATAAGACCTATCTTTGTCGGTGCGACGTAAAGCATCTTGCAAAAAAAATGGACCTCTTTTTGAAATATAATTTCCACCCCTTGTAGTTTGACCTGTTTTCTCTCCGTAATTGTTTTCTATATCGAGGTTCTTCTTCTTTACCCTAAAAGCTACAATATAGCCTGTGAATTTTTCAAGCAGCTCATCACGATCCTTGGTTTCACGACTGTTCTCGAGCTGTTTTACTAGCTCTTCAAGGGCTTTAACGAACCCTTGCTCATCCTCTGGTAAATAATAGGAAGTTGTGGGCTCAACGCTGGCCTTAGACTGGCACACGACATCTGAGTTTTGATCGAGTTCATCAGTAGCATGTAACATATTTGGGCGTAATGTTTCATAATCTTTCGAAGAACAGATGGAATTTCTTATCGCCTCGGAAGCATTGAGGCTACTCTCACCTTTCGCGTCACAGCTATCGGAAGAGAATGGTCATAAAGCCTTCCGAACCCTCGAAGCTGAGAAAGATAGGTTTCGCTAATGTCTTGATTACTTCTGTCACCATTCATTTAGGTCAGTGGCTTTAGGGAATACATGAAAGTGTATGTTTCGTTCCTTCGCGTGCCTGTTATGATTTGTGCAGCCTGCAATGGCAAGACAAAGCATATTGAAAAGTGTACCCTATTACTGCTTTTTACGTTTCATCACATAAAATAAACACACACGGTTTCTTATACACCACAGATATGTTACTATCGTGGATAATTAGCACCTAGCTTCTGCGTGTACAGCGATTCTTATTCGAACTACCTCTAGCTCATTCAGAGCAGATTAAACGCGAGAGTCCTGCGTGACGTCACAGCTCTGCTTGCTACTGTGCACCTCTCTTGTGATCCCTACCTTGTATTCTACGTACCTTGACGATACCCTTATCCCTTTCTTCTACGGGATCGAGTATGAAGTGAGACGAATCTTCGTAGCGAGTTTTTACGGCCATATGCCCTTCCTGACGTCAACCTCACCAGAAGAATTAATGAGATGTATCGAATGACGTGATATGAGTAACTAAAAAGTACTTTTATATGTACCATAGGCCTAAAATTCATGTTCACCATTTTTTGTCTTTTTACGTTTAGAAACATTGCCTTCCAACGAAAATAGCCAGTATAACTTAAATACATTCTAAGTTTGTTAAATAATAGTATAGAATGTTTACACGTACAATTTATAGCTCTTTATAACCTAGAAGTCATGTGTTCACTGCACAAAATTTTGAGTTCATCTCATATTGGACCCTCCTTTATTATTTTTGGCTGTAAAAGTGGGGAAAAAAGGGGGTCTAATACGCGAGTAAATACGGTACTTAAATACTTTAATTAAAAAATCAAATAGAATATTAGTTTTTTCTGAGACTTCGTTCAGATTCGAATTGGAGTTGAAGAACTGGTCTAAGTGAATGAAGCAATTTTCTGCGACGTCAAGAATAGGGCCTTTGTCCATATTCATGAGCACCTCTATATCTTGTTGTATGTTGCTGAAGCTATGCTTTGAATCTTGAATGTGCTGGCCAACCGCCGAGTATCTATTATATTTTGTAGCATTAACATGTTCCATGTATCTGATTTTGAAGTTCCTCCCTGTTTGACCAATGTACGAGGATTGACAGTTTTGACATTGGAATCTGTAGACTCCTGATTTTTTATAATGTTAGTCTTGTTAATTGAGCTGGTATTATATAAGATATCCATATTTCTATTGTTAGTTCGATATGCAATTTTGGTGTTGTGTTTCTTCAGAATATTTGTAACTACGTAAATATCTTCGTTGAATGTGAAGGTTGAAAAATAATCAGTTTTAATTTTCTCTCTAGTTAAGAGTTGAATTTAGGAGAAATTTTCATTTGTTGATAATGCGCTCTCTAAATGCATTGTCATAACCATTATATTTGGCTATGAAGTGGACTGTATTCAATTCTTTATTTAGATTTACTGTATTAAGTGGTATACTGAATGCCCTGTCTGCTATATTGTTGTAGGTAGCATACTTGTGTGCTTTGGGATGAAAAGAATTTTTCTTGATGGTAGTGGCTGTCTGTGTTGGTTTTCTGTAAATTTCGTATTTTATTGATGAAGGAAGTCTGTTTAATGTGAGGTCCAGAAAATGTGTACTTCTGTTGGTCTCAGATTTTAGAGTGAACTTTATCTGCGGATCAATATTGTTTAAATTTCTAAGAGTGGTGGCTGCATCAGAAATTCCTTCGTCAAGGATAACGAGTGTATCATCCACAAATCTGGCCCAAAATTTTATGTTTGCAAAGTCACTGCTGTTGTTAATTGCTGTATGCTCTAAATGGTCAATATATATCTCAGCTAAAATTCCTGAAGCCGGTGATCCCGTTACTCTTCTGTTATGACACATGGTGTGAATAGTCAGTTACAGATTGTGTCCTTGCTTATATATTGTGATCTTTTTATGGCTGATGATGACATTATATATGTTGAAACTGGTCCCAAAGTTGAATAAAAGGTATTTGTAACATAAACACGTACCTAATTAGTATTGAAAAGGTTGAACATAATAGATATCTTATCGTTGACATTCAACATTGTCGACATTCAAAGGCGATTACATAAAATCAACTTCAGGGTCCGTATCGCACTTACACAGATTCCACCTTGTCGATACACTAAATTGCTTAAGGCAACTTATTGGTTAAAAGTGGTACATGTTTTGTACTTATAAACATCTTCAGCCAAATAACACTGTTTAGATGAAAAATTCATATAATGACAAAGTATCAATGCTTTAGAGGAAGTGTCCTTAAAATTTTGTTTTTAATATAGTCAATCTTCTTATGTTAATTCACTCTATCAACATTGTAAATATGTATCCAGTATTCAAACCTCCAAGTTATACCCTATCAGAGAAAACAATTTAAGTAAATACAGCCACCTAAGTGTTTTGGAAATACAAGATTTTATGTCTATCCTGAAATTAGTTTTAATTAAGAACTATTTCACTTTCGACAGTATTATCTACTAGCAGGAGGGATTGGCCGTGCGATCGCTGGCTTCCGGTATCTTAGCCAAAATTTATTTAGATTTTTTGTAACATACTAAAATTGATAACAATAATAACTTCAATAATATTCTTTTTTGGGCTAGGTATGTGGATGATAATTTAGTAATCTTAGATGAGAGCACAACAGACGCTGCTTCCACTCTTGTCAACCTTAACAATATTGACCTGCACATGAAATTTACACTTGAATCCGAGCATGAACAAAGAATACATTTTTTAGATCTGACCATCATTAGGCAACCAAACTCTTTAAAATACAATCTTTTCAGAAAACCTACCCAAACAGCTTCTACTATTCGTCAAGATTCTTCACATCCCCAAATCCATAAAAGAGCATCTTATAATAATATGGTTCATTGAGCCTTTACTGTCCCAATGACCGAAAGTGATCTTAAAAAAAGAATTGAACAGTATTCATATGATTGCTAAACTTAATGGATACAGTAGTTATTTCATTGAAAGTATTATCAATAAATACAAACATCGCCCTTTAACCACTCTGAAAAAAGAAAAACCAAAAGTTACTTTATTTTCTATCTTCACATTCAATGAAGATATTTATAAGGTCACTAACGTTTTTAAAAAACATGATGTTAAAATATCCTTCAAAATTATCTATAATAATGCAACAATCTTACACAACTCATCTTCTATTAATAAAATTGATTGCTTTTCAAAATCTGGTGTATATAGGGTAAAATGCAACAGCTGCAATTTTACTTGTATTGGACAAACAGGAAGGAGCTTTAAAATAAGATACTTGGAACATGTTAATGCCCTGAAATACAATAAATTTTCAGCTGTTGGGCAACACATGAACGATTACAATCATAAACTTACTGATATTAAGCATGATATGGAAATTCTCAAAATTATGAATTAAAAAAACCCTCCTTAACATAGCAGAGAACTGCTTTAAACATCTAGACCAATATTTTAATCCAAATTACAATCTTAATGACATTTCCGAAAAACCGAATATTCTTTTTAACCTGCTCATTCATCTTTTCAGAATCTCAAAATCAAATAATCAAGGTCTGAATTTTCATTCTATTTACAGTACTTTACTTAGGCAATCTTCCGTATTACCTCATCCCTCAGCCCTGCCTTAATATCCACCTCTTCTCCTTCCGCTTCCTTTCCATTCTCTTCTCTTTCTCCCCGCACCTCCTATACAAGACTTCCTTTGAACCTCACCTACTCCACCCCCCATTCTCACTTCATTTCTAGCTCCGCTCAGCTTTATACAACACGATGTAATTTCCCATATAACATATTTCATTTAGGTATTTTCTTCCCCTTAACTTATCTCTTTCTTTCTTAGCTGTCAATTATTCAATGTCAACTGCATGGTCTGCATTGAACTGCAAATTTCTAACCACCTTTATTTAATTCTATATATATTAAACCTCCACACGCAACAACCATCGTCCTTCAAGATTCTAGAAACAGAAGAGCTCTTTTCTAGCATCATGCTCTGCATCCATGTGTACTAAATTTATAAACATCTTGAGAAGACAGCGTGACTACAACTCAGTTGATCTTTAACTGGAAAGCAACATTTCTTATGAGCCAGCCTATATTGATTTCTATGACCAGCAATTTTAAGGATTACTTTTACAACTTTTTAATGTTATACAGCGCACTAGACGTTTTTATGAATCTCTATTTTTTTAACATAGTGTAGCGCATCTCTCGATTCTTAAGCCTCCACACACAACAGTCACCTTCCTTCCAGTTCCAAAAAACAGAAGAACCTTTTTAGCATCCATATGTTATTACATTTACAAATATCTTAGGAAAACAACGTGATTTTGGCTCAATTGTTCTTCGAATGGATAACATCATCTTTAAGGAGCCAGCATATATTGAATTCCTTGACCAGCAACTTAAGGATTTCTATCTTTAACAACTTTTCTAATTTTGTACGGCGCACTGGACTTTTTACGAATCTCTATCATAGAGCTATTTTTTAACATAGTGCAGCACGTCTCTTAAATCTTTCTCACATGGTATGTACAATTTTGAGACCTTATGTGTCTTTACATTGTTTAATTTCTTCGATACTTATGTATTTAATTTGCTTTTGGATGATGATGACCTACAGTTAGGTCAAAACTAGTCCCTAAGCATATATGTAATTTAAACTCTGTACAATTTGTATTGAAAAGCTGGACCTTAATAATACTTTATTTTAACTCTATTGCATCTTTGGTACGGCATAGTTTTCTCATTATGTGCATTTGCGAGCTTTCTCGTGGACATTCAAAGGCAATGTTGGAGTTGATTAGTAATGCCCATCGACTGCTGTTCTCTAAAGAAAATACGAAATGGAAGAGTATAACAAGTTTTCGTAATAAATGCGTCAATAACGTGGCCGACAGCAGTTGTTAACTCGTTAAAAATAATGGCTGAAATAAACGATCTCTTATCTTTAATGTTATATACTGAATGGATTAAGAATGTGACACGCCTCAAGATATGGCTCAGTAGGCCTCCATCACTTATTTCAGAGGATAGTTCATATTTTCTCGCGTCTAGTTAAATTTCAGAAAGGCTATTCACATGTAAATTTTTAGCTAGGATAACTCGTTTCTCCACATGCGTTTCAAATATGTTTTCATGACACATATACGGTTAAAATGAAATAAGAAATAATGTAGTTCATCCTATTCAATACAAACATTTTTCTATTAACACGGTTATTATCAGAAATTATGCATACTATCTTATGACCTATATCTGTTAATACTTTAAGGACTTGCAAAGTTAGTTCTTCTAAGAAATGTGACGTTAGGTTCTTACATGGAAACAAACCAACAATGTCTTTAATTTTTTTAAGAATGGATGACAACATAAAGGTTTGTACAGTTGTAGCTAATGTTGCGTTATTTTCTCCACTTTTACTACTAAAAGCAACTCCCTCTACCTTTCCTCCTTTATAGTTAAGCTCAGGTTTTACATAGACTTCATCCAAGAACAAGTTACAAAATCGTTCATGTTCATTTAACAATTTTACTTTCTTCTTCAAGTAATTCCAATGTGAATCATCTATACCCGAATTTCCCGTGCCTAGTTTTGAGGTAAAAGACTGCAAATACACAGGGTGAGGCATTGTAAGGAACGTTGACTGTCTTATCTTCTTATACGCCCCAGGAAATGCGAAAAATATTGAAGCGAGCCATGTTATTAGTATACAGGAGTAAGACACTTTCATTGCAAAGGCTAAATTTAACTGTACCTTGCAAAATTCTAATTTATCAGTAATGATACAGTCATCAACTTCACTTTCAATTTCATCGATTATTTTGTTCACAGTTTCTATTTTGTCGTGGACAGTCACATTTGAGTCACAAGCAAGACTAAACAGGAAGTTTCAGATCCTTTCTAAACTTGACCATTTTAATATCTTGCCCCCGTTACCTAATGCACGTATATCAGGGTTATCATTCATGAAAATACCATGTTTTATGGCTTTAAAATCAAGAGCCTCGTTTAATGTTAAAGAAGTACCAATTTTCGGAATATTTTCCTCAGTCATATAAATTTTGAAAATACATAGACTTTGGCTGTCGAAATTGACAAAAACTTTGTCAAAATCTAATTTGCATTTAGTAACGTCATCGAAGTCCTTGATCCTGTCATCTTCTTCCTCAGCTTTCTTTCTTTCTTCTTCCCGTTTTTCAATTTCTTCCTGTCTTTCAATAGGAGTTTTCCTCGGTCTTGAAAGATTTTTAGACAGATAGGCAGGCACATTTTCAAGCTTAGTAGGAATAGCGTCGTTTGAGAGTTTTAAATGGTTACGTTTTACTGTTAAAATAGACCCATCAGGTCTTTTAACAGAATCCTCCTTAATTATGAAACGTTCGTCGAAGTATTTTATGCACGCAACTGAGCTTGCTGAAGGGACAAATTCTGTTTGATGGATGGCTAAGATCCACTTTTGTTTACGAACCAAGTCAATAGGAAATTTAAACACTGAAATATTGGGCTCTTTTGAACTATAGTTGCTTCTACAACCAGGTACACAACACGACATGGGCATAATTCACAATGTTCACACAAGTTTGTCATTAAACACTATTGATAGCCTTACTGCTGCGAGGTTCATATCAGCCTACAAGTCACTGGCGAAAAATAAAGCGGATGGCTATTCGTGTGACGTAGCACCGGAAGTGGAGGGGGAGCCTTATGGCCTGTATATCTAGTTGGCCTTGCCAAAGGCCAGCACGTTAACCATTTAGCCATGGAGCCGGATGGTTGTACGGTGCCTGTGTGTAATGTCACTGGATCTCAGGCAATAGTGAAGAGAGAATGACATTCTATTAGCCTCTACAAAAACGTTTCTCAAATCTACAGAATGGCATCAAAACTTGAGAGCCTTCAAATTCTTAGAAAGGCCATGGCTACTCAGTGGCAGAGTTTTAAGGCGTCGACTGTACCTGACTCTTAGTAAAATTAAGTTTTATAGACAGCAGGAATATTTTCGTGATGGATAGTCATAAAGATACGTGGAACAGGTATTGCCGGCAAATTTTCAACGGGTTCTCGTCAATATTATGACGCCAATTTTAAGTTAATTGTTATTAAACCCTCGGAAATGTAGAATAATTGTGCAGCCGCAAGAAAATATGGCATAGGCCTAAGTAAAGCCAATATTTGGCATCAGCGTGAAGACAAAGATAGCTAAAAAAAATGTGTACTGAACAAAAAAAGTATTCAGTGGTTTGCAACAAGGACTCTTTAAAGAAGTCAAAAATGAAATTGTGAGGTATGTACACGAAAAATGCAAGGGTCAAATGGCCATACCGTGGCACAATAAACTTGTTCGTTTACCTTCAACATTCGCGATTAGGCCTACCTGTATACATCGCTAGCCGCTGAAGTTGGCCGAACCCGGAAAGCAAGACGTGTGTGCAGCGGTAACTGGTCATAACTGATGCTGAGTAAAAGTACCGTTACAGTTTTATAGACAGCAAGAATATTTTCCTGACGGATCGCCGTATTGTAGAGACACATGGAATAGGTATTGCCGGCAAATTTTCAACGGGTTCTCTTCGGTATTCTGATGCCAATTTTAAGTAAATGGTCATTAAACCTGGAGAAATAAAGAATAATTGTGCAACCACAAAAAATGCCGTATAACGAAAGCCAATGTTCGGCGTCTAAAAATGCGTACTGTACAACAAAGGCATTCATATGATTTTACATAGAACTTTTTGAGCCTGATTTAAATTCTTTTGAAGGAAAAAGTGGGGTTCGTCATGGATTCAGAGAAGTACGGTATTGTAATTTTTTCAGAATTAGTAAATATGGCATTGCTCCTGAAGTGAAAGTCTGTTTCTAAAATGTTTAACTTCCTGACGCTCTTCTAGGAGCACATAGCACACCTTTATTTCCTCAGCTAGGCAGTCACTCTGTTTATGACAATGTTAGGAAATACTACCACTGTCTTCATTTGCTCATATAACATAATAAAGTACTCTTTTAGTTTTCTTATTACATCTTTGCACTCAGAGCCAACTTTTTATTTTTTGAAGAATGCATCTTGTGGCCTAATGCAAAACATCTGGTGGTCATAGTTTACTGGCTGCGAGTGTCAATGGTTTCATTATCTCCTAATGCATACAGTAATACTGTAGTCAACCAGTTTAATCAGTAGTTGCATCATTTGAGTTTGAATCAGCAGGAAACATTACTGTATTGTAGAACATGAAAATATAGTAAAATCCTTTGTAAGCTCAGAAACATATGCACATAATCATTAACACCTTGAAAACTTGCCTAATCTGAGTATTCATGACTTTTAAAAATTATCCCTCTACCAAGTACATCTCTTGTACCATGGAACTTAACAAAAATTGTGATCCTTATTTGTAAAATCTTCTTATCTTATTAAGATGTTACTGAACACTTCTGATCCTTACTGCCATACTTCATTCCATGGAAGGAATGTCACCAATAAAATTTATATATGTAAGTAAAATTTTTTTCCCTCTGTAAATTAACTAAATACTTGTACTCCCTATTTTTCAGGAGGAAAATGATTGAAGAAGAACGTCTTCGAATGTTGAAGGAACATGCTGCAGCATTACTGGGCTTTTTGCCCAAGGGAGTTTTACGTCAGGATGATCTTCCTCATCTTGGATCAGAGTTCCTGGAAAAGTACAGTAAACTGAATATTGGTGAAGGTCCTGAAACTGAAACTTGTCGTGTACATCCACCCGAAACAAACTGATGGGTGCTTTTTCAGTTGAACACTTTCTACGCTGATAAACTGTACTTTTCTCTGCCGTCCCTCATGTACATCACAGCTTATGTTAAATTTCTGATACAAAATGCTTTGTTAAATCTAATGTTATTTATTTACTTCTCTATACCAATAAAATTGCTTGTTCTTTTTTTTAAAATTATGCTTATATTATTTTTTATCTTCCTTAGCAGAAGTAAGTCCTGTTCTCGTAGTTCTAGGGTTTCAACAATTGGACAGCTGAAGCATAAACAAATTTCTACAGTGAAACACCTGTGGAAATTTATGTACAAAATGTCCGTTATTAAGAAATACCCGATTTGGGAGATGGTGGGTTCAAACCCCACTGCTGGCAACTGTGAAGATAGTTTTCTATGGTTTCCCATTTTTACATCAGGCAAATGCTAGGGCTGTACCCTAATTAAGGCCAAGGCCACTTCCTTCCCAATACTAGCCCTTTCCCACCCATCCTACATTGCCATAAAACGTTGTTGTATTAGTGCAATGTTAAACCTTTAGCAAAAAGAAACCCTGTGTGCTATTTGGAAAAAGTAAAACAGATTTTGGGACACATTTTCCGTATGAACACACATCTGTAGTTGAAAAGTAAACAATATTCCATCCATGAAATGAACATATTTTTGATAGACTTTAAAGCAAGTAAATGTCCCCCCAACTAATTGCTGGCAAGAAGGAGGTAAGTTCAGTGATGGGTCTGTCACCTTTCAGCTTCTGACCTTAAAAGCAGACCTGTAATGGAATACATCTATGAATACCACAGAAATTGGCTAGAACACCTAAACAGGATGTACAGAAGCAGGATCCCCAAAGCAGTCATAAACTACTGCCCCGGTGGGAAGAGATCTCTGGGACGTCCCAGGAAGAGATGGCATGAAAATGCAAATCTTTTGTATAGACAGTAACAGTTCTTCTATAGGACTAATACATGAAAGAATGATGATGATGATGATGATGATGATGATGATTATACCTAATACAGTAATACAAAATAAATAGTGTAGGGTACATTAATAGAGTGCGGTGAAACTTCTTCTAGATCAAATTGAAGTAACATGATATAAGCCCTTATACTTCCAAGGTAACGATCTATCCTTACTGGCCCTTATTGTTATTATTTTATTATTTACATGCCAGATAGCAGCATTTTGCATGGAATAAGAAGAGTGCAGTTGTAACTCACGTTATACTCCGTGGGAGCTGTTGACTATCCGGACTTTGGTTTCACTAGAATAATTATTGCACAACCGAAGATTCTACATTGAATTCCAAAGAAGTCAGAGCCATTGGAGGACCCAAAGGAATGGCTTACCCTAACGGAGTGTATTGTCACCAATACTCTTCAACATTTATACAAATGATCAGCCCAGACCTCATGCAACCAAAAGTTTCATATATGCCGACAACCTTGCTTTAACAGTACAGACAAGTGATTTTGAAGAAGCAGAACAGATGCTTACAGGAGCTCTAGAAACCTCTTCTGACTACTACAACAAGAACCACCTGAAGCCAAACCCACAAAAGACTCAGGTCAGTGCTTTCCATCTTCGAAACCGACAGGCAGGAAGAAAACTGAAAGTGACTTGGGAAGGCACTGAATCGGAGCACTGTCTTACACCCAAATACCTTGGAATTACCTGAGACAGGTCCCTCACCTACCAACGGCATTGCCTAAACACCAAACATAAGGTGTCAGCCCGTAACAACATCATTCGGAAACTTGTTGGTAGTAATTGGGATGCTGAGCATCAGGTGGTCCGTACTTCTGCCATGGCAATTTGCTTCTCCGCTGGTGAATATGCCTGCCCAGTGTGGTATAAATCCGCCCATGCAAAGCAAGTAGATGTGGCCCTTAATGAAACTGCAAGACTAATTACTGGATGTTTGAAGCCAACTCCAGTTGACAAACTGTATTGTATGGCAGGAATCACTCCTCCTGATATACACTGGGAAGTAGCTGCAAATGCTGAAAGGAAAAAAGATGAAGAAAATGAGCTACATCCACTACACATACACAGTCCACCAAAGCCTAGATTGAAATCTTAGATCTACATCTCTGAAGAAAGCCAGAGAATAATTGTGGGCAGCCAGAACAAGTCATCTTCAAACATGGACAAAACCAGCTGAATGCTACCAACTGGACACAACTTGGACTGGATCACATGGAGATCACTGAACAGGTTAAGAAAAGGTGTTGGAAAGTCTAAGGACAACATAGTGAAATGGGAACATTTGGATATGCCACCACTATGTGAATGTGGAGAGGTGCAGACTACCAAGCATCTGTGTCAGTGCTCGTGTTGCCCTGATTCTTGCAGTGAGGAGGATTTGCTCAAAACACAAGGAAATGCAGTTGCAGTTGCAGTTGCTCGCTTCTGGGCAAAGACTATTTAATACCATTTTGGCATATATGTGTAAAAATTCCTTCTATTTTATTGTTACTAAATGGTAATGTAAAACCAAAACAAAAAAGTTCTATTGTATGCTTCCGACTCGAGTAAATAAGTAAAAATCCGTACTTGTCGATATTCTTAGAGTTTAAAATGTGCTCACTGGAGTTCGGTGTCTTGTTTACGTCGTGGTTGGCGGCAAACATGAGAGCATTTTTCCTATGTTTTTGTTGATGATACTGATTATATAGTGCAATTAAGCAGTATCAAAGGCATTATATTTCATTTACTTGCTAGTTCATTATTTAAATAGTTTTCTTGGGTAATAAGGTGCATATTGTTAGTGAAGTGTTAGATATAGTCAGATATAGTTCATTTAGGATAGGTCTAGTTATTTATCACGTGCGACGTGGCGAAGAGAGTTCATTTTGCTGACGATGATATCACGGAATATCTTGACAATTATTCAAATGATTATGTTTCTTTGTCCGAATCAGAAAGTGTAGATGTCGATGATGATAATCTAGCATGTCCAGTAAGAAATGTGTACTTTATGCAAAAATGGCTGACTTTTTTCAGTGATACATCACTTTACCCAATTTAATCTATTCTTGGATCTAACGCACATAGAATATTGATATTTACCATGCTAGTAAACAAGAATATAACCTTTCTACTAACACCAATCACGAACTTGTGCAGTGAACACCATTTCTCAGAATTATTTTAAAACTCTCAAAATCTGAAACTCGTAACTTTGTTTCCACATTTTTTTTAATTGAACCCTTCTGGTTTAGAGACATGACTCGCTTGCAGTTATAATATGTTATATATACTCGACAAATTTACAAACTTTCATGATGCTATATTGATGTGCCTTCCATGTAATTTTAAAAGAAGTGTGTGCATAGTGGGGTAAATATGGCTGACAGTTTTCGCACATCCACCAGCTGAGAGCTTGAAAGCAAAAGGGTTAATTTTACTCTTTACTTGTTCTGGAAACACTTTGAAGTTCATACTGATGCAGGCTTTGATGGTTTTCTGGGATATTAGGCTATGTAGACCTCGGCCCTCAGTCCCCGGCAGGTCTTTAGTAGTCAGAGGGGGCTAAGAATCTCTGGATCAGCCGTAATGAAGATATGGACTTGGAATGTGAGAAATATGTGTGAAGGAGGTACAATCTTCAACACCATCAGAGAAATGTCTGCATACGGTAGCTGAGGCCATACGGTTATTATTACTGGTGACTAGAAATTGTGCATTTGTATAAACATCCAAACATAGAAAGGAATGGTTGAGCTCTAACAAAAGGCAACTTGATTCAGCTCGTCTTCGATGTTCCGTTTTACTCTAGGCCTACTGGATGGCAGACAGAGTAAGTCGATTCTCCCTTGGGCGTCTATGGCTGAGTTTATAATTAATTTTGTCGGGTAAACACCAAATGTATCATCAGAGATCTTTTACATGCCA
This sequence comes from Anabrus simplex, assembly GCF_040414725.1. NCBI lineage: Eukaryota > Metazoa > Arthropoda > Insecta > Orthoptera > Tettigoniidae > Anabrus > Anabrus simplex. The sequence goes on along the minus strand of NC_090265.1, from coordinate 60,126,852 downwards.
AAATCGTACAATATGGAATGTCGAATGAACCTTTTTCCGCCCTTCAAAAATCCGACTACCTCTGCCGGGTTTGAACCTGCTATAACAAATCTGGACAGATATGATTGAAGCATTTCATGAACTAACAGATAACAGGCACAAATGGTTAGTTACTGATTATTATTCTACTAAGTTGGAACCACCCTCCCAGATTTTGATATCACCATATCTGGCACAACTCTCGAAAGCGTGGATCACTTCTCGTACCTCAGAATTACTCTCTCAATGCACTGTAACTCTGAGAAGGATGTGGAGAATAGAATACAGGCTGCCCATGTGGCTTTTGGACGTCTCTCACATTGAGTATTTCAGAATAAAGATCTAAGGTTTAGATGAAGATCATGGTATACCAAGCTGTTGTTATCTCTACGTTACTCTATGAGTGTGAAACCTGGACCCTATACCACCAGAACATAAAGAAACTCTTAACACTTTCACCAATAAAAACTTTGGACCATTATGAATATCAAATGAGATGACTATATACTGTAACTAATGTTGCGGTTCTCGAGAAAGCACAGCTATACAGCACAAAAGCCATCATACCGGCTAGCGACCGAGTGTCATTGCGCCAACCGTGCCATGCTCAGAGTGGTGCTGCGGAGCATGCTAAAGATAAGTCCCTGTATTTGGCGATATAGTCGCGCTGAGCTCATGCCAGCGTTCTGTGTACGTGTGAAACATTCTCCTGCACTTTCATTAATTTCCACGAGTATTTAATATGTTATGTTACTTTATCTCTATCTGTTCCTGCCATTGTGCTTCCCACACCTGTCAAACACGCCTGACACCTCGTAAATAGGTTTGCAGACACTCGACGAATCTCAGCTCGTGAGATGTTCGAAATAACTTGTGTAATGTTCTCTTGTAGTTCTTCTCTTGTGTGAGGATTGTTCGCATACACTTTTCCCTTCAGCATTCCCCACAGATAATAATCACAGGGATTTAAATCAAGAGATCTAGGGGATTAATTAACCACACGATCTTCGAAAACTTCCCGAATGAATCGAAAGCGGCATGCTGTATAAGAAGAATGCTGAATACACGCTGTTCTACTGTATACATCACTCGTTAAACACACGATTAGTATTTCTACAGAAACTACGCTATTTTAAAGCGAACACATTGAACACGCTACCAATGCCGCAGATGAACTGAACTATTGCTGTGTGAAGCAATAGTTATTGCTACCGTACTGCATTGGATCATCTTAGCCGGTCATGAAGCAATATATCTCTCGGCAAATGAGTCACCCGACCGCGCTATCGCCTTCCGTGCGTGTTCTCCTGACACACGGAGCAGGCCATAAAAAGACCCTGTAGGTCTTGCCCCGCAAAATGAGGCAGTTGAGGTTTCGGGGGATATACTAAAGACAATGGGTTGGGATAAAGTACCATATCTGAAGTACTTGTTTGATTATTGTTTGCATGAAGGAACTTTACCAAATGAATGGAGAGTTGCTATAGTAGCCCCTGTATATAAAGAAAAGGGTGATAAGACATAAAGCTGAAAATTACAGGCCAGTCAGTTTGACATGCATTGTATGTAAGCTTTGGGAAAGTATTCTTTCTGATTATATTGTATAAGACATGTTTGAGAACTTAATAACTGGTTTGATAGAAAGCAGTTTGGGTTTAGGAAAGGTTATTGCACTGAAGCCCAACTTGTAGGATTCCAGCAAGATATAGCAGATATCCTGGATTCAGGTCAATTGGACTGTATCGCGATTGACCTTTCTAAGGCATTTAATAGGGTAGATCATGGGAGGCTACTGGCAAAAATGAGTGCAATTGGACTTGACAAAAGTGTGACTGAATGGGTGGCTCTGTTTCTAGAAAATAGAACTCAGAGAATTAGAGTAGGTGAAGCTTTATCTGTCCTCAAGGCAGTAATATTGGACCTTTATGTTTTCTTATATACATCAATTATATGTGTAAAGAAGTGGAATCAGAGATAAGGCTTTTTGCAGATGATGTTATTCTGTACAGAGTAATAAATAAGTTAAAAGATTGTGAACAACTGCAGAATCATCTCGATAATGTGAGATGGACTGTAGGCAATGGTATGATGATAAATGGGGATTAAAAAAATCAGGTTGTGAGTTTCACAAATAGGAAAAGTCCTCTCCATTTTAATTACTGCCGTGGTGGGTGAAAGTTCCCTTTGGGATTGTTCCGGGGTATCTGTGGAATGCAGAGGTGATGAAAGAAGGTGCGGGCTTGAATGGGTCTAAGTACAATATCAAAATTAATTTAAAACTTCAACTGAAGGTTATGTTTTCAGAACTTCAAACTTAATATTTTTTCATAACAATGAAACATCAGGTACAGTGATAATCTTAAGACAAGTCTAGGAAAACACAAGATAAGTGGCCTTAATAGATCCTGGGCTTCAAGCCCCTTGCTTTACATTTCTTGAGCTCCTAGCTCAAATTTACAAAAGAGCACAAATTATTCATGGGCAGAAATCCCCTAATTCACGAGCACTTGCTCTCCAAAATATAAATATCTAGCCTTCCAGAGGCACTCTTTACTATTACAAAACTTGAAAAAGAGCTAACAGGCTCTCAGTTTTCCAAGCCTGCTCAAGGCACAACTTACAATTTCTGGCCTCTCAAGGCACAACTTACAATTTGAAAATGATTTATACAGGGGTATATAATACCCAACCTACTGGGCCTTCATGAAAAAAGAACAGGTTAGATAACTGGCCCAAGCACATTCATTCATTCATTCATTTATTGATTGATTGAGACTGAACAAGTGGCTGTGCGGTTTCGGTATTACCAGCTTGCATTCGGGAGATAGTGAGTTCGAACCCCACTGTCGGCACCCCTTAAGATGGTTTTCCGCGGTCTCCCATTTTCACACCAGACAAATGCTGGGTCTGTACCATAATTAAGGCTATGGTTGCTTCCTTCCGACTCTCAGAACTCTTCTATCCCATCGTCGTCATAAGACCTATCTCTGTCTGTGCGAGAAAAAGCAAAGTGTAAAAAAAAGATTGATTGATTGATTGATTGATTGATTGATTGATTGATTGATTGATTGATTGATTGATTGATTGATTGATTGATTGATTGATTGATTGATTGAAGCAACGGGGCAAGACATTGCAGCACTGCTGCCCTAAGGAAAGGAGGTGGCAGATCACGGCCAATTACAGCGAATGACCACTATATTGTGCAACAACCAAGAAGGGACGCACGTTAAACGGTATGTGCAGTTGCAACCACATTTAACAGGATTGCAAGGCACACAATCTCACGCGTCACAGTGGACGGCGACTGCATGTCCGATGACCATTACGTTGTGTTTCGTTGACAACCGCACATCAGCGGCGCCATTTGCGTTGGTGCCAAGAGCATCAGGACTGGACCAGCGAGGAGTGGAGTCGCGTGCTCTTCTCAGATGAGAACAGATTCAGTCTGAGTAGTGATTCTGGCGAGAGGTGGGAACGCGTAATGCACCCAGGAGCATTGTCGAACATGATCGTTTTGGTGGTCCAAATGTTACGGTGTGGGAGGCATGATATTGCATGGACGTACCGACCTCAAAACCTTTGAACGCGGCACACTCACCGGTGAACGTTATTTTGAAAGTGTACTCCTTCCCCATGAGCGTCTTTTCAGGGATGCATTAGGTCCTGGCTCCATTTTTATAGATGATAATGCGCGACCGCATCGAACAGAGCAGGTGGAGGAGCTGTTGGAACGAGAGGATATTCGCCGACTGGACTGGCCTGCCCGTTCCCCCGACTTAAATACCATCGAACATGTGTGGAAGGTACGTTGGGGAAACGTATTACAGCACGTCCACATGGACCAACGACCATCCAGCAGTTGTCAGCCGCGCTGGTGGAGGAATGGAACGCCTTACCACAAGAACTCCTTACAAACCTTGTGGCCAGCATGGGAGTACGTTGCAGAGCATTCATCGCTGTCCATGGTAATCGATCACACACCCTTTTAAGAACTATGTCCCTCCTTTTGTAATGTTCTGGGGACTGTCATGAGTTGCAGTGACTTCGTGTAACTTATTGTCTCTGTATAAAAGTGCCATTTCTGTTCGTCTCATCACATATTTCTTTCAATTACCTACCGTACCATACTGTAGCAGTTCTTCGTATGTATGGTTCAAGTTTCGTCGAGCTACGTTACTTGGTAGTGACACAGCATGCGAACGTTACTTTTGTCCTTAAGTTTTACAAGGCTGTGTAGTAGTAGTAGCAGTAGTGTTGGTTTTACGTCCCATTAACTACACTTATATGGTTTTCGGAGACGCTTAGGTGCCGGAATTGTGCCAGCAAATCTACCGACACGATACTGACGTAACTTATCCGAAACTGGGCTTAGAAGGCCAGCGCTTTAACACCTGAGGTACTCAGCCCGATTTTATTATTTAATGTAAGACTAGCAAGATACCCATGCTTCGCTACGGTATTATACTGACATTTATAATTGAATGCTTAACGTTTTATATATAATCCGCCGTAATTCTCGATCTGACTCGTTTTCTGAGAGATTACGGCAATGTTCCTCCCATTTTCAATCTTTCTTTCCAGCAATCGTTTTCGTACTTCCCGGGCTAGGTCCAGGTATTCCACCCGGTCAGTTGGTTCCCTAAATCTTTGCCATCTTTTCCTGTAAGAATTTTTAATATGTATCAAATCCATGAGGGGATCCGGCGTGCTGTCGTCTTGGGTGCCTTGGCGGTACTGAACCCGCGGCCGGACTGCAATCGTAGTCATTACCCGGCCAGGACCCGTTTCTAGCGCGGTCCGCACATTTTGACGACGGCCCAGAACATTATTATTACTACTATTATTATTATTATTATTATTATTATTATTATTATTATTATTATTATTATTATTATTGATGGTCTGAAACCCCCAGCAAGATGCAAGACCGCTACTTGGTGGTAAATTACATCCTCTGCCATTGTCATTACTGGCAATGTGACCAGCGCCATCGTCGCGCGTAGGCAACTGCGCGAGATTTCTGGCGACACGAATGATATACTTCCATGAATTATAGACCTTATTGTATAGGTGAACAATTGCACGGTCAATATCATTCATATCGTTTATTTCAAATGTGTTTAAATTTTTATTTATATTGTGCCCTACTGGACTCTGAAGTTCCGGCCAGGCGAAAGCCGGTCTCGAACCCAGAGTACGGTAGTGAAAGAACTCTCACAGACGTGAGCTGGTGCACATAGTCTTACCTGAACATAATCCTCTTCACTCAGCCAGATAAGCATTCTTCTCAGGGATAACATGGGTATAACGGGGCAACAAAAGATAAACTCGAGGATATGTGACAAATCAGGTAAGATTCGGCTAAATTAAAATAAAATAAAATATCTAACAGAAAACATCGCTGCATTCAAAGTTTAACAAATAGGGATTTATCTTAGAAGTGAAGCTTCCACGGTGTGAAGAATTATTTAATTTATTTTCCGGGTTGAACCGTGTTGTACTTGTACGCATATCACGTACAGTTTGCCGACGTTTCGAATACATTGCAGTATTCATTGTCAAGGCGACTGAAATACCCCTACTCGATCCGAGGTAATCAGTCTCCCAGGCCGAATTACACTACTAGAGTGGCCTTGGTCTTGGCCTTTTATATCCTAGCCTATCTGGCTGACGTAAGCCCTGGCTGTCTCGCGAGGCTTCTGGAAAGTTTATGTCACAGCCAGGTAGTGGGGGCTTGCCCGCGCTGTTATGTAATGGGGTTGCGGCCCGTGTGTTTATGTTGTGGTCTGTATGTCTTAAACTATGAATGATGGGCATCCAAGAATTACTGATTTTGTATCCTTCTTCTAAATTTATGTTATTCGGATGTTTCTTGATTTCGATAGCCTCGCGGATTTTTCTTTCCAGATTCCAAGGGATAGCTGCTAGGATCTTGGTCTTGTCAAATGATATTCCGTGCCTAGTTTCGTAGGAATGCTTGGCTACTGCTGAAATATCTGTGTTTTGGTTCTTGGTGTGACGGATATGTTCTTTTAGGCGGGTGGAGATCAGACGTTTTGTCTCACCTACATAACAAGCTCCGCAGCTACATTCAATGTGATACACTCCAGGGGCCTGTAATTCTATTGTGTCTTTTACTGGTGGTAGATAACGGGCTAGCTTACGGTGAGGTTTATAGATAGTTTTTATGTTGTATTTGTCCAGTATCTTGCCGATCCTGTCTGTAGTGTTTTTAATGTATGGCAGTATCGCTGTTTTCTGGCGGGTCAGTTCTTCTTTCCCGTTGTTTTCTCCTGCGGCGGTCTTTTCTTTCTTCTCTCCTGATTTTTTAAGGACTCGTCGGATGTTATTGAGCGAGTAGCCATTTTTCCTAAGGGTTTCCGTGAGGTGTTCTTTTTCTTCCTCGAGGTGCTCTGCGTCAGATATCGCTATGGCCCTGTTTACTAGTGATGTTAGGACGGCCTGCTTTTGTGATGGGTGGTGATGAGACGAGGCGTGTAGGTACCTGTCTGTGTGAGTGGGTTTCCTGTATACTGCGCGACTCAGCGTCCCATTGGGGTTACGTATTACTAGCACATCCAGGAACGGTAGTTTTCCGTCTACTTCTATTTCCATGGTGAACTGAATATTTACGTGTATGGAGTTGAGATGGTCGAGAAATAGCTGTAGGTTATTGCTCCCGTGAGGCCAGATTACAAAAGTGTCGTCTACAAAACGGAGAAAACATTTCGGTTTCAGGGCAGATGTAGCTAAGGCTTTCTGTTCGAAGTGTTCCATATACATGTTTGCTATTATTGGAGAGAGTGGCGACCCCATCGCGGCCCCTTCAGTCTGTTCGTAGAACTCTCCGTTGAAATAGAAGTAAGTGGCGCTAAGGCATTCTTTAGCTAGTGTTGACAGGTCTTCTGGAAGTTTCTGATCTAATAGCGGAAATACTTCTGTTAGCGGCACCTTGGTGAAAAGTGACGTGACGTCAAAGCTTACTAATAGGTCCGTACTTTCAATTGATTGGTCCTTAAGGAGCTGGATGAAATGTCGGGAGTCCTTCACGTAGGTTTCAGTGTTTCCTGTATGTGGCTGAAGTAGTCCAGCTAGGTAGCGGGCGATCTCGTGCGTGGGAGAGCCTATAGCGCTCACGATAGGTCGCAGAGGTATGTCTTCTTTGTGGATTTTAGGCAGGCCATACAATTTTGGAGGTATCGGGTCCGAGGATATCAGTTTCTTAACATAAATTTAGAAGAAGGATACAAAATCAGTAATTCTTGGATGCCCATCATTCATAGTTTAAGACATACAGACCACAACATAAACACACGGGCCGCAACCCCATTACATAACAGCGCGGGCAAGCCCCCACTACCTGGCTGTGACATAAACTTTCCAGAAGCCTCGCGAGACAGCCAGGGCTTACGTCAGCCAGATAGGCTAGGATATAAAAGGCCAAGACCAAGGCCACTCTAGTAGTGTAATTCGGCCTGGGAGACTGATTACCTCGGATCGAGTAGGGGTATTTCAGTCGCCTTGACAATGAATACTGCAATGTATTCGAAACGTCGGCAAACTGTACGTGATATGCGTACAAGTACAACACGGTTCAACCCGGAAAATAAATTAAATAATTCTTCACACCGTGGAAGCTTCACTTCTAAGATACGAAACCTTTACGGGGAGGATATTCTCAAAGCTACTAGGCAGTTCGACAACCTTCGGAAGAAAATGAGTAACTACCTGGCTCGACTCGCCTTTCTGAAACGCTGCAGGGACAACAGCATTATACCAGCATGTGTGAGACTGAAATATCACACCAAGAACCGACGGACTGACCGTATTCTTCACGAAACCAGCATAAAACTCCTCAGAGAACGGATCAGTGACACAAGACAGACTCTGGACTACCTCAACAATAAATTATTTCATCTCCACCTGCAACTTGCCAGCACTCTGTCGCTCAATGATTGGACCACGTTAGACAGCATTAGCAACACACAATCCCAGCGTACACTGGAACTAGCCACTGCCAAGCAAAACAAGAAATTCAACCGCCTCTTACAAAAACAGAAATCGAAACCACCTGCTCCACTGAAGAAGAATGTAATAGTAAACCTCACAGATAAGCTACTCAGTGAACCCACTACCTCGGTCTTGAGAAAAGGACTCAACTACGCAGTAGCTCCGAATAGTATACCGGTAGAAGAAATAATTAGCAAAGTAGAAATTGCAATCCGGCACCTTCCTACCGAATCTGCAGAGGAGATCAGACAGGATGTATCATGTCTACTGAGATCCGCAAAGCCGCCTCCATCCAATTTGACTAAAGAAGAAATTCATGCCCTAAAAACACTACGTCAAGACACGGAAACAATTATCCTACCCGCAGATAAAGGCAACGCTACGGTGATAATGACACGCACAGACTACACTCGGAAAATAGAACAATTACTCACCGATTCTACATACAGGAAAATTAGGAACCCTACCAACCGCATTAAGAACAAACTCCGCACACTAGTAAAAAATTCCAGTATCCCAGCCGAAATACAGAAGAAACTGATATCCTCGGACCCGATACCTCCAAAATTGTATGGCCTGCCTAAAATCCACAAAGAAGACATACCTCTGCGACCTATCGTGAGCGCTATAGGCTCTCCCACGCACGAGATCGCCCGCTACCTAGCTGGACTACTTCAGCCACATACAGGAAACACTGAAACCTACGTGAAGGACTCCCGACATTTCATCCAGCTCCTTAAGGACCAATCAATTGAAAGTACGGACCTATTAGTAAGCTTTGACGTCACGTCACTTTTCACCAAGGTGCCGCTAACAGAAGTATTTCCGCTATTAGATCAGAAACTTCCAGAAGACCTGTCAACACTAGCTAAAGAATGCCTTAGCGCCACTTACTTCTATTTCAACGGAGAGTTCTACGAACAGACTGAAGGGGCCGCGATGGGGTCGCCACTCTCTCCAATAATAGCAAACATGTATATGGAACACTTCGAACAGAAAGCCTTAGCTACATCTGCCCTGAAACCGAAATGTTTTCTCCGTTTTGTAGACGACACTTTTGTAATCTGGCCTCACGGGAGCAATAACCTACAGCTATTTCTCGACCATCTCAACTCCATACACGTAAATATTCAGTTCACCATGGAAATAGAAGTAGACGGAAAACTACCGTTCCTGGATGTGCTAGTAATACGTAACCCCAATGGGACGCTGAGTCGCGCAGTATACAGGAAACCCACTCACACAGACAGGTACCTACACGCCTCGTCTCATCACCACCCATCACAAAAGCAGGCCGTCCTAACATCACTAGTAAACAGGGCCATAGCGATATCTGACGCAGAGCACCTCGAGGAAGAAAAAGAACACCTCACGGAAACCCTTAGGAAAAATGGCTACTCGCTCAATAACATCCGACGAGTCCTTAAAAAATCAGGAGAGAAGAAAGAAAAGACCGCCGCAGGAGAAAACAACGGGAAAGAAGAACTGACCCGCCAGAAAACAGCGATACTGCCATACATTAAAAACACTACAGACAGGATCGGCAAGATACTGGACAAATACAACATAAAAACTATCTATAAACCTCACCGTAAGCTAGCCCGTTATCTACCACCAGTAAAAGACACAATAGAATTACAGGCCCCTGGAGTGTATCACATTGAATGTAGCTGCGGAGCTTGTTATGTAGGTGAGACAAAACGTCTGATCTCCACCCGCCTAAAAGAACATATCCGTCACACCAAGAACCAAAACACAGATATTTCAGCAGTAGCCAAGCATTCCTACGAAACTAGGCACGGAATATCATTTGACAAGACCAAGATCCTAGCAGCTATCCCTTGGAATCTGGAAAGAAAAATCCGCGAGGCTATCGAAATCAAGAAACATCCGAATAATATAAATTTAGAAGAAGGATACAAAATCAGTAATTCTTGGATGCCCATCATTCATAGTTTAAGACATACAGACCACAACATAAACACACGGGCCGCAACCCCATTACATAACAGCGCGGGCAAGCCCCCACTACCTGGCTGTGACATAAACTTTCCAGAAGCCTCGCGAGACAGCCAGGGCTTACGTCAGCCAGATAGGCTAGGATATAAAAGGCCAAGACCAAGGCCACTCTAGTAGTGTAATTCGGCCTGGGAGACTGATTACCTCGGATCGAGTAGGGGTATTTCAGTCGCCTTGACAATGAATACTGCAATGTATTCGAAACGTCGGCAAACTGTACGTGATATGCGTACAAGTACAACACGGTTCAACCCGGAAAATAAATTAAATAAATAGGGATTTATTACATAAAATTGAACTATTTACAAAGGATAGAGCTTTTCATTATGATAGGGTAAAATAACGCTGAGCCGATGACAACCAGTTCACCGCCTTCACGAAAACAGCTGTGCTGCAACAAGCATGTTACAATAGTGTAAGAAACGAAGTTTAGAAAGATGGATATCGGCTAAAATACTCATAAACAGTGTTTCCCATAAAATTTACAATGCCTCGCGCCGTCGAACCCCGGTGCTAACAAATATCAAGACAAAATGTACAATGACCTGACTCGGTCACGAACCCTAGTCCCATGACGAGTAAGGCGTCAAAGATACCTAAGCAAACAATATAAAAGGACACACCCAACATATACACGGGTGTCAATATCAAACGGGCCAGTGTTAAAAATATTACGTAGAACAAATAGGACATAAAAAAAAATCTCTCCCTGCTTTCAAAACATGAAGGTCGTTTCTTCCCCCTGGCACACTTGACAAACTGCAGACGACAATAACCAATTCTCAAGCCGGTGACGTCAAGCTCAATGACCTCCACCCTCACCACTTCACTCGCGGCAGTCCCCCCTAATTTATGAGCTCATCTGTGGCGGCAGGCTAAAATCTCGCCTTTCAAAAGAAACCTCACGTAATCTGCTGCTAAAGCCCTCTTTTAAATACACCTGGGCTATCTGCCCTCGTCTCCATATCACCAGCAGTATCGCAATTCTTACATACGCCTCTCATGGGCGAAATCTTGGTGCTACAAAAACACTAATCATTAAGCGATAGTCACATGGCCATACTAGGCATCTCCACATGTATCCACTATACTCTCAATTGTGCTGGGCTCTCTCATATCAATCGCAAATCTTAATTCTGCCTCCCATGGGCTCAAATCTCTTAAATATTCTGACTCGCTCGCTCTATCAGTGAAGCTGGGTGGATTCACGGGTTACGTCTTGGTCACAACAATACACATCTACGTCTGCAGAAACAAATGCCTAAATGCGATACAATAAAAGTACCTGTCTGTTAGACTAACCTCCTATGATCAAAGGAGTTCGATCAGACCCTTAAAAATCCCATGTACGTAAAATAATACCATCGAAATAAAATACACACGCTAACAAGGACTCTACAAATAACATCTACCTGAATGTACGGGGTTCGAGCTTGAGGCCTAGCTCTAAATTACAAGGAAAATTTTCCTACCGTAACTAATCTGTTGACTGACGGCCCCCATATTCCTATCTAAATTTAAATGACATGCTTGAAACAGAATTGGAAAGCTCTGACCTTATGTTATCGATGACATTACGGAGCGGCCCTCCCTGTGGACCACTGAATCTACCACATCATGATAGACTGCGGCGCTGGCATCAGATACTGATGACCACTTGGAGACATTCTTTCTTGTGTGGCGTCTTCGTACAGCTCCCTCTGTAGTTGGACGGTGTCCCCTTCGACGTCGCGCTGATCAGGTGCTCCCAACGTTCCTGGATCGATGCCCGTTGTCGTGTTGGCTTCAGCTCCTGGTTGTGGCTTCCTTGCAATGATGATGTCAAACACTCGTTCTGACTTGATGCTGGGGTAACTGAAAATAAATTCATATATTACAGACTGTCCAAACTCGATGCCTGTCTCCACTACTATCGTGTCTCACACGTCACATTGACCAAGTCTCGTTCAGAGTTTTAAACCTGGTCCACAGTTTCTTCACTAGATTAAGTCACTGTTACATCACCCTTTCACTCGGATAACCTGTTGTTTCTGACTTCCTATCCTGAGCCAATCTTAATCCTAGCAGTTCGTCAGTTATAACTTGACCTCACAGAAATATGAAGCTACTAGTTCATTAGTCTCTTATAAGCAGTACCTCATCTCCCCATAGCATATTCTCATAGGTAAAATCCTAAATTCAGCTGAATATTCAAGTTGATTACTTACTTCCTCGCAGATCTAGCTGTACTCGTCGTCTGTGCAGCTCGAAGACAAAGCGTTGTTCTCAGTACCAACACGCAGTATGACGACTCGTTCAAGCGGTCTTCTTGTCCAAGAATGAGCCTGATATGCCAGGCGGCCTTATTTTATAATCCCGTCTAGCGTCATCAAGCCGCTTGGTCGCGTGCAATCCGCGCGCGCCCGCGAAATTTTTCCCGCACTAAGTATATCATGAGCTCTAATTAACGAATGCATTAATGAATGCAGCCCTAATGCGTATCAAAATAAAGCAGAAATTATACAGGTTGCAATTCTTGTCTCAAATCCAATTCAACTCCTCCGTAACCAAAGATATTAGTTTCATTCTTTCTTCCCTCCTAATATAAGTTTTGCCGGGATCTGGGAAGAGTCCCCAATCTTCATCAAGAGGCTTGGCTTGGGACATAACTCCTTTTAATGAGTTCTGGAGATTTCTCATAATGACGCTCGCGCTCACTTCACACAAGAACGCTTCTTCTGGACTCCTTTATGACATATACTGTAAGACACTGGCTTCGTGGGTGACCTTGTGTGATTCCAATATCCAATACTCAAATTAATACAATTGTCCCAATGAACAGGATGGTTCAATATGCCAGGAGAATCTACTGTAATCTAACTTTAAGTACTCCAAAGGAAAAGATGGTTCTTGGAAACGAACCCAGGAAAGATTAAAATGGTCAGTTTATGATCAGAATAACTACATTATGAACAGTCAAATCAATTGGTCTCAACTCCTTTTTCACCCCACTGTTAAGTTGATTTACACCCCCCCCCCCCCGAGAAAAATGTAGGCGTTTCCTTATGTTTAAAGGAGATTCAAAATACCAATGTTCACGTCTGTTACCTTCAGTTCTGAGATATAAGTATAAGAATTCTTTTTTTTTAACTTCCTTTTACACTTCCCCCCCCCCCACCACCACCACTTTCAGTGAATTTCCCGTTAAAAATACTTGTCTATTTAATAGTAAAGGATGTTCTAAATACCAATTATCACGACTCTACCATCTTCAATTTTTGAGATATGTGTCCACATAAAAGGAATTCAACTCCTTTTCACCCCCGCCACCCAAAATGATTTCGCTCAAAAACGCCTTTTTCTTTGTTTTTAAAGGAGATCCAAATATCAATTTTTACGCCTGTAACAACTTAAGTTTTTATTAGAAGTAAGTATCCTCATACAATTAATTCAATTCATTTTTCAATTTTTCGCTCCCCCCCCCCTCTTCATTTGATTTTCCGAGAATAAGTGTTTGTTTAATTTTAAAGCAGATTCCAAATACCAATTTTCACGTCTGCAAAATCTTTCGTTTTTTAGATAATAGTATCCTCACACAAATAATTCAAGTAATTTTTCAATTTCCCTCCTCCCTTTAAGTGGATTTCCGAAAACAAAAAATACGTATTCCTTTATTTATAAAGGAAATTCCAAATACCAAATTTCACGTCTGTAACATCTTCAGCTTTTGAGATATCAGTATCCTAATTAAAAGAATTCAACCCCATTTTCAGTCACTTTTACCCCTCCACCTAAGTGATTTTCCAGAAAACAAAAAGTACATGTTTCTTTACTTTCAATAGAGATTTTAAAAATACTATTTTTCACTTCGACAACATGTTAAGTTTTTAAGATATACTGTAGAAATGCTCATTTTAAAATTTCACCCCCTTTTAGTTCCCCTTAAGTGGAGTTTCCAAAACCAAATCACTTATGTTTCTTTACTTTTACAGGATATTCCAAATACCAATTTTTATGTCTGTAACATTTTACGTTTCTGAGATATACTGTAGATATAGTCTTTCTAAAAATTCACCCCAATTTGTCACTCTTGTTTAAGCCCCATTAATTAGATTTTCCAAAAACAAAAAACAAAACGTGTTTCTTTATTTTCAAAGGAGATCCCAAATATCAATTTTCAGGTCTGTAATATCTTCTGTTTCTGAGATAAAAGTATCCTCATATAAGGCATTAAACCCATTTTTCACCCTTTTTCACCCCTCCTATTAGGATTTTCCGAAAACAAAAAAAAATATCTCTTTATTTTTAAAGGGGATTCTAAATACCAATTTTTACATCTGTACACTTTAAAAGTTTTGAGATATTAACATTCATTTTAAAAATTCACCCCTTCTTCAGCCCCCCCCCCCATTAATTGGATTTTCCAAAAACAAAGAATACGTCTTTATTTTTAAAGGAGATCCCAAGCACCAATTTTCAGGTCTGTAATATCTTCAGTTTCTGAGATATAAGTACCGGTGTCCTCATTAAAGGCATTCAACCCCTTTTTCACCCCTTTTCACCCCTCCTATTGGGATTTTCCGAAAACCAAAAATACGTGTTTCTTTATTTTTAATGAAGATTCTAAATACCAATATTAAATCTGTAAACTTTCAAAGTTTTGAGATATAGATACATTCATTTTTAAAATTCACCCCCCTTTTCACCCTTCCATTAATTGGATTTTCCAAAAATAAAAATACTTGTTTCTTTACTTTTAAAATATCAAAAGTACCAATTTTCAGGTCTGTAATATCTTCACTTTCTGAGATATAAGTAGCGGTATCCTGATTAAAGGCATTCAACCCCTTTTTCACCCTTTTCACCCATCCTATTGGGATTTTCCGAAAACAAAAGAATACGTGTTTCCTTATTTTTAAAGAAGATTCGAAATACCAATTTTTACATCTGTACACTGTTAAAGTTTTGAGATATAGATACCCTCATTTTAAAATGTCACTCCCTTAGCGACGGAATATCCAAAAATCCTCTCTTAGCGAGCACCTGCATCTTAATATGAATATATCCCCAAAGTTTCGTTTCTTTATGTCCAGTAGTTTTGGCTCGGCGATGATGAATCCGTCAGTCAGTCAGTCAGTCAGTCAGTCAGTCAGGACAAGTTATTTTATATATACCGGGTATATATGTACTTACGTAAATTTGATAACAAGTGAATGTGGGAAGGAAAATTCTGAAATTGGTATACAGCATAATTTTGGTCAGTTCTTCTTTGGAAATGAGCTACCAGTATGTATGTTACAATAACTCATCGTGAGTCAACTTGTATATCATGAAGAGTGTTTAGGCCTTTGAGAGCAAATTTCTTGGATCATTTGTTGATCTATAATAATTTCGTGTGGCTATTTCTAGCCGAGTGCAGCCCTTGTAAGGCAGACCCTCCGGTGAGGGTGGGCGGCATCTGCCATTTGTAGGTAACTGCGTGTTATTGTGGTGGAGGATAGAGTTATGTGTGGTGTGTGAGTTGCAGGGATGTTGGGGACAGCATAAACATCCAGTCCCCGGGCCATTGGAATTAACCAATGAAGGTTAAAATCCCCGACCCGGCCGGGAATCGAACCCGGGACCCTCTGAACCGAAGGCCAGTACGCTGACCATTCAGCCAACGAGTCGGACATTTGTTGATCTAAGTCAACATAACTAAACGTGAAATATTGTTGAGGTAGTTATTGTAAAATATAATTTCTAAGTAATTTACATAATTCTCTGTTGCATCCGATGATAATATTGGAATTATTAGTCATTTATTAAGTATGCTTCTCATAAAAAATGCAGAAATAAATTTTTTGGAGTTGACATGCCTTAACAAAAAAGTATGAAATGAGCTGATATTTTATTTATTTATCGTTTCCTGGCTGTATGCACCTTTGAAAGCCCTTTGATTCACTTGAACTCGTCATCACTTGCGGATTTCAGCCCATTTTCTTACGGACGCCTACCCTCTGGAGAGATGTATTCAACTGTTGTGTGTTTCTATGGTGGATGATATGTTGTTTGCAAATTAATTAGGCGATTAGGGATTAACCAGACGCGTTTAAAATCCCCGACCCAGGTGGGGATTAATTCCATGACCCTCTGAATCATTTTGTCAAGAAGCAGGACAGATGTTTTGTTTAAACTTGATGGAATGATTCTCTTTGCGCCCTGACGGTATTTGATTTACGCGCGTTTGGTTTCTTTAATTTTCGCCGTTCGTGGTCCTTATTTTTCTCTTTTTGCCGATATCCTTCGACTTAGAAGGACTGGTAATTCCCGTGATTTGCAATTTAAAACATCAGTCTTCCCCACGTCAGCATTGAAGAATATAATTATTTGCTTTAATACATTTGTAGTCAAACTTGCATTACTGGTACCTAAAAATTACTTTTATTGTGTAGGTGATAGAGGCGTCCATAAAACCTTTCATTATTCTCAACTACATATCTTCGTATTAGAATATACTTGAGTAAATGGAATAATTATCGAAGGACATCACTCACGAAAAACTTAATGAACACACTGTATCGGATTATAAATTACTCACCCTTTCCATGCAGTCATTGCTGTACGAAAACCGGGCTAACCGACGGTACATTCTGTATTTCGCTCCACGCTTAGTTTTACACCTTTCTCACAACTTTTGTCCGGTGTGTTTGTTAACTTTCAGGACATTTTGTAAACCTCCTCTATTCATGAATGCCAAACAAAACACGCACGTGTTGCGCTTGAAATTAATAAATGGTGATGTCAGGTTTAATTTCGTTTATCCTACGTGTTTTCAGCAGTCGAGCAAACACCAAGAACTAAAACTGATTTTAATTCAAATCCACACTTGTTAAAACAGAACGTCTATCTGTCTCTCTTTTCCTGTCGTGTTTTTAATCTTAATTGCGCTCCTGTCATATATCTTTCTCACACAAAAAGTTTTCCAAGCCATTATTGAATTATAAATAATGCTGAATCACAGCTCGGCGATATTTACGACTTGTAAGCCTAAAAATAATAAACACTAATGTCCACGGTGATTGAAAGCTGGTCAGAGCGTGCGAGGAGTTTCTGAGGTTCAGCATTTGACCCCAGACGAGGAGTTATTAAATAAACGATCGACAGGATGATATTTTACGCTGCCAATACAATTTCACCGATTCAAACTACCTATGCCAAATATAGAGTCCGCAAGGATTTCGTCGAAAAATAATGCGAATTTGTCACTATCTAGTTTCATTGTCCTATTCACTTGTTCATCGTCCTACTTCTGAAAATATGAATAATTGCACTTTTAAAGGACGACCTTGTTTTTTTTAAAAAACTATTTGCTTTACGTCCCACTGACACAGATAAGCCTTATGGCGACGTTGGGATCTGGAAGAACTAGGAGTCGGAAGGAAGCGGTCATGGCCTTAATGAAGTTACAGTCCCAGCATTTTCTTGGTGTGAAAGTGGAAAACTATTTTTGAGGGTGCCGACAGTGGGGTTCGAACCCATTATCTCCCGAATGCAAGCGCATAGCTGCGCAACCCTAACCGCACGGCCAACTCGCTCGGTCAGTGGATCAGTGGCAGTGTGGCTGAATTATGATCACGGTTTCTATCTCGGTGAGGTTGACAATTTTTGAAGAGTAGTCAGAATTTTGGCACCAATGGAATTACCTAGGTGGTATGGGCCGCGAGGCTGTGAGCTTGCATTCGGAATATAGTGGTTTCAAACCTCACTGCCGATAGCCCTAAATATGGTTTCGTAATTTTCTCACCAGACACGGTCGCTACTTTCCCAAACTTAGCCTCTTGAGACCGATTAGGGAAGGCCATTCGAATTCAGCGTTTGAGGGCTAGAGAGCCCTGATACTGCCCTATGTCTGTCTAGGCCTGACCCCCCTTTCCACTACTCTCTGTTACTGCGTGTTACGCGCTAGGTTAATGACCTTGCGTTTTAGCCGACATTACAAACCGTTTAGTGACTTAAATGTTTCTTTGCACGATAAAAATGTGCTGATTCGAGCTATGTGAGACAGAATTTGTGTTTTTTAAGATGGCAAGTTTATTGTTCGAAAAAATCACTAAAGAAAAATGTTAAAGAATTATCATCTTTATAAGCATGTGACTTGTCCAATTGTAACACTGATGATTACTACTCTAAAGCCCTTAAATTATAATACAAACATTTCGGTTTTAAAATATCGAAGGGAAATCTGAAATTTTTTATGACGTTATTTTCTGTACATTTTTAGCGGAATTCAGTCAGATTCCAAAGATTTCAATATAATACAATTTTGAAAGTCAGGTATTACAAAATATCGAACGGCGGCCTTGTTGCGTTTTACAAAAACTTGGAACCAAAAGAGTTTCCGCGTATCCACGCGTTAGCATGGGAATTAGTTGCAATGTTGGCTCCAACATAATTATTATTTAAGCCTTAGACCTGAATACGTGTACAACTAGGTCATGTTTGTCCGATATTGCGTTGGTAGCAGAGTTAGGCTTTCATTCCGTGCTGGAATAAAGAACAATTTTATTTTGTTTTAGGGCTTACTTTGTAGTTCTTGACCTTTTTTTAATATTTCATAAAAATGTACCGTCCACACACCTCACTCCACGCTTTCCTGTTACTCTTTTCCACTTACTCGTTATGTCTTTCTCTTCTTTGAGCACAGCTCCTCTCAGTGCAGTCTCAAAATATCCGAGTCTCAAAATAACCGAACCTGAAATTGACAGAAAACAATATCAAAATATCCTCAATAAATATGTGACCGAGACAAATGAGCCAATATTTCTCAAAATATCCAAGGAAGTGTAGGTAGCTCTTCTTCTTTATTTCTTCTTTATTTTGACCTTCGTCCATAGGACATTTGGCCATCAATAATGTACAATGATAAAAATTGTTACAGAAAAGAGAAATAAAAAGAGACAACAAGTTAAAAGACATACAAAATAACAGAAATGACCTAGAACAGAGCAAAAAGGAAACAAAACACACTTGAAATAAAGACACACTTTAGATATTAACACCAGTTTTTGTGAAGAATGTTGCAATTGCACTGTACACACGTAAGTCTCCAGTTGCCAGTAATAGCTGAATATTTGTGGGTAAGGGAACCCGAAGGTGCACAAGGGTAGCGAACAATTCTCTGCGAAAGGATACAGTTCTACTGCACTCGAAGATAATGTGGTTCACATCTCCCGCGTTTCTTGCGCTACACGGACATTGTGCTGATTGGAGAACTCCAATCCTGTTGAGGAGAGCGGGAAATGAAGCATGGTTGAACCTCATCCGAATAATGGTAGTTACTTGGCCTCGGGCCCATCTGACGTCTTGATACCATGGTTTGTGAGGGATAGCTGGTTGAATGCAGGCATAGTATCGTCTTTTGTGTAGGTAGCTCCATAGGAGACAGACAGTAGGCTAAGTTTACTAGCTGGGTGTCCGGATTTCGCTACGGTGAGGATTAATTTTCATTTACATCCATTTTATTTGGAAGGGGTTTTTTTTCGACTTCTTCGTCGACCAGTTGCTGAACAATCCGTTTGAGCTGTGAAACTGGCATGGAAAACGACACCGAATAAACAAATCCGTTGAAGGATGGATTCTATGTTCAACAGTCTGTTAAAAAGGCTAGTATCTCGTCTGAAAACAGAAATTGAAAAACCTGATTTTCAAATAGCCAGGATGGATATGAATCTCAAAGGTTCGAAGAGAGAAAAAAAAAGAACTATTGAATTTTAGACGAAAGAGCCAAAAGATTTAGAGCTAAATATGACAAAATTGAATACATCGAAAAAGTTTTGAGAAAATCTCCTGTCATCAAAATAGAATTAAACTTGTGGTACAGTTCTGAGGAAGAAATTGTAAATATTTTCGTACTAAAATTTGTAAATAATCAAGATTTTACATATAATTACGATAAAACAATAGCTACAATAAAAATGGGACTAGGCCTAACTTTCCGCAGATTTATGGGTCTACAGACCCCCTGTCGTATATGTTTCTGCAAGGCTATACGGCAGACCCACCTCAAGATTGAGGTAGGCCTACCATTTCTAAACCAGAGCACGCATTCCGGCTGATGCTAACAGTCAAGGCCATACCCAGGACTCTTTTTCGAGGAGGGGGCTTCCAAAACAAAAAATATAGTAATAAACATATTTTTAACTTTCAAACACATTTTACAGAAAGAAAAGTTTGAAACAGTACCTTTTACAATACTGTCAAAATTAGAAAGCAGTAGCCTAAAAATAGACTATATAAATAATTTAAACAACAGCGATGACTGTCATAAAATATGGAGGTATTAAAAACAATGTTATCGTCTTATATGTGATAACCATATCTCATAATAAAAGGAATATACGATTTTTTTTTGTAAATTTAGTGCATTAGTATTAGACTGACTGACAGAGCAAATGCAACACCAAGAAGGAGTGGTCAGAACTTTATGCCAATTGCAGGGTAGACTGACGTCACTGAGGTATGCTCATGATGTGAAATGCGCCGCTGTGCTGCGCACGTAGCGAACGATAAATGGGACACGGCGTTGGCGAATGGCCCACTTCGTACCGTGATTTCTCAGCCGACAGTCATTGTAGAACGTGTTGTCGTGTGCCACAGGACACGTGTATAGCTAAGAATGCCAGGCCGCCGTCAACGGAGGCATTTCCAGCAGACAGACGACTTTACGAGGGGTATGGTGATCGGGCTGAGAAGGGCAGGTTGGTCGCTTCGTCAAATCGCAGCCGATACCCATAGGGATGTGTCCACGGTGCAGCGCCTGTGGCGAAGATGGTTGGCGCAGGGACATGTGGCACGTGCGAGGGGTCCAGGCGCAGCCCGAGTGACGTCAGCACGCGAGGATCGGCGCATCGGCCGCCAAGCGGTGGCAGCCC
The DNA here is from genome assembly GCF_040414725.1 of Anabrus simplex. Taxonomy (NCBI): domain Eukaryota; kingdom Metazoa; phylum Arthropoda; class Insecta; order Orthoptera; family Tettigoniidae; genus Anabrus; species Anabrus simplex. The sequence continues at coordinate 60,105,910 of NC_090265.1, read as the reverse complement.
CGCACGCCACGTCAACCGCCATTCTTCAGCATGTGCAAGACACCCTGGCTGTTCCAATATCGACCAGAACAATTTCCCGTCGATTGGTTGAAGGAGACCTGCACTCCCGGCGTCCGCTCAGAAGACTACCATTGACTCCACAGCATAGACGTGCACGCCTGGCATGGTGCCGGGCTAGAGCGACTTGGATGAGGGAATGGCGGAACGTCGTGTTCTCCGATGAGTCACGCTTCTGTTCTGTCAGTGATAGTCACCGCAGACGAGTGTGGCGTCGGCGTGGAGAAAGGTCAAATCCGACAGTAACTGTGGAGCGCCCTACCGCTAGACAACGCGGCATCATGGTTTGGGGCGCTATTGCGTATGATTCCACGTCACCTCTAGTGCGTATTCAAGGCACGTTAAATGCCCACCGCTACGTGCAGCATGTGCTGCGGCCGGTGGCACTCCCGTACCTTCAGGGGCTGCCCAATGCTCTGTTTCAGCAGGATAATGCCCGCCCACACACTGCTCGCATCTCCCAACAGGCTCTACGAGGTGTACAGATGCTTCCGTGGCCAGCGTACTCTCCGGATCTCTCACCAATCGAACACGTGTGGGATCTCATTGGACGCCGTTTGCAAACTCTGCCCCAGCCTCATACGGACGACCAACTGTGGCAAATGGTTGACAGAGAATGGAGAACCATCCCTCAGGACACCATCCGAACTCTTATTAACTCTGTACCTCGACGTGTTTCTGCGTGCATCGCCGCTCGCGGTGGTCCTACATCCTACTGAGTCGATGCCGTGCGCATTGTGTAACCTGCATATCGGTTTGAAATAAACATCAATTATTCGTCCGTGCCGTCTCTGTTTTTTCCCCAACTTTCATCCCTTTCGAACCACTCCTTCTTGGTGTTGCATTTGCTCTGTCAGTCAGTGTATTACATATCTTATGAATATTACGTATTTAATTACATATTTGACCGATATTACTACATTTTTATGTGCACATTTCGCACGTTGATGTTACACAAAAACCCGGGCCATAATTATCATGAGAATCGACAGAAACATGCATGCACTGTTCTGGCCCAGGGTCGAGTTCATCGCTCTGTAGATAAGAACTGCAGAAGACAGGGGGCTGTGGAGAAAGACGTGAGAGGTCTTTGCTCGAAGAGGGGATCCAATAATTTCTACAATTCCACTCAACAGCACGACAACCCATTAATAAATACCCTTGGCCAATATGAACCAGACAGAGCTGACACAATTTACAGACGACCCATATACGTATTAATAATCAAAGACATACTCACTAACCCGGACTAAATTTTCCCAACAACGAAATAAAGCACTAAACAAACACTACAAGCAAGCAAACACACATACAGCCAACTAACACATAAGATAAGGCCCGTTTTTGCATCCTCTGATTCACCAGCAACTCATGTCCCCGCAGTTAAGCAACATTGGGCATGGTCACCCACATAGGGTCACCACAACAGTCGTGGCGGAGGCGGAGTGCCAACCCACAAAAATTAAGCTGCCGACCACAAATCTAACACCTGCAGAAACTTAATCACAAGATTAAGCCGCAACCATAACATACGATGCTGCGTTGCAAACTTCCGAACGCAACTTATGCTAGGCATCGTCTAAATGGACCACCGTGATGGGCAAGCCACATCGTATTCTCATAATGCTGTGCTAGCCATTGTCACTGAATGACGCATCTTCCCCGGTCACACATACTAAACATGAAAAACATACTTCTCCGGTTACACACATTTAACTCGTAAAACATACCAGAACCAACTTAATCACCACACACACACACACACACACACACACGCACACACACACACACACACACACACACACACCACAGTTAAGCAACATTAAGCGTGGTCACCCACTGGATGGGTGACCAGCACGCAAACACTTATCTATCACACATACTGTACATTAACTACCTATACAGGAATATTTAAACAACATCACACAACAGATCACAACCACTACAGACCGACAGAGGAGCTCCGATGGAAGCACCGGCATCGGTACTTCACAAACCACCTATCCTAGGTGGACCATACGTACAACCGGGGGGGGGGGGTTGGTATAGATTCTGACCATGATATTTATGATGCCGGCTGTTACATTCTGATGAGTATGTTCGATTGATGCCGAGGGAGTGGGGTAGTGGTGGTTTCTGTTTAAGGGGAAAACAACGGAACTGTAATTCCCTATTAACATATTAAACAAAGTAAGATGAGAAGCTTTTGAAATGTGGGGTTACATAAGAATGCTAAAGGTGTGATGGATAGATAGTATCGCAAACGAAGAGATACTGATTAGTCGGTGAGAGGAGAAATATTTGGCGAAATTTGTTCAGGAGAACAAATTGGTGGGTCGGTCGGTCGGTCAGTCGGTTGTTTGGTCACATCTTGAGATATCCAAAGCTTATTCGGTTTGTTTAAGGAGCGAAGTGTAATGGTAGGGGTAGGCCAAGACCTCAGTATTACAAATAACAGATTAGAGTGGATGTAGGATGCTGTAGTTACTTAGAAATGATGGTGTTAGCTCAGGCTAGGGTGGCATGAAAAGCTGCATCAAACCAGTCTGTGGACTGATAGACCTATAAAATCATAATTAAAGTGCAATGATTAAATTTGGGAGAAAATAGGCAATAAAAGATGTAAATTTAACACTGAAATAGGGAAAAGCACATCAAAAGGGAAAAGTGATCTTCTGAGAAAGAATACGCTTAAAGTTAAGACGTACGTTACACCTTTTGTATTTTTGGTTTCCCTTTATACGTGTGATAATTTTCTAAGGATGACCGAGAATGATAAATGGCCCCATTTCTCTTCTCGGTTTTCTTCTCGAGGCTGAGTAAACTTAATTAGAATTTCTATACTTTCTTCACGGGAGTTCAGACAGTAGTGCGCTGACATTCTGAGCCAAATTCGTCGGGTTCCTTGCCAGTTCAGTCTGGTGGTATTTGAAGGGACTCATTTATCCGACAAAAGAGTACTATTACAAAAACATTGCAAGCTTTGGGTTGGGAAGACTTGGAAGTAAGGAGGAGAGCTGCTCGACTAGTTGGTATGTTCCGAACTGTCAGTGGAGATGTGACGTGGAATGACATTAGTAGCCCAATAAGTTTGAACAGGGTATATACAAGTAGGAAAGATCATCATATGAAGGTAAAGTTGAAATTCAAGAGGACGAATTAGAGCAAATATTTGTTTGTAGGGATTGGAATAATTTACTATGGGAGATGTTCGATAAATTTCCTACTTCTTCGACAACAATTGATAGGAATCTGCCACCTGGGTGCAGACTCTAAATGCAGATCAGTGATGATTGATTGATTGATTGATTGATTGATTGATTGATTGATTGATTGATTGATTGATTGATTGATTGATTGATTGATTGAAATACGCTCGCCTCTTATTAATAGATTTATCAGGACGTAAAAGATCTCCTACGCGTTAAAAATCCGCCACCCCTTGATAAACGTAAAACTAGTTAGTGGTACGTAACACCCTTCGAAGCAAATCCAGGAAGTTACATTGAAATTAAACTGCTCGCCTTTAGATCGCGTCCGCCTCTGTGGTGTAGTGGTTAGTGTGATTAGCTGCCACCCCCGGAGGCCCGGGTTCGATTCCCAGCTCTGCCACGAAATTTGAAAAGTGGTACGAGGGCTGGAACGGGGTCCACTCAGCCTCGGGAGGTCAACTGAGTAGAGGTGGGTTCGATTCCCACCTCAGCCATCCTGGAAGTGGTTTTACGTGGTTTCCCACTTCTCCTCCAGGGAAATGCCGGGATGGTACCTAACTTAAGGCCACGGCCGCTTCCTTCCCTCTTCCTTGTCTATCCCTTCCAATATTCCCATCCCCCGCAAGGTCCCTGTTCAGCATAGCAGGTGAGGCTGCCTGGACGAGGTACTGGTCATCCTCCCCAGTTGTATCCCCGACCCCGCGTCTGAAGCTCTTGGAGCCCTTGGAGCGGTAGAGGTGGGATCCCTCGCTAAGTCCGAGGAAAAAACCAACCCTGGAGGGTAAGCAGATTAAGAAAGAAAGAAAGCCTTTAGATCACTTGAGCCGTATGTCTGTACTAGCTGAAAATACTTTAAAAATAAATGGATTTCTAAATTTTTGCGGGATATGGAAGAGAGTATACACGGTATTTTTTAGAAGTTGGCGCCTGTGATAAAAGACGAAATCATATACCATCCGGGCATGACAAAAAGCAATGTTTTAGGTAGCAAACCTAGAAGTGTAAACATAAAGCATAAGGTGTGATGGAAAGTTAAGTGGTAGACAATGTTTTACAGTGTGTCAGCTTGCTAAAAGCCCAACAAGTCATATCTCTACCATTAGCTCCCGTTCGTAACCTACACGTCTTTTAAAAAGAATTTGACCTTTTTCTTGTCTACGGTCAATAAGAGAATTTATTTTTCTGGATGTGTGTGGCCGTATGGAACAGTGCCAGGCTGTGCCTCAGGGCTCTATTTGCACACGCACTTTGTGCTGTATAATATACAACTTCTGTTACAAGACGTTCTAACTTGCTAAGTGTAAAGGGAGTGTTTCTCATGAGATTGTTTACATAATCTTGGTGCAAAGTTCTCAGGTACAGTCACCGACCGTGCATGTGCACCTTGAGAATAGACGTAATACACGGATACACAGGATAAATCTAAAACATAATAGTCTTCTTGGCAGGAGAAATCCGAGAGTTCATTTGATAATCGCCGTAATATTGGGATTAGCAAAGTAGCTTTACTGCCAGATGAGTCCTAGCTCGAATCTCCTTTCTGCCGTGAATACAAGTTGGCTTAAGGGACTGAACAAGAGACGGGATCTTTGCTGGCAAGACCTAGTGTTTACACTGCACTATGTCTTCTGTGTGGATTAGAACAAATTTTTACCTGTCTCAGTCTCATCCTTGACTTTGACGACATGAAAGTGACCGAGGTAAGAGTGATGCCATTCCCTATGCAGCCAGTCCCTGTTATGAATGTTGTGAAAATGTTGCTCATAGGGTCGGTTGGTGCAGGTATTTCAGTGGGCTTGCCGGAATGATATGTATCAGGAACTTTTGGTTCAGTGAGGAAAGCAACGGGAAACTACATCACTCCTCATTTCCCTGGCACGCCTCTTCAGTAACGCCTGACCCACCTATGACGGCTGATGGCGGAACTGTTGAGGTCCAAACCAGCCTCCGGGCTGAGCACTCAACATACAAGAGACGGGGAACAGGATTGAATTCAGTAGAGAAGTGATTTTAACACTATCGTGTAACATGTGTGTTATATTATTTAGAATTAACTTGAACTGAGTTAATTTTATTTATACAATAAGACTACCCCGTCCTGCGGTATAAGGCCTCTCACCCGGAGGCTCTAGGTTCGATTCCCGATTATGTCGGGTTTATTTTTTACCTTGTTCGAAGTTCTTTCAGTCTTATGTCGAAAACATTTCTTAGCAGACAAAGTGAGGGACCCCATACTACGAAAAACGTAAAATTAAGCAATTTCCTCAATTGTGCCGAAAGTTGAAGGGCTAAAGGACTCGGAAAGGTTTCAAAGTGTGAGTTTTGGATAGCTCTATCAACAACAACAAAAATCGAAAATCACTTCCGGCCTAAATGCAGTTCCGAAAAAAACAGCCTAAAATCGCTTGTTACCTTACTCGTTCTCATTTTTATCCAAATCCTAGCCAAATTAACTTATTTACATAGGACCAATTTTTTTTGTAATGTATTCCTTGGTTGAATACCCTCGGGATTTATTAATTTTCTGAAAAATATCGACACCGACTGTAGTTATAAGGGCTTAAGTGAAACTCTGCATTGACTCACATTAGCGCTCGTAGTGATAGAAAAAGGTAAACTCCTAATCTAATCGACCGGATAACGATGATTAAGAAAAGGATCGTCATTTTTAGGAATAAATAAAGAATATATTCTCATACTATATTATACAGTATCGTATTCACCTGAAATTCGTAGGTCATATCCCTAGGATGTTTTCAACATTGAGTTGCTTGGCTGAAGGGGTAGAACTTTGGATTATTATTTTTTTACAATCTTCATTATGTCTTATTGGCGAGATGAGATAGGAAAGGGCTAGGAGTGTGAAGGAAGCGACCGTGGCTTTAGCTAAGGTACAGCCCCAGCATTCGCCTGGTGTGAAAATGGGAAACCACGGAAAATGTCTTCAGGGCCGCCGGTAGTGGGGTTCGAACCCACTATCTGCCGAATGTAAGTTGTTAGCTACGTGACCCAATCCACACAGCCACTTGCTCGGTATGTGATTACTAGGGCTTGGATGTTTAAGACCTAAAAATAGCCCAAATAAGCAAGCAAATATGACCTAAAAAGTGACGAAATATGACGTAAAATTACAAGATATGACCTGAAAAATGATTAATATAAATATGACCATTTTATAATGTTATAAATAGAAACGGCAATTTCTTTGATACATATTTGTTAACTTCATTCTTTATTCTTTATTCTTTATTCTTACTTTCATATTAATTTTCTGAATATACATGTTTAGCAGTTATTCACAGTGTCTTGTCCTTGATTCACTTATCAAACATTTGTGAATACGTACCTATAAAGTACTGGATTCAGGAGGTCAATTGGACTGTATCGCGATTGACCTATCTAAGGCATTTGATAGGGTAGATCATGGAATGCAATTGGACTTGACAAAAGAGTTACTGAATGGGTGGCTATGTTTCTAGAAAATAGAACTCATGGAATAAGAGTAGGCGAAGCTTTATCTGCCCCTTTAATAAACAGGAGGGGAATTCCTCAAGGCAGTATTATTAGATCTTTATGTTTTCATATACATCAATGATATGTGTAAAGAAGTGGAATCAGAGATAAGGATTTTTGCAGATGATGTTATTCTATACAGAGTAATAAATAAGTTACAATATTGTGTGCAACTGCAAAATGACCTCGAAAATGTTGTGAGAGGGACAGTAGGCAATGGTATGATGATAAACGGGGTTAAAAGTCGGGCTGTGAGTTTCACAAATAGGAAAAGTCCTCTCAGTTTTAATTACTGCGTTGATGGGTTGAAAGTTCCTTTTGGGGATCATTGTAGGTGTTAATATAAGGAAAGATCTTCATTGGGTTAATCACATAAATATGATTGTAAATAAAGGATACAGATCTCTGCACGTGGTTATGAGGGTATTTAGGGGTTGTAGTAAGGATATAAAGGAGAGGGCGTGTAAGTCTCTGGTAAGATCCCAAATAGAGTATGGTTCCAGTGTATGGGACCCTCACCAGGATTACTTGATTCAAGAACTGGGTGATTTCCGACAAAAGAATAGCGTTACAAAAATGTTGTATAATTTGGGCTGGGAAGGCTTGGGAGAAAGGAGATGAGCTGCTCGACTAAGTGGTCTGTTCTGAGCTATCAGTGGAGAGATGACGTGGAATGACATCCGTAGACGAGTAAGTTAGAGTGGTGTCATTAAAAGTAGGAAAGATCACAATATGAAGATAAAGTTGGAATTCAAGGGAACAAATTGGTGCAAATATTCGTTTATAGGAAGGAGAGTTAGGGATAGGAATAACTTACCAAGGGAGATGTTCAGTAAATTTGCAATTTATTTCCAATCATTTAAGAAAAGACTAGGAAAACAACAGATAGGGAATCTGCCACCTGGGTGACTGCCCTAAATGCAGATCAGTAGTGATTGATTGATTGATTGATTGATTGATTGATTGATTGATTGATTGATTGATTGATTGATTGATTGATTGATTGATTGATTGATTGATTGATTGATAAGTTCGCTAAGATTATGAGATCACACAACTTTTTAAAAGTCAAAATATGTTTGCTCCCTGAATTGGTGGTCTGAAATACGAGAAAACTAGAAATCAATATATTTTTAAGAATATTTTGGAACGTTCAAGCTGTAAGTTGTTCCTTGCTCTTTTACTGAATTTACAAACATATAAAACTGTTTTTATATTGAAAATCTGAATATCTGCATTTAAAATGGAAATTATGAAGATTAATATTCATTACATAAAATACACAATCGTCGAACCCTGGACTCACACTTACTTCTTACCTGCTTACTTACACATACGTTATTTGAAGGGCGCCAGCTACCACTCAGTGCAGCAATAATAGAATGAGAATCTTGACTATCTCTAGGGTGTGGGGTAATAAGCTTACTTTTGACAACATACCATATAAGTTCTGCGAAAAGGAGATTGGCGTTCGGTTTCCCCATTAAATTTGAGGTTATCTAATTCTGTCATTGAAATAATACTACGAATTCATTTGATAGAACAAAATATATTCTTTAAATAATATATAAAAATAATGAGCCTTGTTGCAATAAAACCGATGAGAATATGAAATTATGACATTGCAACTGAAAGAAACTAGGTATGAATTTGAATTCTTCTTGACCGGACATTTAACAATTTATACAAAATATATCCCTCACTGTTTCACTTGACTGTACCTTCAACACTTTGAGTGTAATTATTACGTTTTCCTTAAATCTGGTGTTTACTGTAGATGTGTCACGCCTAATTTGGTGATGTATCCACGTGACTGCTTCTTCTCCATATCATATGACTTCTTTGTAAGTCTGGATGGTATTACTTCATTGCAAGTGGTATCCTTCGATGACTCCATGGTGAACCTTTGCGTCCGTATCTTCAACTAGGTGACCGACCAACTTTGGCCTCACTCTCTCAATGACCAACAACTAATGGCTCATTAAGTCTTCTTCATCTCGTTCACACTCGTTGACTCTCGTTGACTGACCGACTTAGGGCCTCTTCTTCCAATTGAATAATGACTGTTCACTTATCCATTTTGGCTTCTTCACTGCACTGCTTCCGTTTAACTAATGACTGACGCTACAATATGCAGCCACCTTTTATAGACGTTGCATGGCTCACCTACGTAACCTCCAGAAATAACAATGACTTACTGCCACAACGCCTCAAACTGTTGCATGTGATGGTGAAATGCCCTGGGGCTCCTTAAGAAAATCAAAGGAACAGAGATCAATGCTAAGTGAGCACGATGACGTAGCCATGACGTGGCGATGACTTGACAGAAATGTCAGCAGTATTGCGCAATATAGCAATGTCATATCCAACATCTGATATGTATCAATTCTCACTGTACATGTCTTGAGTGTTATTCTACACATACATATATATGCATAGATCTAAGTACAATCCTGCAAGCGACAAGCATAGCAAAATTGAATTGAATAAGAATGACAGTTACAATAATAGTAATAATATCACAGATAAAATAATAATAATACTGACCTAATAATAATAATAATAATAATAATAATAATAATAATAATAATAATAATAATAATAATAATAATAATAATAATAATAATAATACAGATGAAATCATAAAATAATAAAATTACAGATATCATCTTGTAACGGGATTTGAACCGTTACAAAGCCCAGATTTCATTAAGACTACCGAAATGCGTTAAAGTTTACATTGAGCACGACGAAACAAATTAAGTAGATGTCTTTCAGTACGTTATGGAAGGGTGGCGTGGCATATAGTGCAAACTCACATACCTTTTTCATTCTTCTAATCTTGAAATAAACTGGTCCTTCTCCTCTAAGAACAACATTTAACTTGCACACACAGCGAAAACAGTCATTTCGATTAAGCACGTTTTGAAGCTTCCGTTTTACACTGTTGCCAACTATTCCATGTGATTGTTGTACTGAGAGTTAAATACTTTTCACAATTTCAATACTTGCATGAATTTCTAAGCTACCAGCTTCTAAACGAGTAATTGCACTCGATATCATTACAAAGTTGGACTTAATATATGCCAGACTTTCTGACAAAGTGTTGAAAAACAATTCCTGCGCAATCTTGACAAAAGAGGCAGAGTAATCCACTTGTATTAATTGCAGATGTCATACCGAGAAGTAGTTTTGTGAGCTCTAGTTCGCATTGGGTAAGCTGAAGATGATTATGTACAGCTACACCTGTCGTCAAACTACCAAAATATGATATTTCTACGAAAATAGCTCAAAATATGACGTCATGACAAAAAGTAACCAAAATATGCATTTATATGACAAATAAACATTACTTAATTGCGACGATAATAACTTGAGTCGCACCAAAATCCTATTAGGCAAGAAAATAGAGACGAAGAAAAATATGACTTTTCGTAAACATCCGAGCCCTAGTGATGACAGTTGAGGAGCTATCTGACGGTGAGATAACGGCCCCGGTCTAGAAATCCATCCCCCTGTGGGTGGGCGCGGTATAATAACATCCACGGTATTCCCTGCCTGTCGTAAAAGGCGACTAAAAGGGGCCCCAGGGGCTATGAACTTTGGCGCGTGAGTTGGCGATCACGGAGCTCTTAGCTTAGTCCTGGCATTGCTTCCACTTACTATTGCCACGCTCCTCACTTTCATCTATCCTATCCGACCTTCCTTGTTCAACTCTTGTTCTTTTCCGACCCCGACGCTATTAGGTTTGCGAAGGCTAGGGGGTCTTTCATTTTCACGCCCTCCGTGGCCCTTGTCTTTCTTTGGTCGATACCTTCATTTTCGAAGTGTCGGATCCCTTCCATTTTTCTATCCGACTAGTGTTATATACAAAGGGCACTAGGAAAGTTTTGCAACGCGCAAAAACGGTTGGCTGGACACCCCTGTTATGGTGAGGGATGAAAAGCGGTCTAGAAGACAGCAATATGTCAGTGTGTTCTAAAGATGAAAATCGCGCAATTATCCACTACAATTTTGCTCGTGGATTAAATATTGACCAGTGCCTGGAGGAAATGACTCCTGTGCTGGGGAAGACTGCCCACATCGGACAACAATTTTCCGCTAGTGCAAAGAGTTCCAGAGGGGAAATTTTGGGGTTGAAGACGATCCTCGTTCTGGGCGATCGTCTGAATCAGTGACTGAGGAAAACATTGAAGCTGTGAGGAAAATGTTGCAGTAGGAGAGGTGGTTGACATATCGGCAGGTAGAAGAGACCCTCCACATTCCTGAACCAGCTATTCATTCAATTCTACACGAACATCTCCACGTTAGAAAGGTTTGTTCCCTTTTTGTGCCCCATTCACTTTCAGAGGAACAAAGGGCACATCGAGTGAAATGGTGCCGAAAAATGCTAAAACAGTTTGAAAATGGGACTTCGTGTAAAGTCAATAGCATCGCTACAGGTGACGAAACTTAGCTTTATTATTACGATGTCCCAACAAAATCCCAGAACAAGGTGTGGCTGTTGTGCGAAAGTCAGGTCAGTGAAGAAAAGAATGATTGCATTATTCTTCACTAAACGGGGCATCCTGACTCGGGTTGTGCTAGAAACACAAAGGACAGTTACTGCTAAGTGGTACAGTGAGACTTGTCTGCCTCAGGTCATCCAGGCTCTCAAGCAGCTCCGTCCAAGGTCACGGCTCAACACTTGGCTCTTGCATCACGACAACGTTCCAGCACATCGTGGTAATGTAACAATGGATTGTCTTGCCAGATCAGGGTTAACTGTGCTTGATCACCCTCCATACAGTCCTGATCTTGCCCCATGTGACTTCGTACTCTTCCCAGAAGTGAAGATGAAGCTGAAAGGGCGGCGTTTTTGCATCCGACGAGGAGCTTCTGGCAGCAAGGGATGAAGAGTGTGAAAATGTAGCCGAAGAAAAGTGGCAGAGTTGGTTCAGTGACTGGTTTCGACGTATGGAGAAGTGTATTGAGTGTGGTGGAAATTATTTTGAAAAAGTCTAAAGCGTTCACTCACATTGCAAAACTTTCCTAGTGCCCTTTGTAGAGGATGGTTGCCTAGCTGTACTTCCTCTTAAACGAATAATCACCACCACCACACTAGAAAGCCAAGAATAACGGGCCAGAGAATTCGTCGCACTGATAATGCGTTACCTCGTAATCTGCAGGCCTTCGGGCTGAGCAGCGGTCGCTTGGTAGGTCAAGGCCCATCAGAGCTGTAGTGCCATGCGGTTTGTTTGGTTTACAATAAAACTAGGAAGCCTTGTACTGCAGCCAGGCTTCTTTATGCAGAAAGCCTGGCAAATTCAACAGTAATTCATTCAACCCTTACAAAATTAATCTACTTCCCTTAGGACTTCATTTCCTAATCTATAATTTCATGCATCACCTCACTTCGTTCGGCTGCACTCCATTAATTTTGTTTGGGGATTATTTATATTCATCCTGTACTCCTTTCCCAAGACTCTCTCCATACCACTCAGCAATTTTTCCGGATCTTCTGCATACTCAGATAAAATAACAATATCATCGGCAAATCTCAGGGTTTTGATTTCCTCTCCTTGGATTGTGATTCCTTTTCCATATTCCTCTTTGATTTCCTTTACCTCCTTTTCTATATAAACATTGTAGAGGAGGGAGGACAAACTGCAGCCTTGCCTCACTCCTTTATGGATATCTGCTTATTTGTTTTAAAATCCTCGATACTTATCACTGCAGACTGAGTTTTGTACAGATTATAGATAATTCTTCGTTCTCGGTATCTGATACCGATCACTTTCAGACTCTCGAATATCTTGGTCCAATCAACATTATCGAATGCCTTTTCTAAATCTACGAACGCCTCAATTCGGTCCCGTAAGATCAGACTAAAGTCAGGATTGTTTTAAGTGTTCCTACATTTCTTCTGAAGCCAAATTAATCTTCTCCTAACTCAATTTCAACTCGTCTTGCCACTCTTCTGTAAATAATACGCGTTAACATTTTGCAGGCGTGAGATACTGAACTAATGGTGTGGTAGTTAACACACTTGTCAGCACCTGCTTTCTTGGGGTTGGATGTTAAAAAATTCTGCCTAAAATCGGATGGCACTTCTGCTGTATCATGCACCCTACACACTAAATGGGGACAGGCAGGATCTAACTTTCCTAGAACCATACAACCTTCAACGTTCTTGCACTTCTCTTTCAGCCATTCTTCTTTATTGCACTTTCTGTCTACTTCACTCTTGAATAGCCTGTATTCTTTTCTGCCCTCCTCATTGTCAGCATTCTTGTGCTTTCAACGTGCGTCAATCAGGTCCAATATCTCCTGAGTTATCCGTTGATTCTTAGTTGATCTTTCCTTTCTTCCTAACATTTATTCGGCATCCCTACTGGTCTCATTTCTTACGACTGTCCATTCTTCTATGGCTGTAGTTTCCCGTTGCTTTCAGCCGTGTAGCAGTATCAACATAACTAAACCAAGTTAATTATTATTACACCGGGCGAGTTGGCCGTGCGGTTAGGGACGCGCAGCTGTGAGCTTGCATTCGGGAGATGGTAGGTTCGAACCCTACTGTCGGGAGTCCTGAAGTTGGTTTTCCGTGGTTTCCCATTTTCACACCAGCAAATGCTGGGGCTGTACCTTAATTAAAGCCATGGCCGCTTCCTTCCCTTTCCTAAGCCGTTCTTCTCCCATCGTCGCCATAAGACCTATCTGTGTCGGTGCGACGTAAAGCAAATAGCAATATACATTATTACAGTGCCATATCGATCATATAGACGAGTGGTATTTAAAATGTTTGGTTGTACCTTCGTATGCCTCGAAGTACTGTAGGGGTATGTTGCTATTATACACGAAATAACAAATGATTGTTGCTTGATGACAAGTAATACACTTAAGAAAATGGAAATTGCAGCACCATGAAGGCATTGGTCGTTTGTGTTGATTTTCAAGACATGGAACGATGCCATGTAGGTATGTACACGATCAAAGTTTTAGACCCATTGGATTGTTGCTACAGGTCTCCCCACGTGATTGGTCGTGGAGGAATCAACTCCAGTAAACGGACCCTGGTGTAGCGTAGTTGACTTGCAGTCTGTGCAGTGAAGTGTTCCCCGTCAAACATGCCTCGACGACAGAGAAGAGCACGCTATCAACAACGGTCGCCGTTTGAGAGGGCTCGGATAATTGGGCTGTGTGAGGCTGGATTATCGCTAAGGGCTGTCGCTGCACGTGTTGGCCGACAGGCATCTACGGTACAACGTGTATGGCAGCAGTGGTCAAATGAAGGTACCCACACTCGTAGACCTGGCACAGGCCCAGCGCGACAGATAACTGTGAGAGAGGATCGCCGCATCATTCGGATGGCCCGGATGGAACCCCATGCAACAGCAGCGCAAATTCGAGCAGCTGTGGCACCCCACGTTACACAACAAACAGTTGGTAATCGCCTGCGTGCAGCTGGCTTACGAGCCCGTGTCCCTGCAGAAGGTGTTCCATTGACCCCACAACAGCGACGTGTAAGGTTGGCCTGGTGTCGAGAAAGATCGACGTGGGTCGACGAATGGCATAGGGTCGTCTTTAGTGATGAATCGCGCTTCTGTCTTGCCCGCAGTGGTCGCCGGAATCGTGTGCGCCGACGTACCGGGGAGAGGGGCCGCCTAGATCTTATTGCCGAGAGGCACACAGGGCGAACACCAAGCATTATGGTCTGGGGAGCTATTGTCTTTAATGTGAAATCACAATTAGTGCTTGTTGAGGGCACTATGACTGCTCGTCAGTACGTTGATAGGATACTCAATCCAGTGGTTGTACTTATGATGGCGAACATTGATAATGGGATGTTTCAGCAGGATAATACTCGGGTTCACAATGCACGCATCTCCAGAGAAGCTCTCCACGACATCACAACCTTAGAATGGCCCGCCAGATCCCCGGACCTCAGTCCTATTCAGCATGTGTGGGACAAGATGGGTCGACAACTGGCCAACCGTCCTCAGCCACCCACAATTCTGGTACAACTGACCCGTGCAGTGCAGCAAGCATGGGCCACAATTCCTCAGGAAGCGATCCAGGGCCTTATTGACTCCATGCCTCGATGAATTCATCAATGTATTGCAGCTCGTGGTGGGCACATCCTGTATTGATTGTTGTCCAAACTTGCGGTCAGAGGGACCTGAAAGTGTAACAATCGAATCACAACCGAACACTCGTCCTGCATGTTCAATTGCAGCAATGTAGCACCACTCCTTCTGGGTGTTGCAATTTCCATTTTCTCCAGTGTATTATAAATAATTGCTTCATAATCATAATCACCATCATCATTGGTCCCTGCACGCACTGAGGCATGAAAGAGTTGTGCCCTTCCTGACACCACGGGATTTTCAACTGAAGATCCCACCCTAGCAACACCAGGAATCAAACCTCGGTCGCCGGGATGACAAGCAAGCCGCTACACCACCCTCTTCTGCCATAATAATATTAGTGTATTGTATATAATTGTCGCTGGGCAAAGACAACCTCGTAATTCCTTCGGAGTAAAGTTTACGGAAGAAGCCAAAACTGAGCGGTAAGCAATGGCCTGAGAAATGTTGCTGACATTTTCATTGCTTAATGAGCCCAATTATTCGACCATTGGAGTCTTCGGTTCCCTTCTCAGGTAATGCGGCAAGCCTTCACAAGACAGATGGAGAAACGTGGTTTACCGAGCTCGATAGCTGCAGTCGCTTAAGTGCGGCCAGTATCCAGTATTCGGGAAACAGTAGGTTCGAACCCCACTGTCGGCAGCCCTGAAGATGGTTTCCCGTGGTTTCCCATTTTCACAGCAGGCAAATGCCGGGGCTATACCTTAATTAAGGCCACGGCCGCTTCCTTTCCACTCCTAGCCCTTTTCTATCCTATCGTCGCCATAGGACCTATCTGTGTCGGTGCGACGTAAAGCACATAGCAAAAAAAAGGAAACGTGGTTTTCTCGTGAGTGGAATTACGAGGTTTTCATTGCCTAGGAACGATATAATATATGACTATTATTAATGCAACTCTACTGCTGCAATAGCTTGTAGTGAAGGAGTGGATTTAGAAACATAAAGTTTAAAATAGAACAATGCGGCACAAGTAAGCATTTTTTACATACCTAGTCAATGGGAGATACAAACTGACACCTACTTTAGAATGAATAGTTCGGAGTGGACTCTGTGTCGCTGTAGATAAAAACATTAAATCAAAACAAGGTTGTATTGAAAATGAGCAGCCTCAAATTTATTTATTTATTTATTTATTTATTTTTTTTTTTTGCCATTTCAGTCACTACTGATCTGCATTTGGGGCATTCGTCCAGCTGACAGATTCCCTACCTGTTGTTCACCAAGCCCTTTCTTAAATGATTGCAAAGAAATTGGAAATTTATTACACATCTCCTTTGGTAAGTTATTTGAATCCCTAACTCACCTTCCTATAAACGAATATTTGCCCCAATTTGTCCTCATGAATTCCAACTTTATCTTCATATTGTGATCTTTCCTACTTTTAAAGACACCACTCAAACTTATTCGTGTACTAATGCCATTCCACTCCATCTCTCCACTGACAGCTCGGAACATACCACTTAGTAGAGCAGCTCGTCTCCTTTCTTTAAAGTCTTCCCAGCCCAAACTTTGCAACATTTTTGTAACGCTACTCTTTTGTCGGAAATCACCCAGAAGAAATCGCGCTGCTTTTCTTTGGATTTCTTTGGATGGTGTGAGTAAAGAAGTGGAATAAGGGGTAAGGCTTTTTGCAGATGATGTTATTCCAAAGAAAAGCCGCTCGATTTGTTCTGGGTGATTTCCGATAAAAGAGTAGCGTTACAAAAATGTAGCAAAGTTTAGACTGGGAGACTTGGGAGAAAGAAGACGAGCTGCTCGACTAAGTGGTATGTCCCGAGCTGTCAGCGGAGAGATGGCGTGGGAGGACATCAGTAGACGAATACCGTAAGTTTGAGCGGTTTCTTTAAGTAGGAAAGATCACAATATGAAGATAAAGTTTGAATTCAAGAGGACAAAAATTGGGGCAAATATTATTTTATAGAAAGGGGAGTTCGGGATTAGAATAACTTAGCAAGGGAGATGTTCAATAAATTTCCAATTTCTTTGCAATCATTTAAGAAAAGGCAAGGAAAACAACAGATAGGGAATCTACCACCTGGGCGACTGCCCTAAATGCAGATCAGTACTTATTGATTTACTGATTGATTTTTTCCAGTTCTTGAATCAAATAATCCTGGTGAGGGTCCCACACATTGGAACCATACTCTGTTTGGGGTCTTACCAGAGACTTATATGCCCTCTCCGTTACATCCTTACTACAACCCCTAAACACCATCATAACAATCTGCAGAGATCTGTACCCTTTATTTACAGTCCCATTTATGTGATTACCCCAATGAAGTACCTAAGTACTTACAATGATTCACATAAAGAACATTCACCCCACTTTTTTCTGGACTTCTCAATGTAAACAATTAGAAGCAACGATAAATTTGCGTACCACTTGAGACGACCCCGCGTACCGCTAGTGCCCTTTGAATAGCACTGATCCGCCCTTGCAACTTCCGAAGGGTTGCTACCCCACTTTCGATGAATCATTTGTTAGTCCGGTCTTTCGACTGATTCCCATATGATATGGTTGCACGTACGGCTGAGCTATGTCTTTCTAGGACCCCAAAAGCCTTCCCACCGCTGCAAGGTCACATGGTTCGCAGGGGAGGTGTTCCTTCTTACGAACTTTATAAAGTGACGCAAAGTATGCTCGTTTTACGATAGGCCTACATATTAATGACAGATTTGGGCAGTAGTCGTCTTGGCAGACTTAGACATTCGATGGGCTCTATGTGCCACAGGGTTTGTTACATCAGTCACTTTTCACACATTCACGGAATATGCTCACACATTATGATTACTATCCTGCTAGAGTTATGAGACGCTAAGATGTGAATATCCAACAATCATTGGATTTAATGACAATGGCGCCAACATGACGACAGAAATGCTCTGGAAAAGAGAATGAATAATAGTCGTAAATCCTCGCAGAAGCTACTCCTTGATGAACGATTCTGTTTTCTTGCTTTGTATCACTACCTGCCAAAACAATGGTACAGGAGAGAAGCCTGGCATCTTGTTTATCTAATAAAGTTATTCTGCGATTTCAGGATTAATGTATGGTTATTTGAATGCTGTGATTCTTGCTACACGTGCAGTCGAGACTTCTTTTTTGAGAACGACGGTCATATTAGGCTCGTTTTCCCAGGCTACGAAATCTTTTCTCGAGCGTGTCAGACCATTGTCATTTATTTAATTTCACCTACTTTCCTGGGGTCGGCGGATGCAGAATGTCTCTCGGCCCACAAGTGGCCATGACTGGCCCGTGGTCCGACAGCTCTGCACTTCGTCCGTCCAACCGAGCAGAGGAGGGGTGGCTCTACGGCTCTGAATTCGTGAGATGGATAGCGGCTGGTCTCCACCGTCTGCTATCATGAGAATGGTTTTCCGTGGTTTTTCATTCCCCTGCACTAAGGCGAATGCCGCCAACCCCCTCACCTTCTCCGCACATCATCTCCTACGATACAAATCTCCTGGCCTGAGAGACGGCGTGAGCGTCTAGCAGGCTCGCCTCGCACTTCAGGGGAGGAATGAAAACATTATTTAGTAGTAACTTCCCTGCGACGGGAGGTTGATGTTATACAAAATATTCCAGGATGCATCTTCGTACTACACTGCTCTGCACAGTAGGCTTACAGGTTACGTTAGAAAGTAATAGTTCACGTTTCATATTATTATTATTATTATTATTATTATTATTATTATTATTATTATTATTATTATTATTATTACCAGGGCCCCCTTTTCTTAAAATGCATCAATAAACTATTGCGATTGGTAACATATAGAAAAATTGTTCAATTCATGAATTTATTTATTTTCATTATTTAAAGAATTATTAACAATATACGTGATCAAAAATCAATGTTATTACTTAAAATAATGCAGTTACCATCTTTTTAAGGGCAATATATCTTTCTCAATATTTTTTTGTCCGGCTCCATGGCTGAGTGGTTAGCGTGCTGGCCTTTGGTCACAGGGGTCCCGGGTTCGATTCCCGGCAGGGTCGGGAATTTTAACCATAATTAGTTAATTTCGCTGGCACGGGGGCTGGGTGTATGTGTCGTCTTCATCATCATTTCATTCTCATCACGACGCGCAGGTCACCTACGGGTGTCAAATCAAAAGACCTGCACCTGGCGAGCCGAGCATGTCCTCGGACACTCCCGGCACTAAAAGCCATACGCCATTTCATTTCAATACTTTTTTAATATATACATTGATGAAGTAATGAAAGAGTTCACGCCTGAATGCACACATGGGATTAAAATCAATGGTGAAACATATAAAACAATACGCTTTGCTCACGACATTCCTCTGATTGCAGAAAATGAACAAGATCTAAAGATCTCTCTAAAGAAATTGAATGACCTCTTAAGAAGCATCAGCATCATGAAAATAAACGAATCAAGAAGGAAGATAATGTTGTGCACACGTGACGGAAATCAGACTGCAAATGTCTGCTTGGATGGAGAAAGACTTACCCAAGTGAAACAGTTCAGATACTTGAGAAGTCTCATCTCGTCAGATGGAAGATGGAAAAATGATGTCCGCTCTCGTAGTGCTCAGGCCAAAGAAGCCTTAAATAAGAAGAAGAGTCTACTAACATCAAAGGCTACCTCACTTTCAGTGAGGAAACATTTTACTAAAAGCTTTGTTTGGAGCATTGCAACCTACGCCTCAGAAACCTGGACTCTGTTGAAGAGGGACAAGGTAAGAATAATAGCTTTTGAAATGTGGTGTTGGCGTCGAATTCTACGAATACCATGGACAAGTAAGGTAGCAAATGATGAATTTTTGAATAGAGTGGAAGAGAAACGCTTATTGTTACCAATTATAGAAAATCGACGAAGCAGCTGGGTTGGCCATCTATTACGTCATTCATTCTGGTGCATCTCACTGATCGAAGGAAAAGTGAAAGGGGGACCAAAAATAGGTCGACCAAGAACAGAATTTCTGGATGACATACAAAGAAGGCGCCCCTACCAGCTAATTAAACACCTGGCTCAAGAGCGGAAGTCGTTGGAAGAAGATCATGCTGCCCAACAACCTTCGAGTTGAGGAGACAAAGAAGATAATATCTTTCAGTTAGTTTTAAACACGTTCCAGAGCAAGAATTAAACTCAACATATTTATTACGGAATTATTTGTACATTTTGCCAATTTTGTGCTGGGATATTAGATCTGTGTGTTTTTAAGGCAGGAGAGGGGGATTTCAAACCCATTTTCATATTATTCTTAGGACAGACCTATCTCATATTTTCATTTAGCTCTTTTTAAAGAGGGTGGTTCGAATCCCAACCAATGGATGTGGGACTTTTAAGTACAACGTCGCGTGTGTATAGTTCGGATTCACTAAATACCAGACGTCCCGTGGCTATCAGTCGATCACCATTGATTTGCATTTATAGCCGTCGCCCAGGTAGCAGATTTCCTATGAGTTGTTTACCTAGTTTGTTTTGTTTTATTCCTATAAACAAGTATTTGCTCCCATTTATCCTCTTGAATTCCAGATTTACTTTCATTGTATGATATTTCCAACGTTTAAGAACTCTACTCAAGCTTATTCGTCTGCTAATGTCATTCCAAGCCATTTCTTCACTGACAGATTGGAACATTCCGCTTAGTCGAGCAGCTCGTCTCCTTATTTCCAAGTCTTCCCAACCCAAAGTTTGCAACATTTTCGTAACACTAATCTTTTGTCGAAATCACCCAGAACAAATCGTGCTACTTTGCTTTGGTTATTTTCCAGTTCTCTTATCAAGTAATGCTGGTGAGGGTCCCAAACACTGGAACAATATTCTAAGTGGGGTCTTACTAGTGACGTATACGCCCTCTCATTTACATCCTTACCTCAACCCTTAAGTACTCTCATACATTTACAACCGCATTGATGTGATTACCCCAGTGAAGATCTTCCTTTACATTGAAACTGAGACTTTCCTAACTCTCTTACTAACTTTTGAAACATATATAAAAGTGCATTTAACTTGAAAAATCTGTATATATGCATTCAAAATGGAAATCTGAGAATTAATATTCATTAAATAAAATACACACTCGTCGGACCTTGTACTCTCACTTACTTGTTACCTGCTTACTTACACATACGTTATTTGAAGGGCGCCAGCTGCCACTCAGTGCAGCAATAATAGAATGAGACTCTTGACTATCTCTAGGGTGTGGGGTAATAAGCGTACTTTTGACAACACACCATATAAGTTCTGGGAAAAGGAGATTGGCGTTCGGTTTCCCCATTAATTTTGAGGTTAAGATATTTTACTGTCAATGAAATAAAACTATGAATTCGTTTGATAGAACAATATATATTCTTTAAATAATATATCAAAAAATAGTGAGTCTTGTTGCGATAAAACAGATGAGAATATGAAATTATGACATTGCAACTGAAAGAAACTAGGCATGAATTTGAATTCTTCTTGACCGGACATTTAACAATTTATACGAAATATTTCCCTCACTGATTCACTTGACTGTACCTTCAACACGTTTAGTGTAATTACGACGTATTCCCTTGATCTGGTGTTTACTGTAGATGTGTCACGCCTAACTTGGTGATACATCCTTGTGACTGCTTCTTCTCCATATCATCTGACTTCTTTGTAAGTCAATATGGTATCACCTCTTGGCAGGTCCAGGGTTGCCCTCGCTGACTCCATGGTAAGCCCTTGCGTCCGTGTCTTCAACTAAGTGACCGACCAACCTTTGGCCTCACTCTCTCAATGACCAATAATTAATGGCTCACTGAGTCTTCTCCATCTCTCGTTCACACTCGTTGACTGACCGACTGAGGCCTCTTCATCTAGTAGACTACTTCACTGTTCAGCTTCCGTTTAACTAATGACTGACGCTACAATATGCATCCACCTTTTATAGACGTTGGTTGACACAGCTACGTAATCTCCAGAAATAACAATGACATACTCCCACAACGCGGCAAATATTACATACAGTTGTGAAACCGCCGCCGGCTCGTTGGGTTTCTCAAAGAAAGTGAGCTCAGTGCTAACTAAATACGATGACGTAGCCATGACGTGGCGATGATTGGCAGAATCGCCAGTAGTGCAAAATATAACGTTATATCCAACATCTGATATATAACATTTCTCACTGTACATGTATTGAGTGTTATTTTCCACACACGTATATATGCATACATCTAAGTACAATCCTGCAAGCGACAAGCATTGCAAATTGAATTGAACAAGAATTATAACAAAATAATAATAATCTCACAGATAAAATAATAATACGGACATAATAATAATAATAATAATAATAATAATAATAATAATAATAATAATAATAATAATAATAATATACATATTATCTTGTAACGGGATTTGAACCGTTACAAAACCTAAGTACTTACTGTCCACATCAAGAGTCACGTAAAATGTAAGCTAACTTTTATTTTATACAATGTTTATTTTACTTTGATTTACTTCACTTCATCAACATCCAAATAATAATAATAATAATAATAATAATAATTGTACCGGTCGGTACACCTCTACTCTGTTTATTTAAAAGTTGCGCCAGTTGAAACTCCTCTTCTGGAGGAAGTCTGAACTTTATCTACACTATTAATCTACTAATTTCTCAGAAGATGTCACTACCTGGAAATTTTTGAGTTTGTGAACTGTGTCATTTTTGATGTGTTTTTGTTTCGCTTGAAGTAAGAAGTGTGAACTTTCTCTTCTAGAGGACACTACTGAAGATCAACAATAGTGCGACCTAGTGCGGAGTCAAAGAACTATTTTGTTGGAGAAATTTTTATTTCAAGAGTTTGTTCTTTGTTAAATTTCTTTCTGTCATTGTTTAAGTTGGCTGTATACCCCTCTTTTTCCCCTTATTTTGGATCTAGCCAATCCCGAATTTCTTTAATTAATTTTCCACCAATAATGTGTTTCTTCTTCCTCTATGTAGGGGTTTCTTTTCCCTAGCCAATAAAAATTTTGTGGGAGGGTGTTTTCTTTCCCCTAACGCCTAGAATCTTCCGCGAGAGGATATAAACTGCTGATTTTAGGGTCTCGGGGCCACTTCTGTTCCATCTTTCAGTGTATTAAGTACATAGCAGGAGGCGGGAAGCGCCTCTTTCTTCGGCGGCGTCTACAACAAGGTAATGGCCAAGTAATAACTTCTTTCTTTGCTTGCTCAGCAGTTTAACCTTCGGGGCGGGTTCTAGGCCTTCCACCATGTAACCTTCCTTTAAAATGTAAAGACTACTGGTACCTATCCTATCTTCTAAACTACATATTGGGATAGAGAGTGCTAACCCTCTCGAGTTCCCACTCATATTGTTTTGAGGTGAACTTATTTTCTCAAACCCTTTCTTCCGTGATGTAATGTAAATGGTTATTTTCTTAAGTCACCTCTGTAGTATGGGATTAGCCCTTGTATTAACGGCCTAGTGCCAAGTAGGTTTTAAACAAAGTGTATCAGGAGTGCGGTTAGCCTCCTCTCAAATTGTTATTTTAGAGGTCATGTAATCAACCTTCTTTTCATGTAATAGACCTCAGTAGGTTGGGTATTTTACCCCTGTGAATACGTCCTTAGAGGACAGCTTGAAGGTAGAGTTTGGTGTGGCCTTTGAGAGGCTTAAATTTTGAGAGCGGATCGCTCTTTTGAAAATGGAGTGTCATATGCCTCGTGGAGGCTTTTCTGTGTAATTCGGAGCCAGGGGCTCCTAGGGATGAATGGGGTTTTCTGCCCCTCTGTTAAAACTTGTGTTTGTGGTAAAACTGAGCTGATCGCTGAAGTCAGGGCGTGAAGCCCAAAACCTGTAAATATTGTAACTCCCCTTGTTTTGCTACATTGTACCTGCCATGTCTGTTATTGCTTTGTTTTTGAAAAGAAAATATAACCTTGTTAAATTTTAAATTAATTTTACATGCACTATAATTTCGTAGCTTGAAACCCATTCACACCCGCACCTTCTTTTACGCATAACTACCGCTAAAACACCGTAACAAGTGGTAGCAGAGCGTGGTTGAATGGGTCTCAATTTAGCCCCTTTTGACGGCTAAACATTGCTTTGATTCGAACTCTAACAATTTTCTCAGTTGCTGGAATTTTTTGAGTTATTCAAAATTGTTCTGTCATCATGCCCGGCCCTCGCGATGTTCTCCTCCTTAACTATTTGCGCAAAGAGGAGTTGATATACGAGTTAACTATCAGAAATGTGCAATCTGGAGGCACGGTTGCAATCGACACCAACAAGCTTAGAGAGTCCCTTGATTTGCCCATTTCCATCCCCAATTTGGGAGAGAAAGAAATTGATGATTCTCTTTCCACGATCGTCGAGAATATTACTGGGCTAGCATCTGTAGTCAGTTTTTTTGATGAAAACGATCCGTCTCCTAATCAAATTAAGCGTGTGCAAGGCAGGCTGTATCACTTTGCAAATAGAGTTAATGATCTGTTGTCTCTAAAGGTGAATGACGTTCAGAGGAAGGACGCTAATACGCTCCTTGAAACTATTTCTGAATTGTCTAATAAGGTCACTCAATTGCTAACCGGCGAAGTTCCTCCCAAAACTGATCAACTCGCCACAGTGAATGTAGGTAGTGATGAAGAGCCTCCTCAGGGAGAAGTCAATAGGATAACCGTTGCTGCTCAAACTATCTCTGCCCCATCGAACAACGAATCTGAAAGCCGTGCGTCATTGGGTAACATCCGCTCTGAATTAACTTCCTTGCCATTGAAACCTTTAACGACTATGTCACCTGGGTTCAGTAGCTTGCCTCATCCATTGGCAATGTTGCTTAGAGGTATCTCTAAGTTTTCCGTCAACACCACCAGTGATGTAATTTCATTTTTAAGATTTCTAGTGGAATTTCAGGATCATGCTCTTGTTTTTTCTCTTTCGCCATGTCAAATTTTGCAAATTATCTATCCGTATGCTATTGGTATTCTCTCTGATAAAATCGTAAGAGCCATTGCCGAGCAATCATCTATTGAGGATTTCCATGCCCATTTGCTAGCTAACTTCATCCCGGCTAGGGCCAGGTCCTCCCTGATTCAGAAGTACTATTACCGTGTACAGCGCTTGGATGAAAACTTGGCTGATTTCATACAAGATATCAAATTCTACACTAGGGTGTTTGCTCTGCACTTTCCTGAAGATCAGATTGTGCAGGCTATTGTAGAAGGTATTTCGCCATCCTACAGGTCATATTTGTGTTTCGCGGCGTGTCCGCAAACCTTCTCTGAACTTGAAGCATTGGCCGTCTCAGCGGAAGGAGTTAGATACGCCGATTCTTTGCGTGTCGCGAAAGAACCCCCGCCTTCCTTTAGTAACACTCGGCCTCCACCTCGCCGACCAGTCAATCCCCGTAAATGTTATGCTTGCGGGTCGCCTGACCATCTGCGCAACAAGTGTCCACTGATCAAGCCAAGTGGGACTAGGAATGGAGCTGGTTCATCACAAGGCTGCTTTAAATGTGGGGCTTTCTCACATATCGCCAAGAATTGCCCAAACTCAAATAGCACCCCCTCCTGCTCAACTTCTGGTGCAAATTCCACCTATGCCAATAATAAAAGGTGACTAGCGGCTTCGGCTGAGTCGACTAATTCTGCTTTCCAAGGCTCAGCCCCGGGCAAAAAGGTCGAGAATTCAGGGAAGGAGCAATCTTCAAATTCTTTTTTTGAATGCCCCAGAGAGTGTCTTAGGATTGCGGCGGATACCCCCGCACCTGTTCCTTTTCTTAAGATTGAGTTAAATAACGAGCCTATAACAGCTCTCTTAGATTCAGGCAGTGTTTGTTCCATTATTTCGGCTGATTGGTATTCTAAATTGAAATCTGTTTGTAAACTCCCTGACTATGACTCATCTCCTGTTAGATATGTTTCGGCTAATTCATCTCCATTAGAAATTCTAGGTTCCTTACATGTCAAAATTCGTGTTTTTAAATTTACATGGAAAATCAAATTGTTTGTGGCCAAGCATTTGTCTTGCCCCATCATACTGGGAGCGGACTTCATGTCTCACACTGGTCTTGTGCTCGATCTTCAGAGTAAGTCGTGCACATTCAAATTTGCCTCTAATTGTAAAATCCCTCTATTAAAGTGTAATTCTGCATCATGTTCATCTATTTCGCCTACCCAGGATGAGATGTTGTTAGACCTTAGACATCTACCTGAGGAGCAGGCTGATAGTATTCGCAAATTGTGTCTGTCGTTTCCCGAGGTGTTCTCTGATACTCTTGGTGTTACTGACCTTATTGAATACAAAATTGAGGTCACGGATTCGATTCCTGTTCGCTTTCCACCTTATAGGCTGTCTCCTCCTAAAATGAAAGCTCTGAAAGAAATCATCGATCAGATGTTGAAGGATGGTATTATTAGGCCCTCTAAGTCAGCGTATTCTTCGCCTATTTTTCTAGTCCCGAAACCCCAAGGAGGCTTCAGGCCTGTCATTGATTACAGGGCTCTCAATCGGAAGGTGGTGTTGCAATCTGTGCCCCTTCCCGACCTTCATTCTTGTTTTTCATGGTTTCGTAAGGCCAAGTTCTTCACCATCTTGGACTTGAATCAGGCCTATAATCAAATTCCCCTTGCCGAAGAGTCTAAACATCTTACAGCGTTTGCTACGGACTGGAATTTATACGAATACAACCGCGTGCCTTTCGGGCTCCCCACCGGAGCAGCTGTACTCACTAGGCTACTAGATAGGGTCTTCTCCGACATCAAATTCGAGTACTTATATCACTACTTAGATGATGTCGTCGTATTTTCAGAGACTTTTGAAGAACATCTAGATCATCTGCGAGAAGTTCTCGATCGCCTTCGTAAGGCTGGGTTAACTGTTAAGTTGTCCAAGGTTGCCTTTGCTAAGCCCTCTATGTCTTTCCTAGGGCATATTGTGTCACCTGATGGTGTAGCAGTCGATCATTCTAGAACACAGGCCATCCGTGATTTTAAACCTCCCAAGGACATTAAAGGCATCGCCAGGTTTATTGGTATGGTGAATTTCTTCAGAAAGTTCATTCCTAACTTTGCTAATAGAGCGGCGCCCTTAAACCTTCTTCGTAGGAAAGGCATCAAATTCGAGTGGGGACCTTCTCAACAAGCCGCTTTTGAAGATCTGAAATTAGCTCTCTGTAATGCCCCTGTCCTTGCTATGCCTGATTTCTCAAAGAAATTCATCGTCCAAACGGACGCGTCGTCGTCAGCTGTAGCTGCAGTCCTTCTTCAAGAGACTGAACTAGGGAGGCGACCCATCGCCTATGCATCTAGGACTTTGTCGGCTCAAGAAGCCAATTATTCCATCTATGAGCTCGAAGGTTTGGCAGTCTTATTCGCCTTAGAGAAGTTCCGTCTCTATCTGGAACATGTCAAATTCGACCTGGAAACAGATAATCAAGCCTTAAGCTGGGTCTTAGGTAGGCCGCGTCGTACTGGTCGTATAGCCCGTTGGGCCATTCGTATTTCTGCCTTCCAATTCGATGTCAGGCATATCAGAGGTACTGAAAATGTTGTTGCTGATGGACTCAGCCGTATGTTTTCAAACGAGGTCGAGACCCACGAACCGGTCGACAGTTCATCACCTTCCGAGTCCATACTATCCGAGGTTAATGCCATCCTAACAGATGCTCCCATGCTTTTTAGAGATATTGAGAAATACCAACGTGAAGATCCGACGCTGGCTCCGATAATGGAAACCCTTTCTTCTGGGGAACAGGTTGTCCCTTATGTTCTGAGGAATGGTGTTCTATGTTGCCCATCGAGGCATGATAAGATGATGAAAGTTGTCGTTCCAGCCGTTCTGGTACCTATGATCTTCAAGTATTATCATGAGACCCCATTAGGAGGGCATCTTGGAATCTTTAAAACCCGTAAAAAAGATTCGTGAAATGTTCATCTGGAAAGGTATGGACGGTGAAATCCGGGAACTTGTAAAAGCTTGTAAATCTTGTTTGCTCAGTAAACCCACCATGTCCACCAAGGTAGGCCTTTTGTCTTCGCATCAAGCGTCGCGCCCCATGGAACGTCTGTACATTGATTATGTAGGACCCTTCCCCCAGTCGAAGGGAAATGCCAACAAATTCATCTTTGTATGTGTAGATGGTTTTACCAGATTTTCTTGGTTATTTCCGACTAAGCTGGCTACCGCTCAGTCTACCATTACCTGCTTAAATTCTATTTTTGCTTCTTTTGGTCCGTGTCAATATATTGTATCTGATAATGCTAAGGCTTTTACATCTAATTTATTTCGTAAATTCTGTTTTGACTTATCAATCTCTCATGTAACTACTTCTGCTTATTACCCTCAACCATCTCTGGCTGAACGGGTTAACCGTAATCTCAGGTCAGCACTGATTGCCTATCATCATGAAGATTATTCCAGGTGGGACACGTCCCTGCATTGGATAGCTTTTGCTTTGAATTCGGCGGTTCATGAATCTCACAAGTTTACTCCAGCTTCTTTGATGTTTAAGTTTGTTCCCAACTCGCCGCTCTCTAACCTCTGGTCTCTGAATGACATTCTACCCGAGACAATAGATCCGGACAGCATTAAAGATCTTTGGAAGAAGGCTAAAGCCAATCTTAAAGTGTCTCATGAAAAGGTTAGGGAAAGGTATGATCGTGGACGGAGACCCACCCCTTTGAAGGTAGGCGACCAAGTAATGGTCAAGAATTTTGTTCCCGCGGGCAAGCTTGCCCCCAGATTTCATGGGCCTTGTATCATTCTCGATTTTCTTACGCCAGTTACGTTGTTAGTTAGCAATCCAGCCACCGAGAGGATATTTAGGGTTCACCTGTCACAGGTGAAACCGGTGTAATTTACGTGTTAACTTGCTTCATATTATTTTGAAAGGAATATGAAGGTTATATTTTTTTTTTTTTTGAGTTTCCAATTTCTAGGCATTCTGCCCCTTCTATAGGATTTTGTTTCTTATGTAAGCATGTTTGTGAAACCTGCCCCGACCCATTAAACTGCCATCCTGTCCTTGCCACGGCCATTACCTCGCTCCCGTCTCCTGCTCCACTCTACACAGTGGCTTAATGAATACCATGAATATCTGCATGCCGCTGGCCCCTCAATCTCTCTACAAGCCTGTGCCCTCAAAGAAACATGATGGTCCTACACAATTCTGCCGCCTAGCTTTAATGTTTCAGTGCCCCCGCAGCCACGCAGCGCCGTGCAGCAACTGGGGAGGGGGATGGGCCCCCTCCTCTCCAGCGAAGACGACATGTGCCCGGCGAGCCGGAGCTCCCCTCCCGGCCAAGGCTGATGTGCGGCGCACGACCTGCTACTTGCCCGCAGCCTGTATATGTTCACCGCGGGCGCGGCGTGTTTCAACTCCTCTGCTCCCCTCATAGTGCGGGCGAGCGGTATCTTAGGGTACTTGAGGGGTCCGAGCGGCCTCCTTTGGACGCAAGCTGCAACGGCCGGTCTGGCCACCTCACTTCATCAACATCAACTACATGAACAGTTACTATAAGTAATGATTACACTTGGGAATTCAACAACAATATTTGGTGGACATTGCCAAATTCTTCATCACTTTCAAGTATTAAAAGTTTATCTTCAAAAATTCAACTTCTAGAAACAGAAAGACTTTACTTCACCTGCAACAACAAATTGTGAAACTGAATCACACAACATTCTGAAAATCTTGTAATCTATTTTCATTTTCACTTTATAACTTGGAACTTGTTTCAAACTGATTTCATGTGTCACCCCTGGAGGAACTTTTGGGGGGGGAGGTCTGTACCGGTCGGTACACCTCTACTCTGTTTATTTAAAAGTTGCGCCAGTTGAAACTCCTCTTCTGGAGGAAGTCTGAACTTTATCTACACTATTAATCTACTAATTTCTCAGAAGATGTCACTACCTGGAAATTTTTGAGTTTGTGAACTGTGTCATTTTTGATGTGTTTTTGTTTCGCTTGAAGTAAGAAGTGTGAACTTTCTCTTCTAGAGGACACTACTGAAGATCAACAATAGTGCGACCTAGTGCGGAGTCAAAGAACTATTTTGTTGGAGAAATTTTTATTTCAAGAGTTTGTTCTTTGTTAAATTTCTTTCTGTCATTGTTTAAGTTGGCTGTATACCCCTCTTTTTCCCCTTATTTTGGATCTAGCCAATCCCGAATTTCTTTAATTAATTTTCCACCAATAATGTGTTTCTTCTTCCTCTATGTAGGGGTTTCTTTTCCCTAGCCAATAAAAATTTTGTGGGAGGGTGTTTTCTTTCCCCTAACGCCTAGAATCTTCCGCGAGAGGATATAAACTGCTGATTTTAGGGTCTCGGGGCCACTTCTGTTCCATCTTTCAGTGTATTAAGTACATAGCAGGAGGCGGGAAGCGCCTCTTTCTTCGGCGGCGTCTACAACAAGGTAATGGCCAAGTAATAACTTCTTTCTTTGCTTGCTCAGCAGTTTAACCTTCGGGGCGGGTTCTAGGCCTTCCACCATGTAACCTTCCTTTAAAATGTAAAGACTACTGGTACCTATCCTATCTTCTAAACTACATATTGGGATAGAGAGTGCTAACCCTCTCGAGTTCCCACTCATATTGTTTTGAGGTGAACTTATTTTCTCAAACCCTTTCTTCCGTGATGTAATGTAAATGGTTATTTTCTTAAGTCACCTCTGTAGTATGGGATTAGCCCTTGTATTAACGGCCTAGTGCCAAGTAGGTTTTAAACAAAGTGTATCAGGAGTGCGGTTAGCCTCCTCTCAAATTGTTATTTTAGAGGTCATGTAATCAACCTTCTTTTCATGTAATAGACCTCAGTAGGTTGGGTATTTTACCCCTGTGAATACGTCCTTAGAGGACAGCTTGAAGGTAGAGTTTGGTGTGGCCTTTGAGAGGCTTAAATTTTGAGAGCGGATCGCTCTTTTGAAAATGGAGTGTCATATGCCTCGTGGAGGCTTTTCTGTGTAATTCGGAGCCAGGGGCTCCTAGGGATGAATGGGGTTTTCTGCCCCTCTGTTAAAACTTGTGTTTGTGGTAAAACTGAGCTGATCGCTGAAGTCAGGGCGTGAAGCCCAAAACCTGTAAATATTGTAACTCCCCTTGTTTTGCTACATTGTACCTGCCATGTCTGTTATTGCTTTGTTTTTGAAAAGAAAATATAACCTTGTTAAATTTTAAATTAATTTTACATGCACTATAATTTCGTAGCTTGAAACCCATTCACACCCTCACCTTCTTTTACGCATAACTACCGCTAAAACACCGTAACAATAATAATAATAATAATAATAATAAAAATGTACCGGAGGTACACACACCCAGTGCATTTAAAATAAGCGCCTGTTAGAAGGCCATCTATAACATGAACAATGAAACTCATTTCGGAAGAAGTTTGAACATTCACCGATAGAGTCTCTACTATCAACTTATGTGCTCCCTCTGATGAGAGGATGGACAATTGATTTCCAAGATAAATTTTGTAAACATTGGTTTCCTAAACTGTGTTGTTTGTAGATTGTTTTTGGTGTTCTAAGGTTATCAGCACATTTATCTCTTCCCGCCAGCTTAACATTGTAGCCAATAGGACATTTTGTACATTTATTTAAGTAATCAATCAGGGTTTTTGATATTTATTTGATTGTCCATTCGAAATTGTGGGCGTGTCAGGACTTCGGCCCAGAGAAATCTGGAACCTTCATCTCCGCTATAAAAGCTGGGACTTTTCGGGCCAGATTGTCTTTCGATCGCTCCAGTCTGCAGTAGAGTGTGTTAGCAGTAGAGACAGGGAAGGGCCTGTCTCGTCCATCTCCGGAAGGTCCACCAGCTCAAGTTAATGGCAGACATATTTTAAGCATGTAATCGTCTCAGAAAGCTAGTTAGAGGGGAAGGTTTCGTAATGTAACTTTGTAAATCTTCAATCCAGATGTAAGATCTTAATTAATCTGAGGGAATAAAGAGTGGGGACCCTCTTGTATTCCCCTTCAACTTGGTTTTGAGGTGA
This sequence comes from Anabrus simplex, assembly GCF_040414725.1. Taxonomy (NCBI): domain Eukaryota; kingdom Metazoa; phylum Arthropoda; class Insecta; order Orthoptera; family Tettigoniidae; genus Anabrus; species Anabrus simplex. The sequence continues at coordinate 60,074,061 of NC_090265.1, read as the reverse complement.
CTATGATTTCGTAAACTTTAATTTATCTTTTTCCTTGTAATTTAAACGTTCTCGCCATCTAGTCACCGCCATTGCATAGGCTTAGCTTATGTAACTTAGGACCATTAGCCCAAATAGCTTTTTAGGTATTTTTCAAGTGTGTTTCAGAGGAGCGCAAGTGGTCGCCTCCCAACATTTTGATTTCCGGCCAATGACTTTAACCTTTTCTTTTTACTAAGGCCAGGTGGAATGGGCACGTTTTGCCCGTGTTAAATTTAACTTCTTTCCTATGTAAATTCGAATGTTGAGCAGATAAGACAGCGAATATATATATATATATAATTCGCTGGGGCCATCAAGGACCACGTTAAGTCTTGTTGCATTTGACACTGAACTTGGCCTTCTTTAGAGCCCAAATTTCCCTCATTCTTTGTGAGTGGGCCTGCTTACGCTCCTCTGTCCAAGAGGCACCGTGTCTTCTCTTCGGTTGCTCGTCTCGGTTTAGCCTGTTCGTCAATATTTTCTTGCGGAAGAGATCTCTGTTAAGGGCGTCTTCAGCTGAGATATGTAGCATTTGCAGGTCTTCTTTGGTATTTCTAAACCAGGGAATTGTGGTTTTTGGGGTTTGAATAAAAAAAGTGAAAGATTTCTTTAGTTAATTTTCTTCTGTCCATTCTTTTCAGATGACCGTAAAATCGTGCCCGTCTTTTTCTGATTGTATCGGTAATTTTCTCTATTTTGCTGTAGACTTCCTTGTTGGATCTCTTTTGATGGATTCCATTTCTGTACTTTGATCCCAAGATTCCTCTCACAATTTTGCGTTCTCTTTTCTCCAGTTCTTCAAGGAGTCCTTTGTTGGCATTTAGAGACAGGGTTTCGGCTGCATATAGAACTACTGGCTTCAGAACTGTTTCATAGTGACGTATCTTGGTGTTTTGGGAAAGGCATTTTTTGTTGTAGATTGTTCGGGATGTTTGGTAGGCTGTTTCCAGTTTGCGTACTCGCTCCTGAAGTGCTTCTTAGTCCAGTCCGTTTTTCATGATGATCTCACCCAGGTATTTGAATTTGTCTACTCGGGTGATGTCCCCGTATTTTGTATGGAGTTTTGGTGGAGCCTCTTTGATGTTAGTCATTACTTCTGTTTTCTCAAACGATATCTGCAAACCAGATTTCCTTTAAAATTTCAACTTGAGCTCTAGCGGTTTCTATGTCGTTTGATAGAACAGCAATATCATCGGCAAATGCTAAGCAGTCTGTTGCGATCCCCTTGGATTTGGTTCCTATTCTCAATGGACTGTAGTTGCTTTCCTGTAATCTCACCCGCCAGGTTCTGATGAGGCCTGGAACCTGTAAATTTTGGAGAATAGTCTCCTGGAGAGAAATTGTGTGGATTAAAGACGCTCTTCCTACTGTTGTAAATTTTGGAGCTCAGTCTCCTTGTAGATTTATTGCAGTGAGTCATGGTGCTCTTGTTAAAATTGTAGCTGGGGAGCTCCAAGCTCAGGTTGTTAAATCATGTTGTCTGATTGTTCTAGACCTTTTGTTGAGTATTCAGCCCAAAGGCTGGTTTGATCCTCCATAGTTCCGTTAACAGCTGTCGTAAATAGGCGTCACTGAAGAGGCGTCCTATGGAAAAGAGGAGTGTGGTAGTTTCCCGTTCGTTACCTTCCTCTCTAGACCTTTCTAACATTGTTTCTCGAGCTCACTTTTGTAGCTGATTATTTGTTATTGCTTAGCAAAGTTCAAAATTTGAAAAGAAAAAAAAAGACAAAAAGGCAATGCAATTACTCATTTTAAAGTTTTAATTAAAATTCGATCTTTTCTCTATTCACCCATTCATGCCCGCACCTTCTTTCACCTCTGTGTTCCACATAATCCCGTCATAATAATAACAATAATAATAATAATAATGAAAAAATGAAATATCGTATGGCTTTTAGTGCCGGGATATCCCAGGACGGGTTCGGCTCGCCAGGTGCAGGTCTTTCTATTCGACTCCCGTAGGCGACCTGCGCGTCGTGATGAGGATGAAATGATGATGAATAAAACACATACACCCAGACCCCGTGCCGTAGGAATAAACCAATTAGGGTTAAAATCCCCGACCCGGCCGGGAATCGAACCAGGGACCCTCTGAACCGAAAGCCAGTACGCTGACCGTTCAGCCAACGAGTCGGACATAATAATAAATAATAATAATAATAATAATAATAATAATAATAATAATAATAATAATAACCTGGGCTCTTTCCTGTCAGAACGGAGGAGGACACGCACCCATACATTTTTAGGGTTCCAAATAATGAAATGAGGTTTTCAGAATTTTTCTAGCGAGAATGTGGAACGCGAGTTTTTTCTTTCTTTTTTGCCGAATAAGTACAAAATTAGTCCGCCTCTGTGGTGTAGTGGTTAGCGTGATTAGCTGCCACCCCCGGAGGCCCGGGTTCGATTCCCGGCTCTGCCACGAAATTTGAAAAGTGGTATTGCACCCATAAGCGAATTTACGTAATTAATTTATGAATTAAAAAGTGAATATTTCGCATATTGGGATACTACAGTGGGCTGTGAATCTACCAGTCACAAAGGAACATTCTGGCGCCAGTCAGTCGGCAAGAAAATCCTCGAAGCTCTTCTTAGAGCACGAGCAACTTGTAAACCGCCCTGAGTACTGCATCCAATAAATTTTATGGTACCGCCTAGGAGTGGCAACTTTCTACTTGGTTCTCACGAGAAAATCACGCGTTGAGGCCTGACCTACTTAGCTGGACAAAGGAGACAACGATAGCACCCACCAACCCTTGGGAGAAAATGGAAGCATCCACGCTGTGAACAGCGCGAAAGTCTCAGCCAATCACAAAATTCTAAATTTGAATGTCCTGTCATAGCGGGAATCTACAGTCAGTATTTCGCTATTTGGAGCCCGGAAGAGTTGTGTAAAACAGTGTCCTGACTTCCTAATAATATTTGAAAATTTATCGGTGCGAAGGTGTGTTTAATTATTGGCTAATTAATAAAATTTTAACTTCACACGGAAGAGTAGTATCGCCCAGGAAATTAACTGTCATGGCGGGAAGGAACCATTCGCTGGAAGAAAATAACGCCCGTGACGCGCGCCATCGTGTGGATTATCCTGTGATCGTTTCCCACGGCGCAATATAACAAGTAAGTCAGATCGAAATTAGGAAGATTTTGTACATAATTTTTGAAGCTTTAACCTACGGATGTGTGATAAAGCGCTCCCAAGTGCTAGATCACTACGCCACATCCCTTCCACAGAACTATTTTCAAGGTGGGGGGAGAACTCATTACAAAACCAGCGTGCAGAATGGTGATTCTTCAGTGTGTGTATCCTGTGTTCGTGGGTTAGTTGAATCTTCAGTGTGTTTAGAGTGTGTCAGCTAATTCAGTTAGTCAACTTTGAACTTTACTTTTGTCTGGCAAGAAAGCGATTAGAGACACTTGATGGCATCCGAGTGAGCCATGTATTTTACTTGGGAGAGTAACATTTCAGAAATGAACACTTTAACAAACTTTTACTTTACTTTGAATTTATGCAGAGATAACAGGTAATAGCTACACTTTCAACACTTGGCTTAAATGAACTCACATTACTAATCGAGAGGGACAAGTCCATGTTTCAGCGTAGCTGCATAAGACCTTTCTAATCCACGTGTAGTCTGACATTTGTTGGAGAGCTATTTTATTCTTCATTTTTGGAGGACGATCAGCATAAATTTCTCCACATCATTGGAAACTGTACTTTAGCTTGCTTTTACCACTTACAATAAACTGTTATGGCAAGCGAGATGTTTTCGGGGAGAAACTAGTTAAAGCAGACAGGGAGCAGAATGTCTTTTCATTAATGAAAGGCCGCAACGTTAAAGACCTTGAGCAAACTGTTATGTTCCGAAGAGGTGAACAACCGGTAAGCCACTAGGTAAACAAACTGAGAGAGCGGTGTGAAGACCAGCAGGTGTTTTTCAGGCAGGTAGCGGAGAGGAAACTTTCGACTTCACGTCAGGAGTCTACGCAGTGCGATCGTATAATCTTCACTGGAGTGCGAGAAAATGCGAGTGTTTATGTTAATGTAAACGTGTGTAACGCCATGATAAAAATGTATCAAGTTTGCGTGTGTGAAAATTCGGAATACCACATCAGCTTCAAGATGGAATTCTAATTCACCATGACGGAGCCCGGAGGGTGATCCAACATGCCTCCAGCACCCAGGTATGAGCATCTAAAAATAATGTATAAATAAATATGTAGGATTGTGAGCTAATCGATGATCAAATGTAGCTTAGACTGTTAGGCAGGATTGTAAATAATTCACATTTTAATAATCATTATAATAATAATAGTAATAATAATAATAATTTTTGCGCTTTCAGCTAGGGTTATTTGCGCACTTCCTTTACGTAGATGTGTTTGCGTATTATTATGGATCATTTGTAGTAAGTCACTTTGACCGTTTAGGATGCTATATTATTTGATCTCAATGAGTGTAATGCCGATTTTAATAATAATAATAATAATAATAATAATAATAATAATAATAATAATAATAATAATAATAATAATAATCACGTTGTGATAACGTTGGTTTTGAGCGATATTTCTGTTGAAGTTGTGATTTTTGTAGATGCCGCCTTGTTGATTTTTATGCTTATTTTTCTACTTGCGCATTTAGCTTGTTTTATGTTGTGGAATCATCATTCAGATGACCGTTTCCGGTAATTCTTATACCGTGTATTTTGCGACGATGTTTCGTGGACGCGAGTATTTATTTCTGTGTAGTTGCGGTTACACATTTTTCAATAGCTGTGTTTTGAGAGGCAATCTCGTCTTTTTTTCTTAGTAAACAGTTAGTGACAGGAAGCCATTGAGGAGTCAGCTCTGATATTTTGTGATATGTGAAGCAGAGAATGATCTAGAGATCGAGCTAAATGAATAATATCCCTGACGATCTACGTTGATAATGGAAATGTGATATTTGGACCATGTCATGAACTGTCGTAAGAAATAGTGATGTGCACGACAGATATTTCGCCCGCCGGATACGAGCGAGGCCGTATTATGAGGTACTACGTCAAGAATAATAATGAGTGAATAGAATTGAGAGATGAATAATTTAACCAAGAGTGTTAAATATGTTACGACATGGGTTATGATTGTAGGCAGAAGCCTGTATTTTGTTTCAAATAGTTCCAGGGAAAGTAGATGCTCGGCAAATAGGCGAGTTTATGCTAGCCGTAGTACATGTGAGCAGAGCGACGAATCAATGTGCATTTTGATAGTCATGTAGAGTCATGGATGACATGGAATAGCAGTAATTATTGTCCATAAAGGTTAAATAGTGTCATGGCCAGACATTTGTCGCCTGAGGTTAGAGATTGCCGTCAAATTCACAATATTTTGCTACTCGTAGCGGGTAAATTTTTCCGTAGACTCCGATATTTTGCGCATTTCATCCTTATTAATTTTCAGCAGGCAGCGATGTTGGGATCTAGTTTTGTTTATTTGTTATCCTTTCTTTGTGTACCTTTTATTACCGTTTATTTGTGGGATCATACGTGAATTATTTGCATTTGATTTGATGTAAATAGATAGGTGTAGTTAGGCGAGTTTGATTTCTGTATTTCTTTTGTTGGAGCAGTGTTTCTCCATTAACAAGTTTAATTATGTAAATATGATTTCATGTGTTAGGATAAGAGATCATCGATTAGTTCATAGTAGTAGTGGTATGCTCATACCAGGCATTCAGTAATTACCAAACCTTTTAAAATCCACTACATTTTTAATTAGGAAATGAAGCGGTCTTTAATAAACCAGTTGTATAATAACAGCCGCAATGAACGAGGTAAATAAGATGGGGTCTGCCTCCATCTAGTGGTGGTACCACAAATTATGAGTTCGTAATGAAATACAGTCAGCGGCAAATTAAGTAAAATTTTAATGTACAAGGATCGCTTTCATTTGAAATGTAAACATGAGGCACTTGGCCTAATCATTATTTATATTTTAATGAGGTCCAGGCTATCACAGTCATGCAGGTGAAGTTTAAATAATTAAATGAGTGATTGTAACACTCAAGTTCATGTTTCAATAATTTCTTGTTTTGCAACTACGAGCAGGTGTTTGAATGTGACAGTTGTTATGTGGTAAATGATGTACGATGTTCATGGCTGTTTTCTTTGAATTATTCCTTATTTGTTACACATGGTTAGCGCAGTCCACGATTATTTTAAAGTTGGGTGTTCCCCACTGAGTCACATGTGTTATAGATTTGATAAACACCTCTGAGTCAGTGATGATTTGATGACGTAACTAATTAATTAATTAATTAATTATTCAACTACATTAATTTATTTTGAGAGACATTTTCTACGTAGTACAATTCTGTATTTCAAATGAGGTGGTATTTCTGACCAGAGTTTTGTATTTATTCACGTCATCGTCCTGAAGACAGTGTCAGCATAATCTGGAATATTATTAATTTTGATTGACCTTCAGTCAGTTTTATTAAGCAGATATTTGAGTTATTGTAAGGCAGATCTTCAATATTTTTTTTAAATTTCTATTTCATTACACTTTGTTTATTTTTCACCAGTTTATTTTTCAATTTTGACACTTTGCACTTTATTCAATAAATCAGTTTGTTATTTAAATTTTAATTCAGTCTTTGGGTACCGTCATTTATAGTTAGTTTACCCCGACTTTTCATTTCCTCACTCCCTGATCGACGTGTGGCCTATCTTCGGGGATATACGGACGGTCCGCGACTGAGGAAGAAGAGTCTACATGCAGCGGTGAGTATCATTTAAATGTCATTTATTACAGGAGCAGCCGGCGCACAGAAGAAGGAAGAAGTTCACCGCAGTTGTTGCCTTGAAAAGGGCACAGTATGAGGGCTGGAACGGGGTCAACTCAGCCTCGGGAGGTCAACTGAGTAGATGTGGGTTCGATTCCCACCTCAGCCATCCTGGAAGTGGTTTTCCGTGGTTTCCCACTTCTCCTCCAGGCGAATGCCGGGATGGTACCTAACATAAGGCCACGGCCGCTTCCTTCCCTCTTCCTTGCCTATCCCTTCCAATCTTCCCATCCCTCCACAAGGCCCCTGTTCGGCATAGCAGGTGAGGCCGCCTGGGCGAGGTACTGGTCATTCTCCCCACTTGTATCCCCAACCAAGAGTCTGAAGCTCCAGGACACTGCCCTTGAGGCGGTAGAGGTGGGATCCCTCGCTGTGTCCGAGGGAAAAGCCGACCCTGGAGGGTAAACAGATGATGATGATGATGAAGTACAAAATTAAGTAATGGTAATTAAAGTGCATAAATATCAAATAAATGAAATACTGTACGTAGATATTCATAACCTGTAGGTCTAAACAGAACAAAACTTTCAACACGGAAATGTAGGCTGATGTTTTATTTCTGCGTTTGAACTCTTTTTTTTTTGTCCACAGTCTTCAAATATGTTGGCTGTCCGCTTCATCGGAATAATACAGTTACTTAAATATAGACTATCAGTGAAGACAACTGAACCATATTCGAGAAAAGAAGCTATAAAGATGTTTGTGTATGCTGTTATGATGAATTTTCATAAAAGCTATTCCACGTAGGTGCGATAATAAGGAAGTGATAATACAAAAACGATGATACTGCGGCGGTGGGCAGCTCTTGACAGCGGATTGGTCTTTGGAATCATGAGCTACACACATTCAAAAAACATCAGTTCACAAACCGTGAATAACCACAAGGATCATGATTTTTTATAATTTAAACGATTTAACAAAAAATCTGAAAAAAATATTGAAAGGAAGGTAAACACTAAATGATTGTTATTTTGATAAATTTCCTTTACATCGCTCTGACATGACAGGTCTTATAACGACGTTCGGATGGTAGTGGGAAGGAAGCGGCCGTGGCCTTCATTAAGGTACAGCTCCATCATTTGTTTCGTGTGAAAATGGGAAACCACGGAAAAACTTCTTCAGGGATGCCGACAGTGCGGTTCGAACCTATCTCCCGAATCCAAGCTCACAGGTGCGCGACCCTAACCGCACGGCCAACTTGCTCGGTATTAAACGATTATCATTTAGGAGCGGTATAAGTGATAATTGAAAATAGTCACTGTATCTTTTAAAAAGCATTCTATAAGTTTTTGCTAATGGGTTAACGCCGCACAAACAGATCGACGCAAGAATGGGGAAGAGCTAGGGATAGGAAGGTAGCGACCGTCACTATTTTGTTCCAGTGTCGTGTGCTGGATTCCAAACAGTTTAATGTTGAAAACATCTCCTAGCAGACAAAGTAGGGTCCCCATACTATGAAAAACGTAAAATTAAACAATTTCCTCAATTGTGCCGAAAGTTGAAGGGATAAAGGTCTCGGAAAGGTTTTCAAATTGTGAGTCTTGGACAGCTCTATCAAACTAAAGAAACAAATTTTGAAAATCACTACCGGCTTAAATGCAATTGTGGAGAAACAGCCTAAAATCGCTGGTTCCCTTATTCATTTCCTTTTTGATTCAAATCCTAGCCAAATTAAATTATTTACATAATTCTTTCTGTAATGTGTTCCTTGGTTCAATACCCTCAGGAGGATTTTTAATGTCCACACCGAATATAGTTATAAGGAAACTCTGCACTGACTCACATTAGCGCTCGTAGTGGAAGCAAAAGGCAAACTGCTAATCTTATCGATCGGATAACGATGATTAAGGAAAGGACTGTAATTTTTATGGATAAGTAATAATTTCGTGTGGATATTTCTAGGCGGCATCTGCCATGTGTAGGTAACTGCGTGTAACGGTCCTCCTCCCATTACAAACTGCTAGGGTTACCAGGCCATTCTGTTTGCCCTAGTTCTTTCTACAACTATGGACGTCGATATGGCATTCGCACTGTGCCAGACGGGCTGCCTAGTCGAGGCGGAAAAGGCGTGCTCGTTCCATTCTGAACGAAGTGCGTTCGATTCTCCATTCGGAAGTCGACATACTTAGACATGAGATTTCCACTTCTGGACAGCCACATAACCCTCTTTTTCTATCGCATGGACAAAACTGCTTTATAAATACAGAGGAAGAGTTTATTGTTGTGCATTTCAGTGCAGGACTGGCAAAGATAGAACCTAATGTCAATCTGTACTTTTTCAAAAGTTATAGATCTCCTTCCCAGTTGTATCCCCCAATCCAATGCCACCCTCCAGGACACTGCCCTTGAGGCGATAGAGGTGGGATCCCTCGCTGAGTCCAAGGGAAAAACCAACGTTTTAGCGGGATATTTACAGTACAACGTAACACACAAATGATCTCGATAGCTTCAGAGGTCTCCTATCCAGCCAAGGTCAAATAATGTTTGTCCTTTTACCACTTCCTGTGGTTCTATTGCGAGTTATAAAACGGGGGATTTTTAAGAGCGCTGTATGAGCCCGTCCAGCCAGTCTGTGTAGTATAATAGTTATTATTATAATCACCACCATCATCATCATCATCATCATCATCATCATCATACGACTCGATTGATAGACAAACCTTCTTTAGTGCCTTAGAGGAGTTTGGAAATGACAAGAAAATGAGTAAAATAATAAAGCTAACACTGGCGGACACCACCTCGAAAGTGAAGTTCTTAGGAAAAATCTCTGCTCCGTTTGAAATAACGACAGGGGTCAGACAACACGGTGCTGGAGGAAAATTGAAAACCTAAAAGAGGCTCTGAAAGTGGAAGGGATAAGTGGAATACACATGGGGAGAAATTACAGAACCTAGAAAGGAGATGACCTTGCGATCTTAGCCAAAAAACTGAGAAGACGCCCAAAAAATGCTGGAGAGCCTGCATGGAAACGTCGAAAAAGTGGGTCTTAAAGACGAAAAAACTGAATATATGGAGGTAAAACATGGCGAGATTGAAAGGACAGACAAGTTCAAGTACCTGGGTGAATGGATCCAACTTAACGGACTGGATAAAGAGTCAAACAAGGCAAGAGCTAGAAAATTAGATCTGGCCTACAAGCTAACACAGAACAGGTATGAAAAACGGGCAATATCTTACAAGGACAAAATCCGACATTATAACTCAGTAATAAAACCGGAAGGATCGTACGCTTGAGAGTGGCTTAATTTAAATAAAACTGGGGAGCTGCAAGAACTCGAGAAGAAGAAAAAGAAGATTCTGAGAAAAATTCTAGGACCGCAGAAGACGGGACTTGGAAGAACAGGAGAAATGAGGAGTTGTACAAGTACACTGAAAAGACACGGACACAATGCGGAAAGGAAGGCTGAAATTCTATGGACACCTGGTAAGAATGGATGACAAATATATCATGGAGTTAAAGGCCACCTCTAAGTGGATAGAAGAGGTCAAGAGGTATCCAGAAGAAGTTGGAATTACACTACAGATGATCCACAATAGAAGAACGATCAGAAGAATCGACCGTCTACAATCATTTGAAGAGAAACCATTAAAACGGAGGCCCGAACAAATCATTTCCGAAGAGGAGAGAAAGATGAGAACCGAAAGAATGAAGAGGTTTTGGGACGAGAAGAGAAGAGAAGAGAAGAGAAGAGAAGAGAAGAGAAGAGAAGAGAAGAGAAGAGAAGAGAAGAGAAGAATGGCCAAGAAGCCTGAAGTTCTATGCAGGCCATAGTTCACCAAATGTCCGCCTCTTAGATGTAGTGTTTAGTGTGATTAGCTGCCACCCCTGGAGACCCGGGTTTGATTCTCGGCTCTGCCACGAAATTTGAAAAGTGGAACGAGGGCTGGAACGGAGTCCACTCAACCTCGGGAGGTAAACTGAGTAGAGGTGGGTTCGATTCCCACCTCAGCCATCCTGGAAGTGGTTTCCCACTTCTCCTCCAGGCAAATGCCGGGATGGTACCTAACTTAAGGCCACGGCCGCTTCCTTTCCTCTTCCTTGTCTATCCCTTCTAATCTTCCCATCTCCCCTCAAGGCCCCTATTCAGCATAGCAGGTGAGCCCGCCTAGGCGAGGTACTGGTCTTCTTGCATGAAGCGAAAATCAGGATTTATTTTCAATTTTGATCAGACTCGGAACATTTGTATGTTTCAAAAAGCACTTTTCGTATAATGTGACGATTCTAAACCGGTACTGTCCTGGAAAATCGGTAAGTATAATAACCCTTTGTTGGTCCCAGTGAAGTCCTGTACATATTCACCAAACTTGCCACACTACTGCACCCGCCCACCTCCTGAGTCCCAGACTAGCATTTATCTCAGGGGTGATCAGTTCGAAAATGATAAAAAAAATTTATATATAGAAAATCAAAAAAATATATATCGGCGCATCAAATGAACACAGGGATGAACGGGGCATGAAAATTTAAGGTTACGGGGAACGACTCATTCATGGATACAAATTTCTGACTCCACAATAGGACTGGGGAGTGACAACTTAAATTCCATGGGCATACTGGACTAACTACAATGAAAAGATATGGAAGCTGTTTCCTATTGAAATTGCAATGAGGAGCAATTTATTAACTTATTTTGCATACTACACATGATGACAAATTTACATTGGGACACTTTTAATCCTGAAAAATAAATGACATAATATTTGGATTTTACCTCATTACTCTGGTAGTGTAAAACACCTGGTGAATTCGTCCCAATTGGGTACTGGGGATCGAATGAACATCCGTATGATTGGACGTTTCACCGCTGGAGATCTTCTTTCGGCGACGAAGGCACGACAGTAACTTTTTACTGTCGTCTCCTCGTTCCGTTTGGACATGAGACACTTCCGGTATGTACATTCTGGTGAGCCGGACACCCACCGTAGAAAATGTTATCGCCTCGAAAAAAACGGGAATTTATAATACGGACAAACTCTAGCCTATTATTTCCAGATTCACAAACACACCAGGTAGAGTTCATTAACTCAAAAGCTACTTTAATATTTACACTTGTCAATACGACAAGACGTACGGAAAGGTTCATTACTATGCTCTGACCCTGCAAACATGAACCGTCCGTGGGTTATTTACGTATCTACCGCTATCTCCCCGTGAAAACCCAACATGTGGTTCAGAGCAGTTCGACACAGGATGACTGTCCCTAGCATATCCTCCTATTCTTATTAGATAATATCATTACCATTCTTTATCTGATCATTAGCATATACTTTGACTACCATCAATTAATTTTATCATTATCATTAATTTCAATTATAATCCGGTATTTGATTATTATCATTTGTCATCCGGGATGATTATATGCCAACCCTTGCCGACGTTTCAAACGAAGGTTAGTTCTTCCTCCTAAATTATCCGCACAATATAACGATCAGCTTCCTCATAAATATTTTTATTATTATTATTATTATTATTATTATTATTATTATTATTATTATTATTATTATTATTATTATTATTATTATTATTATTATTATTATTATTATTATTATTATTATTATTATTATTATTATTATTATTATTATTATTATTATTAATAGTGGAAATCGTGATTATCGTAACCCGTAATCAACCTCGCTATAATACTTCAACTTCTCGCTCTTATTAATTTCATCAAAAAAATAAAATTAAAAAAAGTACCTTCATTGGTTATTCTTCTTCTCCTTCTTCAAATATTTTATTTATTATTATTAGTTAAAAATCTCAAATCTTTCATTTCATCTCCCAACATCATTATTATGTCCAAAATATAAAAAAATTTATTCTTCAAAAAAAAAAGTCGCTTAGTTTTTATTATTATTATTATTATTTTTAAAAAAACTTAAATTCGCCTGTTACACGGTAGTTCCTCTTAATATGTTTAACGCATAACCCCTTTTACAATTCCGATTTATCTTGGCACTAAGCACTCGATTTAAGACAAGATTCACTTGGAGTATGATTATTGTTATTATTATTATTATTATTAAAAATGGAAAGATGATATTTTAATATCCACTCTTTAGAATTTAGTCACATATGTTAAATCCCGTTATGAACCACTAAGATCTGCTTTATATCGGTCGGGACAACACGGTATTCGGGACCGTACCTTCAACTTCGTACTGCCGTTAATTTTATATGGGGACACCTGTCCTCCCAAGACACATCTCACAACCTATGGCACATCGCGGCTGGGCAAATACCTCCAATGCCGGCGATTGCTAAACTATTCCTTCAAATTTGAAGTCCATTTCCTTTCATCGGAACTCTTCAAACATTTAATTCATAAAATAATCCTCGGTGCGTGGATTCTACCACTAATAACACCGGCATATGCATTTATATCATCTTAGGCCTTGAGATTCATCTATTTCATCATTACAAACAATACGGCTCAATTTATTTCACGCCGGATATTCGTCCCTCATGACTTCCAACTCTAAATATGGGCTCAAATCATTCTGGGCTTTTAACATATCGTGACCATTCTAATTCACGTGCCTTTATTGCTTTTAAACAAAATTTTAATGGTTAAATTAAAGTCCAAAAACGTAAAATCAAAAATTTACGTAAAATCAAACTGACTACGCGAATGAAAGTCTTTAACGCTACATGTCATCTCCACTTTGATTATTATATTTGCACTGGCTAACTCGCGAAGCACCGTCATTATTATTATTATTATACTTTAACTTGCACACGCCCAAATATTATTATTATTATTATTTTACTTTCCTTTGTCGACTCACAAACATGATTATTATTAGTATTTTAATGACCTTCCGTACGCAACACAAATCTTCCATACTCTGGCTCTTTCATAATCTGGCTGTCTAATAGAAATTATTCCTAATTAAAATACAAATGATCACCGCAGTGAATGAAATTCAAATAAATGGGTCAGCACAAAAAAAGACTTTAACACTTGAACTGAACTTAAGTCAAAGTATTATAAACAGCATGCATTAATTGAAAGAAATATATCCCATATTTACATTATATACAACAAACAAATACTCAAATTAATTAACCTAACCCATTATTACGTTAATATAAATTAGTTCGTCCGTCTAACAAAAAAATAAAATCATGGACTCGGGAAGCGGACCATGTTAAGTAACCATAATTAATTTACACTGAACCCCGTTTAGTCGCGATAACATTCCCCAATATCAAAATTGTGTACTCATTCCTAGGTAGAATTCCATTGTCTCGTAGCGGATGAGATATAGGCCTTACGGCCCCAAGGTGATTTACCCGTCCATCACGTCGCACAATACAAATTTAACATAATAAAACACTTCTGGGTGACTACCCATGATTAATACCTTATTACACTATTTTACACAAAAATATTAATAACAAAAAAAACACTTATAGGTGCTCCTAGACCCCTGACACTCGCACAATATACTCTTCATATACGCCCGAAACACACGTCGTGACACATTACGACGAAATGTCGTTCATTTGAACCGGCGCGTATCGCGTCTTCAACCGGCACTTCCTGGTTTATTTTCAAGCCGTCTTGATCATCGCCTAGCTCCTATAATTCCCTGCTCGGATAGTTATTCACCGTCTATCTTGAGGTGTTTACTTCAGGCTCCGCACACTGCCTTCCAAAGGTACTATCGGCGTTCCGTTAGTTATTTATTATTTAAACACATGACATTCATTAAATTCAACATACAATTGTACTGATTATACACACTCGGTACTATGGATAATTTCACTGTTCGTATTCATTCTCCTAATAATTCACGTACTTTCAGCTCTAACTGACTCCGAATCCGTCCCGAGGTACTGACTTACAGAGTCAACGTGTCAGAGTCTCAACTACTTCATTACGACTGACACGACTGGTGACCGATAACGACTGGTGGCTGGCAAGAACTGAGTGATGTGAGGTCCGCTTCTGGACTTTTATGGACGATCTGGTTTCCCGCCGGGGTCATCCGCGGTCATTTCCTGGAGAGGGGGGTTGGTTTCCTAAATCGGCATATGCAGGTGGATTTGGATCTCCTGCTTTATCCTACTTAATACACTGGCGATACACATTCATGTGTCGTATTCTGAACTCCTATCGTTCGGTGATCATGGAAATATCACTTAATTTCTGTCCTCCACCTTTCGCGCGCTAACTCGGCGTCCCTGATGGCGTGCTCATCTCGACCAATGGCGAGATAGCGTGGGTCATTTCCACGAATTCATTACTTTAATTTATTACGATTACCATTATTCAACATGGGAACGATATCACAAAAATCCCCTCTATTCAATTGTGTGGTTGGAATAATTTAATTATTGTTATCGGAGAAGCTAACTGGAGTTCACTCTGAGTTTTTCTTATGTTGGTTTATCTGTGGGCCTGTGATATATTTTCTCATTGGTCAACACCGTTTCGGTTAGTTTGAAATCTCTCCCTTGAAACGTAACCACACCAAACGCCTCGGGCGTGGAAAAACTGCCACGTCACATTCTCGGTATTGGTGATGCATCTGCTCGGCCTTGGTCCGAAATATATACTCTTCTACTTCCTGGTAGTCATTATTCTGTTGTTGTGAGCTCTAGATTTAATCCTCTTATCTTCTGACCAGGAAACCTTTTCCCCCTAATGACAAGCTTATTGTGGCGCCGGACAGTCGCGATCACGGCTGGCTTATGTCGAAATTTTTCCCGTCCACACAAAACTGCCACTGTATTCATTTAATATTCCTATATATCTGTATTTCTCATATCAAAATCAAATCATGAAACTAGGGCCTATCTCATCAGGGTACATTTTCCCGTTGCTCGGTAAAAAAAATCTTGTGATAATCATGAGATTTTTTTATATATCCGCATCATACTTTCATCATGATTTGATTACTGCTTTCGTTCCTTTTTGATGGTGACTGATCTCGTCCCGCAGATTCTGGTTATTGAGTCTCAGTTCTTCATTCTCTCGTTGAATCATGTGGATCCTGTTAACGAATTCTTGGACATCACTGTCGATCTCTCCGCATTCTGGGCATGGTCTTGCTTCTATTTGCCTATGGATCAGTTGGACTTCTTCTTCTCTTCCATCTTCTTCTTCATCATCCTCTCCTTCGTCCTCATCTTCTTCTTGGTCGTCCTCTGCTTTATTGAAACTCTGTCGTTTTCCTCCTAGCACCGAGTTGTCGTTCGTCCTCGAATCTAGGGGCGTTTGGATTTAGCTGGCTATTATATTGGTATTGTGGCATCGGCGCGTTCCTTTCCCCGTTGTGACCACCATTTGCCTCCTTCTTCCATTTGTCTTCTAAATATTGCTTGGTCTCCTGATGTAGCTCCTCCATAGTTTGTATCGTCGCCTCTATGTATGGTTTCCCATCGTCTCGGTCCCAAACACTACATGGCTGGTCATCCTTTCGGTCATGATTTTGGATTGCCTCCTTCCATTTCCTCTTCTTCAGCTCATCGAGGTACTGCTGGGTTTCTGGGTGTCGATCATCCCCATTTCTACGGTATTCCTCCGTGTAATGCCTTCGGTTATTCTGATTTCTTCGGTGGTATGGCTGAGTTTCGCTCCTTCCATTCCGATATCCACGGTATCCCGTTTCGTCATGGAATTTAACATGCTTCGTTTGCCAGTTGCCTTCCGCAAATCCTCCTCCGTGATTCCATTGTCGGGGTCTCCATCCTGGATCATACATCCTCTTGGGTTCTGGATCGGTACTCGTTCCTTGACTTCTAGTACTGATGGTTCTAGTTTCCGTCTGCCTCTCGACGTTATTTATCTGTTGCTCTCTAGGCCTGGGTTGCCTCTGGTTAGAGTGATACGTGGTCTGATCTAATTGACGTAACAGAGTTTCCGCTTGAACTGCAGTCTGAATATTCGACGCAATCATCATCCGCTGGACCTCAAATTGTAACTGCTTCCAGATAGCGCTAATGAGTTCTGTCTCACTGACCGGATTATCTAATTCCCGCATCTTATGAAATTGGGATACGAAATACTCTGAATATTTAGTTGGGGACGATGTTGAATAACGTCTAGAATACAACTCCAACCTAAGATCTTGCTGTTCTTGGATACTCCAGAATTTTTGCAAAAACGCCTGTCGGAATCCCATGAAATCCTCGAATGTGTATAAGAAGGCCCTGAACCACATTGCAGGTGCTCCGTCCAAAAACTTCTCTACAGTTCGTAATTGCCGCTCCGCCGGAATTTTATTTTCACTAATATAGTTAGTGATCTCGCGGATGAAGCCTTTAGGGGTTATATGTCCTCGAGCGTCGTATCTAGGTGGTTTGTCGTCTGACATTTTGATGACGTGGACCACAGATGTCGGAAGGGCATTTGATGATGATGACGATCCGTCTCCTACTTCAAACTTAAGTCCGGTCGTATCGGCTTGTGACATGCCTTCCTTTTTATGAAAGCCCTGATTGTCTGGGTTCTCGAACTCTCGGTACTGGAGATGGAAGTCCTGAAGTGACCCTGGCTGTTCTAACCTGGCCTTGACCTGTTCCAGATCCTTTCTAATTTCTTCCAGCCTTTCGGTATTACTGTCGGGCATTTGCTTGGACACTGAATTCTGCCCCGTGTGGACCTTAAATTGTTCCACTATTCTGACCTCTGTGTCAGCGATCGTCTGGCTTTGTTCCGCTAACCCATCAGTCTTTCTGAACAATGCTATATTTGCCTCCTCACACTGTGTGAGTCTACGGCTACGATCTTCCGAATTCGTTTTTATATCCTGAATTTCATTTCTGAGACCGGCTACTAGTACTAGGGTACGAACAGTTTCACCTCGTAACTCATCGATTCCCTTTTCGTGCCTGTCCAAAGTATTTGCAGTATGTGCACCTTTACTTTCCACGTGGCTTCGGATGATATCGTTTTCCTTGCGACATTCACCCCTCACCTCTTCGATGTGCGCCTTTAAATCTTCGCGGTCGACCAACCTCTGAGCTGAAATCTCCTGAATACTGGCCTTTAATTTCTCCTTAATTTCATTACGTTCTAGTAACGCCTCATCCCTGAATCGGTCAACCTTTTCATTGACACTAATAATACAAGAGTCGATATGCCCTTTCAATTCGTCCTTAGCGAAATGACACGCCTCCTGGACTTGGGTCATTCGGTCCCGTAATTCCTGTCCTAGTGATATACTGGCGGCATGAACCTCAGCTATTTGTTCTGTGAGTTTTATTTTATTAAATTCACACGCGGCCTGTACCATCTCGACTTTATTTTCTAATGAAACATTAGCGGCATGTATTTGTTCCGTCAGTTCCTGTCTAGTAGAAACACTAGCGGCCTGAACTATAGATGTCAGTTCCTGTTTAGTAGAAACACTAGCGGCCTGAACTATAGATGTCAGTTCCTGTTTAGTAGAAACATTAGCGGCCTGAATTTGTTCCGTAGTTATAGCCAAAACTCGCATTAAATCTTCCAAAGTGAGAGCTTTCACCTCTCCCTGTCCTTCTAACTGTTCACCTTGGGGACGCTCCCCACCTTCGTCTGACATTATATCAAATGAGAAAAGAGGGCCGATCAGCCTCTCATCCTATCGCACACGATTACGACAATTTTGGGTCTAGGCCCTATCATACGGTTATATCCTCGTTAATATTTTCTAGAATTTTTAAATTTCCAAATTCAAAACCAAAACAATATTTTTCGCTTTCACATAGCGAATAATTTATATAACGTAATTCAAATTTGCATATTAATTGCCATCACGTGCTTATTATGAGTGAAATTCATATCATTAGTCACTCCAGACTATGACAACAACAACAACAACAATCGATAATACCATGACGAAAACCTTGAAGTCACCTGTCTTGAAATAATTTAAATTTAACTTACACAGTTCCATTATCTTTTTATTAATACTTAAATCTGGTTCTCAGTCACATTTTTACCAAATACAGTATTCCTAATAAATTTTGCCTATATAAAATTCCTGCCCATGGATAGTTACATTTATGTGGAGTCTCACTAAATCACAATAAATTTTAATTTCATAGAATAGGGAATTATTAATTTAATGAGCCTTTATAGCAATAAACTACTCTTGTATAATTATCAAGTCTAGCCCCGTTCGAAACTAACCTTACTTTAACATGTGCACCATCCCGCGTCCAGGTTGACTACACGAGTTTCCAGACTAGCTCTTGATAATACTTTCATCTGCCGAATATTCTTGGGTTGTGAGTTCCGCGTGAGAAAGAAACACCGACGGCCTACGGTAAATACCAACCTACGTAGATGAACGTCTTCAACACGCTATTAGTCGGTTACCGTATATTTTTGATACCAAAATTTATCGCAAAAATCAGATTATCGTGGCTTGTCAAGAACATCGTACATGACATCATCATGATCGCAACGAAAATCAGTCATTCCAAGCTTATACCTAGTACCTATTCTAAGTAGACATTGAAAGAATTCAATATTACTCTACTCAACTTTTATTCATAAATTGATTTATGGATGAATTGGAATAAACGTTGATTACCTTGAAAATCATTTATACAGTATAGCAGGTTTCCTATTCAATCAGTTTCTCCATAAATATATTGATGTTGTCTTGAAGAAATAGGTTTGGGAAAACCTCTGATAAATAAATAAAATAATGAACTTAGGCCTTATTCATCTGACTCATAATCTTAGCCTATCGAAAAATTGTATTATAACTAAGTAGTTTCCAAGGAATTCAAATGAAAGGAAAAATAATTAAATTACATAATAAGTAAAATTACTCAACATAATTGAAAAAGTTGGATAATTGCAATAATTATAATTATTATAATGTTTGTAATGAATGAATTATTTGGATGCATCCGAAAGTTCTAAGTAAAATAAACTATATTCCTACTATATACAATTCAAATTAAAATTCAATTGGAAAATGAGGAAAACGCAAAGAAAATGGCCAATAATTAATCACTCAATTAATTAATTAATTAATTAAGATCTGGAATCTCTGAATATTAAGCTAAGTTGCTTCTCGAAATCATCAAGATTCAGTTGCCTGAATTAAATTCACATACAATTACAGAAATGTATATCACTCGGTTGAAAACAGTTCATCTCAATGTCCACGCACAGTAGAAAAATCGTGTGAAAGGATTACTGTCTGATCCTTAGGTATTTACTCTATTCGAAGTTTCAATTTGTTCAATGTTTCATATTTTGTACCAATTAGCCTCCATATAAGCAAAACTAAGTCCATTTTAAGTCGTAAGCACTTTCAAATTATTTCCATCGTAAGGGTTACATTGCTAAATTATTCAATTATTCCTTTAATTCATGGTTAAATTTCAGTTAAAGTGCGTATATGACTTACCATAACATTTCCAAGTATATTACGATTAATATTCCAACGAAATACCATGTGTGGAAAAACTGACACATAGGAAGACTCTATCCTCATCTAAAATCCACATATGAAAGTCTAAGTTACCAGTGATGTCTAATATTGCTCCAAAAGAGTAATAAATAAATCGTGAACTGACTTGCCGTAAGTGAGAATATATGAAAACAGTCGTAGTTATGTCAGTGAAGGTCTAAATGTTTACGTAAGTGATCTCTCGGCTCTTCGAAGATCCTACTTATTCAATTAATTCTTTAATGATGGCATTAAGATCGTATCCTAAACTGTATCATATATATATTAGGGAAATAAATAACAATCAGAAACAGTACGTTTCACTACCGACACCTTAGCATGTGCAACCCACACATACTACCATTTCTCGAAGAAATACTATGACCGACACCTTAAATAACAGTAACTATCACCATCAAAATACACTAGCAACTCATATGCTAACTATATTCATTATTTAACACTTCCATTATCGCGTAGCATTTATAATTGAAGCACTCATTCCATCAAAACACAACATATGTACTATCACCTGCACATATATATATTCATTACCATTACTGTCATAGTATCAAATAAATAGTACACTGTAACCTTAAAATTGTGTCATCAAATTTCCTTGTAATACTCCCTAAATACGATCTTTACGCTTGCTCTTAGTCAAAACCATCATGCATATAAATATTAGGTTCCTCATAATACTCTAATATTTCACTGACAACAAATTATGAACAATATCAATCACTTCTCCACTATCATATTGACAAACTTACGAACGGCATTTCACTGGTACTTTAACGCCTATGTTTGGAATTTACGGTAACTTTGGATGAATACCTATTTCCTTGTGAACACACACACGTATATTAATTACGCACACAAAGTGTTACTACATATATTATACATTAACCCAAAGAATAAGGTTTTCTACTTACGATACGACTTAAATGGGGACTTATCTTTGCTTATTGGATCTGGCTTCCATCTCGCTGTTGATCGTCATGGGATGGTAGGTCTTGCTCTCTGGTTCGGCTTAAGTAATAAGGAATCATCTCGTCATCACAGCTGACTATTATCCTCCTGGATCATCCATCTCGTCAAGCGTTTCCATAGCCAGAGTAGTCCTCGCCTCAGCTTCTTAGAACATCATGACGGCCTTCATTGCATCAAGGACAGAATAATACAAGGCATTAGTGGATTTATACATGGTAATCTGCTTAGTAATGCTAATGTGGTCAGTATATTTGTTTTCTGTTCCGCTTAATTTGCCTATAAGACTCTAAATATCGTCTTGTTTCAAACTGCCTTGCTCGCCGAAACGTTATGAATTTTATGTGCTTTAAGGATTGCACTCTGTTCCGTCTACTTCAGTTCTCTTGATGTTATGCAGTATCGGGCAAATAAAATGTTCCGAGCCCAACCGTGACGTAGTGAAGCTCCAACTTGACGTTTCTTATCAGCTGGTCTCTTATCTCACGTATATGTCAATTACAGCTGGTGTTCGGCGGGTTATCGTGGACTTGATCTTATCTCTAACAGTAGACTAAACTCTCCAATTATTACTGGGTTTCTTTACGCGATTCCGTCTTTCTTGGTGTAGTGCTCAATTAAGAATCCTTTCTTCTAATGGAAGATTTTTTTTCAATAATGGATTTAAATAATCCGCTCTCGTCATTCTTTCGCACTGCCTTCTAAAAAAAAATTCCTTCTGTGATTGCCGGTTGAATTTATCATCTCTTCAGTTCATACAGCTGTTAATTGTTTTTATTCTGACCCGCTAATAGCCGAAGCGCCATTTTTGTTCCAAATATAGTAACTATAGAACGGTGAAATGGCACACATGAATTACTACTTGACATATCAAAAACCACTATTCAACCGTGATGCGGTCAAAATTTAATGAAATATCCCGATTGGGTTTACATTTAAGTTAAACAACTTGGCCTATTTATAATGAAATCGGGCACTGAGCTGCTCGCTAATGATATCGTCGCTAATACAACAAAAAAGTTCAGTTTTTTTTTTTGTAAAAAAATATAAAGTCACCCGTTGCTCAAACATGATGCAATAGGCCCTTTTACGTTGGGCGCCATTATGCACCCGCCCACCTCCTGAGTCCCAGACTAGCATTTATCTCAGGGGTGATCAGTTCGAAAATGATAAAAAAAATGTATATAAAGAAAATCAAAAAAATATATATCGGCGCATCAAATGAACACAGGGATGAACGGGGCATGAAAATTTAAGGTTACGGGGAACGACTCATTCATGGATACAAATTTCTGACTCCACAATAGGACTGGGGAGTGACAACTTAAATTCCATGGGCATACTGGACTAACTACAATGAAAAGATATGGAAGCTGTTTCCTATTGAAATTGCAATGAGGAGCAATTTATTAACTTATTTTGCATACTACACATGATGACAAATTTACATTGGGACACTTTTAATCCTGAAAAATAAATGACATAATATTTGGATTTTACCTCATTACTCTGGTAGTGTAAAACACCTGGTGAATTCGTCCCAATTGGGTACTGGGGATCGAATGAACATCCGTATGATTGGACGTTTCACCGCTGGAGATCTTCTTTCGGCGACGAAGGCACGACAGTAACTTTTTACTGTCGTCTCCTCGTTCCGTTTGGACATGAGACACTTCCGGTATGTACATTCTGGTGAGCCGGACACCCACCGTAGAAAATGTTATCGCCTCGAAAAAACGGGAATTTATAATACGGACAAACTCTAGCCTATTATTTCCAGATTCACAAACACACCAGGTAGAGTTCATTAACTCAAAAGCTACTTTAATATTTACACTTGTCAATACGACAAGACGTACGGAAAGGTTCATTACTATGCTCTGACCCTGCAAACATGTGCCGTCCGTGGGTTATTTACGTATCTACCGCTATCTCCCCGTGAAAACCCAACATGTGGTTCAGAGCAGTTCGACACAGGATGACTGTCCCTAGCATATCCTCCTATTCTTATTAGATAATATCATTACCATTCTTTATCTGATCATTAGCATATACTTTGACTACCATCAATTAATTTTATCATTATCATTAATTTCAATTATAATCCGGTATTTGATTATTATCATTTGTCATCCGGGATGATTATATGCCAACCCTTGCCGACGTTTCAAACGAAGGTTAGTTCTTCCTCCTAAATTATCCGCACAATATAATGATCAGCTTCCTCATAAATATTATTATTATTATTATTATTATTATTATTATTATTATTATTATTAATAGTGGAAATCGTGATTATCGTAACCCGTAATCAACCTCGCTATAATACTTCAACTTCTCGCTCTTATTAATTTCATCAAAAAAATAAAATAAAAAAGTACCTTCATTGGTTATTCTTCTTCTCCTTCTTCAAATATTTTATTTATTATTATTAGTTAAAAATCTCAAATCTTTCATTTCATCTCCCAACATCATTATTATGTCCAAAATATAAAAAAATTTATTCTTCAAAAAAAAAGTCGCTTAGTTTTTATTATTATTATTATTATTTTTAAAAAAACTTAAATTCGCCTGTTACACGGTAGTTCACTCTTAATATGTTTAACGCATAACCCCTTTTACAATTCCGATTTATCTTGGCACTAAGCACTCGATTTAAGACAAGATTCACTTGGAGTATGATTATTGTTATTATTATTATTATTAAAAATGGAAAGATGATATTTTAATATCCACTCTTTAGAATTTAGTCACATATGTTAAATCCCGTTATGAACCACTAAGATCTGCTTTATATCGGTCGGGACAACACGGTATTCGGGACCGTACCTTCAACTTCGTACTGCCGTTAATTTTATATGGGGACACCTGTCCTCCCAAGACACATCTCACAACCTATGGCACATCACGGCTGGGCAAATACCTCCAATGCCGGCGATTGCTAAACTATTCCTTCAAATTTGAAGTCCATTTCCTTTCATCGGAACTCTTCAAACATTTAATTCATAAAATAATCCTCGGTGCGTGGATTCTACCACTAATAACACCGGCATATGCATTTATATCATCTTAGGCCTTGAGATTCATCTATTTCATCATTACAAACAATACGGCTCAATTTATTTCACGCCGGATATTCGTCCCTCATGACTTCCAACTCTAAATATGGGCTCAAATCATTCTGGGCTTTTAACATATCGTGACCATTCTAATTCACGTGCCTTTATTGCTTTTAAACAAAATTTTAATGGTTAAATTAAAGTCCAAAAACGTAAAATCAAAAATTTACGTAAAATCAAACTGACTACGCGAATGAAAGTCTTTAACGCTACATGTCATCTCCACTTTGATTATTATATTTGCACTGGCTAACTCGCGAAGCACCGTCATTATTATTATTATTATACTTTAACTTGCACACGCCCAAATATTATTATTATTATTATTTTACTTTCCTTTGTCGACTCACAAACATGATTATTATTAGTATTTTAATGACCTTCCGTACGCAACACAAATCTTCCATACTCTGGCTCTTTCATAATCTGGCTGTCTAATAGAAATTATTCCTAATTAAAATACAAATGATCACCGCAGTGAATGAAATTCAAATAAATGGGTCAGCACAAAAAAAGACTTTAACACTTGAACTGAACTTAAGTCAAAGTATTATAAACAGCATGCATTAATTGAAAGAAATATATCCCATATTTACATTATATACAACAAACAAATACTCAAATTAATTAACCTAACCCATTATTACGTTAATATAAATTAGTTCGTCCGTCTAACAAAAAAATAAAATCATGGACTCGGGAAGCGGACCATGTTAAGTAACCATAATTAATTTACACTGAACCCCGTTTAGTCGCGATAACATTCCCCAATATCAAAATTGTGTACTCATTCCTAGGTAGAATTCCATTGTCTCGTAGCGGATGAGATATAGGCCTTACGGCCCCATGGTGATTTACCCGTCCATCACGTCGCACAATACAAATTTAACATAATAAAACACTTCTGGGTGACTACCCATGATTAATACCTTATTACACTATTTTACACAAAAATATTAATAACAAAAAAAAACACTTATAGGTGCTCCTAGACCCCTGACACTCGCACAATATACTCTTCATATACGCCCGAAACACACGTCGTGACACATTACGACGAAATGTCGTTCATTTGAACCGGCGCGTATCGCGTCTTCAACCGGCACTTCCTGGTTTATTTTCAAGCCGTCTTGATCATCGCCTAGCTCCTATAATTCCCTGCTCGGATAGTTATTCACCGTCTATCTTGAGGTGTTTACTTCAGGCTCCGCACACTGCCTTCCAAAGGTACTATCGGCGTTCCGTTAGTTATTTATTATTTAAACACATGACATTCATTAAATTCAACATACAATTGTACTGATTATACACACTCGGTACTATGGATAATTTCACTGTTCGTATTCATTCTCCTAATAATTCACGTACTTTCAGCTCTAACTGACTCCGAATCCGTCCCGAGGTACTGACTTACAGAGTCAACGTGTCAGAGTCTCAACTACTTCATTACGACTGACACGACTGGTGACCGATAACGACTGGTGGCTGGTAAGAACTGAGTGATGTGAGGTCCGCTTCTGGACTTTTATGGACGATCTGGTTTCCCGCCGGGGTCATCCGCGGTCATTTCCTGGAGAGGGGGGTTGGTTTCCTAAATCGGCATATGCAGGTGGATTTGGATCTCCTGCTTTATCCTACTTAATACACTGGCGATACACATTCATGTGTCGTATTCTGAACTCCTATCGTTCGGTGATCATGGAAATATCACTTAATTTCTGTCCTCCACCTTTCGCGCGCTAACTCGGCGTCCCTGATGGCGTGCTCATCTCGACCAATGGCGAGATAGCGTGGGTCATTTCCACGAATTCATTACTTTAATTTATTACGATTACCATTATTCAACATGGGAACGATATCACAAAAATCCCCTCTATTCAATTGTGTGGTTGGAATAATTTAATTATTGTTATCGGAGAAGCTAACTGGAGTTCACTCTGAGTTTTTCTTATGTTGGTTTATCTGCGGGCCTGTGATATATTTTCTCATTGGTCAACACCGTTTCGGTTAGTTTGAAATCTCTCCCTTGAAACGTAACCACACCAAACGCCTCGGGCGTGGAAAAACTGCCACGTCACATTCTCGGTATTGGTGATGCATCTGCTCGGCCTTGGTCCGAAATATATACTCTTCTACTTCCTGGTAGTCATTATTCTGTTGTTGTGAGCTCTAGATTTAATCCTCTTATCTTCTGACCAGGAAACCTTTTCCCCCTAATGACAAGCTTATTGTGGCGCCGGACAGTCGCGATCACGGCTGGCTTATGTCGAAATTTTTCCCGTCCACACAAAACTGCCACTGTATTCATTTAATATTCCTATATATCTGTATTTCTCATATCAAAATCAAATCATGAAACTAGGGCCTATCTCATCAGGGTACACTACCAACCACCACAGAATCACGCAACATTGAATACATGTCTCTACATAGGGTTGGCGTCAGGCAGGGAATCCAGCCTGTAAAACACAGTTCGCACCTGCGACCCCACTTAACGTGTGAGAAAATCTATGGAAGAAGAAGAAATCAGTATGAATGAAATTCATCACAATTTCTTGTGAACAGGTTTCGAATTTTGTTGTTAATTATTGGGATTTTCTTGACTATAGTTACCATATTGTCACATTTTTAGATCCATGGAAACATATTCTAGGAACCCCATCATGACAGTGACTATCAAACGTTCTGTTACATCAAAAATATCTTATATTAATATTTCACGTTCCTTGAACTTTTTAAGAAATTTTAAGATTTTAGACTTTTGTAAAGCATGTCAGGAGAAATATAAGACGAAGAATATTGACATCACACCCCAGTTACGAAAAAGGACATTACTAGAAGGTATGATAGTGTACACATTCATTCATTTAAGAAATATTAATCTCAATATATGTGAATAGTAGGCCTATAATATTAAATTATACAATGTTGTTGTTGTTGCTGCATCTGAGTGCGCTGACTACATGATTATCACTATGTGCTATTTTGTGTTTGAATCGCCGGGGTGAGTAGCTCGGAACGTGGAGCGCTGGCCTTCTGAGCCCATCTTGGCAGGTTTGATCCTGGCTCAGTCCGGTGGTATTTGAAGGTGCTCAAATACGTCAGCCTCCTGTCGGTAGAGTAAATTCCGGCACCTCGGCGTCTCCGAAATCCATAAAATTAGTTAGTGGGACATAAAAACCAATATTATTATTATTATTATTATTATTATTATTATTATTATTATTATTATTATTATTATTATTAGTTGTAGTAGTACCACCGGGCGAGTTGGCCATGCGATTAGAGTCGCGCAGCTGTGAGCTCGCATCCGGGAGATAGTGGGTTTGAATCCCACTGTCGGCAGCCCTGAAGATGGTTTTCCGCGGTTTCCCATTTTCACACCAGGCAAATGCTGGGGCTGCACCTTAATTAAGGCCACGGCCGCTTCCTTCCAACGCCTAGGCCTTCCTTATCCCATCGTCGCCATAAGACCTATCTGTGTCTTGCGACGTAAAGCACATAGCAAAAAAGTGCTAGTAGTAGTAGTAGTAGTAGTAGTAGTCGTAGTAGTAGTAGTACCGGTAGTAGTACTAGTACCGGTAGCAGTAGTAGTACCGGTAGTAGTAATACCGGTGGTAGTAGTAGTAGTAGTAGTAGTAGTAGTAGTAGTAGTAGTAGTAGTAGTAGGGGCTACCTGGCCGAGGCGGTAAAGGGGTGCTCGTTCGCCCGGAAGGAGATGGGTTCGAATCCCTGTCAGGAAGTCGTAAAATTTAAAAAACGAGATTTCCACTTCCGGAGGTTGCACATGGCCCTGAGGTTCACTCAGCCTACACCAAAAATGAGTACCAGGTTAATTCCTGGAGGCAAAGGCGGCCGGGCGTAGAGCTAACCACTCTACCCCATCAAGTGCCGAGGTTACGGATAGTGGAAGCCTTCACATTCCACCCACCTAAGGGCCTTCATGGCCTGTAAGGAGATGACTTTGCTTTTTAGTAGTAGTAGTAGTAGTAGTAGTAATAATAGCAATGTGTTTGATTATTGTTACGTTTGTCAACGGATGGGTGTCCAACCCTTGTCCCGTTTTTCTACGGGGTCGGATATGAATTGAGACGAATCTTCATTGCGAGTTTTGCGACCGCATGCCCTTCTCCACGTCAACCTCAAAAGAGGAGTTAAGGAGAAGAAATGAATGACGTGTTAAATGATAGTAGGAAGGGGGAGGGTGAAACCCGGTGCCAGCGCATAGCCTACTCCTGTCGAATAGCACCAGTTGGTCTACAAAAGGTTTAACGTCTCCATCCGACGGACTAATCCCCATCAGCAGCGTGATATGCCCTCACTCCAAATGAATGCTGGTGGTGGTAGTGGTGATTACTGTTTTGAAGTACTACCGAGCAACCATCCTCTTCTTCTTCCACCGCTTTCACCACACCTGTGAAGTCGCAGGTGCGATCTGTGTCGCACGTGTGGATTTGGCCCTGTTTTATGGCCGGATGCCCTTCCTGACGCCAATCCTATGTGAAGGGATGTAATTACTATTGCGTGCTTCTGTGGTGGTTTGAAGTATGGTGTGTTGTCTGAATTTGAGGAGGAGAGTGTTGGGACAAACACACACACCCCAAACCCAGAAGAATTAATCAGACGCGACTCGGCCGGGAACTGAACTCAGCCTCAACGCTGACCATTCATCCAAGGAGTCGGACAAGAGGAAACCATCCTCTATCAACACTAATTGGAAGGAAAATGGAGGTCCGTCATTTCGAAAAATGGATGTATTAGCAAAAATTAGGAAGTGCCACGAAGGACATGAAAATGAAAGACTTTCTACGCCTAGTAAACCTAATGCCGTCGGGGTCGGAAAAGTGGAAGAGTTGACCGAAGGAGGTCAGATAGGATATATGAAAGCATGGCACCAGTAAGAGGATGCAATGCAAGAACTCGGCTAACGGCCCGGTGGTCACCAACCCACGCTCCCGAGTTGAGCCCTTTATAGTCGCTTTTTTACGACAGGCAAGGGATACCGTGGATATTATTCTACTGTCTCTACCTCAGGAGACATATGAATACTGCGGAAAGGTTTGGAATTGCATCCAGGCTTTTGTCAACGGATATCAATTTAAATGAACTTGGCATGTTCTTCCTACCTGCAGTTCTCTAGGGCAATTCTCAAATAGCTAATCCTGACTACTCGATCAAGTCATCCACCCAGGTTGTTAGGGATCGTCCTCCGGAGACCGTAAGTCGGGTCCCCAGGTAAGAATATCCCATAAGTTGCGTCCTGTGTTTACTTTATGAAGCTGCGTCGCATGGTTCTCTAGAATTAAGGCGTGCCATGTGACCTCATATTATTTATAACAACAGGCTGATTACTTGAGATTAATATTTCATGTGTATATTGAACATACACAGCGTCAAGGAAAGCGTACTGAATTATAAGCAAACACTTTCCTTCTCAAACTTAGGAATAACATTAACACCGACAACTGTTGCTAAGTTCGTGGTATGGTAAAAATGTGTTTGCAATTGAGTATTATGTTAAAATGACTGTCCAACCCACGAGCATCGTCTTTTAAAAGGATTAGGCAACATTTGGCGGATGTTGGAAGGTCGTCAGGATACTGTTAGTAAAGTTGTTTATCTTGGCTTTTTGCTGAGCAAGTGGAAGCTGCGAGAAAGAGATCAGAAGAATTACTCGTGGAAATGTAGGTTGTCAGAGAATAGGGTGAATTAAGGTGTGTTAACCCCCAAGAAATAAAAATCCTTATTGATTCAACACCGCATTCATTGGTGCCAATTCACCATATTTAACTGAGAAGAAGAAGAAAACCTTTGTCTGAGATAATCTATGGAAATGTGTAAGTCAGGTCTCATTCGAACCGACGTATTTAACACTAATTATTGATGCATATAAACGCAATACTTTAATAGTGGATCGGTAATGACGCATGTCATATAGTGGTATGCAGACTAAAGATGACTGCCAAGATCTGGCAACGTGAGAAAAAAGTGGGAGGTCTTGCGAGATGAACCATGACGCGTGAATTCCTAAAAGGACGCTTTTGAGATTGTGAATGACCCGCTGATCGTATTGATTTAAAATTAGATCAGTATAAAACAGGGGTCACGAGCTATAATTTTATTGCTTTCACGAAGCTCAATCTCGATCAGGGGCGTGGCCTACCACCTCCCCAACCACTTAGCCCAGATACTATAAATAAAATCCGGACCTAGATGCAATATCCTATTGTAATTTGTGCAGCTACAGTACTTACGTGTCAGTAATGAACTATGGATATCAGTGTATGAAGTGCTGTATCAAGGAAAAATATATAAGTGCGGTGTAAATATCGCGAAATAAGCCGTGTGGCTCGAGATAACGTACAGTGGTGATGAATAGAAGTCTTATTTTAACATTTAATCCTTTAAATATCGCCGACTTCAGTGACGGCTTATGATGCAATCATCAGAGAAAGGGCAAACGCATCAGGTTGTCTAGAAGTAGTGAGACAGCCGATTATGTTAATAGTGGCCGATTTAAAAGCATTTAAACAGTGAGTGACGCTCAGAAAAATTAAAGGAACGCTGTGTGTGATAGGAACAATGTTTGCATACTCCATGGACACTCGTTGTAACAATTAGTCAGACTGTGTGATTAATGGGGAAATGAATTGATTTATACAAACTTACCACTATTTGGATTGGTCCATTTGATGTTATAAGTGGATCTAATCATCAGTAGGTTCTTTGAAAACACATAAACAGTGTTTATTAACTAATTTCCCATTTTTGCCTGTATGTTCCCGAGTGAACATCGAACCCAACAATTGGAACCAACGAGAATCGCGCCTAAAGTGCCAGAATTCATCTCTTCAGGGAACGTCTTGAGATTCCAACAATGGAAGACCACAATTCGGGACATGGATGTTGAGAGGAGGAAGAACCAAGGACTATTTAAGAGTGGAGCTGTCATCGACATGAAGGTCTAAAAAAAACCAGATGTACCGTCGAGATGGCAGCAAACCACAAACCGTATCTTATTCGATAAGTACATTTTTTAACATATTAAACCACGAGATTTGCATACTAGTATAAACTTTTATTTGTAAATAGGAAAAATGTTGTAGGTAATTAATAATATTAAATGTAGGGAACACTATACGCGTGTGAATGGGACAGATTATTTTATTAATTTAATTAGGATTTCTTCTGTGATTTAAGGATAATCACTAATATTCCAGTGGGCTTATTTTCATGAATTAGTATATAGATCCCATAAATGCTTAGTGCATGTGAAGCACATATTTGAAGATAGCGCTTTAGCTAAATTTATTATTTCTTCTTAATGTTACTAACTGATACGGATTTTCATAGTAATTTGAATATAGACTACATGTTCGCTTCACAGGGTGATTCAGGTATTTTATAAATCCCATATAATAAATATATGATCATTGAAGATGTTCAAACCGAGGTGTAATTTGAATTATATAGATACGCGAGTGAAACTGAAGTAGTTAAATAACCTGTGAGAATAGAGCTTTCTCTATAAATGAACAAAATGGATTTGAGATGCAGTGGTGTGATGTGGGAAGGATGAGGCTTGTGAAATGTTTGAGATGGTGGAATGACAAAGAATTATAATAATGACGGCAATCGTGATGTATTAAATTAGGCTGTATATATGCCGGAATTATAAGTAATAAGAATTGGTGGCCCTTAAATAAACGTGTACGTGGGATCGAGCCAAGATAAAAAGAAAGAAAAAGAAAGAAAGAAAGAAAGAAAGAAAGAAAGAAAGAAAGAAAGAAAGAATAGAAAGTGTCTTTGCTGCCGCAGGGCAGGACACTGGCCCATTACTAGAGGAAGACGGATTTACGATGTAAGGATTTGCATGGTCCGAGGGGGACTGTGTTGTCTCCAAGAGTCTTAAACATTTGCCTGTAAGCTTTCTTTATTTATCAATGCGATATCAATCCCATGCTAATGATACGTTATTAATATTAAGCGTATGGAATTTACAGAATGGACAAGTATATAGAATATTATATAAAAGAAAAACCTGCAA
Source organism: Anabrus simplex (assembly GCF_040414725.1). Taxonomy (NCBI): domain Eukaryota; kingdom Metazoa; phylum Arthropoda; class Insecta; order Orthoptera; family Tettigoniidae; genus Anabrus; species Anabrus simplex. The sequence continues at coordinate 60,041,654 of NC_090265.1, read as the reverse complement.
AGTAAGTAGGGAACAATTACACACGGATATCTAAATTGTTTATCCACTGCACTGGGGATTCTGAGACATCAGCAAAGTCTTTACGGTCTCTACCATAAGCACGCAGAGGGCATTCGTCCATTATATGATGCATGGTCTGGACTAAAGCACCACAATCACACGCTGCAGAGTCCCCGAAGCCCCACTGGTGAAGGGAGAATGCAGATCTTCCACAATTAGTGCGAAACCTGTTTAGTGATGCCCACGTTCTTCTTGGCAAACTGAAACCAGCTGGGGCGTGGTTTGGATTAAAGAGACTTGGCCACTCCGGAGCTGTACGAATCCATTGCTCTTTCCATTCCTCTTTTAAATTGAAACCAGCATCCATTAGATTCTTAGCTGTTTTCATTGGTGGCTTACGGGATTTCAGCCTTTGTCTCTAGAGATCTGCAACATCTCTGTGGATAGGTAGAGTTGGATTGGACTGATCTTATCATATTCTTGAACAAGGGCTCTTGAACGTCGCAGGCTTGGTGGAGCAATGTGGGACAGAACTGGCAGCCAGTGCGTGCCAGTAGGCTTCAGAGTACCAGAGATGATACGCATGGTGGTGTTAAGTTGTACATCGACTTTCTTCACGTGGAAACTGTTAAGCCATACTGAAGAGCAGTATTCCGCTGCAGAATACACGAGGCCAAGCCCAGTGCGTCGTAATGTGTCCGCTGAAGCACCCCATGAAGTTCCACACAATTTAAACAGAATATTATTACGTGATATCAACTTAGATCCGAGGTTTTCATGCTTTATGAGTAGCGTTGATAATTTTATGATTCTGCGAAGGACGTATTCCTCCCCATTTTTATGTACCAAATTAGCTCGTGATAGGAGTTTCAGATTTTTACCTCGGAAGCTGAAAAACGTGGGTTTGACCCGCGTTGGAACTATGGATTTAATCTGGTACTTTATGGCTTGAGTAGGCCATATTTCCAAGATGTATTGTTTCCTATATGTTAGATATTTTCCTGTGTAATGTATTTATGTATTTCATTATTCCCAAGTGTTTATGGTGATGGGTTAGATACCAGCGTTGGTTGATTTACTTTGAATATAACAGGGTTAGGTAAACCCAGGATAAGTGTATGTGTTCAGTATAATATGTAATTGATGTGATCATATAGACCACGTGTTTGATATACTGAACCCATAATTCTACGATGAGAAAATTATTTTTTTATTTTTCTCAATATTTATTTCAAATAACAAGCTACTTTTATTTTTGAGAGCAGCCATGTTGCATTTCCAGAGCCTCGCTGTCGCGTGGGAACGAACTCACCCGTGTCGGGCTGAGCCGAAAGCTCGTGAAATACCGTGACACCTCAGTGGACTTCGAGCACTCAATAAATCTTCAAATTCGTGGGATTCTTCGTAACGAGAGATTTTGACAACACAGTAAATACAGAAATAAATAATCTAAATTATTCTTAAACCCTACGTGAAGACAGAACCCCCAGGGTAAATATAAATGCAGTTAAGCCTAGGTACAAATCTGCGCCCGATCACTGGACTAGCTCCACGTGCCAAGGTCAGTGGATGAAGAAAACCCGCGAAACGCCCGGGCAGAAATAATTTATTTCACCTGTTGCGAGTGTGGTAAAATTATGAGATTGACATCTAAATAAATCGCAAGTCTGTCCGGAATTCTGGAACAAGTTTCATGAAAATCGGTCTATTGGACGCGAAATTAGCAGATTGCATAATCAAGCTTAGTGGTGTGAGTGGCGTCATCCCATAATACTATAAAAGAAACCCCCCTCTGCATATTTCTCAGTGTCGGTCTGGTTTCTGAAGCAACGGAAGCTCACGCCCGTCGTCGGCAGAAAAGTGTATAAGGTTGATCTCCAAATAACTTAGTACATGTTCGTGGCTGTGGTTCACATCTACTGTTAGCAATGAATGGTGATAGAAAAATTTTTCTGAACTTTCGCCGACAAAACTGTGAAAGCATAGGCGTCTGTTTAAATACATAGCTGATTTTATTGTATCACCTCGTGTGTGTTGGAAATTGTTAAGGGAGTCGGGAAGCTAGTCAGAGTAGTTCTGATTTCGTTATCTTTGGAACACCTGTTGTGTTAGGGTGAATGAAAGCCGAATCTGGGGAGAAGGGAGACAGTTGCGCTCAACTGCAGAACGAAGGAGATTTGCTGTACAAAATCATAACGAAGGAAGTGTGTGATTTGTGTTGTCATTTAATAACGTGTGAAAAGGCAGTATTTGTAAGATAGATATATATAAGAAGATGATGTTCCTTGTAGCAATGTGCGGCTAAGCACGAGGACAGCTGGCTAAATGTAGCCAGAATATTGAAGATGACATCAATGCAGGTCTGTCTATATTTTGTATTATGTTGTAGTTAGACTGTTGTTTGTCCCAACCAATTTTTCAAGGCGTGTGTCGGGTTGATATTTGTAATTATCAGGCGAAAAGTGCTATAATTTTGGTCAGCGTGTGAAAATCTTTAGTTTGGTAAAATTTCACATCAAGAAACTATAAAATGCGACGTTTAAATCTGGTGTTAATGTTCTATGAGATATTGTCCAAAGTGAGGAAAATTAGGAAAGTGATAATGGTAAAGTAGTCCTGGCGAATATCTTAATTTCAAATATCGTTTGAATTCAGAAATTTTTTGTCGAAGTAATAATAATAATAATAATAATAATAATAATAATAATAATAATAATAATAATGTCTACCGCGGGATAAAATTTTCCTATGTTAAAAGTGGATTTTACAAGTATTTTCTACAAGATTTGCGGGCATTTAGAAAAATTCCAGTGAAATTCTATAAAGTTATGTTTTATTCATGGGAAGTAAAATTTTGTGACATCGTGTATGTCGATGATATGGAAAACCACGGGGTGTTCTTGTGTTCTCGAGGACCGAAAGTTGTAGTAACAGTAAAATAAAGAGGTGTATTTTATAATGGTTATTGTTTTTCACAAGAGGATTGAAATTTGAAAAGGGTCTTGAAATATAAGAAAAATGGATTGAGAGCGAAGAATTTATATATGTGGAGATGAGAGTGGTAGAAATATTGAAGGTGAAAGGGAGCCTGGATTTTAAGTAATACCGCCGGGATAAGGCGAGGAGAATGAGTTTTGAGACAGGCTATGGTTGCCGAGGAAGGATTTTTGAGACAGGCTGTATATTAAATGTGCGATTTTATGCGGCAGGCTGTAGTATATTCCGCTAACAATCCGAAAGCTGGGACCTGGAGAAGGTCGGTCCGAGATCATTATTGTGCGAAGCACAGTAAATGTTAATTGAGATCCCAAGTGAAAAACGATTCTGGTGGGTAACTCTTGGTAGTAACAATTTCAAGTGACTAGTTACGTAAAGTCAGTATGAATATTAGGATAATGTGACCTCAAGGATAAACGAGCATTTAGAATACACGGTTGGTGTTGTTTGACCGTGTAAATTTATTGAATTTCGTTTCACTGGACAGTCATGGATATAAATATTTGGAAATGACGGTAGGCGATTTGAGGGTTTCCAATGCGGTGGTGATGATTATTATTTTTGGACAACATCCACTAAATGGTAGACCTGTGTTGGGAACTATTATTCATCCCTAAAACTTCATTGCGCATGCTGAGATCGTGTTTGAGTTGGGGATTGTTCGTCACGTGATATTTATTTTTCAAGTTCACGTTGTTTTTGTAACGAGATAGACTTACTGCATTTTCCGACTTGCGTTCGTTTAATAGTAAGAGACGTTGTTCCGTTGTGTGTTATTAGTCTGACCAGGTTTACAACAGAAAGGTCAGGGTTTGTTTGAAATTGCTAGTTCGTCTGATGTACCAGGGGTAGCGTATTCGACCCAATGTCCGCCCGACAATAGAATTAGGACGTCACATGTTATCCTAGGAGTATACTGATGATGAGACGTCCTAGTTCACGCTCGACGATAGAATTAGGAAGGTATTGTGTACATAGAGATTAGTGTTAGGGTGTACAGACTTTAAGTAAGCCCGACGATAGGTCTGGGATGTCAGCTGTACATACTCAAGTCTCAGATTAGATGTTTTGCGAAGTGAGCTGTGTGATGGTAGCATCTACAGTAAAATACGAAATATGAAGAGAGTTAGCTTGATAATAATGAGGCCCAACTTGCTCGCAGCCCTCAACAGCTGGAAGGTGTTGACCTAAGATTACGGGACCCCTGACGGCGTGCATAATAAGGGTTGAGCTAATGGTGATTGAACATTTTACTACAGTTCCCCACGCGTGTTGAGTTCAAATAACTTCGATATTTTATTTTATTATATGGAACTAAGTATTTGGCGTTCTCGTGTTAATTTTTTTCCTTTGATAGTGTGCATATTGACATTCAATGTATTAGTGTGAGACTTGAGTTGCGAATGCGGTTTCGATTCGTCAGCCAGTAATATTATTTTTATTTTCAATTTTGTCGTTCTGGCATTTTATACGTATTTTGAATTCGATCAAGTGATAACTTTGTAGGCAGTGTGTTGGGACAAACAATAAGTAGATGGATCTGTAATGGTAGTCATTGTTAAGAAGGAAAGAATTCTTAAGTTTGTTGTATTTTTCAATGTGGACTGGTAATTTTATTAAGCGTAACGTAACCATTTCTAACCTGAAAATCGGTTTGATAATAATATTTTTCAAGTGATATACCACTTTTTAATTAACTTCAGTGTTTGGCATTTCTTCTAAATGCGTGGTGAATAAGTGTTTCCTGCATTTCGCAGTTTTGTTCCTTCAGAACGACGTAACGTAAGATCCTCGCGGATCATGGTGTTGTTGGTTCCTTCTGAACAGCTGTTTGGGTGATGCACGTTTAGCATCGGGATTATTTTATCACTTAAGGGTGTCATGAATGACGAATACATGGTGGAATTTTATTTCAATTGTGAATGCTGCTGTTAACTCGTATTGAACACCATGCTTTCCCATAATATTTCGTAACCTATCCAAAGCAACTGATAGTCAATTTGGTTCGATTAAGGGCCCATTCGGCGGGTGTTCCGTATCCGCAAGGGTATTCGACTGGTGGATAACCTTAATTGAGAGGAAATCAGGCGTTCTACTTGTTGAAAGTCAGATTTTCCACGGATCGTGTGGATTAATTCTCAGTTCTCGTTTGGAGTAATAGGTGCTCGGTTTTCAGGTTTTTCCTTTTTCAGTTTTTTAGTTTCGCTGTCCACTAATTTATTACTTTCCCCGCAGCAACTCTTCGATATTGTGAGAAATAAATCAACGTTATGCAATGTGACTGCGTTTAAAACATTCAATAATGAATAATTTATATTTTTTTATTTCAAGGATTTATATAAAATCATTATGTTTTTTTGTGCCAGTTTCGAATTTAATAAAAGTTAGTAAGCACATAATTGCTCCTCATTTCAAGTAGTTAGGCCCTCTTCTGAACCCCGTCGTTTGGTTAAGATCGTGACCGAATTTCTTCCCGCAATGACCCAAGATTTAAGAGTTCAATATTGCTCTGTAGCAGCTGTGGCCGACCAACGATGGAATGGTAAGTCCAAGGGTTCAATACGCCGATGCAAACTCGTGCGTGAGAAAAATGTATTAATAAGATGCATACATTCCACAACCATGACAGTTAACTAATAATATGATTTAATGAGAGAATGCTATCATGACTTCTGGTCAGTCCATTCTGATAACAGATACCATCGAGTATCATTGTTTAGAAATAAATACATTTGCATACATGAAATGTGTATATAGTATCAGTGCGCGTTAATAAAGTGATTTAAAGCATGCCAAGCTACAACCACAACTGTGAATAAACTGAAAGGAGTTAAGGCATACTGTATACAAATGATTGCTTTTCAGTTGATTATTTCTTTGTTTATCTGTAATAATATGGCATTATATCATGTACTTATCGTGTGATTCAATCATTTTAATAAAACTGTTAGTAAATATTCTTAACAAAGATCATTATCGTTTTATAATATTAATGTATTCTTCTTACATTATAGAGAACCCTACTTTCGTTATATTTTATGTAGTGCCCATTTTTCTTTTACGAACATTCCATTACCCGTATGCTTCTGAGCTTTAGCTGTTGACGCAATGAAAGTAGGGAGGATGGGACTTCGAGCCCGGGAAGTGATTTCCGAAGGTTGTCATCCGGCAATTCCATTTATACATTTGTTTGTGAAGCCGAATGATGTAATTGTTACCCTGACATGCCTGGGATGGGTACAGTACTTGCAGATTGGCTTCTCACAGTTGGCACAGCACTTCCTAGCCTTGCGGTCTTCGCACTAGGACAATTGCAGCGCCTCCTCCTTTCGTTATGGTTTACTGGTTCAGCTGATTCCTTGGATCCAATCAAATGCTTTATTTATGGCTGAAGTGGTCTCGGCAAGGTGTTGATTGTTGCCTTGTCTTTCTAGGTCGCCCTGGCACAATGTTTCCAGCACGTGTTCTTCCTCTGGTATCTGGAGGTTCCTATAACAGATCGTAACAGATTTCTATTTCAAACAATGAAGTCGTATCCCCAAAGGAATATCATCTTCAGAAAGGTTTGCAGAGCGTGAACTATCTTCATTTTCTGACAAATCTTCCTGATCACTTTCTGCACTTTGTTTTGAGTTTGAGTCATAATCATTGTCATATACACATTCTTCTTACGATGAAGACGTATCTCCGCCAAGAACTTCATCGTCTGATCAATCAATCAGTCACTACTGATCTGCGGTTAGGGCAGTCGCCCATGAAGCAGATTTCCTATCTATTCTTTTCCTAGACTTTACTTAATTGATCGCAAAAGAAATTGGAAATTTATTGAACATCTCCCTTGGTAAGTTATTCCAGTCCCGAACTCCCCTTGCTATAAACGAATATTTGCTCCAATTTGTCCTCTTGAATTCCAGCTTTATCTTCATATTGTGATCTTTCCTACTTTTAAAGACATCACTCAAACATATTCGTCTACTGATGTCATTCCACGCCATCTCTCCACTGACAGCTTGGAACATACCACTTAATCGAGCAGCTCGTCTCCTTTCTCCCAAGTCTCCCCAGCCCAAACTTTGCAACATTTTTGTAACGCTACTTTCTTGTCGGAAATCGCCAAGAACAAATCAAGCTGCTTTTCTTTGGATTGTTTCCAGTTCTTGAATCAAGTAATCCTGGTGAGGGTCTCATACACTGGAACCATACTCTACTTGGGGTCTTACCAGAGACTTATGTGCCCTCTCCTTTACATCCTTACTACCACCCCTAAATGCCCTCATAACCATGTGCACAGATCTGTATCCTTTATTTACAATAATATTTATGTGATCACCCCAATGAAGATCTTTCCTTATATTAACACATAGGTACTTACAATGATCCCTAAAGGAACTTAGTCAACCCATCAACGCAGTAATTAAAACTGAGAGGACTTTTCCTATTTGTGAAACTCACAACCTGACTTTTATCCCTTTCAGACCGAGTACGCACAATTGTGCGGGTTCGTATTTTGTTTATCCCTGACCGTATTTTATGTGTTTTCGGCGCTAAACCGGACTGCAGTGATTGTGCGGGACACGTGGCGTCTATTTCAATTGTTTTTAGTATGCGCTTGACCGCCAGGGCGAAGGAAGAAGAGTTTAAAAAGCACAGTTGATCGGCGAGATGGCGAGAAGCAGTAGTGCCAAAAGTAAGCATTTATTTATTGCGTTTATATTAATCTAGAAGCTTTACTGAATACCGGAATATATTCAATGAAGTGTGTACATTGGTTAGTGAACGTAAATTTTGAAGATACATCATCGTATGTGATACAACGAGGTTTTGAATTTTGATACGCACAATTGTGTGGGTCCTTTTTTCGGATGTTGGTTTTTATTTTGTAAAATAAACTATCAATATGTGTATTAAGGAGCATTTTAGTTAGTTTTTGACATACAAACAAAAATTCACGCCTCCAGTTTTCTTTCAGGTCTGAAAGGGTTAACCCCGTTTATCATCAGAGCATTGCCTACTGTCGATCTCACAACATTATCGAGGTCATTTTGCAGTTGCTCACAATCTTGTAACTTATTTATTTCTCTGTATAGAATAGCATAACTGATGCTTCACAACAAGCCTACATTTTATGATCCATCAGGCTTTTTCCTCTGTTCATTTTTAATAGTTTATGACACTATTCGACAATACACAATAAACGAGAACTACAATAATTATTACTGTCAGTGGACAGGCACGCGCGGGGTAATAACTTTCTATAAGTAGCGACAATTACATAAATCGACTATCACAGGTGAACTAGTTGTTGGAGAGAAATGAATCGCAATCAGACAAGTGCTGTACGAGTGCACTTGAAAATAGGCGAGTTCTCAAGCTAGCGAAAAATAAACTGACACCGAAACACCTGGGTTTTTCTTCTACTCGGCAAGACTTTAACCCACGCGAGTCCTCAAGGGAGGATGGTTGCCCAGCTTTACATTCTCACCCTCACTATTATTTTCTTTTTATACACGAGAATGTCTCATAACTATATTTCTCTCCTATTTCGCGGACCACACATAGGCCTACAGTACATGTCACATTTTGCACTCAACTTCGCATCCTCCTGTGGGTGGGGGTGTTAGAATAACACCCACAGTGTCCCCTGCCTGTCGTAATAGGTGACTTAAAGGGGCCACGGGGGATCGTAACATAGGAGCTTTGGTTGGTGACCATGGGGCATTCAGCTGAGTTCTTGCATTACTTTTGTGCTAGGATCCTCACTTTCACCTCTTCTGTCCGACCCATCTTGGTCAGCTCTTGTTCTTTTCGACCCCGACGGTATTAGGTTGTGAATCCTATGGAGTCTTTCCTTTTCACACCCTTCGTGGCCCTTGTCTGCCTTTGGCCGATATCTTCACTTTTTCAAGTGTCGAATTCCTCCCATTCTTTCCCTCTGATTAGTGTTAATGGAGGATAGTCTGATAGTACATATATCACTCCCTCGCACTGTATTCAGAAGTAAGAGATATTATTATTGTCATTATTCGATTTATTATTATTATAATGATTTCATTTGTATATTTTGTTCTTTATATTTTAAGCTGGAAGGTCTCCGTATGTGATATGAGTAATTTGTTCTGTACAAACCGATGGGACAGCAGTGCCATTTACAACTCGGAAAGTTTGCGTGAGTCATGCGGACATCCCAGAGTCCGATGAGGTGGTCTTGTTATTGTCTTGTGACACGAAATAGGTTCAGGGCATCGTCTTCATACGACAAGAGGATCTTCCACTCGTGATTGGATGGCCAGCATCAACCTAGACGTATCATGAAAGAGTAGAGGAAAGCTGAGGTCTATATATGCATGTGTGAAAACAGCGGATAGAAGGACTTCAAACGTTGGTGAAGGAGACTTGACTTCAAACTTTGGCAGGAAGAGGAGATATAACTTTTGTGGAACGTGGTCTTGTAATATTTGTGGAACGTACAACTGTGGATTGCTTAGGCACTTGGTATTGTATCACTTGTGGCGGCTTGGTATTATATGTTTGTGAAAGCCATGGGGTACTATGTATCAGACTTTCCAGAATTTATGTTCCGGAACAGCAAGCGTGTGTTGCTCCAGTAAATATATCTTTAAACCAAGTGTTAGAGTCAGTGAACACAGTATTATAAAGGTACAGTACATGTGTGATATAACAAGTGGCAATAATGAGAATATGCCAGTTGTGCTGATACACAGAGACAGTGAAAGTATGCATCTATATATATGCTTTGTAATGAACTTTCATCGGGCTGACTGCAAATGGCAGCTTGGTCTTCGATTTTGGTTTCCCACTGTTTTTGTTGTTGTTATTGTTGTAAACATGGAGTCTTCCAGCAGTATTTTGTGAGTGTATTTTATGTATATTTTGGTTTGTTGATTAGGTGCTCATGCACGGATGTTATTAAGAATATAGTTAGTTATTTTAGAATCAGTGGAGTTATTGATGAACCTACGTGCAGTTCCTGCCTATTTAGTCGTTTTCAGAAGGTTAGGTAAGGCCTGAAGCAGATGTACCAGTACGCTGGATCCCGCCTCTTGCACTGCTACCCACAATTGGTCTTGTGTAGTTGGTCAGGGATTCATGGAGCGTATGCCAGCATCGACATCATCCCATAAATGCATGATTGGATTAAGATCGGGGGATCTGGAGGGCCAATCCATGGTCGTAACTTAACTGGAGTGCTCCTCCAACCACCTGCGTGCCACCATAGAGCGGTGACATGGCGCATTGTCCTGTTGAAACATGGTGTCTCCATTAGGGTACTCTAGGGCCAGAAAGGGATGCAGATGGTCTGAAAGAATGTCCACATAACGTGCACCTGTCAACGCTCTCTGAAGCCGGACTCTTGTTGGCACGCAGGATCCATAGCTTCACGGGGCATACGCCACACTCTCACGCGCCCATCAGCTCGATACAACTCGAACAGCGATTTATCGGGCTATACTACACGCCTCTACTGTTCCATGGTCCATTGCCGATGTTCGCGGGTGTTGAGGTGTCAGCAAAGGGACACGAGTTGGTCGTCGGCTGGTGAAGCCTATGAGATGCAGTTGCCTCCTAACGGTCCTGGTGGAAATGGGTTCCTGACTCCCAACATTCAACTGGGCGGTGATCTAACTCATATTAAACCGCCGAGCGCCCAATATGGTTCTGCAGAGACTACGTGATGTTTGTTCGTTAAACACCCGTGGTCTTCCTGTGCGGCAGTGCACCGTGTGCCGATGATCTTCCCACGTTCTAAGTCGGTTAATTCGCGATGTGTTGCCATCTTCACGACGCTGGTGTCTGTGACAGACTGCTCAGCTACGCCGCAGCTAGCCGCAACGCTCAGGGTCATATACGGCACATTTTCTAATGGGACACCCCTTCCCGTGACTTTTGCCACTCAGTGTACATTACTGAAGATGGACTTTACTTTCCGAAAACCGATTTTAACAAATTAATGTCATTTGTGCTGATATATAGAATGTATTTCTATTCTTTTATTAAATTATAACACCCATCCGTGCTGTACAGACGAAATATTAATTTAACTTATGTTTATTTACTTTTCAGAAGAGTGCACCACTTCGTTGACGATCTTAGACGTTTCAGAAGAACTATAAAAGAACTGCTGAAAATAAAGAGAACCATTTCGAGATACAAGCTGACTGAGAGTTCTGTTTATATTTCTACATGTTTAGGAAATTGAATAATCCAGAAATCAATGCCAAACCATGGAAAGATGTCGAGTTTTTAAATAATGATGACAGTAACACAGGACTCAACCCTGGTTACTACACTGTTGAGAGTGACGAGTCATACAAATATGCTCTGTGGGCATGTCTTATTTCTATACAAGTACTTCTCCTCCTCCTGCTACTCACCTTCCTCTTTTACATGTTTTATTGGAAAAAGAAAATAGAGGAGAAATATTCAAAAATGGATCCTAACAAAGCATCTCAGACTAAACATGATGACGATCATGGTGACACTGAAGATAAAACATCAATGAAGAAAAAAGAAAGTAGTGATAGTAAGAAAAGTGCGAATATTAAACCAAGTAATACTGATAATATTAAAACAAGTAGTAAAGATAGTAAAAAAGGTAAAACAAGTAATAAAACAAGTACTAATAGAAGCCATTTTAATAAAACAGGTAGTTATAATAAAGCGAGTAACAAATCATCTAATGTGAAGTCACGTGACTAGTTTTTGTTACAATCATTCTAAATGAACTGTATCGCCTTTTAACCGTTCAGGTTTTGAGGGTAATAAAGTAAGATATAGTATGATAAAATATTTGTTACTATATACTGTATATATCAAATATATGCCAACATCATTAAAAATAAACTATACAAACACTATGAGAACATTCTGGGAGAGGAACAATTCTGCTTCAGAAAGGGAAGATCTTGCTGCGATGGTTATTTCACAATGAAAATCCTTCTAGAAAAACACAGGGAATTTAATGTAGAAACACACATTGCCTTTATGGACTTCTAAAAGGCTTCTGACAAAGTAAACAGCAATACCTTACTTTATATGTTAATACCTGATCACACCCCACAACAGATAGAACACAAGTAACCTTTACAAACATAACCTTATTTCCGTAAAGGTCAACGATAAATTATCAGAGTGGAAAACAATAAACACGGGAGAAAGACAGGGTTGCGGTCTTTCCCCTCTCCTGTTCATAATCTATATGAATGCTCTCATACGAGAATTTAGAGAAACAAGACATGGTTCCATCCGCATTAACAGAACGCTACAGCTGGACACAATAATTTTTACAGATGACTTAGTTCTGGTCTCCACCTCAGAAGATGATTTACAGCATTCAATTTATAACCTAAACCTAGTCTCAGAAAAGTATTTGATGGAAATATCCCGTGATTGAACTAAGACAATGGCTTTCTGTGGCAAGAAACCCGTATGAAGCAAGATCTGCTTAAATAATAATATTTTGGAAAGAGTAAATGACTTTAAATAGGTCGGCTACAAACTTTGTTTGAACTATATATACTCGAGAGAATCTCCAAATTCAACAGATGTTTGGGAATCATCAATACAGTTTTTACACCATCATTAGTTAAGAACACACCCGTACAAGAATCTACAATACCTTGGCAAGACCTGTACTTTGCTATGGAAATGAAGCTATGATCCTGAGGAAATGCGATGAGAGAAGAATAACTACAGCTGAAATGAAATACATGCGACAAACAGCAGGAGTCACTAAGTGGGAACACAAAAGAAATAGAGAAGTGCTCAATGATCTTCAAAAGCAGACCTGTATTGGAATACATCTATGAATATCAGAGAAACTGGCTAGAACACCTAAACAGGATGGACAAAAGCAGGATCCCTCAAGCAGTCATAAACTACTGCCCCGGTGGGAAGAGATCTGTAAGACGCCCCAGGAAGAGATGGCGTGAAAATGCAAATCTTTTGTATAGACTGTAACAGTTCCTCTATAGGACTAATATATCAAAGGATGATGGTGATGATGATGAACTAGCTTTTTCCCAGGTGAAAATTAATTTGATTTTTTTCTTTTCTTGTTTAACGTCGCACTAACACATGGAGGTTTTCGACGACGGAAGGATGGAACAGGGCTAAGATAGGGAAGGTAGTGACCAAGGCATTAAGGTACAGTCTCAGCATTTGCCTCGCTTACGTGTAACGGAAAATGAACCTTACCGTACCGCATTGTAGGAATCAATGTTTGCGTGACGAATTTACTCACGCCTACAGTATAGGCTACTGTATTTATGGTTCATTTTCCTTTACACTTTGGCATGGGAAAATGAAGACAATGAACATTGTTCTGATGGACTGCATATCGATGCCTGAGAAGAAATACATCGATTGTCACAATGCTCTTTCTGTGCGTTATTTTCAATAAGACTGCTCACGCCTCTCAACCCAGTATGGATATGCGGTCCATCAGAACTATGTTAATTGTGTTCATTTTGGTAAGCGTGTGTATAAATCTCCACAGTAGTGTAATGTAAGATTCATTTTCCTTTACACGTAACCAAAGGAAAATGAACATAACGCAAATTGTTCTGAGTGAGTGTATTATTCACAAATAGCTGGGTGGCGTGGCCTGTCGTGAGGAACATAATGGCTAGGAAGAGCATTGTGACATACGAGGTTGGGTTTCATCATCGACGATATTGGCTTCTATTGACTTGTGATAGAATTTGAATATTTTGTTATGTTGAAGAGTGAAGGAAAGCTCTGGAAGAAGGAGGAATGAGGATCAGCAAGGCGAAAGCAGAATACGAAGAAAGCGAAGGAAGCACAAACTCTGCACATTAACCTGCAGGAAGAAGAACAACCCCTGGCCACGAAGTTTAATTATCTGGGCTCATGTGTACAGAGTGATTGAGGACTGGATGCTGAAATACAGCACAGGGGGTAGATGAACTGGAAGAAATTGCGTGGAGTACTGTGTAATAGCTTTAAGAAGGTCAGCTGCAGAATGAAAGGAAAGCTCTACAAATCTACTGCATGGTGAGGCCAGCAATGCTCTATAGTGCAGAAACTTGGCCAATCACAAAAGCCCAACAGAGAAAGATGGAAGTGGCGGAAATGACAATGTTAAGGTGGATGAGTGGAGTTACATGAAAGAATAGAATAAGGAATGATTACATGAGAGGATCAGTGAAAGTAGGATCCATAGGAAAGTAGGTTCAAGAAAATAGGCTAAGGTGGTATGGACATGTGCAGAGAAGAGGGGAGGACTACGTGGGGAAAAGAGTTGGAAATCTGGAAACTGGAGGGTCAAGGAAGAGAGGAAGATCAACAATGAGATGGAAATACAAGGTAGAAGGGGATCTAAGAGAAAAATGTGGGAAGAGGGAAGAAGCATTGGATGGACATTTATGAAAGAGAAGAGTCCAGTACAGCAACGCTGATCCTACGTGACTTGGGAAAAGGCTGAGATAAAGAAGACGAAGAAGAAGAAGGCAATTTCTCTTCAGTTTCGACTTAGTTAATCTATAATTTTGAGGTTCTTCACGTTGTCGAAAACTATGTCAGAAAAAAAAAATTAATAACCGCATCTGTGGTGTAGTTGTTAGTGTGATCAGCTGTCACCCCCGGAGGCCCGACTCTATTCTCGGCTCTGCCACGTAATTTGAAAGTGATACGAGGGATGGAGCGGGGTTCACTCAGCCTCTGAAGGTCAACTGACTAGGGGGCGGGGGGTGGAGGAAGGTTCGCTTCCCTCCTCAGCCATCCTTGAAGCAGTTTTACGTGGTTTCCCACTTCCCCTTCAGGCAAATGCCGGGATGGTACCTAACTTAAGGCCACGGCTGCTTCCCTCTTCATTGTCTATCCCTTCCGGTCTCCCCGTCCCCCCACAAGACCCCTGTTCAGCATAGCAGGTGAGGCCACCTGGGCGAGGAATGGTCTTCCTTTCCAGTTGTGTCCCCCCGACCCAAAACTCACGTTCCAGGACACTGCCCTTGAGTCGGTAGAGATGGGATCCCTCTCTGAGTCCGCGGGAAAAACCAACACTGGAGGGTAAACGGATTAAGAAAGAAAGAAAGAAAGAAAGAAAGAAAGAAAGAAAGAAAGAAAGAAAGAAAGAAAGAAAGAATAAATTTACTGTAGAAAATACCTGAAAAAGTAAACATTCAGAATCAGATTAGGCCTATACTGAAAAAGATAGCCTAACATTAGCCTAATTAAAAACAGAATGACATTTTTTTTCGTTCTTGAAAGAACATCATCAGATTCTAAGTTCGGCTCCATGGCTGAATGGTTAGCGTGCTGGCCGTTGGTCCAAAAGGCATCGGTTCGATTCCCGGCTGGTTCAAGGATTTTAACCTTAATTGGTTAATTCCGGGGGCTCGGTGTGTGCCTTAGAATAGTTAAGCGCTTCATTCTCAGAGACGCGCAAGTCGCCTATCAGGAGTCAACTCGAAAGACCTGAACCAGGCCTCTCCGTAGGCCACTCGCCATTATTATTATTATTATTATTATTATTATTATTATTATTATTATTATTATTATTATTATTATTATTATTACCTTGGCCGTGAGGTTAGGGGCGCGCAGCTGTGAGCTTGCATCCGGGAGATGGTGGGTTCGAACCCCACTGTCGTCAGCCCTGAAGATGGTTTCCCGTGGTTTCCCATTTTTACACCAGGCAAATGCTGGGGCTGTACCTTAATCAAGGCCACGGCCGCTTCCTTCCAGTTCCTAATTAATAAAAAAAACTCACGGCACTTAACTCCGTTGAAAGGGCTCTGGCCTGCCCTGCGACCGGTGCTCAGCTCGAAGGCCTGCAGATTACGAGGGGCCGTGTGGTTAGCACGACGCATCCTCTCGACCGTTATTCTGGGCTTTCTAGACCGGGGTCGCCATCTTACCGTCAGATAGCTCCTCAGTTCTAATCACGTAGGCTGAGTGAACCTCGAACCAGCCCTCAGGTCGAGAAAAAATCCCTGTCCTGGCCGAGAATTGAACCCGGGGCCTCCGGGCGAGAGGCAGGCACGCTACCCCTACACCATTCCCATTCCTAGGCCTTTCCTATCCCATCGTCGCCGTAAGACCTACCTGTGTCGGTGCGACGTAAAGCAAATAGCAAGGGGGAAAAAAAAGTGAACTAATTGCATTCGGGAGATAGAAGGTTCGAACCCCATTGTAGACAGTTCTGAAGGGTTTTCCGTAGTTTCCTATTTTCACACCAGGCAAATAGTGGCTGGGGCAGTGCCTTATGACCACTGTCGCTTCCTTCCCACTCCTAACCCTTTCCTATCGCATCGTCGCCGTAAGACCTATCTGTCGGTGGGGCGTAAAGCAAATTGAAAAAGAAATAAAAATAGAATCATCTAAAAGCAATACAGCACACTACCAACCACCACAGAAACATTGGCAATAAGTGAATATAACTCTCATGATACAGTAAGAGTATCCAGTCAGTCCACATAAAATGCCGACACCAGAAAATTTGAGAAAATATTATTATCCGTTTTCGCAGTAATGCGAAGTCGACTCGAATGTGGGTTAAGCCCAATTTTACGATCGGATGCCCTACTGACGCCAAGCCTATCGATATAGTTGTTTCACTATCAGATGTTTCTGTGGTCTTTGTGGTGGTTAGTTTAGTGTGTTATGCATAAATGAAGATGTGTGTATTAGGACGAACACAAAGACCCAGTCCCCGAGTTAGATGAATGATCTTAATGCGGCTAAAATCCCAGACCCTATGGGGATTCGTACTTGGAGTTCTCTGAACCGAAGGCCGGTACGTTGACTGTTCAGCCAAGGAGTTGGACATTATTATTATTATTATTATTATTATTATTATTATTATTATTATTATTATTATTATTATTATTACTACTAAATGAAACCTGCGTTTAATATAAACATCATTGACTCAATATGATTGTTAAGAGGAATTCATTCATTTCTCTTATTCCTGAGCTATTTCTAGACAGATATTTTCGAAAATCGTGAAGTATTTACTGATTGCCTTGAATAGGTCAATAAAATTAGCAATTCCATATTTTTCACTATTCATATTATCTTCTGATTTCTTTGCAGTCTCATAAATTCAAGCTCTGTTCTTAAGTTGTGTTCTTCTTTAGTAAATCCTTGAAATATTCTAATAGACACGTTTCTTAATTCGCAAGATGTTGCAGTAATTTCGTGGGCAACAATAATACAATCAGAAATCATTCTTATATGAATTTTGCAGCAGTTCATAATACTAGATGCTCTCATATGTACAGTACATTCATTGATCCACTTCTGTGCGAAGTAGCCCGTAATATTCCGCCTCTCTTTTCTCTGTTTTGATTTGGCTCGGAATTCACGAATTCTAATCTTCTGTTTTTATTACTATCGAGGTCTCCATCACATAACAATAGGATGCTCCCTTTATGATTCCAACAAACAGACTGACAGAAACTGTAAAGTTGTGTCTGCCTCCCTTCCCTTTTCCAATATCTCGCCACTGCGGTCGTTCTTACGTCAAAACTTGTGTGGATGTTTCCCGCCCTCGGCTCTATGGTTGAAGCTGCGAACGAAACCCGCTCCAAAACTCTCTTACACTTACTGACATCTGGCGGCGAGTCAGCTGAAACTCCTCACTTGGGCTTTCCCCCTCTCTCTTATATCTGACACGAATTCCCCTTGTCCGGTCCCCTCTTCCTAGCGTTTACTGCCTTCTGGCCGCTCAAACCCTCCCGTTTTCTCTTGTTTTTTCCCGTCTCAACGTCTACTACGCTTTTGCAGATTATTTCTCTTCGTTTCCTTACTATTTTCTACGTACATCTGTCCCATAATTCCGAGAAGTCAACTTTTGTGTGTTGTCGGGTGAGTGTTGATGTTGCTTCTGACGTTAAGTAGCAGAGGAGTGAACCTGTGTGTTAGGTGAAAACTCAGCGGCCAATAAGCAGGCTTCAGGCAGCGACCAATGGCGAGCGTGGTGATGTTTATAGCGTCTGGCAGGCGGGCGATTGAGGTAACTCGTATGAGGATCTGTGGAGGGCGTGTGGGGCATAGCGTTTAGCGCTTTATAAGCTTTACGCAGACGACTGTATGGATTGAAAATCTTTTTAAATCGATGTGTCGTTATAAAAGTGGCTTTGTGCGGTTTATATTGTGATGTATTCCTTTTGAATGACTTGCCACCTACTTTCGCATGTCCAGCTGCTAGTGATCTGTCATCATTTGTTTAATAGTAAACAGTGCATTTTAATGAGACTTTTTAATAATTACAATAGTAGTTCTGATTGTGCTTCCAAGACAATTATTATTTAGTGAACACATTTTTTAAACGTGTGATTGCGCATTTTATAATAGCCTAAAATAGTTTTTCATGTCGTGCTGTGCTTGATGGGTGGTGGTCACGAATACTCGATAAAATCATCACTGACATTGACAACAACACCCTGGTCATCATGTCATCAACAGCTGATCTTCCAACGACGAGGGGAAGAAGGAAACAGGCGAAGCCACAACGAAAAAACGGTAAGAAACAGTTGACAGTGCCTTATTTAGTTAATAGAGCAGATAAATTACTTATAAACAATTACTACTTTTAGCAAACAATCTGTTACGAATTTAATGAGCAAGACTGATAAAAATCAATGATTTTTGCCCCATTTAAATTTAGTGTTTACACTGACAGTTGCTGAAATAAGGTTGTTAATAGAAAACATAATGTTCCGGAACTGTTCTTTAGCGGTCAGGAAATGGTAAATTAATTATTTTAAAATTTACGAAAAATGTCATAGGCCATGCTGAAACGATGCATCCATGTGTGTTGTTTTACTATGGAGGCCGCCATCTTTGATGGGGTGAGGGAGGGGGGAGGGGGAGTGTTTTGTTTATCTGCTATCAATATGGTAGAGACACATGGCCACGGTCTAATACTATTCCAGCTGTGCTCTCATGTTCCCAATTTTAATTCTTTCAATTTTAAATCAATGCTTTGTAGACTCTCACTTAGCCGCGTGTCGCATGTTTGACTTGCCGGCTTCTGTCGCTTCACTTGCCGGTATGCTGTTTCCAACTTCCTCGGCGAATGAAACGCGCTACTTCACTGGGAGATTGCTCCTTAAAAACTCTACTAGTTATTGGTTAAGTGGGGTGATATTATTAAATTTAGACATAACGAGCTAGAATGGGTAAAAGTAAAGAACGCTTTCGTTACGTGACAGTCCATAATAGTTCATTATAGTTGTTGCAGTCTATTAAAGATCGATTCTAATTGCTTTCTGTTAATAATTTGATCTTGTAATTCACATTTTAGAGATTAGTGGCGTAGTATGTACCATATATTGGAGTGTCGTGTATAACTTAATTCATTTCCACCTTCATTTAAAACCACATCTAGAAAGATTTTGTTAAAAGCATCAAATAAAAATTGACAGTCATGAGAATGTGAGAGATTACATTATTAGAAGTTAAAATGACGGATTCTCTCAACATTAGTACATAGTAGGGTGTCAAGTGACTGAAAGTACATTCAATCTTAAATACGATTAAGAACTAGCCAAATGTTTATCTGAAACTTTGGTAATGTATTATTATTATTATCAGCGTTCGTGAGAATACGTGCTTTTACGCAAGAATTCATGCATAGTGTTAACTAGACTTGGAGAGTGTATTTTATCCTATCGAATGTATTTAACAAGCCTTCTAAAATCGTTACAGAACAGAAAACTCTTTAGGAGGTATTCACGTGCATGATTCTGTTTAAATTGCGATTCTGGTTGCATTTACTTCTCTCAGCGTGTCTGGAAGTGTATGTCTCTGTAACGATATACAGTTCGTCCATTCTTTGTGTATCTTCCTTAATTAGAAAAGTTGAAGGTTAATTTCTCCTCTTAACAAATTGCTGCACGTCTGACGTGGCAGCTCCGACATGTTTCTTATTGATTTCCAGACATTCTTAATCAGAATTCTCAATAAATTGGAGGATTTGCCTTACGATATATTTTGGACCTTTATTCTCCTTTACGTTAATCTTACCATAACAGATCATAATTAGAATATAGGATGATGTTCACTTGATATTTGTTTTGTGCGAGTTCCTTGCAAACTCATTTTCATAGTTGAAAGTAATGGCTATGTTTTATCAATAACTGAAATAAATGTGAAATAAGTGTGGACCAAACTGCAAGTAAATATAGCCTATCCAGCTAAGTCATATTTGCGTACAGAGTGGAAAGATTTAAAAACTGTCTATATTGGACAAATATCCCTTTTGTGACTCTATCGTCTTTTACGACTATTTGTGGAATTAGTAGGCCTATTGTTTTTTAGGGGCCCAAACTCTGAGAAACAATCGTTTGTGAAGTGCTGAGTGAAAAAGTTCGGTGTCAACTATTTTGCTTAGCATTTTCTTTACCGGGTGCTTTAATTGTCGCTTTACAATTATTAATCTGCATTTGTAAGGAAAATAATAATATTATTTGTTTAAAGATTTTCCTTGGTGTCAACTGCCTCAGCTGACGCGGATGTGTCTCAAGTTCGTTCAGCGTGAGCTCCCTCAGTGGATCAGTGGTAGAGCATCTGCCTCCGGTTCTGAAGATAGTGGGACAAACTCCAGAGAGGTAGTTGGATTTTTGAAGGGTATTAGACAGTCATTTGGCACTACATGTCGTACGATGCCGGCATTTGAAATATCTCTGGTGACACATTTGGTGTTCACCGGACAAAATTAATTAAAACTCAGCCATAGATCACGCAACAGAATTCCGGTTTCTCTGCCATCTGGTAGAGTGAATCGGAACGTCGAAATTGACACGCAAGCAGCTAACATGGCGTCATATTATTATTATTATTATTATTATTATTATTATTATTATTATTATTATTATTTAACGCGTCGGAAGTTAACGTCACGGAGTTGTGGCATTTAAACACCCTCAAAAGCCACTGACCCTCATCAGGATCGAATCCGTTCTGCTAAGAAAATACGACGTGCAACTGACAGTGTCAGTGAGATGGACAAATTCTTGAAAATTGGGAAAATATTAGCGTTACACTGGTAGGGTGGCTGGAGAATGTGAATTAACGCAGAAGGTTAATTTGGCTCAATCATTTTCTTCTTTTCAGATTTTCATTCACATATTTCTCGCCGAAGGCTGGTTGGATTAAAAACAATAGTTTAGTATTCCCAAGACGGGATTTATCTGAATGTGGCCTGTTCTCTTGTGCTCTGCGTAGGGCGGTCGGTTTTCTCAGCCCCCTGCTATGGATCTTACCCGCGACATCTGCCACAAGGGACAGCTGACCCATTCACCTACGCGGCCCCTCCCCTCAGCATTTCGGCTCTATTTTACATTGAAAAATGCCACAGAAATTTCGTTTTAAAGATATTTATGTTGACATCTCACGGTTCTGAAAATTAACCCGACACGTTCTTATGATGATGATGATGATGATGATGATGATGATGATGATGATGATGATGATAATATTAATAATAATAGATGGTTTTCCTTTTTGCACACCCGGTAAATGCTGGGACAGTAATTTAATTAAGTTCACGGTCGCTACCTTCCCAATCCTAGCTCTTTCCTATCCCACTGTCACCAGAAAGATGTCTGAGTTGGTGTTACGCTAAACCACTAGGCCTAAATAGTGATCAGAAGAATTGAACGTTATTTAACGTTTTCCTTCTGCCAGGGACAGGGAATGAAGTCCCAGGTAGTGACACGATTACATACACATTCTAATAAACTCATCGTGTCGGGCGCGAATTCTGTGTAGACTAGACCTACAGAAAATTGTCAATCCACAGTCAGAACGTGAGAAAGAGGAGGCTGTTATGGGCCACTTCAGTTTCTTCTCAAACTTATGAATCAACCGGTATAATGCGTGTAAAATCCTTCTAACCGGAGCACCTTACATCGCTTCTGCCCTTAAAGTTAGTGATGGGATAATCGAATACTTTTAATAATCGAATAACCTCCATCCGATTATTTAAATAATCGAATAAAATAATCGAATGAGTTTCAAAATGATTCAGTTGTAGTGATGACATAATCGAATAGTTTTAATATTCGAATAACCTACATCCGGTTATTTAAACAATCGAATAAAATAATCGAATAAATAATCAAATAAAATAATCGAATGAGTTTCAAACATCATTCAGTTGTATCGCATAGAATATTCGGATGTGTTATGAATAATTTTTTGGTTTAAGTGTGTCGGACGGATAATCGATTGAAATAACCGAATAGATGAACTCTTATGAAAAATAGAAATAGGCCTACGCCTTTTTCCAAACTATCTCCAAATGTTGAAACTAAATGAGTTAATTAACTGTCTTAATAACATCACTTTTCATTTGATTATTTCGAAAACATTCAATATTCAGTTGCCTCATTCATTCGAATGCATTTCTGAATGAATAATCGATTCTAATGGAGTTTCGGATGGATAATAAAAAATTAATCGAAAAATGATCGAATGGAAACAATTCACTGTTCGATTGCCTCATTCATTCGAATGGAGTTTCGAATGAATAATCGGATGGCAAAAATATTCATTATTTGATTGCCTCACTCATTCAAATGAATAATCGAAAAATAATCGTACGGAAAATATAATCGAATAATCGATTATTTTGTATTCGATTGTCCCATCACTATAGTATAAAGTGCTCTCACGAGTTCCCCTTATTAGTCATAGTCATTGGTTGGACGTCTGTTGTCATGGCAACCAGGTTGTAGATTGCAGAACCAACCTTTCTTGTTCTGTAGGCTCTCACATGTAAGTTACTGTCCGGCTCCATGGCTTATTCCGCAGGCACGGGAACTGGGTGTAAATGTCGTCTTCATCACCATTTCATCCTCATCACGACGCGCAGGTCGTCTTCGGGTGTCAATCAAAAGACCTGCACCTGGCGAGCCGAAGTCCTCGCACACCTCCCGACACTAAAAGCCATACGCTATTTCATTTCATTTCACTTCACTTCACATGTACTGTACATTAGAGTGCTATGTGTAGACATCAGATATTTTGGTGTTAAAAATTGTATTTTAGGTGCCTAAAATATTCCCTCAAATGTAAAAAAGAAAATGAGTTCTAATACATCCTATGTTAGGCAGCTTAAATTGTACGTATTTATCAATTAAAATACCATGTTTATTTTGCTAAATTGATAATAACTTGTTAGGGGGAAATATAAAACTCACCTCTTTGCTGCAAATGTCACAGAATATTACTTCACTATCTGATATGAAGTGGGAAAACTCCTCTAACCTTTTAATGAAAGACGACTTGAAGCTGACACTTCTTTTCTTGCTTTCACTCGTGACAGAGACTACGGTGTGTACTGCCGGAGGTTCTTAAGGTTTACAGATTCCAGATTTCAAGATTATTATTATTATTATTATTATTATTATTATTATTATTATTATTATTATTATCATTATTATTATTATTATTATTATTATTATTATTATTATTATTATTATTATTATTATTATTATTATTATTATTATTATTATTATTATTATTTACAATCTGCTTTACGTCGCACAGACACTGAAGACTTTGTTTGAACAGTGTTTCAAGAATATACTATTAAAGATACTGAAAACGAGTCGGCAAATATGTTAGTTTCTCGGAACAAATTAAAAGCAGTTTAATCGATTTCAGGGTCAAAAAGTAGGAATTAAACGAATGTAGGCAAATATAGTTTCTAACGTCAATTTAGGCTTTTTTAGGCACTTTAGGACCATCGTTTTTAACATTATAAATGCATGAAACGTACAACTTCATTTTTTTAAGTTACCTCTTCAGGAACAAAATAGGTTTTTGCGTAAAATTCGAGGTCTAGTTATCTGCTACGGAGGGACGTGAACCACTTCCAGTGCAGTACAAACGTCTTAGCATCTGTAACTGTGGTAATTTTCAGTAGCCGAACGAATTACTTCTACGAAACGGTCGAGTTCAACTGGGTATGTTCTGCTAGTTATTTTAGTAGTCTGCATTTGACTGAAGACTCGCCTGCCTCTTTTTTAACTCCGCCACTCACTACTGTCTGCTGAGGATAGACATCCTAAGTGCAGTCCGCTTGTTCCAGTTTCTCACTATTTAAATGGCATTCAGTCTTGTTAAATCCTGTCTTACCCGACATCACTGCAAATACGGTTTATCATATTATCATACTCGCTACCGTACTGTAGAAATTCCCAGCGGGACTTCCCTTCGGGCTTCGCGGAGGGAAGCTGTGGTAT
Organism: Anabrus simplex; assembly: GCF_040414725.1. NCBI lineage: Eukaryota > Metazoa > Arthropoda > Insecta > Orthoptera > Tettigoniidae > Anabrus > Anabrus simplex. The sequence goes on along the minus strand of NC_090265.1, from coordinate 60,017,415 downwards.
TATGTCGTCTTCGGATCGGCCACGGTATCGTAACTCGCATCTTTTGAAAGGAGAACCTCCTCCGTTGTGTACCTGCGGCGACCATCTTACCGTGGTACACATCCTTACGGAGTGTATGGACCTGGTCGATCTTCGCCGTAGTCTTAACCTTCCGGGTACCATCTCCCTTATCTTGCGAGATGAGCAGTCAGCAGACCTCGTCATTCGCTTTATGAGGGATAGTGGTCTGTTTTATTGTATATAATGGTGTCCTTTGTGCTAGTGTATTTATGTCAATTGCGCTTTTATCCCATTGACTTAATTTTAGTTTGTGTTGCGTATTTTAATGTGTTACTTTAACGTCTAATATAAATTATATATCTGCACTACCAGGCAATGCCTTATTCCTTTTCTCCCTGTATTTTATCTTATTTTATTAGAAAATAAGGCATTGCGAATTAGATCCATTGCTGTTTTAATCTCATACTCATTTTCTCATCACCATATTTTTTTAACTTTTGTCAGTGGATACATTTTAAAATTTTAAATATCATGTATCATGTCGTCCATCACGTTCCATTAGGGGTCGATGACCTTCGATGTTAGGCCCCTTAAAACAACAAGCATCATCATCATCATCATCAAATTCCCAGCTTGCAACTCTTCGACACAGTCTCCCAATGAGTCCAAAAAACAAACTTTTCACACAATTGAATCTCACTCTGCTAATCCGTATAGCAAATAATAGATGTAAACTATGAACAATATGAGTGAAGTTTTACCTGGATCTTGCAACTACTTTGAACCAAGAACTTGTTCTTATCCTTCGCTGTCACTACAGCCTAATTGTCACCATGCATGCCTTTTATTGCCAGCAGGTGGACTCAGGACTTTTTATTCATAACAACACCTTGGTCAGTCCAAAATAGAACACGCAAGCGCGGTGTGGAGCCCTAGGTGCGAAACGCATGTGTATCTACTTAAAAGGGTGCAAAAGAAATACTTGGAAATATTTACATTTTTAAAAAGAACATCTTATTATCCACATATGGTTTCGTACAACGAGCTTCTGCTAAATTTAGCAATGAAGGGTTTAGAAGATCGAAAGCAGAAAGATGCGGTTAAGTTAATTTACAATATAATAAATTCACAAATTGATAAACCTAAGTTTCTTTCCCTCCTGAATTTCCATATACGGCGCACAAATTCAAGAATTAGTGTAACATTTTTAAATAAAATAGTTAGAACATCTCTCCATCAAAATTAAACTTTACAGACTGTGCAGTATATATTGTCGTTGAAGAAACAAAACTTCGTATGTCACAGTGCACTTCCTATCTATTATTGTCCTTAAGACTGGCCACACCCTCCAGCCACATATGGATATACAGTCCATTAGAACAATTTTCGTTCTGTTCATTTTTCTTATGCATGTGTGTAAAGGAAAATGAACCTTACCTTACCTTACCGTACCGTACTGTAGGAATGTATGTTTGCGTGACGTAGCCCTATTTACGCACTCTTACACTATATTGTATTTAAGGCTCATTCTCCTTTACACTTCCGCATGAAAAAAGAACACCGGGCGAGTTGGCCGTGCGGTTAGGAGCGCGGAGCTGTGAGCTCGCATCCGAGAGATAGTGAGTTGGAACCCCACTGTCGGCTGCCCTGAAGATGGTTTCCCGTGGTTTCCCATTTTCACACCAGGAAAATGCTGGGGCTGTACCTTAATTAAGGCCACGGCCGCTTCCTTCCCATTCCTAGGTCTTTCCTGTCCCATCATCGCCATGAGATCTATCTGTGTCGGCACGACGAAAAGCGACTAGCAAAGCAAAAGGAAAATGAACCCAACGAACACTGTTCTGATGGACTGCATATCCCTATGTGTCTGGGGGCGTGACAAGTGTTGTGTATGTAGGCCTATGTTGGGTATTCAGCCAGAATGCTGGTTTGATCCTCTGCAGCTCCACCAACAGCTGTCATAAATAGCCTAGGCGTCACTGAAGAGGCGTACTAGGGAAATGAGGAGTGAGGTAGTATCCCGTTGCTTTCCTCACCGAGCCAGCCGCTGCTATTACATATCAGTCTGCCAAGCCCACTGAAATGCATGCACCAACCGACCCTATGAGCGATATCTTCACACCATTCATAACAGGGACTGGCTGTATAAGCAATGGTATTACTAGCATCACTCATACCTCAGTCACTTTCATATTGTCAAAGCCAAGGATGAGACTGAGACAGGTCAATGAAAGTAACAAATTTGATATAGCCCATACCAGAAGACACAGTGCGCTGTAAACACTACATCTCGCCAGCAAAGGCAGTGACAAGTGTTAAGGAAAATAATGAATAGGAAGAGCATTTTGACATCCGAGGTATTGTTTCTTCTCCGACGATATAACAGTCCATCTTGGAAAAATAATTCCCTCGATTTAAATACAAACATGACAAGAATTCACGGCTAGCAGTGGTAGATAACAATTATGATACAGCACTGGATACAGTATATTAAACTATTTTGGGACAATGTCTTGTAAGCCCAACTCCACATAAACATCATAAATTAAATTAGATTAATTATACTCATTTAGATAAGATTTAATTACATTAGATTACTGTAGGTGATATTAAAGTAATTATTTGTAATTTTAGTCTGTATCACAAAGAATACTGTTGTAATTGGGATGAAAATCCTTCAGCATGCAATAAATTGAATTATATAAACGGTAGTAACATGGAATCATATTCAGTCGTTAAGTATGCTTCATACAATAGGCCTAAACATTGTCAAGGATTATAAAAGTATGAATGTACGTGCAGTACTGAGAAAAAATGTAAATTTTATATATAACAAAACTTCAAAGTATTCCTGCAATGAGAAAAATGGATAAATCGTGTTTAACCACTTTTTAATATTACATTTGAATACATAGAATGATAGTTATATTAGATCTGACGGCAATCATTTCAGTATTTTTAAGGGAACAGTGAAATGACTTAAACATGACCTTTGTAGCCTATAACGAGCTACATCGACTTGGTTAAGTGATCTGGTATTATATTATTTTTGTGAACACTTCTGCGTTTGATCTTAGTTTCTCCATATAGCTCACAAGTGCATTTTAAAGTATGTGTTCACAAGTAGCTAAACAAAGAAAGGCCTGCATAGGCCTTTCTTAGGGAATTTTGTTGTATCAGCTACTACCTTTTCCTACAGAAGCAAAACTTGGGAAATCCGACTGAAGTTTCTGCACAGTAAAATTCCATATTGAAAAAAACTGGGGAAGAATAACAAGTAATAATTTGAAAGATATTTTCTGTATATTTTATAACTGCTGGCTATCAAGGGATACACTACTCTTGATAGTTGATTTGAAATAAAATCAATGAGAACATTCCAGTTTAGTTTTGGATTGAGTTCTATCTGTATATCTACTATTCTGCTATATATAAACTAGGGGCCGATGACCTAAGATGTTAGGCCCCTTTAAACAACATCATCATCATCATCATCATCATCATCACTATATACTGTATAAATGGATGTTCCAACATAGCACTGGAATGTATGAAGCAACTTCAACCAAACTTAGCAAACGTACAATTTACTAGGCCTATATGGAAAATAATACTGCTGGGGTAAAACACCCTTAACACCTAAGGGGTGGGAAGGGGGTGACACGTAAAAATAACCGAAGACGTCCGATATTATTGTCGAATATATAGTTTTCGGGGTTGCTGAGATGAATTGTGACACTCCGGATGCCGTCATGAGGGAAGGGGTGAAGATTAGTGTTGAATCGATAGTTTTGGGGTCGCTATGCTGATTGGCGACAGTCTCAATGCCAGTTGGAATCGTGTACGCCATGTCTATAATTACAAGACTTTGATTTTACAATAAACATAGATTTTATTCCTTTTTCTGTCTAATAGAAGACTGGGCAGCGCGGGGTAATACAGCTAGGTCTTAATACTGTACATGCAAATATATCTATATATATAAAATAAGAGTTTTGTCTGTACATTGCTCAGAATTTGAAAATAATTATATTTCTGTATCGGTCATGTCCATAGTAACAAGAAAATGCACTTTTTACTTTTCCGTAATTTCTGTCTGTCTGTCTGTCTGTCTGTCTGTCTGTCTGTCTGTCTGTCTGTCTGTATGTATGTATGTATGTATGTATGTATGTATGTATGTATGTATGTATGTATGTATGTATGTACAAGCATCACGAAAAAACGGTTGAAGAGAATTTAATGAAAATCGGTATGTGAAGTCGGGGGATGAGCCTCTACAATCTAGGCTATAAATTATTTTACTCATGCTGAGTGAAATGGTAGTTTAGGGGAAGGCCTAAAATTGAATTCTCAACTATTTATATTATTAGTGGTCTAATGAAAATCTGTATGTGAAGTCGGGGGATGAGCCGCTACAATCTAGGCTATAAATCATTTTACTCACGCTGAGTGAAATGGTAGTTTAGGGGAAGACCTAAAATTGAATTCTCAACTATTTATGTTATTAGTGGTCGTATTTTAAAGAAAATGGGTATGCAAAGTTGGAGAATAAATTGCTACAATCTAGGCTATCAATAATTGTATTCACGCTGAGAAAAATGGTAGTTTAGGGGAAGGCCTAAAATTTAACTTCCCAAATATTGTTGTTATTAGTAGTCCTATATTGATGAAAATCGGTATGCAAAGTCAGGAAATAAGTCGCTATAGTCTAGGCTGTAAATTATTTTATTCACGCTGAGTGAAATGGTAGTTTAAGGGAAGGCCTAAAATGTAATTCTCAAATATTTCTTATTAGAAGTGTAGTCGATGAATGCTAGACAACTAAGGTTATATAGTATTAAATTTCCTATTATTCATGTCTTATACATTGTTACCTTACTGGCTATGATCACCAAGATATTCATGAATTTGGATTTTTGTTACTAAGTCCATATCAGCGCCGAGTAACGAGAAAATCGGTAAACAGTATTTAATGAAAATCGGTATGTAAAGTCGGAGAATAAGAAACTATAGTTTACGGTATAAAATATTTTACAAATCACAGAGTCGAAAGAAAACTAAATGTGTAGGCCTACAATATAGAAAGCTCATAACATTGTTCAACAATAACATTACATTGACCATTGTTTGTCGTGATGTGCTTTGTGCCTTCTGTTACTCCTCATCTCTGGTAGATAGGATTACTGCTGCGTACAGAGTATTTTTTATTTTATTTCCGTCGCACCGACATAGATAGGTTTTTGGCGACGATGGGATAGGAAAGGGCTAGGAGTGCCTTAGGCCTTAATTAAGGTACAGGCCCAGCATTTGACTGGTGCGAATGTGGGAAACCACAGAATACCATCTTCAGCGCTGCCGACAATGGGGTTCGAATCCACTATCTCTCGGATGCAAGCTCACAGCTGCGCACCACTAACCACACGGTCAACTCGCCCAGTCGGACAGAGTGTAACAGCCTGCCTGAATAATGATGGGAAGTAGCTGGGGAGTTAGACAACTTTCTTCTTTAGCATGCCATTCCCCTGATTTATAAATTTTCTGATACTACTGGTACGTAACACACTGGATCATCATAGCATTGGGGCTATTCAATCCCTACTCTGAGGCACTGATTCGAATGAACAGTGTGCATATTTAGCGGAATAATGACAGATGAGTGTTCATGGCAATCTGCGGCCTGGTCATCCCAGCTCTGGAACTTTGGATTATTAGATTGGCACCGCAATCTAACCGCAGCACTGTTCATTAAAAGTGACAAGACGTGCGGCTTTCCATTTCATCGAGTATTTTATATGATAGCATTGCTTTCAATCGCTATATTCATACTTACGTTTTTGTAATGACCTATGTTGATTTCAGTTAGGAAAACCACAAAGTCAGTCTTTCTGAGAATCCCGTAGCGAAGCACGGGTACATCAGCTAGTATTCTCTATAGAGTGATAAAAAAAAGTTACAAGATTGTGAGCAACTGCAGCGTGACCTCGAAAATGTGAGATGGACAGCAGGCAATGGTATGTTGATAAAGGGGTTAAAAGTCAGGTTGTGAGTTTCACAAATAGGAAAAGTCCTCTCAGTTTTAATTACTGCGTTGATGGGGTGAAAGTTCCTTTTGGGAATCATTGTAAGTACCTAGGTGTTAATATATAAGGAAAGATCTTCATTGGGGTAATCACATAAATGGGATTGTAAATAAAGGGTACAGATCTCTGCACATGGTTATGAGGGTGTTTACGGGTTGTAGTAAGGATGTAAAGGAGAGGGCTTATAAGTCTCTGGTAAGACCCCAACTAGAGTATGGTTCCAATGTATGGGACCCTCACCAGGATAACCTGATTTAAGAACTGGAAAAATCCAAAGAAAAGCAGCTCGATTTGTTCTGGGTGATTTCCGACAAAAGAGTAGCGTTACAAAAATGTTGCAAAGTTTGGGTTGGGAAGAATTGAGAGAAAGAAGAAGAGCTGCTCGACTAAGTGGTATGTTCCGAGCTGTCAGCGGAGAGATGGCGTGGAATGACATTAGTAGACGAATAAGTTTGAGTGGCGTTTATAAAAGTAGGAAAGATCACAATATGAAGATAAAGTTGGAATTCAAGAGGACAAACTGGGGCAAATATTCATTTATAGGAAGGGGAGTTAGGGATTGGAATAACTTACCAAGGGAGACGTTCAATAAATTTCCAATTTCTTTGAAATCATTTAGGAAAAGGCTAGGAAAGCAACAGATAGGGAATCTGCCACCTGGGCTACTGCCCTAATTGCAGATCAGTATTGATTGATTGATTGATCGATTGATTGATTGATTGATTGATTGATTGATTGATTGATTGATTGATTGATTGATTGATTGATTGATTGATTGATTGATTGATTGATTGATTGATTGATTGATTGATTGATTGATTGATTGATTGATTGATTGATTGATTGATTGGGGAATAACACAACAGCAGTGGCAGGATATATTTGCATCTAGAGATAAAGTATAAATTAGAAACGAAGACTTTGGATGGAGCTGTACGAAAGAGTCGTCTCGGTTGTAGGGCCAGGTGAGACCAAGAGGAATAAGGGGCCGATCTGGGAGCCTCGAATTTGGAGCTGAGAGATAAAGCAGCGTATGTACGCAAGCATAACTTTCTTTTCACCCAGTGGGAACTTCCTTTTCCCGAAGGTAGGCCTAAAAGATACATTGAAACTATAGGCCTATGCTTATCAAACCGCATGTTATTAATACTTAAAATAATCCACATGTTAAAGAAATAATGTACAGTATAAACCTGTACATATCTTACTCCATGCTATTTCGGCCCGTTTATGTATGCAAGTCCGCCTCTGTGGTGTAGTGGTTAATGTGATTAGCAGCTACCCCGGAAGGTCCCGGTCCCATTCCCGGGTCTGCCACAAAATTTGAAAAGTGGTACGAGGACTGGAACGGGGTCCACTCAGCCTCGGGAAGTCAAATGAGTATAGGGGGTTCGATTACCACCTTAGCCATCCTCGAAGTGGTTTTCCGTGGTTTCCCACTTCTTCTCCAGGCAATTGCCGGGACGATACCTAACTTAAGGCCACGGCCGCTTCCTTTCCTCTTCCTCGCCTATCCCTTCCAATCTCCCCATCTCCCACAAGACCCCTTTTCAGCATAGCAGGTGAGGCCACCTCGGCGAGGTGCTGGTCCTCCTCCCATTTGTATTCCCGACCAAATGTCTCACGCTCCAGGACACTGCTCTTGAGGTGGTAGGAGTGGAATCTCCCGCTGAGTCCAGGGGAAAAACCAACCCTAGAGGGTAAACAGATTAAATAAATAAATAATAAATATAATAGGCCCTACGGTGCATTTATGATTGTATTTTAAACAATTTGAATTGCGTGCAATATTACTCATCTAACGAAAGTCCGCCTCCGTAATATAACGGTTAGCACTATTAGCTGCCGTCCTCAGAGGACCGTGTTTGATTCCCAGTACTGCCAAAAATTAAGAGCGGCAGGAGGGCTGGTAAGTGGTTAAATTGGTACATGCAGCTCATCTCCATCAAGGATGTGCCTGAAAAGGGCTGCACTACCTCAGGATGAAGATTTTAAAAAAAGAAGCCTCGGTGCACAGAACACCAATATATAACAGAAGTGCACAGTCCATGTTAGAGCTTGGAAACAAAGATGACCGCAGCGCTCCTAGTGGTCTGGATCCTAAGTGATAGCACGGCCGAATGGATCCCTTGCTGCGCTAGCGAAAGCGACGCATCAAGTTGGCCGTGGTTATAGGTATGAGAATCTTAGCTTGCAAAGTACCTCCTGGTATGAGAACTTTCGTTTTTTATATAGGATATCCCGCCTCCCCCACACGTTTCTCAATATCTTAACATGTTGAATAACATGTAATAGTCTACATTTTTTCTCTCATAATGAATATGGCATGACTGAGCAATATGTTTTACTACTGATTCATAAATTACTTTGTATTTTCAGACTTTCGTATACACAATGAAACGAAATTCGATATGTTAAAATACTGAGAAACGTGTGGGGACGCAGGATATTCTAAATAATAAAACGAAAGTTTTCATGCAGGAAGTACTCTGCAAACTAAGATTCTCATACCTATCACCTCGGCCAGCTCACTAAATTCGGAAACCTACAAGCTGAAACATAAACTTTGTCATTGGGAACAGGACCACAACGTCGCATACAATGACATTGTGTGTTTGTTTGGAATGAGGAGCTTTGAGTGGTTTGTATTCTGTGGAAGAAACACTAACATAACCTTATCAACCAATAAAAACAAAATCATGATGACATTTGAAGTTTATTGAATTGCAACTTAATTAATACACTGAGAACACTACAAACATTATAAATGACAACAGGAAAAGCAGATGAAATTGATCTTTCCTTCAGAGAAAGGATAGGTACATGAAAGAAGACAATCAATCAATCATCAGCGATCTGCGTTTAAGAGTTGTCGCCGAGGTGGTAGTTTCATTACAATGTTCACAAACAATGTTTACCACCATACAAGTCTTCTAATTGCCTAGGCCTTCATCAGTTAATGAAGACTACAGTACCATGGTTTCAGCAAAAGTACAAGCATCAATAAAATACATATATCTTCATTATAGACGGTTATGCCCTTCACCGTTCAGCCTACAATCCTCTGTGAATTAACTATGTCCCTTCAAAGCCCTCTTTTTGCAACTAGCTCTGTGGGTTCCTTTAGTTCTACACCTCTGACTTTTAATAATGTTATTTGTTTTACGGCCCACTAACTACTCTTTTACGGTTTTCGGAGACGCCGAGGTGCCGGAATTTAGTCCCTCAGGAGTCTTTTACGTGCCAGTAAATCTACCGACACGAGGCTGACGTATTTGAGCACCTTCAAATACCACCGGACTGAGCCAGGATCGAACCTGCCAAGTTGGGGCCAGAAGGCCAGCGCCTTAACCGTCTGAGCCACTCAGCCCGGCTCCTCTGACTTTTAAGTGTTGGTGGTGGTGATTATTGATTTGAGAAGAAGTACACGTAATCAACCATCCTCTATATAACACTAATCAGAGAGAAAAAACTGAAGGGATCCGACACTTCGAGAAGTGAAGATATCGCCCAAAGGAAGACAAAGGCCATGAAAATGAAAGACTCCCTAGGGATTCGCAACCTAGTATCGTCAGGGTCGAAAAGAACAAAAGCTGACCAACGGAGGTCTGATAAAATAGATGAAAGCGAGGTGCCTGACAAGTAATTGGACGCAATGCCAGTACTCAGCTAAGGGCCCCGTGGTCACCAACCCACGCTCCCAAGTTTGGAGCCACTAGGGTCGCTTTTAGTCGCCTCTTATGACAGGCAGGAGATACTGTGGGTGTTATTCTATCCCTCCCCCGAAAGGTGAACCTGACCTTAAAATCCCTGAGAACTCTGTCTAATCTTTGTCCTGATCTCACCCTACCTCTCATACTCGTCATAACCAAGTCCATTATTCTCCTAGGAATCATCTTCATCCATTAGTTCCTCCTGTGGGTGGGGGCGATAGAACAACACCCACAATATCCCCTGTCATAAGAGGCGACTAAAAGGGGCCCTGCAATTGGGAGCATGGGTTGGTGACCACGAGGCCCTTAGCTGAGTCCTAGCATTGCTTCCACTTTCTTGGGCCAGGCTCCTCACAGTCAATCCTATCCAACTTCCCTTGGTCAACATTTGTTCTTTTCTAACTCAGATGGTATTACATATGGAGGTCTAGGGAGTATTTCATTTCCCTGCCCCTTGTGGCCCTTTTCTTTCTTTGACAGGTTCCTTCAATTTTCGAAGTGTCAGATCCCAGGATTCTCAGGACCACTTGCTAGGCCACTCAACCTTTGCCCATGGTTCACGAACTAGGATGTGACTACAGAAACCCACACCATGAACCCATACAGTATATACAGAAAATATTTACAACCACACAAGTCTTAAAATTCCTGAGCCTACATATGACAATGTGTAACCTAATCAATGAAGGAGAAGCAGTATACAATAGGCTATACATATATAATGCTTACAACCACACAGGTCTTAAAACTAAAATACCTAGGCCAACATATGGCATAGCAAACCCAATCGACCAATGAAGAAAATATATTGGTGCCAACAAATAGAACAAGCAATCATACAGTCTTAAAACTACTTAAGCCTGCGTACAACTAACCTGATAATAAATTCTAGCAAAATTAACACTGTTTACATACACAATTGTTACTGGGATTTGAATTTTTTTAAACCTTTTTGTCATGTCCAGCTGAATACTTTCTCTCAGCCAAATGTTTACACCCTTTTAAATGAGAAATGGAAGAGCTGCCTGGAAAATTACATTTTCAAGACAATGTTTCCTACAAAAGGAGTAGGCTGGCCTGGAGAATACACCTTTAAAGCCACCTTATAATGCTTCTGTATGACCATATTTGTCCAAAAATATATACAATAGGTCATGAATATGAAGCAGAAAATCTTTCAGATGTTTACTGGCATACTGCAAGTTAGCTAATGAACTGTTTTCTTTGAAATATGTAAATAAATGGCCTTCAGTCAAGTTAGGTAAATATAGATTTCCCTTGCACACATCACACTCATTATTTATACCTAAAACTTTCAAAATATATCCTTCTACATATGTCACAGCTTGATTGTCCTCTAAAAGTTCAGAGTGGGATTCACTGGTCTGACTTGAGACAGTAATTTATACCTTCACGATCAACAGAGCCCGTGCCACTTATGTACTCCTGGATTGTCATCATCAGCACTTTTAAAAACTGATATAAATTGCTAAGGGGAAAACAATTACCACTGTCACTCTTACCCATAGTCTTGAAGGGCAAAGCCATATAATTTCCAATACAAGTTTTTAAAAGTATTACAAACTGAAAACATGCAGGATTTGTGTTGGAAATGTCATCCTATCATATGCAACATAATGCATTCTCTAAGGGCTCCTGATTGAAAGCTTTCATATTAAGATACCTGAATCCTACTTTCTTCTACCTATTTCATAAAAACATACTAGATCTTATAGTAATCTGTCACCCATCAATGAAACTGAATGTGCATGTCTTATCTATACCAGTTTTAAGGTCTCTTATTTTCCAGGTGGAGAATTTCTTGAAAGGGCACATCTATACATCTTACTTTCATGGGCATTCTGGTTACAACTGTTCAAAGAATCCAGAAGGTTGTCACTTGCTTCTACAAATTCTGCTGTGTATATAGCTTCTGAGGCAACACTTTGAGTAGCTACAAATGTTTCAATTACAGCCGCCACAGTATGGCTTAACTGTGCAGCAGCAACTTTAACTTTCATTCACATAGCTATCCTGGAAGTTGAAATGTTGTTTTCTCAGTTTGGGTAAAAAGGACACATTTATAGGAAGGGGAGTTAGGGATTGCAATAACTTACCAAGGGAAATGTTCAATAAATTTCCAATTTCATTGAAATCATTTAGGAAAAGGCTAGGAAAACAACAAATAGGGAATCTGCCACCTGGGCGACTGCCCTAAATGCAGATCAGTATTGACTGATTGATTTAAATCTTTTCTCTTGAATGTATTTAAATTTTACCACCCTGTGATCATTAACCTGAATCTTATTTTCAATTAAGGCACTTATGGTATTTTTCAGAAGGGGAACATGATACATGACAACAATTGGTTCACTATTCACAAGAAAATGGAATGGACTGGGTCTATCTAAATTTCCTTGACAATGCTTTCTGATTTCTCGAGCCATGGTCACAAATTGTGCAAACAACTTTCAACCCTTACTTATAACAAATTCAATCAGCTGTTGTAAGGCTACATTACATGCTGGTACTGAATTTGTAGTGAAATAATAGGCAATTACACTATGTGTTTCCAAGTTCTGTGAATACCTCTTAACATGAAAACTAATGTATGATTTGCTAGAGCAGATGACCTTCCTAAAGGACCAAGATCTTCATACCCACATATACCTTGCTTATTAGCCTCATAATATAAACCCTTTCCTAGTGACATTTCATCAAATAGGAGGGCACAGTATTTATCAATATCAGACATTTTAGAACCTTTACTTTCAGCACTTCAAGTATGGACGGATTCAGACCAGTGTCATAAGGTATTTGAGATGGTAAAGAGTTCAAAGGCCTGACAGATGGATTATCGAGTAATCAAATATCCATATATGCGAGGCCCACATTTATAAATTGAAAGTGCCATAACCTTATCCTCATTCCACCACATACCAGATAGAGCTTTGTTAGCATTCTGTAACTGAGCACAGATACAAATGATTTACTGACAAAAAATGATAGGCCTACTCACCTTCATCCATAACAGTTTGTGTGTTTTCTCCAATCTCAACCACTTCAGCATCACTTAATACTGAAAGATCTAGATTACAAATCCTGTTTGTGAAATTACTGAATTTCATTTAGGCCTACATTTCTATTTTATGCCATGCTATTACTTGACACAGGCATGTCTAAGTTCCAGGGATTATAGGGGTTAGTTTCCAGATGTTTAATATGAAGATAAAGTTGGAATTCAAGATGACATATTGGGGCAAATATTAATTTATAGCACAAGGAGTAAGGGATTGGAATGAATTATCAAGGGAAATGTTAAATAAATTTCCTGAAAATATCAAAGAAAAAGCTAGGTAAACAATTGATAGGTAATCTGTCACCTGGGCAACCACCCTAAATGCAGATCGTTGATTGATTGATTGATTGATTGAACAACATTATCATTTAATTGGTGCCTAGTGTGCCGCAGTTAATAAGGTCCTTCTTAAGGAAATGAACATCACAAACATAAAAGCTAGAACAATTTACACCATCACTCACACGACACACATGCTTCCACTGCTTCAGAGAATCCTTATTTATAAAAATGCTTATTCTTGATGTTGAGATTGCCAGTCATATAGACATAATAGCCACTTGTACATGCTGAAAACTTGCAGGAGTACTTTAACCTCAAGGTGTTACCTCCCTGAAATAAAGAACATGACGTTTATAAACAAAGTTTCAATACCGAAAACAAAGAAATGGAAGGAATGAAAAGGTATACTTTAATACACTATTTACAATTATATTTCCATAACTTACCTTCGCTGTCCTTAGCATCTTCGGGCAGAAAATAACAATGTTTATGTTCTGATTACATGTAGCTTACAATGAAATTGCAAAACTACAGAACTCAAACGCACAGCAACACTTGGACATTAAGCGTACCGTATCTAAAAACTTTAACCGGTTCTTTCTTCATCGCAACTTCTTCTCATAACCATACAGAATTAAACTGTATTAAACAGTACAGAACTGAATCGCCATTTTTCATTTTACGAGCATAGGCCACGAGGCAAGTCAGCCAATCAAGACGCGACTCTATACCCTACAGCGCTTCCAAGTGGTCTGGACCTGAAATACGGCCTGTTGTACTTTTGTCGTATCTCACCTTCACCCCCATGCCTCGGTGGGCCGGTTGTAGCCTCCCGGCTGTAGTTATAACGGCCCTACTTTATCCCATAAAATCCAAATCCATAAAATTAGTAAACCGTTAATCTCACAAAGGAGTACATGATTTAGAATTAATTTTCAAATTCCCAGTCCATTTTCTCCGTGACTAACGGTTTTCCAGAAAATTTTACTTTTATACGTTCGCGGATAGTTTTGAGCATGCGACCCAGAACACTCTCGCGTTCAGCCTGAAAAAATCGGAAAAATTGCAGATAAAATGCACCGACTAATATTATAAAATCTTCAAAGATCTCCAGAAAATGATCAGCACAGTAAGCAATGGAACTTAATCCACAGCCTGTTTCCAGTCATTCGACCGGGTCAGGAATGGAATGGATCAAGCCGCCATCTAGCGGCGAGGAAAGGAATTGCACCTGTCGCACTTCTCTGGGGCAATGATTAATGACTAATGGATGAAATGAAGTTATATATTATTTTAATTTATTTGGCTTTAGATCAGTTACAGACCAAACAGCCACCTGGATATTACAGTACGCTGGTTTAAACTTTACAGTTCATTACAAGTAATTGTCACAGTGTGAAACATATAAAAGACATAGATGTTGCACATCATTACATTGAAATCACATAATTTCACAAATAATCAATCAAATTTGTAGACAAGTTGTTGTTAAATAGTTCCCAATAATAGTATACACTTATCTGTTTTTGGTCGCCAGTAGTGTATTTACACAGGTTGGTAACTGTTGCTTAGCGTGAAGCAGAGCTGTAAGAAACACATTTTGTTGTTGGTGGTAATGAGCACATGCAAAAAAGAGATGGTTTAGATCCTGAATCTACTGACCATCAACAGGAACAGTATGGTGTGTCCACTACGTTGATGCGATAAAGGTGACTTCTAAAACTTCCGTGATTGAAGCGCATTCGGGTGATAGTCGAGATGAATCGTCGTTGAGTGTTCCATTGTGCAAACCAAGGACGTCGCGGGGGATTCTGTTCAATCGTTGAGTAAAATTTACCTTTGTGGCTCTTTGTTTCTTCCCACTTCTGTGACCACTGACTATAGGCTCGTTGGAACATAATCACTGTATAATCCATGAAGTTGCTGGGAGTATTCAGGACCTGTCCACTGACACATGCTTTCTTCGCTAAGTCATCTACATATTCATTATGTGGTATCCCGATGTGGGCTGGTACCCATACGAAGTTTACCCTTGAACCGCGTCTTTGGAGTTCATATGTTTTTTGAATAATACTGATATGGTAGATATTGGGTTTCTGGAGGATAAGCGGTGTAGATAGTGTGGAAAGGACGCTCAATGAATCTGTAAGGATAGTGATACTCTTACGGTAGAATCGTCTGGCATATTTGAGCGCTTCTATAATGGCAATAGCTTCTGCTGCATAGACAGAAATGTGTTCTGGCAAACGAAAACCTTGAGCTTCATGTTGATCAGGACAATAGAATGCACATCCTACGCCACTTATTGGTATTTTTGAGCCATCAGTATAAATTTTAACAGACGAAGGATACCGGAGAGTCAAATCCTCTTGACATAACTGCGCCAATCTGTGATCCTTTTGTAGATATGTTAGTGATCTCTCCACTTCCATAGGGCATATGCAGTGTTCAAATAGAATATCATATACGTCTGTCACACTCTTCTGACAGTTTTGGGTCAGTAGTGAATCTATATATGTGACACTTTGCAGCAGGAGATATCTTTGATTCAAAGAAAGGCGGTCTTGATCGTCTGCTAGATGTTGTAATCTGCGAATAGGTATTAGAACTGTTGAATTTTTAGTGTGAGTTTGCTTTAGTATGAACTTATCTGAAAGAAACTGTGCACGCATAGTCAAGGGCATCTCTGCGGCTTCCAAGAGTAGAGCATTAGTAGGTGTGGTTTTCATAGCTCCAAGGCAAATGCGAATGCACTGAAATTGAATACTATCTAGTTTATTTAGTAGGCGTTTATTGCCACTGTAATAAAACATGCTTCCATATTCCATCTTCGATCGGATCAGCGTGCGATATAGCAATAAGAGTACAGATGGGTGTGCTCCCCACCAAGTTCGAGTTAATGTGCGTAGGATATTGATCCTTTGTTCCAATTTTGGAATAATATGTTGCATATATGAGCAGTCCACGTGAGACGGGAATCATACACAAGTCCGAGGAATTTGGTTTGTGGTTGAACTAAGATGCTATGTGATCCCAGGATGAAGTTGTAAATTGGTGGTTCAATTCTTCTTTTTGTGAATATTACTGCCGAGGATTTACTTGCAGAGAGGTCTAACCCATGTTGATGTAACCACTGATTTACATGCTGCATAGCATCTGCAAGACGACACTTGGCAGCAGGTACTGTCGTCGCTGAGGTAAACATACATACGTCGTCAGCATACTGAAGAAGGCTAACTCTAGGAGGCAGAATATTTTCCAAATCTCGGGTATAAATGGAATACACTAGGGGACTAAGTACTGCACCTTGAGGTAGTCCTTGGGTCGATCGTCGTGGCTCGTCGTCTATGGTTATAACGAAAATAAAGCCATCTAACATGTATAAATTGATATATACCAGACACAGAAGTTGGAGGCAATCCAAGAGCAATCAGTTTGTCCATCAGTATTGGTATTCGTACATTGTCATACGCAGCGGATATGTCCAAAAAGAGAGCACAAAGGTAGTGTTTATTTAGAAAAGCTGTATGAATCGCTGCGGTTAATATGGCGTGGTTATCATACGTGCCACGACCCTTGCGGAATCCATTTTGTGTAGAAGGTAGCAGAGATTGTGATTCTAGCCACCAATCCAAGCGATTTTTAATCATTCTCTCCACCGTTTTACCAATGCAGGAAGAAAGAACAATAGCTCGATATCCTGCTGGATCTCCTGGCTCTTTTCCTGGCTTGAGGATGGGAACTACAATTTGTGTCTTCCATGACTCAGGTATGCATTTTTGAAACCAAAGTTCATTGACAATTCGGAGGAAAAGCTGCAATGTTTCGTCAGGAAGGTGTTGTAACATGGGGTATCGGATTTCATCGATGCCCGGTGCTGTATTGGCGGAGTTCTTAATGGCCACACGGAGCTCGTTGATTGTAAATGGCGAACAGAGAAAGTGTTCGGAGTGCTCTTCATTAAATGTACACGGTGGATAACTAGGTGATGGTGGCGTAATTCTATCAGCAAAATCCTCTAACCAAGAGGTATCCGATGACGAATCCTGAGTACTATAATTTCTGTTGCGCAAATGGCGTATGCGATGCCAGATATCTGTTATTGGGGTTTCCTTATTCAATGTGGAGCAGTATTTTTGCCAACTCTGTTTCTTGGTTTGCTTGAGAAATCGCTTGGTTCGAGAAGAAATCTTCTGATAGTGTAGGTATGTTTCTTGGGTATGGTGTGTTCGGAATTCCCGGAGAGCCGTCCGCCGGAGAGCAATGGCACGGGAACAATCAGCGTTCCACCATACTGTTGGAGTGTTTTTCTGACCAGGAGGTTTTCTCAGGGGGATAGATATATGAGCAACACGTTCCATCATCTCGACAAAGGTATTATAATTGACCATGGCGGATGTTTGGGTCCGGAAACAGCGTGTTTCCTCAAGTATTTTAGCCGTAAAAAGCGTCCAGTCTGCACCATGCATATTCCACTTGCTTGATGGATATGATGAGGGGTTACTTGTAGGAGAAATATCAATGTTTATAAGTATTGGATAGTGATTTGAACCAAGCGAGTCTTTAAGTGCATTCCAGTGGGTGATTGTGGCAATGGCGGGAGAGCACATTGTTATATCAACTGCCGATGGACAGTGATGTAAGGACGGAACTAGTGTTGGTGAGCCGTCATTCAATATGGATAGATTGAAAGTGTCGACTGTCTCTAAAATATTGCAACCCTGTCGGTCGGTGAAGGCACACCCCCAGGTAGTACTGTGGGCGTTGAGGTCTCCGCATATAAGGTACGGTGGTGCCAAAGAAGATAAAATTTGATTCCAAACTTCCGGTGTTATAATTCTGCATGGTTTACAATATATTGAAAGACATGTGAATTCAAGCGCAGGTAAATGGATACGTGCTGCAACGAGTTGTATACCAGGATCTACCCCCACTGTGACAGGCAGTACCTTAAAAGGAACTGCATTATGTATGAAAAGTGCTGTGCCTCTTTTGCCATCGAACCGATCGTCTCGTAGAATATTATAATTTCGAAATCTTATAAGTTTTGATGCGTTGAACCACGTCTCGGAAATCGCTGCCACCTTGATATCTCTGCAACCAAGTTCGTGCTCTAAACTTTCCTTATTAGCAATGGCAGATCTAGCATTCCACTGCAGGACCTTAAAACCCATTGAATTTATCCCGAATGACAAGGGGATTTTCTATGGGTGTTGTCTGAGACGAGGTGATTATATGCATGATAAGTTTGACTAATTCTTCTATAATGAAGTTATTTCGATTGATGGAATGATCAGGAATGTTATGTGGACGAGGAGGATATGGGTTTTGTCTAATAGGTGTAATTGGTAATTGCTGAGGAGCAAACACTCGTTGGTGTGGGGGAGGGTAAGTTGGGGAGGGAGGGGGAGCTTCTTGGCGGCGAGTAGGACGTTGAGTGGAGAGGGAGGGAAGTTGTCGTTGCATAGGCGCGGCATGATGCGGTGAGAGTAGCCCTTGTTCCTGTTGTCCTTGATATTGTGGATGGGATAACTGTTGTGATGACTGCATTGATGGCAATGCTGTATGATACTGAGGGTTTATTATAGATGAATTTTGTAGTGGTTGTGTTGGTAGAGGAGGAAATTCTTCGCGGCTACTGTATTGTGGTACAGTAGCAACCACCTGAGCGTATCCCTGACTTTGCTGCTCTGTTGATGTATGCATAGGAGGTGTGTTATAAGCAGTTGCCCTTTTCATGTCCCGCTGTCTGACGTACACCGGACAGTTCTTATCTGAAGCAAAATGTTGACCTTGACAGAGTGCACACCGAACTTCCGTGGTATTGTCACAGTTTTCTGTTAAGTGTGGACCCGCACATCTATTACAGCGCGCTACTCTTGACTTACATTGTACTTGCCTGTGGCCCAGGCGTAAACATATTTCACACTGCACTACCGGAGCAACATACGGTTCCACAGCACAGCGAGTTCCCAATATAGCTATGTGAGTGGGGAGGGACTGCGATCGAAAAGTTACGAGACACACTGGGATTGCTATAACTTGATCTGGGTTCGTATGTGATCTTTTGGTGTATCTCTTAATACGCACAACTGGATATGGAGAGTCAATTTCTTCTAAAATTTCTTGCTCGCTTAACGCGGTGTCGACATTTCTGATTATACCCTGTTTATGGATAAGAAAGTTGGGAATGTAAGCTTCTAAATTCCTTTGTTTAAAAACATCACATTGTACAATTAAATTAGCAGATCCTGCCGTGCGAGCTACAATTTTTAAACGATTTTTTCCAATAGGGCGTATGTCAACCACTTCCTTTTTAAAGGCATTGTTATGTTGAAAGAGTAGTTTACCTATCGACATAGGGTGTAGATGACCAACTTTACTGTCCAAACTTTCTACGAAAATACAGTACGGGCCTATGTCTGTGCGACTATATCTATTGTCTTTACTTTGATAGGTAGGCGCTGTCTTAGCAGAACTAAGCTTATTTAAACTTGAATTAGTATTGACTGGCACGTCTTGAACGGAGGGATTACTAGATGTTGAAGTACTGGCGTCTGACATATCCATGTCTATCAACTTTTCGACTTCGTTTATGGTTCCATTTGACTGTCCTACCATTTGTCCGCAAAACCGTTTAGCTGGTTTATTAGGTACATCTACACTATTATCTAGTAGGTCATTTCAGTGATGAGGAGTACATACATTATTACCTGCAGGTGTGATGCTCTCTTGTAGTGAGGGGGTATGAGTGCCCGTGTTCTGAGCGGCGTTATGTTGCTGGTGCTGGTCCTGCTGCTGCTGTTGATGTTGGTGTGGCTGATGAGAATAGCTTGCTAACTGTTGATGATCATAACTGGCAGGTGCTGGTTGAAATTGTGATGTTCGGTTCAATAGAGTAGGCCTATGGTTCACTGAGTCTAATTGAGGTAGCGAGTCGTGCATATAACAAGTCTCTAATGCCTACTTAATGGACTGCCCCGTGTCTAGGGGGTCAGCCATTGTATAGTATTAACTAACTGATACTAAACTTGTCCACAATTCACTGTATTAAACTGTAAACTATGATGAGTTCACTAATGAAATGTTTATGTCTGAAGATGGTTTCACTGCCGCACTGACAAGTCTCACTAGCTATAGCGGAGTCGAGCTATGTTACAACCTGCCTGTCCGGCTGCTCGCCACGAACTGTATGAAGTTATATTGGAGAGCGTTGCTGGAATGAAAGATGACAGGGAAAACCGGAGTACCCGGAGAAAAACCTGCCCCACCTCCGCTTTGTCCAGCCAAATCTTAACAGGGAATGACCGGGATTTGAACCACTGAACCTAGCGGTGAGAGGCAGGCGCGCTGCTGTCTGAACCACGGAGGTTCAATGGAACTTAATAACGATCAGTAATATAGTGAAACCTCATTAAGTCGACCAGGTGATTAAAAAAAAATGGTCTTTTAGAGAACATCAACTACTTAGCACTTCTACTACTGTTAGTTGCTGGGATCTTTGGCCATGTGGTAGGGTTAACAACTGGGTGCCATTGCACACCACTTGAGAGCCACTTTTTTCCAATGACAGTCTTACTTGTTTCATTTTAATCTGAGTCGTTCACTTCCCCTGCTCTCCTCCGGTTGGGCTTCAAAAATCTACTTTAGCTTTAAAAAGTGTTCTTTAAAGTGACAAAAATCTACTACTACAAATGCCTTTAAAGGACAATATGCTACACAGTCTATCGATCTTAAACGAGTTAAATTCGGAAACTACGGACCTCCTCTCCACAGCTTAAATTTCTTCTCGAATCCCTTTCGTTAGAAATGTTTGTGTAATTAATTATTTAAAGTGGAGCGTAGAATGCTTACATAGATGCATATATAACACATACTTCTACATCCTTTGATTTCTGGCATTCAAACTTAACCGCCGTGTGAGGTCTTGTTTAAATACACTCTATGCATACGCGAAGAGCAGAAAATCACAGGTGGTATATGACAAACAGTAGTCATAGTAACTGACATAACAGTTTTTATTTTGAGTGTCATAGAAACTTCTTACAAGTTGATTTGCGTCGTACCGTCACAGATATGTCTTAATTTCGATGGTGGGGTGGGAAAGGGCTAGGAGTCGGAAGAAAGCGTCTGTTGCTTTAATTAAGGTACAGCCCCAGCATTTGCCTTGTGTGGAAATGGGAAACCACGGGAAACCATATTCAGGGCTGTCGACAGTGTGGTTCAAACCTACTATCTCCCGAATGCAAGCTCACAGCTGTGCGCCCCTATCCGCACGGCCAACTCGCACGGTTGCCATATAATAGTAGAGACCGAAATGTGTAATAACTGGGTACTTACCTTTCCTTTGGATCTTTTTCAGTTCTCGAATCAAGTAATCCTGGTGAGGGTCGCATCGCAGTAGCGGCGATTGGAATTTAGAAGTGAGGGGGACACAAACATTTATAGATAGCAAAAAGTACTTGGAGTATGGGTGATATGGTGAGGGGTACACACAAATTTGTAAACAATAGCTACAAAATGGTAAGTTATTGATGCTCTCTGGGCAAATTTCGACAGAGAAGTAAAGATTGATGATTTACCAACCTGACTGCGGTAAATAGCTTATAAGGCTGCCAAGGAGGCTGTTACATTGCCCCCGTTTGTCTTACGAGATTGCAGCAAATGATATTCACTCTCTGCTGAGACATTTGGTTATGTTCCATTGGGAGATGGAGTGGCAGGCCACTCCACTTCCAAATAAGCCGAGAGCGATAAAAAGAACAACGAAGGTATGGAGGACTTTCCTTTGGGCTTCTCGGAGGGAAGGAGTGGTATTATGTAGTCTTCGGAACGGCCACGGTATAGTAACGCACTCCTATTTACTGAAAGGAGAACCCCCCTCCGGTGTGTACTTGCAGCGATCACCTTACTGTGGTACACATCCTTTCGGTGTGCGTGGACCTGGACGATCTGCGCCGTAGTCTAAAACTCCGGAGTACCATCTCCCTCATGCTGCAAGATGAAGAGCAGCCAGCAGACCTTGTCATCCGTTTTATGAGGGATATTGGTTTGTTTTATTGCATATAAACGTAGTGTTTCTTATTAACCTTTGTATTGTTGTTCATTACGTTGTATTAATTTGACTCTGTTTTAGTTTGCGTTGCAGGCCTATATTTTTATGTTTTTAAAAATAGTAATTTGTATTATATATTATTCCATTTTAAGTCAATGTCTTATTCCACCATAATCTATCATCTTTCATTTTACCGAAAATAAGGGATCATTGTTCATCTTCATTTGAATGAAATTCTAGTCGGTGGATATATTTTTAAAATTTTAATTATCATATCATGTCGTCCATCTTGTACCATTAGGTGCCGATGACCTTAAATGTTAGGTCCCTTTAAACAACAAACATTATCAACTGCGGTAATAACATTTTTTGAATTTTTTTTTCAATATTATAGTAGAATAAAACTTTCACCAAAGAAACGATTACACAAATATTATAATTTAATAGAAGTAAGGCGTAATTATTATACATAAAAAAACCATTTAGTATTTGACTGCACACTAAGAAAGTAACAGCGAGACTGAAGGATGCGAGCGATAAGCGGGTGAATCATACCTCATTATCCACGAACTTGACACAAATATATCCCTGATTTCCTTCCTCACAGCACATGCTAGAAGTGTGATTACTATCTGATGGTACAAACCTGCGCGAAACCCCGAACTTAGAGGGGAAGTAGGGACAGTAAGGTAGTGGAGGGGTCAACTACTGCTGAGCTATAGGGAACGAAATGAAGCCCTGTCATTCTAATGTAGTCTCTAGACACGGCCGACTTGATGCGTCGCTCTAGCTAAGGAGCGCGGCGAGGGATCCAGTCGGCCGTGCTCTAGGAGTCGATGTGAATGTTCTTGTCCGCATACAAAACTCGTTTAGAGCGCAACTAACGTTTTGTACCATCGCGCTTCTACATGCTGCTGTGCGAGGCTTATCTTATACATAAACTGCTAGCAACAGACATGGAAGTAGCGAGAATAGTTTTCAAGAAGTGGCTCATATCCGGAAATGGATACTGTGGAGCGTCCAAGTTCGACAACGCTTCGAATATGGTGATGGATGTACGCTACACATATTGTCAAGAAACCTCCAGCTGCCCGGCGAGAGCATCACAACCTGTATTAAATTACAAAAGGGGTTCGAATATATTGTTTATCTTCGATTGATTAGGGAGCCTACATCGGTGGTGCAGTGAGTGTCATACACGGTCAAACACGGTTTTTATTTGGGGGGGGGGGGGGGTACTTATTATTTATCTATTTCTTTATCGTATGGTGTTAGTGTCAGAACTGTCCGAGGAGATGTTCGGCTCACCTGATGCAGCCTTTGTACGATAAGACAGACTTTCCAACGAAGGTGGGCGGCATCTGCTGTGTATGGGAACGGTGTGTTTGGAGGATAGTGTTGTGCGTGGTGTGTGAGTTGCAGGAATGTTGGGGACAGTACAAACACCCAGTCCCCGAGCCTGGGGAAAGAAACATTTAAAAATCTCTGATCCGGCCGGGAATCGAACCTGGCACCCTCTGAACTGAAGGCGTCTATGCTGACCATTCTGCCAAGAAGCCGGACTGTTTGGGGTGCTATCAACACCGAGAAGAGTTGGCT
Source organism: Anabrus simplex (assembly GCF_040414725.1). NCBI lineage: Eukaryota > Metazoa > Arthropoda > Insecta > Orthoptera > Tettigoniidae > Anabrus > Anabrus simplex. The sequence goes on along the minus strand of NC_090265.1, from coordinate 59,993,607 downwards.
TCGGCTAAACAGCGGCGCTCGTTTTACTAGCCCTGAAGTTCTGTATTTGGGAGGCGAAGGAGATGGTCCCCACAGTCGGCTGTGCTGGGATTGGTTTTCCGTGGTTTTCCATTCTCCGGCACTAAGGCGAATGCCGGGACAGTTCCTAGTATAGGCCACAGCCGCCAAACCCCTCACCTTCTCCGTACATCTCCGCCTGAGAGACGGCGTCACGTCTAAGTGGCCCGCCTCCCCCCTTCAGGGGAGGAATGACAACATTTAGTAATAGTAGTAGTAATTCATCTGCATACACCCCAGCATATGTGGGTAGTGCCTGACACATCCCACTCTGATGAGTCTAGTGTCAGTCCTAAGACAAAATGCTGGTTTTATACAGCAAAGGCTTGAAAAAGCCTTACATCTAATTAAATGTTTGTATAAGTGTGACGTAAAACGAATAGTAAAAACGAATACGGCTATATTGTAGATTTTTTAAAATTGCACTTAATAATTCGCGGACACTAATGGGTTAAATCGAACATCCATTAGCCTACTTGGTAAGATAAACAAAATGCTTACTCAAGGCTGTTTAAGATGAGTTTAGTGTATGTATGAAACATGAACAACCCAGAATAGCGTTAACAATTCCTAAATCTTACAGCTTTATTTATTGTGTGCCAGAGAACTGTACAACACGTAGAAAGAATGACAGTAATGCTGAAATTTGTAGGTTTATTTTACAGGAAGGGTTAATTTCTTATATGACATTCTTAAACATAAAATATACACCCGCTAAATTATATCTCTGTCTAGATTAAGAAACAGCGCTTCGCAATGTGTAGAGAATGTCAGCGAGAAATCTGTCTGTAATTTTAAATATTCTGACAATGTCTGCGAATGTTACAATGAACTCTGATAAATATGGTTCAAAAATAGGTGATGGAATTTACTGCACCTTATCCTTGAAATCACTTCCCGTCTTTTCTACATAAACGATTTTATAGTAGATTATGACAGTTTTAAATAGCCAGTCATGAATCATCGATAATCAATTAGGCTACCTCCCGTAATTTTTCAGAGGGATGACAAATCCAGATCCTTTCAAACGCGTGTGCTCCAAATATTTCCATGCGAGATGAAAGGGCAGTAGCCTACAATAAGTCTCTACTTCTCCTCCTTCTTCCACTTTTTATTTTCTTCCAACTATAACTCTTCACATAGGTAATCTTCAGTGCAAGCCTCGGTAGATAAATTATCTGTAACCCTAAGACAACGAGAGCTCCAAAATTTATCTCGAGAAAATCTAGAGCTGGATTTATGTTTATTTTGACTATTTATCGAATAGCAACTGAATTAAATAAGTAATGACAAAAAGTTTTTGTAGTTTATAACTGTTAAGTTCTTCAGTATGCCGAAACTAATTTTGAATAAATAAATTTATAAACTACGTGAAAAAGAAACAACTTAATTAAAACAGAATGGCATGTTTGGATTTAGAAAGAACATCATCAGATTCTATCAAATCGCACTCAAAATATTTGTAAATGTATAAACATAAGATATTCCAAATTTCAAGTTCCTGATGATTTAAACAGAAATAAACCTAAATGTTTATACATATCTAAATATTTTGAGTGTGATTTGATAGAATCTGATGATGTTCTTTCTAAACCGAAACATGTCATTGTTTTAATTACGTTGTTTCTTTTTCCAGGTATAATTCTTTACCATGTCCGGCTCAATGGCTAAATGGTTAGTGTGCTGGCCTTTGGTTACAGGGTACACGGGTTCGATTCCTGGCAAGGTCGGGAATTTTAATCATAATTGGCTAATTCCGCTGGCACGGGGGTTGGGTGTATGTGTCGTCTTCATCACCATTTCATCCTCATCACGACGCTCAGGTCGCCTGCGGGAGTCACATCAAAAGCCCTGCATTTGGCGAGCCGAACTTGTCGTCGGACACTCCCGACACTAAACGCCATACGCCATTTCATTTTCTATTACCATGTGTTTTCTTTTTCAAGTAGTTTATAAATTTATTTATTCAAAATTAGTTTCCGTAGGCTGAAGAACCTAACAATTAGAAATTAACCGAGTCGAAACTGAAAAGAGATCGCTTCAGATATCGCAAAATAAAAAATAAAAAATAAACGTGCATAAATATAAAACAAGTCAAAATCTACTGCGTGGGTTGTCATAACCTATACAGAGAACAAGCGCCGCAGTCTACAAATATGGTCAGCTGCCGGCTTTATGACAATAAAACAGTTACTTAAATGTAATACTCAAAACAACTGAAGCACGATATTGCAGCAAAGAAGGTATTGTTATGAATAAAACGCTAACTGTCTCCATTGAACTAATTACGTTCAGGATGACTAATAATAATAATAATAATAATAATAATAATAATAATAATAATAATAATAATAATAATAATAATAATAATAATAATAATAATAATAATAATGGTTTTAAGTTCCACTAACTGCTATTACGGTTTTCGGAGATGCCGAGGTGATTTTACGTGCCTGTAATTCTATCGAAACGAGGCTGACGTATTTGACACCTTCAAATACCACCGGACTGAGCCAGGATCGAACCTGCCAAGCTGGAGTCAGAAGGCCTGTGCTCTACCGTCTGAACTATTCAGCCCGCCAATGACGAATTTAATCCAATCAATACACACAAACTCATACACAAACAACCAATTCGAAAATGATAGGCAACACTTCACCAGTTGCTGGTTATTTAGAAGTCTCTCGCCTTCAGAGAAGGTCTTCAGCTGGCAGTCTTTACCTGGAATGGCAAACGTCCGTAATCTTCGTCTCGGACGTACCACAGTCACTTTGTATAGCAGTTCCGTGTAACCAGGTTCGAACACATGTTCGTTGGCGCTGGGCTGAACCTGTTTGGTCCAATCCAAACAGTTGTCTTGTGAGGGGGAAAAGAACAATGTGCTCGGCTCTGGCACTGCAATATATATATATATATTTACAAGTTGCTTTACGTCGCACCGGCACAGATAGGTCTTATGGTGACGATGGGATAGGAAAGGGCTAAAAGTGGGAAGGAAGCAGCCTTGACCTTAATGAAGGCGCAGCCCCAGTGTGAAAATGGGGAACCACGGCAAACCATCTTCAGGACTACTGACAATGGTGTTGGAACCCACTATCTCCCGAATGCAAGCTCACAGCCGCGCGCTTCTAACCGCACGGCCAACTCGCTTGGTGCATTGCAATACACCCTCTACCGAGAAGTAATGTTTAACACATTCCAGATTGCCTAGAAATAAGCAGAAGTGACATAAAGAGGCAACGCAGATTTGTATGTGTTCTTTATTGCCGAATAAATGCGTGACACGTGTCATGAAAGACATCCTCAGCGAATGGCAGAGGTGTCCGATGATGTACCAGTGTTGATTGCCAACACTAGAGATATACGGATCCTGTTAGTTCGTTCGAGAATAAATTTTGTAAAGTTGGGACTGCGAGTAACATTTATTTCAAGACCTCCAGGCCTGCATGTAAAGTATTTGCATATATTTTCAATTTGAGACAGGCAGGACTGTTTTGGTGGACGTTAATGTTTTTGAAGATCTAACAGGTTGCGTTGTAATGTGTTGAGTAACTCTGAGTTACTGACTTACAATCCCTTCTTTGTCTAAAGACCGTTGTGACTCACTGACACAATTTGAATGTTTTGTGGATTGGCTCTCATAGTTTTACCACTGTAGCTCTCCTGATAAGTGGAAAAAAAGGAAACCATTTTTTCCGTTTGCGAAAATCAAATGATCACGGACATGTCTCACAATCATGGCCATCCATTAACGACTGCTAATTTCAGCCATAAGACATAGCCTGCACGGTTGCTAGGTAACAGTGTCTGACCACTCATCCATCACTGCCTGCACGGTTGCTATGGTTACATTTCCGTCACACAATTTCTCGCGTCACATTACACAAATTTTCGAATGATCCCGAGCCATAAGATATATTTATGTCAAACACTGTCAGACCCCTCTGCGCTGTCTAATGCATTTTTCGAAACAGAAGACATGTTTTAAAATTTTATTAAATTTGCTCTTTGTTATTGTTTATAATACGCTTGTTACCACTTCTTTTACCTGTGGTGTTCCACGGAGACCCTCGGTCATTGAGTTTTACCTGGATCTCAGGGTTGGTTCGAGGTTGACACAGCCTGAGTGAGAATACATTGACGAACTACAGTATATGACGGTGAGATAATGGCCCCGATCAAGAAAACGGGGAATTACAGCCAAGAGGATTTCTCGTACCGACCACGCGGCACTTCGTAATCGGTAGGCCTTCTGAATGAGCAGCAGTCTCTTGGTACGCCAAGGCCAATCAGGCAAACGAAGTTCCCTGGGTTTTACTCAAGATTCAACTATCACACTATCGACCTACAATATATTTTAAAAAAGTGTTTTAACACTTGCAGGCCCTGCGGTGTAGGGGTAGCGTGCCTGCCTCTCGCCCGGAGGCCCCGGGTTCGATTCCCGGCCGTGTCAGGGATTTTTCTCTCGATCTGAGGGCTGGTTCGAGGTCCACTCAGCCTACGTGATTAGAATTGAGGAGCTATCTGACTGTGAGATGGCGGCCCCGGTCTCGAAAGCCCAGAATAACGGCCGAGAGGATGCGTCGTGCTGACCACACGACCCCTCGTAATCTGCAGGCCTTCGAACTGAGCGGTGGTCGCTGGGCAAGCCAAGGCCCTTTCAAGGGCGTTAAGTGCCGTGGGGTTTGGTTTTAACACTTGCAGTTATCCAACATAAAAGTATTCAAATGAAACAACATTTAAAATATAGCCTATATAACTTTTTCTCTGCAAAGAATATCAAATATTGAAATAACATATTTCAATGTAAATAGCAATTACATTCTTAAAAATCAATGATAAATCATTCTTTTTAAATGTCATATCAGTGGCATTAGGATGTATCATCACGCCTCAATTCTGTGGTGACATCTTATGTCTTACATTTGATAGACGTGCCAAGTCTCCTGATTTAAGCTGGAGACTCCCTGTTTTGGTCCTTCATCCCTCTCTCCTGATCGCAGAGGCTTATCCCCCGATTTTGAGAACAGATTTAGGATTCTTGTATTTTTTGAAAATCCCAGTTTTTTCCTCGTTCTTTAAGTAGCTGGAGAGAATTGATATTCAGTGGGCATTGGCAAGACAGATGCAATCAGCTGGTGGTGGGTGTTCTTAGATATGACAGAATATCTAACGTTATACTTTTTATTTTATCGTTTCCACATAGCAATGCCGACTGTGAGACTATTTTTCAGCATATAATAAGGACAAAAACTAAATTCAGATCAGAGCTTCCCGAAAAAGAATTCTGGAAAACAGCCTTAAAACCCCTTTGAGCATAAATAGTCTATAGCTCAGAAATTTACGAAAAGGCCTAAGTCATTTACAATGAAGAGTTATGTGTTCTACAGCTCAGATACATGCAGTATTGTGGTATTCATAAAATACATGCAATATTTCAATATTTATGAATTAGTTAATAAGATTAATTACGTAATTGAGTAGTATAATGAGATAAATATTCTTCAGAGTTACGTTATCAATGATGTGTCAAACAACATGTCGGAATATGTCGCAACAAATCTCGTGATTTTTTACTTTTGAAAGTTGGCACGTCTGCATTTGAACTTCAAGCTTGTTTACAGTCAGCAGAATTTTGTCCTCCGTGGTGTAAGGATGGAACATCAGTCAAGATGATGGACAGTTCTTGTGTTGTTCACCATCAGGCGTAATAGATCATTTAAATAAAGGCCATAGATGAAATAACATCTATATTTTGATTTTTTTTTTACATTTATGTAATTTTTTATTGCACTAATATTATTTGCTATCATTTTTGTTCCAAGTACATGTACAGGATTTCTCTTCTGTTATATACAAACATAAGACATACCTTTGCCTGCTGCCATTTCTTGAAGGATACAGTACTTTTGTATCCATCTCTTGGCACAGGCCAGAGTAAAGTGTAGCTTTCACCGAAGTCCCAGCCTCATCCATGGCTGTGACAATATAGAAGCTGCTGGGGTGTGGGTGGTGCTGAGTAATGACATTCAGAGCACGACTAGTGCATCTGAGTGTTATGAAAGGTTTTGCTCATAGGGTCAGTCGTGCTGCAATAGCACTTTCTGACCCCGTGAGGAAAGCAATGGCAAACTACCTCACTCCTCGTCTTGCCTAGTACGCCTCATTTTGGTGCTGCCATTGGTTTTTGCGGTTTCCTTATAACCGCATAACCTTTGGTGGTGCTATTTGAGGATCCAACCAGCCTCTGGGCTGCTGACCTAACAGACAGAAGACATACTTGCAGATTATTTTCCATCGTATCATTTCCAATCAGCAGCGTAGCCAGAATCAACCGATTCGGGGGTTACAGTTACAAAATGATTATGGAACGTAATGAAGGTGCTTGTGCGTGTGTGGTGCGTGCATCATGAGTGTCATTATAAGGACACTGATACACGTGAACTATGTTGATATTTAGATTGCAGTACCGGTACACTACCAAATCTTTCATTAAAGCGACACTCCGGAGATAAAAATATATTTTTACCTAAGGCATGGATTTTCATTAAACTTTGTGGAAATGTCACCTACATAAAAGTAGAGATATCACGAACATTTCTTTCATATACAATTAATAGTTTTCCAAAAGATTTTTTGAAATGTTTAATTATATTTTTTCATTAAATTTAAATAACATCTTATTTTATCTTAATCTGTTTACCCTCCAGGGTCAGTTTTTCCCTCGAACTCGGCGAAGGATCCCACCTCTACTGCCTCAAGGGCAGTGTCCTGGAGCTTCAGACTCTGGGTCTGGGGATACAACTGGGGGGGGGGGGGGGATGACCTCGCCCAGGCGGCCTTATCTGCTATGCTGAACAGGGGCCGTGCGGGGGGATGGGAAGATTGGAAGGGATAGACAAGGAAGATGGAAGGAAGGGGTCGTGGCCTTAAGTTACGTACCATCCCGGCATTTGCCTGGAGGAGAAGTGGGAAACCACGGAAAACCACTTCCAGGATGGCTGAGGTGGGAATCGAACCCACCTCTACTCAGTTGACCTACCGAGGCTGAGTGGACCCCGTTCCAGCCCTCGTACCACTTTTCAAATTTCATGGCAGAGCCGAGATTCGAACCCGGACCTCCGGGGGTGGCAGCTAATCACACTAACCACTACACCACAGAGGCGGACTTTAAATAACATGTTAATGTAAATTCCTACTTAGATATATAATACTTCTTTTAAAAGCATTACGTGTCGATTTTTCCGTACGTAATTTACATAAGGAGATATATCGTACTAAGCAAAGCAAAGTCACCTCCGTAGAGGCTACGAAGACCCTTGGAGGAGTGGAAGATAAAGGCTTCCAACGTTGTTAACCTCGGCACGTGATGGGGTAGAGTGGTTAGCTCTACGGCCGGCCGCCTTTTCCCCCAGGAATTAACCTGGTACTCATGTTTGGTGTAGGCTGAGTGAACCTCAGGGCCATATGCACCTCCGGAAGTGGAAATCTCGTTTCTTAAATTTTACGACTTTCTGACGGGGATTCGAACCGACGTCCTTACGGGCGAACCGAGCACGCCTTTACCGCCTCGGCCAGGCAGCCCCTTATATCGTACTAAAGTTGGTGTAATTTTTACGTTCTAAAAGTTTGGACTTAAAAATCCCTACTACTTGAAAAAATTCTGCAATCAAAAATTTCATACGCAGGTTTCTTAATATAGCTGTGATACATATACCACACATATTTTGTTACATTTGATAGAATATTGAAAAATGAAAACCTACAACCTGTTTTCCAGTCAGTGACCGGGTCAGGGATGTAATGAATGAATCATATATAGGCTGTTATTACGATGGGGTCGCCACTCCCAAAGTGATATATTAATGAATGATAGATGTTACGAAATGAGAATGGAGAGTGTTGCTGGAATGAAAGATGACAGGGAAAACCAGAGTACCCGGAGAAAAACCTGTCCCGCCTCCGCTTTGTGCAGCACAAATCTCACATGGAATGACCGGGATTTGAACCGCGGTATCCAGCGGTGAGAGGCCGACGCGCTGCCGTCTGAGCCACGGAGGCTCCTTGACAGAATATTATGGGAGGAAAATGGGATTTAAATGTAAAATGACAATTGGCAAAGAAAGCATTATTACAGTGATAAATTGTTTGAATTGAGCGGAATAATTTCGTGACAAGAAAAAATCAACTCAATCCTTTCAGTCATTAAAAATGTCATCAAAATATCGATTTTTATCTCCAGAGTGTCGCCTTAGAATGTAGAATAAGAACATGATCAAGATCAACAGTTTTACAGCGAATGGTATGTTGAGATTACAATCTAAAATCCAACTTTTGAGGCTTCTTAGAAAATAGATTCAAGGGATCTGTTGGCTTAACAGTTATGTTTCTGTGAATGTTCAAAAGAGCCAACCCATTAAGTCGACTTTCACTTGGTTTATTATCAGTTTCGGTTTGTTTTCTTCTTTTGAAAAATTCCATGGGGGGCGGGTTCTAACCCTTACTACCCCCTCCCCCCTCCCTAGCTACGTCTCTGTTCCCAATTCACACATTAGTTTTAAAACCTTAAATTATAACAATGAAATATTGTTTTCAATAGATGAACTCATTTACACATGCAGTTGGTTCAAGAAGTGTATACGATGAAATAAACCCCCGAAATAATTTTCCTCTCTCCTGAAACATTACTGATTTGTTGGTTCCATCCTTATTCCGGGGAGGTCTTCAAATGTCTAATTTACTTAGACAAGTTTTTATTTTTATCTGTAGGAAAGTATGCTGCGCCTCCCTTTTTTCAGCACCCCCTGTGGGTGGGGGACGCAGACGAAGAATACACCCACGGTAGCCCCGGTCTGTCGTAAGAGGCGACTAAAACGGGCGACCAAGGGATGATTGTATTAGAATCATGAAACTACTTGTGATTAGTACCATCACGCGGGGAACACCATGGGTCGCCTTTACTTGCGAGTAGTACCACCGTATTAGGTACACAATAGGTTTGTGATTAGTAGCAGCAAAGAGTGGTTCACTGTGGGTTTCCAGAACCTGTGATTAGTACCATTTTGAGAAACACCACGGGTCTGGGGGTTGTCTGTGATTAGTACCACTATATGAACGACACCATGGGTCTGCGTTGCCTGTGATTAGTACCCACTATATGAGGAACACCACGGGAATACCGGCGCCCGTGGTTAGTACACCTAGGTAAGGAACACCGTGGGTTTGCGTTACCTATGAGTGGAGCCATTATGTGAAAAACACCATAGGTCTGCGTTACCTGTGCGACGCGCAATACTTGGGAGTAGTACCATAATGTGTGGAACACCGTGAGTCCGCGCTACTTTTGATTAGTACCGCAACATGACAAATACCATGGTTCTGCGTTACTAGCGATAAGTAGCATTACGAGGGCCGTTGACCTGGATTTTGGACACCTTTAGACAATAAGCATCCTCGATTTAACAGAACTGTGCTAAGAAGTAGTCCTTTGGTCAGTAATACTATTGTTTATGATAGTTCCTGGGTCGTATCCACTGATTGTTTTAAATTCATATCCATACATTCATTCATAATCACGTTTTTTATTCTGGTCAGTGGATGAGTTTGAACTTTTAAATTGTCATTACATTTCGTACCATTAGGGACCGATGACCTAGATGTTAGGCCCCTTTAAACAACAATAATCACCATCATCTTTTTCAACATCTTTCCTCTGTCATCTGGTAAACCGAACACAGATTACAAACAACTCTGATCATTCGTGTGGTGGAGACATTTAATGGATGTTTCGTCTTCAAGAACTTCCGGACGATATGACAGGTGGCTGCTGTAGCTGCTTTTTGAAGTTTTATGTAGATGGCGGGGTGCAGATTCAGAATTTCAAGAATGATGTGGAATGTCTTTAGATAAGACCACTGCACACTATGATTATTGGTACTGTGATAACCTTCTTGGCTCTCCCTTCGCTTTAATTTCCACTGACAAATCAGTAGTGAACTTGAAAATCTGTATGTGTGTGTTGCCCGCAGGCTATGGATTATTATTATTATTATTATTATTATTATTATTATTATTATTATTATTATTATTATTGTTACCGTGTTTTAGCGGCAGGTAGAGGTGTAAGAAGGTGCGGGCGTGAATGGGTTTCAAGCTACGAAATTATAGTGCATGAAAATTAATTTAGAATTTAACAAGGTTATATTTTCTTTTCAAAAACAAAGCAATAACAGACATGGCAGGTACAATGTAGCAAAACAAGGGGAGTTACAATATTTACAGGTTTTGGGCTTCACGCCCTGACTTCAGCGATCAGCTCAGTTTTAACACAAACACACGTTTTAACAGAGGGGCAGAAAACCCCATTCATCCCTAGGAGCCCCTGGCTCCGAATTACACAGAAAAGCCTCCACGAGGCATATGACACTCCATTTTCAAAAGAGCGATCCGCTCTCAAAATTTAAGCCTCTCAAAGGCTACACCAAACTCTACCTTCAAGCTGTCCTCCAAGGACGTATTCACAGGGGTAAAATACCCAACCTACTGAGGTCTATTACATGGAAAGAAGGTTGATTACATGACCTCTAAAATAGCAATTTGAGAGGAGGCGAACTTGCACTCCTAATACACTTTGATTTTAAAACCTACTTTGGCACTAGGCCGTTATTACAAGGGCTAATCCCATACTACAGAGGTGACTTAATAGCAATTTACATTACATTACGGAAGAATAGGTTGAGAAACAATAAGTTCACCTCAAAACATTATGAGTGGGAACTCGAGAGGGTTAGCACTCTCTATCCCAGTATGTAGCTTTTCAAGAGAATAGAAGAAAAGACTAGTTACATTTTAGGAATAGGTTACATGGTGGAACGCTTCGCACCCGCCCCGAGAGTTAAACTGCTGAGCAAGAAAAGAAAGAATTTATTAATCGGCCATTACCTTATTGTTGACCGCTGCCGAAGAAAGAGGCGCTTCCCGCCTCCTGCTATGTACTTAATACACTGAAAGATGGAACAGAAGTGGCCCCGAGACCCTAAAATCAGCAGTTTATATCCTCTCGCGGAAGATTCTAGGCGTTAGGGGAAAGAAAACACCCTCCCACAAAATTTTTATTGGCTAGGGAAAAGAAACCCCTACATAGAGGAAGAAGAAACACATTATTGGTGGAAAATTAATTAAAGAAATTCGGGATTGGCTAGATCCAAAATAAGGGGAAAAAGAGGGGTATACAGCCAACTTAAACAATGACAGAAAGAAATTTAACAAAGAACAAACTCTTGAAATAAAAATTTCTCCAACAAAATAGTTCTTTGACTCCGCACTAGGTTGCACTATAGTTGATCTTCAGTAGTGTCCTCTAGAAGAGAAAGTTCACACTTCTTACTTCAAGCGAAACAAAAACACATCAAAAATGACACAGTTCAAAAACTCAAAATTTTCCACGTGGTGACATCTTCTGAGAAAGTAGAGAATTAATAGAGTAGATAAAGTTCAACCTTCCTCCAGAAGAGGAGTTTCAACTGGCGCAACTTTTAAATAAACGGTGTAGAGGTGTACCGCCCGGTACAGACCTCCCCCCCCCAAAAGTTCCTCCAAGGGGTAACACAGAAGAACATAAACTTTTGTTTGAAAATAAGTTCCAAGTTGAGATTAAGATAACTTGCAGAAGTATTTGAGAAATTTCTTAATTCGGTTCCAAAATTTTGTTGTTGCAGGTGAAGTAAAGTCTTTATGTTTATAGAAGTTGAATTTCTGAAGATAAGCTTTTAATACTTAAAAGTGAAGGAAAAATTTGCAATGTCCACCAAATATTGCTGTTGAATTCCCAAGTGTAGTTATCTCTTATAGTAACTGTCCATGTAGTTGATGTTGAAGAAGTGAGGTGGCCCGACCGGCCGTTGCCGCTTGCGTCCAAAGGAGGCCGCTCGGACCCCTCAAGTACCCTGAGATACCGCTCGCCCGCACTATGAGGGGAGCAGAGGTGTTGAAGTACGCCGCGCCCGCGGTGAACAGATGCAGACTGCGGGCATGTAGCAGGTCGTGCGCCGCACATCAGCCTTGGCCGGGAGGAGAGCTCCGGCTCGCCGTGCACATGTCGTCCTCGCTGGAGAGGAGGGGGCCCATCCCCCTCCCCAGTCGCTGCACGGCGCTGCGCGGCTGCGGGGGCGCTGAAACATTAAAGCTAGGCGGCAGAATTGTGTTGGACTATCATCTTCTTTGAGGGCACAGGCTTGTGGAGAGGTTGAGGGGCCAGTGGCGTGTAGATATCCATGGCATTTACTATTATGAAGCCACAGTGTAAGGTGGAGCAGGAGACGGGAGCGTGGTAATGGCCGTGGCAAGAACAGGATGGCAGTTTAACGGGTCGGGGCAGGTTTTACACAAGGCTTACATCTAAAACCAAAATATTACACAAGGGGCAGAATGCCTAGAAATTGAAAACTAAAAAAAAAATATAACCTTCATATCCTTATCAAATTATATGAAGCAAGTTGACACAAAATTTACACTGGTTTCACCTGTGACAGGTGAACCCTAAATATCCTCTCGGTGGCTGGATTGCTTACTAACAACGTAACTGGCGTAAGAAAATCAAGAATGATACAAGGCCCATGAAATCTGGGGGCAAGCTTGCCCGCGGGAACAAAATTCTTGACCATTACTTGGTCGCCTACCTTCAAAGGGGTGGGTCTCCGTCCACGATCATACCTTTCCCTAACCTTTTCATGAGACACTTTAAGATTGGCTTTAGCCTTCTTCCAAAGATCTTTAATGCTGTCCGGATCTATTGTCTCGGGTAGAATGTCATTCAGAGACCAGAGGTTAGAGAGCGGAGAGTTGGGAACAAACTTAAACATCAAAGAAGCTGGAGTAAACTTGTGAGATTCATGAACCGCCGAATTCAAAGCAAAAGCTATCCAATGCAGGGACGTGTCCCACCTGGAATGATCTTCATGATGATAGGCAATCAGTGCTGATCTGAGATTACGGTTAACCCGTTCAGCCAGAGATGGTTGAGGGTAATAAGCAGAAGTAGTTACATGAGAGATTGACAAGTCAAAACAGAATTTACGAAAAAGATTTGATGTGAACGCCTTAGCATTATCAGATACAATATATTGGCACGGACCAAAAGAAGCAAAAATAGAATTTAGACAGGTAATGGTGGACTGAGCGGTAGCCAGCTTAGTCGGAAATAACCAAGAAAATCTGGTAAAACCATCTACACATACAAAGATGAACTTGTTAGCATTACCCTTTGACTGGGGGAAGGGTCCTACATAATCAATGTACAGGCGTTCCATGGGGCGCGACGCTTGATGGGAAGACAAAAGGCCTACCTTGGTGGACATGGTTGGTTTACTAATCAAACAGGATTTACAAGCTTTTACAAGTTCCCGAATTTCACCGTCCATACCTTTCCAGATGAACATGTCACGAATCTTTTCACGTGTTTTAAAGATACCCAGATGCCCTCCTAATGGGGTCTCATGATAATACTTGAAGATCATAGGTACAAGAACTGCTGGAACAACAACCTTCATCATCTTATCATGCCTCGATGGGCAACATAAAACACCATTCCTCAGAACATAAGGGACAACATGTTCCCCAGAAGAAAGGGTTTCCATTATCGGACCCAGCGTCGGATCTTCACGTTGGTATTTCTCAATATCCCTAAAGAGCATGGGAGCATCTGTTAGGATGGCATTAACCTCAGATAGCATGGACTCGGAAGGTGATGAACTGTCGACCGGTTCGTGGGTCTCGACGTCGTTATGAAACATACGGCTGAGTCCATCAGCAACAACATTTTCGGTACCTCTGATATGTCTAACATCAAACTGGAAGGCGTAAATACGAATAGCCCAGCGGGCTATACGACCAGTACGACGCGGCCTACCTAAGACCCAGCTTAAGGCTTGATTATCTGTCTCCAGATCGAATTTGACATGTTCCAGATAGAGACGGAACTTTTCTAAGGCAAATAAGACTGCCAAACCTTCGAGCTCATAGATGGAATACTTGGCTTCTTGAGCCGACAAAGTCCTAGATGCATAGGCGATGGGTCGCCTCCCTAGTTCAGTCTCTTGAAGAAGGACTGCCGCTACTGCTGACGACGATGCGTCGGTTTGGACAATGAATTTCTTCGAGAAATCAGGCATAGCAAGGACAGGGGCATTACAGAGAGCTAATTTCAGATCTTCAAAAGCGGCTTGTTGAGAAGGTCCCCACTCGAATTTGATGCCTTTCCTACGAAGAAGGTTTAAGGGCGCCGCCCTATTAGCAAAGTTAGGAATAAACTTTCTGAAGAAATTCACCATACCAATGAACCTGGCGATACCTTTAATGTCCTTGGGAGGTTTAAAATCACGGATGGCCTGTGTTCTAGAATGATCGACTGCTACCCCATCGGGTGACACAATATGCCCTAGGAATGACATAGAGGGCTTAGCAAAGGCAACCTTGGACAACTTAACAGTTAACCCAGCCTTACGAAGGCGATCAAGAACTTCTCGCAGATGATCTAGATGTTCTTCAAAAGTCTCTGAAAATACGACGACATCATCTAAGTAGTGATATAAGTACTCGAATTTGATGTCGGAGAAGACCCTATCTAGCAGCCTAGTGAGCACAGCTGCTCCCGTGGGGAGCCCGAAAGGCACGCGGTTGTATTCATATAAATTCCAGTCCGTGGCAAACGCTGTAAGGTGTTTAGACTCTTCGGCAAGGGGAATTTGATTATAGGCCTGATTTAAGTCCAAGATGGTGAAGAACTTGGCCTTACGAAACCATGAAAAACAAGAATGAAGGTCGGGAAGGGGCACAGATTGTAACACCACCTTCCGATTGAGAGCCCTGTAATCAATGACAGGCCTGAAGCCTCCTTGGGGTTTCGGTACTAGAAAAATAGGCGAAGAATACGCTGACTTAGAGGGCCTAATAATACCGTCCTTCAACATCTGATCGATGATTTCCTTCAGAGCCTTCATTTTAGGAGGAGACAGCCTATAAGGTGGAAAGCGAACAGGAATCGAATCCGTGACCTCAATTTTGTATTCGATCAGGTCAGTAACACCAAGAGTATCAGAGAACACCTCGGGAAACGACTGACACAATTTGCGAATACTATCAGCCTGCTCCTCAGGTAGATGTCTAAGGTCTAACAACATCTCATCCTGGGTAGGCGAAATAGATGAACATGACACAGAATTACACTTTAATAGAGGGATTTTACAATTAGAGGCAAATTTGAATGTGCACGACTTACTCTGAAGATCGAGCACAAGACCCGTGTGAGACATGAAGTCCGCTCCCAGTATGATGGGGCAAGACAAATGCTTGGCCACAAACAATTTGATTTTCCATGTAAATTTAAAAACACGAATTTTGACATGTAAGGAACCTAGAATTTCTAATGGAGATGAATTAGCCGAAACATATTTAACAGGAGATGAGTCATAGTCAGGGAGTTTACAAACAGATTTCAATTTAGAATACCAATCAGCCGAAATAATGGAACAAACACTGCCTGAATCTAAGAGAGCTGTTATAGGCTCGTTATTTAACTCAATCTTAAGAAAAGGAACAGGTGCGGGGGTATCCGCCGCAATCCTAAGACACTCTTTAGGGCATTCAAAAGATGAATTTGAAGGCTGGTCGTTCTCTGCATTTACAACCTGTTTACTAGGGGCTGAGTCTCGGGAAGATGGATTAGTCGGCTCAGCCGACGCCACTAGTCACTTTTTATTATTGGCATAGCTGGAATTTGCACCAGAAGTTGAGCAGGAGGGGGTGCTATTTGAGTTTGGGCAATTCTTGGCGATATGTGAGAAGGCCCCACACTTAAAACAGCCTTGTGATGACCCTGCTCCATTCCTTGTCCCACTTGACTTGATCAGAGGACACTTATTCCGCAGATGGTCAGGCAACCCGCAAGCATAACATTTACGGGGATTGACTGGTCGGCGAGGTGGAGGCCGAGTGTTACTAAAGGAAGGCGGGGGTTCTTTCGCGACACGCAAAGAATCGGCGTATCTAACTCCTTCCGCTGAGACTGCCAATGCTTCAAGCTCCGAGAAAGTTTGCGGGCACGCCGCGAAACACAAATATGACCTATAGGATGGTGAAATACCTTCCACAATAGCTTGTACAATTTGGTCCTCAGGGAAGTGAAGAGCAAACACCCTGGTATAAAACTTAATGTCTTGTATGAAATCAGCCAAGTTTTCATCCAACCTCTGTACTCGATAATAGTATTTCTGAATCAGAGATGACCTTGCGCGGGCAGGAATAAAATTAGCAAGTAGATGTGCATGAAAATCTTCGATGGATGACTGTTCAGCTATGGCTCTTACTATTTTGTCGGAGAGAATACCAATAGCATACGGATAGATAATTTGCAAGATTTGACATGGAGACAGAGAAAAGACAAGGGCATGATCCTGAAATTCCACTAGAAATCTTAAAAATGAAATTACATCACTGGTGGTGTTGACGGAAAACTTAGAGATACCTCTAAGCAACATTGCCAATGGATGAGGCAAGCTGCTGAACCCAGGTGACATAGTCGTTAAAGGTTTCAATGGCAAAGAAGTTAATTCAGAACGGATGTTACTCAACGATGCACGGCGTTCAGATTCAGTGTCCAATGGGGCCGGGATAGTTTGAGCAGCAACGGTTATCCTATTGACTTCTCCCTTGGGAGGCGCTTCCTCACCACCTGCATTCACTATGGTGGGCTGATCAGATTTGGGAGGAACTTCCCCAGTTAACAATTGAGTGACTTTACTAGACAATTCAGAAATAGTTTCAAGGAGCGTATTAGCTTCCTTCCTCTGAACGTCATTCACCTTTAGAGACAACAGATCATTAACTCTATTTGCAAAGTGATACAGCCTGCCTTGCACACGCTTAATTTGATTAGGAGACGGATCGTTTTCATCAAAAAAGCTGACTACAGATGCTAGCCCAGTAATATTCTCGACGATCGTGGAAAGAGAATCATCAATGTCTTTCTCTCCCAAATTGGGGATGGAAATGGGTAAATCTAGGGACTCTCTAAGCTTGTTGGTGTCGATTGCAACCGTGCCTCCAGATTGCACATTTCTGATAGTTAACTCGTATATCAACTCCTCTTTGCGCAAATAGTTAAGGAGGAGAACATCGCGAGGGCCGGGCATGATGACAGAACAATTTTGAAAAACTCAAAAAATTCCAGCAACTGGGAAAATAGTTAGAGTTCGGAACAAACAATGTTTAGCCGTCAAAAGGGGCTAAATTGAGACCCATTCAACCACGCTCTGCTACCACTTGTTACCGTGTTTTAGCGGCAGGTAGAGGTGTAAGAAGGTGCGGGCGTGAATGGGTTTCAAGCTACGAAATTATAGTGCATGAAAATTAATTTAGAATTTAACAAGGTTATATTTTCTTTTCAAAAACAAAGCAATAACAGACATGGCAGGTACAATGTAGCAAAACAAGGGGAGTTACAATATTTACAGGTTTTGGGCTTCACGCCCTGACTTCAGCGATCAGCTCAGTTTTAACACAAACACACGTTTTAACAGAGGGGCAGAAAACCCCATTCATCCCTAGGAGCCCCTGGCTCCGAATTACACAGAAAAGCCTCCACGAGGCATATGACACTCCATTTTCAAAAGAGCGATCCGCTCTCAAAATTTAAGCCTCTCAAAGGCTACACCAAACTCTACCTTCAAGCTGTCCTCCAAGGACGTATTCACAGGGGTAAAATACCCAACCTACTGAGGTCTATTACATGGAAAGAAGGTTGATTACATGACCTCTAAAATAGCAATTTGAGAGGAGGCGAACTTGCACTCCTAATACACTTTGATTTTAAAACCTACTTTGGCACTAGGCCGTTATTACAAGGGCTAATCCCATACTACAGAGGTGACTTAATAGCAATTTACATTACATTACGGAAGAATAGGTTGAGAAACAATAAGTTCACCTCAAAACATTATGAGTGGGAACTCGAGAGGGTTAGCACTCTCTATCCCAGTATGTAGCTTTTCAAGAGAATAGAAGAAAAGACTAGTTACATTTTAGGAATAGGTTACATGGTGGAACGCTTCGCACCCGCCCCGAGAGTTAAACTGCTGAGCAAGAAAAGAAAGAATTTATTAATCGGCCATTACCTTATTGTTGACCGCTGCCGAAGAAAGAGGCGCTTCCCGCCTCCTGCTATGTACTTAATACACTGAAAGATGGAACAGAAGTGGCCCCGAGACCCTAAAATCAGCAGTTTATATCCTCTCGCGGAAGATTCTAGGCGTTAGGGGAAAGAAAACACCCTCCCACAAAATTTTTATTGGCTAGGGAAAAGAAACCCCTACATAGAGGAAGAAGAAACACATTATTGGTGGAAAATTAATTAAAGAAATTCGGGATTGGCTAGATCCAAAATAAGGGGAAAAAGAGGGGTATACAGCCAACTTAAACAATGACAGAAAGAAATTTAACAAAGAACAAACTCTTGAAATAAAAATTTCTCCAACAAAATAGTTCTTTGACTCCGCACTAGGTTGCACTATAGTTGATCTTCAGTAGTGTCCTCTAGAAGAGAAAGTTCACACTTCTTACTTCAAGCGAAACAAAAACACATCAAAAATGACACAGTTCAAAAACTCAAAATTTTCCACGTGGTGACATCTTCTGAGAAAGTAGAGAATTAATAGAGTAGATAAAGTTCAACCTTCCTCCAGAAGAGGAGTTTCAACTGGCGCAACTTTTAAATAAACGGTGTAGAGGTGTACCGCCCGGTACAATTATTATTATTATTATTATTATTATTATTATTATTATTATGTGGCTTAACATTTCACTAACACATCGAAGGTTTCCGACGTCGCAAGGATGGGCAAAGTAGCGGCCGCAGTCCCAGCATTTACCAGATGTGAAAATGGGAAACCGCGAAGAAAACATCTTCAGGGCTGCCAACGGTGAGTTTCGAACTCACAACTACGTAACCCGAACAGTGTAGCCAACTTGTTCGATTATTATTATTATTATTATTATTATTATTATTATTATTATTATTATTATTATTATTATTATTGTTATTATTATTATTACGTAGAGTTTGATTCAAATCCAAATTTCTTCCTAGTTATACTGAACAAAGCTCAGTGCATCCATTTACAGCCTTGTAGAACTGAAATTTTCTTCGGTTGAATAACGAACTGGGTAGGATGCTGACACATGGACCCTGTGCATGTCGTGATTGCTCACAGAACTATCAGTGACATTGATCTGAGTATTTCATGACCCATATTTGTGCAGCCCTGAGGAAACTGGAAGTTGCTCTTCTCATCGCGACCTCGTATCTGAACGTCGCAGTCTGTTGCTGAGAATGAGGTCATCGCCAACTGGGTCCTGCCTCCTTATTTAGGTACTCACTGGCTAGGTAAATCCTCTTAGCTGTGGACAATTCCTCCGAGTTTAGCCTTCTGAATGTTTTAAAATTCTTTTTTACAATCTGCTTTACGTCGCACCGGCACATGTAGTTCTTATGGCGACGATGGGATAGGAAAGGGTTAGGAGTGGGAAGGAAGTGGCCGTGTCCTTAATTACGACACAGGCCCAGAATTTGCCTGGTGTGAAAATGGAAACCGCGGAAAACCATCTTCAGGGTTGCCGACAGTGGGGTTCGAACCAACTATCTCCCGAATGCAAGCTCACAGCTGTGAGCCCTTAACCGCACGGCCAACTCGCTCAGTCTCCGAATGGTGTTATGTTAACCGGATCCTGTACAGTAGCACGTTTTTGCAACATTGTGTGTTAGGTTTTTCTTTCTTCAGAAGTGTTTCTGTAACGTTCTTCAATTATCATCATTAGTCACCATTGATCTGCATTTAGTGCTGTCGCCCAGGTGGCAGATTCCCTATCTGTTGTTTATCTGGAATTTTCTTAAATAATTTCAAAGAAGATGGAAATTTATCGAAAATCTCCCTTGGTAAATTATTCCAGTCTATAATTCCTATTCCTATTTTACTTATTTATTTGCTACTGGTTTAACGTCGCACGAACGCATAGAATGTTTTTCGGCGACGGAAGGATGAGAAAGGGTTAGGATTGAGGAGGTAGCGGCCGCGGCCTTAATCCATTCCCTGGTGTGAAAAACGGGAAACCAAGGAAAACCAACTTCATAGCTGTCGACGATGTGATTCGAACCCACCATCTCCCGAATGCAAGCTCAAAGCTGCGTGACCCTAACCGTACGGCCAACTCACTCGGGATTCCCCTTCCTATGAACGAATATTTGCTCCAATTGGTTCTCTTGAATTCCAACTTTATCTTCATATTGTGATCTCTCCTACTTTTAAAAACTCCATTCAAACTTATTCGGGAATATCTGTTAGAGCCATAATAAAAACACTCTTTCCAGATTTTTAGGTTTGTACACAATGCCGATCAAGAAATATGCCTCGTTCAGTGAATATTATCTCCTTATCACCTGGTATCAAAAGAGTACAATTTGATATCTTGGCCTTCTACATCGGAAATAGCACAGTAACTTAGAGATTATCATCATCATCATCATCATCATCATCATCATCATCATCGTAAACATCTGTCCTCGTCCTTAGTGAAGAGCTTTGGTGAGGGTTTTCAGCTTGCCAGTTTGTGTAAGTGAATTTATGTTGAAAGTTGCTAGAAAGGTTTTAGATTTTGGCCTGAGTTTTTGACTCTTCGGGGTACACCGAGACGCTCCGACTCGTTTCTTGCATGATGTCGAGTCTCCCCCAGAATCTGAACGAGACTCGTGCGCCGTGGCGTTCACGACGAGGGATTTATCCGAAGATGTACCCCCTGGGGTATGTTTCTTGAAATGTTGTGCCATCATGCTTTTTGACTTGACTTTGCTTTGGACGGGTACCCATCCTTTTACAACTAGGGTTGTTAGCCCTAGAGATATCCATAATGGCCCTACAGGAAACAAGGTACCCAGATGAAGAGATTTTCGAATCCGAAGGCTACTGATTTTTCAAGAGCAAAGCGCAAAGAGGAATCCTCAATGGAGCTGTGATGCTTGGAACCGCGTTTGCTGTTAGAACAAATATCCTTAAATCGGTTGCAGATTTCGAACCTGTGAATGACAGATTGTCTATACTCACAATTAAATGCGCGAACAAAACCTACGCCCTAGTTAACGCACATGCTCCTATAAACGATAAGAACAAGTCTGATCCAGACGAAGCTGATAATTTCTGGGACCTACTGGATGAAAAATTAAACAAAATCCCCAAACACCATGTCAAGCTTCTTTTGGGTGACTTCAATGCCCAACTAGGTCGTGAACAGAAGTACAAGAAAGTTATAGGAAATTACCCTGCTCACAAAAGAACCAATCCCAACGGCAAAAGACTGGTGTCCATTTGCGAAAATCACAACCTGCAGGTCTGTCGACCCACTTTCGTCATCTACCCAGAAAGCAAATGACTTGGCGTTCTCCCGTCCAAGCTCTCGGAGAGTTCCAAATTGATCATGTTGCAGTCTCCAGGAGAAACAGCCCTGAGATTATGAATGTCAAGGTAAAGAAAGGCATCAATGTGGCCTCAGATCATTATATGTCTCTTATCAAATTCAAACCAATTCCCGCAAACACAAGGAAGACAACCAAAGAGATCACACGCTTCGACAATGATAAACTTCGGCAAAGGGTTGAGGAGTTCCAGGAGAAGGCTAGACCAAATGACTGTGACTTTAACAACGCCAAAAGTCTCCTTGTTGAGGCCGCCAAAGACGTTGCAGAAATCAAGAGAAGCAAAAAGCATGCCTGGTGGAATGGTACCTGCGAATCAGTCCTCCAAGAAAGACTCAGTGCGTGGAAACAGTACTACTCTACAAAATCGGAAAATGATTGGAAGACCTACAAAACCCAACGTGCCCAAGCAGCTAGGGTGTTCAGAACTGAGAAACGTAAATACGAAAAATCTCTCATTGTAAAGATAGAACAAAACTTTAGGAAGAATGAAAGCAGAGAGTACTACAGAGCCTTCAAACGCAAACTCACTGGCTATAAACCACCATCTCTATGCTTTGAGCGAAAGAACGGCTCACTGGCGACGTCAAATGAAGAAAATTGCAGCATTCTGGCAGACTACTTCAAGAATTTACTTAATTTCTCTAAACCGCAAAGCCCCATTGAAACCAAGGAACCCTTACCCAGGTACCCAGATTCCAGACCACCCGACAGAGATGAAATCAAGCGCCACATTGCCCGTCTCAAAAATAACAAAGCGCCGGGGGAAGACTCAGTAGTAGCAGAACTATGGAAATATGCCCCAGAGAAATCACTTGATATCTTGCATAAGCAAATAGAAGAAATTTGGAACAAGGAGACCCTACCCGAAGATTGGAAAATAGCTTTGATCCATCCATTACAGAAAAAAGGCAGCATGAAGAACATCAACAACTACAGATGAATATCTTTGCTACCCGTGACTTACAAAATTCTATCACTTGCCAGCGTTTGGAAGCACAAGTCGAACATCAAATAGGTGAATACCAAGGAGGGTTCAGAAAAGGTCGCTCAACAGCCGAACAGATCCAAAATCTCAAAACGATCATTAGATATTGTACACTAAGGTCCAAGCAGTATGTGTCTGTCTTTGTGGACTTTAAGAAAGCGTACAACTCCATTGACCGGGAAGTCCTGCTAAACATCTTAAATAAATTTGGAGTTGATTTGAAACTGCTGGCATTAATTAGAGCCACCCTGACCGATACAAAATCCAAGGTGAAGTTTCACGGATGTCTCTCGCACTCCTTTGACATCAAAACAGGTGTCCGACAAGGTGATGGGCTATCCCCGATATTCTTCAACTGTGTTCTTGAAAAGATCATCAGAACCTGGCGGGTGAGATTACAGGAAACCAACTACAGTCCATTGAGAATTGGAACCAAATCTAAGGGGATCGCAACAGACTGCTTAGCATTTGCCGATGATATTGCTGTCCTCTCAAACGACATAGAAACCGCTAGAGCTCAAGTTGAAATTTTAAAGGAAATTGCCAAACAAACTGGTTTGCAGATATCGTTTGAGAAAACAGAAGTAATGACTAACATCAAAGAGGCTCCACCAAAACTCCATACAAAATACGGGGACATCACCCGAGTAGACAAATTCAAATACCTGGGTGAGATCATCATGAAAAATGGACTGGACAAAGAAGCACTTCAGGAGCGAGTACGCAAACTGGAAATAGCCTACCAAACATCCCGCACAATCTACAACAACAAATGCCTTTCCCAAAACACCAAGATACGTCACTATGAAACAGTTCTGAAGCCAGTAGTTCTATATGCAGCCGAAACCCTGTCTCTAAATGCCAACAAAGGACTCCTTGAAGAACTGGAGAAAAGAGAACGCAAAATTGTGAGAGGAATCTTGGGATCAAAGAACAGAAATGGAGTCCATCAAAAGAATCCAACAAGGAAGTCTACAGCAAAATAGAGAAAATTACCGACACAATCAGAAAAAGACGGGCACGATTTTACGGTCATCTGAAAAGAATGGACGGAAGAAAGTTAACTAAAGAAATCTTTCACTTTTTTGATTCAAACCCCAAAGCCACAATTCCCTGGTTTAGAAATACCAAAGAAGACCTGCAAATGCTACATATCTCAGCTGAAGACGCCCTTAACAGAGATCTCTTCCGCAAGAAAATATTGACGAACGGGCTAAACCGAGACGAGCAACCGAAGAGAAGACACGGTGCCCTTTGGACAGAGGAGCGTAAGCAGGCCCACTCACAAAGAATGAGGGAAATTTGGGCTCTAAAGAAGGCCGAATTCAGTGTCAAATGCAACAAGACTTAACGTGGTCCTTGATGGCCCCAGCGAATTATATATATATAACAAATTTCGAAAGTGCAACAGAACAGATCAGTGTGTTGAAGGAAGTAGCAGTACAAATAGGTTTACACATTTCCTTTCAAAAGACAGAAGTAATATCGAATATCAAAGGTGATACGGCGCAACTAAACACCAAATATGAAACGATAATCCGTGTTAGTAAATTTAAATACCTTGGGGAATGGATTCAGCAAAATGGACTTGACAAAGAGGCCATAGCAGCAAGAATTAAGAAAATAGTCACTTTCCAAACCACCCGCAACATATACAACAAAAAGTGCTTTTCTCTGAACACAAAACATCGTCACTACAACACTGTCATCAAACTAGTATTGCTGTATGCATCTGAATGCCTTATCCTCTCCGAGAAATGTTTGCTTGCGGATTTAGAGAGGAAAGAAAGAAATATCCTACACACCATACTTGGCCCAAACTATAACAATGGCATCTATATTAGAAAATCCAGGCAAGAAGTATACTCTAAGATAGAGAAGATCACGGACACAATGCGTAAAGGCAGAGTTCGCTTCTACGGTCATATACGACGGATGATCGACTCTCGATGGACGAAACGTATCTTCAGTATATTTGATCAAAACCAAAAACGGCAATGCCATGGTACGTTAGTGTCAAGAAAGATCTTAAAGAACTGGGCATACAACCAGAAAATGCACAAGACCGAAATCTTTTCAGAGCAGCCATCAAGACTTTTGGGACTTTCCGGGACGAAAAACGGGCAACTGGTGCTAAATGGACAGAAGAAAGCCGTGCTAAACACAGTGAGCTAATGAAGACGATGTGAATCAAGCGAAAAATGAACAAATGCCAGAATGTAAAGTGAGGCTTATCGTGGTCCCTAGTTGGCCGATTAGCGAAGTTGAATAATAATAATAATAATAATAATAATAATAATAATAATAATAATAATAATAATAATAATAATCATCATCATCATCATCATCATCATCATCTACTACTTTCATTTCAGACTCACCGGGCGAGTTGGTCGTGCGCGTAGAGGCGCGTGGCTGTGAGCTTGCATCCGGGAGATAGTAGGTTCGAATCCCACTATCGGCAGCCCTGAAGATGGTTTTCCGTGGTTTCCCATTTTCACACCAGGAAAATGCTGGGGCTGTACCTTAATTAAGGCCACGGCCGCTTCCTTCAAATTCCTAGGCCTTTCCTATCCCATCGTCGCCATAAGACCTATCTGTGTCGGTGCGACGTAAAGCCCCTAGCATTTCAGACTCGGTGTATTCACTGTAAACATTATTAAGCCACAATTATCTTCGAGTGGCAACCGGGATGAGTAACTCTGGGGGTTAGAGCGATGGACTCCTGAGCTCAAGTTAGCGGCTTCGATCCCGC
This sequence comes from Anabrus simplex, assembly GCF_040414725.1. Lineage (NCBI taxonomy): Eukaryota > Metazoa > Arthropoda > Insecta > Orthoptera > Tettigoniidae > Anabrus > Anabrus simplex. Next base: position 59,968,293 of record NC_090265.1, on the reverse strand, counting down.
CTCAGTCCGGTGGTATTTGAAGGTGCTCAAATACTTCAGCCTAGTGCGATAGATTTACCGGCACGTAAAAGAACTAATGTGGGACTAAATTACGGTACCTCTGCGTCTCTGACAACCCTACAAGTAGTTAGTTATTATCATCGTCATCATTTTAGAAGTACATTGGATAGGAAAGGTCTTGAAGTTGGAAGGAGGCGGCCGTGGTCTTATTTAAAGTACAGCCCGAGCACGGTCAACTCTCTCGGTAATAATGATAGTCATCATCATCATCATCATCATCATCACCACCACCACGTGTATTCAGTCTTGCGAATGATGTGTCCCTACGATCAACCTTCTTCTAGTAAATGTGGGCTTATATTGAATTGGGAACATGCATCATTTTCAAATTTTTTTTTTTGAAAAGTACACCAATGAAATAGTACGTAAACGTATTACATTGTGGTATGTTGCCTTGTTTTCTACCATTAAAAAAATATTTAATAGTGCCTTTCCGCAAGGCGAGTGAAACGGCCTCTGACGTAAGCGGCGCGCTGTGACGTCACGATCCAGTACCGCATGGAGCTCTACCAGCCGTTGTGCATCAGCCAGCCGTTGCTAAAAGCCGATTGTTTATTATTCGTGATCGCGAATAACTTCGAAATGACAGAAGAAAGGTTCAAAACAGCACAGTCAGACAATCTACCATGTGTAGATGTCATCATTCTTGAAAAATGTGACTTTTGTGGCCGCAGAAATTAGCGGATAACAAGCAAGTTTGTAAGTGGCGTCTTTTATATATGTGCAATGTACTGTAACCCATAGTATTAGGATAACAACGAACGTGGATAGAAATCACATCACTTTCAACATTTCCTTCTAGACTGATTCCCCTATTAAAGAATAACATTACATTTTCGGGCTTTCAGCATTAGTAAAGTAAGAAATCGGATTTCAGCACTAAAATAAACATATAGGTAGCATTATAGTACTAGTCCGCTTCTGTGGTGTAGTGGTTAATGTGTGCCACTTCCGGAAGCCCGGTTTCGATTCCCGGCTCTGCCATGAAAGTTGAAAACAAATAGTACGAGGGCTGGAACGGGGTCTACTCAGCCTCGGGAGGTCAACTGAGTAGAAGGGTTTCGAATCCCACCTCAGCCATCCTCGAAGTGGTTTTTCGTATTTTCCTACTTCTCCTCCAGGCACCTAAGGCCACGGCCGTTTCCTTCCCTCTTCCTTGTCTATCCCTTCCGATCCTCCCATCCTCCAACAAGGCCCCTGTTGAGCATAACAGGTGAGGCCGCCTGGGCGAGGTAATGGCCCTCCTCACCAGTTTCATCACCATACTCAAAGTCTCACGTTCCAGGACACTGCCCTTGAAGTGGTAGAGGTGAAATCCCTCGCTGAGTCAGAGAGAAAACCAACCCTGAATGATAAACTGATTAAGAAAGAAAGAAAGAAGGAAAGAAAGAAAGATCATAGTACTGTAGGTCTATAACCTATCATTTCTGAAATAATATATATTTATGGTTGGGGCAACTGGCCTACCCACTTCCGGGGCCCATGAAAGAGAATTAAATATCTTTGTGGAGGGAAAAAGTTAAACATGATAAAGATAAATATGACTTCATCTAGTTTTCACAAGTTGAGCTGAGTGGTTCAGACTTGGCAGGTTCGATCCTGGTTCAGTCCGGTGGTAGTTGAAGGTGCTCAAATACGTCAGCCTCGTGTCGGTAGATTTACTGGCACGTAAAAGAACTCCAGCAGGACTAAATTCCTACGCATCGGCGTCTCCGAAAATCGTAGAAGTAGTTAGCGGGGCGTGAAGCCAATAACATTAATTACATTTGGCTTTTAACAAGCTGCGCATATCAGGAAAGAAAAGTGTCCTGGTGACATTTTAGTCGCTCAATACAGGAATGTCTTTGGGTGCTGTGACTTTTACTTTTTTTTTTGTTTTTGCTGTTTGCTTTACGTCACACCGTCACATATAGGTCTTATGGCGACGATGGGACAGTGAAGGCCTAGGAATGGGAACAAAGCGGCCGTGGCCTTAGGTACAGCCTCAGCATTTGCCTGGTGTGAAAATGGGAAACCACGGAAAACCATCTTCAGGGCTGCCAGCAGTGGGGTTCAAAACCTTCTATCCCCCGGATGCGAGCTCACAGCTGCGCGCTCCTAACCGCACGGCCTCTCGCGCGGTATTTGTACCCTTCGGTTTATTGACTTGGCTTGTATAACCTAAAACTTAGGCTAAGTTGGATAATATTTTAAACACCTACATCACTATTTTCACCTGTGTGCAATTATGTTATTTATTTCATTAATATTATGATAATTATTATAATTGAGCATTGTTAACTTATAAGACCCCAACAAACAAGCATTGGTTTTGTGTAGTGTTATACATTTGTTAAATTCACGTTGTTTCCTTTCATGATGTACACCCCTATTCTTTGTTACATTATAGAGTATTTAGATATAGCCTAAATTTATTTACCAATTAAGCTCTTCAATAAAGACATACATAACTGTCCCATGCCAAGATATATTGGTAGAATTAGAGCTGTCAAAATGGTTCATAACCCCTTTGATTTATTATCTTGACATGGATCACCCAAAACATAGGTTAGGTTTGGAGAATACTTTAATAATCAGCATTATTTAATGCACTGTTTATTACTTTCATATTCCAAGATGTAATTGAAGCATTTAAATAAAGCATCATACATTAAAATTTAAAGTTTTACCACTAGAACAGCTGACATGGAAAAATGATTTGAAAATTCAAACAAATTCATCTTACGTTAAAATCTTCAAAAAAATAAACTGTAGACTTTTCCGATATATCACCAGCATTTTTCCGGCTCGCCAAAATCCATTTCTTCCTAGTTTTAGCGTCTTTGGAACATGTATAAACAATTTGTTTGGTATGGTATGCGATGTGCTATTGCACATCGGAACTCTACACCATTTATAAGTTTTCTGCCTCACTGTCTGCGCAGGATTCATTTTAAGTCTAAAATATACCACTCAGATTATTATCCGATGTATAGACCTCGAATTTAATCATACTAGACACTAACGTAAAGTAGAAATACGCGAAGTGTATCCTGCTTCTCACAGCGCATTATGTGTTATTTCGTCTGCTAATTCCGTCAACCTGTACGATGACGTCAGACCAATGAGATCGCGTACTTGCGTGACGTGACACTTTCGTAGATTTTTATCATGTTTGGAGTTATTATTTGTACATTCTGATCACATTTTTGAGTTCTGCATGAAATTTTGAATCAGATTAGCATATTTTTAATTAAAACCCCGGATCATGCATGTTCCCTATTGTCCTTTTAGCCTTTTCATTATTCTCAGGTATGTACCAATGAAGAACGTCTTCGGAAGAATGTCCTTCCACGAGGGCGTCTTCTGGATATTTTATTCCCTAGTATATCGATCAGACCACTAAGTTGCAGACTCTGTCCCAGTCACGAGGACCTCCTCTCTGGGTTAGGTTGATTTATTATTATTATTATTATTATTATTATTATTATTATTATTAAGTCGTTTGGGCAAGCTGAGGACCACTGCGCTTGTGCTTTACCTTTGTTGTTGTTGTTGTTGTTGTTGTTGTTGTTTTCGATGGTTGCTGCTGGTGGTGTTCTTTATGGTAGGTCTGGCTGCTACTTTCTTCTTGGTACCTTGACCTTTTCTGTTCGCCCACTAATCCTACATGCTCTGGCTGAACTCTATTTTGCGTTACTCGGACCAGTTCCTGGTCTTATTGTGGTTAGTTTCTGTAAGGGATGTTAGGAACGGACAGTTGAAGGGTAGTTGCTTCTGTAAATTATGATGGCATTATTAATATTAAGTTCTGCGAGATCCTTCTCTATCTGCTGGATCCACAGCGATCCAGTGGCTATACCCTTGATGGCTACTTTGAAGATCTTAGAGAGCCTGTGGGAATCCATCCAGGTGTCCGTAGAAAGCAAGCTGTTTTCTTCTGATGGCATCTGTGAGGGTTTCTTGGTGTTGGTAGAGTTCACGGTTTGGTTTGTACCATCGCCTTCCATCTGATAGGTCCTACTATCTTTCTCAGAAACTTCTTTCCTTGTACTTCGAGGGCTCTTAATGGGGTCTTCTTAGTCAGAGGGCACTCTGCTGCCTAGAAGACTTAACGGTCTGACTATTGCATAATAGTGTCTTAGTTTGACATTCATCGATAGGTGGATTGAGGCGTACAGTTTTCTGCAGGCTTGGCATGCCTTGTCTAGTTTGATTCTCCTCTGTTTGAGAGCAACCATTTCATTAAGGTTTTCTGAAATCCACTCTCCAAGGTACTTTTTACAGTTTTTGCTCTCTTGATATGCTTGGTGTCACTGACACCCATTGTTGGAGGGGCGTATTTTATATTTGCAATGAACTCGGTCTTTCCGATGTTGACCAGAAGACCTGTTTTAGCTGCTATAGGATGTAGTGTTTGGAGTTGCATAGTATCCTCTTGCACGTCGTTTGCTAGCAAGGTCAGGTCATCAGTAAATGCCAGGCATGGGATCCTTAGGTTTTCTGCTTTGACCCCCATTCTTAATCCGGTATTCACTGGTAGGGATCTGGTCCATTCCCTGATGATCTTTACCAGGACGCAGTTAAATAATATGCATGAAATCCCATCTCCTTGCCTCACCCCTGTCGTGATTGGGAAGCTTCCCGAGCGCTGTCCTCTAGACTTTACTTTGAAAGTTCTGTTTCGCAGGGTAGCATGCACCAACCTATTTATTTTCTCGTTGAGTCCTAGTTCCCTTAGGGTTTTTAAGAGAGTTGTTCTATCCACGAAGTCGTATGCCTTCTGGAAATCAACGAAAGTAACTACCCACTGTCTGGTTCGCTTTTTGCCATAGGCTATTGGAGAATGGTCTTGAGATATTGTATCTGTTCAGTACAGGATTACGATGCTCTAAATTCCGCTTGGTAATCTCCTAACTCGTTGTACAGCTGCCGCGTTAATTATTATTAATATTGTTATTATTATATAATAGACTTGAAGCTGACTGTTAACTGCCTAGTCCTCGCAGATGATTTCGCGATTTTTTTCGTATTCGCTGGATACAGCCGCAGTACAGATCAGTGAACTCCAGAAACAAGCAGCAGAGGCAGGCCTCAAGATCTCCTTAAAAAAACAGAGTTTATAAGTATCATCAAGCTGAAACCTAGAGAAGTAGACGTTTGACAGGGAAGGATCAAGAGGACACGAAAGCTTCAAATACCTAGCCGATTGGACAGAGCCCAACATCTCTCAGAAAGAAGCCTTCATGCCACGGTTGAGAAAAATGGAAACAACATATCAGTTAATCAATGGCATCTCAACAAAAATTCAATACTCCTAAATGCGAAGCTTAGACATTATTGCGCAGCCATCCGATCGGAAGTCGTAAACGCTTCAGAATGCCTTAGGCTATAATGCAAAGGAAAGGTCTTATGGAGAAACTCGAAGTCAAAGAATTATGAGAAAACGTTTGGGCCCCGTAAATGGAAACGGCGAATATTAACCACGAACTCTGCACCCACGTGGAAGAAAATACCCCTGATATGATGTGGAAAGATTAATTGAATGTTATGGTCAAATAACATGATTGACCCGATGAGATTGACAAGCAAGATTTTTACCTACTTTCTGGGGAAGAGAACCAAATGATTCTGGTTCACGGAGGTGAAAAGAGACTTTCAAGAAGTGGGAATTTCGTGTGACGGTATCCGGGAGCGTAACCCGTTTGAGATGGAACTCAAAGAACACCAGAGTTTCCAAGAAAATCCTAAGCTTAAAATGAGCAATACGTGGATTGGAGAAAAGATACACCAACATCGAGAATGAATGTGACGTTACTGGGCAAATGTTAGGCCTACTGCTCGAGGAAGAAAACAGTCGGATTAACGTGGTTTATAACTGGCCGAAACAGCAATAATAATAATAATAATAATAATAATAATAATAATAATAATAATAATAATAATAATAATAATAATAATAATAATAATAATAATAAAGAAATGGATTGGCAAAATCAAAACTGATCTGAAACAGATAGGAATTACACCATACCGGGCGAGTTGGCCGTGCAGTTAGGGGTGCGCAGCTGTGAGCTCGCATCCTGGAGATAGTGGGTTCGAACCCCAGCGTCGGCAGCCCTGAAGATGTTTTTATGTTGTTTCTCATTTTAACACCAGTGCGACGTAAAGAAAATTGTAAAAAGAAAAAAAGAAAAAAAGAAAAAAAGAATTACATTAGCAGATGTCCAAAACCGGGTAATCCTCAGATCCAAAATTCATAATTGGCAAGTTGACCAAGAGGAAGGACCAAAGAAGAAGAACGGAACAACTTGGTTTGAAGACAGAAAGGAAGCCCACAGTAAAAGAATGAAAGAAATGTGGGCACAAAGGAAGGCAAACGCACGCCTCAAAGTACTAAAATAATAATATTTTTTTTCTTTAATTCGTTTAAAAGTACTATTTCAAATGCACCCAGTTCAGAATTATCCACTCGAACTCATGACCTTCCGATTATGCCTTTACGACCAAAGTTATCGAACTGCGGAAGTAATTCCCGCGTTGGACGCTTGATGGGTCTGTGGCGCCGCGTGACTGGTCGTCAATATCCTTTTTAATGGCATTCAGTCTGTGACAATTCAGCTATTGGGTGTATCCGTCCACACCTTTCTATCACGCTTGACTTTTAGTGTCATTACTGGAAAACAAACACTTCACGTATGAAGAGGCTAGTTTCAAAGCCGGGAGTCTATATTTTTGATATCCTTTTCAGTGGAGTGAAAAACACGCTGAATCAATCTCTTTCCTCTTCGTTATATTTTCAAGAAGAGTCCAATAGCAAAATTATGGATGTCAGTTTCACCCTGTCTTTTAGAAATCCCATTTCTTTGGCTATTCATTCCATCGCCACTGTAAGTCTTTCTTTCTTTCTTCATTCCTTTCTTTCTTAATACGTTTATCATCCATGGTTGAATTTTCCCTCGAACTCAGCGAGGGATCTCACTTCTACCGCTGGAGCATGAGGCTTTGGGCCGGGGATACAACAGGGGAGGAGGACCAGTACATCGCCCAGGCGGCCTCACCTGCTATGCTGATCAGGGGCCTTGGGGGTAGAGTTGGAAAGGATGGACAAGCAAAAGGGAAGGAAGCGGCCGTGGCCTTAAGTTAGGTACCATCCCGGCATTTGTCTTGAGGGGAATTGGGAAACCACTTTGAAGATGACTGAGGAGCGAATCGACACCCCCGTACTCAGTTGACCTCCCGAAGCTGAGTGGACAGCGTTCCAGTCCTAGTACCACTTTTCAAATTTCTTGGCAGAGCCGGGAATCGAACCCCTGCTTCCAGGGGTAGCAGCTAATCACACTAACCACTACACCACATAGACGGCCACCACTGTAAGTCACGGAATAATCCACCGATTCCTAGTACTTTTATCGTACGACGATGACAATGATGATGATTGTAACTTGTAGAGTTCTAGCTGTCATATTCATCACAAACAATGAGATTCAAACTTTGAAATGTAAATTCCAATTCGCCAAACAAATTAAGTGTAAGTGAAGATTCCACAGCTTAAATGAATACGCAACCAATAAATATGCACGGCACAATTGAGGTTTTTTTTCCAGAGCACAACCACAATTTATGAGCAGCATGTTTGGCTTCAGAAAAAGCATTAAAGGACAAACGCTGAGTATCACTAACTTAGATGGACAAGTCTTTCGAAACCTCGGAATTCTAAATGTTAGTTTATCAGTTATTGTTACGAATGACATGTAATCACTTCTGCTACTGTACGTTCAGCTTATGGATGTGATTCGAGTTCACCCAGTGTTCACTCCCGTACAGTACGGTTTATTCGAAATTAGAGGGATGTAACTCTGAAGCGATTATATCTTTGAAGCAACGGATGCTATAATCTCATATGTACGTTTGGAATATTCCTCGTTCTACAAGGAAAACTTACAGGGATGTACTGGCACTAAAAGAACTCGTCTGGGAGCTGTCGGGTTCGATCCTGACTTAGTATGATAATATACCGGCACGTAAAAGAACACATGCGGGACGAAATTCCAGCTCCTTGAATTCCTTGACAACCGTAAAACTAATTATTGGAGTGTAACTGCTTAAAAAAAAAGCTTTATACCACACCACTACTACTAAATGTTTTCATTCCTTTCCTGAAGGGGGAGGCGGGCTTCCTAAACGGTTACGCCGTCTCTCAGGCCAGGAGATTTGTATCGGAGAAGGTGATGTGCGGATAAGGTGAGAGAGTTGGCGGCCGTGGCATTCGCCTTAGTGCGGGAGAATGGAAAACCATGGAAAACCGTTTTCAGGACAGCCGACGGTGGAGACCAGCCCCATTCCGTCTACCGAATAAGCCACGGTAGAGCCGTGGCCACTTATGGGTCGAAACCCTCTCTGCATCCGTCGGCCTACGTTGCACCGACACGGATAGGTCTTATGGCGCCGATGGGATAGGAAAGATCTAGGAGTGGGACAGCAGCGGCCGCGGCCTTAATGAAGGTACAGCCCCAGCATTTGCCTGGTTTGAAAATGGGAAACCACGGAAAACCATCTTCAGGGCTGCCGACAGTGTAACTGCTACTACGGATTAATGTTTTCACTCCGTACCCTGAAGGGGTGTGCGGGCTTCTTGTGGGGGTTACGCCCTCTCTCAGGTCAGGAGATGTGATGTGGAGAAGGGTGAGGCGGGTGCAGCCTTGGCCTGTACTATTGTCGTAATATTGAAAGAAGCGTTCTGACAATTCTTACAGGGAGGTCCGTTTACTGTCTGCCAGGGTGGGGAGAAGGGGAGTAGGTTGTATGGTTGCCATGGAAACGTGGGCGGGCTGACTGCGGTTACCATGGAGATAAGCCTGCCGGTCAGCTCGTGTTGCTTGAGTTGCCAAACCTCTCACTTCTCAGCGGTGTGATCGAACGAACAGTGTGTCGGAAACGTGAGGAAGGAGAAAGGAATGCAGAAATGTGGGAACACCGTGAAACGGCACGTGCAATGCTCCTCCATTCAGACCTATCTATCAGAATGCTTTTTCAATATTACGGGTAGGAACTGTATTTCGGCAGTCTTAGTGCAGGAGAACCAGGAAACCACGGAAAACCATTCTCAGGACAACCGACCTTGGGGACTAGCTCCTCCGCCACCCGAATGTAAAGCTGCAAGGTTGGCTAGCCGCTGTTTAGCCGAAGCCTAGGCTGCTCTACTCGGTAATGGGATGTCTAATAAAAATAGTATTCTTCGTTCATTACCGGGCATCTAAAGACTACGTCAAGCAACTATCTTAGCTTTCTTCTTCCTCCATTACTCCTTCACCCTTTCACTTCCTTTTCTCATTCCAGATGTTTCTGTTCGTAGACTCCTGAAAGGAAAGGGTGATAGATATAAAGTTGAAAATTACAGGCCAGTAAGTTTGACATGCATTGTATGTAAGCTTTGGGAAGGCATTCTTTCTGATTATATTAGACATGTTTGTGAAATTAATAACTGGATCGATAGAAGGCAATTCGGTTTTAGGAAAGGTTATTCCACTGAAGCTCAACTTGTAGGATTCCAGCAAGATATAGCAGATATCTTGGATTCTGGAGTTCAAATGGACTGTATCGCGATTGACCTGTCTCAAGCATTTGATAGGGTGGATCATGGGAGACTACTGGCAAAAATGAGTGCAATTGGACTAGACAAAAGAGTGACTGAATGGGTTGCTATATTTCTAGAAAATAGATCTCAGAGAGTTAGAGTAGGTGAAGCTTTATCTGACCCTGTAATAGTTGAGAGGGGAGTTCCTCAGGGCAGTGTTATCGGACCTTTATGTTTTCTTATATATATAAATGATATGAGTAAAGGAGTGGAATCGGAGGTAAGGCTTTTTGCGGATGATGTTATTCTCTATAGAGTGATAAATAAGTTACAAGATTGTGAGCAACTGCAACGTGACCTCGAAAATATTGTGAGATGGACAGCAGGCAATGGTATGTTGATAAACGGGGCTAAAAGTCAGGTTGTGAGTTTCACAAATAGGAAAAGTCCTCTCAGTTTTAATTACTGCGTTGATGGGGTGAAAGTTCCTTTTGGGGATCATTGTAAGTATCTAGGTGTTAATATAAGGAAAGATCTTCACTGGGGTAATCACATAAATGGGATTGTAAATAAAGGGTACCGATCTCTGCACATGGTTATGAGGGTGTTTAGGGGTTGTAGTAAGGATGTAAAGGAGAGTGCACATAAGTCTCTGGTAAGACCCCAACTAGAGTATGGTTCCAGTGTATGGGACCCTCACCAGGATTACCTGATTCAAGAACTGGAAAAAATCCAAAGAAAAGCAGCTCGATTTGTTCTGGGTGATTTCCGACAAAAGAGTAGCGTTACAAAAATGTTGCAATGTTTGGGTTGGGAAGAATTGAGAGAAAGAAGAAGAGCTGCTCGACTAAGTGGTATGTTCCGAGCTGTCAGCGGAGAGATGGCGTGGAATGACATTAGTAGACGAATAAGTTTGAATGGCGTCTATAAAAGTAGGAAAGATCACAATATGAAGATAAAGTTGGAATTCAAGAGGACAAACTGGGGCAAATATTCATTTATAGGAAGGGGAGTTAGGGATTGGAATAACTTACCAAGGGAGATGTTCAATAAATTTCCAATTTCTTTGAAATCATTTCGGAAAAGGCTAGGAAAGCAACAGATAGGGAATCTGCCACCTGGGCGACTGCCCTAAATGCAGATCAGTATTGATTGAAATTGAAAAAAAAACCTTCCACATTTTGAGTTATCCGAATCCCAGTCTGCTCTGTATTTCCCTCTCGAATGTTGGCTTCTTTCATATGTTTACGTATCTCTAGTATCCAGGTGCATTTTGTCTTCGGATTGTTGTTGAAGTGATTGAATAGGCCTAGTATCTTGGTTAGCCTATTGTTCCCATTCCTAGCTGTTCTCTATCCCATCGTCGCCAGAAGACCTATCTGTGTCGGTGTGACGTAAAGCAGATTGTAAAAAAAAAATAATAATAAAAAAGTACATATCTTTCTATGCCTTTGCTGGCAGGATGTAGTGTTTACAGTGCACTATGTTACTTTCATTGATCTGTCTCAGTCTCATCCTTGGCTTTGACAATATGAAAGTGACCGAGGTATGAGCGATGCCAGTAATGCCATTCCTTATGCAGCCAGTTCCTGTTATGAATGGTGTGAAAATATCGCTCATAGGGTCGGTTGGTGCATGCATTTCAGTGGGCTTAGCAGACTGATATGCAGTAGCAACTTCTGGCTCAGTGAGAAAAGCAACGGGAAACTACCTAACTCCTCACTTCTCTAGTATGCCTGTTCAGCGACACCTAGGCTATCTATGACAGCTGTTGGTGGAGCTGTAGAGGATCAAACCTGCTTTCGGGCTGAATACCCAACATACATACATATCTTTCTAAAGTGCAGGTAAGATTTTACTCAACATTTTCTTCCTTCCTTTCTTTCTTTTTTTTTCTTTCTTTCTTTCTTTCTTTCTGATATCTTCAGGTTCGTTTTTCTATTCGTTATCAATGGTGCAGTGTCTGATTTTTGCGTTGATGGATAGAGGTTTATTGTTGTAAACATATTCCATTATTAGTGTTTAGCTTAAGCCGGCATTCGGGAGATCGTGTGTTCGAAACCCACTGTCGGCAGCCCTGAATATTGTTTTCCGTGGTTTCCCATTTTCACACCAGGCAAATGCTGGGGATGTACCTAAATTAAGGCCACCGAGCTCGATAGCTGCAGTCGCTTAAGTGCGGCCAGTATCCAGTATTCGGGAGATAGTAGGTTCGAACCCCACTGTCGGCAGCCCTGAAAATGGTTTTCCGTGGTTTCCCATTTTCACACCAGGCAAATGCTGGGGCTGTACCTTAATTAAGGCCACGGCCGCTTCCTTCTCACTCCTAGCCCTTCCCTGTCCCATCGTCGCCACAAGACCTATCTGTGTCGGTGCGACGTAAAGCAAGTAGCAAATTAAGGCCACGGTCGTTTCCTTCCCACTCCTAGTCATTTCCTCTCCCATAGTCGCCATAAGGCCTATCCGTGTCGGTGCGACGTAAAGCAAATTGTAAAATTAAAAAAAAAATAAAAATAGTTGGTATATCATTTCCATTCTTTTGGATGTCATTTTGTTTGCTTCTTTGTTGAGTCCATTTGGCTGTACGATCTCTCCCAGATACATAAATTTGTCCACACTTCTAATTTTCCGATAATATGTGTTGATATGATTAGGTGCTCTTATTATTAGAACAGGTTAAATATTGCTTTCATATTGCTACATTTCTTCCTTAATCATCTCTGAGTTCGGTTACAATTTGTCTTTCAATTCTTCTGTAAATTAATACAAATTCATAATGTTCAATCTCCGTATCCTTCGTCGATGAGTTACTAAGCTGGATGTCGCCCACTCAAGGTGTAGCTGTTGTTGCGGACTGTAGTGGGGAAGAGCGGCCCGCCATGCCTCTGTTTGAGGGTTGGACAGCGAGGTTTTGTCTGTCCCTCCTCCTTGTCGTCTTTTTGTGTGTTTGTGTGTGCGCTGAAGGGAACAGAGGAAGGAGAAAGTCAGAAGTTAGCTGCGGTACCGGATCTATATCCATCCAGTAACAGGCTCCATATTCTAATTGAACAGGTTAGGCTGCTTCCTTCCATGAAACAAAGAAAAAATCTGTCAGTCATATTCCTTACGAATATTAGAAACTGAAGTTCTGCAGGCATATTTAAAATCTAGAATGCATGCGCTGAAAGACGAGCACATACTTTTGTCAGCTGTGTGCTAATTCTTCATCCTAGAGGTTGGTTGGATTTAAATAATCTCCGGACATTCCATGAAGGCCCTTTGAGGGATGGAAGGTAAAGGCTTCCATTATCCGTAACCTCGGCATTTGGGGTGGAGTGTTTAGCTGTTCGCCCGGCCACCTTTGCCCATAGAAATTAACCTGGTTCTCATTTGTGGTGTAGGCTGAGTAAACTACAGGGCCATTTATACCTCCGGAAGTGGAAGTTTCGTTTCTTGAATTTTTCGGCTTCCTGGCGGGGAATCGAACCCACGTCCCTCCGGGTGAATCGAGCAGGCTGCCTCAAACAGCAGATTCGTGTCCTCGCCCTGAGGTGGTGCAGCTGTTTACAGGTACACCACCAATGGAAGGGGCTGCGTTTACCATTTTAATCACATACCAACACTCCTGCCATTCTTACATTTCTGGCAGTACCGGGAATTGAGCCCGGGCCCTCGAGGATGACAGCTAATAGTGCTAACCGTTACGCTACGGAGGCGACGCACTACTGAAGGCACTGCGTATTTCTTTCGTGTCAGGTCTTCAGATTACGTCATGTTGTACTGGGTCATCATAGTACTAGTCATTGATTTCATTTTCAACAGTTAGTAGAAGAACATTGAATGGAGTTATGCATCATATGACTTAGCTCCAAAAATAGATTCTGAGATATTTACACAAACGAAATATCCTTTGTATTTATTCATCTTTTCTGTAAAATTTAAAGTATTATACGCCAAAAAGAAGATGAAAATTCGAAATTCCATTTTAATGCAGGCCTATCAACACTGTGATATTTTAGATATATTGTTGTACCATCTCGGCTAATGTTCATTGGCCATTTGATACTTAAAATGCGGTTCCTTTAGTTTTTGTTTTGTTTTGTATCACTTAGTAACCAAAAAAATTGCCATTTTGTGATTCGATTTTACTTTTAAAAATTCAGCGCAATGTAGAGTATGGTCATTTTCAACACATTTTATTGCTTATTTAAGTACAGGATTATATGCCTATTCTGTCAAATAAAATATCGTGTGTTATACTGGTCATATTTGTCTACAGACCTCTTTCACAAATGCCTGCAATTTTGATGCATAATTCATACTCAGAAATAGCACTTAGCCTCTTGATGCAAAACTTTAATTTAATGACTGAGGGGTTGGCGTTTGGTCAAAACGTTTCCCGTGAAATCATGTTGAGAACAAAACTTCGAACAATAAATCTTTAGTTAACAGACGGGGCAATAATATTTTTTTAAAAAACATCTACTATAGCCTTTGGTCAAGTGATGAATTATTACAAAATGAAAATAAAACAATTTTCTGAAATTTATTGTTGGATTATTTATTTCAAATATCTTACTCTACAATAAATACTCTCTCTGTTTTTTAAAACATCAAACTTCTACTCTGAAATCTAGCTATTTTTGACTTATAGTCGTTAGCCCTGGCAGGAAAGATTTACTCCTGAAACACCACAGTGGGATCTGAAAAACCTGACGTGAAATGTGACATAGTACACCTCTCATTTTTTTACCGTTGGTATTTAGGTTCATCCTTGCAAATTAGCTTGGCGCCTCTCTGCGCTACAATGAGTCCTTCCTGGCTGTCGGTTGCAAGGGGCTTTCTGACGACACACACAAATACAGGTCAGGGTTCAGAAACTCCAGTGTTATATTCGCGGTTGTGTGTTCCTCATGCGTCAGTATTTTCCATCTGTAATATTTATCCATTGTCAGTGTGCTGAGATCGATTACTTAAGTGTGTGTAGTTTATGATAAGTAGAGGAGGCATTATGTTTTTCGCATTAACGATCAAATATGTTTTGAATCGATTTTGAGATATCTTAACGAATTATGTAATTCTGGTCAAGAAAGATAATTATTTAATGTTTGCGAATTACAGCGAATTAAAGCGGTAAGGCCTGTTGTAAGGAAGATTTACTTTTTTGCTATAGGATCCAAGTACGAAATTAACGGGAAACAACGAACTTAGAATTGAATTCCAATATTACGTATATGAAGAGAATTGGAAGGCGGAAGAAGGATCCTCAATTCGACAGAAATACCTGTTGGTTTTTCATTTTTTTTTAGGACTTGTTTTACGTCACACCGACACACATAGGTCTTATGGCGACGATGGGAGAGGAAAAGGCTAGGAATTGTAAGGAAGCAGCCGTGGTCTTAATGAAGGTACAGCCACAGCATTTTCCTGGTGTGAAAATGGGAAACCAGGGGGAAACCATCTTCAGGGCTGACGACAGTTAGGTTCAAACCCATTGTATCCCGGATGCAAGCTCACAGCTGCGCGCCCGTAACCGCACGGCCAACTCGCCCAGGTTTTAATATTGTCGGAAATCCCTTGATGGTATGGCCAAATAAGATGAAGGGTAATTTATTGTGTAATATTGAATAGGACTGTAATAAATGAATAATGGATGATTATCAGTACTGTTTATATATATTCTTTTCGCGTAAATAATTCACAAATTAAATGCATAAAAGTTTTAGGATTAATTTTATAAAGTTATAAAAATGAAATTCAAGCAACGAGGAATAACGCGAAAAATCGTTGCCTTAATGAGAAAATGATGCTTGTTGTTTTAAGGGGCCTAACATCAAAGGTCATCGGCCCCTTAATGAGAAAAAAAACCACACATGCCTCTAATGTTGAGTTTAACGTAACTATGTGATGTGTTTAAAATTGATAGTCACAAAACATATCAGATATTGGAATATGGTGACAGAGAAAGGGATGTAGGTGGCGATTAGGAATTTAGGGCCCGACTACGTAAATGAGGGCCTTGAAACCCGTTGTGAGTTGATATGTTTGCACTGCGGATTGTGTGTCGTGTGCGAACACTAGAAGTCCACTTGTGAAGCAGGTTGGGACCCCCAACTATAAGAATACGTGTCAGAGATACTGATTCCAAGCTGTGGTTTTATTAACTTATTATGAGACCTTTTCACCGTGGGTAGAGAATAATAACACGTAAAAATGAAATGGCGTATGGCTTTTAGTGCCGGGAGTGCCCGAGGACATGTTCGGCTCGCCAGGTGCAGGTCTTTTGATTTGACTGCCGTAGGCGACCTGCGCGTCGTGATGAGGATGAAATGATGAAGACGACACATACACCCAGCCCCCGTGCCAGCGAAATTAACCAATGATGGTTAAAATTCCCAGTGTGTCATTGTTGTTAACATTACATAAATTATTTAATTAATAAAAATACACAAATACACTTATTTTCCTGTATTGTTAAACTATATACTATAGTAAATAATAATAATAATAATAATAATAATAATAATAATAATAATAATAATAATAATAATAATAATAATAATAATAAATAGCCATGAGCTTGCATTCGGGGTATGATGAGTTGAAATACCGTCGGCAGTCCTAAAGATTGCTATCCGTGGTTTCCCATTTTCACATCAGACAAATGCAGGGGCTGTACCTTAATTAAGGTTACGGCCGCTACCATACCAACCGAATGGCCAACTCGCTCGGTTCGCTGTTATTTTTTCGTACTTTCCAGGTATCTAGCTTATCAAGCGTGGTGCCTTTTAATGGTTTTAATATGATACATTCGTGAGCCAGACGCGTAAATAACTAATTTAAGATACATTCTAACAGTTAACAGAGAATAGCGTCTTTCACCATTTAAGAGGAGAAAAAGGAAAGAGACCGGACGAGTTGGCCGTGCGTGTAGAGGCGCGCGGTTGTGAGCTTGCATCCGGGAGATAGTAGGTTCGAATCCCACTATCGGCAGCCCTGAAAATGGTTTTCCGTGGTTTCCCATTTTCACACCAGGCAAATGCTGGGGCTGTACCTTAATTAAGGCCACGGCCGCTTCCTTCCAACTCCTAGGCCTTTCCTATCCCATCGTCGCCATAAGACCTATCTGTGTCGGTGCGACGTAAAGCCCCTAGCAAAAAAAAAAAAAAAAGTAAAGACAAATTTGAGCGAATGTGTTTGATGTATAGTGAGCTCCTTCATTGCCAGCTCACGGCGGTAGAGGTAGCTCGCTGCGGCACATTCCGCGCCCGCAGCCCTCACGTTCCAGAGCATAGTTTTTTGCTGTAATAAGAATGAGGAAGTGTAATTCATTTAGAAACTTTTTAGTCACATTATAATGTGAGAACAGCATGAACTAGTGCGGTATTTCATTGTTGACGAGTTGTGCATGTCTGTGTCTGCGATGGAAAGTCCAGTGGCTCTTCTTGGACCGAAACACAAACAAAATTATTACTTTCGATTGTTGTGAATAGTTTTATTTTGGCTACGAGACGACAGAGAAATACTTAAGTTAAATATTTATTTGTTTCTATGTACACTTTCTCACAACCACGCTGAGTGGTTCAACCACTTTCTAGACCCAAATTGACGCGTTCTATTTCAGCCTATCCAAATCTGCATCTAGACTGAGCGACGAAAGCACGAATGGAGATTTACATGACGTTTTTACAGCAATATTGACAATAAACGTCGTGAATATAGGGTGCATTACACCTATTCATCTTTTGCAAGAGTTTAGTCAACATCCTGATAGGAAAAGAAGGACGTTGGGGGCTCAGCCAGTATTGTAATCTTTCAACTGGGTAGTTTCATTTAATGTTTCAAGAACACAGAACATTGTCCAGATGAGTTTTTCAATATTATCGTCAATAATACCATTATGGCCCGCCTCTGTGGTGTAGTGGTTTGTGTGCTTAGCTGCCACCCCCGGAGGCCCGGGTTCGATTCCCCGCTCTGCCACGAAATTCGAAAAGTGTTACGAGGGCTGGAATGGGGTCCACTAAGCCTCGGGAGGTCATCTGAGTAGAGGTGGGTTCGATTCCCACCTCCTGGAAGTGGTTTTCCGTGGTTTCCCACTTCTCCTCCAGGCAAATGCCGGGATGGTGGTACCTACCTTAAGGCCACGGCCGCTTCCTTCCCTCTTCCTTGTCTGTCCCTTCCAATCTTCCCATCTCCCCGCAAGGCCCCTGTTCTGCATAGCAGGTGAGGCCTCCTGGGCGAGGTACCGGTCATCCTTCCCAGTTGTATCCCCGACCCAGAGTCTGAAGTTCCAGGACACTGCCCTTGAGGCGGTAGAGGTGGGATTCCTCGCTGAGTCCGAGGGAAAAACCGACCCTAGAGGGTAAACAGATGATGATGATGAAGAAGAAGAAGAAGAAGAAGAAGAAGAAGAAGAAGAAGGATATCATTATGTCCGCCTGGTGGCTATGATCGTTAGGTATAATATATGGTCTGACACTGGGGCTAGTCGGTTGGAGTGCCATTGGTCGAAAAAAAATTCACCATCAGAATGCCGGCCAGGGTAGGGAAGGTGGTGGTATACAATTTCTAATTACTAGATTGCGTGCTAAAAGCCTGGATTAAATTCCAAACCTCTCCGCAGTGCTCATATGTAGTGAGGGCATACGACGCTGTTGATGGTGATTCGTACGTTGGATGGGGATGTAAGGCCTTGAACAGACCCCTTGGTGCTATTCGACAGGAGTAGGCTATGTAGTGGCACCGGACTTTACCCTCTCCCTTTCTACCATAATATATTACATCATTCATTTCATCTCATTGACTCCTCTGATGAGGTTGATGTCAGGATCTGGTCGTAAAAATCGCTACGAAGATTCATCTCACTTCATACCAGGCCCTGTAGAGAAACGGAACAAGGGTTGGACATACATCGTCAGTAATATCATTCGATCAGCTTTTGTGTTTGATTGCTGAAAACGTAAGAACGGAAGGTACAGTTACGGAGAAAAGTATTAGGCCTATACTACCCTGCTGAGCAACTTGTCATAACACTGAGTTACGTAAATAAAGTCATAACTTCCAATTTACTACCAAGGAAAAGGAATAAAAAGAACAAAATAAGCATTAGTAGGGCCGAGACTGTCTAGATTCTGTTAATAATGGAAGTTAGCATGATTTATTTCCTTGCCAGATAAAGTTGAAGGGAAACAATGAGGAATATTCTTCAGTTTACTAATGTAAGATGTCCAAGATATTACTTTATTAATTTTCTGTCACTGTGACCCGGAAGTACCAACAACCAACAATGCGAGTAAAGCGCCACGTTGCAACTGCCAGAAAATCAATCAATCAATCAATCAATCAATCAATCAATCAATCAATCAATCAATCAATCAATCAATCAATCAATCAATCAATCAATCAACACTGATCTGCATTTAGGGTAGTCGCGCAGGTGGCAGATTCCCTATCTGTTGTTTACCTAGCCTTTTCTTACACGATTTCAAAGAAATTGGGAAATTTATTGAACATCTCCCTTGGTAAGTTATTCCAATCCCTAAACCCCCACCTATAGACGAATATTTGCCCCAATTTGTCCTCTTGAATTCCAACTTTATCTTCATATTGTGATCTTTCGTAGTTTTAAAGACACCACTCAAACTTATTCGTCTACTGATGTCATTCCACCCCATCTCTCTGCTGACAGCTTGGAACATACCACTTTGTCAAGCAGCTCGTCTCCTTTCTCCCAGGTCTTCCCAACCCAAACTTTACAACATTTTTGTAACGCTACTCTTTTGTCGGAAATCACCCAGAACAAATCAAGCTGCTTTTCTTTGGATTTTTTCCAGTTCTTGAATCAAGTAATCCCGGTGAGGGTCCCATACAATGGAACCATACTCTAGTTGGGGTCTTACCAGAGACTTATATACCCTCTCCTTTACATCCTCACTACAACCCCTAAACACCCTCATAATCATGTGCAGAGATCTGTACCCTTTATTTACAATCCCATTTTTGTGATTACCCCAATGAAGATCCTTCCTTAAATTAAGTCCCAGGTACTTACAATGATCCCCAAAAGTAACTTTCACCCCATTAAGGCAGTAATTGAAGCTGAGAGGACTGCTTCGTATAGTTTCACCAGCGCATCCATTTTCCTTCAAAGCGCCAAACGAGAGGATAACGCTGACATACAAGGCGTTTAAAACGCTCGTATGGATTCAACTACGTACTGCACAGTACAGTTGGTGGATCTGGTCATATTTAAATCAATCTTCTTATTCTCGGCCTTTTACCCAGTATCTTTGGTTGGATCTTGATATGTTTTGGTCCAGTTTTACGGCCGGATGTCCTTTCTGACGCCAACCCTATGCGGAGGGATGTATTCATTATTGCGTGTGTCTGTGGTGGTTGGTAGTGTGTCGTGTACATAAGAAAAAAAGAGTATTAAGTCGAACTCATACACAAACACGCAGCCCCCAAACCAGAGGAATTAAAATTACACAGTGAAAATCCTCGGCTTGGCCGGGAATCGAACTCGTGACCCCTTTGAATCGAAAAACGGCACGCTGTCCATTCCACCAGGGAACCGGGTGGCATTTATTTAAATCAGTATAAAACCAATATTCAAAGAATTATAAAGCTAAAACAATGGAAACAAAATAAATAAAATTCGCAATACAGGTTAAGTTAGTTTCATGTTTGTTTTATTCACTCATTTTTACAATGTCTGTTTTATTAAGTGGGCTGAGTAGATCAAGCGGTAGAGCGCTGACCCTCTGAGTCCAACTTGCCAGGTTCGATATCGGCTCAGATCATTGAAATTGAATCTTGCAAAGAAGTCAGCTAAGGATAACATGATGGCAAGCATAATGGGCAGTCATACAAATGTTAGTGAACAATGGGAGAGCATATATAGGTACTTTAAGGCAGAAACAGGTTCCAAGAAGGACATTCCAGGAATAATTAATGAACAAGGGGAGTGTGTATGCGAGGATCTTCAAAAGACGGAAGTATTCAGTCAGCAGTATGCAAAGATTGTTGGTTACAAGGATAATGTCCAGATAGAGGAGGAGACTAATACTCAAGAGGTATTAAAACTTACCTATGATAACAATGACATTTACAATAAAACACAAAAGTTGAAAACTAGAAAAGGGGCTGGAATGGATAAGGTTTCGGGGGATATACTAAAGACAATGGGTTGAGATATAGTACCATATCTGAAGTACTTGTTTGATTATTGTTTAGTTGAAGGAGATATACCAAATGAACGGAGAGTTGCTGTGTATACAGGAAAGGGTGATAGACATAAAGCTGAAAATTACAGGCCAGTTAGTTTGACATGCATTGCATGTAAGCTTTGGGAAAGCATTCTTTTTGATTATATTAGACATGTTTGCGAAATTAATAACCGGTTTGATAGAAGGCAGTTTGGGTTTAGGAAAGGTTATTCCACTGAAACACAACTTATAGGATTCTAGCAAGATATAGCAGATATCCTGGATTGAGGAGATCAAATGGACTGTATCGCGATTGACCTATGTAAGGCATTTGATAGGGTAGACCATGGGAGACTATTGGCAAAAATGAGTGATATTGGACTAGAAAAAGGAGTGACTGAATGGGTGGCTATATTTCATGAAAACTAAACTCAGAAAATTAGAGTAGGCGAAGCTTTATCTGTCCCTGTAATAATTAAGAGCGAAATTCCTCAAGGAACTTTTTAAAAAATATCAATGATATGTGTAAAGAAGTGGAATTCCAACTTTATCTTTATGTTGTGATATTTCCTACTTTTAAAGACACCACTCAAACTTATTCGTCTACTAATGTCATTCCACGCCATCTCTCCACTGACAGCTCGGAGTACCTAGGTCTTAATATAACGAAAGATCTTCATTGTGGTAATCACATAAATATGATTGTAAATAAAGGGTACAAATCTCTGCACATGGTTATGAGGGTATTTAGGGGTTGTAGTAAGGTTGTAAAGGAGAGGGCATGTAAGTCTCTTGTAAGACCCCAACTAGAGTATGGTTGCAGCGTATTTCACCGTCACCAGGATTATTTAATTCAAGAACTGGAAAATATCCAAAGAAAAGCAGCTCGATTTGTTCTGGGTGATTTCCGCCAAAAGAGCAGCGTTACAAAAATGTTGAAAATAGGGCTGCGAAGACTTGGGAGAAAGGAGACGAGCTGCTCGACCAAGTGGTATGTTCCGAGCTGTCAGTGGAGAGATGGCGTGGAATGACATTAGTAGACGAATAAGTTTGAGTGGTGTCTTTAAAAGTAGGAAAGAGCTCGTCTCCTTACTCCCAACTTCCCAGCCCAAAGTTTGAAACATTTTTGTAACACTGCTCTTTTTCCGGAAATCTCCAAGAATAAATAGTGATGCTTCCTAGGATCTTTTCCATTTCTCGTATCAAGTAGCCCTGGTGTGGGGCCCATGCACTGGATCCATAGTCCGGCTCCATGGCTAAATGGTTAGCGTGCTGGCCTTTGGTCACAAGGGGTCCCGGGTTCGATTCCCGGCAGGTTCGTGGATTTTAATCATCATTGGTTAATTTCTCTGTCACGGGGGTTGGGTGTATATGTCATCATGTCATCGTCATCACGACGCGCAGGTCGTCTACGGGTGTCTAATCGAAAGACCTGCACCTGGCTAGCCGAACATGTCGTCGGATACTCCCGGCACTAGCAGCGTACTTGAGCTGAGACCAGCTCTCTGCCGACTGAATTCTCAGCCTAGGTACAAGTATTTGAACCCAACTCCGTCATTAGTTTAAATTTGCCAAAATTATGCCACTTTCAAAAATTAGTGCCTCCTGTCCTGACTTCAACTAAAAAACCTAAAAAAACCAAACCCCGTGGTGCAACAGCCCCGAAGGGCTATGGCCTACCAAGCGACCGCTGCTCAGCCCGAAGGCCTGCAGATTATGAGGTGTCGTGTGGTCAACTCGACGAATCCTCTCGGCCGTTATTCTTGGTTTTCTAGACTGGCGCCGCCATTTCACCGTCAGACAGCTCTTCAATTGTAATCACGTAGGCTGAGTGGACCTCAAACCAACCCTCAGATCCAGGTAAAATTCGCTGATCTGGCAGGGAATGGAACCCTGGGCCTCCGGGTAAGAGGCAGGCACACTACCCCTAGAGCTGGGGCCGGCAACCTACTAGCGATTTTCATTAAATTCTGTTCAGCCATTTCCGTGTGATGCGCGTAGGTACAAACAATAATTGGTCGGTATTTCAATTTGTGGAGATCTGAAGGATAAAACTATTATACATTTCTCTAAGTTTTGTTGAGCGTAGACCCATGGAGCACATGTCATTAGTTTAGGGTTGATGACTCTCCTTCACTCTCCTCCATCAACCTGATAACTACTCCACAAAGGTCAATAACACCTGGCGCCACCAGTGAAGTGGATACGTCGTTGTCGCTCAACATTATACTAATAGCTCATGGTTCTTTTCCTTAAGTGGAGGCCATTTTATTACATGCTTACTGATGTATCTTCAGAGAAATCCCAGCGGTGTGTTAAAACGTCGCTCTCTATGCTTCGGTTATCTTCGGTTATTTCCGTTCATGAAACCTTGACTTTTTATCTCCCTTCGCTTCCACAGAGACAAGACAAAAAACGGAGAGCGACAAGCTTCTCCTGCACAGCAAGTGCACAGTGCAGTGTTGCCAGCACGTGGGCAAGGGCGTAACTAATGCGAT
Source organism: Anabrus simplex (assembly GCF_040414725.1). Taxonomy (NCBI): domain Eukaryota; kingdom Metazoa; phylum Arthropoda; class Insecta; order Orthoptera; family Tettigoniidae; genus Anabrus; species Anabrus simplex. The sequence continues at coordinate 59,944,993 of NC_090265.1, read as the reverse complement.
ACGGGCCCGCCTGCCAAGATAACAAACAGCCGCCCCCCCCCTCCCCCAAATAAAATGTAAAAACCTATGAATATCAAATATAAATTTAATTACAGCAAGTAGAAGTAATCCGTTATATTGTCAAGTTATATAAACAAAGGGATTATTCGTTATCTTAAAACGATTTTACAAAATGTTTAATATGTTTTACAGTGGAATATCGATATCGCGAATCACCTTGGGAGCTAAATTTTATTTCGAGTTATCGAAATATCGAGATATAGAGAATACGGTTTTTGAGAATGTAAAAACCTACAACCTGTTTTCCAGTCTTTGACCGGGTCAGGATGTAATGAATGAACCATACATAGGCTAGTACATTGGGGTCGCCACTCCCAAAGTGATTCATGAATGACTGATGAATGCTATGAAATGATAATGAGAGTGTTGCTGGAATTAAAGATGACAGGGAAAACCGGAGTACCCGGAGAAAAACCTGTCCCGCCTCCACTTTGTCCAGCACAAATCTCACATTGAGTGACCGGGATTTGAACCACGGTATCTAGCGGTGAGAAGCCGACGATTTGAGCATGTATAGCACATAATTTAATCATATGTATCTAATACTGAATACGTTATTTTTAACAGTATTTTTTAAAATATACAAACTCTATTTGCCTGCTGCCATTTCTTGATGGATACAGTACTTTTATATCCATCTCTTAGCACAGGCCAGAGTAAAGTGTAGCTTCCACCGAAGTCCCAGTCTCATCCGTGGCTGTGACAATATGGAAGCTGCTGGGGTATGGGTGGTGCTGAGTAATGACATTCAGAGCACGACTAGTGCATCTGAGTGTTATGAAAGGTGTTGCTCATAGGGTCAGCCGTGCTGCAATAGCACTTTCTGACCCAGTGAGGAAAGCAATGGCAAACTACCTCACTCCTCGTCTTGCCTAGTGCGTCTCATTTTGGTGCTGCCATTGGTTTTTGCGGTTTCCTTATAACCGCATAACCTTTGGTGGTGCTATTTGAGGATCCAACCAGCCTCTGGGCTGATGACCTAACAGACAGACACAGACTCTATTTTACGGCATCGCTTTAATTATAACCTTTATAGTCACTTTTTAGAAGATAGGATGCAGTAGTCTATGTACAGTAGCGAAACAAGAAACATACCTCAGTTAACACCTTTGGAAAAAATTCGTTAGTCTCTTCCGTTTATTATTGTTAACCTTTCCTCCCTTCACGTTGAAACTTCTCGTCAATACCACGCAGCCGAGATTCGTAAATGCAGCTTGTCATCCGCGACTTCGGGGGTTGCTTTCGTACGTCATTAATTCACACCCGAGAAACAGCTAGGTTTCGGCGATTTTCCGATCATTAGAAGTTTTAGCTTTTCGGTTCCCGTCATATTAGCTCTCAGCATCACTGTTAATATTTCTTTACTTGTTAACTGTTCCTCACAAATGCCGTATTGCACAGTAAATGTTCGACAAAATTCGAGTTACAGAGTAATTTTGTTTCAAGGGAGGAAATGTTTGCTTCGAGAAATTCGTGTAACCGAATTTCGAGTAATAGAGAAATAAATACACGTGAAGAATGGGACCAACGGCCGGGAAAGTTTCTTGGAGCTACTGAAAATTCCAGTAATGGACGTTCAAGATATCGAGGTTCGACTGTATATGACTGCCTCCGTGAGTGCTGAACCATGCGCCACTTAGATGTTCGAACTTATTGGTTTTATTTTTCAGTTGCTACAGAGCTGTACTCTGTAACTGATACAGAACGTAGCCTATGTAATAATATATTCGATTAAAGAAACAATATACAGGGTGTTTCAAAAATATACGGCATAATTACAGGTTTGGATTCCTCACATATAGAGAAGGAAAAATGTCTACATGAACATGGGTCCGGAAACGCGTACTTTTCGAGATATAAGACTCTGTCTTGGTCTAGAACCTCAAGTGTTGTGGGCTATCTTGCATTTTCTGATGTACTTCGATCATTACCTTACAAAATGTGTTCAAAATGCCCACCCCCTGCCATACTACAGGCTTATGCTCGACGTCGCATGAAGTTACGAATGCAGTCGAATATGCCCGGTGTATTACGTACTGTCTGTAAGGACCTTACATTTATGTAGTGAAGGCTTGCTTCATTCTCCGCAAAAGTTGTGCACACCAAAGACTTTGCTTAAACCCACACACGGGTTTAGGTCAGGTGATAGTGGAGGCCAAGAAAGTACGCATTTCCGGACTCATATTCATATATTTTCCCTCTCCGTATATAAGAAATCCACCCTGATATTATGCCGTGTAGTTTTGAAACGCCTGTTCAAATAACGTTTGAAAAATATCAACCGTACAATTGATAAGCCTAATTTACGTTATTTACTACAGTTTTGTCTTATAGTCTTTAATAATTGCTATAATAACTAATTTTTGATTTATTCTTCTTCTCATTAACGTTTTCCTTTTACAGTTTTTAAACTCATGAATCGAACAATACCCAATAATAATGTAAAAAAGACGGTGTTTTTTAAAACAAAAAATGCTTTATCCAAAGTCTTACATAAATTCTTAACCATCTACATTTACGTTATATAAGGCCGTTGTCTTTATTATTACTTATTACTTGCCGTGATGCAATCATGCTGTCAACCATTTTTATTCCCGTAATCTGCACCATAGGCTAACCTAATCAATATGAACGTCTATCGCAGAAATATCATGTCCCTATATCATTACCAATTCTCAAAAGAATATTGAATAAGTTTTCCTTTAAGCTGGTTGTAGATATCTTCTTTAGGTTATAAGTTGATTTTTTTTTTGTTATTATCCACTCTCTATTTGTCCTATAATTTTTCATCAGTAGTAACCTTAATTAATTGTATTATTGTAATTCCTTATCTGACTTACATATCTCTATAACAGAAGTTGATTACAATGATATTTTAGATGAATACTGTAAAAATAAAAACAAATGTATGTGGTTAAGTGTAAGAGAGGGCCAAGAGCCCTAACTTCGCCACTTAATAAAGACACAAATAAATAAATTTTAAAAAAAATCTTCATGCATAAAGAGCTCGTTCGAAATGGAGATGACTGATTGCTGCTACACCAACTTGTTACTGGCATTGTACATTGTTGTCCAATAAATGTGTGACACAAGTTAAATGTTCAGCAAAATGTATGCATAATACGATCTCAGGTGCATTACTCATCAACAAAGTATAATTTTCTAACTAAAATATATTTTTGTATCAGTTTTCATTGTTGCAATTATTTTTCAATAATTTGGTTCAGGTCTTTTGAAAGGAACGTCTCTCTGTGTTGCGAGAGATGGCAAGGGCTGTCTTACACTCGGTACAAACAACTGCAACCAAGTGGCAATTCCTCAAAGTTCAAGTTTTTTAAAGAAATCGACTGATTCTACAAAACCGCCCTGATCATTTCAAGCAGAGTGACATTAGGCTAGTCGTCCCTCCTCTGACAAACTAACGAATATGTAAATTGTCAAAAAATCATCGAAGTGGTTTTCCGTGGTTTTCCACTTCTCCTTGTAACTGCAGGGATGTTATATAACTTGAGACCACGGCCGCTTCCTTCCCTCTTCCTGACCTACCCCTTCCAATCTTCCCATCCGCCACAAGACCCTTGCTTAGCATAGCAGATGAGGCCACCTGGGTGAGGTACTGGTCCCCCATTCCCATCACCGATCCAATGCCTCACGCTCTAGGACACTGCTCTTGAGACGGTAGACGTGGGATCAGTCGCGGGGTCCGGGTAGAAACCAAAGCTGGATGGTAAACTATTTAACTTTAAAAAATCGGCGCATCCATTTGATGGAAAAACGCCAGATAAGAGAGATTTTTTTTTATTATTATTATTATTATTATTATTATTATTATTATTATTATTATTATTATTATTATTATTATTATTATTATTATTATTTTGATTCGTTGTGCCCAGCTGTGGAGCACGTTTGAACTTATTTTTCACAATGTTTCTTCTCCTTTTCTTCCCAATATCTCTTCATTTTTTCACTGTGTTCCTTTCTGCGTGTTTCTGTCCAGCCTGTATTTTTTCTTGTTGGTTTCTCTGCAAATTTATGTTTGTTTACTAAGCTTCTAAATTTCATTCTATCTTGAATGGTTTCGTCCTCAATACCCATTTCTTGTAGATCTTCATTAATTTCTGCTAACCAATTGTTGCGGATTTTCAGGGTTAGAGCTAGATTTACAATTTTCTTTGTCAGCCTGTTATTATCCATTCTGTGTAGGTGTCCGTAGAATTTTAGTCGTCTCTTTCTGATGGTATCTGTGATTTTTTCTGTGAATTGAAAAATTTCGTGTGGTTTCTTTTTCATCCAAATTCCATTTTCGAACTTTGGTCCTAGGATTTTCCTGAGAATTTTCCTCTCTTGTTTCTCAATGCTTTTCATTTGTGACCTGCCGCCAATGATCAGTGTTTCAGATGCATAAAGTGCCTCTGGTTTGATGACTGTATTGTAGTGTCGTAATTTTGCATTTTTTGATATACATCTTTTGTTGTATCTGTTCCATGTGATTTTGTAAGCCCTTTGCAGTTTAGCAGCTCTTTCTTTGTTAGCTTCCTGATTTAACCCTGCTGGCTGAATAATTTCACCTAGATATTTGAATTTGTCTACTTGGGAAATTATTCCACAATTGGTGATTAATGGTTGATTGTCGAATCTTGATTTAGTTCCTTCCATAAACTGCGTCTTTTCAAATGAAATTTGAAGTCCGGTTTTTGCGGCTATTTCATTCAATTTTTCTATGGATTGGATTGCTTCTTGTCTGTTGTTCGAAAGGATCGCAAGGTCATCTGCGAAAACTAAGCAGTCAAGGTGAATTTTGTCTTTAAGAAGTCTGCCAATGTTTATACCTTTAGTTTCTTTTCTCCATTCACGAATCACTTTTTCCAAAACTAAATTGAATAGTAGTGGGGATAGTCCATCTCCCTGTCGGACGCCAGTTCTGATTTCGAACGGTTCAGAAATTTCTCCCAAGAACTTAACTTTTGATGTTGTGTTGGTCAGAGTTTGTTTAATCAATTCCCTCGTTTTCCTGTCGACTTGAAATTCCTCTAGTATGTTGAACAGGGTCTGCCGATCTATGGAATCATACGCTTTTTTGAAGTCAACAAAGGTGATTACTGTTTGTTTGGTTTTGCGAATCTGTAGTATGGTTTTTAGGTTTAGGATTTGTTCTGCGCAGGATCTCCCTTTTCGGAATCCAGCCTGATAATCTCCGATCAGGTGGTCTGTTTGTTTCTCTAATCTATTAAGTAGAGCTTTAGAGAAGATTTTATATACGAGTGAGAGGAGAGAAATTCCTCTGTAGTTGTTAATATCTGATTTGTCTCCTTTCTTGTGAAATGGGTGAATCAATGCATATTTCCAATCCTCCGGAATTTCTTCAGAAAACCAAATGTCCTGTATGATTTTTTGAATACTCTGGGCCAGTTTGTCACCACCAATTTTCAACATTTCAGCGATTATTCCATCTTCTCCTGGTGCTTTGTTGTCTTTTAAATCTCTGATTATTTGTTTGACTTCTTGTAATGTGGGGGGTTCTGAATCTGGATTAGGTGTTGGTTTTTCATAGGTGAATTATTCCTTTGGAGATTCACAGTTTAAAAGGTCCATGAAATGGTTTGCTAGGAGTTCACAATTTCCCTTATTACTTGTTTCCAAAGTCCCATCTGTACGTTTGAAACAGAGACTAGGTGCCTGGTAATTGGATAATTCTTCTCTGAATGTTCTGTAGAAGTTCCGTGTATTGTTTTTCTTGAAATCTTCTTCTATTTCTACCAGTCTGTTTTGATCATATTTTCGTTTTTCAGATCTGATGATTTTTGAGGTTTGTTTCTGTATTTTGAAGAATTCGTCACGATTTTTATCAGTTTTATGGGAACTCCAGTTTAGCTAGGACCTAATTCTGACTTCTATGGCCTTGTCACAGGTGTCATTCCACCACCTGTGTTTGCGTTTCCTTGGGGGATTGCTGATGTTTTGTGAAGCTTTCAAGAGTGTGTCCTTGAGTTCTAGCCAGTTTGAAGGAGCATCGTTGGAGATATTCGCAAGGAAATTGTCTGAGTTCTGTCTCAGAAATTCAGGGTCGATTCTTGGGTTTCTGATTGTTTTGGTTTTCTTCCTGTTGGGTTGAAACTTTACTTTAACAAGAGATAGGTGGTGGTCGGAGTCAATAATTCCCTTTTTGACTTTAACGTTCATAATTTCTTTTTGGTTTTTCTTGGAAATAGCCACATGGTCTAGTTGAAATTCTCCTAAATGCATGTTCGGGGATCTCCATGTCATTTTCTTTTGTGGAAGTGCCAGGAAATGGGTTGACATCAATTTTAGATCGAAATTCTCGCAGAAGCCAATTAAACGTTCTCCATTTTTATTGGTTCTTTTGTGAGCAGGTTAAAGTCCTACAGTGGTCCTAAATTTCTTCTCTTTGCCAATTTGTGCATTGAAGTTAGGGACGCGCAGCTGTGAGCTCGCATTCGGGAGATAGTGGGTTCGAACTCCGCTGCTGCCAGCCCTGAAGATGGTTTTCCGTGGTTTCCCATTTCACACCAGGCAATTGCCCTAGCTGTATCTTAATTAAGCCACGTCCGCTTCCTTCCCACTACTAGGCCTTTCCTATCTGTGTTGGAGCGACGGTCGGAAGTGAATGATGTCCGACTGCGCAGATGACGGTAACAGGCCTGAAAAAGAAATGAAGCAATATCTACTATAACTCAGCTCAGAGTCCAGTGGCCACCATCAATATCTCACAACTTATGAACGAAGTGGTATTGTCGCCACGATCATCGAATGATAAGCGCGTCTGTTGGTCATGATCGTTAAGGTGTTAAGTCCATATGGTGTGACACATGGTTACTTGGTTCAAGTCCCGTTGATCAAAGAAAAAAACTTGCCATCACAATGTTTGCTGGTAGGTTGGGAGAGGTGGTGGTATCATATACAATTTCTAATTTGGTAAGACGTTTACTGAATGGTATATTTATTAAACCATGTTAATAAAACATGGAAATACGTAAAAACCAAACCAAACCAAACCAAACCAAACCAAACCAAACCAAACCAAACCAAACCAAACCAAACCAAACCAAACCAAACCAAATCCCATGGCATTACAGCCCTTGAAGGGCCTTGGCCTACCAAGCGACCGCTGCTCAGCCCGAAGGCCTGCAGATTACGAGGTGTCGTGTGGTCAGCACGACGATTCCTCTCGGCCGTTATTCATGGCTTTCTAGACCGGGGCCGCCATCTCACCGTCAGATAGCTCCTCAATTCTAATCACGTAGGCTGAGTGGACCTCGAACCAGCCCTCAGGTCCAGGTAAAAATCCGTGACCTGGCCGGGAATCAAACCCGGGGCCTCCGGGTAAGAGGCAGGCACGTTACCCCTACACCACGGGGCCGGCATGGAAATACGTAGGTATTTAAAAAAATAATAATTGAATGTATTGCATACGAATGCGTTAACGTTACTTCTGCTAATCTCTTTGAAATTGCCGCCATATTTTTTGGCATTCTGAATGGGCTCTGTCACACTCAACCTCGGATATTTTGGGCTTGTTCGATTCGCTTTGACATATTATCTCGTCTCGTTTCTGTTTACGGTAGGCTTGAATCTTATTTGACAATATATCGAGACATCTCATCATAATTTGACTGATGATGCCCTCAATGAAGGGCGAAACATGTCTCAAGTGGAATCAATAATAAATTCCTAAATTGTAAAATTTATATGTATTGAATAGGTGACAAAACAAACCTTTTAGCATCCTACATCTCGAAGTTCTCAAATATGTCACATTTTTTCACGTACCCAGCAAGGATTTCGATCGAAGAGCTTGTCTCACATTCCATCTTTCGATTTATTTATTTATTTATTTATTTATTTATTTATTTATTTATTTATTTATTTATTTATTTATTGTATGGCTTTTAGTGCCGGGAGCGTCCTAGGACATGTCCTGCTCGTCTGGTGCAGGTCTTCCTATTTGACTCCTATGGGCGACCTGCGCGCCTGGATGTGGAATACCCGGCAAATAGCCTACGTCTGTCGAATAACACCAAGGTGTCTGTTGAAGACTCAACGTCTCCAGGCTTTTGACACACAATCTAGTGATTAGAATTATCACAGATGTCAATACACCTCAAGTAGACTAAACGAACGCCGACGCCACTTTGCGGTACGCGCTATACGTCGCAGTCCCGAGTTCTATTAATTTTACCGCACGCTGTGAACTGCGATTTCATCACAAAATAATTCCTACACCACTCACTATTACGCCATCCGACACTGAAAGCTATTTGGATAGGCTCAAAGGGCCTTCCTCTCTTTTCACGTCAGTTATTACACTTTTTTAAGCCAGGTTGAGTGGCTCAGACTGTTGAGGTGCTGGCCTTCTGACCTCAACTTGGCGGGTTCGACCCTGGCTCAGTCCGGTGTTACTTGAAGGTGCTCAATTACGTTAGCCCCTTGTCGGTAGATTTACTGGCACATAAACAACTCCTTTGGGACTAAATTCCGGCACGTCGGCGTCTCCGAAAACCGTATAAGTAGTTAGTGGGACGTAAAGCCAATGACATTATTATTACATTTTTGTTAGCTTTTATAGTTTAAAATTATTGAAGGAATTATAGTATACAATTTTTTTAAAGTAGTGGAATGTAACAGCAGACGTAATTTACGTCAAAATTTTGAACCCCCTGCAGATTTTTGTCATTTTATAATGACAACATCCTCAGCGCAACGCCCCTGCGAATTACAGGACACACTTCAGGAATCACGGAGAACGGGACACAACCCTCACCACGTTCGTCCAAGAAGGTTCGCATGAATGTAAACATAGGGTTTTGAACTAATACCGACCGAGCTCGATAGCTGCAGTCGCTTAAGTGCGGCCAGTATCCAGTAATCGAGAGATAGTAGGTTCGAACCCCACTGTCGGCAGCCCTGAAAATGTTTTTCCGTGGTTTCCCATTTTCACACCAGGCAAATGCTGGGGCTGTATCTTAATTAAGGCCACGGCCGCTTCCTTCCCACTCCTAGCCCTTCTCTGTCCCATCATCGCCATAAGACCTATCTGTGTCGGCGCGAAGTAAAGCAACTAGCGGAAAAAAAAAAAAAAAAAAAAACTAATACCGATGAGTTAGTTTTTAAAATTTATTTATTAGCTTTTGGGCTGATGTAGGCCATACAGCTAGTATTTTCAGTAGGCCTACAGAATCTGAAAAGAAAACCCACAGTAAAATCTCTGTTAACCGGAGCAAAGGGGGAGTGGTGGTTTCAGATAATTAAAATGCCATTTTAGAAGTTAGAAACATTAAAAAAATGTTTTATGTGAAAGTAAAATGAAGACAATACATATACAACGTCAGGAAGCAAAGTCATTTCCGTACAGGCCATGAAGGCCCTTGGAGGGGTACAAAATAAAGGCTTCCAGTAACCGTTACTCCGGCACTTGATGGGGTAGAGTGATTAGCCTTTGTCCTCAGGAATTAACCTGGTAACCTACTTATTCTTAGTGTAGGCTCAGTGAATCTCAGGGCTATATGCACCTCCGTTAGTGGAAATCTTGTTTCTTAAATTTGCCGACATCCTGACGGGGACTAATCGAACCGACGTCCTTCCAAGTGAACCAGCATGCTTTTACCGCCTCGGCAAGGCAGCCTCTACAATGTTAACAAATTGTTTTAATAAACCCGAACTTCGCCTCTGTGGGGTAGTGGTTAGTGTGATTAGCTGCCTCCCCCGGAGGCCCAGGTTCCATTCGCGGCTCTGCCACGAAGTATGAAAAGTGGTACGAGGACAGAAACGGGGTTCACTCAGCCTCGGGAGGTCAACCGAGTAGAAGGGGATTCGATTCCCATCTCACCCATCCTCGAAGTGGTTTCCCACTTCTGTTCCAGGCAAATGCCGGGATGGTACCTAACTTAAGACCACGACCCCTTCCTTCCCTTTTTCTTGTCTATTTTTCTGATCTTCCCATCCCCTCACAAAGCCCCTGTTCAGCATATCAGGTGAGGCTGCCTGGATGAGGTACTGGACATCCTCCCCAGTTGTATCCCCCGACCCGAACTCTCCAGGACACTGCCCTTGAGACGGTAGAGGTGATATATCTCGCTGAGTCCGAGGGAAAAAAACAACCCTGGAGTGCAAGCGGATTAAGACAGAAAACAAAACCGAACTACTATACCTATTTTGCAAAAACTGATGCAGGTTCGATCCTGGCTCAGTCCGGTGGTATTTGAAGGTGCTCAAATACGGCAGCCCTGTGTCGGTAAATATACTGCCACTTTGCCGTTGTAAATGAACGGTTGTTGTACCGTAGACATCAGACACAACGATCTCAAACAATTCAATATTCGCTGGCAAAATTCCAGACAAATATTGCAAATGCCCTTACTAGATCAGGGCAAGGGAAAGGCACAAAACGTCGCTGCAGTGAAGTAGGCCTACTCAAACAACCCACTAAAAGGCGAAAATTTGCATTCCGCCCAAATGATGACATTCGATACGACGCATATAAACTCTGGCCGGGATACTCTAATAAAGGTAAATGCAAATTTTGCCCAGGTGGATTCACTCAAGTAGTATGTGCAAAATGTAAAGTAAACTTGTGCCTAACTGCAGCAAAAAAACTGCTTCACTCTGTTCCATACGAAGTAGGTCCTTTTTATACTTGTGTACTGCATTTGTTACTGGAATGATAGTGTTTATAAAGGAAAGTTGGAAAAGAAATGTGACGTTTCTCCCATCATCCAGTGTTCTAAAACATGTTATTACGATATTGTAATGTTTCTTGTAATGTGTAATGTCTAAATAAAGTAGAAATAGAATATTTGCATTTTCAGTTTATTACCACTGAGCCCCGTTGTAGCTCTGAAGTATATTAAAAAATCGAAGTCTAGGAGGAACATTTTTTTTTTGAAAATACCAAAAATAAATTTGAATGTGCATTATTAGTATAGAACAGCACAAAAACGAAATTTATTAAAATTATTTTTACTCTTGGGGCTCAAAGGGTTAACGGCCGGCAGCCGTGGAATTTTTTCAAGGACATTTCTAAATTTCTGCAAGTTACTGTAGATTTCTAAGCTGTTCAGCCAACAAGCGGCCATTCTCGCTTGACAAGTTCAGTACAAATTCTGCGGAATAATTTATATTGTTAATGACCGATGCCAATGGCCGTAGCCGTGTTGAAACACCGGATCCCGTGAGATCTCCGAAGTTAAGCAACATTGGGCGTGGTCAGGAGTTGGATGGGTTGCCACGCGCTGTTGGTGGGGGGGGGGGATTAAGGGAATGGAGGAGCGGAAAGGAACTGGCCACCCTACCGCACGTAAACTCCGGCTCAGGAACACCTCTGCGGAGGTTCGGACCTGCCTTCGGGCAGAATAACCCTTACCTATTAATGACCAATAATAAGGAGTGGGGAGCCTCCGTGGCTCAGACGGCAGCGCGTCGGCCTCTCACCGCTGGATACCGTGGTTCAAATCCCGGTCATTCCATGTGAGATTTGTGCTGGACAAAGCGGAGGCGGGACAGGATTTTCTCCGGGTACTCCGGTTTTCCCTCTCATCTTTCATTCCAGCAACACTCTCCATTCTCATTTCGTAGCATCTATCATTCATTAATATATCACTTTGGGAGTGGCGACCCCATCGTAATAACAGCCTATATATGATTCATTCATTACATCTCTGACTCGGTCACTGATTGGAAAACAGGTTGTAGGTTTTCGTTTTTCAATAAGGAGTGGATATAGAAATATGACATTTTTCAAACAATTTACACATGAACTACATTATAACTTCCTTTTTATTGAAAATTGTATTCTTTGTCCCATGGAATTCTGCAGTAGAAGGAATAAATTTAAATAAATAATTAATGTTATTGGATTTTACACTCCTTTAACTACTTTTTACGGTTTTTAGAGACGCCGAGGTGCCGTAGTTTTGTCCCGAATGAGTTCTTTTAAGCCAGAGACTTTCTCCGGTGCGTATTTCTTTTTGAAATTTACTGGTGTCCAGTAGCGGCGATTGAGAATTAGAAGTGGGGGCCCACAAAAGTTTATAGCCAGCAACAAGTATTCGGGTTTGAGGGATATAGTGGGCGGGGGCGGGGGCGGAGCTGGGTGTGTATACATAAACAATGTTAAGTTGATAATGCTGCCTGAGCGAATTTCGACAGAGAGGTAAAGGTTGACAGTCTACCAACTTAAGTGCGGTAATAATAGTTTTATTTATTTATGAGATTTGGGTTCGATACTACACAGTAAAACGTGGACTAAAGGGACAAAAATTACACGTGTATTACAATATTAACTTGAAGTACGGCGTAATTATACAATTAAAAATAATTTCGTATTTGACCACATACTAACACACGTTTCTTTTTTTTTCTTTTTGCAAGTTGGTTTACGTCGCACCGACACAGATAGGTCTTATGGCGACGATGGGACAGGAAAGGGCTAGAAGTGGTATGGAAGCAGCCATGGCCTTATTTAAGGTACAACCCTAGCATTTGCCTGGTGTGAAAATGGGAAACCACGGAAAACCATCTTCGGAGCTGCCGACAGTGGGGCTCGAACCCACTATCTCCTGAATACTGGATACTGGCCGCTCTTAAGCGACTACAGCTATCGAGCTCGGTACTAACACACTAACAAACTAACAAACACTAAAGAGACTGTCAGACTGACAAATGCATGCGGCAAGTGGATGAATGATACCTCAGTGTCCATGACCTTTTCCAAACATTTACCCCTGCTACCCTTCCTCACAGCACACGTCCGAGTCTCCACTATTTGCTGTGGCGCTTTACGAATCGGTTAGTAGCGACGAACGACATTCTGTGTGTATTTCCGCGAAGAATTTTGTTAATAATTAAGTAAATTAAATTAAAGGAAAGTTTTGGCTGATAAGACAACAGGGCTTTTACAAATTACTTTTTTCAATGAAAATCCACAGCCTGTTTCCAGTCATTCGACCGGTTCAGGAATGGAGTGAATCTAGCGGCGAGGATAGCAAATGTGCCGGCTGCAGAAGCCTGTCGCACTCCTCTGGGGCAATGATAAATGATTGACAGATGAAATGAAATGTTAATGGAGAGTATTGCTGGAATGAAAGATGACAGGAAAAACCGAAATACCCGGAGAAAAGTCTGTCCCGCCTGCGCTTTTTCCAGCACAAATCTCACATGGAGTGACCGGGATTTGAACCGTGGAACCCAGCGGTGAAAGGCCGGCGCGCTGCCGCCTGAGCCACGGAGGCGTACTGCTTTTTTTCAATAATTCCTGTAATCCCTAGTTTCAGGCGGCTAAACTAAAATAAAGCGAGGATGACGTCTACGACGACGGCTCCCCTACCCGCTCCACTAATTGCCGCCACTGCTGGTGACGTTTCGTACAGTAGGTTATATCTTTCTCTTCTCACGAGCAACTTCTTTTGACTGTTCAGAGTCTCTTTCAAATCCTTATGAAACCAGACTTGATTTACTTATCGAATGCAATAATGTCCACTCTTCTTTACTCCCGTTGTCAGCAGTGCAGTAGACTTCCTCAACAACTTCATTATATCCTTTTCTGGAAGAGAAGCTGCTATCTTGCTCCTAATTCGATGGTGGCGAGCATTACGTAAGAGTTCGCCGTGCGGACAAGAGTCTAGGACGTGTGCTCAAGTTTCTGTCACCCTAGAGTGTCTGCAGTATGTACTATTTCTTTAAAGTCTTCTATTTTTTTAAATTTTTTTTTCTTTTCACATCGTATTCTAACCAGTATGTGACGCCACTCTTTGAATAAGAGAACGTTATAAGACTTTGATTCGTCACATCTTTCGACGAACCGTAAAGCTATCTGAAAATATTTAAAAACTCTTTGAGAAAACGCGCATTTTTAGCATCCTAAAAAGTAAATGTATACAATTCCTACTGCACGGATAATTAGGGGAGGATCGGGAGGTATCGGACGGCGGCTGGTATCGGACAATCACAGATGTCTTTGTTAGCAGCATGTGGCAGAACCTGTTTAGTTACTCGCAGGTCCGCCTGCATGTTTGAAGGGTGGGTACATCCTATTCAGTCGAAAGGCAGGGTCGTTTATGAGTGGTGGTGTATTTTTGTCCTTTGTATGATTTTCGGCCGGCACAGATTTATTTTTATCAAGAAATAGCAGCAACAAGGATAAGTTGCATTGAACTTTAAGTACATTAGCAGAAACAGTATTCCTTACTCTGTAACATCGTGGGTTTAGAATCAGTTTCTTTTCGAACGTTCTCGTTCAGTTCCTCTTGTTTCTTAAGACAGTCATTCGGGCGGTATCGGACACAAAACTGGCGTGCGGTGTCGGACACATAGGTAGCAGTTCCGTCCGGGTAACTGATAGTCAGTGATTTAGTTGGAAAAAAATATTTACAGGAACTCACCTTATTAATTCAGCAATTTCCAGATGGACTCGTATTGGGTGTCAAAATCAGCGGCCTCATGTTTCCGACAAGTCGTTTTATCAGATGAACGTCTCCCCTTTCGTAGCCATGACTTGACATATGGTTGTATGCACAGGAGGTCAAACGCTGCTTGATCTTGCAACCAGCAGCCTATTTCTCTTTTCGCTGTGGATCTCATTCATGGTACTGAAAGCTCTTTCAGCTTCTGCTGAAAAGATGGGAATAGTCTGTACATTCTTGATTAAAGGCATCAGCTCCACTGGAATTTCCTTGGTCTCGACATACTTTCTAAAAGCATTAATGTACCTCCTCTTGTCTGACATGTGGAAAAAGGTTGCCAACACTCTCATCACCATAGCAGATATCCAAAGTAGAAGTGCAGGGTCAATTATTTTTGTATAGTACCTTTGAATCACTGACAATTATGAACATAAAACCGAGGTTCAATATTAGTCCGCTAGAGTACACTCTTGACGTTTCAGGGCTATGTATGGATTATAAGATTTTCTTACTGAATGTAAAAATGTTGCGTCATTCTAAAGCAGGAAAATGTTTTCCGGAACGGCGTTCCGGCCCGTTCCGGTCCAACTAAACCACTGCTGATAGTACTATACTTTGTTTTAGGTAAACATGGAGACGATGCGAGGATAATGGGAAGAAACCAATATGATATTAGCCATGAATAATGTCAGGGATAATAGAATGAGTATTAGAGAGGCCAGTCAATGTTCCTCTGTTCCGCAAAAGCACGTTAGGTGTTAGAATTAAAGCTCTTGATTCTGGTAAAGAGTTTCCAATAAAAGCGTGTGAGACTTATCAGAGAACATTCTCAGATGAAGAAAAGAACCTGTACGTGCATGTCGAGGCCCCGACAGCCAGCTCATGCCACTCAACAAAACAAAACAGAATTTTTAAAACTTGTGTGTCAGTTTGCTGAGGAATTGAGAGCTGAACATAGGTTTAATACAACTAAAAAGATGGCAGGAAAGGATTTTTAAAATTTAATTTAAGAAGAGGCAGCAGGACCTCCGTTTGAGGACGGCTGAGTACCAGCTTGCAGCGAACAGTAAGCTTCAACAAGGTGCAATTGGACAATTTTGTTTTTAATATGTTAAATGATCTTATGACCAAATATTTGTTTGGTCCATCAAAAATCTTCAACGCTAATGAGTGTGGTATTTGCAGAACGGCTAAATGTTAATTTGTTTGTATTTTGAATGTGAAAAATCTCTTTTTGTTAAAAGAAGATTGACCGTCCGATACCACCCTCCATTTATCAAACCTACGAAAGTGTAATGACCTCTTAAATTGTTAATATTGTCCGTGTTTTTAATTATGATTTATCATATTCTAGTGAGTACGTTAATATAAGAATATAGATGCTCGTGAAAGGTATTACATGATATTTTTCCTATTCCATAAAAAAATTATGGCATTAAACTGTCCGATACCTCCCGACATTCCCCTACTAGCGCACTAACGAAAGAGCCAAAACAAACCGAGTTTGCGTTAGAGAAGGGAAGGAGGCAGTCAGGATAAGAGTCCACGAGTTCCTTTACTCATTCCCTTTGTCTGTGATATAATGGTTAGTGTGATTAGCTGCCGCCCCTGGAAGCCCGGGTTCAACTTCCGGGTCTGCCACGAAATTTGAAAAGTGGTATGAGGGCTGAAACCGGGTCCACTCAGCCACGGGAGGTCAACTGAGTAGAGGGGGTTCGATTTCTACTTCAGCCATCCTCGAAGTGGTTTTCCGTGGTTTCCCACTTCTTATCCAGGCAAATGCCGGATGCTACCTAACTTAACCCTCTAGTGCATGAATTATTTTTCGTTTGCTTTACCAACAATTCTTAACTGGAGCTAGTACCTTAATACTCGTAGGCCTATGTGATTTGGTTTGGCATGGTGGCAATTTTTCGCGATTTTATGCTAAGCTTTTAACATTCAAAGACTGATCATTCATGTCTACTGGCCATGGGTACGTATTGCAAGGCACAAGTATATTTGCACGACCGTAGGTTGGTAATATCTTTGAGGTTGAGCCTGACGTACTCCTGAAGCCTGTGGGTAATGTGATGGGGAGGGCCCACGGAAAATTAACGGTGGTTGGTACGCGTGGATGTTGACGGGGTGGAAGGAGTTCCTTCGGTGGTAGGGCTGTCTTGTCGTCTATTATAAAGAATTTTAAAAACAAGGCATCACTGGCATGCGTGTTAGATTGACTGTACGGTTGTGTCTTGATTGCGAACAAGGCGAAAACCGTCCAGATTCCGAACAACTAAATATACCCTGTTCAGATTGCGAACAAGAGATTAGTGTTAACGTGAGATACATAAAACAGATACAATTTTCAAAACAGTCTCGTATGTAATTTTTGTTCTAGTAGTAGTAACATTAACTGGTACATTGGGATGTTTTAGATAACCTAACCATATTTTTAAAAAATATTTTTCTTATTGAGAATATTTAATAATTTAGTTTCAGATAATCTTACCATTTAGAAAATAATTTTTTTATTGTATAACATAACTAGAGGGGTGGTTATTTATGGTGGATTAGTGAGATTTGTATTATTAATATGTTATTCTTATTCTTATTCTTATTCTTATTCTTATTATTATTATTTCTTTTTTTGCTAGTGGCTTTTCGTCGCACCGACACAGATAGTTCTTATGGCGACGATGGGATAGGAAAGGCCTAGGAGTTGGAAGGAAGTGGCCGTTGCCTGGTGTGAAAATGGGAAACCTTGAAAAACCATCTTTAGGGCTGCGGACAGTGGGATTCGAACCCACCGTCTCTCGGATGCAAGTTCACAGCCGCGAGCCCCTAACCGCACGGCCAACTGGCCCGGTATTATTATTATTATTATTATTATTATTATTATTATTATTATTATTATTATTATTATTATTATTATTATTATTATTATTATTATTATTATTCCAATGAAAGAAGTGAGTGGTTGCATCGACAAGGCATTAGCCTTTAGAATATTGACTAATATTATTTTTATTCAAATAATACATAAGAAGTGAAATAGTTTATTTGGAAACAAGTGGGTTTTTTCTTGCATGCTTTTAATTTTTTTTTCTGTATTACCCAGTATTCCCATTGTGTGTACTGTACAAGAACTTGGTGTATCAACTGATGGTTAATTTTTCTGCAGCCCGTCAAATTAGAATTTTGTTCATATCCCAGTCAACATTTCTAGTCAAGCGGGTTGGGTAACTTAGTACTTCCCACTTGTTCGCAATCAGGACGACATCGACTGTACAGTTGAAGGTGTGCCGCAAAAGTACCTCTGTCCACAATCTGTATTCACCTACATAGGTGATAAGTGATAGGCCCTACGTTGCCTCATAACAACATTATGCACTAAACGGTTAAGGCCAGCCGCTTCCTTCCCTCTTCCTAGCCTATCCCTTCCAAGGCCCTTGTTCAGCATAACTGGTGAGGCCGCCAAGGCGAGGTACTGGTACTGGTTCTCTTCCCAGATGTATCACGCTCCAGGGCACTGCCCTTTAGGCGGCAGAGGTAGGATGCCTCGCTGAGTCCGGGGGAAACACCAACCCTGGAGGGTAAACGGATCAAATAAATAAAACTAAAATAAACATAACATAGCAAACGATCTTTCTTTAATCCGTTAAAATGTATTTCGGATAACAGAGATTCTACTGTACATGCAAGATAAACACTTTAGACACTACTATACGCGAACCTTTTCTTGAGCCCTGAGCTCCCTAGTGCTGAATCGGTAGACCTCGGTTATCTTCGACATCCATATTGGCAACCTTTGAAACACAAACTATGCATCGCTGTGCGATATCTGGCGTACACTTTACGAACTAGTACTGATGTTTACACAGCAAAGCCGAACTATATAATTCATGCTAGGAACAAGATTCGCATCGAGAAATGTTATATAATGTTAAATAATGTATGTGTGACAGAGTTGTTGGCGTAAGATAATAAATGTTTAAAAAATTCATATCGATCGATCATATTATATATTCAATTCAGATTTCATTTCCATCCAGTTGGCAGTATAACCGGAATCGTCAGCGCTCCCTCCTTACCCCTCACCCCGTAAAAATCGGGCTCAAGTAAAAGTTCGCGTATAGTATGTCAGTTACATTACTTGTCTTCTTTTAAGAATACTGTCACTTACACCCATTGGTTGTTCTCTTCGGTCATTAATTTAAATGATAATTGGTAAGATTATTTCTCTGGATTTTATATTCGGAGGTCTGTATTCTTCAAGAATTTTGTATTGCGATTTCTAGCTAGTAATGTGCGGATGCTTTCTGGGAGCTGCTGGTGTAGTTACATTAAATTCTTTATGAAATCTCCTTGCTGTGGGCGACATATGTTGGTTGCACTGAATAAAAAGATCAGGATTCTCAAACGATATACAGTCACATGAACGGACTGGAGAGTCAACAACATTTATACCGATGGCTGATTTACTAAGCTCAGGGTTAGTCTAGATGACCTCGCAGGAGCTAAACTGATTCTAGCATTGCTTCTGCTTTCTTGTGTAAGTAATATTCGACCTTTGTTGGTCAATTCTGTTCTCTCCCGATAATATTAGGTTTGCCAGAAAGCCCCTCCCCCTATCTTTCCTTTCTCCCTTATTCGTTACCATTCTTCAAGAGGTTTAACCTCTTCGTCTTTCGTTTAACCCCTGTGGGTGGGGGACGCAGACGAAGAATACACCCACGCTATCCCCTGCCTGTCGTAAGAAGCGACTAAAAAGGGCGACCAAGGGATGATTGTATTAGAACCATGAAACTACTTGTGATTAGTACCACCACGCGGGGAACACCATGGGTCGCATTCCTTGCGCGTAGTACCACTGTGTTAGGTACAAAATAGGTTTGTGATTAGTAGCAACAGAGTGCGTTGCCGGCTTTTACAGTACCTGTGATTAGTACCACTTTAGGAGCGACACCATCGTTCTGGCTTGCCTATTAGTACCCACTATATGAGGAACACCACGGGATAGTTCGAGTCCCTGTGGTTAGTACACGTATGTGATGAACATCATAGGTTTGCGTTGCCTGTGAATGGCGCCGCAATGTGCGAAACACCATAGGTCTGTATTACATGTGCGAATTTCATTACCTGTGAGTAGTACCATACTGTGTATACGTTACTTTCAATTAGTACCGCAACATGACAGATATCATGGTTCTACTTTCCTAGCGGTAAGTATTACCATTATGAGGGGCCGATGACTTGGATTTTGGACTCCTTTAGACTACAAGCATCCTCGATTCAGTATTATGCTATAGAATCAGTCCCTTGGTCAGTAATACTATTGTTTTACGTCAGTTTCTGTGAATGTGAGGCATTGCGGGTCGGATTCACTGATTGTTTTAAATTCATATCCATCCATTCATTCTTCGTCCTCACGTTTTGAATTCTGGTCAGTGGAGGATTTTGGATTTTTAATTTGCCATTACATTTCGTCTCATTTCGTACCATTAGTGGCCGATGACCTAGATTTTAGGCCCCTTTAAACAACAGTCATCATCGTCTTTCGTTTAGTATCATGCATTGTATAAAATTGTGTGTTTTGAGACGAACACTATAGTTGGGCCCCCGAGAGTTGAAGTCTGACATTTGAGCGGCGACAGCAGTAACTACGAAGTACGCTGCGTTGTCACAGTTATCTCAATTTGCGGCATATCACTCTTTCATACAGGCTGAATATTAATCAACTATGTTGGCCTAATGCGATTCAGTAAACTTTGACCCGTTCCTAAGCTCGTGTTAATAATTCCGGCATTTATGTCAGAACACGTCCTTGCCGAAAAATACGAGATTTCATATTCACTAACCTGACAATAACCTCAACAAATGTACATATCAAATAGAGAATAGAACTGTACAATTAGCCATTGATTGACTTACAAGAAAATAAAATAACAAAGAAAATAATATTCAAGAAACAAACATGTCAATAATTACATAAACCAGCAACAACTAACGCAGCTAACACAGTATTACTGCGAATAATATTACAAAAGCGACTGAGAGCAAGCCAACCCACGTGGCGATAGCGTTATTAAATGTGGCATCTCTGTTATTGTTGCCATAGCAACAGACCATTTTCAAGCAGCGTTAGTCAACTTTTTCTCGCCGGTGGCGCTAAACGTCAGACTTCAACTCTCGTGGGCCCTACTATAATAGTACCCCAGCCAGAGGAATTAACTGGACGTGGTTAAAGGCCCCTCGCCCGGACTGGTTCACTTGTTTATTCATATTGTAGGCCTATAACATTCCATTGGTAACTTAATGTGCATTTATGTTTGAAATGTTTCCTTCTAAAACTCATTCCGATTTGTACCATTGAAATGAAATGACGTATGGCTTTTAGTGCCGGGAGTGTCCGAGGACATGTTCGGCTCGCCAGATGCAGGTCTTTTGATTTGACACCCGTAGGTGACCTGCGCGTCGTGATGAGGATGAAATGATGATGATGACGACACATACACCCAGCCCCCGTGCCAGCGAAATTAACCAATGAAGGTTAAAATTCCCGACCCTGCCGGGAATCGAACCCGGGACTCCTGTGACCAAAGACCAGCACGCTAACCACTTAGCCATGGAGGCGGACATTTGTACCATTAGTAGCATATGAATGAAAGACAGGCCTGTGAAAAAATTCGTCAGGTAGGTGTACAAAATTCTCGAAATACATTTCACTTTTTCTGATAATCTTTAAATCTGGAGGGGCATTTCACCAAGTAATGTCGGAGTAGACTGACTGTGTCTGATATAGTTCATGTGTTCGAAGGCCATTCTCGAGCTTCGTTCATGTCGTTGAGCTGCGAGGCTAGCCTGACTTTGGTGATGAGTTCCAGATGTGGGGAGGGGAGGGGCGGCTGTCTGACTGCAGTGGGGGAATGACCAGAGGGAAGGGAGAAGCGCGCGAGGAAATGAGATAGAGGACAACAGATCTACAAGATGTGAAACAATGCGAGGGAGAGCAATGTAAGATAAAAGCAAGGGGAGAGCCGGAGAATGATAAGAATAATAACTGAAGAATTAGAAGACAAAATGCGATTACGTACAAAAATCAAACAGATGATGAAAATTATACGATAAGAACGAGAAAAAGAAAGGCAAGCCGTCACGGACAAATGAATTGAAAGACGCGAGAGCCAAGAACGCGAAAGAGACAAAGGCTTGTGGTAAGCGGATTAATTTAGTACCGCTGTGGCGGCGTGTAGCCTACTTGCCTATTGCATTCCCTTCGCGAGTAGGGGCGCCCACCTTCTGCCACGTATGGCTAACGCTACCAACCCACTGCTCCCTTCATCAGAAACTTCATTACGTCTTGAATTCCATGTAGAGATGTCTCCCTGTTTCGCTGAAGTAGTAGGAACATTGTATTTATCAGCTTCGTGCTCTTTCATTGGGAGCGTGATAGCATCGTCCCAAATAACGTTCACACTACGTCCGGTCCAAGTAAATTGGTGGTCCCATCCTATTATTCAAGGCATTGCATCTCTTAAACCTGTCATCTCTTAAACCTATAAGTGCTGAACGTCGCACTTGCGACGCATTGCGTTGCTAGATTGCCAACATCACAAGCGTGACTTATGGTCTGTACTACAACAGTCAGGTAAACGGCCAGATACGCAGGCTGCAGTTTAGCAATCCACAAGTTAAATTTTTTCTTGCGTACTGCCAACGGATTTTAACTACGGTAATGTCATGCGGAAGTTGTAGTAACATTTTTATTGAATTGGGAATAAGGTTACTGAAAATGTAGTGAAATTTAGCGTGGTGGTGTACGTATTCCCTGGTGCTTTCTTTTGTTTTGCTCTATTCCTTTTGAAATTGTATTACTAGAGTACGACTCGTTGGCTGAACGGTCAGCGTACTGACCTTCGGTTCAGAGGGTCCGGGGTCGATTCCCGGCCGGGTCGGGGATTTTAACCTTCATTGGTTAATTCCTACGGCACGGGGGCTGGGTGTATGTGTTGTCTTCATCATCATTTCATCCTCATCACGACGCGCAGGTCGCCTACTGGAGTCAAATAGAAAGACCTGCAACTGCCGAGCCGAACCCGTCCTGGGATATCCCGGCACTAAAGAAAAAGCCATACATTTCATTTGTATTACTAGAGACTAGTATCAGACTCTTATTACGGTATAATGTGGAAGTTCAGGTCAAAAACAGAATTAGGACTGAAATCTCCACATATAAAGAAATGTTAAAATTAATTAACTATGCATCGAAACTCAGAAATTGTTGTAGAAAATAAACTTATTCTTCTTCATCTGTTTACTCTTCAGGGTCGATTTTCTCTAGGACTTAGCGAGGGATCCCACCTCTACCACCTCAAGGCAGTGTCCTAGAGCTTCAGACTGTGGATCGGGGATACAACTGGGGAGGATGACCACTACCTCACCCAGGTGGCCTCACCTGCTAAACTGTTCAGGGGCCTTGTGGGGGTATGGGAAGATTGGAAGGGATAGACATGGAAGAGGGAAGGAAACGGCCGTGGCCTTAACACTGAAAATGTAACCTGGACGCAAAAGTTAAGATTCAGGTTAGGCATCATATCAAATAATTCCTACAACACGGTAATACATTTTTTGTCTAATTACGATGATGCGCGTTACGGCGAATGTAAAGTTTATATTCGTAATTAATGCCACTATTTTATTATTTCAATTTATTGTTGCTAATATTGAACCCTTTGAACCCAAAAGTCATGGATTCAGTATAATAAGTTGTTAGTTTCTTGACCGCCTCTGTGGTGTAGTGGTTAGTGTGAATAGCTGCCACCCCCGGAGGTCCGGGTTCGATTCCCGGCTCTGCCACGAAATTTGAAAAGTGGTACGAGGGCTGGAACGGGGTCCACTCAGCCTCGGGAGGTCAACTGAGTAGAAATGGGTTCGATTCCCACCTCAGCCATCCTTGAAATGGTTTTCCGTGGTTTCCCACTTCTCCTCCAGGCAAATGCCGGGATGGTACCTAACTTAAGGCAACGACCGCTTCCTTCCCTCTTCCTTGTCTATCCCGTCCAATCTTCCCATCCCCCGCAAGGCCCCTGTTCAGCATAGCAGGTGAGGCCGCCTGGGCGAGGTACTGGTAATTCTCCCCAGTTGTATCCCCCGACCCAATGTCTCACGCTCCAGGACACTGCCCTTGAGGCTGTAGAGGTAGGATCCCTCGCTGAGTCCGAGGGAAAAGCGAACGCTGGAGGGTAAACAGAAGAAGAAGAAGAATAATTAATGCCACTGTATGACGCGTAGGATCACTGATTTTATCATTAATTCAATTTATTGTTGCTAATATAAGTAGTTTCTTTTTTTTTTTTCAAGATAATGTTAGAATTGTAACTGGCAAGCATTTATCTCACTTTAGTGTAAATACTTAGTAGGAAGTTTGTATGAAGTCAAAGAAATATTATCTCCTTAACGTCCTCATTCGACGGACGAATCACCATGAACGACGTCGTATACGGTACCTTTACTCCATATGTGTCCGACTAGTTGGCTGAATGGTCAGCGTACTGGCCTTCGGTTCAGAGGGTCCCGGGTTCGATTCCCGGCCGGGTCGGGGATTTTAACCTTCATTGGTTAATTCCAGTGGCTCGGAGACTGGGTGTTTGTGCTGCCCCCAACATCCCTGCAACTGACACACCACACATAACACTATCCTCCACCACAATAACACGCAGTTACCTACAAATGTCAGATGCCGCCCACCCTCATCGGAGGGTCTGCCTTACAAGGTGTGCACCCGGCTAGAAATAGCCACACGAAATTATTAGTATTACTCCATATGTGCGTCGCGGATAGATTTGGAATAGAACCCAAGCTTTTGACACGCACTCTAATCATTAGGAAATCTGTACTATCACTTCTAGTACCCTACCGAGTAACATTTAGAAGGTAAATATGTTGGACTGTTGGGACTCGAACTCATAAGTTACTGCGTGGCAGCATCAAATAATGTTGCCGCAACGA
Organism: Anabrus simplex; assembly: GCF_040414725.1. NCBI lineage: Eukaryota > Metazoa > Arthropoda > Insecta > Orthoptera > Tettigoniidae > Anabrus > Anabrus simplex. The sequence continues at coordinate 59,920,526 of NC_090265.1, read as the reverse complement.
CTATGACTACATAGAAAGCTTGTTGTTAAAATGCTAGTCAGTAGTAACACCTTGCTAACTTAGGAAATCTTTAGGAATTCTGTGATAGCTGGAGAGGACGCATGATATATTTCATAAATATATACATAGGTTACATTATAACAACTTATTTTTCGTATAGCATCGTGCAGTTGTAGATTCATCTTGATATGTAGCCATCTTGATTCTTACAGTAGCGTCCCCGATAGGAGCAAAGTCTCAGATAAGAGCGTTAAGTGTCTCTTCCAACTTCGGCATAGCTAAACTCGAGAATATTCTTCCAGACTGCACATAAACGATAGTCGTAGTACGCGTTTTCAACCGAACTTCCAGATAAATGTAGAAACTGCCACATAAATTTAAAACGCACTTTTATCTGGCTGTCATAGTACAGGCTCTTAGTGTGTAGGTAGTCCGCTTCCGTACCGTAACGGTTAGCACTATTAGTTGATGTACTAGGTGGTCCGGGTTCGATTTCCGGAACTGCCAAAGATTTTAAGAGTTCGAGTAGCGCCGCTGTGTGGTTAAAATTGTATATGAATCTCACCTCAAATGAATCTGAAAAAAGCTGCACCACCTCGGGACGAAGATACTAATTTACTATTACCTTAGGTATTGACAGAAAAGTGCACTATGCCGTTAACCTGTTTAGTAATTCATTCTATGGAATATTACATGAAGTGTGGCAGGAAATGAGCTGTGGGAGGGGTGGTTAGCCTGTAAGGTCCCGCGCGGGGTGACAGTAACTGAGTAGTAATCCGTGGATTTCACACCAGGCAAATGCTGGGGAAAAAATTAAAATGAAAATCCACAGCCTGTTTCCAGTCATACGACCGGGTCAGGAAATGGAATGAATGAAGCCCGCATCTAGCGGTGAGGATTGGAATTGTGCCGGCCGCCGAAGCCTGTCGGCACTGCTCTGGGGCAATGATTAATGAAATGAACTGATATTGAAGAATGTTGCTGGAATGAATGATAACAGGGAAAACCGGAGTACCCGGAGAAAAACCTGTTCCGTCTCCGCTTTGTCCAGCACAAATCTCACATGGAGTGACCGGGATTTGAACCACGGAACTCAGTGGTGAGAGGCCGGCGCGCTGCCGCCGGAGACATGGAGGCTTAAATGCTGGAGCTTTACCTTAATTAACTCTTTGCAACAAAAGTAGATGATACAACGTAAATTATATACAACAGAATTAATGATGGTATTTAATTTCTCAACGGGGAGGCAGGCCACCTAGTAGGTAACGCCTACTCTCTGTTCAGTTAATTTCTTATTTTGAAATAACCTTATAGAGACTCAACTACTGTAAATAATGGTTACTATAAATAAATGAATTGAGTGCCTGAATTAGTAAGAGAAGGGGCTAAATCTACATACCTCAGTCAACTGGAGCGGAAGGGGAAGAGTGACATGTAGTCACTTTTCTACCCTAAAATGTCTTGTGATCGCACAAACAGTGGTTTTAATGTGAGTAAATGTGTCAAAACGAAACGAAGAAAAAACTGGAAGAGGTCTGTAGCTAAGAGATTTGAAAGTGTTGAAACTTGTGTTCGTACGTTCGTAATCTGTTTAACTTCCAGGGTCGGTTTTCCCCTCGGACTCAGCGAGGAATCCCATCTCTACCACCTCAAGGACAGTGTCCTGGAGTTTCAGACTCCGGGTCGGGGGATACAACTGGGGAGGATGACCAGTACCTCGCCCAGGCGGCCTCACCTGCTATGCTGAACAGGGGCCTTGTGGGGGGATGGGAAGATTGGAAGGGATTGACAAGGAAAAGGGAAGGAAGCGGCCGTCGCCTTAAGTTAGGTACCATCCCGGCATTTGCCTGGAGGAGAAGTGGGAAACCACGGAAAACCACTTCCAAGATGGCTGAGGAGGGAATCGAACCCCCCTCTACTCAGTTGACATCCCGAGGCTGAGTAGACCCCGTTCCAGCCCTCGTACCACTTTTCAAATTTCGTGGCAGAGCCGGCAATCAAACCCGGGCCTCTGGGGGTGGCAGCCAATCACACTAACCACTACACCACAGAGGCGGACGTTTAAACTTGTGCCAGCTAAGAGAAAGGGTGAAGGATGTAAGTATGCAATGAACAATAACAATGCTAATGTTAAGTGGTGAGAGTATTACAAATTATCTGGTAATGAAAACAAAAACCGTTTCATAGCATTTTACAAACTTCCTAATTACAACTTAAATTATTATTATTATTTTTTTTGTTTCTTGGTCTGATTAAACAGAAGTAATTTAAGAGAGCCTATACAAAAAAAAAAAAAGTGACCCTAAGAAAAAGGTGACGTACTATTATTACCTACGGTGAAGATGTGTTTAAAAGCTTTTTCTGACAATTTTTCTGTATCTAGAAAGCGTGCTTCAGTTGCTAGACATGGGATAAACGAAGAATAAGAACAATAATCTGAAAGATGTGAGGATGATTTCAATGATAGTGATTGGAAGTATTCTTTTTCTGGGTGTGCCCGATTCAAGAAACCGTTTACAGCAGTGGATATGAAATGTACGGACTTCAAGGATTTAAAAACCCTCTTGTAGTGTAGTGAAGGACAAACTAAGTATTGAGGGTAGAAAAGTACTGAGTAGAGAAATATGAACTATAAAAGTAACAAAAGGCAAGCCAGATTTCCTCTTCCTTAAGTGCTCTCACTCACATTCGGAGTCATGGGCAATAGTTCATATTTTCCTAAAACAACCTGGTAGGAATAAAAAGAAAAGACGAAAGTATCGCTTACAAAAGAAGTGTTGAAACAAGCACTGGAAAAGCCGACTGCCCTGTATCCACGAGGAAGGGATATTAATAACTTTAACCACAGAGATTTGCTGAATCTACTGCCATACGTCCCAGCTGTGCATCATGGACTATGTATTTTTAAACCTCAAACCGACTACTAAGAAAATGAATGGAGATCTTGACACTGAAAACCAAGATGATTTTTTTAAAGAATACTAATAATTCACAGTATTACCTTCTTTGCATACAGTATTATTTTTAAAACTAACATTGTTTTATTAATGATTGAACGTAAAATTTTATTCCACTTTTAATTTTCTGAGTTACACTGATATGAAATTAATTTAAAGACTATAAATTTATATTTAAATGTTCAATTTTCTTGTGTGTTTTTATAATCTAATAAAACTTTATTTATCTCAAAACTTTGTTTTTGTGGGTTATTCCCTTCTTTTACTCAGGTACTCAATTATTAATGAAATACGTAATACGAATGATACTTGTCATTATTTTGGCGCTCCCTCATGTCGGTCCCAAGGACTTCATCCCGCCTGACCCACCCCTTAGGTCGGCTCTGATATTCACACCATATAAACAACACAGGTTGTCCAGTAGAATAAAATTCACGGATAAATAGTGTAATAAGAGCAAGCAAGGAAGCGTTTAGTTTTACGTGACTGTTGATACTATGATCCAAGCCACAGGACCTCCTGTTTTACGTGGAATCCGAACGACAGGGTTGTGATGTTTCACTTAAAAATATCCTCAGGCATTGGCCGGGATTCAAACCACGAGTTCTTTCGTGAGAAGATGTCACTCTCGGCTATCACGCCGCTTCTATCGTTCTAACTAGGTCAGGGATACAGTATGTACGTACATGTTGGTCTGGTAAACAAATATATTAAAACCACATCAATAATATAACTTTAAATCCTAAAGCAGTTCTGATTAATTTATAGTTACGCCTAGCCCTTGTGGGAGTCAACCTTTTCCTCTTTCATAGCTCATTTGAGATGTGGTGCTGGAGAAGAATGCTTTGCATTCCTTGGACAGCATTTCGTCTACCAGTGAGTCCATCTTGAAGGAGCTGATAATCAGTGTCAGGTTATTATCAGTACCAGCAAAGAATTCTCCAATTCTTTGGTCACATCATGCAAAATGGAGAAGAAAACCTTGAAAAACTCGCAATATTAGGAAATGTGCCTGGAATGAGGCAGCGTGGACGAGCTCCTAGACGCTGGAGAGAGTGCATAAAACGTGTCACCAAGACATCCCGTATATAATCAACCCGTTAGGTAAAAGACCGCCGAGGGTGGAAAACGGTACAAAGAAGTTGGCCCTCCTTAAAAAATCACGATCTTCAGGACTAAAGAGAAGAAGAAGAAGAAGAAGAAGAAGAAGAAGAAGAAGAAGAAGAAGAAGAAGAAGAAGAAGAAGAAGGTCAAACGATTATTAGCAATTTCCTCGGTCAGAACAGAATCTACTAAAAGTTGTTATACATACTAGTGTAAGTTAACAAACCGTTCTAAATTAAATTTAAAGCACCTTTTGTATGAAACTCTTTAAAAAAACTGTTGACCGTTTTCAAAATATAAACGAATATCATAATCCCAGTCAGTCCGTATTCCGATCTTCATAAAACTATGCTTTACCTCTTCCACGTGATAATGTGATAAACAAACAAACAAAGAATCAAGCAAGCAAACAAACAAACAAACAAACAAACAAACAAACAAACAAACAAACAAACAAACAAACAAACAAACAAACAAACAAGCAAGCAAACAAACAAACAGGCCAAAACTCACTAACGAAAAGTGGTCTCTAAGATCCTTCTAAGTCATGGAAGAGGATTTTAGCTACTCTTTTGGTAATATACCTTTCCTACCTCAAAAAGTAAGCGGACTCTTGTACAGCAAATTTGCATACTTATTCCCATTATATAATATTTCTTGTCTTACTGTTTAATATACGTTTGTCCAAATACGCTTTTTCCCATTAAACTTGGATACTGGGTTGCTACCTTGTCCCGAATGCAAGCTGACATGTACACGATCCGTACTGCACAGTCAACACGCTCGGTCGATTACTTATTTTATTTTTTATATTTGTATGTATGTGGATAATCAATGTCACTTCCATAAACGGGAAGAAAAGAAGAAAGAAATGACGACCCTTTCATAAAGGCTCGCGATCCCGAAGTTATGGACGACTGCACTAAGAGAAGACAGGGCAATGGGTGAGCATGTTGATGCTAGATGCCTTCTCAACTTCTACTTTCAAGCGCTTTTTAAACCAAGTTCTTGAAGGGTTCCATCCATAAGGAAGTGGAGGAAGAAACTGTATGTTAGTGAAAGCAACATATATTTTCCTATTGATATGTAAATTTCCAGTGATAAAATATGGAAACTAAAAGATACATAAATCTGGAAGCTGTAGAAAAAGCTGTGCTTGTTTGTGCTACCTCACGACCTACCTTGAGACAGTCGAGAGCTTCCTGTAAATCACATCGTAGACATACGGAGTGTGGAGCAGAGAGAAGGGAGAAGTGAGTAGAGTATATTTCAAGGAACTGTTATTTGGCTACTGCTTGTAGCAGCTTGACTCCTGACACTGAGGGATGAAACAAGATAAAGTGACTTTCAAGTGGTACTTACGAAATGTAAGGATCATAAAGAGGTGCGTAACTTTGATTTAAATTTTAACGCCAAACCTATTTGAGGAATTCATTCCCCAAGCCAGGGGAATTAACAATAAGCAGTTGTAATTCTTAATCCGGGCGGGAATCGAAATAGTTAACATCTGAATCGAAGGCGATTACACTGATCATTCAGCGAACGAACCGGAGAATCCTTGATAAGCCTGCAGTGTAGTGTATGGCTTTTAGTGCCGGGAGTGTCCGAGGAGAAGTTCGGCTCGCCAGATGCAGGTCTTTTGATTTGACACCCGTAGGCGACCTGCGCGTCGTGATGAGAATGAAATGATGATGAAGACGACACATACACCCAGCCCCCGTGCCGGCGAAATTAACCAATTAAGGTTAAAATTCCCGACCCTTCCGGGAATCGAATCCAGGACCCCTGTGACTAAAGGCCAGCACGCTAACCATTTAGCCATGGAGCCGGACTGCAGAGTAGTGAAACTATATTTGTTCGTGGTTTAGGTCACATAGCTGTCAGCTTGCATACGGGACATACTGGGTTCGAAACCCGAAATATTGTTTTCCTTGAATTCCCATTTTCACACCAGGCAAATGTTGGGATTGTACCTTACTTGACGCCACGGCCGCGTCCTTCCCTTTCCTAGCCCTTTCCTCTCCCATCGTCGCCATAAGACGTATCTGTGCCGGCGTGACAAACAATCTATGTTCGTCCTTTGAGAACATTTTTACACCTATTCGATAAATAATTTGTTCCCGTCTCAGATTGATTACTAGGGACACTATCTAGTATCCTCTCGTAGGAGAGTAAATGGCTTGCAATTCCTGCCCCAGAAAGCGGCACTAATTGTGAGGGTGATGACGTAAGAACGCATATCATTATGTACACTTCCCTTGACGGCTTGTAGTCACGAGGCTCCGTGTCCAATTAGTTAGTGGACATGAAACTGGATTACTTCACTGTTGCCCTACATGCATTGTAAAGTGCTATGCTAAAAGACGATGACCTTGATTGTTATTCCGAAGTTTTAATTACTGGAGTTGCAGAGTGGAACTTTACGATACTGTAGTTACTTAACCGCACTCAACTTCTACCAACGTAGAAACATACCATCAGAAACATTTCTCAGTTCATGTAAAACAGTTACTTAGATACCTACTAGATGGTTACAGTGCGTCATATAGGCCAATCAATCAATCAATCAATCAATCAATCAATCAATCAATCAATCAATCAATCAATCAATCAATCAATCAATCAATCAATCAATCAATCAATCAATCAATCAATCAATACTGATCTGCATTTAGGGCAGTTGCCCAGGTGGCAGCTACCCTATCTGTTGTTTTCCTAGCCTTTTCTTAAAATATTTGAAAGACATTGGAAATTTATTGAACATCTCCCTTGGTAAGTTATTCCAATCCCTAACTCCCCTTCCTATAATGAATATTTGCCCCAGTTTGTCCTCTTGAATTCCAACTTTATCTTCATATTGTGATCTTTCCTACTTTTATAAACGCCAATCAAACTTATTCGTCTACTAATATCATTCCACGCCATCTCTCCGCTGACAGCTCGGAACATACCACTTAGTCGAGCAGCTTTGCAACATTTTTGTAACGCTACTCTTTTGTCGGAAATCACCCAGAACAAATCGACCTGCTTTTCTCTGGATTTTTACGCCTATCGATAGTGTCAACTGGTAGAAAGGTTGGCCCTGAACTGAGCATAATGTGTTCACTTAATATAATTTAAAATAAGGGAATTCAATACAATATGAAATAACTTCGTGGCATTTCCATTGTCCTCGTAAGTATAAAGCACTATCCAAAGCACTGCAGACGAGGCTTGTGGAGCAAATAGCTTGGAGGGTGTCAAGCGGGCTTCAGAAAAGGAAGATCATGCGTGGGGCAGATCTGGAGCTTGGAAAGTGTACTGGAAAACTACATGTCCAAAGATTTGGTAGTGCTGTATGTAGACTGAAAAAAAAAAAAAAAAAAAATCGTATGATACGGTCGACAGGGAACTGCTGTTCGACATACTGGTAGAATTCGGAGTAGATCCCAAAATATTTGAAATTATGAAACAGGCATTATCGGACAAGCCTCCGTGGCTCAGACGGCAGCGCGCCGCTCTCTCACCGCTGAGTTCCGTGGTTCAAATCCCGGTCACTCCACGTGAGATTTGTGCTGGACAAAGCGGAGGCAGGGCAGGTTTTTCTCCGGGAACTGCGGTTTTCCCTGTCATCTTTCATTCCAGCAACACTTTCCAATATCATTTCATTTCATCTGTCAATCATTAAGCATTGCCCCAGAGGAGAGCGACAGGCTTCGGCAGCCGGCAGGCTTCCTATCCTCGCCGCGAGATGGGAGCTTCATTCATTCCATTCTACAGTGACTCTATATGTACAGTGTGGCCAAGGCCAGTCCAGCCACCATGTTTTAGCCAAGTACTCAATCAGCTGATAGATGAAGGAGAGTGATATGATATTATTATTATTATTATTTCAATAAAGAATAGACTGGGTCAATGTTTTAAGATGTTATTTATTTTGCTTATAGGCCTATCAGTATTTGTTATATTCAGAGTCTGACTACCTGACGTAAGACTTCAAAATTTAGAGTTATACGTCACAACGAAGAGGTTACAAATTCTGTGTTGGTAGCTAGGCCTATCATAACATTTATATTATAATACATGTGGTATAAAATAGTATAGTCATTGTCTTGAATAATAGAGTGATGACTGTAAAGTTAGCCTACATTTAATATTTTTCTATTTGCTTTACGTCGCACCGACACAGATAGGTCTTATGGCGACGGTGGGACAGGAAAGGCCTAGGAATGGGAAGGAAGCGGCCGCGGCCTTAATGAAGATACAGCTCCAGCATTTGCCTGGTGTGAAAATAGGAAACCACGGAAAACCATCTTCAGGGCTGCCGACAGTGGGGTTCGAACCCACGATCTCCCGGATGCAAGCTCACATCTGCGCACCCCTAACTGCACGGCCAACTCGCCCGGTCATTTAAATTAAAAAATATATATAACATTACCATATATCAGGTTACATGGATTTAAATATCAGAATATACAACGCAGTATCATGAAACTATTCATAGAAATGTACGTTTTATATATGACTTATCGGTATGTATGTAATCTGAGCACGCGCAAAAGATAGAAAATAATATGACTAGTTAACCGATGGGTAGACAAAATTGTATTACCTAGCTCCATATTTATGTTAACGTAATATAAGTTAACATACTGTACCATTTTACTCGTGGTACTAATAGAAAAATAGCGAAAACCTGCTACTCTTTAATGATGAAAACAAGCAACTGCCATGGTCCCTGGGTTGTGTATAGTGCTCCTTTAATGATGACTACGGTTTGATCCCCGCAATGAGGAATTAAATATAAAAATATAAAAATATAAAAATATAAAAATATAAAAATATAAAATATAAAATTAAATATAAGTATACAACATACCTATCGTTTGAGAAAATACTACTTATTGCTCGGTGAAAACAATCAGTTTTTCTGGTCCCGGTGTACTTGTATTCAGGACTCAATTATCGACCACCTGCTGTTCGACTTCCGTGATGTGCGACTAATTCTGTGCCCCGGTTCGGTTAGTACTGGTAGATATCTGCTGTATTTTAAATATTCTATTTGCTACTATCGGTTTTGCTAATGCATTGTTATCACTGTTATCAATAGCTTCTTATTTTTCTACCGCTTTTCCTACAGCTGTGGGGTTGTGGGTGGGAACTGCGTCACACATGTGGATTTGGTCCTGTTTAACGGCCGGAAGCTATTCCTGACGCAAATCGTATATGGAGGGATGTAATCACTATTGCGTGTTTCTGTGGTGATTTGTAGTGTGGTGTATTGTCTGAGTATGAAGAGGAGGGTGTTGGGACAAACGCAAACACCCAGTCCCCAAGCCCGAGCTATTAAAATACCCCACCCGGCCGGGAATCAAACCCAGGACACTCTGAACCGAAGGGCAGTACGCTATATAATATATAATAATTTCGTGTGGCTATTTCTAGCCGAGTGCAGCCCTTGTAAGGCAGACCCTCCGATGAGGGTGGGCGGCATCTGCCATGTGTAGGTAACTGCGTGTCATTGTTGTGGGGGATAGTGTTATGTGTGGTGTGTGAGTTGCAGGGATGTTGGGGACAGCACAAACACCCAGCCCCCGGGCCACTGGAATTAACCAATGAAGGTTAAAATCCCCGACCCGGCCGGGAATCGAACCCGTGACCCTCTGAACCGAAGGCCAGTACGCTGACCATTCAGCCAACGAGTCGGACGGGCAGTACGCTGACCATTCAAACACGTAGTCAGAATATTATTGTTATCATTATAATCTATGAGAAAACTCAACTTGATGCTAGGCGGCACTTATAACCACGTCATTTAATAGATGAATAGCCATAAAAGTTTGAATTCGAGAATATATCAATCATAATACCTCATACGGTGAAAATGAATGAGACAGTGAATGATCGGGAGTGACCTTTCCTGCAAGTTTTGTTAAGTACAGTTTTCAGTTGAAACATATGTTTTCGGGGATACTTGAAAATTTGTGAAAAATAATATAATCGTGAAAATCTCTGTTATGTACCTTACACGGTAAAATCGGACAAAACGTAAAATGTCGGAAATTATATTCTAAACAACTTTCTTTATGTACAGGTTTTCGATACGGCGAATATTAATGGAGAAATCTGACATTTACTGTCTTGGCCTCTATAAAATTACTAACACATTTTGTTGTTATTGTTACCATTATAATGCATGAAACAACTCTTCTCCTTGGTGGGAGCGTCTTATAACGTGCTGAAAACAAGCAATTGCCTAATTTCATTTTAAAAACCTTTCCTGATATGTTTCTGCAGCCATAAGCATAATAGTCTGGCGTAATTTTCTTTGAAACTCAGACCTCAGAAATACGTAAATTCGCACACATTTCTTAATTAATAATACTAAATGTTTAATAAGGACATATTTTCGGTGTATTAAGGTTAAAACAGGTAGCCTGTACTTCGCTGAAATTGCATCAAAGAGTGATCTTACCCTGTGCTGAATAGATACGTTTAAATCAGCTGACGGGACATTTGGCTAAAACATGGCGGAGCCAATCAGAATGAAGCACTCGTTGGCCACACTACATATAGAGTCACTGTATTCCATTCCTGACCCGGCGGTCGAATTACTGGAAATAGGCTGTGGATTTTCACATTATCGCAAACCCGTTCAAAAGTAAAATTCTCGAAGGAGTGTAAAATCAAAACGGGGGTCAGGCAGGGTGATGGGCTATCTACGGTCCTCTTCAACTGTGTTTTGGAGATCATCCGTGAGTGGGAAAAAGAACTGGACAAGAAAGGACTGCTAAACTAAGTATAATATTGGAGGATCAAAAAGTGGCATCAAGATCAACTACTTTGCATTAGCAGATGATCTCGCGATACTGTCTAGAAACACTGAAGTACAGAGCAAATTAATATACTAAAGCAGGAAGCAGATGAAGCAGAACTCCAAATTTCCTTCAGAAAAGCCAAATATATGACCAAGATCAAAACAGCCCTTCATCATTTGAAGACAGAGTATGGTAAGATAGAAAGAGTTGACAGGGAAATCGTACAGCTAAAAACTAGTGAGAGGGAAGTCCGGCGAGAGAAGATACGTGCTTTGGTGTCCCTTTTTTTTGGTCCGATACCTTCATCTTCGAAGTGTCGGACCGCTTCAAATTTTCCCTCTGATCAGTGTTAAGCGAGGATGGTTGAACAGCTCTACTTCCTCTTACAACAATCATCACCACCACCACTTACACAATAATAAGTAAAATACGGCCAAAGCCGTGTACCCTTTCAAAATACATTGTTCGTGTGTTCTTTCTTTCGCAGTATTCGGGAGATAGTGTGTTCGAACTCCACTGTCGGCAGCCCTGAAGATAGTTTTCCGTGGTTTCCCATTTTCACACCAGGCAAATGCTGGGGCTGTACCTTAATTAAGTCCACGGCCATTTCCTTCCCTTTTCTAGCCCTTTCGTATCCCGTCGTCGCCACAAGACTTACAAGTCCTACCAAAAGTTTAAGGACACCTGCATATTTCGCATATCTCATGAAGATGATGCCTGTCCTTACACAGACATATGATTGTTTACAGGGAACTAGAGCATATTTAGAGGAACATTTGCTGAAATTTTCATTAAAACATCGTTCTTTGTTTCGAAGTTATTGAAGTTCTTGTTTATAATAACTGGAAAGATGTTGATGATGATGCTTGTTGTTTAAAGGGGCCTAACATCTAAGGTCATCGGCCCAATTGGAAAGATAATAGCTGTTTTTTAATACTTGAGGAGATTTGGAAAGTACAATATGGGGATTACAGTAATAATTTTTGTTGTGGAGAAACACAGAAAACACAGATATCTATAGAATATCCATAATTGTAATAGAGAAACAGAATATATTTCCATTTAAAAAAATTCTCCGTTTTATAGCTCGCAACACAACCATAGAAAATGGTAAAAAAACAAACATTACTTGACCTTGGATGGACAGGAGACCCCTCAAGCTACCGAGATAATTTGTGTGTTACGTTGTATATGGATATCTACAGTACAACGTAAAACAAAAACGATCTCTGTAGCTTCAAGGGCCTCCTGTCTAGCCAAGGTCAAGGATGTTCTTTTTACCACTTTCTGTGATTCTTTTGTGAGCTATTAAACGGGGGATATTTTAAAATGGAAACATATTCAGTTGTTCTATTACAATTATAAATATTGTTCAGGTATGTGTTTCTCCATAACAAAGATTATTAATGTAATCCCCATATTGTACTGTCCAGAGCTCCTCAAGTATTAAAAAAACAGCTATTTTCTTTCCAATTGTTATAAACAAGAACTTCAATAACTTCGAAACAAAGAACGATATTTTAATGAAAAATTCAGCAAATGTTCCTCGAAATATGCTCTAGTTCCCTGTAAATAATATGCTCGAGACTACAAGTTTAAGGACAGGAATCATGTTAATGAAATATGCAGGTGTCCTTGAACGTGTGGTAGGACCTCTATCTGTGTCGGTGCGACGTAAAACAGAGTAAACGTTTCCTTCCCACTCAGTAGCACTCTCAGATCCCTGAAACACCAAGGATCTAAAAATTTGAGTTGTTTAGTTCCCGGAGGAGTTTCGGTACGAAATACCAGTGTCAGTAATTATTCGACCTAGCCGTTCAAAAAAGTACATTTCTTAGTCAAGAGATGGGACTATGTGGCAGGATTTAAGGTGATTAATGCCGGTTGTCGTTCCTAACATATACATCGCGCACCATAAATTGAATAGAACTACAGTTGCCTTCATTCCTGAGGCTTCTAAATATTGTAGGAGACATAATTTAAGTCAAACCCCAGAAAGTCTCAGAGTCGTGATTTGTACACGGAGACGCTAACGTCGTCTTTGTTACGCCCACTTCATTTATTTACTGGTGGTGTGACGAAAATAAGCTCGCTCAGGTACCAAGTGCTTGCCTGAATGGAAAATAAGTGCTGTCAAGGAATTTATGCACGAAACATAGATCTAGACATCTGTGCAACGATGCAACTTTTGGCGTATCTCAAATCACCAAAATACGTAACACTTCTTTTTCTCCAATGACTCTTTAGGAAATATTGTTCGTTTTACAATGCGGCAATAATAATAATAATAATAATAATAATAATAATAATAATAATAATAATAATAATAATAATTACTGGGCGAGTTGGCCGTGCGGTTAGGAGCGCGCAGCTGTGAGCTGGCATCCGGGAGATAGTGGGTTCGAATCAGCCCTGAAGATGGTTTTCCGTGGTTTCCCAAGGTTATACCTTAATTAAGGCCACGGCCGCTTCCTTCCCATTCCTAGGCCTTTCCTGTCCCATCGTCGCCATAAGACTTATATGTGTCGGTGCGACGTAAAGCAAATAGCAAAAAAAAAAAAAAAAAAAAAAAAAAAAAGTCCATCAGAACAACCCTTCCTATGCGGGGGGTGTAAAGGAACATAAACATTAAATACATTATGCTCACGGCGAGTGCCCCCCACTTTCTGGAGAAAATATTACATTTGTATTTAATTTTAGCCGGCTGGGAGGTGTAAGCAGTCTTAAGAGAAAGAATGGATAGGAAGAGCATTGCGACATACGAGGTATTGTTTCTTCACCGACGATTTAGGAAAAAGGTTGCGGGAGTGGGGGATGCACCCGAAAAGCCACTGGCCAAGCCACGAAACATCTCAGCCCAAGAGCGAAAAAGGAGAAAAAACATTTGGTAACGGTGCAAAGAGAACACCACTAGTCTGCGTAAGAGAAGGCAGGCAGATTGTGTAAACGTGGCCCACAGGTGGCAGTACCGATGATTAATATTAATAATTATTAAAATTAAAATAATAATAATAATAATTATTATTTTAATTTTCTTCCTGTTGGCCTTTTCCCCCAACTTATTTGGGTCGGTATTTGATTTAGATGCCATTTTTGGCGAGATGTAGTGTTTACAGTACACTATGTCTTCTTGTACGGGCTAAAATAATTTTGTTACTTTCATTGACCTGTCTCAGTCTTATCCTTGGCTTTGACAATATGAAAGTGACTGAGGTATGAGCGATGCTAGTAATACCATTCCTTATGCAGCCAGTCCCTGTTACGAATGGTGTGTAAGTATTGCTCATAGGGTCGGTTGGTGCATGCATTTCAGTGGGCTTGGCAGACTGATGTGTAATAACAATTTCTGGCTGAGTGAGGAAATAAACGGTAGACTAACTCACTCCTCATTTCCCTAGTATGCCTCTTCAGTGATGCCTATGCTATCTATGACAGGTGATGGTGGAGGATCAAACCAGGATTCGGGCTGAATACTCAACATACATACATACATACATACATACATACATACATACTTGATTTAGATTCGGACATTCGTGGACGTCGGTTTGCATCGGATGACGACGTGTGTAACAGGGTACAGATGTAGTTGAGTCGACAGCCCAATAGTTCTAACATGGATATGTTTTGGGGCTGGGGGAGTATCTGGAATTATACAATTTAAAAAAAATGAAATAATATCCTAGTAAATCCCCTACGGGCTATTGCCTTCTGAAGGGACAGTGCTCAATTTAACTCATGAGATGAGCAAGTCCTGAGAAGCATTCTTATGTTGGTTATTTCCTAGTTTGTTTCGTGAAAACGTATTACTGCATGTTGTATACTTGTATAGTCTCAACTCCGAATAGTTCTTTCCTAGTTTGTTTAGTGAAAATGTATTGCTACATGTTGTACACTCGAAATCTTTAGTATCTCGTGGCCAAAATATTCATTTCAGGCAAAAAATTAGTACAGCCCTCAGAACCACCTAGTGCCTGCTTTCACACTCTCTCTTATTAGTCACAACCATTAGACGCGTTAACACATGCACACATCTGAAGCGTGAGGGGAGGTGGAGAAAACGAAGTACGAGGATATCTAGCATGAGCGAAACACAAGCGGAGGAGAAGGTACTTGCTTCCCCGCCTGCCCACACGTCCCACTGGCTCGACAATGAAGGGAGAGGGGAATGAAATGAAAACCCACAGCCTGTTTCCAGTCGTTCGACCGGGTCAGGAATGGAATGAATGAAGCCCCCATCTATTGGCGAGGATAGGAATTATGCCGGCTGCCGAAGCCTGTCGCACTCCTGTGGGGCAATGATTAATGAATGACAGATGAAATGAAATGACATTGGAGAGTGTTGCTGGAATGAAATATCACAGGGAAAACCGGAGTACCCGGAGATAAACCTGTCCTGCCTCCACTCACAAATCTCACATGGAGTGACCGGTATTTGAACCACGGAACCCAGCGGTGAGAGGCCGGCGTGCTGCCACCTGAGCCACGGAGGCTCTGGAGAGGGGAATGAAGGGAGGAACCACATGGTTCCTTCAAGACAACAGACGTAATGTGTATGTCAATTCTTTGAGGGTCAAATTTTAGTTTCTTTGTAATTCTTGAGTGCGATGTCAACTGCCTCTGTGGATCAGTGGTAGAGTGTCGGCCTCCGGATCCCAAGATAGCGGGTTCAAACCCGGCAGAGGTAGTCGGATTTTTGAAGGGCGGAAAAAAGTCCATTCGACACTCCATGTCGTACGATGTCGGCATGTAAAAGATCTCTGGTGACACATTTGGTGTTTACCCGACAAAATTCATTAAAATCTCGGCCATAGACGCCCAAGAGAGTTTCGGTTTACTCGGTCTGCCATCTAGTGTGCCTAGAGTAAAACGGAACGTCGAAATTGACGAGCAGACAGCCAGATGGCGTCAAATTGAAATGTCTGCGCACGGTAGCTGAGGCCATACGATTATTATTATTATTATTATTATTATTATTATTATTATTATTATTATTATTATTATTAGTGCTGGCTGAAATGTTAGCGGTCTCGACTATGACTTCATTATCAAATGGCATCGCGCTCAACCACTGTAAGAAAGAATGACCCTTATTTTCGTCAATGTAGGCCCTGTTAAATACTACTACTACTACTACTACTACTACTACTACTACTAATAATAATAATAATAATAATAATAATAATAATAATAATAATAATAATAATAATTTTATCCTCAGAAACCAAAGTAAATTAACCTGTCATGAAATATTATGATTATCAGAGACGCAAGGGCGTTTGGAAAACAGTTCTTATGAAGTTATTGTCAGCGCTGATCAAACAATGAATATATTTGGGTGGGATTACATAGTGCACACTTTATCGCAATTAAATTACAGTTAATTAATTGTTTTCTTTGATTAGGAAAGGCTAGTATAGCCAGAATGTTTAACCATAGAAACATCTTAATCAGTTCCCCAAAAAACTGGAGTTGGGAGTGATCTCTGAGTGCGCACCGTCGCAAGCCACACCTCCTGGAAGATGAACATATGTGACGTTGCCTTGGTTACTTCTTCATCCTCAGGGTTGGCCAAAATTTTCGCCCAAACGTTACCTGTTTCCTTTTCCACCCGGTATTCTCGTGATCTCGATTGTACTTTACCCACAGCAACGTCACCGAAGGCAGCAGAATTTTTCTCATAATTGCGAATATTTACGACCATGAAATTGCTTGCTAAATCAGCGACCACTTTACTGGACGTAAATCTTAATCTATAGGGCTATTTTGTGACATGCCATAGGAATGTTGTGTGCTGGATCAGCTGCCATATTTTTGGACGTAGACCATGATACTACATTTTCTTTTCGATTTATCAGATCTCTTTATCTTCCCTGTGAATGCAGTGAAACGATGCATTATATGTATCCCCTATATGTCATAATGAGCAGCGGCGGCTGTTGCAGAAAATAATTTGTGTGCTGTAACCCATCCCCCTCCAAAAAATACATTTTTTTGAAACATATGCAGTATTCAAGAGGCTCTCCACTGAGTTTTCCATACAGAACAAATACGCAAACAACCCCAACACATATATAACCTACATTCCTCATACAAAACTAGTCAAACACGC
Source organism: Anabrus simplex (assembly GCF_040414725.1). Lineage (NCBI taxonomy): Eukaryota > Metazoa > Arthropoda > Insecta > Orthoptera > Tettigoniidae > Anabrus > Anabrus simplex. The sequence goes on along the minus strand of NC_090265.1, from coordinate 59,903,556 downwards.
AATAACACATGCAATGACAAAATGATTCACGAACTAAGAAACACTTCGGGTGAGCGCGCAAAAATAGAACTTCTCCATGTTACTAAAATCATTGAAATAAAACTAGCAAAATTGCATGTTATGTTGTTATAGTGAAATTTATAAACTAGACATTTTGCATTAAAAGAAAATCACAATATCATGTCCTTATTTTGACATAATTAAAAGTACAATTTTTATAGTTCAGCGATTTACAAATGTGGCCATGGAATAGGCAAGTTGGGAGTATTAAAAGACCTGGCGGGAAGAGCTGACGGCTTCCTCTACAGTATTTTGTTTTCCCGTTTGCTTTGAGCGATCCCCTCTTAACTTGACTACCGCTGAGTCAAGATGGTGCCATCTGCCACGTTTTCATTTCGGTCGAAATGCAAGTGTGACCTGAGGTGCTGCCTCTCTGTAGTCGAACGAATCGTTGTGACGTGATGTCTTGGCTGTTGTTTCCACAGCACATAGGAGAAGTTGGGCACTCATGCGCAGAAGGTAGAGTTCCTGCTTTCTGGCAAAAAGCTTAGAAATTCTCGCTGAGCTGTGATCTGCACAGCACCCGGCGTGGAGCGCACGACTAGTTAGTTACCTGGTTGTGAGGGGATTTGAATGATTTCCTATTCTTTGACTGACGTGTTCTTTAATGCACTGTATTTGACTGTAGATAATATTATCAAAATAATTTATTTTTCAAATAGACAATGTGCTGCAGCACTTCAGCACATAAGGTACGGCCGTCCCTGGTAATGAGGCTACAAAGTGAGAATCAACCGAAGAATCTGTACTCGCTCTTTCTTCTTCCAAGTTCAAAAACATTTCCACGATTCTATGCTTTTCCGTGCAGCAGAGACATTTATATATACAGGATGATCGGAGACAACGTGAACCGAGTATATAATCGTTAGAGCGTTGGTCATACTGATAAGTAATTTGAAAAAAGAAACGTTGATATCTCGTGCCGTTGCCATTTTTTTTGCTAATTCCTTTACGTCGCACCGACACAGATAGGTCTTACGGCGACGATGGGACAGGAAAGGCCTAGGGATGGGAAGGAAGCGGCCGTGGCCTTAATTATGGTACAGCCCCAGCATTTGCCTGGTGTGAAAATAGGAAACCACGGAAAACCCTCTTCAGGGCTGCCGACAGTGGGGTTCGAACCCACTATATCCCGGATGCGAGCTCACAGCTGTACGGCCAACTCGCCCGATGTTGCCATTTTATCAGCTGCTGAATTCAGCCAATCAGATCTCTTCGCGGGTGAATTCAAATGGACTTTACGAGGCGGTATTGCTAAATCTGCACGTGGCTTGGTCGGGCTTGAGGGCAATGCTGAGAAATGATTATCAGACTCTAACACACAGCGCGAGTTTCAGCCAGTGCCACCGTAGCGTGCTTGCTATGAGCCGAGCCTATCAGCAGGGAGGTCCTTGTTCAAGTCCCTCCCCTGGAGAAGTTCATTTTTTATATTGGTGCTCTCAAGCCGGTCATAAAGCACGTACAGGTTTAGCACCACCGCCTCGCAAAGCACACCTAAAGTCGCCCTCGAAGCGATCTGTTTGGCTAAGTTCAGCTGCTAAAGTTAAACCGTGTCCTCATCCCGAGGTGGTGCAGCTCTTTTCAGGCACACCCCCGATGGAGGTGAGCTGCATGTATCATTTTAACCACATACCAGTCTGGTAGCCTTCCTGCCATTCTTAAATTCCTGGCAGTACCGGGGATCGAACACAGACTTTTCAGGTATGAAATCTCTACTATATTTTTTAGCAGATGACTCTTAAACAATACCCTACTATACACTCAATCTCTCTCTCTCTCTCTCTCTCTCTCTCTCTCTCTCATTTTTTGGAATAATTATACCCTTTTTTAAAATAGGCCTAATAATGTTATGGGTATTACGTCCAATTAACTACTTTTACGGTTTTCGGAGACGCCGAAGTGCCGGAATTTAGTCCCACAGGAGTTCTTTTACATGCCAGGAAATCTACCGACAAGATGCTGTCGTATTTGAGCACCTTCAAATACCACCGGACTGAGCCAGGACCGAACCTGCCAAGTTGGGATCAGAAGGCGAGCGCCTTAACCGTCTGAGCCACTCAGCCCGGCTAACCATTTTTTTACAATTTGTTTTACGTCGCACCGACACAGATAGGTCTTAAGGCGACGACGGGACAGGAAAGGGCTGAGAGTGGGAAGGAAGCGGCCGTGGCCTTAAATAAGGTACAGCTCCAGCGTTTGCCTGGTGTGAAAATGGGAAACCACGGAGAATCAACTTCAGGACTGCCGACAGTGGGGCTCCAATCCACTATCCCCCGGATGCAAGCGTACAGCTGCGCGCCCCTAACTGTACGGCCAACTCGCCCGGTAATTATACAACTAAATTGAAGTTTGGTATGTTACAGTTCGAGATATTCTGCGAAGTAATGGCCTACTTCACTGAGCCTTCATTGGACAGAAAGGTGGGAGGTGACTTCTATATAGACTGAGTCTTCGCTGGAGAGATCAAGACGTACACGATCTTCAAGGTGTCAGTGGGAAAGAGGAACTAGTTTGGGGAGGGAGAAAATGGCGAACACTTGTGGAGGGAGCTAAAAAATTGAAATGAAATTATAAATTTATTCTATTTCGAAATTTAAGAAAATTCTGTTCTGAAATATAGACATTTCAAAAATCCGTCGATACATCATTTAATTGAAAGCAAAGTGTTATCTGGACGTGTTTGAAATAGACTTGTGCGGTGTAACTGTACAGGCGACGTGTGAGAAAAAGACGGCTGGCTGGCAAAGAAATACATTGTGGACCAATAAACAGGTGCGGAGCATCTTTCTCTCCGTCGGAAGCGATTGTTTGGACGATAGTCGCGGACAAATGGCTGTCTCAAACTTCTGGAAGTCCGCATACATGATGTTACCAACTTGCGTATCCTGTCCTTTCTCTATCTTGACACAACTTATATAAACTAGCAGTCATTTATGGACTTGTTTTGTATCCGGAATAGCGAGATAAAAATCGTGAGGGGGAGGAAGGTAAATGTGAACACAGAGAATGATGAACTTCAGCGAGATGGTGAAGTGTTGTATATATACTTCACTTCAACAACCGCGGCGCCGGAACTTTAAGTAGTTCTCCTTCTTTTCGTTCATTTCACGAGATAAGGTTCGTTCAGTATAAGGAGTGCGATGAAATAAAAGGGTAAAAATTAAGTTAACAGCAACCTTTATATTCTTTCTATCTTCCTTCCTTCCTTTCTTTCTTTCTTTCTTTCTTTCTTTCTTCGATTTCGGCCATCTATGGAGCACATACAGTAAAACAACTTCCTCATGTTTTAGTCTATTTTATTGATTCTCGGCCACTCTAGTATTTCTTCAACCTTTCACCCTGTTCTTTTCCTTTTCCATCCGTCCAGACAGTTGCACGTTTTCTGTATTTTCCCCGAAAAGCCCCGAAATAGAATTTCTGCTAAATCCAGTTTCACTTTGACGTACGAACTTATTTGTGTTTTGGGGTTTTTGTCACAATGGTCACCTTTTTTTGTCAGTCTTTTCGGGTTCAATCTGATCAAGTGCCTATAAAGAGAAATTCTTCTTTTCCTGGGTACATCTGATAGTTTTTAGTTTGACCATACATTTCTTTATTACTTCTCATCCAAGTAGTTTCAACTTTTCTTGGTCCAGGTATCCTCCTCAGTACCTTCCTTTTAAACGAAATCTTCAATTTTTCCTTTTTAGTTATGACTGCTGCATAAAGGTGTTCCGGTTTTATGACAGTTTTGTAATGTTGGATTTTTGTTTAGAGTGAATTTTTAATCGTAAATGCTTTCTTTGGTTGAGAAAATTTCATTTTACGAGTTCTGTTCTTGTTTGCTTCTTCATCTACGTCATTTGACTGTGTTATTTGCCATATGTATTAGAATTTATTCACTCTACTGATTCTTCCCTATACCGTTTGTGTTTAGGGATCTGAAAGCATTGTTAATGTTACTTACGAATTCTGTTTTCTCAAAATACATTTGTAGTCCTGCCTTTTCCGCTGTCTCTTCCAAAAGTTTTATTTTTTCAGTTGCTGTTTCAACGTTTTTGGAAAATATTTCTCAGTCGTCTGCAAAAGCTAGACAATAACATTACCGGGCGAGTCGGCCGTGCGCGTAGAGGCGCGCGGCTGTGAGCTTGCATCCGGGAGATAGTAGGTTCGAATCCCACTATCGGCAGCCCTGAAAATGATTTTCCGTGGTTTCCCATTTTCACACCAGACAAATGCTGGGGCTGTACCTTAATTAAGGCCACGGCCGCTTCCTTCCAACTCCTAGGTCTTTCCTATCCCATCGTCGCCATAAGACCTATCTGTGTCGGCGCGACGTAAAACCCCTAGCAAGAAGAAGAAGACAATAACATTTGATGTTCGACATTTTATATTCTAATTTGATTTCTTGGATTCATTTTTCTTATTTTTAAGTCTAAAGTTCCGTTCTCTCATTACCTTTCTTCTTCGTATGCTCCCTCTTTCTTCGATTTCAGTCGTCTATAGACCACGTAAAGTAGTCTAACTTCGTCATGTTTTTGTCTCCTTTTTGATTTGCGGTTACTTCAGTACTTCGTCCTTTCACTGTGTTCTTTTCTTCTTCCTTACACGCTTTGTGTCTTTTTCCTGAAAAGCCCAGAACTTTCTAATCCTATTGCGAAATTGCGAAATGTTAGCTTGTCTATAATTTCTGCTTTCATAATCCTCATTTCTACTAAATCCTTTTACACTTCGTTGAACAAACTTACTCGTGTTTCAGGATTTTTGTGAAAATGGTCAAATATTTTTTGTCAGTATTTCAAGGTTCGTTCGGACCAGGTTACCATAAAAAGAAATTATTATATTACATTTCCAGTTTAAGAATGAAGTGAAGATATTAATTTCCCCCGTTTGCAAAGTAACTTCTGAATGGATGATGTTTTTCTTGTGTCCATTACTTAAGAGGTTTGGTATGAACAATTGCGTCTACACATAAAACCCTCTACCCGTATGTCACACATTACAACCCATTTTATTTTATTGAATCTTTGACGATATAAGTACCTCTACAGCGACCCGTCCGAGTGTCTCATGAGCTTTGGTGTAAATTTTGGTACTGAGGTGGTGGTAGTGATTATTATTTTAAGAGGAAGTACGACTAGGCTACCATCCTCTATACAGCACTAATCAGAGGAAAAATGGAAGGGATCCGACACTTCGAAAAATGAAGATATCGGCCAAAGGGAGACAAGGGCCACGAAGGGCGTGAAAATGAAAGACTCCCTAGCCCTCGCAAACCTAATAGCGTCGGGGTCGGAAAAGAACAAGAGTTGACCAAGGGAAGTCGGATAGGATAGATAAAAGTGAGGAGCCTGGCACAAGTAAGTGGAAGCAATGCCAGGACTCAGCTAAGAGCCTCGTGGTCGACAATTTACGCTCCAAAGTTCAGAGTCCCTGTGGTCCCTTTTAGTCGCCTCTTACGACAGGCAGGCGATACCGTAGGTGTTATAATAATAATAATAATAATAATAATAATAATAATAATAATAATAATAATAATAATAATAATGTTATTTGTTTACCTCCCACTAACTACTCTTTTACGGTTTTCGGAGACGCCGAGGTGCCGGAATTTAGTCCCGCAGGAGTTCTTTACGTGCCAGTAAATCTACCGACACGAGGCTGACGTATTTGAGCACCTTCAATTACCACCGGACTGAGTCAGGATCGAACCTGCCAAGTTGGGGTCAGAAGGCCAGCGCCTTAACCGTCTGAGCCACTCAGCCCGGCATAGGTGTTATTCTACCGCCCCCACTCACAAGAGGTTTTTGGTACTTATCAGTGGAAGCGTGTAGATTTGTGTAGCGGACAAACAAACTCGAACTTTCGATTTTATAGATACAGATGAAAGTACAATAAAACAGGAGTATACATGGCTAAGAGTCACTAATCGTACAGTTTCAGAGCCTTGTAGGATGGATCTGAACTTTTAATTGATTAGGTGGAGAAATCCCTTACTGAAGTACGATAAGACAGGAGTAAACATGGCTGAATGTTTAAATCCAGTCTCATACGCAGTCTCTGAGTATTTAACTGATCACAAGGAGAAATTCTACACTGAAGTACGATAAGACAGGAGTAAACATTGATGTATTCGCAAAGACGCACACAAAATGCTGTCAGTTGCGTACACTAGTTTTATTTACAATATATTCACATTACACACACACATCAACAAACCACCACTTTTGAACAGCTGCCTATCACGAAGCACAAGGGGACTGCAACTACTTCATGTCAACTACCAACTCTACAAAACCAATTCACATACTTCAACACTCGCTAGCACGACTTCTACACAAGTCACATCAAAACAACAACTGTTAAACAGTAACTCCACTCCACCATCGAGACTGTCTCTTTATATAAGTTGCCTGGCCAGGCTTCTAGAAGGATATGTCACAATATACCTTCTCGTAAATTTTAGAGTGCCTGATAGTCTATTTACACTGACTGACAGAGCAAATGCAATACCAAGGAGGAGTGGTTCGAAAGGGATGAAAGTTGGGGAAAAAACAGAGTCGGCACGGAAGAATAATTTATGTTTATTTCAAACCGATATGCAGGTTACACAATGCGCACGGCATCGACTCAGTAGGATGTAGGACCACCGCGAGCGGCGATGCACGCAGAAACACGTCGAGGTACAGAGTCAATAAGAGTGCGGATGGTGTCCTGAGGGATGGTTCTCCGTTCTCTGTCAACCATTTGCCACAGTTGGTCGTCCGTACGAGGCTGGGGCAGAGTTTGCAAACGGCGTCCAATGAGATCCCACACGTGTTCGATTGGTGAGAGATCCGGAGAGTACGCTGGTCACGGAAGCATCTGTACACCTCGTAGAGCCTGTTGGGAGATGCGAGCAGTGTGTGGGCGGGCATTATCCTGCTGAAACAGAGCATTGGGCAGCTGCTGAAGGTATGGGAGTGCCACCGGCCGCAGCACATGCTGCACGTAGCGGTGGGCATTTAACGTGCCTTGAATACGCACTAGAGGTGACGTGGAATCATACGCAATAGCGCCCCAAACCATGATGCCGCGTTGTCTAGCGGTAGGGCGCTCCACAGTTACTGCCGGATTTGACCTTTCTCCACGCCGACGCCACACTCGTCTGCGGTGACTATCACTGACAGAACAGAAGCGTGACTCATCGGAGAACACGACGTTCCGCCATTCCGTCATCCAAGTCGCTCTAGCCCGGCACCATGCCAGGCGTGCACGTCTATGCTGTGGAGTCAATGGTAGTCTTCTGAGCGGACGCCGGGAGTGCAGGCCTCCTTCAAGCAATCGACGGGAAATTGTTCTGGTCGATATTGGAACAGCCAGGGTGTCTTGCTCATGCTGAAGAATGGCGGTTGACGTGGCGTGCGGGGCTGCCACCGCTTGGCGGCTGATGCGCCGATCCTTGCGTGCTGACGTCACTCGAATTGCGCCTGGACCCCTCGCACGTGCCACATGTCCCTGCGCCAACCATCTTCGCCACAGGCGCTGCACCGTGGACACATCCCTATGGGTATCGGCTGCGATTTGACGAAGCGACTAACCTGCCCTTCTCAGCCCGATCACCATACCCCTCGTAAAGTCGTCTGTCTGCTGGAAATGCCTCCGTTGACGGCGGCCTGGCATTCTTAGCTATACACGTGTCCTGTGGCACACGACAACACATTCTACAATGACTGTCGGCTGAGAAATCACGGTACGAAGTGGGCCATTCGCCAACGCCGTGTCCCATTTATCGTTCGCTACGTGCGCAGCACAGCGGCGCATTTCACATCATGAGCATACCTCAGTGACGTCAGTCTACCCTGCAATTGGCATAAAGTTCTGACCACTCCTTCTTGGTGTTGCATTTGCTCTGTCAGTCAGTGTATAATGTAAGGAAGGTCCTACATAGTTCACAGCGTACCTAGCATTATTGCGGATATTACAGTGTGTTGCACACTATAGTAGTGGATTATACTGTACATCATATATACACGTAATAATAAATTATATGCTATTAGTTATATGTTCTTACATTAACTAAACTCGTATTAATATATATGTATATATACAGCACATGTTTCATGACATAACCTCACAAATAATATGATCGTCCGTACTTAACTACGTAAATAATAATAACAATAATAATAATAATAATAATAATAATAATAATAATAATAATAATAATAATAATAATAATAATGCTAATAAATGGATATAAATACTTCATAGCCATACCTCACAAGTATTAATAATAATCATAATCATAAAAATAATAATAACCGAGTTCGATAGCTGCAGTCGCTTAAATGCGGCCAGTATCCAGTATTCGGGAGATAGTGGGTTCGAACCCCACTATCGGCAGCCCTGAAGATGGTTTTCCGTGGTTTCCCATTTTCTCACCAGGCAAATGCTGGGGCGTATCTTAATTAAGGCCACGGACGCTTCCTTCCCACTCCTAGCCCTCTCCTGTCCCATCGTCGCCATAAGACCTATCTGTGTCGGTGCGACGTAAAGCAAGTAGCAGAAAAAAAAAAGTAATTCGAGCTCGATAATGACATTATTTACCCATGGGTTAAAGAATATTACTTTCAAGTTATATCAGTCTATTACACTTGCGTCAACATGGCTGAACGTTTAAGTCCAGAGTCTCACACACAGTCTCTGAGTATTTAATTGATCACAAAGGGAAATACCACGCTTGGAGTGTAATAAGACAGGAGTAAACATGGCTGACTGCCACTGAACGCACGTTTATTCCCCGTCGTCGCACCTCAATGCATATTCTACGATCTTCCTTCCTTCCTTCCTGTCTGAAGGTGAGTTTTATTGTTTTACCTCTTCGATCTCCTTCCTACAAATGATATCACTGCGGAGAGGAAACAGTCTTGTTTCTCCAAGAAGACACACAAGAAGAAAGTCGGGAGAAAGAATTCCAGTCAAACGTCGCTTCCTGGAGTTCCTTCGATTCTACAGAGCTGGAGAGATTTGGCTAGATCTTACTCGACAGTAGCGCATATAAATAAAACCACTGCTATAAGTTACAATAAAACTACCCGAATTTGGCAGGTAAGTACTGAATTGTATGAAATCATTGAACGTTTTCTGAAGTGAAAATGAAACCCATTGTAGGCTATCCATATTGCACAGGTATAAATTCTCGAGCATAATAGCCGTGAAAACATCAACAATTTTTTTTTACCGCCGTTCAGTGTACTCCGTTGGGTTTTGTTGGAAGATGTTAGAAAAGGGGATCATTTTTATGGCTCTTGATATCAACACGGCGGGATTCATTTGAAGAAGTACCAAGAAATATTGACTCGACTATAAGGATGAAACAACACTTCACTGAAATATTTCGATATAAATATTATTTTGTTACATTTTCATTTCCTAGTATATGGCCTTGGTCCTCACTTTATCGAGCTCGATAGCTGCAGTCGCTTAAGTGCGGTCAGTATCCAGTATTCGGGAGATAGTAGGTTCGAACCCCACTGTCGGCAGCCCTGAAAATGGTTTTCCGTGGTTTCTCATTTTCACACCAGACAAATGCTGGGGCTGTACCTCAATTAAGGCCACGGCCACTTCCTTCCCACTCCTAGCCCTTTCCTGTCCCATCGTCGCCGTAAGACCTATCTGTGTCGGTGCGACGTAAAACAACTAGCAAAAAAAAAAAAAAAAGGTCCTCACTTTCTTGAATGGTAGGTAAGGGTTATTCTGCTCGAAGGCAGGTCCGAACCTCCGCAGAGGTGTTCCTAAGCCGGAGTTTACGTGCGGTAGGGTGGCCAGTTCCTTTCCGCTCCTCCATTCCCTTAACCCCCACCAACAGCGCGTGGCAATCCATCCAACTCCTGACCACGCCCAATGTTGCTTAACTTCGGAGATCTCACGGGATCCGGTGTTTCAACACGGCTACGGCCGTTGGCACTTTCTTGAATGAAAAACTAAAAATTTTATTTTTGTTCTGGAAAGAGCTACATATGGCTGCCTTTGTGAGAATAATGGCTCTCCGAGTAAAAGATCCCATGATTTTTTCAGGATTTTCCTTGTGCTATGTTGATGTTATCCTTTAAGTAGCGATGCAAAACTTTCCCATGTTCATCCCCTCTCCTTCCGTAGTCCTACCGAATTTTTAGCTATTTACATGGACAGAAGAGTATCGTACACTGTGATAAAGAAAATTGTGAACTCTAACCAACACGAGTTTTGGATATTAAAATGTAAATTAGCCGGGCTGAGTGGCTCAGACGGTTGAAGCGCTGGCCTTCTGACCCCAGTTTGAAAGGTTCGATCTTGGCTCAGTCAGGTGGTATTTGAAGGTGCTAAAATACGTCAGCCTCGCGTCAGTAGCTTTTTTTGGCTTGTAAAATGACTCCTGTGGGACAAAATTTCGGCACCTCGGTGTCAGCAGTGGGACATAAGAACCAATAACATTATTATTATTATTATTATTATTATTATTATTATTATTATTATTATTATTATTATTATTATTATTATTGTTACGGTGTTTTCCGTGGTAGGTAGAGGTGAAAGAAGGTGCGGGTGTGAATGGGTTTCAAGCTACGAAATTATAGTGCAATGTAAAATTAATTTAAAAATTAACAAGGTTATATTTTCTTTTCGAAAACAAAGAAATAACAAGCATGGCAGGTACAAAGTAGCAATTCAAAAGGGGTTAGTTACAATATTTACAGAATTTGGGCTTCGCGCCCTGACTTCACAATGCTTGGGCAATCAGCTCAGTTTTACCTCAAACACAAGTTTTAACAGAGGGGGAGAAAACCCCATTCATACCTAGGAGCCCTTGCTCCAAATTACACTGAAAAACCTCCATGAGGCATACAACCCAGAATTTTCAAAAGAGCCCCTCGCTCTCAAAATTTAAGCCTCTCCCAGGCCACACCGAACTCCACCTTCAAATTGTCCTCAACGGACATAAACACAGGGGTAAAATACCCAATCTACTGAGGTCTATTAAAAGAAAAGCAGGTTAATTAAATGACCTCTAAAATAACAATTTGAGAGGAGGCGAACTTGCACTCCTAATACACTTTGATTAAGACCTACTTGGCACTAGGCCGTTAATACAAGGGCTAATCCCATGCTTAAGAGGTGACTTAAGAAAAGAACAATTTGTTTTACATTAACGAAGAATAGGTTGAGAAAATAAGTTCACCTCAAGACAATGTGAGTGGGAGCTCGAGAGGGTTAGCACTCTCTATCCCAATATGTCGTTTTACAAGAGAATAGATGAAAAGGGAAGTTACATTTTAGGAAAAGGTTACATGGTTGAACGCTTAAAACCCGCCCCGAAAGTTAAACTGCTGAGCTAGCAAAGAAAGAAGTTATTAATCGGCCATTACCTTGTGTTGAACGGCTGGAGAAGAAAGAGGCGCTTCCCGCCCCCTGCTATGTACTTAACACACTGAAAGATGGAACAGAAGTGGCCTAGAGACCCAAAAATCAGCAGTTTAAATACTCTCGCGGAAGTTTCTAGGCGTTAGGGGAAAGAAAACACCCTCCTACAAACTCTTTATTGGATAGGACCCCGCAACAGATTCAAGTTGGGGGAAGATACATCTGATTGGATAGAAATTAATTGAAGAAATTCGGGATTGGATACATTCATAACAAGGGGAAGAAAGGGGTAAATATTGCCAACTTAAACAATGATAGAAAAAAATTTAACAAAGAACAAACTCTTGAAATTAAATTTTCTCCAAAAAATAGTTCTTTGACTCCGCACTAGGTTGCACTATTGTAGATCTTCAGTAGTGTCCTCTAGAAGAGAAAGTTCACACTTCTTACTTCAAGCGAAACAAAAACACATCAAAAATGACACAGTTCAAAAACTCAAAATTTTCCACGTGGTGACATCTTCTGAGACGGTAGAAAATTAATACTGTCAATAAAGTTCAGACTTCCTCCAGCAGAGGAGTTTCAACAGGCGCACATTTTAAATTAGCGGAGTGGAGGTGTACCGCCCGGTACAATTATTATTATTATTATTATCATTATCATTATTATTAGTAAATTCATGTTTCCTTTATCGATTCTGGGTTCTTTATATAAGACTAAAATTGCAGAAAAATGACAAAAAAGTATTTTACACTTTCTTCTGGGCTTTATTTTAGTATTAGTGTATTTTCTGCTTGGTTGGTAATGTTTTTTTTTTCTTTTAAAGTTTGCTGTGACGTGATTGAAAACATGCTGAAGGAATTAAGTTCACTAAACAGCAAAAATTAAGAAAATATTATTTAATTTAATGTCCGGCTCCATGGCTAAATGGTTAGTGTGCTGGCCTTTAGTCAGAGGAGTCCCGGGTTCGATTCCCGGCGGGGTCGGGAATTTTAACCATAATTGGTTAATTTCGCTGACACGGGGGCTGGGTGTTTGTGTCGTCTTCATCATCATTTAATCCTCATCACGATGCGCAGGTCGCTTACGGGAGTCAAATCAAAAGACCTGCATCTGGTAAGCCGAACTTGTTTTCTGACACTCCCGGCACCAAAAGCCATACGCCATTTCACTTCATTTAATTTAATAGTAAATTTCTAGTTTCTGACAGACACCATGATAACAGGTGAGTTTCAAAAATATGTTACCGGTTGAGGTTTAATAGCAAAAGCTGGGACGATGGGGAACTGTCGTCTGACTTAACTGTGAAAGGTAATTCGGTGTTGGACGTTGGCTATGAGCTCAATATCCTCCGCTAATCCAAAGGCATCCTGAGCAAATTTCTCTTACGGTAGGGTGTCCTATTTCGATCTGTTCCTCCAACTAGTATCACAGTGGTCACCTACTCAGACAGATACCATGCCTAATACTGTTTATCTTCATGTATACGCATGCACATAAATGTTGTCCTGACGTTAACAATCAACACTGCCCCACTCCAGTACTAGAAAGGAGGGGAGGGAGTGAAGGGGTAGTGTTGAAGGCCACTCCAGTACAGAGAGGAAAGGAAGGGAGTGAACGGGTAGTGCTGAAGGCGCAGTGTGTGTATTGCTATGCATCCGCCCCTGTACCCATTTCAATCGCAACAGTCTTGTAGCGGGCTGTCTAGCTGCAGAAGTGCGTTAAGAGAGGAGGTGGGGGAGGCCATGCTTTGTTTATATCGGGACACCATTTCTGTGCATGCATGTACAGCATGCTATTCAGTATTTCTAGACGCATAGAGTTTTACTTTCCATGGCAGAGCAAGCAATCAACATGAAACAACCTTCATGAAAAAAAAGGAAAATCTATGACTCTTTCCACACATTAAGGTTCGTGGTCTGCCAAGACGACTGCTGCCCAGACAGATGCCCAACAGATAAGAGTGTGACGACTTAATCGGCTGTACTACGTGGCTGCATATAATCTCTTAGGCTTTCACGGTCGACATCACGATAAATACTTCGTAAGTTCTCAAAAATCTTATTTCGGAGAAAAAACGGTTATAATGTTTTCCACCTTTTTCATCGTCAATATTTCCCCTCAGAACAAAGAATATTTCACTTCAAAATTATGCAGTGGGTTTGTGAGAGCTCTAGAATAGCACTGATCAGGTGAAAATGTGTTAATGTATTTTAACTGAATGACATTCTCCTCGCGAGACTTAGCAAGAAAATGTAAATTAGAGAAATCACATACGGCAGTGTGAAAATATAAAAGACTAAAAAACTGACTTTGTGTGTTTTGCTTTTAAACCCAAAATATGATAAATTTTCTGAACTTGAATACAGAGGCCCAGTTTTGTTCCTGGACCTGTGGAGTGAGTGGACCTTCGAAAATGCCGGGCGCTGTTTCCGGTAAATCGTTGGAAGCGAGAAACCACAGCTCGACTACGGCGTATAAGCCCGCAAAATGGCTTCTATATTGTACTTGGCTTCAAAGACCAGGTCCAGCGCCTCCCATATCAGCCTTCCCATACGGTGGCAGTGGTCATTATTTTAAAGGGAAAACAAATTTGCAGCCGTCCTCAATTAGAAAAGGAAGACGGAAGATGTTCACTCCTTTGAATAATGAAGGTATCACGAAAAGAAAGGGCCTCGAAGAGTATGACAACGAAAGGCTTCCTAGGCCTTGCAAATCTAATATCGCTGGGGTCGGAAGAGAACAAGAGCCGATCAAAGGAACCTGGTTAGGAAGTGTGAAAGTGAGGAGAATGGCATAAGTAAATGGAAGTGACGCCAGGTTCAGCTTGAGGACACGTTGTCGTTTCTCCTCGTTCCCAGCGTTTACCCACTAGTAACTCGAAGTAAAACATTTGCTTAGGAATGCGATTGTTGGACCTGCGAACTACGTGGCCTGTCCACCGGAGCTGCCGTCTTATAATCATGGGTTCTGTGCTAGAGGTCTGTGCCTCTTCAGGGACACCAATCTCTTTGTGGGTGGAGGCCGTATAATAACATCTTCGGTATTAGTGATGGGATAATCGAATACAAAATAATCGCTTATTCGACAATCATTTTATTCGATTATTCGATTATAATTCCCTACGCGACACTTCCGGATTTAGCCTTGTTAAAATGGGAGACAATTCGCAAGTGGCGCTCCTAGTGGCGTGACCTGAAAGTTCGCGCTAAATTCAAATATAAATGAAAGTACATATACGGAAATGGATAAATAAATTACGTCTAGAAAGAAAGTGTTGCTAAAATATTAACTTCAAAGTTTCTAAAGTAATTCTGGATACATGATTTAAGAATTATTTAACAGGTTATTATTTAAAGACTAAAATTAGACATATAATCAAGATGTGAAATGGACTGCTGTGAAAGGGCTTGATATTTCATTTATGCATTACTTTTTTAGCTTTAGCATACCTGCCGGAACTTTCACGGCTTGATTTGTCTTTTTTTCTCATTTTAAAGCATTGTACATCACATTAGGACAGTTGTCAATAAAAAATATCGGCACATTCCTTACACACATGATTCAATGAATTTACATTTAAGAGCTGGACAATTTTCCTTCTAACTTGAAGCCTACCAACAGAAAGAAAATTTATAAATTTAGCTTCAGAAACATTCAACATTTCCTTATAAGCAATACTTGCTATTACGTTAGGGTAAAGTAAATTTGCATCATCATCACATTTCTTAAATCACCCATATTTTCTTCAGTGCTTGACAACGCATTACGGCATTCAAATGGGGTAACTTGGAACACAACCACACACATATGCATATGCATTTTCCTGAAATAAATCAAAACCCACAGATCACACCTACAACAACACATCTGTATTGAAGGTTAACTGCTGCACTAATCCAATAAAATAAGCTTATTATATTTTAAGCCAGTTAAAATATGGGTCGCGCAGGTCAGTAGTTTAGGAAGTAGGTCTACTATTAAAATATCTTTGTAACTGGAAGAATATATATGCAAACTCAGTATTTACGTACATTTGCTTGTCACGAGGGAAACGGAAGAAAAACCGCGAATCCTTTCGCACTTCATAGTTATTGCAGCCAAACGCAGCACATATCTTTCCACTCATATTGACAGGAGATATAAAGGAATGGCACACGCTACTATTTACTTATGTCAACTTAATGCAAAGGCGTAACTAACCCCAGAAACTTCACAAACAAATACACGTGCTCTTATGACAGAATCTAACTCTCAGATCACTCCGCTAGACAGAGCCCTAAATGCTGTCCCTCGATATCTCGCGAGTGTCGCGTATTGTCTCTACTGTATTTGTAATAACATCCTCGGTATTAGTGATGGGATAATCGAATACAAAATAACCGCTTATTCGATTATTTCATTTTATTCGATTATTCAATTATAATTCCCATTCGATTATTTTTTTATTATTTTTCGACTATTCATGCGAATGAATGAGGCAATTGAACAGTGAATGATTTCGCATGAAAAGTGATGTTAATAAGACAGTTAATTCACTCATTCACTCGATTCCCCGCTCTGCCACGAAATTTGAAAAGTGGTATGAGAGCTGGAACGGGGTCCATTCAGCCTCGGAAGGTCAACCGAGTAGAGGGGGATTCGATTCCCTCCCCAGCCATCCTGGAAGTGGTTTTCCGTGGTTTCCCACTTCTTCTCCAGGCAAATACCGGGATGGTACCTAACTTAATACCACGGCTGCTTCCTTCCCTCTTCCTTGTCTATCCCATCCCACCACAAGACCCCTGTTAAGCATAGCAGGGCCGCCTGGGCGAGGTACTGGTCCTCCTCCCTATTTTCACCCCCCGACCCAATGCCTCATTCCAGGACAATGCCCTTGAGGCTGTAGAGGTGGGATCCCTCGCTGAGTCCGAGGGAAACACCAACCCTGGAGGGTAAACAGATTAAGAAAAGGAAAGAAAGAAAGAAAGAAAGAAAGAAAGAAAGAAAGAAAGAATAATAATAATAATAATAATAATAATAATAATAATAATAATAATAATAATAATAATAATAATAATAATAATATTGGTTTTAGTCCCACTAACTACTTTTACGGTTTTCGGAGACGCTAAAGTGCCGGAATTTAGTCCTGCAGAATTCTTTTACGAGCCAGTAAATCTATCGACTTGAGGTTGACATATTTGACCATTTTTAAATACCACCGGACTGAGCCAGAATAGAACCTGCCAAGTTCTGGTCAGAAGGCCAGCGCCTCAACCGTCTGAGCCACTCAGCCCGGCATATGTTATTTGAAACCACGAACCTTACATACCACAGGGTTGACCCAAACCAAACTTACAACACTACCTCCTAACAAAACATAGATTGTCAGAAAGGTTTCACCACTAAAACTCACTCTTCTTCAATTTACCATTTTGTTAACGATAACATTGCTATTAGACGAAGCATGGGACAGTTGAACCGTAGAACTTCTTTGGGTTTTAAGATTCATACACATATTTCTTCTTAGTAATATTTTTCTGCTTGGTTTGCCGAGGTTTGATGAGGACGTTCGATAATAAGCTAAGCTATTCTAAGAAGTTATTTTCAACTTTCTCACAGATATCAACGAGTGTGTTATTGTAATAGAATTTTTACAGCTCATCTCGGGTTTTTTAGGTAGTGTTTAGATTTGATGTGCTCTTGAGAGCTCTTTATGTGCAGTAAAGTATAATCGAGTGATATGTAATGCTGGTTTTAACAACTAGTATAATGCGCCCGAAGAATACTAGGCAGCTGTAAATAGCTCTGGTAAGATCTTAGAAACCAATAGAGCGATCGTTTTGATGAATTATAAAGTATGGACCGTGCAAAATAATAATAATAATAATAATAATAATAATAATAATAATAATAATAATAATAATAATAATAATAATAATAATAATAATAATAATAATAATAATAATACCTACTAATCGAGATCGATATTTTCACCCATGGGTTTAAGATAATTGTTTCCAAGTTACACTAGTCCATTACACTAGCATCAGATTAACAGCGGGGTCCCGCAGGGGAGTATTGTGGGACCTTTATATTTTCTTGTGTATATAAATGATGTGAGTAAAGATCTGGAATCACATATAAGGCTATTTGGGGACGATTTATACTGTATAGAGTATAAACGGCTGCGGGGGGACTTAAAACAATGTAGTGAGGTGGACAGCAGACAATGGTGTGATTGTAAATGGGATGAAAAGTCAAGTTGTAAGTTTCACCAAGAGGAAAAGTTCTCTCAGTTTTAATTACTTTGTTGAGAGAGTGATAGTATTTCATAGGGAACAATGTAAATACCTAGGTGTTAATATAGGGAATGAACTTCATTGGTGTAATTACATTGACGAAGTAGTTAGGAAAGGTTACAGATCCCTTGACATGGTTATGAGAGTATTCAGGGGTTGTAGTAAGGATGTAAAGGAGAGGGCATATAAGTGTCTGGTAAGACCGCAGTTGGAGTATGGCTCCAGTATATGGGTTGGTAGCCTAATTAGGACTACTTGATACAAGAACTGGAAAAAAATTAAAAAAATCCCGTTCTAAATCCCAATCAGCGCTGCTGTGTTTGGTGGTCACTGTTGTTACTGTTAGCACGTGGGTACGAACTCCAAACCTCTGAACGGCACAGTCTCCCCAACTCTCTAGTGGAGAAAGAAGTTTTAACTTAGTGCGGTGAAGCGTGATAGAGAGCAGAGCATTCAAGAAACAATAACCTTGTTATTCTCGACCTTGTCGAACTCGCCGGTGAGATGGCAGAAAGAGAGTTTCAAGAAATGGCGAGGTAGCAACGCTTTTCTTGGAACTGCACCTGCAACTAGCGGACACTTTCATTTTTTATTTCATTCCGGGAAGTTGGCAGCTACAGGTTGTGGACGAGAGGAGGCACTGCATTATAACTCTTCATAACGGCATATTTAATTAAACAAAGCTGCACGTATCTTATTATCTACTTGATAAATAATGCAACAATAAGATTTGCCACTTAGTCTAGCATGCGGACTGATTCACCCATGGCACAGGTTCAGCGCGGGTCCGACAGCGATCATAAAAACGCAGAACACATTCTTTCAGTCGCCACTGAACTGCATTTAGGGCAGTCGCCCAGGTGGCAAATTCCCTATTTGTTGTTTACCTACGCATTTCTTAAATCATTGCAAAGAATTTGAAAATTTATTGAACATCTCCCTTGGTTAATTATTCAAAACCCTAACTCCTTTTCCTATAAACGGATATTTGCCCCAGTTTGTCCTCTTGAATTTCAACTTTATCTTCTTATTGTGATCTTTCCTATTTTGTAAACTCCGCACAGACTTACTCGTCTACTAATGATGTCATTCCACACCATCTCTCCACTGACAGTTTGTAACATACCCTTTAGTCGAGCAGCTCGTCTCCTCCTCCCAAGTCTTCCCAGCTCAAACTTTGCAACATTTTCGTAACGCTACTCTTTTGTCAGAAATCTCTCAGAATAGGATTTTGTCCAGTTATAGAATCAAGTAATCCTGGTGAGGGTCTCATAAACTGGAACCATACTCTAGTTGGGGTCTTACCAGTGACTTAATTATATGCCCTCTCCTTTACACCCCTACTACAACCCTTAAATACCCTCATAACCAGAGATCTGTACCCTTTATTTACAATCTCGTTTATATGATTACCGCAATCGTCTTCCCTTATATTAACACCTGGATACTTACAGTGGTCCCCAAAGAGGAATTTTCACCCCATCAATGCAGTAAGTTAAACTGAGAGGACTATTAGTGAAACTCACAACCTGACTTTTAACCCCATCTATCACCGTATCATTACCTGTAGTCCATCTCACAACATTGTCGAGCTCTTTTTGCAGTTGTTCAAAATGTTGTAGCTTATTTATCCTCTGTACAGTATAACATCATCTAAAAAAAAAAAAAAACATTATCATCTCTGATTCCAGTTCTTTACTCTCCACCCCACCCAACACGAAATTTAAGTTTCGAAACCTGGTAGTCGTTGGTGCAGAAAACCAAAATATGAAAATATTTAGAAACATGTGCGATTTTCAACAGGCTCTCCACTGAGTTTTCCATACAGAGCAAATACGCAAACAACCCCAACACATACATACACTGATTGAGCAAATGTCATGGGATAACGGAGCACTGATGCTCAAGTGTGTTGTCTACGCACCACACGCCCCCTGTGCCAGCGGCAGTTGTATAGGAGACCTTGTGAGCAGTGGCTGTGCGTGTGACAGGTGTAACATGGAACATCGTCGTGAGCTGACACCGTTCGAACGGGGTATGGTGGTCGGTGCCCGACGGATGGGAAGTGCGATTTCGGAAGTGGTGCGGGAATTCGGCTTCACACGATCAACCGTGTCCAGGGTGTATCGTGAATGGTTGAATGCGGGTGTCACCGTCCACAACAGACGAACGACCGGCCGCCCAGCCACCCTCGATGACCGTGACCGGCGGCATCTGAGACGGATTGTCAATAGTGACAGACGGGCAACCGTGCAACAAATCACGGTTCAATTCAACAAAGGCCGTGCTAGACACGTCTCCCAGTGGACAATCCGTAGGAATATGGGTTCTATGGGGTATGGGAGCCGGCGCCGCACACGGGTACCACTGTTAACCCAACGTCATCGGGCACAACGACGCGCATTTGTCGCCAGTCACCAGGGATGGACACTGGAACAATGGCGTAACGTGATGTGGTCGGACGAATCACGACTTCAACTGCACCATGCCGATGGAAGGCACCGTGTATGGCGCAGACCACATGAAGCGATGGATCCCGCCTGCCTCGAAGGTGTGGTCCAGGGCGCTAGTGTCTCTGTTATGGTCTGGGGTGCATTTTCCTGGTATGGAATGGGCCCTCTAGTTGTTCTGGAAGAGACTTTGAATGGTACGTGGTATGTTGAGCTGCTCGGAGACCATCTCCACCCATTTTTGGCCTTCCAGCACCTAGGCGGTTCTGCGGTGTTTCAAGATGATAACGCGCCCCCCACATCGCTCCCACGTCGCCCGGGAATGGTTCTAGGAACATGCAGCGGAGGTCCAACGACTGCCATGGCCACCCAGGGGCCCCGATATGAACCCTATCTGGGATGTCCTGGAACGCAGGCTCCGTGCCATGGATCCTGCACCCACGAACAGACCAGCATTGGCGGCCGCTCTGCAAACGATTTGGTGTCAGCTGCGTCCAGAGGACTGCCCGGGACTTGTTGACTCACTTCCACGGTGTTTCACTGCAGTTCGCAGGGGTAGAGGAGGGCCCACTCGTTATTAGGTGACTATCCCATGACATTTGCTAAGTCAGTGTACATTCCTCATACAAAACTAATTAAACACACAATAACACCTGCAATGACAAAACATTCACAAACTCAGAAACACTTGGTGTGAGCGCGCAAAAATAGAACTTCTCATTGTTAGCAAAATAATTGAAATAAAACTAGCAACGTCCTAATTCAAAATTATATGTTATGTCGTTATAGTAAAATTTATAAACTAGACAGTTTGTAATGAAAGAAAATCACAATATCGTGTCCTTATTTTGACAATATAAAGAGTACAATTTTTAGAGTTCATCTATTTACAAATGTGGCTATGGAACAGGCAAGGTGTGAATATTAAAAGACCTGGCGGGAACAGGTAATGGCTTCCTCTACAGTATTTTGTTTTCCCGTTTGCTTTGAGTGATCCCCTCTTAAATACTACCGCCGAGTCATGAGGGTGCTTGCTACCTGCCAGTTTCTCATTCCGGTCGAAATGTACGTGTGACATGTGCTGCCTCTCTGTGGTCGAACAAATCGCTGTGAAGTGATGTCTTGGCTGTTGTTTCCACAGCACATCGGAGAAGTTGGGGACGCATGCGCGAAAGCCGGAGTTCCTGCTTTCTGGCCAAAAGCTTGGAAATTCTCGCTGAGCTGTGATCTGAACAGCACCCGGCGTGGAGCGCACGACTAGTTAGTTACCTGGTTGTGAGAGGAGTTGAATGATTTCCTATTCTTTGGCTGACGTCTTCTTCAATGCACTGTACTTGACTGTAGATAATATTATCAAAATAATATATTTTTTCAAATAGACAATGTGTTGCAGTACTTCAGCACATAATGTACCGCCACCCCTGCTCGTTGCCCAAGAGTCGTGGAGAACCGAGCGATCTTCTCATCCTCCCGCAAGGCCCCTGCTCAGCATAGTAGGTGAGGCAGCCTGGGCGAGGTACTGGTCTTCCTTCTCAGTTGTATCCCCTACCAAATATCTTTCGCTCCAGCACACTGCTCTTGAGGCGGTAGAAGTGGGATCCCTCGCTGAGACCGAAAAAATAACAACCCTAGACGGTAAACGGATTAAATAAATAAATAAATAATAAACTATTTATCATTCGGTGTTCTTCATTTCCTCAAAACTTTTATAATTTTTTAGTCTAAATAATGATCATAACATAACTTGAATAGAGAGAAATGACGTGGAATTCAAAGTCTAAACTCCACTTTCCTGGTTTCCTCTGTCCAGTTTTCTACATGTGGTCGTACTTGTTCACTTCACTGTGGCCGGATCACGCTTGGCAATTAACTTTCATTAGCAGCCATGCGTCATTCTTCAAGAGCTACATATATTTCCCTGAGAGCGACAAGTTAAGTGTAGTCATCAAACAGAGCTCTTCAAGTGTCTTTCTTCTATTCTTTTGGCATGTAAGTAAATTTATGGCTGCCCAGACCTCTCGTCAGATCTCTAGCAATGATACATATCGGTGCTGTTACAGCAACACCGCGTATCTCCCAATGTTCTTCCTATACATTATTTTCCTCGAAGTTGGTCACGCCTCCCAGCCACATTGGATATGTAGTCCATCAGAACAGTGTTCGTTGTTCCTATGGTTATAACGGAACGTATGTTTGCATGACTATTTACGCACTCCTACAGTATCTATACATTAAATGAGTTTTCTAATAACTGCTTTGTCCAATGCGTCCGTTCGTTCTACTGAACCGATTTGCTTCATGTTTGCTTTATTTTCTCTGGAATTATCTGCTGGTGAATCATGAGACATTGATAGGTCTGTAAATTCAGCTAACTTTGAGTAATCATAAAATCATTAAATGATCACTCAAATAATCGCAATACATTCTGTACTTACCTGGTTAATAAGCAACTAACACTTTCATTAATATTCTGATATAATTATGTGATTTTCGTCCTTAATTATGTCATTGCATGCAGTCATTGCATGCAGACTCTGTGGGTCCAGAGAGTATACACTTCCTCTGATGATTGAAGAATACTAATCTCTGGTAGGCGCTCTTTGATTCTCTGACCTTCTCCAGCTTCCGAATATACTCAACAGATGGCGGAATGTTCCTGCTCCTAAGAGAAAACAGTATACATATGTACAGACAGAAAGGTATCAAGTCGACTAGCCTTCTGTATGACCATTAATAAAGTGCAGGGACAAACTCTTGGAAAGGTGGGTAATCTACTTACCCGAATCAGTATTCAGCCACAGCAATTGTATGGTGCACTATCTCGGGCAAGATCGTTCGAAAATGTTAAGATCCAGATGCGGCCGAATGATCTATCCATATAATTTTTACAGTGTTTTGAAGTGTTGTAAACTACATTACCGGTATTAAATGTTTATACATTAGTTAGTGGGACGTAAAGCAATTATTATTATTATTATTATTATTATTATTATTATTATTATTATTATTATTATTATTATTATTATTATTATTGATGTGAAGAGACACCATGCCAAAGCCCATCACAATAGTGCAGGTCTATTTGCCTACTAATTCTGCTGCTGCTGATGATGAAATCGAAATTTTATATAAAGAGAGAGATTTAATATAATGTGTAAAAGGAGACAAGAATCTAATTATAATGGGGGACTGGAATGCAGTGGTAGTCCAAGGCAGGAAGGGTAATGCAGTAGGAGAATTCCGACTGGGACAAAGGAATGAAAGAGGAAGTCAGCTGGTTGAATTCTGCACCGATCATAATTTAGTCCTTGGTAATACTTCCTACAAACGTCCGAGTCATTGGCTGAGTGGTCAGTGTTGAGGCCTTCGGTTCAGAGGGTCCCGGTTCGATTCCCGGCCGGGTCGGGCATTTTAATCGTCTTCGATTAATTTTTCTGGCCGGGGACTTTTGTCCCAACACTTTCCTCTTCATATTCAGACAACACACTGCACAACCGATCACCACAGAATTACGCAATAGTGATTACATCCCTCCATGGAGGGTTGGCGTCAGGAAGGGCATCCGGCCGTAAAACAGGGCCAAACCCACATGTGCGACACAGTTCGCACCCGCAACCCCACAGGTGTGGGAAAAGCGGTAGTAGAAGAAGAAGAAGGAGAAGAAGAAGAAGACTATTGAAAATAATATGGCTGCGTCAGGCATATCAAGACGAGTTATTTGACCTATTTATAACGAATGTTGCGGAGCGGCACGGATCTACTAGTAAAGTAATTAAGGTTCATTTTCCATTACACGTTAGCAAAGGAAAATGAACACAACGAAAATTGTTCTGATGGACTGCATATCCATATGTGGCTTGGAGGCGTGACCAGTCTTAAGGAGAATAATGGATGGGAGGAGCATTGGGAGAGATACGAGGTTTTGCTGTAACAGCAACGATTATAACCTGCAAGATCGTTTTACATTTGAAGACATAGTGACTTAACGGTTTAAAATCATGATTCATCGAGCGAGATGACTACGCGGTTTGGTACGTAACTGTGAGCTGGCATTCGGGAGGTACTAGCCTGCAGATGGCTTTCCGTGATTTCCCATTTTCACACCTGGCAAATACTGGAGCTGTACCTTAATCAAAATACGATCGCTTCCTTCCTAATCCTAACGCTGTCCCTGATCCTGGTCCCGGTTCGACGTTAAACGAATATAAAAAGGAACTCACAATGGTGAATACATCTCCCACATAGGGTTGGCGTGAGGAAAGGTATCCTGCCGTAAAACTTGGCTAAATCCATAGAAAGTGATGATCCCAAGAAATTGAAAAAAGGCCAAGATGAAGTTGTTCATGGATACATTGTCTCCATTGATAGTCTATTTGGAATTTTGTGTTGAAATAAAATGGCATATGGCTTTTAGTGCCGGAGTGTCCGAGAACATGTTCGACTCGTCAGGTGCAGGTCTTTAGATTTGACTCCCGTAGGCGACCTGCGCGTCGTGATGAGGATGAAATGATGATGAAGACGACACATACACCCAGCTCCCGCGCCAGCGAAATTAACCAATGATGGTTAAAATTCCCGACCCTGCCGGGAATCGAACCGGGGACCGCTCTGACAAAAGGCCAGCTCGCTAACCATTTAGCCATGGAGCCGGACATTTTGTGCTGAAGTGTGTCGTTTGTAAAGATAAACATTTTATCATTCGGGGGGCAATAGAAATTGCTGAACACACGAAAAATGTTAACATTGGGGACGGCTATATTGCACCCGTCCACCTCCCGAGTCCCAGACTAGCATTTATCTCAGGGGTGTCGGTTCATTATTTAAATCATCAAATATAAATATAACGGCATAATAGAACACGGGGATGAACGGAGCAACTTAAAATTAAAAGGGGGAAGGCTCGATTGTAACTTGAATTTAAGGACTCCATGATAGGACTAGGAAGTGACTGTTACTTTAAAAAGGGCATCATCTAACTACAATAAAAAGATTATGAGAGTGGTTTCCTTTGAAATAATTTGCCAGAAGGAGCGGTTTATTACGCCATTTGACGTATAAAACTTTGATACACGTGGCAACAATATTTGAATTTACACACATGTTACATATATAAATCACTTGCCATACCGCAAGTGGTATCAATATCTTGCTGCGTTGCTTCTGAAATAAAATGACATTTTGGAGGTATAATTTACGGATCGATTCCATTTGAATCGAACCGTTACTCAAGGATATAGCTTCCTTCTATCGGGAGCCCGAGCATAACCCATGTTACGGTCGGCTTCCCGATTTAACTAAGATGATGTACTCCGGCTATATACATTTTTCCGAGACCGGTACTCGGACTGGGTAATGTTTCTCGTGAAATGCGAAAACTGGATTCCACGGACAGTCCCTATCTTACGATATCCAGCTGATGCCATACCAATGAATTAGCATTTACATTTTATTTACATGTGATCTGAATTGTTACCAGTTAGCCTCAGTAGACTACTGACACAGATGAGATAACGAGAAGCGGTGGGAAATACCGTGGCCATGGCCCCCCTCGCATCGCGAGCGAAGTAAACAAACACGCAAGTATGTAACATCGTCCCATACGGAAACCGTACAATAACGCGGTAAAAAAAATGATTCTAATATTATCCTACTCATTATTCAACATACTAATAGAGGGATGTTGTCACCAAATAATTTAATCCACAAAATTATCATCCTCGAAATTATTATTATTATTATTATTATTATTATTATGCAACGGTTCCTGGCACTGTCACGTTTGATTAATATCATCATTATTATGCGGGATGCAAACACAAATGGTTATTACTGTTATTATTATTATATCCCTCTCGTGGTTATTATTATTATTATTAATGAATAGGTGACTCAAGATATTATTATTATTCACGTCACTTAAAAGGTTATTATCATTAATGAACCGGTCACTTACGCCAAAACATATATATTAAGATATCGGTCGCCATTACAAACATTCACTGATCAACCAAACATCATTACAGTTATTATTATGACAATTATTATTAATCTGACCGCGATGATTTAACATCGTCCTTACATTGTTATTATTATTATCGGTTGCATATTATCATTTAGATTCCCGTTTAACATCGTTATCAACGCTCAATTAATTATGGCGGTCCAATCCTTTATCTGCAATATTTATTATTATTATTATCACGACATCATGATTGTCCTCACTCGTTATTACGATGAATACAATATACGACCATTTCTGTGGAATCTGAACTCTCATTATCCTTAGATCCGTTGTATCTCAACGAATAACTGTGCAGTCTATTTATTTCGTACATGCTGTCACGGGTTCGAATTCTACCCGCTGCGTAACTCAGTATTTCTCTGTGACACTGCCCGTACATTTTACACTCATATCAATATCCTAAGTGTCTCTCGTACGGAATTTATTTTCCTCTCTATCTCAATATTCCTCGATTCATTTATTTATTCCTCACAGAATTATCAACTGACTTATTTATTCATTTCGGACATCGTACGACCTTTTATTATCTGACTGCAAATTCTTTCACATTTTCTATCTCATTTGGATCTATGCCTTAGTTCATTCTCCACAAATAATCGTAACATCTTGAAATTATATTTACCAAAATTTGACAATCATGGTCTCGTAATATTAGCACTACATGTTCCGGCTAATGAATCGCAACTTCAAAACGCGACATTTATACGTAAAAAAAAATTGGACCGTAATTTAAACCACACGTTCATTAACATGTACGGATTATTAATACCGATCTACATTTCAATATTATTAATCGATCAAATTAAGTTATCACGCACTTTAATTCCAAATTAAAACGACCTCCCGTCATTAAATGATTCCCAATAAACTCAACACTTGATCACATAAATTATTATTATCTCCAAATCATATTTAAAAAAGAAATATCTTCCTTAAAAAAAATAGTTATATTATTTATTTATTATTATTATTAATATTTAAAAAAAATAATAATTTCGCCTGTAATACGGTAGTCCACTCTTATTATGTTTAACGCATAACCCCTTTTACAAATTCAATTTATTCTGGCACTAATCACTCCAGATATGATTTACTTGGAAATATTATATTAATCGCATCTCACAAATTTAACAACTTCACTTTGAAAATATGACCATATTAATTTCAACAAAACACTCTTGGTATGGAGAAGCTGGATTTTCCTTCCATGTCATTAAATGGCTCGTTAAAATGACAAAACATAAAAGCACATATCGGGTCTTATTTAACTAGCATAATCAAAATCAAATGTAAAGAAAATTATCGACTACAAAGAAAATATGAATGCATGCATGACTTAACGTACTACACTATATATACAAATTTACATCTCCAACAAACTGAATACATAAAAGACCCGATTATTTACATTATTATGATTTACTACTGTCCGTGCTACAAATTTAGGATGGGGTCGTTAAGCGACCCATCTTGTTACAGAAGGTAACCAAGTATAATCAAATTATTCCCATTTTTCCCATCACGATAACATTTCCCAAATATATTTTACAGTTTAGTACTCATCTTAGTTATCGGTATTCCATTGCAGCTTTGCAGACGA
This sequence comes from Anabrus simplex, assembly GCF_040414725.1. Taxonomy (NCBI): domain Eukaryota; kingdom Metazoa; phylum Arthropoda; class Insecta; order Orthoptera; family Tettigoniidae; genus Anabrus; species Anabrus simplex. The sequence goes on along the minus strand of NC_090265.1, from coordinate 59,875,779 downwards.
GAGGCTTCATCCAGCCCCTCTCTGCGTTTTACTCCTCCATCCTTGATGGCGTAGTTTCACAAAAGATTTCCTGGCACATTATTATTTTATACTCATATCTTGATTACCACAAACCTTCACCATTTACTACGTTAACACTGTATACTTTAATTTGGATACAACAAATTTCTATCCTAGACCCAAGAATTTAATATATTTACACTATTTAATCTTCGTCCACCTACCGCACAATGGACCTGGACACGTACGACGAGGTGTCAACTATTTCGCCCGTCGCGATACGCCCGATTTATACGGCATTCTTGACGTGTTCATTACATCGGTTCGGTATAGCTAAGTACAGGCTACTACTTCCTTAAAGTACTGTTCGTCACACAGTCTATTATGTACGTACTTATGGTGATATATTTTATACTACTCTCTTGCAGGGTAATTACTTTACGTCACTGATTATTCATAAATAACAAACACTATCCTACGTTAACTATTTCCAGATTTAACATGTTGCTTGAGCGCGATCACACTTTACAAACACTGGCGGATGCTCGCGCCATTAAATGACTGTACGTCCGTAGAATTCTAAGTTACCGGCGACCAACAGTTCAGCTCCCGATATTCAATTCACGTATGCTGGCGACCGTCAATTCAGCTCCAACGATTCAAGACAAGTGGCTGGCGACCGTCAATTCAGCTCCGTATATATGGATGAAGCCTTTTTCCCGCGGATTTGTTGACGTCATGCCCCTTAGGGAGGGGGTGGATTTTTAATATCGGTACTTGCACTCCGAATTGGAAGTTAAAATTTACATCAAATTAATCCACTCCGCTAGCATATCTGCTGGATAAAATATGAACTCCTGGTGATCACAGATTTAGGAGATATGGATGGATTTCGCTCCTCACATTTCGCGCCTTTGTAAGCGTCCCTGACAACGTGGTCTTCTTTCAGCCAATGAGATTCAAGCTGTCCGGTTTCCAAGAAATCCAGCCTTCAATTTAATTAATTTGCCAATAAGTATTGATTATTTTTCCATGCGTGACATCTAATAAATTCATTACATCCATCCGCGTACTCATATTAATTTATTACTGATTACTTTTGTAGTTACGAAAATATCTCATCCCTCATTCCTTAAGATGGTATCACTGAGTCTCCCATCAAATTTTTACTATTGGCCGGCACGCGGTCACGTGATTTAAATCTCCACCTGCTCGAACTTAGGCTAGCGAACGTACACTCAGCCGCTGTAATTTTCCATGAGGTCATGGAATTTCCGTCCTACCAAAAATATCCCAAGGTCTTACTCATGTGGTGGGTTTTCTTTGTATGACTCTCCCCCCTTCCTCTTTCTGACCAAGACTTATTTGTGGACTCTGTATTTCCTTGTACGCCAACTAATGATATTCCCTGCTGTGAAGTAGCTAAAAGTTGTCGGGTTGAGCTAATCCGTCAGGCTCCAGTCTGTCGTCCTTCCTTCGCTCCGATTTCGACATTACCTAAACGAAATATTTTCAAATACACTCCTCTGTATTTCAATAAATGTATCATATTATTTTACCGATCAAATCATGATTGATTATGGGCCTAAGTCACTCGGGTTCATCTTCCTCTTGCCCAGGTAAAAAAAAATCTAGTGAGTATCATGAGATTTTTTTTTTATGATGTGTCCATATCATCACTATCATGATTTGACATTGGATCCTCTGTTCTGCGACGGCTATTGATTTCGTCTCTCAACATCTGGTTCCTGACCCTTAACTCCTCGTTCTGTCTTTCGATATCATGGATCGCATTGACAAATTCCTGCACGTCTCTGTCTATCTCTCCACACTCTGGACATGGCCTTGCTTCAATTGGTGTATGGATTACTTGGACTTCTTCTTCCCTTCCGTCATCTTCTTCATCCTCTTCTTCGACCTCATCTTCTTCCGGCTCGTCATCTGCTTCTTCTCGTTCATCCTCTGCTTCCAGTCACATCTCTTTGTTTCCTTGTCCCGAATCGAACGTCGGTGCATTCGGGTTCAAGTCGCTGCCCCCTTTCCTTGCTCTTTGGAATTGCAAGCTCTCCGCTCCTGTCGCTTCCTCATCACGGCCTCGATCATGGATCGCCTCCTTCCATTTTCTCTTGTTCAGCTCTTCTATATACCGCCTAGACTCTTGATATCTGTCATCCTTCTCCTGACGAGATCCTCCCTGGTAATATCTCGGGTTCCCTTGATTCCTAGCTGGATACGGCCTATAATTACTTCTCTGGCATCCACGGTATCCCCTGTCGGCTCGAAAATTTCCTTGGTTTGTTTGCCGGTTGCCTTCCGCAAAATTCCTTGGTCTCGTCCATTGTCGCGGCTTCCACTCCGTATTATATGCTCGACGAGGTTCTGGATCAGTACTAGTTCCCTGGTTCTTCGTACTAGTGGTCTTCGGTTCGATTGTCCGTTCGATATTATTCACCTGTTGTTCCCTGCTCCTAATTTGTCTTGGGTTCGAATGATGCGTTGTGAGGTCTAATTGACGTAATAAAGCCTCCGCATCGACAGCTGTCTGGACATTTGACGCTATCATCATTCGTTGGACCTCGAATGGCAATTGTTTTCCAATGGCGCTAATCAATTCTGTTTCGCTCATTGGATTATCAAGCTCTCGTAGCTTGTGAAATTGTGCCACAAAGTAATCTGAGAATTTCGTGGGTGAAGATGTTGAATATCGTCTGGAGTATACTTCCAGCCTTAACTCCTGCTGTTCCTGAATACTCCAGAACTTTTGGAGAAAAGCCCGCCGAAATCCTTCAAAATCTTCAAAAGTATACAAGAAAGCCCTGAACCATACAGCTGGTGCTCCGTCTAGGAATTTCTCGACTGTTCGCAGTTGTCGCTCTACTGGTATTTTATTCTCACTTATATAACCGGCGATTTCCCGGATGAAACCTTTCGGGGTAATATGCCCACGGGCATCGAACTTTGGTGGCTTGTCATCAGACATCTTAATGACGTGTACCACCGATGTCGGGATAGCATTTGATGACGTAGATGACCCATCTCTGTTTTCAAACTTGAAACCGTGTGTGTCAGCATGGGATAGGCCTCCTTTCTTATGAATCCCCTGGTTATCATGGGGTTCGTATTCGCGATATTGGAGGTTAAAATCTTGGCTAGACGCTGATGGTTCCAACCTAGCCTTCAACATCTCCAAGTCTTTTCGGATGTCATCCATTCCGTCGGGATTACAACTGGCTATTTCTTTTGTGCCGGAATTTTGCCCATTATACGCCTTGCATTGTTCTAATAGGCGAACTTCCGTGTCGGCAAATGATTGGCCCTGTTCGATTAGATCTTCCGTCCGCTGGAATAACGCTAAGTTTGCGTCTTCGCACTTAGTTATTCTCTGGCTACGGTCTTCTAAATTTATAGTTAGTTCTTCGACTTTGTTTTTCAGTCCTGCTACGATGACAAGTGTACGTGCGGCTTCCCCACGTAACTCGTTCATGCCCTTGTCATGCTTGTCCAAGGTGCCAGCTATCTGCGCGCATTTTTCTTCGACTTGTCCCCGGACGATGTCATTCTCCTTCCGACATTCATCCCGAATTTCCTCTATGTGTGATTCTACGTCTTTTCTGTCAGTTAATCGTAGAGCGGCGAGTTCCTTGACACTAGCGTTCAATTTTTCCTTAATTTCTGCGCGTTCCATTTGAGCCTCATCTCTAACGCGGTCAACCTTTTCATTAACGATGGTAATGTACGCATCCATGTGCACTTTTAATTCGTCTTTCGCGAAGTGACATGCTTCCTGGACTTGAGTTAATTTGTCCCTAAGTTCCTGTCCCATCGCTACGCTCGCGGCCTGAACTGCATCTATTTGTGCCTTGAGTTCTGATTTATTTATTTCACACGCAGCCTGTACTCGGTCGATCTTATTCTCTAGTGAAACACTCGCAGCCTGTACTTGGTCGATTTTGTCAACAAGTTCATGTTTAGCTGAAACATTATCGGCCTGCATTTGATCAACTTTATTTTCTAATGAAACACTATTAGCCTGTACTTGATCTATTTTGTTTTCTAATGAAACACTATTAGCCTGTACTTGATCTATTTTGTTTTCTAATGAAACACTATTAACCTTCATTTGTTGAATAATTTCCTGTTTATCTGAAATCCTATCAGCTCGCAATTGTTCTGCAAGTTCATGTTTCATTGAAACACTATTTACAGCCAACGCTTGCATTAAGTCCTCTAACGTGAGAGCTTTCATCTCTCCCTGTCCTTCTACCACTATGTCCTGTGATCGCTCCGCACCGTCGTCAGACATTATAACTTTTCTTGAGAAAGCAAAAGGGCCGATCGGCCTCTCGCCTTGCTGCACACGAAGGAATACGCTATTGGGTCTAGGCCCTATCCTATGACATTATACCCCTACACTAACTTTCATTTAACAAAAAAAAATTTTGACTATAAAACTTGTTTACATTTGCAGGTCATTCACCTTGAATGCTGGCTTGCGCCTAAGATTTCACAATAAACCGCTCCAATATAACAACAACAACAACATTAAAAACAACGATGAAGTTGGAAATCTCCTGCCCTGAAATACGTTAATTTTAATTTATACCATCTCAACCTCTTTTTAAATAATAACTTGAACTGGTGCTCAGTAAATTTTTACCATTTCAAGCCTTCCTAAACAGCTGTTTATAATATTCATCTCATGTCCAATGACATTTAAATGGAGTCCTGAATTACCAACATAATATTAAATTTCATATGGGAAAAGAGAAACATCAAATCTTCGAGCTTATTGAATTTTGAATCATTGCCAAACTTGAAGAGATTAGCAATGGATTATATTATTAACTAGCCAAATCTAGCTCCGTTCGAAACTAACCTTACTCTAGCATGATACTACGTTACAAGTGAACACACACTTGACCGTGATGCGGTCATCAATTAATAAAAATCAAAAATTTAAAAATATAAAATTTTGAAAAAAAGTATAAAAATATAAAAATTGATTAGCAATAAAATTGGCCTCTCTGCCGTTCTTAAAGCAACACTTTGCCGTTCTTAAAGCCCCACTTTGGGCCAGCCATTTTGCACCCGTCCACCTCCCGAGTCCCAGACTAGCATTTATCTCAGGGGTGTCGGTTCATTATTTAAATCATCAAATATAAATATAACGGCATAATAGAACACGGGGATGAACGGAGCAACTTAAAATTAAAAGGGGGAAGGCTCGATTGTAACTTGAATTTAAGGACTCCATGATAGGACTAGGAAGTGACTGTTACTTTAAAAAGGGCATCATCTAACTACAATAAAAAGATTATGAGAGTGGTTTCCTTTGAAATAATTTGCCAGAAGGAGCGGTTTATTACGCCATTTGACGTATAAAACTTTGATACACGTGGCAACAATATTTGAATTTACACACATGTTACATATATAAATCACTTGCCATACCGCAAGTGGTATCAATATCTTGCTGCGTTGCTTCTGAAATAAAATGACATTTTGGAGGTATAATTTACGGATCGATTCCATTTGAATCGAACCGTTACTCAAGGATATAGCTTCCTTCTATCGGGAGCCCGAGCATAACCCATGTTACGGTCGGCTTCCCGATTTAACTAAGATGATGTACTCCGGCTATGTACATTTTTCCGAGACCGGTACTCGGACTGGGTAATGTTTCTCGTGAAATGCGAAAACTGGATTCCACGGACAGTCCCTATCTTACGATATCCAGCTGATGCCATACCAATGAATTAGCATTTACATTTTATTTACATGTGATCTGAATTGTTACCAGTTAGCCTCAGTAGACTACTGACACAGATGAGATAACGAGAAGCGGTGGGAAATACCGTGGCCATGGCCCCCCTCGCATCGCGAGCGAAGTAAACAAACACGCAAGTATGTAACATCGTCCCATACGGAAACCGTACAATAACGCGGTAAAAAAAATGATTCTAATATTATCCTACTCATTATTCAACATACTAATAGAGGGATGTTGTCACCAAATAATTTAATCCACAAAATTATCATCCTCGAAATTATTATTATTATTATTATTATTATTATTATTATTATTATGCAACGGTTCCTGGCACTGTCACGTTTGATTAATATCATCATTATTATGCGGGATGCAAACACAAATGGTTATTACTGTTATTATTATTATATCCCTCTCGTGGTTATTATTATTATTAATGAATAGGTGACTCAAGATATTATTATTATTCACGTCACTTAAAAGGTTATTATCATTAATGAACCGGTCACTTACGCCAAAACATATATATTAAGATATCGGTCGCCATTACAAACATTCACTGATCAACCAAACATCATTACAGTTATTATTATGACAATTATTATTAATCTGACCGCGATGATTTAACATCGTCCTTACATTGTTATTATTATTATCGGTTGCATATTATCATTTAGATTCCCGTTTAACATCGTTATCAACGCTCAATTAATTATGGCGGTCCAATCCTTTATCTGCAATATTTATTATTATTATTATCACGACATCATGATTGTCCTCACTCGTTATTACGATGAATACAATATACGACCATTTCTGTGGAATCTGAACTCTCATTATCCTTAGATCCGTTGTATCTCAACGAATAACTGTGCAGTCTATTTATTTCGTACATGCTGTCACGGGTTCGAATTCTACCCGCTGCGTAACTCAGTATTTCTCTGTGACACTGCCCGTACATTTTACACTCATATCAATATCCTAAGTGTCTCTCGTACGGAATTTATTTTCCTCTCTATCTCAATATTCCTCGATTCATTTATTTATTCCTCACAGAATTATCAACTGACTTATTTATTCATTTCGGACATCGTACGACCTTTTATTATCTGACTGCAAATTCTTTCACATTTTCTATCTCATTTGGATCTATGCCTTAGTTCATTCTCCACAAATAATCGTAACATCTTGAAATTATATTTACTAAAATTTGACAATCATGGTCTCGTAATATTAGCACTACATGTTCCGGCTAATGAATCGCAACTTCAAAACGCGACATTTATACGTAAAAAAAAATTGGACCGTAATTTAAACCACACGTTCATTAATATGTACGGATTATTAATACCGATCTACATTTCAATATTATTAATCGATCAAATTAAGTTATCACGCACTTTAATTCCAAATTAAAACGACCTCCCGTCATTAAATGATTCCCAATAAACTCAACACTTGATCACATAAATTATTATTATCTCCAAATCATATTTAAAAAAGAAATATCTTCCTTAAAAAAAATAGTTATATTATTTATTTATTATTATTATTAATATTTAAAAAAAATAATAATTTCGCCTGTAATACGGTAGTCCACTCTTATTATGTTTAACGCATAACCCCTTTTACAAATTCAATTTATTCTGGCACTAATCACTCCAGATATGATTTACTTGGAAATATTATATTAATCGCATCTCACAAATTTAACAACTTCACTTTGAAAATATGACCATATTAATTTCAACAAAACACTCTTGGTATGGCGAAGCTGGATTTTCCTTCCATGTCATTAAATGGCTCGTTAAAATGACAAAACATAAAAGCACATATCGGATCTTATTTAACTAGCATAATCAAAATCAAATGTAAAGAAAATTATCGACTACAAAGAAAATATGAATGCATGCATGACTTAACGTACTACACTATATATACAAATTTACATCTCCAACAAACTGAATACATAAAAGACCCGATTATTTACATTATTATGATTTACTACTGTCCGTGCTACAAATTTAGGATGGGGTCGTTAAGCGACCCATCTTGTTACAGAAGGTAACCAAGTATAATCAAATTATTCCCATTTTTCCCATCACGATAACATTTCCCAAATATATTTTACAGTTTAGTACTCATCTTAGTTATCGGTATTCCATTGCAGCTTTGCAGACGAGAGGCTTCATCCAGCCCCTCTCTGCGTTTTACTCCTCCATCCTTGATGGCGTAGTTTCACAAAAGATTTCCTGGCACATTATTATTTTATACTCATATCTTGATTACCACAAACCTTCACCATTTACTACGTTAACACTGTATACTTTAATTTGGATACAACAAATTTCTATCCTAGACCCAAGAATTTAATATATTTACACTATTTAATCTTCGTCCACCTACCGCACAATGGACCTGGACACGTACGACGAGGTGTCAACTATTTCGCCCGTCGCGATACGCCCGATTTATACGGCATTCTTGACGTGTTCATTACATCGGTTCGGTATAGCTAAGTACAGGCTACTACTTCCTTAAAGTACTGTTCGTCACACAGTCTATTATGTACGTACTTATGGTGATATATTTTATACTACTCTCTTGCAGGGTAATTACTTTACGTCACTGATTATTCATAAATAACAAACACTATCCTACGTGAACTATTTCCAGATTTAACATGTTGCTTGAGCGCGATCACACTTTACAAACACTGGCGGATGCTCGCGCCATTAAATGACTGTACGTCCGTAGAATTCTAAGTTACCGGCGACCAACAGTTCAGCTCCCGATATTCAATTCACGTGTGCTGGCGACCGTCAATTCAGCTCCAACGATTCAAGACAAGTGGCTGGCGACCGTCAATTCAGCTCCGTATATATGGATGAAGCCTTTTTCCCGCGGATTTGTTGACGTCATGCCCCTTAGGGAGGGGGTGGATTTTTAATATCGGTACTTGCACTCCGAATTGGAAGTTAAAATTTACATCAAATTAATCCACTCCGCTAGCATATCTGCTGGATAAAATATGAACTCCTGGTGATCACAGATTTAGGAGATATGGATGGATTTCGCTCCTCACATTTCGCGCCTTTGTAAGCGTCCCTGACAACGTGGTCTTCTTTCAGCCAATGAGATTCAAGCTGTCCGGTTTCCAAGAAATCCAGCCTTCAATTTAATTAATTTGCCAATAAGTATTGATTATTTTTCCATGCGTGACATCTAATAAATTCATTACATCCATCCGCGTACTCATATTAATTTATTACTGATTACTTTTGTAGTTACGAAAATATCTCATCCCTCATTCCTTAAGATGGTATCACTGAGTCTCCCATCAAATTTTTACTATTGGCCGGCACGCGGTCACGTGATTTAAATCTCCACCTGCTCGAACTTAGGCTAGCGAACGTACACTCAGCCGCTGTAATTTTCCATGAGGTCATGGAATTTCCGTCCTACCAAAAATATCCCAAGGTCTTACTCATGTGGTGGGTTTTCTTTGTATGACTCTCCCCCCTTCCTCTTTCTGACCAAGACTTATTTGTGGACTCTGTATTTCCTTGTACGCCAACTAATGATATTCCCTGCTGTGAAGTAGCTAAAAGTTGTCGGGTTGAGCTAATCCGTCAGGCTCCAGTCTGTCGTCCTTCCTTCGCTCCGATTTCGACATTACCTAAACGAAATATTTTCAAATACACTCCTCTGTATTTCAATAAATGTATCATATTATTTTACCGATCAAATCATGATTGATTATGGGCCTAAGTCACTCGGGTTCAATATGCCTACTAAGTAGATCATGGCTGTCCTTCATAGTTAACTCTTAGACATCTTTCGCCTTGACTTTGGAGGCCCTGGAATGAACTACATTTTTAACAGTGTTTCTCTATCTTGAGTTTAATTACTATGAAGGGACAGTTGCAACTAAAATCTTTGTTATTGCTCTGAAGACGATCCTGGTTACAAGTTTGAAATGCGTCAGCTTATAATAAGTATTAAGAGACAAAGACACACCCGTACAGGCCATGAAGGCCCTTGGAGGAGTGGAAGGTAAAGGCTTCCACCTTTGTTAACCGCGGCACGTGATGGAGTAGATTGGTTAGCTCTACGCCCGGCCGCCTTTGTCCCCTGGAATTAACCTGGTACTCATTTTTGGTGTAGGCTGAGTGAACCTCAGGGCCATATGCACCTCCGGGAGTGGACATCTCGTTTCTTAAATTTTACGACTTCCTGACGGGGATTCGAACCCACGTCCTTCCGAGCGAACCGAGCACGCCTTTACCGCCTCGGCCAGGCAGCTCGTTAGAATAAGTATTACACGACGTAATATCCATAACATTAGATATTATAATGTTATTCAGGGGCCGTGAAATTCTAAGATTTGTAAATAGTTTATTTTAGATGTAGATAGGTCAGTTAATTTGTACACACAATCTTGTAAGGTCTTAACATTAAATACTGGTTTTATTTGTATGTGAACGTAGACGTTTGGTTACCATTTGTCTAGGTCATGCAGTTTACTGTGAATCTACCCATAACAATCGATACCTTCATGGGCCTTGTAACCACGATCCTTGCCAAAATCCGTGCCGTTCTTGGCGCTCTCTTCAAACATACATGGGTTGTATCTTATATCTTTCTTGCCAGGGAGTCAAAGTCATGTTATATCGGAACCTCATAGTATAAGTTACTGATTTATTTTTCAACGTTTCTTCTTATTTCCCCACCACCTTTCCCACACCTGTGGGGTCGCGGGTGGGAAATGAGTCGCATATGTGGATTTGGCCCTGTTTTACGGCCGGATGGCCTTCCTGACGCCAAGCCTATATGGAGGGATGTAATCACTATTGCGTGTTTCTGTGGTGGTTGGTAGTGTAGTGTTGTGTGAATATGAAGAAGAAAGTGTTGCGACGGACACAAACACCCGGTCCCCGAGCCAGAAGAATTAATCAGAAGCGACCCGGCCGGGAATCGAACCCGGGACCCTCTGAAGCGAAGGCCAGTACGCTGACCATTCATCCAACGAGTTGTACAGAAGAAGAAAGCGTTTATTAAGACGTGAAAATACGATTTATCTGAAGTATGCTGTTGAAGTTTTTCAGTCTGTCGAAAACATTAATTATACCGCATATAACACTATAACAACACACTATTGAACAAAGAATGACATGTTTCGTTCTACAAGAACATCCTCAGATTCTATCAAATCACTTTAAATCATGAGTATACAGTGACCCCCCCCCCCCCTAAGTTGGATACCAATGGTTCCTTAAAAATGTGTCTAGGGTAGTGGGATGCACAATTTACAGGGTGAGTGTACTGTATTTCAAAAGTACACTGACAGTACAGGAAAGGAAAAACTCTGAGCTAGTGCTTACTTCCTTGGGGACAGAAATAGTTCCTCTTCTGAAGACAATCATTCTTCTGAAGAAATCACTTTTTGTAACAATCCACCGACTGTTCCAGGAAAATCATCGTCGGACTTCCTACAGAGTATCAACATCACTAAAAACACCAACGTCTCACAATTCACTGGGAAGGAATTCAGGGAGATATCTCAGTTCCTCAGTTAACACATTTCACAAATTGTTTCTTTAAATACACCCATAGAAGCACCATGGATCCAGCAAATTGCGCTGAGGACCGTCACACTCCGTGTATATTCGATTGCAGTGTTACACTTATCAGCCAAATTACAGGAAGACTCTCTTGGGCAGGCACCTTTACCAATGACAATGTTAAAATTGCTTGCACTAAACACAAGACAAAATAGTTTTGTACCTGTCCAAACTGTCATTTAATAGCTGTCCAATGTCCAGAGTTGAGGGGTGTCCATTGTACAGATGATTTTTAAAATGTAAATGTATAGGGAATTAAACGGTGCATTCAATATATATCCAATCAAAAGGGGTGTCGAAAGTGAGGGGTTTCAATATATATGCATAAATTTGTCAATGATTGAGAAACGGTGATATTATGAACAAGAAATAATCATTTCCATCATTGAGAAGTTTACGTAGCGGAAACAATAGGCCTATTGTACATATATACGTACGATTTAAAGCGATTTGATAAATTCTGAGGATGTTCTTGTAGAACGAAGCATGTCATTCTTTATTTATTAGTGGATATATTTTTGACAGCTATGTTATAGTATTATATGTGTTATAAAGTTCATTTAAAATTTAAATCAAAATCAATCAATCTCTACTGATCTGCATTTAGGGCAGATTTCCTATCTGTTGTTTTCATAATCTTTTCTTAAATGATTGCAAAGAAATTGGAAATTTATTGAACATCTCCCTTGGTAAGTTATTCCAATCCCTAACTCCTCTTCCTATAAACGAATATTTGCCCCAATTTGCCCTCTTGAATTCCAATCTTCATATTGTGATCTTTCCTACTCTTAAAGACACCACTCAAATTTATTCGTCTACTGATGTCATTCCACGCCATCTCTTCACTGACAGCTCGGAACATACCACTTAGTCGAGCAGCTCGTCTCCTTTCTACCAAGTCTTCCCAGCCCAAACTTTGCAAACGTATTTGTAACGCTATTCTTTTGTCGGAAATCATACAGAACAAATCGAGCTGCTTTTCTTTGGATTTTTGTCTAGTTCTTGAATCAAGTAATCCTGGTGAGGGTCCTATACACTGGAACCATACTCTAGTTGGGGTCTTACCAGAGACTTATATGCTCTCTCCTTTACATCCTTACTACAACCCCTAAATACCCTCATAACCATGTTACCAAGTTACCTTGAATAAGTCGTCATTGGCAAATATGGCTTCCTTTTTACCAAACAATTTTGATGTAGGGGCCTATTCATTTCCAACCCTCTAAAATTAATACTGTCTCTGTTTTAAAAACTTCAAACTTATATCCTGAAATGCAGCTACTTTTGACTGATACTTCCTGGCACGAAAGACATTATACGTAAAAGCGAAAAGTTACACAGTGTTGAATTCCTGACCAAAATGTTCCGGCAGAGTGCTTATTCCATCAGGCATGTGAATGCAGAGTTTTATCCTTGACCAAAATACCGATTATTGTATAACCGTCTACTAGTGAGTTTGTCATTCCTGCCTTATTTGCAGTCTGTTACAAAGGATTAGGGCACGATATTAATATCTTCAGGCCAAATGTTACATTAGGAAATTCCTTGTGATCTTTCAAGGATATGAAATCATACACAGCGTAATTCCTTGTTCCTCTGCATCAGCTTTCGTTGGTCTTACAGTCAAGAAGATAAAAGCAAGGGTTCAAGAGCATCATAAGCACTTATGACCTTGCCAGTCAGAGAAATCTTTAGCTGAATGTGTCATTTATGAAGATAACTATATTTTGATTAAGCCTGTCATTTATAAGGAAAAATATTGTACACTCAGAATCATTCGAGAGGCGATTTTAATTGCCTAACACGAGAAGAACTTCCAAAAGGTGACGATTATGCTTAACAGAATATTGTTGTTCTCTGTAGTCAGGTCATCTTGTCAGCAACATCCTTGTCCTCAAAATCGGGTAAGAAATACATCATAATTTCGTTCCACCCATTTATTTTGAAATTTCTATTGCTGTGCTCGTCGGTTGCATTGTTCCAGATTACTGGGTATTTTTCAACTTGGGCTGTTAAGTCCTCTATGTTCACTTGCTTATCTATTAAATTAGCGAACTCTTTCATGTTATCCCCAGCACTAGTCTACTTCATAACGTTTCCGTCAGTCATCATGAGCACAATAGTGACAAGAGAACAGCTTGAGTGGAATTAATTGAGGAAAAAGCTGGCATGGGCCACAACCATGTGGCGCCACCTGTATGATAGGCTACATTTTAAGCAATGCCCGGCAGGTGTCCCGAGAGGTTGTCGGGCTCGTCCACCAGCCACCGAGGGAAATGGCCGTGCGGTTAGGGACGCGCAACTGTGAGCTTGCATTCGGGAGACTGTGGGTTCGAATCCCACTCTCGGCAGCTCTGAAGATGGTTTTCCGTGGTTTCCCATTTTCATACCAGGCAAATCCTGGGACTGTACCTTAATTAAGGCCATGGTCGCTTCCTTCCCACTCCTAGCCCTTTCATATCCCATCGTCGCCGTAAGACTTATCTGTGTCGGTGTGACGTAAAGCAAATAATAATAATAAATAATAATAATAATAATAATAATTATTATTATTATTATTATTATTATTATTATTATTATTATTATTATTATTATTATTATTATTATTATTATTATTATTATTATTATTGTACCGGGCGGCATACCTCTACGACGCAAGTTCAAATCTTGCGCCAATTGAAACTTCTCTACAGGAGAAACTCTGAACTTTAAAAACGGAATCAACTCAATTGTTTATCAGAAGATGTCACCGTGTGTATTTTGATTTGTTTTTGTTTCTCATTGATGAAGAAGTGTGGACATTCTCTAACAGATGTCTCTACCAAAAACTATGATTATGCACTCTGGTGCGAAGGAATGAACTTTCTTGGAGAAATTTTGTATTCATAAGTTTTGTCTTTACTAAATTTTGTTCTTTTATTTGAGGGTTGGCAATATTAAGCTTCCTTTCCGCCTGTTTTGAATTTAACCAATCCTAAATTTCTGTAACTAATTTCCCACCAATAAGGCGTTTCTTCATCGCCTTGTGTATAAGTTTTTGCTGTTAGCCAATAAAACTTTTGTGGGCGGGTCCTAATCATTCATGAAAGGTCTCGAATTTTCCGCGAGGGTATAAAAACTGCTGATTTTCTTGTCTCCGGGCCACTCGTATAATATCTAACTCAGTGTGTGAATATGTAGCAGGGGGCGGGAAGCGCATCTTTCTTCAGGCAGTAGCTCTTCAACAAGGTAATGTCTCTTTAACATCTTTATTTCTCGCTAGCTCAGCAGTTTAACTTGCGGGGAAGGTTCAAAACCTTTAATATGTAACCCACCTCTTTAAAATGTAACTCCCTTTTCAGTCTATGTAAAATCTACAAATATCTTTAACTGTAAAGCGGGGATAGAGAGTGCTTTACCCTCTCGAGCTCCTCTTCATTTTCAATTTGAGGTGACTATATTTTCGTAACCGTTTTTCTCTTCCTTAATGTGTTAAATTTGTCTTGTATACTAGTCACCTCCATAGATTGGGATTGGCCCCTGTATTATCGGCCGAGTGCCTCTTAGGTTTTAAAATGTGTATTTAGGAGTGCTAATTCACGCCTCCATTCCTTTTGCGTTTTGGGCCGTTTTTATTAACCCAGTATTTGTCCACTAAGGGCTAGGTAGAATGGGTACAAGTTGCCCCTGTTTATTTATAAGTATGCCTTAAGGGCAGTTAAGTGTGAAGTCCGTTTATGGCCTCTTAATAGGCTTGAATGATTGAGAGCGGGTCAGCTCTTTTTGGTATTTTGAAAGGTGCCTCGGGGGGCGTGACATTTTGATTGCTGGGAGCTAGTGCTCCATGTAATTAGGGGCGTTCTGCCCTTTGGTATTTTGTGGTTGTGAGCTGAGAGCTCAAGGATTGATGTATTGGGGCTCGAAGCCCAGGATTTGTAAAGACACCTTAACTTGTGTTTTCGCTTGTAAAAGTATTATTGTACCTGAATGTGTTTTTTTTATTTCACTTAATAAAAATTGTTAAATGTTGTTATCTGTTGGAAATATAACCTTTATTTAAATTTTTAATTTCATCTTTAAGACTTGTAGTTAGACCCATTCCAGCCCGCACCTTCTTTCACCTCTGCTGTTCCACAAATACCTCGGAACAATAATAATAATAATAATAATAATAATAATAATACTCTAAAGGCCAAGCCTTGTCGCCGCAGCCATAAATATCTATCTTGAGCCAGTCTTTTCAACTCAGCCTAGTTCTTGCACTTCATCCTCAGAAACAGCTTCTTGAAATAAGACACTCTGGGTCGTCCTCTTCCTCTTTTTCCAGCAATTCTTCCTTCATTGATGTTACAAAGGAACTCCTCATGCCGCAGAATGTGAACAATACATTTTATTTTCCGGTTTTCAGTTTCAGTGACCAGATTCCGTTCTTCTCCTATCTCTCTAAGGACTTCGGTATTGCTCTTCATTTCAGTCCAACTTACCCTCTGCATTCTTTTGCATATCCACATTTCAATTGCTTCTAGTTTTATTTCTTTTCTTGCATTCCTAATGTCCAGCTTTCGCAACCGTACAGAAGCACGCCCCATAAAAAGCATTTTGCAAAGGTCTTCCGAGTTTGAGTATCTATATGTTTGTTGGCCAGCAGATGCTTTTTATCTCGGAAGGCTCTCTTTGCCATTGCTATTCTTTTCGTGACTTCTGATATGCTCCGATTATCACTCGCGATCAGGGTTCCTAGGTAGCAAAACTGTTTCACTTGTTCAATTTTATCACGGCTAATGTTGATGTGTATTATAGGTGTTTTCTTGTATTTACATATTATCATGGTTTTTGTTTTCCTTGTATTAATTTTGAACTTCCATTTGCCCAAAGTTTTTATTAATGTATTGATCATTCTCTGAATAATAATAATAATAATAATAATAATAATAATAATAATAATAATAATAATAATAATAATAATAATAATTGTACCGGGCGGTACACCTCCACGCCGCTAATTTAAAATTTGCGCCAGTTGAAACTCCTCTGCTGGAGGAAGTCTGAACTTTATCGACGGTATTAATTTTCAAGTTTCTCAGAAGATGTCACTACTTGGAAATTTTGGAGTTTTTGAACTGTGTCACTTTTGATGTATTTTTGTTTTACCGGTAGTAAGAAGTGTGAACTTTCTCTTCTAGAGGACACTACTGAAAAACTACAATGGTGCACCCTATTGCGATGTGAAAGAACTGCTTTTTGGAGAAATTTTTATTTCAA
Source organism: Anabrus simplex (assembly GCF_040414725.1). Classification (NCBI taxonomy): domain Eukaryota; kingdom Metazoa; phylum Arthropoda; class Insecta; order Orthoptera; family Tettigoniidae; genus Anabrus; species Anabrus simplex. The sequence continues at coordinate 59,859,144 of NC_090265.1, read as the reverse complement.
AATGTGTTTCTTGTTAAATTTCTTTCTGTTATTGTTTAAGTTGGCTGTATACCCCTCTCTTCCCCATTGTTCTGTATTTAGCCAATCCCGAATTTCTTTAATTAATTTCTGACCAATCTGATGTATCTTCCCCCAACTTGAATATGCTGCTTATCCCTAACCAATAAAGTGATTGTGGGCGGGTGTTTTCTTCCCTGAAACGCCTCGAACTTTCCGCGAGAGTATATAAACTGCTGATTTTTGGGTCTCTGCGCCACTTCTGTTCCATCTTTTAGTGTGTAAAGTACATAGCAGGGGGCGGGAAGCGCCTCTTTCTTCGGCAGCGGTCAACAACAAGGTAATGGCCGATTAATAACTTCTTCCTTTGCTAGCTCAGCAGTTTAACTCTCGGGGCGGGTCCGAAGTTTTTCCATAATGTAACCTTCCTTAAAATGTAAAGACACTTAGTATCTATTCTATCTTTTAAACTGCATATCGGGATAGAGAGTGCTTAACCCTCTCGAGCTCCCACTCATATTGCTTTGAGGTGAACTTATTTCTCTCAACCGATTCTTCCTTAATGTAAGGTAAATTGTTTCCTTCCATAAGTCACCTCTTTAGTATGGGATTAGCCCTTGCATTAGCGGCCTAGAGCCAGGTTAGGTTTTTAACAAAAGGTATTAGGAGGGCGGATCGCCTCCTCTCAAATTGTTATTTTAGAGGTCATGTAATTAATCCTTTTCTCACTTCATAGACCTCAGTAGGTTGGGTATTTTACCCCTGTGTCTATGTCCTGAGAGGACAACTTGAAGGTGGAGTTTGGTGTGGCCTTTGAGAGGCTTAAAGTTTGAGAGCGTGTGGCTCTTTCTTGAAAATTGAGGGTTGTATGCCTCGAGGAGGCTTTTCTGTGTAATGTGGAGCAAGTGCTCCTGAGCATGAATGGGGTTTTCTGCCCCTCTGTTAAAACTTATTTTGGAGTAAAGTTGGGCTAATTGCCCTAGAAGTGTGAATTCGGGGCTCGAAGCCCAAATACTGTAAATACTGTAATTGCACCTTTTGTTGCCTTGCTACTCTGTACCTGCCGTGCTTGTTATTTCTTAATTTTGAAAAGAAAATATAACCTTGTTAAATTTTACATTAACTTTGATTCCGTAGTTTGAGACCCGTTCAAGCCCGCACCTTCTTTCACCTCTACCTACCGCAAAAACACGGTAACAATAATAATAATAATAATAATAATAATAATAATAATAATAATAATAATAATAATAATAATAATTTCATTCAACTTCACTAATCCGCCAACTAGGGACCACAATAAGTCTCACTTTACATTCTGGCATTTGTTCATTTTTCGCTTGATCCACATCGTCTTCATTAGCTCACTGTGTTTAGTACGACGTTCTTCTGTCCATTTAGCACCAGTTGCTTCGGTCTTGTGCATCTTCTGCTTGTAGGCCCAGTTCTTTAAGATCTTTATTGACATTAAACGTACCATGGCATTGCCGGTTTTGGTTTTGAGTCAAATATACTGAAGATACGTTTCGTCCATTGAGAGTCGATCATCCGTCGCATATGACGGTAGAGACGAACTCTGCCTTTACGCATTGTGTCCGTGATCTTCTCTATCATAGAGTATACTTCTTGCCTGGATTTTCTAATATAGATGCCATTTTTGTAGTTTGAGCCAAGTATGGTGGGTAGGATATTTCTTTCTTTCCTCCTCCTCCTCCTCCTCCTCCTCCTCCTCCTCCTACTACTACTACTACTACTACTACTACTACTACTACTACTACTACTACTACTACTGATTCAAATACAGGCAGAAAGCAGTGAGAAATGGGCTGCCTTGATAACGCTAGATGTCAAAAATGCTTTTAACACTGATTCTTGGAGCATTATTTTGAGAGAACTTCGTAGGATGAACATTTCTCGGTATCTACAACAAATAATCGTTAAGTACTTCAAAGGACGAAGAATACGATTTCATGATTTAGAAGACCTTGAAATGAGTGCTGGAGTTCCACAGAGATCTGTCCTGGGACCCGCCTTGTGGAACATTCTATATGATGGTGTCTTACGCCTGCAGCTGACAAAAGGGACAACATCTATTGGTTATGCAGATGACCTTGCAATAGTGGTAATAGCAGAGAATGTAGAAGAACTGACCTTCCGAGTAAATGAATCACTGAGACGAGTTAACCTTTGGATGGTAAATAATAAGTTGAGATTGGCTCCACATAAGACTGAGGCTGTAATTTTGAAAGGTTCCAGGAATTGGAAAAATGTCCATTTCTTATTAAATGATACAGTGATTATCCCAGGAAAGTCTGTACAATACCTTGGGGTTCTTATTGACAGGAATTGCACATTTGGTGCACATGTGAAGGCAGTAACCCAAAAGGCAGAGAAGAAGGCATCGGCATTAGCCAGACTTATGCCTAACATCGGGGGACCAAGAACAGTTAAGAGACAGATTATGTGCTCTGCAGTATATTCCATTTTACTTTATGCTGTACCTATTACTTTATGCTGTACCTATCTGGCACAATGCACTCAGGAGGAAGATTCACCGAAGAGCTATGGAAAGAGTACAGAGGAAAATGCTGCTCAGAGTTACCTGTGCATATCGAACTGTTTCGACAGCAGCTTTACAAGTTGTAGCTGCCAGTATTCCCATTGACCTCCTCGTTGTAGAGAGAAAACTTTGGCATGAAAGGGGTGCGACTATATCTGCTGAAGAAAAGAAAGCCTCGAGGAACCAACTCTTACTAGACTGGCAAGACCGATGGAATGGCACAACCGATGTTGGCCAATGGACAAAAAAGCTAATACCCAACATAGGAGACTGGCTTAAATGTAGACATCGGCAGATAGATTACGGTAGAACACACTTTTTTCTACTGTGTTCGATGGGAAGAAGAACGAAGGAAAGCCTGTCAACAACTTGGCCGACGACTCACGCCAGGGAATCTGGTTCAGATTATGTTAGAGAGCCCATATGCCTGGAACACAGTAAAGGCAATGGCGACAAGCATTATGGGGATGAAGGAGAAAGAAGAGAAAGGCAGAACTTAATAATATACATCACTCCATTCTGATGTCATGCCGACAAGCAGTTCCAGAATAGTCTGAGTGAAGAGGGCAGGGGTTTTTAGTTGGTGGAAATCCAACTCCCACACAGAGTGGTGTCTTTAAAAGATTTTCCCCTGCCATAACAAAAAAAACTACTACTACTACTACTTTACTAAACTCCTCCACAACCCTGTATTTGTAATTAGCTCTGTGGCCTCGGTTAAGTCCATACCTCTTATCTTTAAATCATTAGAAACCGAATCTAACCAGCGTCGTCTTGGTCTCCCTCTATTTCTCCAACCTTCCATGACCGAGTTTACTATTCTCCTAGGCAACCTATCCTATTCTATTCGCCTCACATGATCCCACCACCGAATCAGGTTTATGTATACAGCTTCATTAATCGAGTTAATTCCTAATTTAGCCTTTATCTTCTCATTCCAGGTACCCTCCCGCCATTGTTCCTACCTGTTTATACCAGCAATCAATCTCGTTACTTTCATGCCTGTTACTTCTAACTTACGAATAAGACATCTTGTTCTTTTTTGTTTGTTTTGCTAGTGACTTTACGTCGCACCGACACAGATAGTTCTTATGGCGACGATGGGATAGGAAAGGCCTAGGAGTTGGAAGAAAGCGGCCTTGGCCTTAATTAAGGCATAGCCCAAACATTTGCCTGGTGTGAAAATGGGAAACCACGGGAAACCATCTTCAGGGCTGCCGACAGTGGGATTCGGACCCACTATCTCCCGGATGCAAGCTGACAGCCGCGCGCCCCTAACCGCATGGCCAACTCGCCCGGTATATCCTGAGTTCACCCAGCCTACCCTCCCGTGAAGCAAAGTTGGTCTGAAAACAGACTGATGTAAAGATAGTTTCGTCCGGGAGCTGACTTCCTCCTTTCAGAATACCTGTTGATGACAACTATAAGCTCGCTGTGTTAGCTTTGCTACACCTTGATTCAATCTCACTTACTATACTAGACCTACGACCCTAAATACTTGAAATGATCTACATGTCCCAGTTTTGTATTCCCTATCTGACATTCAATTCTTGTAGGTTTTCCGCTACCGATATCGCTTTAGTCATGGAAAGGCTAATTTTTCTATCATATGCAGTACACTTTTTTTTCAAATTCCAAGACATTACATTTCAAGCTTTCAACACAATCTGCCATTAAGACCGAGTCGTCGCATGGGCCGAACTGCTTACTTCATTCCCACCCAACTGAATCCCTCCCTGCCACTTTATACCTTTCAGTAGATGATTCATGTAAACTACGAACAATAAAAGTGAAAGATTACAGCCTTGACTTACCCCTGTAATAACTGATTCTACCATCAATTCTCACTGCAGTCTACTAAATACGCGTAAATAATAATATGTTATACTATTAACATTTTCAGGAATATTATTATATTAGAAAAGTAGTAGGTAAAATGCATTACACCTACCATTACGTTATCACGTTTTCATTCCCCGTCCTGAAGTGGGTGGGGCGGGCCCCTTAGAGAGTGACGCTCTCGCTCGGGCCGGGAGATGCGAAGAGAACTGGGAGGTGTGAGAAATGAGGAAGGTGGGTAATGCGGTATGAAGAAGTTAAGGAGATGAGAATAACGGATGTGTAGGTAATTTAGTGCTTTGTGGACAGATTTACAAATACTTGTATAGGAGAGAAGCCAAGGAGGGAAGGTTTAACCAAGGTTGCAAGGGACAAGATGAGGTGCAAGGATGTGATAGAAGGAAGAGAAGTTAACAAGAGAAGTGAGTAGAAGGCTAAGGAGGTGAGAGGTCGGCGATGGTGACGAAAAGTAACGGGGTGGGGGTGGATAAGGTCGGAGATGTGGACTAGGTGGTTGAGGAGGAGGGGCAGGCCGGGGACGGCGACGAGGTGTGGTATGTCGGGGCGAGGTTTGGGGAGGCGAGCGAGATGGTGGCGGCCATAGAGGTTTATCCCGTTGTCGATGAGGCGTTGAGCGTCTTCGGAAGTTGTAAGATGGAGTCTGACTAAGAAGGTCGGACCGTCGACGTTGTGGATGCGAAATGCTCTTCGCACGGGCAGTCCTGACTGGCGAAGTTCCTGGGCGATGACGTCAGCTGGTATACTTGGTTCCACACCGCGAACGACGCAGCTATACAGGATATTACGGTCCGAAGCTGGTGGCGTCGATGGTGGACGTAACATACTTCCAGGAGTATCAGGAGTAATGGTTCCCTCGGCAGGTTACATCTACCATGTGTAATTTCTTCACATGTAAAATTTATTTTTCATGGGAAGAGAGTATTTTCTATCAAAATCAGGCAATCCAAGAAAATAAATTCCTTACCTGTATTGATTGTTTTAATTTATCGTGTGGTATGTTATTTATCGGCAGATATATAGATCCACGCCAATATAACTTAATTATGAAAAATACGCCTTGTATTATTTTATGTCTTTACATTTGGTATAATCAGAAAGAGTGGAAAATTATCTAAATGACCACAAAATCATTTTATTAGATTTATCACTTTTGATTATCGGGAAATAGGCACCATCGCAGGGGTAGAAAAGGACAACGCTAATTGCTAGCGGCTTTACGTCGCAACGCTAATTGCAGGACTTACGACTGCGACTGCATACTGTTGCTATTAGGCAACAAATACCTTTTTTCTTCTTCTTTTTCTTCTTAATCTGTTTACAATCCAGGGTTGGCTTTTTCCTGGGACTCAGCGAGGGATCCCACCTCCACCGCCTCAAGGGCAGTGTCCTGGGGTTTCAGACTCTGGGTCGGGCGATAAAATTTGGGAGGAGGACCAGTACCTCACCCAGGTGGTCTCACCTGCTATGCTGAACAGGGGCCTTGTGGAGGATAGGAAGATTGGAAGGGATAGCCAAGGAAGAGGGAAGCAAGTGGCCGTGGACTTAAGTTAGGTACCATTCTGGAATTTGCCTGGAGGAGAAGTGAAACCACGGAAAACCACTTCCAGGATGGTTGAGGTGGGAATCGAACCCATCCGAGACTGAGTTGACCCCGTTCCAGCCCTCGTACCACTTTTCAAATTTCGTGGCAGAACCGTGAATCGAACCCGGGCCTCCGGGGGTGGCAGCTAATCACACTGAGCACTACACCACAGAGGCGGCTAATCTTTTCACTGTAACAAATCGAAGCCAGATTGTCTCTTTCGGTTTGTTTTGACGAGCTCAAATGATAGTAAGGGGAATGATCTGATACGAGTTAAAGAGAAAATTGAATTTTTATCATGTCTGACTTAAACAAGATTTGAAGGCGTCTCTGTTTGGTGAAGTGGCTACTTGAGCGATGTAATACTGTGGTGAAGTTTATCAAATTTGGCTTGTTGTAAAATTCTTTTCTTTCATCTTGAAAATAAGGTGTATGATACAGTTGCAGACTGAGGAAGGGATATGTACGATAGGGGGAGACCATTCTTGGCCGCCCCGTCGCTGTTCTTATCTCTCACAGAAACAAAACATTTTCTCCTTGATTCGTTTTATTTTTGTTCCTTCCTCCGCTGAGAGGGACGACGAACTAGTGAAATTAGAGTGGGATATGAGAGGTAGTAAGGTAGTACAGTCGAGCCAAAAGTGTGTGACCTCTTTCAGAAAGACGATGACTTCGCCTGAGACTAGTCCGAGTACGCGTCTGCCGACTGCGCTATCTGCAGGGATTCTTATCTACAGTACATCAGGGTGAATCGCAGAATACGAATGTTGCCGCTGTTAAAGCTGTAAGGTCTCAAAACAGTACCCGGTGCAGGCATGGCTGCGAGGCTGTGAGCTTGCATTCGGGAGGTGGTAGGTTCGAATCCCACTGTCGGGCAGCCCTGAAGATGGTTTTCCGTGGTTTCCCGTTTAAGCACCAGACAAGTGGTGGGGCTGTACCTTAATTAAGGCCACTTCTAGCCCTTTCCTGTCCCATCGTCACCATAAAACCTATCTGTGTCGGTGCGATATAAAGCCAAATTGTATGTCTACTTACTGATGCCAGTCTCCTCACTTTGAATTTTCATATCTGACCTCCCTTGGTCATCCCCTTGTGAGTGAGGAAGGTAGAACACATCCACGATATCCTCTGCCTCTTGTAAGAGGTGGCTGAAAGTGGACCTCAGGGTCTGTCATCTTGAGAGCGTGGGTTGGCGACCACGGGACCTTAGGTGAGTCAGACATTGTTGTAATGTTTGGATATGGTGGTACTGAAACTAACCTACATTTATCTCTAGAAAGCAGTTTAATTATAGGTAAGTATTTTCTACATAAAATTTTATTCAGGTTAACGTGAACTTGTGTATCTCTCCATTATATGTAAGTAGGCCTACCAGCCAAAAGTCATTGTAATTAAGGAACTCAAAATTTTAAATTTCAGCCTATTCAAATTGGTTTGCCTGGCGGTTTTTAGACGACGTTTTGTGTTTCACTTGGTGTTGGTAGATATTGTGAATCAACCCTGGCTTTATTCTTGTCTAACGTCTATGACTGAGGCAATCCATATTCTGTATCATAAATTGATTATTTATTTTTTTGCTAGTTGCTTTACGTCGCACCGACACAGATAGGTCTTATGGCGACGATGGGACAGGAAATGGCTAGGAGTGGGAAGGAAGCGGCCGTGGCCTTAATTAAGGTACAGCCCCAGCATTTGCCTGGTGTGAAAATGGGAAACCACGGAAAACCATTTTCAGGGCTGCCGATAGTGGGGTTCGAACCTACTATCTCCCGAATACTGGATACTGGCCGCAATTAAGCGACTGCAGCTATCGAGCTCGGTAAATTGATTATTTAAGCACATTACTCTGCTATACGCCTAATTCAGTTTCTCTGACCGTCCTGGGAAATTACATAGCTTTACTTATCAATCATTCAATCAGTCACCACTGATCTGAATTTAGGGGAGATCGCCCAGGTGGGAGATTCCCTGCCCGGTTTTTTTTTTTTTTTTGCGTAGGCTTTTCTTAATAATTTCAAAGAATTTTTGGAAATTTATTGTACATCTCCCTTGGTAAATTATTCTAATCCCTAACTTCTCTCCCTATAAATGAATATTTGCCCCAATTAGTCCTATTGAATTCCAACTTTATCTTCATATACTGCTTCCGTTTACTTGAGTCAAGTTCGTCACCTGTATCTTTCCCATCTGACCTTCCTTGGTAACTCGTGTTCTCTCCCGAACGCAGCAGTGTTAGCTTTGGAGGCCACGGTGGTTTTTTTCATGCCTTTTATGACCCTTTCTTCCCTCTTGCCGATAGCCTGTTGTTTGAAGGCTCAAACCTATTCTTTTTTTCCTTGCTGACTGGTTGCCGAGTAAAAATAATATTCACCCTATCTCCAAGGATGAATCTAGGCTTCACTGAGTAATTTCTCATCTATGTACAGTAAAATCTGATTTTATGAACCAGAAAACTATCCATATCGGAAAATTTTGCCGGTCCTGTGAATTATAGTTTGATATTCATGTTAGTTTACCTGTATTCAGCGGAAGTCTGACGCGGAAAAGAAAGGAAATTCTGCGACAATAACAGAAAAAATATTGTAAATTTCTTTCCTACATTTTCAGTACATGTGTATTCCAGACGAATCTAAGATGGCCGAGGTACTGATTGTTACAACAAAATCTCTTCTTCTTCTTCTTCTTCTTCTTTATCTGTTTACCCTCCAGGGTCGGTTTTTCCCTCGGACTCAGCCTGGGATCCCACCTCTACCGCCTCAAGGGCAGTGTCCTGGAGCCTCAGACTCTGGGTCGGGGATACAACTGGGAGGATGACCAGTACCTCGCTCAGGCCGCCTCACCTGCTATGCTGAACAGGGGCCTTGCGGGGGGATGGGAAGATTGGAAGGGATAGACAAGGAAGCGGCCGTGGCCTTAAGTTAGGTACCATCCCGGCATTTGTCTGGAGGAGAAGTGGGAAGTGGGAAACCACTTCCAGGATGGCTGAGGTGGGAATCGAATCCACCTCTACTCAGTTGAACTCCCGAGGCTGAGTGGATCCCGTTTCAGCCCTCCTACCACTTTTCAAATTTCGTGGCAGAGCCGGGAATCGAACCCGGGCCTCCGGGTTTGGCAGCTAATCACACTAACCACTACACCACAGAGGCGGACATTGTATCTACTACCGCACAAAATCATATAAATATACTGCTTGATTATCTAACGGAGGTATGCACTTATGATTTTTATGTTATTTTTTAACCCCCATTATGAACCGGAATCCTGAATACAGCGGAAACAATTGCTGGTCCCTCGAGTTTCCGCTCAGGACAGGTTTAACTGTTTTCGGAAGAGTAAGACTTTACCACTCTCAGTTTTCCACTCTGTACCGGAGAGACAAACGGATCCTTTAAACTACTTCATTTATAGGTAGGAACTTGTTCATGGAAACTGTACATTACTTCCTGGAAATATTGATGAATAACGATACATGCTTTTTGGAGTTAAGCTTAAAAATAATCGCACTATCGCACTATTATGCAATGCTCTATCCACTGTTCGAGAATTAAAAGCTCTGTGCATGATTTTGTCCCTCTTCACCCCTCACATCCCCCATCTCATTCCCTTCCCACTCTTTTACAACTCACCAGGGGCAAATTGTCGATTTTAATCATTTGCTGTGGTTGGTCTCGTAAATGTAAAACGACAGTTTATTTTTTGGGGGGTGTGGTGGTGGTGGTAGTGGTGGTATGAAATACAAACTGCCCAGCGTCATTCCAGTTGAATGGTTAAATAAATACCAATGTGAGCGTTTTAAGCGTTGACTTGCCTCACAACAATGGCTCGTACTGTTCATCCCGCCAGCGGAGGTGAAACTTTCCTCTCCCCATGTTGATATATTATGATGAGCGCAGAACAGTCGCTAGAGGCGAACATCCATTGGTTCGAAGTTGCGATCACAATATAATGCATGACAGAACACGCATCATCATTGCAGACTTCTTCCACTAAATGGAGCGGTCAAATGCGGGGCTGGGTTCTTCATTGCAGGAAGCCAAGGATCAAAGCGTAGTCATGCATGTCTTCATTTGTATCGGTGGAATTTTGAGCCCGAAGTGTTTATATACTAATAATGACCTTAGAGCCTACTACGTATCTTACATCCTACCGTTGGTCGGAAAAAAATCACCATGAGAAAGTTGGCCGGCAGGGTAGGAGAAGTGGTGGCATACGATGTTTAATCACTAGATTGCGTGCCAAAAGCCTGGATTCAATTTCAAACACGTCAGCCTCGTGTCGGCAGATTTACAGGCATATAAAAGAACTTCTGCGGGATACAATTCCGGCACCCCGGCTTCTCCGAAAACCGTACAAATGTAGTTAGTGGGATGTTACACAAATAGCAAAATTATTTTCATTCATCTCATCATTTTTGCCTTATGTTTGAACTCGAATATCTCATGATGACACAATTTTCACTGCTTTCCCTTCTTCCTCTTTTCTTCCCAAAATCTCTTCATCCTTTGGCTGTGCTCCTGCGTCCTTTGTTCTGTCGACAATGTTCCCGTCTTTTTCTCATTTAATATAAATTTTGCATTCCTAATATTGTTTCTGAATTCTTTGCTGTCTCCTATCCCCACCTGCCTTAAGTCTTCCTCTATTTCATGATACCAATTTGTTTTCTTGCTTGAACTATTTACTACTTCGAAGATTTTCTTTGTAAGTATGTTCTCCATTGTCTGTATGTACCCATAGAAAGTTAGTCTGCGTTTCCTAATCATGTCTGTGAGTCTGTCAGTGTGCTGATACAGCTCTTCGGTAGGTCGTTTAATCCATAAGCGATCTCTGTGTATTGGCCCAAATCATTTTTTGAGAATTTTACGTTCTATTTTTTCTGTGTCTATGATGCCTGATGCTCCAAATGTGGTCATTTCTGAGACATACGATGCTTCTGGTAATACGACTATTTTGTAGTGTCTATGTTTGGCCTGCCTTGATATGCTTCTCTTATGATAATGTGACCATGTGATTTTGTATGCTTTCTGGAGTTTTTCCGTTCGTTCTATGTCAGACGCCTTGTTTGATCCTCCTATTTGTATGTATTCCCCTAAATATATAAATTTTTCGGCTCTTTTTACGGATTATTATTCTCTCTTTTCTTTCTCTGTTAGGGTCTTCTAAGGACCACATGACAATTTCAATGCTTCATCCTTTATTGTTCCTTCTTCTTCCTCCAATACTCCTTCATCAGCTCACTACGCCTCCTTTTCTCTCCTCAGACCATTTTGAGCCTGTTTTCTTTCCCTCCCGACCTTGGAATCCTTCCATTGTTAACACTTTCTCTAAACATTTCTCTCTCTATGTTGCTTCTTCTTCTTCTTCCCTTATGTAGTTTCTTTCCAAATCTTTCTTGACTTCATGAATCAGGTTGTTTTTGACTTCTTGTTCCAAAGATATTTGAAGATCTGTTTGGTTAACCTGTTGTCATCCATTCTGTATAAATGTCTAAAAATGATCAACCACCACTTCCGCATTGTATCTGTTATGTTTTCTATGTTCCGGTATATTTCATCATTACTTCTTGATTTCCAAAGTTCTGTAGTTCTTAGCGGAGTGAGTATTTTCCGTATAACGTTTATTTCCAGTACTTATAATTTTTTCAGCTTGTAATTCAGTACTAGACATTCACTCGCGCATAGGCATTTCGGTTTGACTACTGTGTTGTAGTGTTGTATTTTGAGGTTTTTACATGTAAACACCTTTTGCTACTTGTTGTTTAAAGGGGCCTAACCGTATGCTCTTTCCACCTTATGTATCCTTTCTTCTACAGCGGATTTTTCCAAACCATTTCTTTAATTGTTTCTCCCAAATATTTGAATTTCTTTACCTTCATTATTCGACCAATTTCTGTTATTAGAATATCTGGAACATTTTTTTATATTTGTTATAAAATTGGTTTGTTCTACAGAAATTCTTAAACCTGTTCTGTTGGCTATTTCTTCCAAGAGAATGACTTGTATTGCTGTACTTTTCAGGTTTTCTGAAACTATAGCAAAATCATCTGAAAACGCTAGACAGTTTATTTCAACACCCCTGTTCTTTCTTCTCAGTGTTATTGGTGATAGCTTGTATATTTTCAGTTCATTCCAAATTCTCATTATTTTCTCTAGGACGCAATTAAATAGGAGTGGAGATAAACCATCACCTTGCCTTACACATGTATTTATTCTGAATGGTTTAGATATTTCACCCATAAATTTTACTTTTGATATGGTGTCTGTGAGGGTTTCACGGATTAGGTTTGCCAATTTGGTTTTAACTCCGAAGTCACAAATTATTTTATCTTGAGTTTCCCTATAAACAGAGTCAAAAGCCTTTTTAAAATCTATAAACGTTACTACTCTGTCTTTGGATTTCATATATATGTGACGGATTAAGGACTTCGGGTGGAATATCTGTTCTGAACAAGATTGCCTTTTCTAAATCCACTCTGATATTCACCTAAATGACGGTCAAGGGTTGATTCTACCCTGTTCAGTAATATTGTTGAAAATATCTTAAAACCCACTGGCGAAAGGGATATACATCTATAGTTGATGACATCTTGGTTGTTACGTTTCTGATGCAAAGGATATAAAAGAGCCACTTTCCATTTTTCCGGGATCTTTTCTGTCTTCCAGTTTTCTTCAAATATGATTTGAAGATCATCTATGATTTTCGGTTGAGACCATTTTATAAGTTCAGCTCTAATGAAGTCTTCTCCACTAGCTTTTTTTTTTTTAGACTTTTAATTGCCTTCTCAATTTCTGTACTTCCTCTTAAAACAATAATCACCACCACCACCACCTTCTCAATTTCTTCAACAGTAGATGGTCATTGTTATTGTTGAGAAAATTTCGTGGATCACAGAGGTGTAAGAAGTGTGAGGGTTGAATGGGTTGACAAGGAATTACCCAGAGCAGAACTTAACACCACAAATTTTGACATTTTATTTCTTTCCTTTTTTTAGTTGATAAATAGTAAATCTGAATAAATAACAACCATATAATAAGCTCGTCAGCTCCAACACCATAGTGGACATAGAAGTCCGAATATCAGCTACAAAATTTACAACAGTTAACGACTTGGTTGATTTACATACAAAAGAGCGTTATTGCCCTTGGCAGATACAATATTTTACAAACAGCATGTTTTGCTCCTGGAAGGTACACTTGTAAGAGTCTGCGCTCGCAGATGCATCAATTTCTAATTGAGCACTTCCAACCAGTCTGTTGTCCTGAATTAAGTATTTACACACTGTTGCCCTGATGTGGGCTTATCTATGGCTCAACAGTTTGCAATACACTGTTCCTAAAGGAAACTAACACTAGAAACAATTACCGAATAAACAGGGGCATGAGCGCCCATACTAAATGGCCTTAATGTAAAAAGAAAAGGTTGAATATGACTGGCCATAAACAACAGACTAGGGGGTGAAACACTTGCTCTCCTTATATAAATACTTAAAACCTTAAGTGGGCTATGGGCCAATGGTACAGAGGCTAAGCCTCTTCTACACCTTCTACACCGGGGTGACTAAATGAGAAACATTAAATACCAAATAAGTGTTAAGAATTTTAGAGGTTTAGAAACTTTAGTTACCCCATGCCAAACTGAATTGGAAACAACAGAGGATAATCACTCTTTGTACCCTTACGTTACATATTTTCCAGTAGGGAATAGAACAGAGTCCTCAGAATTGTCGAAAATTCTACATTTAAGCCACCAAATTTAGAAATTTGCATAAATAAAATAGGTTGAAACCTTCCCCTCAAGCTATCTGCAGGAGCTATCACATTTTTATGAAAATTCTGCCATTACCTTGAGTTGATGGGCCTTCCGAACGTCGACCGCAGCCCCTGCCTCCTTTAGGATACGCCGCATTCAATTAACTGGAGCAATGAAGAAAATACAGCCCTAAAGCGCCCAGCTTTTATAGTACTTTTGAGGAGAAGCCTCCAGAACTCTTTACTCTCAGCCTGGATTCCTGTACACACCCCAAGTTTCGATTGGCTAGAGAAAATATTTACATATTCTAATAGGTTGATTACTACTGAAGAAGGAACCAGCAGAAGTGTAGACAATTTTGATACCAAAAACTACCGGGCGAGTTGGCCGTGCGGTTAGAGGCGCGCGGCTGTTAGCTTGCATCCGGGAGATCGTGGGTTCGAATCCCACTGTCGGCAGCCCTGACGATGGTTTTGCGTGGTTTCCCATTTTCACACCAGGCAAACGCTGGGGCTGTACCTTAATTAGGGCCACGGCCGCTTCCTTCCAACTCCTAGGCCTTTCCTATCCCATCGTCTAGGAACCAGGTTGACAAACCTCAAAATTACAAATTTCTTTATGAAATAATTATAGTTTACCCCCCCCCCCCCCCAAGATGGAGCAATTAAACCTATGGTAGAGACAACTGACAGTTGAAAGCCAAAATATCTTGTAATACATCAGATCAAGTTAGATTACATAGATTCCCTTATAGAAGCCGCGCAATTTAACTGGCCGGTGAAGGTGTAGGGCCCCCGGTGCAATTATTATTATTATTATTATTATTATTATTATTATTATTATTATTATTATTATTATTATTATTATTATTATTATTATTATTATTATTATTATTATTATTATTATTCAGTTCAAAACATCTCCGCTGTGTTCATATGGAGTGAGGGTACATGACTCCGTTGATGGTGATTCTTCCGTCGGATTGTGATGTTAACCCTTGAGAAGAAGTTGATAGGATTAGGCTACGTGTCTGCACCGGGCTTAACTCCTTTAATGAGGTTGTCGTCAGGAAAGGGACCCGGTCGTAAAAACTCGCTACGACGATTCATGTCACTTCATAGCCGACCCTATGGAGAAATGGGACAAGGGTTGGACACGTACAACATAGATTTTGGTAACATTCAAAGAGCTATATTATTTGCCATAAGAACTGATTATTTATCAATGTGAAGTGACAAGGATGGTAACATGGGGTCGGGGATGATGTAAGAATGGATCAGCTATTCAGGGGAACACATACACATTCTAAACGCTAAGATACACACAAGATAGATATAGGATACACCAAAATATGCATTTAAATATTCACCGTGGTGTATGTCAGTGGTAATCCTAACAGACAGGTTGTGATTTTCATTTCATTTGATGTGTTTTATTACGAATTGTTCTGATTCGACTGCCACAAACGATTCTCACTACGCTGATATTTTTCGCTCCATTGATTTGGAATATATGCGTCTATATTATTTTAACGTCGTTTGGGTCGATTTTTACTTTTTGTACGACTGTTAATAAATTGCAAAATGCTACGACATTTGCGCATACCTGCGAGGATTTTGAATTCTAAGGAAGAAGTATATATTTTTTCCTATTTGCTTTACGTCGCACTGACACAGACAGATCTTATGGTGACGATGGGGTAGGAAAGGGCTGTGAATGGCCTTAGTTAGCCCATTAACTGTCAGAATCACCATTTGGGGATTATTTTGGCTGTCCTTAGGTTAATAATGCCGATTTGTTACTTCCGTTGTTCTCCAAAGCCTGTTCAGGCCTGTGCATTAAGTGACTGATGTTTAAAACCCACTAGAAGTAGAGTATTACTTGTAGGAAGAACAAGTTTGTTTTCAAGTTTCTTCGTCTCCATGCCCTAAAAATTTGTTAAGTCACAGTATTATATAGAAAGTCTATAATTCCCGGACGTCTTTCACATAAATATACCTTAGGGCTTTGGGCCATCTGAAAAATTTATATAACGAAATAGTGTAATGTAACAAAATGCGTGTGTGATGTTACCTAGCAACAGTACCTTGAGAGCTTCATAGGCCGTGGATCTGCATGTCATGGCCATCCATCGATACTTCACATCACAGCCTGCATGGTTGCTGGGTAACATCGTGTTACGCAGTTTATTGAAAGCCATTTTTTTTGACCATTTGATTTTCCCAAAAGGAAATTTAATATATTTTTCTTCTTAATGTCTGCTGATTATATCTAATAGTATTTTATTTTCACAACTTACTTCCTATTTCTGTAAGGGTTTCGTGAAGATAGTTCCCTACTTTGGGGCTCGTAAGAGAACGTACGGTAGTTATTCAACCGTGCACTTTGTGTACCCATTGAACAGATGTTTTAAACATTTATGAGAAATATTTTTAAACAGAAAAAGTAGGCAGATAATGAGTTAAAACTCAGCCCTAGGGAAGAAGTATAGAAAAAGCACATCATTTCTCAAAACAGAAAAATCAGCATAAAAATGATGTTTAGCATCCAATGTCCCTTGAGGAAAACTAACTGCACGTTTAAATCTGTAGCACGTAACTCCAGGAGGTTTAAATACCGGGTTCGGTTCCCGGCTGGGTCGGGGATTTTAAGCTTCATTAGTTAATTCCAGTGGCTCGGGGGCTGGGTGTTTGGGCTGTCCCCAACGTCCCTCCAACTCACACATCACACATAACACTATCCTCCGCAATAACACGCAGTTACCCACATATGGCAGTTGCCGCCCACCTTCATCGGGGGGTCTGTCTTACAAGGGCTGCACTCGGCTAGAAATAGACACACGAAATTAAATTATTATATTTGTCCTCTTTTGGTCAACTCTTCTTCTTTTCCGACCCCGGCGGTTTTAGGTTTGTGAGAGCAGGGTGTCTTTCATTTTCATTCCCTCCGTGGCCCTCATTCTTTTCTTGATACTGTCATTCTTAGAAGGATCGGACCTTTTCTTTTCCTTCTGATAAGTGTCAAGAGATGGTGGTAGCACGGCTGGATTTCATCTTGTAATGACAATCACCACACCACCATCATCTTGCGTACGGAAAGCAGGCGTTTGGTAATGTGGTGTATTGTATGCGAATGAACTTAATGAAGATGTGTTTTAAAGGGACTGGGAAGTGTGAATAAACTGAAAGGCGCCGGTTTCAGTATTACTGAACGTATCTCAGAGAGTATCAAAGATATTTAATTGATTTTTTGTACCTTATTTAGAATACTTTCATTATTATACGTGCGAAGTTTGATGTTTTGTGACAAATAGTTTTGTCACAAATAAGCTTTTGAAAGAGATATTGTAATTGAAGTCGATCAATATACGGTATATATATTTTGTGTACCTTTTCCTGGTAAACTATTTGCAGTAAGGAAGCTTGCTGTGTTGATGTTCGATGATATACCTAAGCAGATTTATCATCCTGTTTTATTCAGAAATGGTGAAATTATTCTGTTCAAGTCTTATTTTGATATGTGAATCCTTTTGTGAAATTTTCAGCGACTTACAAGTTTATCTCCATTAACTAATCAAGATATTTTGATAAATTTACTCTCACAGCTACAAGTATTCGTTCCCTAACAAAATGAGAAATTTCAAGAAGACTGAGTGTACAGTTTTTCGGGAAAAGGTACATACATTTCCAAAAAATTAACATTTTTCTTGCAATTTGTATATGAAAACATTATTTTTGAAAAAAATATTTGATAAGGAATATTTGAACACTGCACACATAATATTGAACATGTTCTCTAAATACGTTCGAAAAATTTCAATTAAATATATAGGAGACTTTCTGAGATAATTATGTTGTGTAGATGATTCACACTTCCTGGTCCCCGGTCACCAGTCGCCGAGTCAGCGGTATTAGCCAGACGCGTTAAAAATCCCGTTGCTGCGAACTTTGATTTATTTTAAGAAAATGTGCGCTAAACAGTGCGGGGACTTCTATGTGTTTCATGCTCATTCCTTTTCTTCAAATGCTGAGGCGTGTGAAACTGAAGGTACTCAGCTCGTATTTCAGCTGACAATCTTTCTTTATTTGGAGATTAAGAACTCTCTATAACAGTGTACATGTGTATATTTCGAATTTTGACCTTACTCTGATTTATTTATCACGCTGTCGTTGAGTGTTGCTCTTTCGATGGATTCATTTCGAAAGTTGTAGTGGTTTCTTGTGAACATACTTTGTAATCCAGTACGTGTTTTCCACTGTCGTAAGTGTAAGTAAGTGCAGGATCTTTCATGGAGTATTCAGTTTGTTGAATGGGACTCTTACAAAAAGTAGTAAAACATTGTGATGTCTAATCTTATTTATTGGTATTATATTATAGGCATTTATCTCCTCACTAATCGTGCGTTTTGAGTAAATTGTGAATAGTTAGGTGACTCTTGTAGGGATTGTACCATTGTTGTTGTTTTTGTTGTTGTTATTATTACGCATTCTAGTCACCCTTAATTTTTCTTTTTTTATTGTATGAATGATTTGTTTTGCTCGGTTATTTCTAAGAGACATTTTAAAATTAAATATGTTAAATGAGTGTTCTCTGTGAAAATTCTTGTCGTATTTCATGCTTCATCTGTCTTTTTTACCTTTACCTTATGAAAGTTTGCTTTAATTAATTATCAGAGAATTATAATCTGAATTAAGTTACTTGTGTTCTATTTCTTATCCTACCTTATACCCACGCTAGCCTTTCCTTTGGGCCCTAGTAAATGCAGCACGGGTGAAGTTTAAGAAAGCGGAGATTGTTGTTAGTGGAATACTGTGTAGGAGGGATACTGACTGGAGGGTGATTGGGGATTTAAATGAGACTATGGAGTGGGTATGTGGGAAACTGGGAGTGAAATTTCTAGATCCTAATGGATGGGTAGGAGATAGGGATCTGCGCTCGGATGGCCTTCATTTAAACCGCAGTGGTACATATAAGTTAGGAAATTTGTTTGGAAGGGTAATAGGGAGGTACATTCAGGGAAACGGGATGGCCTAGGGAGCGGTGATAAGGGAACAGGGAACTGGAAATCAAGTAGGGATGACATAAAATTGTTAGTGTTGAACTGTAGAAGTATTGTAAAGAAAGGAATAGAATTAAGTAATTTAATAGATATATATTTACCAGATATTGTAATAGGAGTTGAATCATGGCTGAGAAATGATATAATGGATGCAGAAATTTTCTCACGGCACTGGAGTGTGTATCGTAGAGATAGGATAGGAAAGGTGGGAGGGGGAGTTTTCATTCTGGTGAAAGAAGAATTTGTAAGCTACGAAAAAGTTAAAGATGAGACACATGAAATTATAGGTGTAAGGCTCATTTCTAAAGATAATAGGCAACTTGATATATTTGGAGTGTACAGATCGGGAAAGGGTAGCACTGATGTGGATTCGGAATTATTTGATAGGATAGTCAGCTATGTGGGAAACGACATGGAAAGAAATGTGATTGTAGCGGGAGATCTGAATTTGCCAGATGTCAATTGGGAAGGAAATGCGAACGACAGGAAGCATGACCAACAAATGGCAAATAAGTTAATATGGGAAGGACAGCTGATTCAGAAAGTGATGGAACCAACCAGAGGGAAAAATATTTTGGATGTGGTGCTGATAAAACCAGATGAGCTCTATAGGGAAACCGAAGTAATAGATGGTATTAGTGATCATGAAGCTGTTTTTGTGGTAGTTAAAAATAAATGTGATAGAAAGGAAGGTCTTAAAAGTAGGACTGTTAGGCAGTACCATATGGCTGATAAAGCAGGTATGAGGCAGTTTCTAAAAAGTAACTATGATCGGTGGAAAACGGTAAATAAAAATGTAAACAGACTCTGGGATGGGTTTAAAGAAATTGTTGAGGAATGCGAAAACAGGTTTGTACCTTTAAGGGTGGTAAGGAATGGTAAAGACCCACCTTATTATAATAGATAAATAAAGAGACTAAGAAGGAGGTGCAGACTGGAAAGAAATAGAGTTAGAAATGGATGTGGAAGTAAGGAGAAATTGAAGGAACTTACTAGAAAATTGAATCTAGCAAAGAAGGCGGCTAAGGATAACATGATGGCAAGCATAATTGGCAGTCATACAAATTTTAGTGAAAAATGGAAGGGTATGTATAGGTATTTTAAGGCAGAAACAGGTTCCAAGAAGGACATTCCAGGAATAATTAATGAACAAGGGGAGTGTGTATGTGAGGATCTTCAAAAGGCAGAAGTATTCAGTCAGCAGTATGTAAAGATTGTTGGTTACAAGGATAATGTCGAGATAGAGGAAGAGACTAAGGCCAAAGAAGTAATAAAATTTACATATGATAACAATGACATTTACAATAAGATACAAAAGTTGAAAACTAGAAAAGCGGCTGGAATTGATAAGATTTCTGGGGATATACTAAAGACAATGGGTTGGGATATAGTACCATATCTGAAGTACTTATTTGATTATTGTTTGGCCGAAGGAGCTATACCAGATGAATGGAGAGTTGCTATAGTAGCCCCTGTGTATAAAGGAAAGGGTGATAGCCATAAAGCTGAAAATTACAGGCCAGTAAGTTTGACATGCATTGTATGTAAGTTTTGGGAAGGCATTCTT
This sequence comes from Anabrus simplex, assembly GCF_040414725.1. Classification (NCBI taxonomy): domain Eukaryota; kingdom Metazoa; phylum Arthropoda; class Insecta; order Orthoptera; family Tettigoniidae; genus Anabrus; species Anabrus simplex. Next base: position 59,838,773 of record NC_090265.1, on the reverse strand, counting down.
TCTGATTATATTAGACATGTTTGTGAAATTAATAACTGGTTCGATAGAAGGCAATTCGGTTTTAGGAAAGGTTATTCCACTGAAGCTCAACTTGTAGGATTCCAGCAAGATATAGCAGATATCTTGGATTCTGGAGGTCAAATGGACTGTATCGCGATTGACATGTCTAAAGCATTTGATAGGGTGGATCATGGGAGACTACTGGCAAAAATGAGTGCAATTGGACTAGACAAAAGAGTGACTGAATGGGTTGCTATATTTCTAGAAAATAGATCTCAGAGAGTTAGAGTAGGTGAAGCTTTGTCTGACCCTGTAATAGTTGAGAGGGGAGTTCCTCAGGGCAGTGTTATCGGACCTTTATGTTTTCTTATATATATAAATGATATGAGTAAAGGAGTGGAATCGGAGGTAAGGCTTTTTGCGGATGATGTTATTCTCTATAGAGTGATAAATAAGTTACAAGATTGTGAGCAACTGCAACGTGACCTCGAAAATATTGTGAGATGGACAGCAGGCATGGTATGTTGATAAACGGGGCTAAAAGTCAGGTGGTGAGTTTCACAAATAGGAAAAGTCCTCTCAGTTTTAATTACTGCGTTGATGGGGTGAAAGTTCCTTTTGGGGATCATTGTAAGTATCTAGGTGTTAATATAAGGAAAGATCTTCACTGGGGTAATCACATAAATGGGATTGTAAATAAAGGGTACCGATCTCTGCACATGGTTATGAGGGTGTTTAGGGGTTGTAGTAAGGATGTAAAGGAGAGTGCATATAAGTCTCTGGTAAGACCCCAACTAGAGTATGGTTCCAGTGTATGGGACCCTCACCAGGATTACCTGATTCAAGAACTGGAAAAAATCCAAAGAAAAGCAGCTCGATTTGTTCTGGGTGATTTCCGACAAAAGAGTAGCGTTACAAAAATGTTGCAATGTTTGGGTTGGGAAGAATTGAGAGAAAGAAGAAGAGCTGCTCGACTAAGTGGTATGTTCCGAGCTGTCAGCGGAGAGATGGCGTGGAATGACATTAGTAGACGAATAGGTTTGAATGGCGTCTATAAAAGTAGGAAAGATCACAATATGAAGATAAAGTTGGAATTCAAGAGGACAAATTGGGGCAAATATTCATTTATAGGAAGGGGAGTTAGGGATTGGAATAACTTACCAAGGGAGATGTTCAATAAATTTCCAATTTCTTTGAAATCATTTCGGAAAAGGCTAGGAAAGCAACAGATAGGGAATCTGCCACCTGGGCGACTGCCCTAAATGCAGATCAGTATTGATTGATTGATTGATTGATAGTTTCCCTGCACGCTGAGTGTGTAGGTTTGTTAAGGCAGAGTTATCCCTTCTTATGTATTTGTCAAAACTCCGTAGTAATTATTTTGAAATCCAATATCAACATTTGGCAATCCTTTTGGGTTATTTGATTTGATTAGTATTCATGCCTGCCGGTCCCGTGTTGTAGGGGTAGCTTGCCTGCCTCTTATTCGGAGGCTCCGGATTCGATTCCCGGCCAGGCCAGGAATTTTTACCTGGACCTGAGGGCTGGTTCGAGGTCCACTCAGCCTACGTGATTAGAATTAAGGAGCTATCTGACGGTGAGATAGCGTCCCCGGTCTAGAAAGCCAAGTATAACGGCCGAGAAGATCCGTCGTGTTGACCACACGACACCTCGTAATCTGCAGGCCTTCGGGCTGAGCAGCGGTCGCTTGGTAGGCCAAGGCTCTTCATTGGCTGTAGTGCCATGGTTTTTTTAAGTATTCATGCCTCCTTTATTATGGTCTTGTCAAGTAATTGTAGGTTAAACTGTCATAGTTACCATGTCAGTTACCCCATGCTGTATGACCTGGTAGAATCCACGCTACGTAATATTCTCATTTGCCTAAATTGCGTCGTTCGGATTAAACATTACCCCGTCGCAGAAACGAACCTGGGGTCCTCTGAACCGAAGACCTCTGCACTGACAATTCAGTCAATTCAGACAATTCACTTTCAGTTCTGCATATAGCCTATTTTTTATCCACATATTTTTCCGCTGTAAATTCAGTACAGATAGGTATATATCGCGAACAGTTTTACTATCGAGATAAAATGTTTCCTCTCACACACTATTCTGCACTAGTTGCCCACCATGAGAGCTATAGAGCTGTAGATCTAGAGTACAGTGTTATGACGTCATGTATTACTGTGCCTTTGGCGCAATCGCGTAGTTGGAAGAATAATGATCATATGTACTAATATGGCATGTTGCCATGGGCTTCCTCATACTCCAGTGGATATCAACCGCCTTGTACTGCTTGCAAGCATTGATTTTCAAGACATAGATCTCTATCAATGAAGATATGAGGTGAATTAAATCTGTACCGCACGAGCTAGCTACGCGGTTTGAGTGACACAGCTGTGAGCTTCCATTCAGGAGATATTGGGTTCGAACCCCACTGTCGGCAGCCCTGAAGATGGTTTTCCATGGTTTCCAATCTTCACGCCAGGCAAATGCTGGGACTGTACATTAATTAAGATCACTGTTTCAACCTTATACCATTGTCACCTTAAGACTCGTCTGTATCGGTACGACGTAAAATATACAGAAAAAAATTGTATTTTAGGACAATAGTTACACTATTCGGGCTATTGTACAAGAGGGAACAGAACTCACAAGTAATAATAATAATAATAATAATAATACGTTCACAGACTAGAAAAAGCTGCAGTGGAAGATCGGATCTCAAAAAATGGAGAGAGCTTATGGCTTGACAAAAAACATCTTCAATAAGAAGTGCTTATCTTGGAATTCCAAATTAAAACATTACAACACCGTGGTCAAAACAGAATGCCTGTATGCCAGTGAATGCCTGTCCATGAACTACAAGCTGGAGAAGCTAGAAGTCCTAGAAAGAAGAATCCTCAGAAAAATTATGGGAGCTGTCCAAACTGAAAGCGGATGGAAACTTCGGAGTAACAACGAAGTTTACCAGAAGGTGGAAAGAATCTCAGAGACCATGAAGGAAAGAAGGCTGGCGTTTCTTGGACATCTATACAGAATGAACGCAAGCAGACTTACCAAACAGATATTTGATTACTTCTGGAGAAAAAAGACCACTACAGCATGGATTAAGGAAACGAAGAAGGATATGGAAAGGTTAAGCATCTTGGAAGACCAGCTGTTAGAAAGGAATGCGTTTAGGAACACACTGAAGAATTTGGAAGGTGTTCAAGCCGCAGGAAGAACTAGGAAGACCGGAAGAGCCTGGACAGATGAACAACGGAAGCAGGCCAGCGAACGCATGAAGGAGTGTTGGACACAGAGAAAACTCCACACGAAGAGAAAGAAATGAAGTTGTAGCGTGATCCTTAGTGGTTCATTCGCTTGTAAAAAAAAAAAAAAAGAAAAATACGTTCACAATGCGTAAACTCACGACTCGCTTCTACGGTCACTTACGACGGATGGACGACTCTCGATGGACAAAACGCATTTTTAACATTTTCGACTCTAACCCAAAAACAACAATTGCCTGGTACGTTAACATCAAGAAAGACCTCGAAGAAAAGTGCCTACGATTATTGTTAAAACTCGCGATGAGAACTGATTAAGTGATTAACAGTAGACCAGGCGCTCAAAGTGATCTGGAAGTGGGAACTATTAGAATATTCTGCAGGTTGAAGAGCACAACTGGCATACGCCAGTCCGTCTTGCGTGCATCAATCGCGGGTGAAAGTAAGGAGTTACGAGACGGTCGCAAGTCCGTGACGAGCCGTTCATCGGGAGTGAGTGCGTCAGACGGCTACGTGGAGTTCAAAGAGGCTTGTTACAATATTCATGAACTCTTCTGGAAAGATACTGCGCTGTGAGAAGCCTACGATTAGATGACGTGCACAAACGAGACCTTTTCAGAAGAAGCATCGTGTCTTTTGGGACTTCCCGAGATCAGAAAAGGATAACTGGTGCAAAGTGGTCGGATGAACGCCGTACTGGACCCAGCAAGCTAATAAAAACCTACCGGATCAGTCGAAAATTGAATAGAGGACAGGTTGTAAAGCGAAACTTATCGTAGTTCCTATTTGGCTTATTAACGAATAATACACTCATGTTCATAAAAACCAGAACACCTTGCAAGACTAGAGATAGGAAGTTCATATTTACAGGACATGTGCAATACTATGTTCTGAAGAAATGATTATCATTTGAACCATGTCTGCCCTCAGGTTCAAGGTCCACATCGATATCTTGGCGCACCACTGCGGACTGGTAAAATGTGCCTGCTGCTCTCGTTGTTGCTATAAACCGAAGGTAATGGATCAGTGTGACTTGAGCAGACGTGCAGGATGCCTCGCAGACATATGCGAGAACCGTTCCGTCAAATGAGTGAGTTTGAAAGAGGGCGCATTTTTGGCATGGGAGAACGTGATGTATCCATCCGGGAAATTGCTGCTCGTGTATGACGAAGTGTGTTGGCAGTGCGACGGGTGTGTACAGAATGGTTCACAGAAAGCCGTAGAACACGACGAGATGGGTCTGGTCGCACCACCCAGACCATCCCCGGAGAAGAACGACACCTCAACCGAATGGCATTGCAAGACAGATCTGCATCCTCCTCGGCTCTGGCGCAACGGTGGAACAGTGTAACACATCGTACACCATCAGGAGTGAGAGTCCGTCGCCGTTTATTTTGGTCTGGGTTACCGGCGCGTCGTCCACTTCTCCGCCTACCTTTGACTAATGTGCATAAACATGCTAGACTGCAGTGGTGTATGGAACGACGTCATTGGGGACAGGAATGGCAGCAGATAGTGTTTTCGGACGAATCCAGGTTCTGTTTGTTTGAAAATGATGGCCGCATTTTGGTTCGCCACAGACAGGTGGAGAGGCATCACATTGACTGCATTCGCACAAGACATACAACGCCAACTGAAGGCCTTATTGGCGAGTGGGGGGGGGGATGCTTTTGGGTACAACCACAAATCACAGTTGGTGCGTGTCCAGGGGACTGTGACCAGTTTGACCTACGTGAGTGACATCCTGCAACTCGTAGCTATACACTTTCTGCACGACACCCCAGACGCCATATCTCAGCAGAACATGCGCGACCACATGTTGTTGCACGAACACTTGCCTTCTTGTCCTCACAGGATGTCAGACAGTTGCCCTGGCCCGCACGATCATCGGACTTACCGCCATATCGAAAATGTGTGGGATATAGTGAAACGACGGGTGCGGCGCCAACCACCAAAGATGAACTGTGGAACCATGTGAATGCAGAATGGATGGCTGTATCCTAGGACGCCATTCGCGCCTTATACGTTGGTGCCATCACGCATGGAACAAGTTATCAGTGCCCAGTGCCTACTAGGCAACAGGACACATGAAAATGAAATGCCGTATGGCTTTTAGTGCCGGGATATCCCAGGACGGGTTTGACTCGCCAGGTGCAGGTCTTTCAGTTTGACACCCGTAGGCGACCTGCGCGTCGTGATGAGGATGAAATGATGATGAAGACAACACATACACCCATCCCCCGTGCCATTGGAATTAACCAATTAAGGTTAAAATCCTCGACCCGGCCGGGAATCGAACCCGGGACCCTCTGAACCGAAGGCCAGTACGCTGTCCGTTCAAGCCAACGAGTCGGACAGGACACATGCTGAACGTAGGCGACTGAAATGCTAATCGTTACTGCAGAACACACTAATGTACATGTCCTGTGAATATGATCTTCCTATCTCTAGTCTTTCAAGGTGTTCTGTTTTTTATGAACATAATTGTAAATAAATATATTAAAAATAATTCGGGAGACGCGTAGGTTCGAGCCCTACCGTTGGCTCCGTGTTTTCCCATTTTCACTTCCAGGCAAATGCCGGGACAGTTCCTATTAATAAGTCACAACCGATTCCTTCCACCTTCTTACCCAATTTAATTCACCATCTTATTAACTCCTAAACTAAGGTTGGCGTTAGGAAAAGCATCCGGTCCTAAAACCATGCCATATCAATTTATCTCACCTCATCAGTCATCATAGACGCCGTATCAAGAAACGGAACTAAGGCGTAGACATACATGCATTAATCGTAATGCCACGTTCCACTCATTTTAATTTTTCGCCATTTAAGCTACTCGCATGTCAGTTTCGCCGTTCTCTTTTACTCTTCCAGAGAAATCGAAAACCTCTCGGGTTGAGATTAATTTTGCCGAAACCGGGCGAGTTGGCCGTGCGCGTAGAGGCGCGCGGCTGTGAGCTTGCATCCGGGAGATAGTAGGTTCGAATCCCACTATCGGCAGCCCTGAAAATGTTTTTCCGTGGTTTCCCATTTTCACACCAGGCAAATGCTGGGGCTGTACCTTAATTAAGGCCACGGCCGCTTCCTTCCAACTCCTAGGCCTTTCCCATCCCATCGTCGCCATAAGACCTATCTGTGTCGGTGCGACGTAAAGCCCCTAGCAAAAAAAAAAAAAAAAAAAAAAATTGCCGAATAAAAATTAAATGTGCCACAAGACATCTTTTACATGCGAACGTCGTATGACTTAGAAGAGTATCAGATGTAGGCTACTTTCTTCTACGATCCAAAAATTCAGCTAATTCTGTCGGGTTTGAACCCACGAAGTTGTACGGTTCAGAGGATACCGGGTTTGATTCCCGGCCGTGTCGAGGATTTTAACCTTCATTGGCTAGTTGCAATGGCCCGGGACCTGGCTGTTTGTGCTATCCCCAACATCCCTGCAACTCAGAAACCACACATAACGCTATCCTCCACCACAATAACACGCAGTTACCTGCACGTGGCAGATGCCGCCCACCCTCATCAGAGTGTCGGCCACGCAAGGGCTGCACTCGCCTAGAAATAGCCACACGAAATTAATTATTATATAAAGCCGAGAGGACATATGTCTCCATCTTTCAAAAATCTGACTTCCTCTGTTGTGCATGAAACAGCGATTTTGAGATTCGGAGGCGAACACTCTACAACTGATCCACAGACTTATAAGCGTCCTTATATCGTATTGCACAATGCTTCGCTGTGTGGGTGAGAATCAGAACGCGGAGAGAAACTCCTCTACTCACTGAATGACTACTACTACTACTACTACTTCTGCTGCTGCTGCTGCTGCTGCTAACTACTACTTCTACTACTATAATTGAGCTCAGGAGTTTTGAAGACTGACATTTGAGCGGCGAAAGCAGTAACTACGAAGTATGCCGCGTTGTCATAGTTACTTCCATCTGCTGCATATCACCCTTTCATACAGGCTGAATATTTAATCAAATATGTAAGCCCAGTGCAAATAAGTAAACTTAAGCTTGTGCTAATAATTCCAGCATTTAAGACAGAACACGTTATTGTTGATAAATATGAGATTTCATAATCACTAAACTCAACAAATGCACATATTAAATACACAATAGAACTGAAGACTTAGCCACTGATTAACTCACAAAAAATAAACTAACAACGACAATAATATTCAGGAACCAAACACGTAAATAATTACATAAACCAGCAACAACTAACGCAGCTAACACGGTTACGTGCCGGATGCGACCAGGTCATTATCGTGCCACTAGCGACCGAGTGGTTAAGCATCGTGCCGCATGCGACCCATCAATCACAATTGATCTGCATTAAGGGCTGTCACCAAGTGGCAGATTGCTTATAAGTATTTTCTAAAATAAAGTTCTGACACCGTGGTTAGCAGGTTCAAGTGCCGTTGGTCGAAAGAAAAATGTAATAATTTTGCTGGCTTTACGTCCCAGTAACTACTTTTATGGTTTAAGGAGACGCCGAGGTACCGGAATTTAGTCCCACGGGACTTATTTTACGTGCCAGTAAATCCACCAACACAAAGCTGACGTATTTGAGCACCTTCAAATATCACCGGACTGAGCCAGGATCGAACCTGCCAAGTTGGAGTCGGAAGACCAGCATCTCAACCGTCTGAGCCGTCTGAGCCACTAGCCTGGATGAAAAAAGTTTCACCATCAGAATGTTGGCCGGCAGGGTAGGAGAGTTGGTGGTATACAGTTTCTAATCACTAGATTGCGAGCCAAAAGCCTGTATTCAAATCCAAACCTTTTCGCAGTGTTCAAATGGAGTGAGGGGATATGATTCTGTTGATGGTGATTCGTCCGTCGGATGGTGACGTAAAGCACTGAGCAGACCCCTTGGTATTATTGGAGAGGAGTGGGCTACGTGCCGAAACCGGGTTTCATCTCTTCCTACTTCATTATCATAATCCCACATCCAGACGCGCAGACCGCCCATGGGCGTCAGGTAGAAAGACCTGCACCAGGCAAGCCGAACACGTCCTCGGACACTCCTGGTACTAATAGGACACGATAAGTAGGCCTAAGTCGTAAATAATTTCAGAGAATTAGGATCATTTTTTATTGCTAGTGGCATTACGTCGCACCGACACAGACAGGTCTTAAGGCGACGATGGGATAGGAAAGGACTAGGAATGGGAAGGAAGCGGTCCTGGTCTTAATTAAAATACAGCCCAGCATTTGCCTGGTGTGAAAATGGGAAACCACGGAAAACCATCTTCAGGGCCGCGCGCCTCTAACCGCATGGCCAACTCGCTCGGTGGGAAAAGACGTAAACGCATCACCATGATTCGTGTTGTAAAACGAGTTTCCCCCAGAAGTGTTATGTAAAGTAGGGGCAGTAGCTGCTTATAGGACTTATTGAAATGGCATTGCACTTCGTTTAGCTTTCCTTATCTTGGCTGATGACACAACTTACCAAATGACAATTTGCTTGTCAACGCCGGTCGCATCCGGCACGGTTACAGATTATGCGGTCTTTAGTGGCATGGGTCGCATGCGGCACGGTTGCATCTGGCACGCCACCGCTAGCTAACATAGTACCATTCCGAATAATATCACAAAAGCGACTGCGAGCAAGCCAATCCACGTGGCGATAGCGTCCTTAAATGTGGTATCGCTGTTATCGTTGCCATAGCAACAGACCATTTTCGAGCAGCGTTAGTCAACTTTTTCTCGCCGGGTGCGCTAAACGTCACACTGCAACTCTCGTAAGCCCAACTATACTACTACTACTACTACTATTACTTCTACTACTACTACTATTACTAACATGTTTTCATTCCGTACCCCGATGAGGTACGGAGAGAGTGACGACCTCTCTCTGGCCAGGTGATGTGTTACGGTGATTTGAGGTGCGGAGAAAAATGACAGGGGAGCGGCCGTGTCCTATAAAAGGAACTGCCCCGCCATTTGCCGTAGTGAGAGAGAGTGGAACACCACGGTAAACCATTCTCAGGACAGCCGACGGTGGGATCAGCCCACCGCCTCCCGAATGTAAAGCTGAAAAACAGGGCCCCTCAAACGCCCAAAATTTCACGCGTACAAACCGAGGCGCAGAGGTTCTGTCCACAGAACATTGGCCCGACTCGGCTCGGTTCGGACCAGCGTTTCGTCTCGGAGCGACTCGGCTAAGCTCGGCTCAACTCCGCTCGGATGACGGAGTGTTGCGGAGCAAGTGAGGACGGGGGAGAGAGGCGGAGCGAGAGAGACAGGCGTAGGGGAAAAGAGAGAGAGCGCTATTGCTTAAAATCCAGGAGTGGGGGTTTGCAAACTCGTCTTTTGCACCTTGCGCCGCGCAATGCATCGGTGCATGCACCCTGCGAGGCCTTGCTGTACAGCCGCGGACAATATTAGCTGAAGCTACTCTGTTAGGTCCACTGAATGAATCGCACAGCTCCCTTTATCTGTAGAACTAACCGGCGTCGTACTTGCTGTGAATACATTTGCGTGTACTTCGATTGCTTCCCCCGAGTCGGCGCAATTTAAAGAAATAGTACTGCTCCGTGTTTTACGTCTCTTTAACTACCAGTAATCTTACGAGACACTGATGTCGAAGATAAATTCTGAAAGAGGTTCTTTAACTGGGTAGTAAACACACTGACATTAATCTCTCGTATTGTAAGGAACTTTGAAAATCGAACATTGACCATCAATGTTGGAGACCGAGCGAGTGGTTGAACGGTTTGACTCACGTAGTTAATTCGGGAGATAGTCGGTTCGAAACTCACTGTCGGCAGCTCAGAATATGGTCTACCGTGGTTCCCATTTTCACGCCAGGAAAATGCTGCTTAATGAAGGCCATGCTCGATTCCTTCCCAATCTTAGCCCTTTCCTGTCCGATCGTCGCCATAAGACACATCTGTGTCGGTGCGACGTAAAGCAGATCTTAAATACATTAAATAAACCCAGGTCTGCCTTTGTCTTTTAGTGGTTAGTGTGACTAGCTGTCACCCCCGGAGGCCCGGGTTCGTTTCCCAGCTCTGCCACGAAATTTGAAAAGTAGTACGGGGGCTGGAACGGGGTAGAGAAGGGTTCAGTTCGCTCCTCAGCCATCCTCGAAGTACTTTCCCCCTTCTCTTCTAGACAAATACCGGGATGTCCGCTTGCTTTCCTCTTCCTGGCATATCCCTTCCAATCTCCCCATCCCCCACAAGGCCCCTGTTCAGGATAGCAGGTGAAGCCGCCTGGGCGAAGCGCAGGCCCTCCTCTCCAGTTATATCCCCCGACCCAAAGTCTCATGGTCCAGGACACTGCCATTGAGGCGGTAGAGGTGATATCCCTCGCTGAGTCCGAGGGAAAAACCAACCCTGGACGTTAAACGGACTAAACTAGAAGGAAGAAGAAGTAAACCCAGCGTTAAACTTCAATTCCGTATGTTTGGGCACATACCTCTGCGGGTGGGTGGCGGTAAAAAAGAGAATCATGGTATCCTGGTATGCCTGCTTGCTGTAAAGGGCGACTTGGGGCTCTCAACTTTCGAGTGTGGGTCTGTGAACCACGAGGTTCCTAGCTGAGCCTGGAATTACTTCCACTTGTGCCTCACTTTCTTCTTCCGTGCCCGACCTCTCTTGATCGACTCTTGTTCTCTTCTGACCCCCGCGGTAGTATATGTTTGCGAGGCCTGGAGAGTCTTACATTTTCACTCCCTTCGTGGGCCTTCCCTTTCTTTTGCCGATACTGTCATTCTTCTAAGGGTCCGAACTCTTTCATTCTTCCTTCGGATTAGTGTTAAGAGAGGATACTTGTCCAGTTGTACTTCCTATTTTTTTTTTTTTTTTTGCTAGTGGCTTTACGTCGCACCGACACAGATAGGTCTTATAGCGACGATGGGATAGAAAAGGCCTATGAATTGGAAGGAAGCGGCCGTGGCCTTAACTAAGGTACAGCCGCAGCATTTGCCTGGTGTGAAAATGGGAAACCACGGAAAACCATCTTCAGGGATGCCGACAGTGAGATTCGAACCCACTATCTCCCGGATGCAAGCTCATAGCCGCGTGCAAGTAACCGCACGGCCAACTCGCTCGGTGTACTTCCTGTTAAGGCGACACTTCGGAGATAAAAATCGATATTTTGGTCATTTTGGTGAATTTTTTTTATGACTGAAATTGAAAGGATTGCGTTTCTTTTTTCTTGTCACGATTGCCGAGCTGAGTGGCCTTCTAACCCCAACTTGGCAGGTTCGATCCTGGCTCAGTCCGGTGGTATTTGAAGGTGCTCAAATACGACAGCCTGTTGTCGGTAAATTTACTGGCACGTAAAAGAACTCCTGCGGGACTAAATTCCGGCACCTCGGCGTCTCCGAAGACCGTAAAAGTAGTTAGTGGGACGTAAAGCAAAATTACATTAATCATTATTCTTGTCACGAAGTTATTCCGCAAATTTAAAACAATTCATCACTGTAATAATGCTTTGTTTGCCAATTGTAATTTTACATTTAAATCCCATTTTCTCCCATAATATTCTGCCAAATGTAACAAAATTTGTTTGGTATATGTATCGCAGCTCTGTTAAGAAACCTGCGTATGGAATTTTTGATTGCAGAATTTTTTCAAGTAGTAGGGATTTTCAAGTCCAAAATTTTAGAACTTAAAAATTACACAAAATTTATTAGGATATATCTCCTTATATAAATTATATACAGAAAAATCAATGTGCAGTGCTTTTAAAAGAAGCATTATCTACCTAATTACGAATTTAAATTAACATGTTCATTAAATTTAATGAAAAATGGAATTAAAAATTTCAAAAGAAACAATTTATTTTGGAAAAACTATTAATTTTATATGAAAGAAATATTCGTGGTATCTCTACCTTTATGTAGGTGACATTCCCACAAAGTTTCGTGAAAATACATGCACTAGGTAAAAATATCTTTTTATCTCTGTAGTATCGCCTTAAAACGGTAATCACCACCTCCGCCACCCGCTGTGAGTGGGGGCAGTAGAATAACATCCACGATGTCCCCTGCCTGTCATAAGACGCGATTAAAAGGCCCCCAGAGGATCTTAACTTGGGAGCGTAGGGTGGCGTCCACGAGCCTTTAGCTGAGTCCTGCATTGTTTCTACTTACTTGTGCCAGACTCCTCACTTTTATCTATTATATCCGACCTCCCTTAGTCAACTCTTGCTCTTTTTCTATCCCGACAGTATTAGGTTTCGAGGCCTGGGAAGCCTTTCAATTTCACGCCCTTCGTGGCCCCTGTGTTTCTTTGGCCGATACCTTCATTTCACGAAGTGTCGGATGCCTTCCAATTTTTCCCTCATGCCAAGCTGAGTGGCTCAGGCGGTTGAGGCGCTGGCCTTCTGACCCCAGCTTGGCGGGTTCGATCCTGGCTCAGTCCGATGGTGGGTGTTCGTTCCGTCTTCATCATTAAAATTCATGTTAGATAGAGCTCCATCCTCACAGACGCGCAGGTGGCCTATAGGGCGCTAACCGGAAAGATCTGGACCAGGCCTCTCCGGAGGTCACAAACAAACAAACAAACAAACAAACAAATGAAACTTCTGTACAGTGCTACGTTCCCAACAAATGCCCTCAAAATCATTGTTATAAATTATAAATATATCTATAATTGATGCAAACGTTCTTTTTTTAAGAAACGCCCTCCTTGTGTGGCAGTCCTCATTTTATATCCACTTTACTTCTGCCGTCGTTAGTTATTTTACTGACAAAGTGACAGTATTCATGTTCCTTATTTTTAGACTTCATTTGCTAGTCTAAAATTTTCTGCAGCACCGTTCACTTCATACGACTGCATTCCATTACTTTTGTTTTGAATTTTATTTATTTACTTATTTATTTATTTATTTATTTATTTATTTATTTATTTATTTATTTATTTATTTATTTATTTATTTATTTATTTATTTATTTTCATCTTGTTCTCTTTTTCCAAGACTGAACTTATACCATTCAACAGTTTTTTCTTGATCATCATCAGACTCGGTTGAAATAACATTATCATATGTTCAATCAATCAATCAATCAATCAATCAATCAATCAATCAATCAATCAATCAATCAATCAATCAATCAATCAATCAATCAATCAATCAATCAATCAATCAATCAATCAATCAATCAATCAATCAATCAATCAATCAATCAATCAATCAATCAATCAATCAATCAATCAATCAATCAATCAATCAATAAATAAATAAATAAATAAATAAATAAATAAATAAATAAATAAACAAATAAATTGCAGTCGCCCGGGTGACAGATATCCTGTCTGTTGTTTATCTAGTCTTTTCTTAATTAATTGCAAAAAAATTGGAAATTTATTGAATATCTCCCTTGGTAAATTATTCCAGTCCCTAACTTGTGAACGAATTTTTGCCCTAATGTGTTCTCTTGAATTCCAACTTTATCTTCATATTGTAATCTTTCCTATTTTTAAAACCGCCACTCAAACTTATTCGTCTACTAATGTTATTACACGCCATCTTTCCACTGACAGCTCGGAACATACCACTTAGTCGAGTAGCTCGTCTCCTTTCTCCCAAGTCTTCCCAGCCCAAATTTTGCGATATTTTCGTAACACTACTCTTTTGTCGGAAATCGCCGAGAACAAATCGTGCCGCTTTTCTTTGGATTTCTTTTGTCCAGTTCTCGAATCAAGTAATCCTGGAACCATACTCTAGGTGGGGTCCTAACAGAAACTTATATGTCCTCTCTTTTACATCCTTACTACAACCCCTAAACACCCTCATAACCATGTGCAGAGATCTGTATCCTTTGTTTACAATCTCGATTATATGATTACTCCAATTAAGACATTTCCTTATATTAAAACCTACGTACTTACAATGATCCCCATAAGGAACTTGTGCTGGGGTGAGTGGCTCAGACGGTTGAGGCACTGGCCTACTAATCCCAAGTTGGCAGGCTCTATTCTCGGTCCGGTGGTATTGAAGGTGCTCGTCTCGTAAAATATTTCTTGCGGGACTAAATTCCGGCACCTCAGCGTCTCCGAAAACCGTAAAAGTAGTTAGTGGGACATAATGCCAATAACATTATTATATAACTTTCACCCCTTCAACGTAGTAATTTAATCTGAGGGGACTTTTCCTGTTAGTGAAACTCACAACCTGATTTTTAACCCCGTTTGTCATCACACCATTGCCTGGTGTCCATTTCATAACATTTTCGAGGTCTTTTTTCAGTTGCTCACAGTCTTGTAACTTATTTATTACTCTGTACAGTGAAACAGCATCCGCAAAAAGCCTCTCTATACCGCTCTTAAACAGCTTCAAATTCCACCATCCCCAGCTAGGATCGAACTAAGATTCTTGAAAACGGAACGACAACTAATCGACTGCGTTACTGACGTTTGAAAACAAGCTAACCGGCTCTAAAGTTATTCAGAATATAGATTGAAGTTTGTGGTTGTACACTTGTTCATGGCTGATAGGTTTGTTTTTGTAGTTATATCGCCTATTTTTATGTGTACGGGAAGGAAAGGCGATATTTATGGATGAAGGAAGTTTACTGCCCCCCACACTGTCATGTTTGGCCGTACATAGCTTATATATATAATTGAGTTATGAATGAAACCTTCTCGTAAATTAGATTATTCCAAGAAGCAAAACAAGTAAATAAGGTTTGTGGCTGCTTTATGCTAGAAGCAGTCATTCCAAAAAGGAGTTAAATATATTAAGTCCGGTTATATTTTAAAAACCGCCCAGTTCAACAGTCTGGCCATACATCGTTCAATTACATTCTGTTGAGAATTTAGTTACGAAATGCAAGTCGTAAAGTAGCAGTAGGCCTGCGTGTTTTTTGTGTCTTGTAGCTGGACTTGGTGTCCAGAAGAACAAGAAAGTGTATGTGGGGCTGTATGGTTGGACTGCGGCCAGCGCCAATATATCTATCTCATTTGATACAACGCCTTACTCTGGATACTTTATAGTGTTTCCACCGAGAAATATAGAAAACACTAGTGTTGCTTCTTCATTCTCACCACTGTTTCTCTCTCTCTCTCTCTCTCTCTCTCTTCCATACTTTGATAAGTCCCTCCGTCTGCTTCATGGCTGAGTGATCAGTGCCGTGGCCTTCGGTCACTGGTTTCGATTCTCGGTCGGGCCGAGAGGTTATAATCTTAAACGCTTGATTCTCTTAGCTCGGGGACAGAGTATTTGTATTGTCCCCAACATTCCTGAAACTAACATACAGACTATCGTCCTCAAGGGCTACAACCAAGCTAGCGACAACCTCCCTAGTGTGACGGTTAACGTCCTCAGAGATCCGAGTTCGATTCCCAGTATTGCCAGAAATTGAAGATTAGCAGGAGGGCTGGCGTGTGGTTAAAAAGGCACAAGCAGAATCACCTCAATTGGGGTTGCGGCGGCGTGGTGCTTGAAAAGATCGGCACCATCTTGAGGATTATGAAGGCACGAGACGTTTTCTGCCAAGCTAGTAATAGTTGCACAAAATTATAGCATCGCCTCTGCATCAGTGGAAAGAATCGCAAAATCATGGGTTCAAACACAAGTCAGTTAGTGGAATTTTTGAGGCTAAAAAATCCATTCGGCACTCTATGTCGTACGATAATAATAATAATAATAATAATAATAATAATAATAATAATAATAATAATAATAATAATAATAATAATAATAATAATAATAATAATAATAATAATGCCTCAGTTACCGCGTGCGGTTTAGGCTGAATGCGTGCCAATTTCGACGTTCCGTTTTACGCTACCAGATAGAAGAGAAACGGATGTATGTTGAGCGATCTGTGGCTGAATGTTTATCCGTTTTGTCGGGTAAACACCAGATTTGTCACCGGGGACCTTTTACATGCCGACATCGTACGACAAGGAATATATTTACTCTGGAAAAGTATTTCTCATTTAGAATAGAATTTTGGAAGGTTTTAAATGTAGACATTCATAGATAATTGAAGTGTTATGGCAAGTATTCCATAAATAATCGGTTATAATGAAACTCCTTTAGGTTAAATTAATTTATTCATTTTAAAACTTTTTTACTTTATGTACCAATGCTCTTCAGTATAGTCTGTCCATTAGGGCAGCCTCAGTACTTGGAGGAGTCTTGTAAATAAATATATAATTTTCGCAATATGTTATTTTCATCAGTTTGCCAGATATTTTAATACTTATAACCAGAGTTGGGAAGTAATTGAGCGAAAGTAATCGAATTAATTGGAACGAGTTCATTCTTGGTAATTTTTCTTGTAATCGCTACTTTTTACAAAATGTATTTTTTTACTTGTAATTTACTTCTTGAAATAAAGTTATAATCGTTACATTCTAGTAAATTATATACATCGCGTGGAAGCAGAACCAGTAACTTATCCAGTTCTCGATTAGATACTTTCTTACTCTCCTGTACTTCCAAAGACATCATTCTTATACGAAAGATGTCCTTAAAATTAAACACAGGTATTCCTTCACGTATCCCTATTGGGCGACTTTTCAGAAAAATGTACTTTCTTCCCAAAGAAGTCGAGGCTTAGCGATGAGAATGTTAAGAACCCCAATTAATTTATTTGCAAATAAATGGAAAATCATTTGAAATGCTAAAAGTAATTACAGTGGAACCTTGATATCTCGAATCACCTCGGCAGCTAAATTTTATTTCTAGTTATCTAAATTTCGAGATATAAAGACTACCTTTTTTGAGCAATTATAGCACACAATTGAATAATATGTATCTACGGGCTTATACTGAATACATTATTTTTAACAGTATTTAAAGGTATACAAACAAACTCTGTTTTACGTCATCACTTTAATTATAACCCTTATTATAGTAACTGTTTAGAAGACAGGATACAGTACATACAGTAGTGAAAATAAAATTTAGCTCCCACGGTGATGCGAGATATCGAGGTTCCACTATATTTGATCAAATTTAAATTATTATTAAAATACAATCCACCTCCCGTGTAGATGCAAAACCCGTGGATACACGTAACAAACATCATGTATAAACCGAGCTAGTTGACCAGGCGGTTTAGGGCACGTACAGTAGACTGTTGGTAGCTCCGAAGATGGTTTTCCGTAGTTTCCAGTTTTCACACCATGTTTCTGATGTGGTTGTACCTTAACTAAGGCCACGATCGCTTCCTTCCCACTCACTCCTATCCCTTTCTGATCCATCGTCGCTATAAGGACATGCCTGTGACGGCGCGACGTAAAGCAAATAGCAAAAGAAAAAAGAAAAGCAACATTTATTTTTTGAGCGACTGTACATATATATGAATGTTTTAAAAGTGCTTTGATATAATCTGAGGATGTCTTAGCAAAACGAAACATGCCATTATGTTGTTATTAATGCGTTCTGTTAGAAGTCTCAATCAATCATATTTTCAATTTTTTTTTTTTTTTTTTTTGCTACTTGCTTTACGTCGCACCGACACAGATATGTCGTATGGCGACGATGGGATAGGAGATGCCTAGGAAGTGGAAGGAACCGGCCGTGGCCTTAATTAAGGTACAGCCTCGGCATTTGCCTGGTGTGAAAATGGGAAACCACGGAAAACCATCTTCAGGGCTGCCGACAGTGGGGCTCGAACCCACTATCTCCCGATTACTGGATACTGGCCGCACTTAAGCGACTGCAGCTATCGAGCTCGGTAATCATCTTTTCAAATACAACATGTAAAGCATAGCCAATTTTCTTCTTCTATTCATTATCTTATGATGCTGACACTGTGACCTCTGAACACAGACTGGAACAATTCGTTTAATTTCGGCCTGGAAACTCCCGGATCCGGGCTGCTAATGTGAAAGGGCCTTCCGGGGCAGCCCGGATCAACCTTCCGATCCGGGTCCGGACCGCGCTGGTGTGAAAGAGGCCTAAGCCACGGTATTATTAGTTTCATAGCCATACGACATTTCATTTATCGGTCACGAGGTCTAACGGTTTCAGTAATCCGAATGAGGCTAAATCATGCATCATTCCTTTCACATCTACGTCGTATAGGAGTTTTGCCTTCACCGCGCTGTCGCTATCAGTATGCGGAGGAGGGCGATCTCAACCACATTTTGTTTAAGTGTGGCCTTTATGAAACTTCTCGAAGCCGCTTTCTATCTGAACTGTGTCATCTACAGGTGCCGTTTCCGATCAGCGCTGCATTGGTGAGGTGAAAACAATTCTGTTCTCAATGCTGTAATGTGTGATGAACTTTTTGAGAACCGCAGATATAAGAATTTGACTTAGTGCTCATCGGATTGCTGGCAGAGTTTTCTTTGTTCTTCCCCATTCCTCCCGGAAAAGAGACTCAGTGTGGTTTTATGTATTTGATGAATGTGGACGATTTCGTATTTCTTTCTTATAAGTACATTGCGTCCGCCTCTGTGGTGTAGTGGTTAGTGTGATTAGCTGCCACCCCCGAAGGCCCGGGTTCGATTCCCGGCTCTGCCACGAAATTTGAAAAGGGGTACGGGGGCTGGAACCAACCCTGGAGAGTAAACAGATTAAGAAAGAAAGAAAGTACATTGCGCTGACAATTAATATCTTTGTATGTGTGTTGTGAGTGTTCATTGTAGGCCAGCATGGAGGATGACCAAATGTTGTTACAACAAAGGTCAATTAAATAAATTTAAAACAACTTTTACTATATCTCTCCAAACACCCGCTTCAGTGGCGCAACAACCCCGAAGGGCTATGGCCTACCAAGCGTCCGCTGCTCAACCCGAGGGCTTGCAGATTGGGAGGTGTCGTGTGGCGCGACGAATCCTCCTGGCCGTTATTCTTGGCTTTCTAGACCAGGATCGCTATCTCACCGTCAGCTCCTCAGTTGTAATCTCGTAGGCTGAGTGGATCTCGAACCAGCCCACAGATGTAGGTAGAAATCCCTGACCTGGTCGGGAATCAAACCCGGGGCCTCCGGATAAGAGGCAGGCACGGTAACCCTATACCGCAAGACCGGCACTTTTACAATACAGTGTAAAAAAAATCTGGGCTTTACAGAGGTAATTCTGTAATCACTACCACTACCACTACCACTATAAAGGCATAGTCTGTAGTCTTGGAGACGTGCAGCAACATTTCAGGTTTAATTAGGGAGAAGGCATAACCAGGAATTGGCAACGTTTGCTGCAAATATATAAATAAAAGCTTGTAAATCAAGTTAGGGAGGTAAAACATTTGCAATTAATTTTGTTTAATGAAGAAACATTTTGCCTAACTTATTGCTACTAACATATACCAGTTAATCCTATACGTACTTTCTTACTCTATTTTTAACTTTGATCTACAAGTTCTGAGTCCTGAGTGTTCTAATTACTATTCATCCTCCAATAAGCTTCCCGACATTGTGGTGAGAGCTCCGTGCATTGGCTCGCCTGGGGAGTCATATCGACTTGCAACCGCGAACGTACTCAAACCACATCATCCCCCTCGTGTGACACCTGCCGGTATGTTACTGTGTGTTACTTTGCGTGTGTTCACCTTCCAAGGGGTCGATCATATTAGGGATTTGTAATGAGATAATCAATCAATCAATCAATCAATCAATCAATCAATCAATCAATCAATCAATCAATCAATCAATCAATCAATCAATCAATCAATCAATCAATCAATCAATCAATCAATCAATCAATCAATCAATCAATCAATCAATCAATGTTTTCAAAGAACTTGGAGATTCATCGTACATATCCCTGCATAGAATATTCCAGTCCCTTACTTCTCGTCCTGTAAATGGATATTTGTTTGAATTTGTCCTCTTGAATTCTAAATTCACCTTCGTATTATGATCTTTCCTACTATTCGCGGAGTTCAACTGTGAACTGTTCTGGAACAACACTGTGCTATAAGAAGCCATGTTTGTAACAAGGTGTCGGTTTCAAGTGAGTCAGTCTTGAGTGAGCCAATCGGCAGTGAAAAGTAAGCAGACGGTCACAAATCCGTGACGAGTCATCATCTATTAATATCATTCCGTGCCATCTCGCTACTAAAAGCTCGGAACGTACCACTTAGTCGGACAGCCCTCGAGCTGTTGGAATTAACCAATGAATGTTAAAATCCGCGATCCTGCCGGGAATCGAACCCGGGACGCACTGGACCAAAGGTTTGCACGCTAACCATTTAGCCATGGAGCCAGACATATAATAATAATAATAATAATAATAATAATAATAATAATAATAATAATAATAATAATAATAATAATAATAATAATAATGAAAAAGTGAAATGGCTTATGGCTTTTAGTGCCGGGAGTGTCCGAGGATAAGTTCGGCTCGCCAGGTGCAGGTTTTTTGATTTGACGCTCGTAGGCGACCTGCACGTCGTGATGAGGATGATAAATGATGAAGACGACACATACACCCAGCCCCAGTGCCAGCGAAATTAACCAATTAAGATTAAAATTCCCGACCCTGCCGGGAATCGAACCCGGGATTCCTGTGAAAGGCCAGCACGCTAACCACTTAGCCATGGAGCCGGACATAATAATAATAATAATAATAATAATAATAATAATAATAATAATAATAATAATAATAATAATACGGCGAAACAATCCAGGAAAATGAATTGGAAACAAAAGTCAAAGAAATTACACAAGAAATAAGTAAATTCATGTAGCATTTCGACTCATCCAAAAGGGAATGCGGGGCAGGCGGCAATAATGCCAGGGAGAGATAATAATTGCGCCGAAGTCCCGCCAATGTGGACGGGGCCGGAAGCAAGCAAAACAATAGCGCCGGCGAATTGTTGAGACCCGCGGCAAGGAAGCTCGTAGAAGAAGCTTGAAGTTGATTGAAAATGGACGAGGCGTCCAAAATGATCTGGAATTAGAAACTAAACAATCTTCTGCAAGCCTTCTATGAAGAGCACAACTGGCGCACGCAGTCAGTCTGGAGTCAGCGTAGTTTGCGTCAATTGCGAGTCCGTGACGAGTCATTAATCGGAAGTGAGTCTTTGCGGAGTTCAACAAGGCTTGCTACTGTGAACTGTTCTGAACAACACTGTGCTATAAGAAGCCATTTGGTCACCAGTTGTCGGTTTCAAGTGAGTCAGTCTTGAGTGAGTCAATCGGCAGTGAAAAGTAAGCAGACGGTCACGAATCCGTGACGAGTCGTGCATGGTGAATGAGTGTGTCAGACAGCTACGTGGAGTTCAACAAGACTCGCTACTTGTGAAACTCAAACGCTAGTGAACTTGTGATTAAATGTAAACAGCAGTTCAATAACAGCCTCCGTGGCTCAGGTGGCAGCGCGCCGGCCTCTCACCACTGGTTTCCTTCGTTCAAATCCCGGTCACTGCATGTGAGATTTGTGCTGGTGAGAGTGGAGGTGGTACAGGTATTTCTCTGAGTACTCCGGTTTTCCCTGTCATCTTTCGTTCCAGCGACACTCTCCAATATCATTTCATTT
Organism: Anabrus simplex; assembly: GCF_040414725.1. Classification (NCBI taxonomy): domain Eukaryota; kingdom Metazoa; phylum Arthropoda; class Insecta; order Orthoptera; family Tettigoniidae; genus Anabrus; species Anabrus simplex. Next base: position 59,817,092 of record NC_090265.1, on the reverse strand, counting down.
CCTCTCCAGTCGTTAATCATTGCCGGAGAGGAGTGCTACAGGCTTCGACAGCCGGGACAGTTTTTATCCTCACCGCTAGGTGGGGGCTTCATCAATTCTATTCATGACCCGGTTGAATGACTGATAACAAACTGAGGATTTTCATTTTTCAGTAGTCAATAAGTTCAGCTAGTGAAAGGAAAAAATAAAACCACAAAAAGCATTAAAAAGGTAGCTCTCTAGGGTCACAAACCTAAATACCGACGGAATTACAAGAGAACAAGGGTTGGTCCAGATCACGAAGAAAGTATAAAAATGGAGCCTTTCAAAAGTTAGCGAAAATAAAGAGACTATACTCAGCTAGACAGCGTGGACACTCGAAGGGCTGAGTAGATTGTACTAGAGATGGGCACTATAGACTGAAAACCACTATCGACCGTCCGGCTCCATGGCTAAATGGTCAGCGTAGGGATGGCATTTTTTTAAAAAAATACCGATATATTGATATTGCGATATATTGAAAGCTTATTTTCGATAAGCGATATTTATTGCACATAAAATATCGGTATATTCAAACGATATCGATATATCGTTAATGATAACCTAAGAGTCCAAGACCAACAACAATATCATCAGACCTCAATACATATATACACTGCCTGCTCGATCTGCATCCGATGGCTGCTTATACTGCCTGCTCATTCCATATTCAAACGTGTAACACGACTTACATACAATCTGCCGCTAGATCGCAGCACCAGACGTACCCAGTTATCGCGTGAATACGGATAGATAAGCATACAAGCAAAATTTAAAATCTGAAAGTAACTGAAATATTAAAGAATTGTACGCATAAAGTGGTGCTCTAGGGAGTGATAGCTTCAGGACTTTTCGAGAAAGAGATTTCGACGAACAAGAAAACCTGGAAACTTTGTCTGTTTGGTACTTTGGTTTCACGAATTTGGCCACCACAGTTTCTGACACAAGTTCCTGGTGCTTCCTGTTACTAAAACCCTTTAAAATCTTACAGTGGTACAAAGAGGGTAGAACATAGTTTTTATAGTCTGAAGCAGACTTGCAGATTTCTTGCAGTACGGTAGAGCCGCCTCAGCACATTTCTGTAGGCCCATAATTAGGCCAAAAAATCGTTGCTGGGGATAGCGCAAGCCTCCTCTATCCGACTGTCTGATTAAGTTCATCAACGGGGATGCATTAACTGAGGTGGAAACGTTACTCAAGCATGTGCTGCATTGTTTTTTCTTCGATTAAACGCACTAAATAACCACACACTAATGCATGGGAAGCAGTTTCCAAAGTGACACACACCGACTCAGGGGGCTCACGAACATCTTCCAGTAAATCAAGTACATACTCAGCGGGCATCACTGGTTTTGTTTCGTCAAGTCCGGGAGAGGATACTGAAAACTTTGAATTTTGCTTATGGATAACGTTAGCACCATCGGTGGACATTAAAATACCGGATTTCAGAATTCTCTTTATAGAATTCTGAGTAGCCCGGGAATCAGTCATGTCATTGCACCCTCCTCCCATTCTTATAGAACTCTAAACATGGCTTCAACTGGATCTCCTGAAAAAGCCCGTGTCATGGAATGAAATACCACGGCATTCTGGTTTCCCTTTCTTTGATTTGCAGAAAGGCACGCAGCAGTACAACATTTTCACTGTAAACAAATACAGTACTACCCTATTTCCCGCTATTTCATTCCGACAGTTCAGGAGCCGGTTAGTGCTGCCACCTGCTATGGGTATTTGTAAACGGAGTGTTTCATTTAGTGCCATGTTAAAATGTTGTAATGAGCAGGCAGTATAAGCAGCCATCGGATGCAGATCGAGCAGGCAGTGCATATATATCAATATTGGTATTCTGCCTGTGCACGCGACTGGTTGGTTGAGTTTATCTTGCTTCTGGAATTCGTGGTTTAATTATCCATAGAATATATCCATCAACGGCTGCTAATTTCAGATGAGCACCAGCCTACACGGTGCTAGGGTTATACTTCCGAAACACAAATTTTCATTGACCCTCAGCCACAATAGGCGCCAGCAGTCGAGGCATAGACCCTGAATAATTAGCTTTTTGAAAGAACTAAGTACACCTGGGAAAGAGAGTGAAAAAATAGTGTCAGTAATGCTTGATGAAGTCCGTATAAACCTCGTAAATTAGTAGGAATGGCCGAAAATAGTTAAGAATATGATGCAGAATCTACCGTGCAAGTATTTATGGCTTTATCATTGCATTCTGGGAATGAAGACATCATTGGTCTTTTTTTCTGGTGAATAACAATAACTCAGACACTTAAGGTGTTAGAATTCATGCTTGAATTCGGTTTTGATGTTTTGTACTTTACTGCTGATACCATTTTACACAAAATATTTTGGGAATTATATTTGATTCCCTTAATTATCTTGTTTTTCTTGGAACTGTCATGGTCCCCCTTTTATAGAACTTCAATATAATTTCAAATCCTTGTATTATGAAATAAAATTTATATCGAGATATATTGATATTTTGTTTTGATAGTAGGATAATATCGGCATGTCAATATCGAAGGAAATATCGATATTTTAGTACGGTATATCGGAACGTCCCTAGATGTTATCGTTACCTACGAGATAAGTAAAGGCCTCTGCATGGACGGTCTCTTCAAATACTAAATTGACAGAGTAGCGGCAGTTCAAATAGCGCCGCTGGATGTCAGGTTTTCCCTCTATTCCTCAGCACGATTCCAACTGGCATTACGAGAATAACTTGCACATAAAAGCACATTACAAATATAAAACATTGCGTTTTGAGTAGGAAAGTGATATTTCTATGACGTTTAATGAAGAAAAATAAATGTATCACCCAATAATTCAAGTTGAGATCATACGAATCAGGATAGTATCATTGCAACCGGAAAGTTCACGTCCTAATAAAAATGAAAATACTCCATAGCATATTTTAAAACACTGCAGTATTGACATAGCGTACGTCGATGAATGCAGGGTGGGTCTTGGCCCACAAGTGGCCACGGCTGGTCCGTGGTCCCACAGCTCTGCACTCCGACCGGCCAACCGAACAAGAGAGGGGTGGCCACGGCTCTACCGTGGCTCTTCACCTCTGTATTCGGAAGACGGGACAGGGCTGGACCTCACGGCTGGTCCCCGCTGTCGACTGTCCTGAGAATGGTTTTCCGTGGTTTTCCATTCTCCTGCACTAAGGCGAATGCCGGAACAATTCCTAGTATATGCCACGGCCACCAACCCCCTCACCTTCGCCGAGCATCTCCTTCAACGTGAGAAATCTCACGGCCTGAGAGACAGCGTCACCGTCTAAGAGGCCCACCTCCTCCTTCAGGTGAGGAATGAGAACATTTTAGTAGTAATACATAGCTAGTCTAGTCTTGCCATGCAAATATGAAGGATACACTGAAAAAAGTGTTGACATTGATTGCGGCTAGTTTTAGTAGAAATGCTAAAGTATGTGCTTTCAAAATGTTCACTACATACTACAGACTTCGAGGAAGGTTTGCCACATGCTATTCTTCTCGTCACCCCGACATGATATAATTTTGATCCATTTTTCTCGTAGTTCTACATTTGCTCGTGGAAAGAAATGCCACTACCTTTCTGACGTTTACTTTGGCAGAATGGTACACAGCAATAAACCATTATTTATCACGCGCATTAAACATCCTGTGAATGTAATGTTTACAAAAAAAACTCTCTCGGCTCTTGCATATTTATCACCATGCACAAAACATTTTCTTAATGTAAATCCTCAGCTTGTTTAGTCATTTGACCGGGTCAGGAATGGAACGAATAAGGCCTCATCTAGCGGCGAGGATGGAAACTGTGTCGGCTGCCGAAGCCTGTCGCACTACTTGGGGCAATGATTAATGGCTGACAGATGAAATTAAATGATAGTGGAGAGTGTTGCTGAAATGAAAGATGACAGGGAAAACCGGAGTACCTGGAGAATAACCTGTCCTGCCTCCGCTTTGTTCAGCACAAGTCTCAGATGGAGTGACCGGGATTTGAACCACGAAACCCAGCGGTGAGAGGCCCGCGCGCTGCCACCTGAGTCACGGAGGCTTTTATTTTCTTAATGTTACGTTTAAATATAGACCATATACTCACCCCGAGCTTTATACACAAATCAATGCCTCTTATAATTAATTTTAAGGCTTATCTCACCTAAAAACTCACTGACTTACCTTTTTTCCTTCACAGTTTCCTTATACGTCTGTGTTGTTAAACAATGGAGGGCTAACACGAAGTCTAGCGGCGTCTCTGGAACTAGAACGTATTTCGCGCAGTGTAAACTGCCATGCGGAAGCCTTATTACTAATCATTTTTTTTTTTTTTTGTTGTGATCACGTACTTGGGAGTCCCGAGGCACACGTCGGCCTCTCTACTCATCTGTTTCAGCGACAATGTGAAGAACTCACAACAGCACCAGCACGACGATACACTATTGGAGGATAAAACAATCTGTCTATGACGGAGCAAGTCCGCCATGTCAGAGCTGAAACCTCCCTTCGCTGCACTGTTAGTGATCAAATTTTGAATAGCTAGTGCTAGTTGGCAAGGTATTTCTTGTTGGAATTTTAGAAGAAGGCAAGATTACAGGTTTTCACTGGAGAGAGGAGCAAGGCGATGAGGCATGAGGACTTTAAGGGACGATTAGCTGTCGGGAGGGCATGGCAGGGAAAAGAGAAGAAGTTTGCCTGGCAAGAAGGTTTAGAAGTAGTTGGATGAGAGGTGAAGTGTCATGAGCTGCTGGAGGAGTAGGTAGGAGGGGTAGCGAAGGGAGAAGAGAGTTGAGATGTGGTGGTGGAGAACATTTGTTGGTTAAGTGCCTTGCGCGCCTGTAGTGGGCCCTGATGGCTCTCTTGATGAAAGGGCACCCTTGGTAGGAGGCGGCATGGTTCCCTTCGCAGTTATAGCATCTCGGCTTGGTACGGGGTACCTCACAATCCGTGTGACGGTGGTTGCCGCCACACCTATTGCACCGGATGGAATTGGTGCATGTCGCAGCTGTGTGGTGAAGCTGGAGGCACTTATAGCATTGGATGACCAAGGAGTGCGAGGGGTTGGAGGGGGGGGGAGGGTAGGTTGTCTGGCTTGGGGCTCGAAGTGGGCTTCGGAGCTGATGTCCGGCGTTTCCTTCTTCTTCGGCGAGTCTGGGTGGCTGAGGTGGTTAGGTTTATTATGGGGGGGGGGGGGGGGGAGGAGGAGGGGAAGGTGGGTCAGTTTCAGCTTCCTGTTCAGAAAAATGAATGGGATCGGTTTGAGTCTGGGTAACTTCTGTGGTAGGAGCTTGAGTACTGTGGTTGAGGGTGGCTTTCTGACATGAGTTGGTGACTGGATTTATATGAATGGGCGGAGGAATATCGAGATGCTGCAGAGAATTGAGGATAGTAGGAATGGACCTGTTTCTGAAGGGGGTAATGAGGAGATGATTATTGTGAGTCTCTTCAATTACTGCGATGTGCCTGCTGATGATTGGGTTTAGTGCCTCAATTACAGACTGTCTTTGAAGAGGGATGGGACCTGGGTTGGTGAGCGGAATGATGAGGAAGCTGCTTTTGGGATAGATGGGGAAGGGGGTGTTCTTGGAGGTGTAGTGGAAGGGCTGTTCGAAGGGATGTTCGTCTTCGTCAGTTGCTACATTGGCAGAGTTGTCTTCTTCTTCTTCTTCAGACCCACACTCTTCTGCGTTGTAGACCTCTTCCAAGGCATCCAAGAGTTCCTGCGGGAGTGGTGGAAGCTCATTTGAGGGGGTGAAGGGAATGAAGTTTTGAAACAAGAGGTTAGAGAGAGAAGTTAGAGCTTCGAGTTATTACTAATCACGTAGGCAACGGTGTTACATATTCCACCGTTTGTATTCGAATTATAATCCAGCCTATCAGAGGCTCAGAGCAAGGTATTAATTAAATTGGATATTTCCAGGTTGCAATTCCACCTTCACTAGCACCATCTCTTGAAGAATTATCTGCGTTCTGTAGTGCAGATGTATTTGAGAAAATAATAATTCAAAGAAAAACGATACATTTACGGAAAAACCGATATATTATTCGGTAAATTGAATCAAAATTTCGGTATCGATATACCGATAAATCGAAAGGAAAATATCGGTATTTCGTAAAAACCGATATACCGTTGCCATCCCTAGGTTAGCGTGCTGGCCTTTGGACACAGGGGTCACGGGTTCGATTCCCGGTAGGGTCGGGAATTTTAACCTTAATTGGTTAATTTCGCTGGCACTGGGGCTGGGTGTATGTGTCGTCTTCATCATCATTTCATCCTCATCACGACGCGCAGGTCGCCTACGGGAGTCAAATCAAAAGACCTGCATCTGGCGAGCCGAACTTGTCCTCGGACACGGCAGAGTGCTGGCCTTTTGAGCCCAGCTTGGCAGGTTCGATCCTGGCTCAGTCCGGAGATCTTTGGAGGTGCTCAAATGCGTCAGCCTCGTATCGGTAGATTTACTGGCTCATTAAGGAACTTCTGTGAGACAAAATTCCGGTTACTCGGCGTCTCCGAGCCATACGCCATTTCATTTCACTATCGACTAATCGGGTGATAGTCCCTTCGAACTATCGACTGAATAGTCGAATGTTTTCAGTCGAACGACAGTATTCATTCTTGTCGAGAAGACTGAGTAGTCGAATGAAAGTATTCATATAACGCAAGTAGTCAGTCGTTCCATCCATGAAAAACATTTGAATGTTTCCAGTCGAAACTCTCCGTATCAAAAGTGGAAAGTCGTATATTTTACGAATTCGACTTATTTAAATGCAGTTTACCAATAATTAGACATCACTTGTATAGACACACATTAGAACAAAATTAATGTTATATTGAATGACTTACAATTTATTCAATGGGACCCACTTTCGCAGCCGAGAAGTTCACTCCGCTCCACAATAGGAATAAGAAGCCGCACCACCCGGAGTTTCCAGGTTCGTATCGCATTCACTGACAGCGGATACCGTATACTTAATGGGTGCGTACCCCAATCCCGGATTATATGATCACACTATCGAGGAACTCGCAGTTGCGCAGGTTAAAATCCGATTTATGCACTCGTCCGTACACGGGGATTATAAGTACTGTAGAGAAATGCCCTTAATATAAACGAACATTATACGAATGGCCTTTCTTGGTGTTAACTGGACAGTAATGAAATGAAATGAAATGAAATGAAATGGCGTATGGCTTTTAGTGCCGGGAGTGTCCGAGGACAAATTCGGCTCGCCAGATGCAGGTCTTTGATTTGACTCCCGTAGGCGACCTGCGCGTCGTGATGAGGATGAAATGATGATGAAGACGACACATACACTCAGCTCCCGTGCCAGTGAAATTAACCAATTATGGTTAAAATTCCCGACCCTGCCGGGAATCGAACCGGGACCCCTGTGACCAAAGGCCAGCACGCTAACCATTTAGCCATGGAGCCGGATGCATCTTTAAGTGTTTATTATATTTACAGTGAACGATTTTGTAAGTGGCATTCCCTAGGTTTCAAACTATCTTATAGGTGTTCCTAACAAATAGTGATCTGCTGTATACGAAATTGCTCTACTGTGGGTAATAAATAAATACACGTAACGGTCTTTAATTAATGTTACAGAGAGTTGGCTGTGCACTCAGGGTCGCGTAGGTGTGAGTTTTTATTTGGCAGATAGTGGATTCAAAACCCAATATTGGCAGCCCTGAAGATGGTTTTCCGTGGTTTCCTCATTTTCACACCAGGCAAACGCTCGGCCTGTACCTTAATTAAGGCCACGGACCTAGCCCTTTCCTATCATATCGTCGCCATAAGACCTACCTGTGTCGGTGCGGCGTAAAGCAAATTGTAAAAAATGAAAAAATAAAAATGTTGAGGCTACCTGCCACGGGACGCAATCTACTGCATTAAAGTAGTCTTAAAAGGGATCACTGACTCCCATAGCAACTGAGGTAGCATTTCCTCCTGTAAATTGAACTTTTCTGTTAAATTCTACTATCTGAAATAGTTGTTGAAATTGCAATACAGTAACTCTGAAGTAGGCCTACCGTTGAAACTGGACAGTGAAACGTAGAAAGAAGACAATGAGGCTCTATTCTCGAACAATGCTACCTATAATATATAAAACTTGTTGCTGTAGTACACAATCAGGATATATATGAGATATACTACCACTACTCCATTTTCTTCATTGTTATTATACTCATGCCATATTTATGAATAACGCAATTAATACAAACAAATATACAACGAAACAAAGAGCACATAAACGGGAAGAGAAAATAGCCGTATCAAGTAGGTACCTATAAAGTTAACATAATATGTTACGTATCCGAAGTGACCATAAACCGATAGTTCCATTCGTTTCCGCATCGCCGTGACGGAGACTGCGACTGAATTCACTCGACTTGTTTTTTAAAGTAGTCGACTGTTACGATAGTTTAAACTATCGACTAGTTCGATAGATATAAGTCGATAGTGCCCATCTCTAGCTTGTATGGCAGAGCGCTGGCCTTTTGAGCCCAGCTTGGCAGGTTCGATCCTGGCTCAGTCCGGAGATCTTTGGAGGTGCTCAAATACGTCAGCCTCGTATCGGTAGATTTACTGGCTCATTAAGAAACTCCTGAGAGACAAAATTCCGGTTACTCGGCGTCTCCGAAAACCGTAAAAGTATTTAGTGGGAGTAAAGTCAATAACATTATTATTTAATGATATGAAACATACGCGAGGAAAGCAACGGGAAACTACCTCACTCCTCATTTCCCTAGTACGCCTCTTCAGTGACACCTAGGCCATCTATGACAGCTAATGGTGGACCTGTTGAGGATCCAACCAGCCTTCGGGCTGAATACCCAACATACATGAAACATAGTCGCAATACCCGTACGTAGGATACCGATCGCTGCCCTAGGCAATGAAGGAACACAAAAAGAAGAAATACCGTATTTACGCGAATAATCCCCGCACCCTAACTTTAGGCCAACCTTGACGCAAAAAATCGCATCCCAATTTCGTGCCTCAATTTTTTTTTTAATGTGCGGGTATTATTCGCGTAAATACGGGTATTTACGCGAATAATACCCGCCACCGAATAATCCCGCACCCTAAATTTAGGAAGGCTGATTATGAAAAAAAAAATGCCAACATTGACGCAAATAAAACCCACACCCCAATTTCGTTCCCCATTTTTTTTTAAAAAATGTGCGGGTATTATTCGCGTAAATACGGTACATGGGGAGATAATCACGTCCCCAGCGTTCATTTCCTCAAGTCGTCCTCACCTTGTTTGTCGGGAGTACGAAATATTCCTCTCACGTATTGTTATTTTTGGAAACAGTGAACTCTATTTTACTAATTTATATATTTTATGCCGTGAATTTGGCCGCAAGTAAAGCTTCAAATCCTAATAGTGGTTTGATATAGAGAGCAACGTTTGGGATAAACACGCGGTATTCCTGGAAGCTGGGGACTGCAGAGTGTCACTCAGTGGTGACCAGGTAAATCTTCGTCACACCACGGCTGTGTGGGAGACACATGTGGCTTAGAGGCTCGACCACTCTGTCCTAACATTGTCTCCCTTAGTGGGAGATTCCACGTAACTTACTGCTTTAGCTGTACTTCCTCTTAAAACAATGATCACCACCACCACTAGCACCTTGTTCCTGCTTTCTGGTGGAATATACAGTACTCTGGTTTAACAACTCTCATATTTATTTCCAATGTCTTTGCAATCATTTAAAAAAAGGCTAGGAAAACAACACACAGGAAATCTGCCACCTGGGCGACTGCTTTAAATGCAGATCGCCGGGCTGAGTGGCTCAGACGGTCGAGGCGCTGGCCTTCTGACCCCAACTCGGCAGGTTCGATCCTGGCTCAGTCCGGTGGTATTTGAAGGTGCTCAAATACGTCAGTCAGTCAATCCAATCAATCAATCAATCAATCAATAATGATCTGTATTTAGGGCAGTCGCCCAGATGGCAGATTGCCTATCTGTTGTTTTCCTAGCCTTTTCTTAAATTATTGCAAAGAAATTGGAAATTTATTGAACATCTCCCTTGGTAAGTTATTCCAATCTCTAACTCCCCTTCCTATAAACGAATATTTGCCACAATTTGTCTTCTTGAATTCCAACTTTATCTTCATATTGTGATCTTTCCTACTTCTAAAGACACCATCCAAGCGTATTCGTCTACTGATGTCCTCCCACGCCATCTCTCCACTGACAGCTCGGAACATACCACTAAGCCGAGCAGCTTGTCTCCTTTCTCCCAAGTCTTCCCAGCCCAAACTTTGCAACATTTTTGTAACGCTACTCTTTTGTCGGAAATCGCCCAGAACAAATCGAGCTGCTTTTCTTTGGATTTTTTCCAGTTCCTGAATCAAGTAATCCTGGTAAGGGTCCCATACACTGGAACCATACTCTAGTTGGGGTCTCACCAGAGACAAATATGCTCTCTCCTTTACATCCTTACTACAACCCCTAAATACTCTCATAACCATGTGCAGAGATCTGTACCCTTTATTTACAATCATATTTATGTGATTACCCCAATGAAGATCTTTCCTTATATTAATACCTAGGTATTTACAATGATCCCCAAAGGGAACTTTCACCCCATCAACGCAGTAATTAAAACTGTGAGGACTTTTCCTATTTGTGAAACTCACAACCTGACTTTTATCCCCGTTTATCATCATGCCATTGCCTACGGTCCATCTGACAACATTATCGAGGTTATTTTGCAGTTGCTCACAATCTTGTAACTTATTTGTTACTCTGTACAGAATAACATCATTAGCCCCGTGTCGGTAGATTTACTGGCACGTAAAAGAACTCCTGTGGGACTAAATTCCGGCACCTCGGATTCTCCGAACACCGTAAAAGTAGTTAGTGGGACGTAAAGCAAATAGCACTATTAAATGCAGATCAGTAGTGACTGACTGATATGTGTAGTGATACGTTACATAAGCATAGGTTTCGTGAAGTGTTTCACGATCTCCTATGCTGTCTACAGGTTGATGAGCTATGCCACTTCAGAGAGAACTTCTCTAGTTCTTGACGTTTCCTTACGTACTCTAAATCGGGGGTTCCCAAAATGTGGTACGCGTGAGCCTTCGGATGTTGGTACGCACGACTGATAGAAAAATATTATAGGAATATGCTGTATTTACAAAAACTATATTTCTGTATTGTTCTTTGTTACTTTAGAATTCACAACTACTTTAATAATAATAATAATAATAATAATAATAATAATAATAATAATAATAATAATAATAATAATGGTACTGTGTTTACGTCCCACTAACTACGTCTGACGGTTTTCGGAGACGCTGATGTGCCGGAATTTTGACCTGCAGGAATTCGTTTACGTGACAGGAAATCTACTGACATAAGGCTCACGTTATGCCTTTGCTGGCGGGACCTAGTGTTTACAGTGCACTATGTCTTCTGGTATGGGCTAGAGCAATCTTGTTACTTTCATTGCTCTGTCTCAGCTTTATCCTTGGCTTTGACAAAATGAAAGTGACTGAGGTATGAGTGATGCTAGTAATGCCATTCCTTCTGCAGCCAGTCCCTGCTATGAATGGTGTGAAAATATTGCTCATAGGGTCGGTTGGTGCATGCATTTCAGTGGGCTTGGAAGACTGATATGTAATAGCAACTTCTGGCTCGGTGAGAAAAGCAACGGGAAACTACCTCGCTCCTCATTTCCCTAGTACACCTCTTCAGTGATGCCTAGGCCATCTATGACAGCTAATGGCGGAGCTGTTGAGGATCCAACCAGCCTTCGGGCTGAGGACTAAACATACATACAAGGCTCACGTATTTGAGCACCTATGTCAGCCATGTGTCGGTAGATTTACTAGCACATAACAGAACTCCTGTATCCGCCTGTCACCCGGCGGCCCCGGGTTCGATTCCCGGCCGGTTCAGGGGTTTTTAATTGTAAATGATTAATATCCCTGGCCTGGGGACTGGGCGTTTTCTGAAAACCTTAGTAATAACAATAATAATAATAATAATAATAATAATAATAATAATAATAATAATACCAAACTAAACACCATGGCGCAACAGCCCCGAAGGGCCATAGCCTACCAAGCGACCGCTACTCAGCCCGAAGGCCTGCAGATTATGAGGTGTCCTGTGGTGAGCACGACGAATCCTCTCGGCCGTTATTCTTGGCTTTCTAGACCGGGGCCGCTGTCTCACCGTGCTCAATTCTAATCACGTACGCTGAGTGGACCTCGAACCAGCCCTCATATCCAGGTAAAAATCCCCAACCTTTCTGGGAATCGAACACGGGGCCTCCGGGTAAGAGGCAGGCAAACTACTCCTACACCACGGGGCCGGCATTTTATGTAACAGTTCATTGTAAAAAAAATATAACCCTAACAATAATGCGTTGCTATTATTATTATTATTATTATCCCCTTTCCTGATAACAGGAGCTACATCTGCGTACTTCAGTCTTGAGGAAGTAGGCTGGGAAGACTTGGGAGTAAGGAGACGAGCTGCTCGGCTAAGTGGTATATTTTGAGCTGTCAGTGGAGAAATGGCGTGGAATGACATTAATAAGCTTCTGTGGAGCTTTTAAAAGTAGGAAAGATCGTAATATGAAGAGAAAGTTGTAAACCAAGGGGGCAAATTGGGGCATTAATTTATAGGACGAGGAGTCGATAACTTTCTAAGTTCTTTGGAAATGTTTAAAGAAAGGTAGATAAACAATTGATAGGGAGTCTGCCACCTGGGCGACAGCCCTAAATTCAGATCACTGACGATTGTGATTCAAAAATAAAGGAATTAAAATGTTCTGCAGTAATATATTGTAACCTATATTGAACCCTTAAACCTACCGTTCCATCGTTGGTCGTCTGCCTCAGCTGCTTCGGTAGAGCAATATCGTACTCTTGGATCTTGGGGTCATTGCGAGTCCTTTTCTGTCACTTCGTCGATCAAACGATAGGGTTCAGAGGAGAGCATAACTACTTCAAACGCGGAACAAAAAAAAAAAAATGTGCCTACAAAATATTTATTCAATGTAACTCACGATAATTTGTTTATTAAATAGGCAAGAAAATTCAGTTAAATATTTCACATTGCATAACGTTGGTGGTAAATATATTTTGAGATTGTTTATTATTGTCTTCCAAACAATGAAAACGCAATGTAAGATTCGTGGACAGCAAAAACCAGAAAAAGAATAGAAAACCTGAAAATCGGGCAACATTGATCCAAACGATAACTGAGAGTTAACCCACACGATCCGTGCAAAATCTGACCTTCAGCAAGTAGAATTCCATATTTACATTTAATTAAGGTTATCCATCAGTCGGCTATCCTATCGGATATCGGAACTTCCCCCGAATGGATCCTTAATCGAACCAAATCGACTATCAGTTGCTTTGGATAGGTTGCGAAATATTACTAAAAGCATGGTGTTCATTACAAGTTAACATCAATTGTCACAATAAAAATAAAATTCCACCATGGGTGCCATCTCGTGACAATACATTTGGCTATGTACAGACGGCGTCCTAATCCTGTCGTTGGGTCAACGTACAGTGCCTACTGATCCTTAAGTTATATAGTACACACGGCATCCTAAATCTATCGTTGAGCCAACGTTATGGTATCTACACATCATGCTTACTGCCAGGCGAAATCGAAATTTTAACACAATGTCAGGATATTTAAACATGACGTTACAGAGGAATCCCAATGCTGAAACATGCCTCACCCAAAACAGATGTTCAGAAGGAACCAACAACATTTGATCCGATGGGATCTTACGTTACATTGTTCTGAAGGAACTAAACTGCGAAATGCAGGAAAACATTAATTCATTATGCATTTAGAAGAAGCGCCAAACACTAACGTTAAAGAAAAGTGATAAATCACTTGAGAATGTTCTTACTAAATCAACTTTCATGTTATGAAACAATTACGTCGTTAAATTAGTTAAAATAGAAGTCCACAATATAAAACAAACGAAAGGAAGTCTTCAATTCTCTGTAACTACGACTACAGTTACAAATCTGTCTACCTACACTTGTCCAATTAAACGAAACTACAAGTAATCGGTAGATCAACGTCTCACATCAATAATATGAATAACGAAAAGTGAAAATAAAATATATTAACAGCTGACGAATCGAAACCCCATTCGTAGTGTAAATCCTACAAAAAATCAGGTAAGTGTCAACACGCGGCACTGTCATAATATACCGGACACCCGAACAATAAATCTTAAAGTAAAGAAAAAGTAAACAGAAAACGAAAGTTCATAGAACTTGAACACACGGGGCTAAGTAGTAGTGATTAGTCTCCATTAGCCAGGATTCCATGTGGGACAACCCTTACATTCACGCCGCCATTATGGAAGCACCTTCCGGCTAACAAGGATTATGCCGACACATGGCTTAAATAATACCTGCTAATATCTTCCACATTCGTATCCACTACTGCAAACACTAACATCGTTCAAGTCGATTCGCAAAAAGACCTAATGTATGATTTCTCTATGTACAGACCGCGTCCTAATCCTGTCGTTGAGTCAACGTACACTGCCTATTCATCCTTAGGTTATATAATACACGCGGCATCCTAAATCTATCGTTGAGCTAACGTTATGGTATCTACATATCATTCATACTGCCAGGAGAAATCGAAACATTAACACAATGTCCAGATATTTAAATCTGATCCTCGTTGAAACTCTTTCACATGAAGTGAAATTCGCTACAAAAATGAACTCGATTCTGGAAATATTATTGGATCAATTTCCTACAAATAAAGCGTGAAATAAAAATTAAACAACATATTCGAATAGTTTAATCTATTAATCATTACAATTTAAACACATGCGGTGAAGTTCGCTAAATAAAATTAAACTCAAATCTCGTAATATCACTGAATACAATAATCACAACCATAATGATATTCACGGCATAACTCGAGTGTGAGGCTCCAACTGACCTGTCATGTCACCACTCCATACATTGTAACGGTTCACATCCCGTTGCAAGGTGATATCTGTATTTTTATTATTATTATTATTATTATTATTATTATTATTATTATTATTATAATATTATTATTATTATTATTATTATTATTATATTATTATTATTATTATTATTATTATTATGTCCGTACTATTATTATTTTATCTGTGAGATTACTATTATTGTATTATAATTATTATTCAATTCAATTCTGCAATGCTTGTAGCTTGCGTGATTGTAGTTAAATGTATGCATATATACGTGTGTGTAGATTAACACTAAAAACATGTACAGTGAGAGTTGATGTATATCAGATGTTATTGTGACATTGTAACATTGCGAAATACTGCTGGCGTTACTGCTATGTCATTGCTACGTCATCGTGCGAATTTAGCGCTGAGCTCACGTTCCTGGAGATACCTACTAGAGTGCCGCGGGGGATTTCGCCATAGGGTGTAATATTTGTCGCGAGGTGGGAGTAGATCATAGTTATTTCTGGAGATTACGTAGATGCGTCAAAAAACGTCTATGAAAGGTGGCTGCATATTGTAGCGTCAGTCATTAGTTAAACGGAAGCTGAACAGTGAATAAGTCATTATTCAATTGGAAGCAGAGGCCACAGTTGGTCAGTGAGTGATAGGGATGCAGAGGCCTCAGTTGGTCGGTCACTTAGTTGAAGATACGGACGCAAAGGCTTATCATGGAGTCATGGAAGGATACACTTGCAATGAAGTCAAACCATACAGACTTACAAAGAAGTCATATGATATGGAGAAGAAGCAGTCACATGGATAAATCACCAAATTAGGCGTGACACATCTACAGTAAACACCAGATCTAAGGAATACGTCGTAATTACACTCAAAGTGTTGAAGGTACAGTCAAGTGAACCAGTGAGTGATATATTTCGTATATATTTTTAAATGTCCGGTCAAGAAGAATTCAAATTCATACCTAGTTTCTTTCAGTTGCAATGTCATAATTTCATATTCTCATCTGTTTTAATCGCAGCAGTTCTCACTATTTTATTGAAAATATTTCAAGAATTTATTTTGTTCTATCAAATTAATTTAGCGTTTCATTTCCAGAATAGTATAACATAACCTCAAATTTAATGGGGAAACCGAACGCCAATCTCCTTTCTCCAGAACTTATATGGTATGTTGTCAAAAGTAAGCTTATTACCCCACACCCTAGAGATAGTCAAGATTCTCATTCTATTATTGCTGCACTGAGTTGTAGTTGGCGCCCATCAAATAACGTATGTGTAAGTAAGCAGGTAAGAAGTAAGTGTGAGTACAAGGTCCGACGATTGTATATTTTATTTAATGAATATTAATTTTCATATTTTCCATCTTAAATGCAGATATTTCATATTTTTCAATATAAATGCAGTTTTATACTGTTAAATTCAGTTAGTCAAGAACTTTTCAACATATATCATCGTGAACTGTTCAGTGAAGTAACCTCTCATAAAATTGCATTGGCTAAACTCTCATTCTATTAACATTCATTTTTCACGCCCGCAATGTTTCAAGTCAGCGACGTTTCCGTCTTGTAAAAAACAGAATAGAATTCAATTTACAAATATTAAGTATTATCTTGACCGTGAGTCAGATTATACTTTGTTCTTGAAGTCGGCTATCACAAAATGCACTTCGCTGGTATCAAATAGAACAGTCACCTAGACTTAACTGCCTTTACCTACGGACTTACATAAAATAGTAATCATGGGAAAACATCAGCATGTACTTAAAATAGGCTTTAGGACGCACTTACTTGGATTTGAAAACCCTTATATTCTTCAATCGTTCTGGATTGCTACAGCACATCGCTCCTCTTATACAACCTGTCTCAGAAATATTACACCTCAACCTATACACCATGCCACAAAAATTCCTCTCCGTCGAACTACAGGGCCTGTTATTCTCGGTGTCTTGCTTATTCCACATCACTCATAAAATACAGGCTTACTCTGCCTTTAACATCTTCCAATTATTCTCATAATATTTCATTTCCATTACAATCCATTTTCTTCTTGCTTGAAACTTTTAAACACAAGCGATCCCATGACACTGTGTCGGTGCGACGTAAAGCAACTTGCGATCCCATGACCAAACAATTTTATAATGATCTCACAATTAACTTCTCGAAATTTTTCCGGACTTCAGGAGCAAAATAGCATACCGTGATTTTCTATGTCACAAATACACGGTGTCACAAAATTTAAATTTCCCACAATGCCAAATTTATCATACTTCACTGGATTTCGATAGAAACCGCAAATCTCGCTTACTTAACTGCTGAACGCATTATTATTATTATTATTATTATTATTATTATTATTATTATTATTATTATTATTATTATCTCAATTTTACCCTGACGCTATTATTATTATTATTATTATTATTATTATTATTATTGGCTACGTTGTTATTTGACTTTATCACATTCATAACGGTTATTTTATCGTGATCATTATTATAACTTTTATCGACCCGAACATTATTTCATTGATTTTCATTGCAATATTTAACTTCACTTTTATATATTTTGAAAGGAAATATAAACACAGTTTAACGTCCGCGCGCCGACGTAAATAACAGACAATTCGCCTCCACAATGGAGTAACGACAAGACACATCATCGTCATCGCAACATACTTCATTCACACGGCACATATACAACGCGATGTTATGATTGATCGATTAATTAATTAATTAATTAATTTAAAAGGACAATCATTCACATCCCTAACTACAAAACATAATATTTAAATTAGACGGACCTGTAATTGTACCGCTTGGCGTGGCATTACCTTGGCTTCATCCTGCGCCAGACACCTCTGGACTTAGCCCCTCTTAATTGCAGGAGACATTCTTCGCTTAAATACTTCCTTATAAATACACCGATTCTGCATTCGTCTTGAAGCAACACACATTGATTTCCTTTATGAAACTTAACAATAAATCTTATTCTGTACACATACACAACAATTAAACCGCCCAGCCTCGTTCCAAAAATTCAACTGATGCAGTTCGTGGAAATTTCCAACCCTTTTTCCTCCAGGTGTTCCACAGATGTGAATGACCGTGAGACAAAAGCTTATCTCTGTCAGACTACAACAGTCCTCCCTTACCGATTATCAAAATAACCTTGTCCGCAATAATTCACAAGAGCTATGTATGAATCTGCTGTCTCCCTACGCAGAAGTTCAGGAATCATACAGTTATTTAACTTATGATTTTTTCCCGACCGGGATGGATGTCGTAAATACAATGCCTCAATATCTAAGTTGTCTTCGCTCACCATTACCACTTGGTAAAATATTCATCTCTCATGCCAACTGGCTTTAGAGATTCTCCAAGTCTATTTCGCACACTTTAAGTGCTCTTCTTAATGTCACGCGACGTAGGTTCACCCTCTCGGATAACTGAATGATGGCTGACTCTCCTGCTTGAGGAAGGGGTATTCATGCATTCTCTAGGGACGCTCTGCGTGGCGTTATCTGCTGTTGTGAAATCATTTCATTTGATGACCACTGGACCTATTTCCTTGAGACTCACCCCACAGATTCCACATAATTTTCCATTCACGATGGTGTTGTTTGCTGATTTTTCCTATTTCTTTAACGGGCGTATTATTTCTTTCACTATGGTTCCCGCGCATTTTGACCGTATGTCCTTGACACGTGTGTTTCACTCGGCTACCTTCTCTCCAAGCTTAATTAAATACATTTTCACCCTGCGGACTTAGCTTCATCAAGTATTTTCCGAAATTCTTAATTACTTATTTGTTTGTTAATGACAGTGCCGAAATATCTCACAATGAGGGTTATTAGCCAGAATTTTATTATTAATTACCCGAGGCCTTCCGAAATGTTCCGACCACGTTCGATGTTTTGGTGGGTTGCCTCCCGCTGTGAGTTGGCATGCCACGGAACACGAGATGAGCTTGCAATAAAAATACGGATACACTCCATCTTGTAGTTGACATTTCAGCACGGTAGAATCATGGGCTCAATATGTTGTGAGTTATTTTATCATATAAACCGCAACAGAATAATGAGCTAAGCTCTCCTCTCCTGTTCTCAAACATATAATTATTTCTATGTACAATGGCAATGACTTTCCTTATTTCTTCAAATTGCTTCCAATATTTAACTCTCTTGTTTATAACGAGCTCAAGGATGGGAGATAGTAATGGATAAAGTGGTTGCAATATAGTTGTATGAAGACAATACTCCGCTCATCTGAGGTGAATATTACGATCACTTTATAGTTCCTTGCCGGGATAAATGCGCTATATGCTCGGGCATGTAATCAAAATTCTATCTTGAGTACAGATTTGTCAACAGTTGTTACAAGTTACCCTTTATATCACGAACCTTTTGGCACGGATAAAGCTGACGTTCTGATCTCTCAATTGTTACAGCAGAAGAGAGTTAAAACATGACGTACCAACAACACGCCCTTGCGAAACGTGAGCTGTGCGAGGGGGGCGTTATCTTCCTGAAAAATGACTGCTCAGGCAGGAAAGGTAGCTCATGAGGCCGCAGAAAATATTCAGCGTACCGCTGTACAGCCTATAACCCTTATATCACTATCGATTATCTTTATCAGAGTCGCCTATTTATCCACTGTGTGGCTAGATCTGACCATTTCGACTAATAAGTTAGTCACAAACTTTAGTGGAATTTTTTATTATTATTATTATTATTATTATTATTATTATTATTATTATTATTATTATTATTATTATTATTATGCGTGAATGGTCCCTTTCGGAACACACGAAGCTTTATTTATGATTTCGTTTGCGGAGGATCCAGGATGCTTTCATCTGTTGACTAAAGATCCTCTTCCTTTCTTCCGTCCACTTGGTACTTGCTCGTTTTGGTACTTCATTCTCTGGAGTAACTTCCCACTTGTCAGTTTTCTTTTTATATATATTTCGATTCGAAATGTCTTCGGGTTGAATTTGTGCATTCTTCATGTCCGCTTTTATTTGTTGTATCCAAGGAAAATTCTTCAGTTTATCAACTCTTTCAAGAACTTGATGGGTTAGTCTGGTTTCTGGAAGCCTCTTAACATGTCCATAAAATTTTAGCCTTCTTTTCCTGAGGTCTGCCGCAATATTAGATAACTTTTCTGTGGATTTCCGGGTTTGGAGGCGGTATCCTTCTCCCGTGTGTCTTGGTCCTAAAATTTTCCTCATGATTTTTCGCTCTTCTTTTAGGATATTTTCCAGCTCGCCCTTTCTACGAAGCGTATATAAAGCCTCAGGTTTGATTACTGTATTGTAATGTTTAATCTTAACGTGGTGAGACATACATTTTTTGTTGTAGATTTCTCTTGTTCTCCCATAAGCTCTTCTGAGTTTTTGGACACGGTTGTTTTGGGCTATTTTCTCTTGTCCGGTTGGTTAGAGGATTTCGCCCAGGTATTTGAAGTGAGGGACTCTGTTGATTTGTCCGTATTTTGTATTGAGGCTACGAATGTCTAGTTTTGCACAGAAAAATTCAGTTTTCTGGAAGGAGATATGAAGTCCGACCTTTCTGGCACATTCTTGGAGAATTTCAAATTGCTTTATTGCCCTGACTTCATCGCTGGACAAAAGGGCCAGGTCATCCGCGAAGGCTAAGCATGGAATTTCAAGCTTGTTTTTGTGTCCCAATGTTTATTATTATTATTATTATTATTATTATTATTATTATTATTATTATTATTATTATTATTATTATTATTACTAACAAATTTATCGCAATTAGGAAATAACCCGATGGCAATTGTCACTTACAGTAGTGCGATAATAAAGTAAAGTAAAAACATTCCATAGAAAGAATATATTAAAATAAATACTACTAGATTAACATTCTAAATCCAGCTTCATCATATACAATTTCATAAAATAAAAACAGTTTGATTTCCTAACT
This sequence comes from Anabrus simplex, assembly GCF_040414725.1. Taxonomy (NCBI): domain Eukaryota; kingdom Metazoa; phylum Arthropoda; class Insecta; order Orthoptera; family Tettigoniidae; genus Anabrus; species Anabrus simplex. Next base: position 59,796,147 of record NC_090265.1, on the reverse strand, counting down.
TGGTCATTTCTAGCCGTACTGTATTTACTTATTTACTTTGGACGTTTGTATCGCGATTTTCGGAGTAGTAACAGGTATTAATATTTCTAGTTTTGGTATTTTCTGAAATCATTCTTATATTAATGATAAACGTAATTGAACATCCCCATTTCATAAACAACCACCAAAAATTTTTAATTGAGTTTTCTCACATGTTCATCTCCCTTGTCTGCATAACATATAATGGTTAGTTGAGAATGAAATGAAAAACTCCAATTAGTCACATGACACCAAAGAGAATATAAGTGAAATATTATAACTTTTTTAAACTGGCTACCTAACGACTTCGAAATACTCCGAAGAATGTCGCTACTCAGTGTGAAGTATTTTTGCAAGCTGCTTTACGTCGCACCGACACAGATAGGTCTTATGGCGACGATGGGATAGGAAAGGACTAGGAGTGGGAAGGAAGCGGTACAGCTCCAGCATTTGCCTGGTGTGAAAATGGGAAACCATGAAAAACCATTTTCAGGGCTGCCGACGGTAAGGTTCGAACCCCCTATCTCCCGGATGCAAGCTCACAGCTGCGCGCTCTTAACCGCATGGCCAACTCTCCCGGTGTGTGAAGTCTTGAAAACGGTTCAAGAGCCTGTCACAGACTTAGCTTTAAGATTTGAAAGGAATGTTGAGAAAGATGAAAAATCAGTGGAAGAATATACGTTTTCATAAGTAGGTAAACAGGTCTTCTACGCTGATTTCTGGCTGGAATTTCATCAGTATGATGATGCTGCAATTGAACATCCCTATTTATAGAAATGGTCTTGTTTTATCATTCGAATGAGATATAAAAACTTTCCAGTCTGTCAAACATATAAAATTTCAATGTAAATGATAACACTATAAACAACACACACTATTATAAAACGAAAAACATGTTTCGTTCTACCAGGACATCCTCAGATTTTATCAAATCTCCTAAATCATGCGTGTATATGTACAGTATTGTTTACGTTGCGAAAACTTGTCAATGATATAAAATTAGGTGATAATATAAACAAGTATTAACAAATAATGGTGGTGTTTGACAGACTGGAACGTTTTTATATCTCATTAGACTAAGTTGACACTAGAAAGTATGGCTTCCTTCTTTGTGGTACTGGAAGTACGAAAACATGATGGAGGTACAACGGTAATGGCGTAATGTGTACGGAACTCAGCCACCAACACGTACAATTTATCGTATTCGGGATAAATTTGAAGCCGACCGTACTGTTCAGAATGTGGATAAGAAAAGGTCTGGCCGACTTGGATGAAACGCTACCTGGACGATAGATAGGTTGAAAAGGAGCTGTTGAGTGCCCACCACGGTTTCCAGACCTTACACCTCTTGACTTCTTCCTATGGGGGTCCTTGAAAAATCAAGTTTATTGACAGAAGTCAACTGCGCTGAACGAGCTACAAGAAACCATCGAGGCGTCGTGTGCGGCTATCACACCGGCAACACTGACATCCGTAGTTCGGTCTGCAGTTCAGCTGTATCGACGTTGTTTGGCTGCTAATGGGGGTCACTTTGAACATATAAAATAACCTTCCCCCCTTTCAAGAACTGTAACGGTGTGCCATTTTGTTCCATTAATGACTATCAAAGAGTGTCTATATACACTGACTGACAGAACAAATGCAACACCAAGAAGGAGTGGTTCGAAAGGGATGAAAGTTGGGGAAAAAACAGAGACGGCACGGACGAATAATTGATGTTTATTTCAAACCGATATGCAGGTTACACAATGCGCACGGCATCGACTCAGTAGGATGTAGGACCACCGCGAGCGGCGATGCACGCAGAAACACGTCGAGGTACAGAGTCAATAAGAGTGCGGATGGTGTCCTGAGGGATGGTTCTCCATTCTCTGTCAACCATTTGCCACAGTTGGTCGTCCGTACGAGGCTGGGGCAGAGTTTACAAACGGCGTCCAATGAGATCCCACACGTGTTCGATTGGTGAGAGATCCGGGGAGTACGCTGGCCACGGAAGCATCTGTACACCTCGTAGAGCCTGTTGGGAGATGCGAGCAGTGTGTGGGCGGGCATTATCCTGCTGAAACAGAGCATTAGGCAGCCCCTGAAGGTACGGGAGTGCCACCGGCCGCAGCACATGCTGCACGTAGCGGTGGGCATTTAACATGCCTTGAATACGCACTAGAGGTGACGTGGAATCATACGCAATAGCGCCACAAACCATGATGCCGCGTTGTCTAGCGGTAGGGCGCTCCACAGTTACTGCCGGATTTGACCTTTCTCCACGCCGACGCCACACTCGTCTGCGGTGACTATCACTGACAGAACAGAAGCGTGACTCATCGGAGAACACGACGTTCCGCCATTCCCTCATCCAAGTCGCTCTAGCCCGGCACCATGCCAGGCGTGCACGTCTATGCTGTGGAGTCAATGGTAGTCTTCTGAGCGGACGCGGGAGTGCAGGCCTCCTTCAACCAATCGACGGGAAATTGTTCTGGTCGATATTGGAACAGCCAGGGTGTCTTGCACATGCTGAAGAATGGCGGTTGACGTGGCGTGCGGGGCTGCCACCGCTTGGCGGCGGATGCGCCGATCCTCGCGCGCTGACGTCACTCGGGCTGCGCCTGGACCCCTCGCACGTGCCACATGTCCCTGCGCCAACCATCTTCGCCACAGGCGCTGCACCGTGGACACATCCCTATGGGTATCGGCTGCGATTTGACGAAGCGACCAACCTGCCCTTCTCAGCCCGATCACCATACCCCTCGTAAAGTCGTCTGTCTGCTGGAAATGCCTCCGTTGACGGCGGTCTGGCATTCTTAGCTATACACGTGTCCTGTGGCACACGACAACACGTTCTACAATGACTGTCGGCAGAGAAATCACGGTACGAAGTGGGCCATTCGCCAACGCCGTGTCCCATTTATCGTTCGCTACGTGCGCAGCACAGCGGCGCATTTCACATCATGAGCATACCTCAGTGACGTCAGTCTACCCTGCAATTGGCATAAAGTTCTGACCACTCCTTCTTGGTGTTGCATTTGCTCTGTCAGTCAGTGTATTTTCTGGATCCCTCTGTATATGCTCATTCACACTTCACTAATCATACAAGCCAGCTAGAAGCATTCAGCAATTGATTTCGGCAATCCTTAAGTCATCTATGAGAATTCAAATCTCTAATGTTAGCAGGGAAGATATTCCACTGTCTCGGTTTTAAGTCCTGGAAAGATATAGTTGAGCCAGATCGTGTATCATGGTTATGATAGGACAGGTAATCAAAGTTTCATCAAATTCGGTACAGCTGAATCTCGAACTCCTTGCAGATGCGACAATATGTGGATTGCGACGCTCGTGCACACAAAGCCATAAAACTTCCTATAATAAGGTGAAATGAGAGAATCGTATCGCAACTTAAATATAAATCTAATACAGGTGTTCAAACTCTGTTCAAGAATCTTCTTATTGTCTTGAGATATGTCCGTAAGTACAGTGTCGCTATAGTCTAAAACGTGTAAGATTAAGGATTTTACCAGTACTATTTTAAGGTGTTTTGGGGATATAGTAGAGTAGCGGTTGAGAGGAAAAGGGGATTTCTGAACTTTCTTAATCTGCTTATCCTCCAGGGTTGGCTTTTCCCTCGGACTCACCGAGGGATCCCATCTCTACCGCCTCAAGGGCAGTGTCCTGGAGCTTCAAACTCTGCTCCGGTGGGATACAACTGGGGAGGATGACCAGTACCTCGCCCAGGCGGCCTCACTTGCTATGCTGAACAGGGGCCTTGCGGGGGGGATGGGAAGATTGGAAGGGATAGACAAGGAAGAGGGAAGGAAGCGGCCGTGGCCTTAAGTTAGGTACAATCCCGGCATTTGCCTGGAGGAGAAGTGGGAAACCACGGAAAAACCACTTCCAGGATGGCTGAGGTTGAGTGGACCCCGTTCCAGCCCTCGTACCACTTTTCAAATTTCGTTGCAGAGCCAGGAATCGAACTCGGACCTCCGGGGGTGGCAGCTAATCACACTAACCATTACACCACAGAGGCGGGCATTCCTGAACTTTTCGGCATGTATTTGAGTATTTGAGTTTGTTCCTAGTTTAGCCGCTTTACCTGTATTGCTAGTTCTCCCCTGCCATTGTTTCCGTCCGTTTCACCAACTATCCTTCTTGCTACTTTCATGTCCCTTACGTCCACCTTACGAATTACCTTCCGCCTCCATTCTGTAAAGTCAGTGTACAACTTGTGCATAATGTATAGTCGGTACAAAAATGAGTGTATGGTATTGTGTGTGGCTCGTATTTAATATTTTATCATACTCAATTGTAGCTGCCTCTGTGGATCAGTGGTAGAGGGTCGGCCTCCGGATCCCAAGATAGCGGGTTCAAACCTGGGAGAGATGGTCAGATTTTGAAGGGCGGAAAAATGTCATTCGACACACCATGTCGTGCGATGACGGTTTGTAAACTATTTCTGGTGACACATTTGGTGTTTACCTGACAAAATTCATTAAAACTTACCTATGGACGCCCAAGAGAGATGCGGTTTACTCTGCTATCTTGTAAGTTAAGCCTACAGTTAAACGGAACGAAAAAATTGACGAGCAGACAGCCAGATGAAGACAGATTAAAATGTCTGCATACGGTAGCTGAGGCTATGGGATTGTTACTGCCGGGCTGAGTCGCTCAGATGGTTGAGGTGATCTCCTCCTGAGCCCAACTTGGCAGGATCGATCCTGGCGCAGTCCGGTGGTATTTGAAGGTGCTCAAATACGTCAGGCTCGTGTCGGTAGATTTACTGGCACGTAAAAGAACTCCTGCGGGGAAAATTCTGGCAGTTTGGCGTCTGCGAAAACCGTTAAAGCAGTTAGTGGGGCGTAAAGCGAATAACATTATTTATTATTACGTCAGGATTACTACTTCAGTTTATTTATAAACGACCTTCTACTTTTCCCATACCTGTGGGGTCGCGGGTGCGAATTGTGCTGCACATGGGGATTTGGCCCTGTTTTACGGCCGGATGCCCTTCCTGGTGCTAACCCTATGTGGAGGGATGTATTCATTATTGCGTCTTTCTGTGGTGGTTGGTGGTGTGGTGTGTTGCCCGCATATGAACAGAAGAGTGTTGAGACAAACATAACCACCCAGACCCCGAGCCAGAAGAATTAATCAAAAGAGAAAGCAATCCCCATGGCGCAACAACCCCGAAGGGCCAATGTCCACCAAGCGACTGCTGTTCAGCCCTAAGGCCTGCAGATCATAAGGTGTCGTGTGGCCATCACGACGAATCCTCTCGGTCGTTATTCTTGGCTTTCTAGATCGGGGCCGCTATCTCACCATCAGATAGTTCCTGAATTGTAATCACGTAGGCTAAGTGGACCTCGAACCAGTCCTCAGATCCAGGTAGGAATCCCTGACCTGGCCGGGAATCGAACTCGGGGCCACCAGGTAAGAGGCAGGCACCTTCTGAACCGGTTTCAACGCTGAACATTCAGCTGGGGAATAGGATATTATAAAACCAAACCCCACGGCACTTAACGTCCTTGAAAGGGCTTTGGCCTGCCCAGCGACCGCTGCTCAGCCCGAAGGCCTGCAGATTACGAGGGGCCGTGTGGTCAGCACGACGGATCTTCTCGGCCGTTATTCTGGGCTTTCGAGACCGGGGCCGCCATCTCACTGTCAATTCTAATCACGTAGGCTGAGTGGACCTCGAACCAGCCCTCAGGTCGAGAGAAAAATCCCTGACCTGGCCGAGAATCGAATACGGGGCCTCCGGGCGAGAGGGAGGCACGCTACCCCTACATCACGGGGCCGGCTAATAGGGTATTAGCGACCTTATATATTTCAAATATCAACAGTTATGAGCTTTAGTAAACATAGTGTGGGAAAGATAAAAACATATTATTTTAACAGTGATGAATTTCCATTTTAGTCATCATAGCCTATATCGGACACATTTTAGTGATAGAAGTTAAATTAACTTTTCTTTGGTGTAATTGATAATTTTTGTCCATCTGTTGTTACAAATCAACAGACAATTATTATACGTCATTTATGATAACTACACCAGCATAATTGCATGGCCAATCCATGTAAATTGTATTCTGGAGCAGATGAAATTACGAATCACAACAACATTTGGTGACTGAATATCAGTTTGATTGTGTTTCTATTCACGCATTCCAATTTGAAATATCGGGTAACCACACTTTCCACTGCTGTTTTCAGATTACTCTTTAATATTCTAATAACTTTGTATCTTTTCCTCTTTCAGGTAAGGAAATCATGTGCTTTTCAACCTCGATAAGCATCCTTCGTAGCCGTTACGTAAGTTATTTTTTAATTAACATAGCTTAAAGTAATTATGTTGCTCACCATTTAGAGATTTTAGAAAAACGATTTTTGTCTGAGAGAGGAGGTAATACCCTGCAATTTCATCTGGAGCTGAAGATATTTTGACCTGTTTGTGGTGAAGCGTTTTGCCTGATTTCCTCATTTTTGAACAGTTATTTTGGTACATTTTTCGCTATTTTATTTTATTTCGTTGATAATTTCGCTAAATTTTAATTTACACTTTTCAGCAATAATAGTTAAACGAAAAGGTACAGTAGTTGATAGCACATACTGTATGTGTAATAAAACATCATACTTGTTTTGTTTTTTTCTAATTGTACAAGAAACATGAAAGTTTCTGCTGAAAACACTTATCAAAGCATGGTTGTTTGGAAGAATGTTATACTCCCACTTCAAGTAGGGTCTAGCCTATGTACATAATTTACTCATCAGTCTGAAGAAGAAAGAGATGTCATGAGTTCCGTTTGCATATTACTGTTCTCCTATCACATAATATTTCAATACCTTGATAATACTATCAACATTACATTACTGACTGCGGTCCATTGCTACAGCTTCGCAAAATGCCCGTATTCCGATTTCAGAGAAAGGAGGATAGCAATCACATCAATATCTTTACCTCATTTATATGAACTACCAACTAGATCCCTAAACTCTGAGTATGGTTCAAGATATTCTTATACTGAAAATTCTCGTAGGATGGGAATTGTCTTTATTAGATAAGCTATTTCATCATTTTCTAAATCACGTTTCATTACTGGTTGAATCAACGAGTGAGTCCACATAATTCTGTCATCATTTCGCGATTTTGCTTAAAGGTAAAGTTTTTGTGTTTTGAGCCGAATTTGTAAAATTTCGCAATATTTTCGCGACTTACCCCTTGTGGGCGGAGGACGCAAATGAAGAATACACCGACGGTTTCCCCTGCCTGTCGTAAGAGGCGATTAAAAGGGGTCCCATGGGCTCTCAACTTGGGAGCATGGGTTGTCGACCACAGTGCCCTTAGCTGAGTCCTGGCATTGCTTCCACATTTTTGTGCCAGGCTCCTCACTTTCATCTATCCTGTCTGACCACCCTTTTCCGACCCCGACGGTATTAGAGCACTCGATGCCTAGGAAGTCTTTCATTTTCACGCCCTTCGTGGCCCTTATCTTTCTTTGTCTGGTACTTCATTTTTCGAAGTGTCGGATCCCTTCTTTTTTCTTTTCCCTCTCTCTCTCTCTCTCTCTCTCTACCCCCTGTGGGTGGGGGACGCAGATGTAGACTACTCCCACAGTATCCCCTGGCTGTCACTAGAGACGTCTAAAAGGGACGACCAAGGCATGATGACATTATAACCATGAGATTACTTGTGATTAGTACCATTACGTGCGGAACACCATGCGTCGACGTTACTTGTGACTAGCACCACCTTGCGAGGGTCTACGTTATACAGGGTGTTTCAAAAATAGGGGGCATAACTTCAGGTATGTATTTGTTACATGTAGACAATCAAAATTACAACATGTGTCCGAAAATGCTTCATTTCCGAGTTATAGAGTTCACAACTGTAAACAATATCTTGAGTCGCTGACTAACTTTACAAACATATAAATCTGCATTTAACTTGAAAATCTGAACATCTGCATTTAAAATGGAAATTATGAAAATTAACATTCATTAAATAAAATACACACTCGTCGAACCTTGTACTCACACTTACTTTTTACCTGCTTACTTACACATACGTTATTTGAAAGGCGCCAGCTGTCACTCAGTACAGCAATAATAGAATGAGACTCTTGACCATCTCTAGGGTGTGGGGTAATAAGCTTACTGTTGACAACATACCATATAAGTTCTGGGAAAAGGAGATTGGCGTTCGGTTTCCCCATTAATTTTGAAGTTAAGATATTTTACTGTCAATGAAATGAAACTCTGAATTCGTTTGATAGAACAATATATATATTCTTTAAATAATATATCAAAAAATAGTGAGTCTTGTTGCGATATAACAGATGAGAATATGAAATTATGACATTGCAACTGAAAGAAACTAGGCATGAATTTTAATTCTTCTTGACCGGACATTTAACAATTTATACGAAATATTTCCCTCACTGATTCACTTGACTGTACCTTCAACACTTTGAGTGTAATTACGACGTAATCCATTGCTCTGGTGTTTACTGTAGATGTGTCACGCCTAACGTGGTGATACATCCTTGCGACTGCTTCTTCTCCATATCATCTGACTTCTTTGTAAGTCAATATGGTATGACCTCTTGGCAGGTCCAGGGTTGCCCTCTCTGACTCCTTGGTAAGCCTTGCGTCCGCGTCTTCCACTAAGTGACGGACCAACCATTTGGTCTCACTCTCTCAATGACCAATAATGGCTCACTGAGTCTTCACCATCTCTCGTTCACACTGGTTGACTGACCAACTAAGGCCTCTTGATCTAGTAGACTACTTCACTGTACTGCATCCGTATAAGTAATGACTGACGCTACAATATGCATCCACCTTATATAGACGTTGGTTGACACAACTACGTAATCTCCAGAAATAACAATGACATACTCCCTCCTACGCGACAGATATTACATACAGTGGTGAAATAGCCCTGCGGCGGCTAACTCTCTGAGCGCATATTCTAAATAAATACGATGACATAGCCATGGAGTGGCGATGACTTGGCAGAATCGCCAACAATATTGCACAATGCACCAACGTCATACCCAATCTCTGATATATACAACAATTCTCACTGTACAGGTATTGAGTGTTATACTACACATACGTATATATGCATACATCTAAGTACAATATTGCAAGCAACAGGCAATTGCAAAATCGAATTGAATAAAACGGATAATTACAATAATAGTAACAATATCACAGATAATATAATAATACGGACATAATCATAATAATAATAATAATAATAATAATAATAATAATAATAATAATACAGATAAAATAATAAAAATACAGATATCATCTTGTAACGGGATTTGAACCGTTACAATTCGCCTCCCTCATAAATAAATCGAAGAACAAAGAATCGATTGATTTATGAACAAAATTATATATATAACACTGACACATATAAACACGTTAAATGAGTATACAACAATAATTTTCTTTTTCAACATCCATACATTTTATAAAATATCAAAGGTATGAGAATTTTTCTCGCACATTGCCATCGTAGATAACTGTTCAGTGTCCCATTCTCATACAATACACAAGAGCATAGCCCTTAATTTAACACACACAAATAATTTTAAATCAATATACAACATTCTTCTTTTTTTAACATATCAAAACTTTTTGTGAAATATCACTTATATGAGAACTTTTCTCGCATATTGTTATCGCAGATAACTGTCCAATGTCCTGTTCTCCGTTTGTTTTTGTCACACAGTACATGACAATGTAGCACTTATTCTTCCAATGTACCAATACGACACTTGGTTCACACGCAAATCGCAGATGTTAGTTTTATTTTGCCAGTTTCTTACAAAAAATAATCATCTTACTCTTATTTCAACAAATCTCACGTGAAATACTTCTTTAAGTTCTTAATGTTATAAGTACCGACAATCTTCCCTTCCTGGTCTTTTAAGGAATATGCACACTTCCCGATACGGCTCACAATAGTGAAATACCCCTGATACAAAAGAAAGAATTTAGACATATTTCCCGCCTCTGCAGATGATGGGAATGGAACTCTAAGTAGCACCTTGTCACCCAAACTGAATTCGTCCAATTTTGCCCTTTTCTGCTGGCGAATGCGTTTATTGCCTGCTTTGATTAAATTTTCCCTAGCCAGCTGGATATAATAGTCCTTAGATTTTCCCTCTCCCAAGTCTAAGCCTAGCATACTTGCAATATGATCGGTTGGCTTCCTACCAAAATGAATTTCATACGGCGTACATCCCGTAGACTCGTGTAACGTAGTGTTACACCGTCGTTCTACATCACCCAGTCGTGAAAACCACGAACTGTGCTTATCATGTACGTATGCTCTGAATATTCTCCCGATCTCTCTCATGACCCGCTCGACCATATTACCTTGTGGGTATCGAATAGACGAATATATGGCCTTAACACCCAGTTCATTCAACTTGATAGTCCATATCTTTGAACTGAACTGACTGCCGTGATCTGATAATATTCTGAGTGGACATCCAAACTCAGGAATATATCTGTCAATAACCTGCTTTAGGCAACCCCTTCCCGTAGCTTTTCTCAGGGGATACATTTTGACATATTTGCTGAAGGCATCAATCAAAACGAACACATACCGGTATCCATACCGAGATTTTACTAGTTGCCCGAACGGATCTACGCATATAAGTTGGCCTGGCTTGTCTACAATGACTGCTTGCCGTGGACCCTCTAACGTCCTGTTAGGATGCTTACTACGTTGACATAGATCACAAGTCGCAAGTAATTTCCTAATACTCCTTCCCATATTCTTCCACACAAAATTCCCTTGAATAGCATAAAGAACCTTGTTTGCCCCAAAATGACCGAGTTCTTTGTGATAATACCAAATCATGTCTTCCTGTAATGCCTTTGGTACACAAACTTTAAATTCCCCAGAATGACACTTCCTTGACAGGAAACCACTACTTAGTTTATATTCATGTTTACCTTTCTTTACAAGAACATCTGCCTCCTTATCTCTTAACCAGGTCAGGATAACATTCATCTCATCGTCCCTCTCCTGTTCCACCATGAGATGACGTAATCGATCTCGTTCTGTCATGTTGTCCGTCACATTACCCACACATACCAGTATTCCTTCTCGTATATCTACATACCTTGACTCAGTCTTGCCTGATAAATTCCTACTGAGGAAATCGGCTAAGACATTATATTTACCTTTAATATGTCTAATAGTGAAGTCATATTCACTGATAGCTAAAATCCACCTTGTCATTCTATTACTTGTTAACTTACATGTTTTAATAAATACTAATGCCTGATGATCTGTCCATATCTCAAACTTATTCCCTAATACATACATCCTAAATTTGCTTAATGAATAGATAATAGCCAAGAACTCAATTTCCGTGATGGTATACCTTTTTTCAGTCAAGCTGAGTCCCCGACTCGCCAAAGAAACAATACCCAAATTTCCTTCGTCATCCCTCTGACACAAACATCCGGAAATGCCCTTTTCTGACGCATCGGTCATGAGTACAAACTCGCGATTAGGCATAGGGTATTTTAACATAACGGCATCATTAAAACCTTCCTTCAGCCTAAGAAATGCCTCATCATGTTCAACTGTCCACTTCCATTTAGCTCCACCTTTCAATAAGCCTCTGAATGGCTCTAACAACGCTGCATATTGGATGACAAAACGTCTAAAATAATTACAAACCCCTAAAAATGATTTTAACTGTTTACTATTACGTGGAGTGCTCGTGTTGTTAATCTTCTCTAATCTCGTTTGTTCTGGTTTTACCCCCTGTGCAGATACAGTGTGCCCCAAAAATGTAATCTGTTGTGTGCAAAATGTTGACTTATCCAGTTTTAATGTGAAGCCTCCCTCTCTGACTTTCTGTAAAACTATGTTCAAATGTTCCATATGTTCTTCAAAAGTGTGAGATGCTATTACTACGTCATCAATGTACATTGTAACAAAATCCCCTGTATCCCGACCTAAAACTCTAGACATAGCACGAATCAACGCTGCGGAAGAGGTTTTTGTACCAAAAGGGACTCTTGCAAATTGATACAAACAATTCTTATATGCGAAAGCTGTGAGAGGTCTGTCCTCTCTTCTGAGGGGAATTTGCCAAAATGAAGAAGACAAATCCATGATGGAAAACCATGTTTCTCCTTCAAAACGCTGAATGAGTTCTTCCACTGTTTCAGGCCTCTGTTGGTCTGCCTCAATCCTCTGATTCATAAGCCTGGCGTCAATACACAGCCTGACTGACCCGTCCTTCTTGGCAACGATAATTAAAGGATTAATACTATGGCTACAAGATGGTTCAATTATTCCGTAATCCAGCATAATGTTTATCTGTTCTTCGACAGCACTAGCATATTTGAGTGGAATGGGGTACTTAGGTCCCACAAATGATGAATGGTCATGTACAACAAACTTGTGTTCATATACATGTGTTCTTCCTGGCTTATCACTAAATACATCTCGATGCTCACCTAACATCGAACACAACTGCTCCTCCTGTAATTCACTCAAATTACTTCTCGCCACTGTCTCATACAGACTATCCCTTGGATCCTGTCTTATGCACAAGTGACACACGTCAAAATATCTCCTCTCACTAGGAACACCTTCACTCACCTCCCGCATACCTTTACCAGAACACACGTTATCAACACTCACCTCAGACCCTTCATAATTCACACATACTTGTTTGCTAGTTTTCCCCCAGGACAAACACACACTACCCGAATCAAAGTCTAGTCTAGCTCCATGATTTGTAAGCCAGTCAGCTCCTAAAATAACTGAATACACCAGATTTGGCACAACAAGGCATGGTTGAAAGTTACATTCATTTTCAATCGTAATAGGTACCGCTATCATTTTATTTACTCTCTGTGACTTGCTACCCACCGCTGTTATAATGAAGGTTTGCCTCACAGGAATCTCTGTTATATTCTGACTTTCTTTCAGAATTTCCTCGTAAAGCTTGGAGCTAAAACATGACCTTTCACTACCAGAGTCTAATAATACCTTCACTTTTCTTCTCCATATAATAATTTCTATCGTCGGAGTCACTACCTCACTACTTATATCCTCAGTATTATAACTACTTATATCACTTAATAGATCACTCCTTATATCTAGATTAATACTACTATTTCTTACTTTATTATCTATGACTACGTCATCACTTAAAACATTTGACTTATCACTACTTAGGTCACAATCACGTTGTTCTCTTAAATCTACTTTTACTACACAATTATCTACACTACCTACCTGTTTTTGACAACTTTTACCTTCGGACTGTTCACGTGACCTGTTTATGCAGTCCGCTGAGAGTTTAAATTGCGCTGGCTCAATGATGGATCCTGAATAACACTCGTGTTAGGCCTATTTTCATCTCTATGACTCAAATCCCCACGCCTCCCATTGTCGGATTGTCTCGGGTAACTCTGCTGATCTCTCTCACTATTAAAATTCCTATTAGCCCTCGTCTGATCATAATTGTTTACTCTCCTCTGATAATTATCTGACCTGTTTCCCGCTCCCTCTACATTTCTACTTTGTGGTCGATTGCCACCTATGCTACTATTCAGAGCCTCAAAACTATCTAGCAATACCTCCATTTCTTTGATAGTACTGACTTTCTGCATACACGCAGCTTCCCTAATCCTATCAGAATAATGTTTTAACATAATCCTTACGATATCGACTTCTGAACCAACACTATTGAGATTTTTCCAGATAAGCACGTGTGCCAGAAAGTATTCTGTCATAGACACCCCCTCCTGTTGTCTATATTTACCAAACATAATCCGTTCTCTTTCACGACGCTGGACATTCTCATCCCAAAACTTATTAATAAACTTCTCTTTAAATTCTTCCAAATTAGACATATTATTACGGTACACTTGAAACCAGGTTTTACTTTCACCGACAAAGGAATTAGACAAGGTCTCTAACACGTATTCCCATTCGATAATATTATCCCTCAACTTATTTGCAAATCTATTCTCAACTAATGTTACAAACTCCATAGGATTGAATTGTTTTCCAGTAAACTTAGGCAAATCTTGGTCCCTATTGTATAAACCACACCTTACTACTATTTCTCTTGTAATCTGACCTTCTCTCATTTCTTGCCGTAGTACCCTCTGGCAATTCAAAACTTTTTCTTCCGCCACTCTCTCCGCATTCTCTTTCATTATTCTCAATTCTTCTTGCAGTTTTTCCTCTTTCTCTGTAACCTTCTGCGACAAAGTTTCTTGTTTATTCTTTAGTTCTCTGACCTGCCCAAGCTCTTTTCCAAACGTTTCTACCTTACTGACACATTCCTTCATATCTTGCCCCACTGCATTATGGATCTTGTCCAGTCTTTTGTCTATGATCTCGTGAATTTCCTCCTGATTACTAGAAATCTTATTACTTAACTCTTTGATATTCTCTGTACAAGTTTCTTTGACATGCTCAATTTGAGTATGAAGATCGCTCCGACTCGACTCCATTTCTTCTCTAAGGTCAACACACTCTTTATTTACCTTATCTTCTAACTTAGATACTTGACTAGTTACCTCTACTATCTTAGTATCTATTTTATAATTTAGTGATTCGTTTAACCCATCTATTTTATCATTAATCCCATTAAAATTCTCTTTATTACTACCAATTAATTCTTCCATTTTACTACTTAGAGAGTTAATCTGTTTATTACAATTTTCATTATTAGTACTAATTAATTCTTTCATCTCTTTCTTATTATTTTCACTACTACTACTAAATAATTCTTTCATCTCTTCCTTACTATTTTCAATCAGTTTCTTACAATTTTCATTATTAGTATTAATTAATTCTTTCATCTCTTTATTATTTTCACTACTACTACTAAAAAATTCTTTCATCTCTTTCTAATTATTTTCGTTACTACTAATTATTGTGGCCATCAGTAAGGAAAATTGATCTTGGTTCATCCCCCCTGGGAGTTCCTTTTGAGTTTCAGTGTGCTTCTCAATTTCTGCACTTTCCTGAATTTCCTCAGAAGGTTCCATCGTATTCACCTGCTCCCTACTCTGAATTTCACCTTGGATGTCCGCAGAAGCAATGACCTCGTCCTCACATGACTTGTTATTGTCTTCCTTGTCCATCTTTGGTTCACTAGTGATAGTACGCGATCTCAAATTATTTTCCCTCTTCAAATCCCTTGACATATCCCCAAAATACAAATATATATCACAGAATTATAGTCCTGAAATTTACCGGTAATAATTCCGTTGGCTTAAATGTGCATACTCTTCCCAAATGAACCTATGATATGCTGTCATTCAGACCAGATTCTGAATTTATTCGAGTCGCACGTTGCGTCGACACTTTGTAAACAATTTCTTGAGTCGCTGACTAACTTTACAAACATATAAATCTGCATTTAACTTGAAAATCTGAATATCTGCATTTAAAATGGAAATTATGAAAATTAACATTCATTAAATAAAATACACACTCGTCGAACCTTGTACTCACACTTACTTTTTACCTGCTTACTTACACATACGTTATTTGAAGGGCGCCAGCTGTCACTCAGTACAGCAATAATAGAATGAGACTCTTGACCATCTCTAGGGTGTGGGGTAATGAGCTTACTGTTGACAACATACCATATAAGTTCTGGGAAAAGGAGATTGGCGTTCGGTTTCCCCATTAATTTTGAGGTTAAGATATTTTACTGTCAATGAAATGAAACTCTGAATTCGTTTGATAGAACAATATATATATTCTTTAAATAATATATCAAAAATAGTGAGTCTTGTTGCGATAAAACAGATGAGAATATGAAATTATGACATTGCAACTGAAAGAAACTAGGCATGAATTTGAATTCTTCTTGACCGGACATTTAACAATTTATACGAAATATTTCCCTTACTGATTCACTTGACTGTACCTTCAACACTTTGAGTGTAATTACGACGTAATCCATTGCTCTGGTGTTTACTGTAGATGTGTCACGCCTAACGTGGTGATACATCCTTGCGACTGCTTCTTCTCCATATCATCTGACTTCTTTGTAAGTCAATATGGTATGACCTCTTGGCAGGTCCAGGGTTGCCCTCTCTGACTCCTTGGTAAGCCTTGCGTCCGCGTCTTCCACTAAGTGACGGACCAACCATTTGGTCTCACTCTCTCAATGACCAATAATGGCTCACTGAGTCTTCACCATCTCTCGTTCACACTGGTTGACTGACCAACTAAGGCCTCTTGATCTAGTAGACTACTTCACTGTACTGCATCCGTATAAGTAATGACTGACGCTACAATATGCATCCACCTTATATAGACGTTGGTTGACAACTACGTAATCTCCAGAAATAACAATGACATACTCCCTCCTACGCGACAGATATTACATACAGTGGTGAAATAGCCCTGCGGCGGCTAACTCTCTGAGCGCATATTCTAAATAAATACGATGACATAGCCATGGAGTGGCGATGACTTGGCAGAATCGCCAACAATATTGCACAATGCACCAGCGTCATACCCAATCTCTGATATATACAACAATTCTCACTGTACAGGTATTGAGTGTTATACTACACATACGTATATATGCATACATCTAAGTACAATCTTGCAAGCAACAGGCAATTGCAAAATCGAATTGAATAAAACGGATAATTACAATAATAGTAACAATATCACAGATAATATAATAATACGGACATAATAATAATAATAATAATAATAATAATAATAATAATAATAATAATAATAATACAGATAAAATAATAAAAATACAGATATCATCTTGTAACGGGATTTGAACCGTTACACAACACTGTACTTCACCGGAACGTTTTTCTTCCGCAGGTCATTGTCATTACAGAGGAAGTTAAAAATATCCACCTCCTGCTTGAATACAGACCTCACATCGATGTCTCATTGACCTGCGAACGCTACCCCAAACTCCAGGAGTATTGCGTATGTCCTCACACGATGCCACAATTTGATTCCGATGAGTTTCCACATCAGGCACCGGAGACGAATATACCGATGATTGTAAATGGGCCCACAAGTAGAAAACGAGAGGGTTCAGATCAGGTGAGCGTGGAGACCAAGCAATCGGGCCACCTCTACCTATCCATCGATCAGGAAACATTCGAACCAAGTCAATGAGACATCGATGTAAGGTCTGTATTCAAGCAGGAGGTGGACATTTTGAACATCTTCTTTAATGACAATGACCTGCGAAAGAAAAACGTTTCGATGAAGTTCAGTGTTGTGAACGCCATAACTCGGAAATGAAGCCTTTCCGGACACATGTTGTTATGAACTATTTTGATTGTCTACATATAACAAATACATACCTGAAATTATGCCCCCCCCCATTTTTGAAACATCCTGTATAGGAGCAGTGCCATTCTGTGCGGAACGTTATGGGTCTGAGTGTTGCTGGTGAAAAGAGGTCGTCATGTGTATTGTACTGCTCCGTTCTACTGTGTTCGGTATGATCTGCGTTACCTATGAGTAGTACCACTTTATGTGTCTGGCTCCATGGCTAAAGGGTTAGCGTGCTGGCCTTTGGTCACAGTGGTACCGGCTTCGATTCCTGACAGGCTCGGGAATTTTAACCTTCATTGGTTAATTCCATTGGCTCTGGGGCTGCGTGTGTGTGCCGTCATCGGCATGAGAATTCATCATAAGTAGTGCCCCATTCTTTCAGACGCGCACGTCGCCTATACGGCGTCAACTCGAATGACCTAGAAAAGGCCTCTTCGGCGGCCACACATTATTATTATTATTATTATTATTATTATTATTCATTTCCGGCTCCTTGACTGAATGTTCAGCGTCAAGGCCTTCGGTTCACAGGGTCTCTCGTTCAATTCTAGCCCAGGTCGGGCATTTTAACTACGTCTGGTTAATTCCTAGCACTCGGGGATCAGGTGTTTGTGTTTATCCCAAGACAGTCCTCCCTATCCATACACAACACACCATACTAACAACCACCACAAAAACACGCAGCAGTGCATAAATCCCTTCTCAGTAGGAAGGGCATCCGGCTATATAATTGGACCATGTTAACATGTGTGACTTAGTTCGCATCCAGAACCCCGCCAAGATGTGGAGAAAATGGCGGAATTATTATTATTATTATTATTATTATTATTATTATTATTATTATTATTATTATTATTATTGAGTTTTCGTTGTTCAGAGAAAGGTAAAAGAAGGTGTGGGCTTGAATGGGTCTATCTACGATATCAAAAATTAAATTAAAACTTTAAAATAAAGGTTATATTTCTTTTCAAATCACAAACTTAACAAATTTTCACTTAGTGAAATAACAAAGTTACAGGTACAAATAGCGGTTTGGAAATTACAAGTGCTGAGCTCCAGCTCCAAATCTACAAGTTTTACAACGTCGCAAATATTGCGTTTAGGCGAGGAGAGAAATCTCCTAATTCAAGAGCACTTTGCTACAAATTTTACAGCCTTCCAAAGGCACCCCTCAGTGTTACAGCAAACTTAGAATAGAGCTTACATGCTCTCCAACATTAACCAAGCAGACTGCGGTCCCAATTTCTTACAGCCTACTCAAGGCGACATTACACCAAAAATCTTACGAACTCCTGGCCTCTCTAGGCCCAACTTATACTTTTACAATTTTTACACAGGGGTATCAATTACCCAAACTACTGGGCCTTCGTGGAAAGGAAAACAGGTTAAATTACTGGCCCGAACACAAAATGTATGGAGGCGTACACTTGCGCTCCTAGAAAATTAAGTTTAAAACCCTAATTGGGCTCGCGGCCTGATGATGCAGAGGCTAATCCCAAGCTACTGAGGTGACTAGAATGGAGGTTAATTTAATGGTTTACAGAAAATAGAAACAGTTACAAAATCGTAGTCACCTCAAGATAAATTGAAGGGGAACTCGAGAGGGTAACCCACTCTCTATCCCCTATTTACAGTTAAAGATTTTTTATGAAGTTTACATTAGAAAAGAAGGATATTACATTTCAGAAATGAGATGGTTACATAGTTAAAGTTTAGAACCTTCCCCTCGGATACGTTGGTGGAGATAGCTACAGAGATAGAAAACTGGTGGCCATTACCTGAACTGGTGTACTGCCTGGCAAAGAATGAGGTGCCCCGCCTCCTCTCTTAACAAACACACTCCGTAAGACGATGATCATTAAGACAAAGTAGCTTGAAAAAGCCGCAGTTTATATACCCGAGCGGATGGGTCGAGAAGGTTCTGGACTAAATCCGGACA
Source organism: Anabrus simplex (assembly GCF_040414725.1). Classification (NCBI taxonomy): domain Eukaryota; kingdom Metazoa; phylum Arthropoda; class Insecta; order Orthoptera; family Tettigoniidae; genus Anabrus; species Anabrus simplex. The sequence goes on along the minus strand of NC_090265.1, from coordinate 59,776,858 downwards.
CACCCTCTCATTTTATTGGCCGAATAATAAGGTACAAGTAGCCTAATACTGGCTGAAAAATAATTACAGAAATTTTGTGATTGGCCAGATTCAATAGCTGGCGAAATGAGAAGGAAGTGTTGCAAACCTTGAAATATAGAAATAAATTAAAGTTAGTTTAGTTGTGAAAAATCTATAAACACAAAACTTCTTTAAATCACTAATTCTTCTACCTTGCACCAGAGTGCATTACCTCAGTTTTTTTTTGTCAAACTTCTTGACGTAAACCAAAACAAAACAAATAAATCCTGTTAGTTTAGGCAACTTCAAAATAACACATTACTCAATAATTCAATGCTGACCTCTTCTGGTCAATGTCCCAACTTCATGCCGTAGCTGTTTCACTTTTTGTTTGTTTCCTTAAGGCGCTTCTTTTAAAGCTGCGGGTTTGAGGTGTACCTCCCGATACAATTATTATTATTATTATTATTATTATTATTATTATTATTATTATTATTATTATTATTATTATTATTATTATTATTTAAAGTTTGCTTTGTAGGTTATCTAGGGCCTTGGATCTGTCGTGCCGAAGTGAAGTGAAGAAGAACCCTCGCGGACAAAACCAAAACTTTTGTGGAAGGCACCCCTCTCTCTCCCTTCCAACCCGCTCACCTCGACCGTATGGTTTATCGATTTACTTTAATGCTCTGATTTTAAATTTTATGTATTCATCTGTTTCCTCCGTAACTGTGTCGGTCGGTTCTGGACTCTGTGGCAACGCGCCGTAACTTCCGGCTATTCTTTCGACAAGTCGTTTACATTAGCCTTGGTTTGCGTCCTCCATTCCAACAGTGGACAATGTTATAGGTAATGCATTGTTATAGATCTCAAGACACCATTAAAAGAAAATCATCGCTCTATGGAAATTACATGTATGTGTCTCTACCATCAGAAAATGTCGTTTGAATTCAAGAACTATCCGGTTTCTCTCGTATGCAATCATTGCAATATAAGTGATTGTATTCTAATCGAAGTCGACTTTCAACCTATTAGGCCGTGTTACGTATATTTAATTTGTGTTGAAGAGATATTAAATACAGAACAAAAATGGCCAACCGGACACCAGTGGGATCTGAACCCACCATAGCCCAATTGGTCGAGGAACCTACGCGAAATCGAGAGGTTGTGGGTTCGGATCGCACTGGTGTCCGGTTGGCCATTTTTGTTCTGTTCTTGACATCTCTTCAACTCTTGCTATAGTTGGGCCCCACGAGAGTTGAAGTCTGACATTTGAGCCGCAAAAACAGTAACTACGAAGTAAGCTGCGTTGTCATGGTTACCTCATTCTGCGGCATATCACTCTTTCATACAGGCTGAATATTTAATCCACTATGCTGGCCTAATGCAATTCAATAAATTTTGACCCATTCCTAAGCTCGTGTTAATAATTCCGGCATTTATGACAGAACACGTCATTGCCGATAAATACGAGATTTCATATTCACTAACCTCACAATAACCTCAACAAATGTACATATCAAATAGAGAATAGAACTGCACAACTAGCCAAATGGCCACTGATTAACTTACAAAGAAAAAAATAACAAGGAAAATAATATTCAGGAAACATACACTTAAAGTATTACATAAACCAGCAGCAATTAACACAACTAACACATTACTACTCTGAACAATATCACAAAAGCGACTGAGAGCAAGCCAACCCACGTGGCGATAGCGTTCTTAAATGTGGCGTCTCTATTATCGTTGCCATAGCAACAGACCATTTTCGAGCAGCGTTAGTCAACCTTCTTTCGCCTGTAGCGCTAAACGTCAGACTTCAACTCTCGTGGGCCCTATTGTAAATGTACGTAACATGACCTAATAGGCTGAAAGTCGATTTCGATTACAACGCGGTCGTGAAAATTATATATTCATCGACTGTATTCTCTTGTACAGCATGTGTGTATAATCAATTCTCAGCCCTAAGGCTGGTTGGATCCTCAACAGCTCCGCCATCAGCTGTCATAGATGACCTAGGCATCACTGAAGAAGCGTACTAGGGAAATGAGGAATGAGGTAGTAGTTTCCCGTTGTTTTCCTCACCGTGCCGGTAGTTGCGATTACAAATCAGTCTGCCAAGCCCACTGGAATGCATGCACCAACTGACCCTATGAGCAACATTTTCCACACAGGGACTGGCTACATAAGGAATAGTATTACTGGTATCGCTCATACCTGTCACTTTCATATTGTCAAAGCCAAGGAGAAGACTGAGACAGATCAATGAAAGTAACAAAATTGCTCTAGCCTATTCCAGAAGACACAGTGAACTGTAAACACAAGGTCCCACCAACAAAGGCATTTGTACAGCATAGAAATATATTATTATTAATTATTATGTCCGGCTTGATGGCTAAATGGTTAGAATGCTGGCCTTTGAGTGAAGGGATCCTGGGTTCAATTCCCGGTTGAGTGGAGGATTTTAGTCTTAATTAGTTAATTTCTCTTGCTTGGAGACTGTGTTTGTGCTGTATTGAACATAAGAATTTCATCTTAGGTGGGGCCCCATTTTTACAGATGCATAAGTTGCCTATAGGGCGTATACTCGGAAGACCTGCCTCAGGCCTTTCTTTCTTGAGGACATACGTGATTCTTCTTCTTCTTTTCCTTCGTCTTGTTATTATCGTTCGGATCCTTCGCTCAAAGGTCAAAGAAATGGCCTTCGGTTCAGAGGGCCCTAGCTTTGATTCCCGGCCGGGTCGAGCGTTTTAACAGCATATGGTTGATTCGTATGACTCGGGGACTGGGAATTTGTTTTCTCAACGCTTCATCCCCAGCTTTATTCACTTATTTTGAAATCATGTGCATCTGAACTACCGTATTAGAATGTGAGCTTCCCTACCAATTGGCACACAATCGATTGCTGAATTTAAATTCAATGAATGGTCAGAGAACTACTAAGTTACGTCCAGACTACAGAGACGATACTTATACTGTTATTGGTTTTACGGCCACTTAACTACTGTTGCGGTTTTCGAAGACGCCGAGGTGTCAGTACTTTGTACCACAGGAGTTATTTTACGTGCAGATAAATATACCGACACGAGGCTGGTGTATTAAATACTTTCAAATGTGTTTCTTTTGTTAGAGATCGGGCCAGCTAGGAAGACATCCGGTGAGGGGAAGTGTGCGAGTGAGAAAGCAGAGCCGTGGGAGCGAGAACGCTGACTTCCCCTTCTCGCTCAGTGTTGTGGCGACGTACAGTTGACCCGAAATATTTGTTATAACTGACATGTAACACTCCGCAGATTTTCAGTTAGTGAAATTCTCTTCCAGCTGTAAATTACAAACATACCTAGCCGAAATGAATGCATTTAGAAGTGTTACAGATGACAGATAGATTGAAGGAGTTAGAACATAAATTAACCTCTTATTACAGTAGCTGTCAAAATCGTTTCCATGTATCAATTTGCGTAGTCCTTATTTTTAAATTATAATTTGATGTAAAATTAACTTTACGACGCTGTAGATGTACAGTGTAGAATATGGTTTGCTATAACACCAGGCTTCATAACCTGAGCCACGTCATGTAAAATAACTCGATAATAATAATAATAATAATAATAATAATAATAATAATAATAATAATAATAATAATAATAAGCTACAAGAAAATTGAAAAACCCTCAGAAACTATGCGAAGAAGGAGGATAAACTTTTACGGTCATCTTGTCCTCAGAATGAACTCTATAATTAACCGAACAGATCTTGACTTCTTCCGTAACCCAAAACAAAACCGAACTGTTTTATAGAAACTGAAAAAGACATGGTAGAATTAAAAACTACAGAAAATTCACTATTCGGTCGAACAGCTAAAGTAATAACTAAAGAAGAAAACATAACGTTCCAAAACAAATCTACATTAAAAGCCAAATCTACTTGTCTTGGAAGACGAGAAGAAATGAAGATCAGAAAGAATGAAGAAATACTGGGCACTAAGAAAAGAACAACACACAGAGAAGGAATTGATTCAACATAGTCCAAAGAGGGTGAAACGAAATAATAATAATAATAATGATAATAAGAAGAAGAATGTCCGCCTCTGTGGTGTAGTGGTTAGCGTGATTAGCTGCCACCCCCGGAGGCTCGGGTTCGATTCTCGGCTCGGCCACGAAATTTGAAAAGTGGTACGGGGGCTGGAACGGGGTCCACTCAGCCTCGGGAGATCAACTGAGTAGAGGTGGGTTCGATTCCCACCTCAGCCATCCTGGAAGTGGTTTTTCATGGTTTCCCACTTCTCCTCCAGGCAAATGCTGGCTGGGATGGTACCTAACTTAAATGCCACGGCTGCTTCCTTCCCTTTTCATTGTCTATCCCTTCCAATCTTCCAATTCCCCACCAAGGCCCCTGTTAAGCATAGCAGGTGAGGCCGCCTGGGCGAGGTACTGGTCATTCTCCCCAATTGTATCCCCCGACCTAATGTCTCACGCTCCAGGACACTACCCTTGAGGCGGTAGAGGTGGGATCCCTCGCTGAGTCCGAGGGAAAAATCGACCCTGGAGGGTAAGAAGATTAAGAAATAATAATAATAATAATAATAATAATAATAATAATAATAATAATAAAAAAGTACTTTTGCTTTAAGGCGAGAAAGCAGTGTTAGACTATGAATGTGACTTAACGATATGACATAATTATATAATTGTTCTCAGGTACAGAAACAAAATATAATTCATAAAAGGAAACAACATAAAGGGTCTACATATGCTGAGTAACAACGTATGTACACGAAGATAACTTAAATGGCACTATAAATAATAAGTAATAAAATAATGACACTATAAATATTCACAAAATGAGCACATTCTTGTTTTATTATGTCCACTACATCTCTTCAATTTCGCTGAGTCCTCCGTCATCACTTCTGTCGTCCTCACCGGATGACGTGTCGTCGGCTCCCAGCTGGATCGCAAAGGACTCCATAATGTCTTCAAAATGTTCCCCATCGCTTATGTTCCAGTCTTCGGCGGATATTGACGCGAATTTCTGTCTAGTGAGTTTCTCTACGTCGTCAATAGTGAAGGTGACGTTGTGAGAAGCTACCCAGTTCTTCACTTTTGCCCACATTATTTCAGTACTGTTTAATTCAGGGTGATATGGGGGCAGTCGAATTACCGAGTGTCCGTACTGTTCATCTAGGACGTAGGTTTTGTGTGCCGGCTTGTGCAATTTGATAAGCTCATAAAGCTCGTGTTGGTATATCGTCTCACGGTGTGGAATGTTCCTATTCACTAGGCAGGAGATCATCGTCACTTTACGTGAGCTGGAGGTTGGAGTACGATCTACTTCCTTGTTGTGATATGACGAGTAGTCAATTACGAGAACACTGCGAGGTGGAAGTTATCTTTCATATATTTCATTCTCTTTTAAAAAAAAGTCACTATTCATGTCATCGTGGTAGTCGCCACTCTTGCTGCCAGACTTCCAGATTAGCAGACAGTTCTCGATGAAACCCATTTCACCGCCAGCATGTACAACTACCCTCCACTCGATACTGGGTATTTTTTAAATAAACAAACCTTTTGTATTTAACGTCATGTTTTTCCATTAGGATGCGCTTGTTAGTGTTAGTTTTTTCTGATGATATCCTAATGATCGAAGAATTCGCTTGACACTAGTACTGGATCCTTTGAACTTTAAGTCTTTACCTAACTTTGCACGAATTTTTGAAACTGTAGGTAAACATTTTTCATCTAAATAAAAATTGCTAACAATAAGACGTACGGCACCTTCGTCAAAGTCGTCCAATCCAGTAATATTCTTTGTGCGCATTCGGTTTTTGTTTGGTGTTTCAAACACTACTATCCATAGGTTTTCCTAATTCTTTCGTTTTTCGCTCTTAATCCGTACCAAACAACTTTCTGACACTCCAATAGCTGCTGCTACTCTTTCCTGCACTTTTTTTTTTTTTACAATCTATCACGAACTTTTCTTCCATTGCTTCCCTTTCCATAAAGTCTATACTCTATAATGTTCAAGATTGCTGCACGAGTCTGACTCTTTAGCACCATACGATGCAGGCTACTTTTAACGCCTTCCATACTGTTACAGATAGGCCTAACGTACACTACCACTAACCACAGTTACTACTCAACGGGAAATTAGAAAGGAGAGCGCGGCAGCTGAGTGTTAACTTATGCACTGAACTGTCCTTGTAGCAGGAGCTCTGTTAGGAGGGGATACGCTACGCGAGACAGTCCAAAGTGCGCATGCGCTCCCAGATGTCTTCCTACCTGGCCCGATCTCTATGACCTTCGTCCGTGGGACAATTAGCCATCAACAATGTACGATGATAATAATGTTACAGAAAATAGAAAGCAAAAAAGGAACAACAAGTTAAAAGACATAAAAGAAGGCGTAGAACAGAGCAAAATATCTTCAAATAAAATCGGACTGATCCGAGATCAGGGAATGCTTAGGAGTGCTCAGTTCACTTGAAAGGACGCGAGTTCTTTTCCCTGTCAGGAAGCCGAACAACTTAGAAACGAAATTTTCACTTTTGGAAAGGCAGGTAACTCTGAGGTTCACTCAAAAATGAGCACGCCGGGCTGAGTAGCTCAGTCGGTTGAGGCGCTGGCCTTCTGACACCAACTTTGCAGCGTCGATCCTGGCTCAGTTCCGTGGTGTTAGAAGAAGGTGCTCAAATACGTCAGAGGGGCTGCCTGGTCGAGGCGGTAAAGGCGTGCCAGTTCGCCCGGGAGGACGTGGGTTCGATTCTCCGCCAGGAAGTCGACAAATTTAAGAAATGAGATTCATCCTGCACCAAAAATGAGTACCAGGTTATTTTTTTTGGCGGGGGGGGGGGAAGGCGGTTGGGCGTAGATTAAACAAATCTACCCCATCAAGCGCAGGGTTTACGGTTAGTGTGAGCCTCTACCTTCCATCCCTAACCCCAAGGGCTTTCATGGCCTGTAGGGAGATGACTTCACTTTGCAAATACGTCAGGCTAGTGTCGGTAGATTTACTGGCAATTAAAAGAACTCCAGCGGGACTAAATTCCTACACCTCGGCGTCTCCGAAAACCGTAGAAAAGTAGTAGTGAGACGTAGAAACCAATAAAATTATTATTAGAAATGAGTATCAGGTTAAATCCTGGTGGTGGTAAAAGCGGCAGGATGTAGAGCTAACCATTTGGTACATCAAATAGCCAAGAAGTACGTACAGTAATAAGGTACCAAACATTTGAAATGTCTTACGGAAAATGGAAGCATTTACCTTCAAGTCCTCCAGGGGTCTTCTTTGTCTGTGCATATATAGCTTTGTTTGCCGGTATTGAACCCGCCAATTTGGGCTCAAAAATGTCATCCATCTGAGCCACCCACACCCGGGATCGACCCGGCCAAGTTGGGCTTAAAATGTCACCCATCTGAACCACCCACACCCGGCATCGAACCCGCCAATTTGGGCTCAAAATGTCACCCATCTGGGCCACCCACGCCCGGCATCGAACCCGCCAATTTGGGCTCAAACTGTTGCCCATCTGAGCCACCCCCACCCGGGATCGAACCCGCCAATTTGGGCTCAAAATGTCACCCATCTGGGCTACCCACGCCCGGCATCGAACCCGCCAATTTGGGCTCATAAGGTCACCCACTCGAGCTACCCACACCACTAAGGGAGGCGACGTGGCATTGCAAATCGAAATCATAAACTCTCAGGCGACAAATAAATTATTTGGCCCATCAAGTAGCCAAGCAGTACGTACTGTAGTAAGGTACCTACATTTGTAATGTCTTCAGTGCTAGTTCTTACCGCAGAGAGTACTGCTCTGGAAGTCGGCCGCCTCTGTTGACCAGCGGAGCGGTCTCTGCCGTTGTGAGTTCCGGCGCAGGAAGTTTTATCAAGATCTTTTAGTAGATTACACCGCGTTCCACCAGTTTCCAGGAAGTACATGTTAGAAGGAACTAGCAAATTAAGTGCGAATTTTTAGGATTTACAGCATTACTGCGACGTTGGTTTAATGTTTTAACGATAATAATAATAATAATAATAATAATAATAATAATAATAATAATAATAATAATAATAATAATAATAATAATAATAATAATAATAATTAATAATAATAATAATAATTTGCAAAAGCAAATAGAAGAAATTTGGAACAAGGAGACCCTACCCGAAGATTCGAAAATAGCTTTGATCCATCCATTACACAAAAAAGGCAGCATGAAGAACATCAACAACTACAGAGGAATATCTTTGCTACCCGTGACTTACAAAATTCTATCACTTGCCATCCTGGAGCGTTTGGAAGCACAAGTCGAACATCAAATAGGTGAATACCAAGGAGGGTTCAGAAAAGGTCGCTCAACAGCTGAACAGATCCAAAATCTCAAAACGATCATCAGATATTGTACACTAAGGTCCAAGCAGTATGTGTCTGTCTTTGTGGACTTCAAGAAAGCATACGACTCCATTGACCGGGAAGTCCTGCTAAACATCTTAAATGAATTTGGAGTTGATTTGAAACTGCTGGCATTAATTAGAGCCACCCTGACCGATACAAAATCCAAGGTGAAGTTCCACGGATGTCTCTCGCATTCCTTTGACATCAAAACAGGAGTCCGACAAGGTGATGGGCTATCCCCGATACTCTTCAACTGTGTTCTTGAAAAGATCATCAAAACCTGGCGGGTGAGATTACAGGAAACCAACTACAGTCAATTGAGAATAGGAACCAAATCCAAGGGGATCGCAACAGACTGCTTAGCATTTGCCGATGATATTGCTGTTCTCTCAAACGACATAGAAACCGCTAGAGCTCAAGTTGAAATTTTAAAGGAAATTGCCGAACAAACTGGTTTGCAGATATCGTTTTAGAAAACAGAAGTAATGACTAACATCAAAGAGGCTCCACCAAAACTCCTTACAAAATACGGGGACATCACCCGAGTAGACAAATTCAAATACCTGGGTGAGATCATCATGAAAAATGGACTGGACAAAGAAGCACTTCAGGAGCGAGTACGCAAACTGGAAATAGCCTACCAAACATCCCGCACAATCTACAACAAAAAATGCCTTTCCCAAAACACCAAGATACGTCACTATGAAACAGTTCTGAAGCCAGTAGTCCTATATGCAGCGGGAAAACCCTGTCTCTAAATGCCAACAAAGGACTCCTTGAAGAACTGGAGAAAAGAGAACGCAAAATTGTGAGAGGAATCTTGGGATCAAAGTACAGAAATGGAATCCATCAAAAGAGATCCAACAAGGAAGTCTACAGCAAAATAGAGAAAATTACCCATACAATCATAAAAAGACGGGCACGATTTTACGGTCATCTGAAAAGAATGGACGGAAGAAAGTTAACTAAAGAAATCTTTCACTTTTTTTATTCAAACCCCAAAACCACAATTTCCTGGTTTAGAAATACTAAAGAATATCTGCAAATGCTACATATCTCAGTTGAAGACGCCCTTAACAGAGATCTCTTCCGCAAGAAAATATTGAGGAACGGGCTAAACCGAGACGAGCAACCGAAGAGAAGACACGGTGCCCCTTGGACAGAGGAGCGTAAACAGGCCCACTCACAAAGAATGAGGGAAATTTGGGCTCTAAAGAAGGCCAAGTTCAGTGTCAAATGCAACAAGACTTAACGTGGTCCTTGTTGGCCCCAGCGAATTATATAATAATAATAATAATAATAATAATAATAATAATAATAATAATAATAATAATAATAATAATAATAATAATCTTCCAAGTAGATACATTCCAGTATCTAGTCGAATTTATTCAACCAGCGAGGAAAAATCAGAAATAAGAAAGAATAGGAAAATTATAAAAAATCATACTAAATAACTTCGAGCAGATACATTGAAAAGAAACCGCTTTTCCCTTAACGAAAACTCAAATGATCACAAATATGTATCCCGGTCATGGCCATCCATCAACGACTGCTAATTTCAGATGGCAACCAGATGACAAAGCCTGCACCGTTGCTATGGTTACATAATTTCTCGCGTCACGTTACACAAATTTTTGGATGACCCTGGCCATTATGACATATTTATGTCAAAAATGTATATTACAAAACGTAAAATTACAACATGAACACAGTCTTTAAATCAAAAGTACTCAGCACATCCAGTTGTCGGAAGATTACAAGTAAAAACATTCAAATGCAAGAGAGAAAATTCTAGAACTAAAATGCAAAAAATGGAATTTGCATGAACAAGAAACCACAATAAATCTGCAAAATCACATGAAAAACCGCATACTGTAATCAGAAAGAGGCGATTAAAATTTTGCGGTCATCTATATAGAATGGATAACAATACGAAACCCCATGACGCACCAGCTCCGAAGAGACCGCTGCTCAGCCCGAAGGTCTGCAGATTATGAGGCGTCGTGTGGTCAGCACGACGAATCCTCTCGGCCGTTATTCTTGGCTTTCTAGACCGGAGCCGCCATGTCACTGTCATATAGCTCCTCAATTCTAATCGCGTAGGCAGAGTAGACCTCGAACCAGCTCTCAGATCCAGGTAAAAATCCCTGACGTGGCCGGGAATCGAACCCGGGATTCCGGGTAAGAGGCAGGCACGCTACCCCTACACGCGCTGCCGGCTAATGAATAACAATAGGCTTCTTAAAATTAAAATCAGTTTATATCAGCAAACATTAATTTTTTTAAATTTAAACCCGGTTTTTGGAAGCTTAGTTTCATCATCAGTGAATATTCTAAATCGAAATATAAAAATCCACATAATTGTGTCGTCTTGATGTTAAAATGTAAAGGACAGTTGTGCTGTAAGGAAAATATAATAAGAAAGCTAACATAACAAAACTTTTGGAGCCTAATCAAGGCGACACAGTTATGTGTATTTTTTATTCCAATTTTGAATATTCACTTATGATGGAACTAAGCTTCCGAAAACCGATTTTGAATAAAAAGATTTTATGTGTGCTGATGTAGAATGTTTTTAATTTTAAGAAGTGTATCAAGCCATCAGCGACTGGCTTTTGTTTTTTTAATAATGGTTATAACAACAGGCTAACAAAGATTCTAAATCTAACGCCATCCCTCAATGAAAGAAAAAAATACAGTTAGCTAGTAGAAATAAACACAATGAAAATGGACAGACGTACAGTATCTCAGAGCATATATTTGAAATGTTTTCCTCCAACTTGGCGGCATAATTTACATCGACGCAACATTGATTCGCTTATTCTCGGTGCTTCGCGGACACGATGAGCAGCAGTAGCGGCGGACAGACGGAAGGACACAAGGAAGACAGTAGGAACGTCACGCGTACAACGCCTCAGCAAAAATATTGTGGCTCGTCAATTCTCGAGCGTCTGGGAGGTAGGCAGCCGAAACTTATCCTATATTCACAATACTTGTATTTGTACACGCATGCACAGAAATGGTGTCCCGACATAAACAAAGCATGGCCTCCCCCACCTCTTCGCTTAACGCACTTCTGCAGGTGGACAGCCCGCTACAAGACTGTTGTGACTGAAATGTGTACGGTATAGCAATACACACACTGCGCCTTCAGCACTACCCGTTCACTCCCTTCCCCTCCTCTCTGTACAGCAGTGTGAAAGGCCACTCCAGTACCGAAAAGGAGGGGAAGGGAGTGAACGGGTAGTGCTGTAGGCACAGTGTGTGTATTGCTATACATCCACCACTGTGCCAATTTCAATCACATAGTCTTGTAGCGGACTGTCTACCTGCAGCAATGCGTTAAGCGAGGAGGTGAGGGAGGCCATGCTTTGTTTATGTCGGGACACCATTTCTGTGCATGCGTGTACCATCCAACATTCCCCTCATTTACGAAACCAAGTTTTGCTGCACTCTGTGTAATGTTGATGTGCAACCAGTGGCGGCGATTAGGCGGAGGGCGTGAGGGAGGAGGAGGCAGTCGCCCACCCACTTTGTGGAGAAAACATTTTTTTATTCAATTTTAGCCATATGAATGTATGAACCTTTTGAAAAAAGCATTTTATACAAACCCTATTGTCTTATCAGCTAATTCATTCCTTTGATTTCTTTAGAGAAATACTTCACAGAAATACGTACAAAATGTTGTTCGTCGCGGTTAACCGATTCGTACAACGCGACAGCAAGTGGTGGAGACTCGCGCAACAACGTGTGGCATGTGCTGTGATGACAACTAGACAACTAGACAAAAGAGTGAATGAATGGGTTGCTATATTTCTACAAAATAGATCTCCTAATTAGAGTAGGCGAAGCTTTATCTGACCCTGTAATAATTAAGAGGGGAATTCCTCAAGGCAGTATTATTGGACCTTTATGTTTTCTTATATATATAAATGATTTGAGTAAAGGAGTGGAATCAGAGGTAAGGCTTTTTGCGGATGATGTTATTCTCTATAGAGTAATAAATAAGTTACAAGATTGTGAGCAACTGCAAAATGACCTCGATAATGTTGTGAGATGGACAGTAGGCAATGGTATGGTGATAAACGGGGTCAAAAGTTAGGTTGTGAGTTTTACAAATAGGAAAAGTCCTCTCAGTTTTAATCACTGCGTTGATGGGGTGGAAGTCCTTTTGGGGATCATTGTAAGTATCTGTATGTTAATATAAGGAAAGATCTTCATTGGGAGTAATCACATAAATGGGATTGTAAATAAAGGATACAGATATCTGCACATGGTTATGAAAGTGTTTAGGTGTTGTAGCAAGGATGTAAAGGAGAGGGCTTATAAGTCTCTGGTAAGACCCAACTAGAGTATGGTTCCAGTGTATGGGACCCTCACCAGGATTACTTGATTCAAGAACTGGAAAAAATCCAAAGAAAAGCAGCTCGATTTGTTCTGGGTGATTTCCGACAAAAGAGTAGCGTTACAAAAATGTCCAAAGTTTGGGCTGGGAAGAACTGGGAGAAAGGAGACGAGCTGCTCGACTGAGTGGTATGTTACGAGCTGTCAGCGGAGAAACGGCGTGGAATGACATTAGTAGACGAGTAAGTTTGAGTGGCGTCTTTAAAAGTAGGAAAGATTACAATATGAAGACAAGGTTGGAGTACAAGAGGACAGATTGGGGCAAATATTCATTTATAGGAAGGGGAGTTAGAGATTGGAATAAGTTACCAAGGGAGATGTTCAATAAATTTACAATAATAATAATAATAATAATAATAATAATAATAATCATGTTATTTGCTTTACGTCCCACTAACTACTTTTACGGTTTTCGGAGACGCCGAAGTGCCGGAATTTAGTCCCGCAGGAGTTCTTTTACGTGCCAGTAAATCTACCGACACGAGGCTAACGTATTTGAGCACCTTCAAGTACCACCGGACTGAGCCAGGATCGAACCTGCCAAGTTGGGGTCTGAAGGCCAGCGCCTCTACCGTCTGAGCCACTCAGCCCGGCAAATAAATTTACAACGTCGTTGAAATAATTTAAGAAAAGGCTAGGAAAACAACAGGTAGGGAATCTGCCACCTGGGTGACTGCCCTAAATACAGATCAGTATTGATTGATTGATTGACTGAGGAAGGGTGCAGTGCATGGATATATTTTTGTCAAGGTCTAGGAGGTATGATTCACCCGCTTGCCCCGTGCATTCGTCAGTCTGGCAGTCTCACTCTGTTCAGTTCCATCTAGTGTCTGTTACTTTGATAGTGTGTAGTCAAATGCTTGTTATTTGTATAATCAGTCCGTACTTCTAATTGTAATACAGATGTAATTATTGCTCCTTTGATGAACGCTTTTGTGTATACTCATAGTATTGAATCAAAATCTCAAGAACAACAAATCCACAGGCAAATGAAATCCCTTCAGGCAAGCAACTCAATGTGGAAAACATCCTAGGAATCTTAGGTACATAAAATGTAATGAAGTATGATGATATATTCTTCATTTATTCCTAAAAATTGCAATCCATTTCTTAATCAACGTTATCCGGTTGATTAGGCACGGCCGACTTGATGCGTCGCCACCCTGTGGGTGGGGGCAGTAGAATAACACCCACGGTATCCCCTGCCTGTCGTAAGAGGCGACTAAAAGGAGCCCCAGGGGCTCTGAACTTTGGAGCGTGGGTTGGCGACCACGGAGCCCTCAGCTGAGTCCTGGCGTTGCTTCCACTTACTTGTGCCAGGCTCCTAACTTTAATCTATCCTATTCGACCTCCGTTGGTCAACTCTTGCTCTTTTCAGACCCCGATGGTATTACGTTTGGAGGCCTAGGGAGTCTTTCATTTTCACGCCCTTCGTGGCCCTTGTCTTCCTTTGGCCGATCCATTTTTTCTCTCTGATTAGTGTTATATAGAGGATGGTTGCCCAGTTGTACTTCCTCTTAAAACAATAATCACCACCACCACCACCTTGATGCGTCGCTCTAGCTAGCTCCTTACCGGCTTTGACAATCGGGTCCACGCACTGTAATCGGAGTAGTTACACAGCTCGACACGTGGCGCTGGCGGCCGACCTATTTGCGGTAGAAATGCATACTTCTTTATGGAAAATATACTGACTTTGATTGCCGATTTATCGTAATTTAGAGTTGTGGAGAATGTTACATAGGTTGATACTGTTAAAATGATTAATCCTAAAGGTTACTTTCGTTGATATTTGCCAAAATGATGTCGTGAAATGAAACTGCGGGGAGATGACTTAGTCCAGCTGACGTTCTTATATTGACTCTGATTGCCGATGTATCTTAATTTAGGGAATAAAATAGTATGTTACATTAACTAATATTGTTAAAATGATTAATCCTAAAGGCTACTTTCATCGATATGTGCCAAAATAACGTCGTGAAATGAAACTGCCGAGGATGGAGTAGTCCAACTGACGTTCCGTTCTTTAATTGTGAGGAATAATAGTAATCGTTTTTATTATCATGGCATTTAGATACATAGCAGAACTTACCACAGTACTTTTGTCTTCTGATGTTAATATTGAGATTAAGAGTCATTGTTAAATTCGAGTTTTAAAATTCTTCAAGCGCTGCTCTCAGGAAGAGGGCTGTACAAAACATAAAAGTCTTACTTTGTCAATATTCGTTGTATGCATAACATAAATATTTTGACTCAAACATGTTTAAATTTTAATTTCAATATATATAGTTCCAGATTACATTTCATTCATACCTTTCACTAGAATATTAAACACCGGGCAAGTTGGCCGTGCTAAATTCAGACAATAAATTGTACTTGAAATGCAGTAGGGTGGAACAAGTTGGCCGCGTGGCGTGCAGCTGTGAGCTTGCATCCGGGAGATAGTGGGTTCGAACCCCACTGCCGGCAGCCCTGGAGATGGTTTTCTTTGGTTTCCCATTTTCACATCAGGCTGTACCTTAATTAAGGCCACGGCCGGTTCCTTCCCACTGCTAGCCCTTTCATATTCCACCGGCATCATAAGACCAATCTGTGTCGGTGCGACGTAAAACAAATAGCGAAGAAAGAAGAGGAAGAATTTAAATAAAAATTCCGTGAGAGAAAAGTATTTTGAGTATCTAAATAAATTGTAAATTGTTCTCTGCTCGATGATGATGATGATGATGCTTGTTGTCTAAAGGGGCCTAACATCTAGGTCATCGGCCCCATTGTTCAGGTAACAACACTTCATACGTTGGCCTTACCGCCATAGCAGTAGTGATTCTTACTTGTCAATGTTTAAATGTTCAAGTCCAGATTATCTTGGATATAAATGTGTTGTGTTGCTGTCATACGGCAAATACGATACCCCCTAAAGGATTATTCTATGAAAGAAAAATTCATGGGTAAAAATACCTTATTAGCGTGATTAGCTGCCACTCCCGGAGGCCCGGGTTCGTTTCCTGGCCCTGGCACGAAATTTTAAAAGTGGTACGAAGGCTGGAACGGGGTCCACTCATCCTTGGGAGGTCAACTGTGTAGAGGGGGGGTATCGATTCCCACCTCAGACATCCTCGAAGTGATTTTCCATAGTTTCTCACTTCCCCTCCAAGCAAATGCCGGGATGGTAACTATCTTAAAGCCACGGCTGCTTCCTTCCCTCTTCCTTGCCTATGCCTTCCAATCTTCCCATCCCTAATACAAGGCCCCTGTTCAGCATAGAAGTTGCGGCTGCCTGGGCGAGGTACTGGTCATATTTCCCGGTTGTATCCCCGACCCACAGTCTCACGCTCCAGGACACTACCCTTGAGGTGGTAGAGGTGGGATCCCTAACTGAGTCCGAGAGAAAAGCCAACCCTGGAGGGGTAAACAGAGTAAGAAAGAAAGAAAGAAAGAAAGAAAGAAAGAAAGAAAGAAAGAAAGAAAGAAGGAAGGTAAATACCCGAAATTGAAACGGAAAACTAAGATGAGAGTGCTACCTGCTTTTAGCCACTCCGTAGTTTTACCTGGTCTACAGAGAATTCATGAAATGATAGTGTCCCTTTTCTCTTTTTTTTTCGTGTTCGGAATACAAAAAAGGCACACAGCAATATATATTGAATATTTCCTAACACAGTTAAAGAAAAGCAAATCACCACACCATTAAAAACGAATTAGCGCATAAATTAAAATCCTTGTTCAGGACGAAGTTACAGCGAGAAATCACTTTGTTCTTGTTTCCATATATTTCTGCTCGAAGTACGAAAAGGTGCACAAGAATATCACAAATTCGAAGATTTGTAAACACAATTTTAAAAATATTATCATCACACTGTACAATAAAAAATTAACTCACTAGCGCATATATCAGATCCCAATGTCAAGCCAACAAGCATCTCATTGCGAACACATTGCCAACATTTACGACAGCAAAACCATATAAATAAAACTGGATATGCGGCAATTTGCGGTATACAGCTTCCTGTCAATGGGTAGTAGGCCAGCGCTCCAGCGGCATTACGGTGAAACTTTCCAATTACAGCTTTATGCTGGGCTGCACAAGCGATTGTCAAGGCCGGTATAAGGAGCGCAGCGAGGGATCCAGTCGGCCGTGGATTAGGTTAGCAGTTTGCCTTTTTCTACCACTACGGGCGCTAATGTTGAGTCAATGCATTGTTCCAAAGCACCACTATGAGCGCTAATGTGAGTCAATGCAGAGTTTCACTTAAGCACCACTACGAGCGCTAATGTTGAGTCAATGCATTGTTTCACTTAACCACCACTACGAGCGTTAATGTGAGTCAATGCAGAGTTTCACTTAAGCCTTTATAACTACATTCGGTGTGGAATTGAAAAGAAAATCAAAGCCTGGGGTTATTGAACCAAGGAACACTTTCCAGAAAGAATTACGTAAATAAGTTAATTTGGCTAGGATTTGAATAAAAAAGAAAACGAGTAAAGAAACAAGTAATTTTAGGCAGTTTTTCCTGAACTGAATTTCAGCCGGAAGTGATAGTCGTCACTTTATTAAAAGTTTTATACAGCTATCCAAGACCCACAATTTGAAACATTTCCGAGACATTTAGCCCTTCAATTTTCGACACAAGTGAGGAACATTGTTTAATTTTACGTTTTTCATAAAATGGTGACCCGAACTTTGTCTGCTAAGACATGTTTTCAACATTAAAAACAACCGTTTTTGCCGCAGTTAAGTTGGTAGACTGTGAACCTTTACCTCTCTAGCGAAATTCGTTCGGAGAGCATTAAAAAAACATCGCTATATCCCTGAAACCCGGGAGTTTTTTTTTCTGGCTATACATTTTTGTGCACCCGCCTTCCACTTCTAATTTCCACTCGCCACTACTATGTACTACTGATAAAAGAAACATACAGTATAATATCTACTTGGTAAGTGTGAAAACATTCGTCTAACAATAACAGCGTTCCAGTCTTCGAGAAGTTAAGATATGGGTGCGGTGAAAACTATTGATACTATGACTAAAAGTCTTACGGTCATTGAGAACTGCTGGGGGGTTATTCTGTGTGTACCCTACGCGTGCCCCCACATATCTCAGCGGAGCATATTATAGGAAATGTTTGCCTGGACGGCTGCCAGAGTTAGCTAGAGACCGATGACCCCATCTATTATCACGTTTAATGATTCTCTATTACGAAAGACTATGATATAATGGCGAAATTAAATGTGAAATGAATACTGTTTACATCACTTACACTTACACTGGCTGCATCACCGTGTGTTTCAGCTGTTCAATTCACTCTTGGTTTCCCTTCTTCCAACATATTAGAGTTTATCTTCCGATTCCTTTTCCCTTGTTTTTGTTATGTCTCCTCTGTTTAATGTCCTGCTTTAATCTTCTTATATGACATAATATTCAGTCATAGCAAAAACATGCGTGGCATTAAATTCACAGTATTTTACCTGCCAGTAGAGGCGTGGATTGGACACTAGTCGTAAATTAGGTGCACAGACAGTCTGAATATTTTTTTTTACTATTATTATTATTCTTTCTTTCTTAATCTGTTTACTCTCCGCGGTTGGTTTTTCCCTCGGATTCAGCCATTGATCCCACCTCTACCACCTCAAGGGCAGTGTCCTGGAGCGTGAGACTTTGGTTAGAGGGAAGAGGGAAGAGGGAAGAGAGAAGAGGAAAGGAAGCGGCCGTGGCCTTAAGTTAGGTAGCATCCCGGAATTTGCCTCGGGGAGAAGTGGGAAAACACGGAAAAACACTTCCAGGATAGCTGAGGTGGGAATCGAACCCACCTGTACTCAGCTGACCTCCCGAGGCTGAGTGGACCCCGTTCCAGCCCTCGTACCACTTTTCAAATTTCGTGGCAGAGCCGGGAATCGAACCCGGGCCTTCGGGGATGGCAGCTAATCACCCTAACCACTACACCACAGAGGCGGATATTATTATTATTATTTATTATTATTATTATTATTATTATTATTATTATTATTATTATTATTATTGTTATTATTATTATGCGAGAAGAACAAGTGTGGGCAGGACAACGACTGGGACGACTGCGACAGTCAGTATTATAAAACAGACACATGGGCAATTAACAAACAACAAGCGGACAAATTATTAACAGCAGAGATAGACTTTTGGAAGGGAGGGGATACAAGTCGAGGTTGGGTATTTATTTATTTATTTATTTATTTATTTATTTATTTGTTTGTTTATTATCATCATTATTTGCGTATGGACCCTGTTCGATCACGCATTACATTTATGACTCGCCTTTCTAACAGACCATATTGCTTTCAGTCTTTCACTGCGTGCCTGTTTTCTTTCCTCTGACTACTTAGTCCCCGATCTTTTAGGGACTTCATTCTCTGGCTTTACTACCCATCTATTTATCTTGTGACGGTAAATATTTCTGTCCAGTATTTCTGATGTTTCTATCTGGGCCTTTTCCAGATCATTTTCAACATCTTGTATCCATGGTACGTTCTTCAGTTTTTCAGTATATGTCAAAATCTTGTGGGTTAGCCTTGAAACGATAGTCTGTGAACGTGTCCATAGAATTTTAGTCTTCGTTTCCTGATGTCTGCGGCAAGGTTGGGCAGTATTTCCATAGCTTTGCGTGATTTGAGTCTATATCCTTCTTCCTTCTTCTCTGGGCCCAGAATTTTCCTCAAGATCTTCCTTTTCTTGTTCAAGATGTTTTCCAGATCACCTTAATTATTAAGTACCAAGATTTCACTTGCATACAGCACTTCAGGTTTCACCACCGTATTATAATGTTTGATTTTTGTATGTATGGACATGCATTTCTTGTTGTGGATATTACGGGTTCTCCAATATGCTCTTTTGAGTTTTTGTAATCGGACTTTCTGTGCTTCCTACTTGTTTATCATTCATTCATTTATTTATTTACTTATTTGTTTTTTGTTTATTTGTTTATTTACTTATTTATAAGGATTGCAACAACTATCGAGGTATCTCATTGATCGGTATACCAGGCAAAGTGTTCACTTGAATCTTGGAAGGGAGAGTGCGATCCGTGGTTGAGAGTAAGTTGGATGAAAATCAGTGTGGTTTCTGACCACTGAAGGGCCGTCAGGATCAGATTTTCAGTATGCGCCAAAACTAGTTACAAATAAAGGAATGTGACGGCGATTAGTAAATTTAGAGTGTATTGCAGACTAAACGCTGAATGAAGATGAATGTATGTTATTTATTTATTCATTTAGGCCTACTTAGTTGTGGATTAACGTCGCACTAACACATCAAATATTTTCGGCGACATAAGGATTGGAAAGGGCTAGGTAGCGACCGTGGCTTTAATTACGGTACAGCCGCAGCATTTGCCTGGTATGAACATGGAAAACCACGGAAAACTACCTTCGGAGCTGGTGACGGTGGGATTCTTGGACAACGGAAAGTAAAATAAGATAAATAATGGGGATTGAGAAGAATGTGTGGGACGTAGAAGAAGATTAGAATTGTTCAGGCAGTGGAAAGAATGACAGGTGACAGGATTTCCAAGATAATACCAAATTGGAAAATTGGGGGGCAAGAGGAAGGGGGGAAAAATCAAGAGAACAGTGGACGGATGATATATGGAGGAACATGGAGAGAAAGGTTTTTCTATTTTTCGTCACACCGATACAGATAGGTTTTATGACGACGATGGGAGAGGAAAGGGCAAGGAAAAGGAAGGAAGGAAGGAAGGAAGGAAGGAAGGAAGGAAGGAAGGAAGGAAGGAAGGAAGGAAGGAAGGAAGGAAACGTCCATGGCCTTGATTAAGAAACAACGCCAGCATTTGTCTGGTGTAAAAATGGGAAACCATGGAAAACCTTCTTCAGGGCTGCCGACAGTGGGGTTCGAACCCACTATTTCCCGAAAGCAAGCTGACAGCTATGAGACCCAATCCGCCCAGTCACTCGCTCGGTGGAAGATATTTAAATGAGGAAGATGCAGGAGACAGAGAACTGCGGAGGAGTAAAGTGTATAGACGTATGGGTTATGGGGAAACTACTGTACTGTTTGAACTACCAATTATTATTATTATTATTATTATTATTATTATTATTATTATTATTATTATTATTATTATTATTAAATCTTTGCCTACAGTAGTATAAGAGATGTATATTGAATGTAACCTACAGGGAAATGCTCTGCTTGTCAGGGATCTCCATGTAAGCTACGAAGCTAGGACGGTACCTGTTGCTGACTATGCCAAGAGATTGAAAGAGTCTCATGTCCTTGTCCCATGCCTCTTTAGAGAACTCCTTCTCAGTATCCGGCGTCGAAACTAGCGCCAACCAAAAGCGAAAACAATAATTTCGAAGTCCATGAGACTGAACACGAATGGAAGTTCCTGAAGGGTATACACCACCAACCTGCACAGACATCGAAGAACGGAGTACATAGACGACCCAACAGTATGCTTTGAGGTCTGTTTTAAACAACAACAGCAACAACAACAACAACAACAATAACAACAACAACAATTAAAAGCGTTTTCATTCCTCCCCTGAAGTGGGAGGCGGGCCTTAGACGGTAACGCCGTCTCTCAGGCCGAGAGATTTTTACGGTGAAGGAGATGCACGGAGAAGGTGAGGGGGTTGGCGGCCATGGCCTATACTAGGAACTGTCCCGGCATTCACCTCAGTGCAGGAGAATGGAAAACCACGGAAAACCATTCTCAGGACAGCCTACGGTTGGGGCCAGCAGTGAGCCAGCCCTGTCCCGTCTCCCGAATGCAGAGACGTGGAGCCACGGTAGAGCGGTGGCCACTCCTTCTCTGCTCGGTTGGCCGGTCAGAGTGCAGAGCTGTCGGACCACGGAGCAGCCGTGGCCACTTGAGGGCCGAGACCTACTCTGCATCTACCGACGTTTAAACAACCAGAGGAGGTGGATAGTGGAAAGAGTCAACCGGATAAAGATGATGATGATGATTGTTGTTTAAAGGGACCTAACAAGTAGGTCATCGCCTCCAGAGTCAACCGGGAACTAGCTTATAAATAAATAAATAAATAAATAAATAAATAAATAAATAAATAAATAAATAAAAATCCCATTTACATAGGGTGTGATTTGAACCACGACCACCTTAGTGAGATGGCCTGTAAGTAGGTCACTTGGCCATCACACTTCCAATATTCTCTTTCGAAAAGAATTCCAGAATACTGTTGAGAAAACAACCATGGTCTTGTCGAAGGCAACTCACACATGGATATGATTTATACAAGTTATTCAGATTCAGTATAAATTACAGTATCATACAGCATGAGGAAGCAGAGAAGAACCTCCTCACTTTGATAACGCAGTGTAACCAATTAGATAGCGAGAACCGGAAGATTCTGTACCAACATCACATCTCATTACTGAGCGAAGAAAAACCAAGGCCAAGGAAACATGCGAAGTAATCTGAGAGCTAGAAAACCTCTTTTACTTCCGCATTGCTGATTACCAAGCATTAATCAGGACGGTGATAATGAGCTGAGAGATTTGTTCGAAACGTTGGCACTCTTTAAATTTAGTGGTGTTCGATGTACAGCATCTTGAGGTGGTTCAATTCGCGTAAATGATGTTCAGTGCACAGCACCTTGAGGTGGTTCAACTCGCGTAAATAATGTTCAGTGCACAGCAACTTGAGGTGGTTCAACTCGCGTAAATAATGTTCAGTGCACAGAATCTTGAGGTGGTTCAATTCGCGTAAATGATGTTCAGTGCACAGCACCTTGAGGTGGTTCAACTCGCGTAAATAATATTCAGTGCACAGCATCTTGAGGTGGTTCAACTCGCGTAAATAGTGTTCAGTGCACAGCATCTGGAGATCTTGAGGTGGTTCAATTCGCGTAAATGATGTTCAGTGCACAGCATCTTGAGGTGGTTCAATTCGCGTAAATGATGTTCAGTGCACAGCATCTTGAGGTGGTTCAACTCGCGTAAATGATGTTCAGTGCACAACATCTTGAGGTGGTTCAATTCGCGTAAATGATGTTCAGTGCACAACATCTTGAGGTGGTTCAACTCGCGTAAATGATGTTCAGTGCACAGCATCTTGAGGTGGTTCAACTCGCGTAAATGATGTTCAGTGCACAGCATCTTGAGGTGGTTCAATTCGCGTAAATAGTGTTCAGTGCACAGCATCTTGAGGTGGTTCAATTCGCGTAAATGATGTTCAGCGCACAGCATCTTGAGGTGGTTCAATTCGCGTAAATAATGTTCAGTGCACAGCATCTGGAGATCTTGAGGTGGTTCAATTCGCGTAAATAATGTTCAGTGCACAGCATCTTGAGGTGGTTCAATTCGCGTAAATAGTGTTCAGTGCACAGCATCTGGAGATCTTGAGGTGGTTCAATTCGCGTAAATGATGTGCAGTGCACAGCATCTTGAGGTGGTTCAATTCGCGTAAATAGTGTTCAGTGCACAGCATCTTGAGGTGGCTCAATTCGCGTAAATAATGTTCAGTGCACAGCATCTTGAGATGGTTCAATTCACGTAAATGATGTTCAGCGCACAGCATCTTGAGGTGGTTCAATTCGCGTAAATAATGTTCAGTGCACAGCATCTTGAGGTGGTTCAACTCGCGTAAATGATGTTCAGTGCACAGCATCTTGAGGTGGTTCAATTCGCGTAAATGATGTTCAGTGCACAGCATCTTGAGGTGGTTCAGTTTGCGTAAATGGTCAGTAGCGTATCCAGGATCGACTGATGTGGGGGTTTGGGGAGGGGTCATAGTTACAAAATGATGATAGAAAGTAATGAAGCAGTGTTGCCAACTTATATTTTCAAGATCCGCTGAATACTACTAAAAATCCGCTAAAATGCCGCCAAGAAATCCGATCTCAAATAATGAGCAATAAAAAATGAGCAATAATATTAATAATCAATGTAAATGTGTGCACTCACCTGATCTGTGAGGTTCACTGGAATTAACACCCTGCCTGCAATCCGGCGAGCTAAAACTTGTAGGCGTCTTAGTGCCGGGTGCAAACTAGGTGAATCCCCTACCTCAAGGGTCACAACAGAACAGGCTAGGGACGGTCTTCCTTCATAGCATAAATATAAATGCTACTACTGTCACAGTTTCATTATCTGTCGACATTCGTCAACTAAGAGATATGTGACTTTTCCCCACGCATTACAAATTTATGATACCATGATCTCATAACATCAAACCCAAATAACGTGTTTTCCTCATGTGACTACTAGCTCCTAACAAGAAATACGGAATATCTGGGAGACAGACTGGAGTACAAATTTAAAAAAAAAAACGTAAAATGGATATAACACTAAATTCCGCTACAATAAATCTAGAATTCAGCCAAAATATCCGCTGTTCGCTAAATGATATATTTCTCCGCCGACAGTCTTTTAACTCCGCCAAATTTAGCGGAAAATCCGCTAAGTTGGCAACACTGTAATGAAGGTGCTTGTGCGTGTGTGGTGCGCTCATACATGAGTGTTATTACAAGGACACTGATACAAGTAATTAATTATGTTGACATTCAAATTGCAGTTCACTACAAAATCTTACATTAAAATACAGAACAAGAACATGATCAAGGTCAACAGTTTTACAGCGAATGGTATGTTGAGATTACAATCTAAAATCCAACTTTCGAGGCTTCTTAGATAACAGATTCGAGAGATCTGTTGGTTTTACAATTTTATACATATATTTTGAATATGCTTTTACGTCGGACCGACACAGGTAGGTTTTTATGGCAACGATAGGATAGGAAAGGGCTATGAGCGGGAAGGGAGAGGCCGTAGCTTTATAATTAAGGTACAGTCCCAGCATTTGCCTGGTGTGAAAATTGGAATCCACGGAATACCATATTCAGGGCTGCCGACAGTGGGGTTCGAACCCACTATTTCCCGGATGCAAGCCCACAGCTGTGCGCCGTTAACCGCACGGCCAACTCGCCCGGCAGATTACGAGGTGTTGTGTGGTCAGCACGACGAGTCCTCTCAGCTGTTATTTTGGCTTTCTCTGTCGGTTCCGCTATCTAATCATCAGATGGCTCCTCAGTTTTAATCACGTAAGCTGAATGGACCTCGAACCAGCCCTCAGATCCAGATAAACATTCCTGACCTGGCGGCCCTGATCTAGAGAGCCAAGAATTATGGGCGGGAGAATTCGTCGTGCCGACCACACAGTACTCGTCATCTGGAGGCCTTCGGGCTGAACAGCGGTCACTTGGTAGGCCAAGGCACTTCAGCGCTTTTGCGCCATGGGGTTTGGTTTGGAATTGTTACTTTTCATATCACCTTTATCCAACAAACAAGTTAAATTACTTGCATTAAAGAAAAGATACTCGAGCAAATTGTTATAAATAACTGAAAGCATTACTATTCCGATTTTCATTCAAAGACTGTATCTTGATATTTTTAAAATTATGGTGAAAACCATGTGTGACACACACAGACATTTACAAATATGTAGACGCTATCCTAAAAGATTTTCAGTCTGGTCATTATTTGTTTAATAGTGTGTGCTTTTTTACACGTATGCTATAGTGTTATCTTTTTTCTATTGGACTTGTGTGTTCAACAGACTGAACAGCTTTTAAGTTACATTTAGCTGAGTCGACACTGGGAAGTATGGCTTCCTTCTTAGCAAATTTACAAATATGTCTGTTGAAGTAGTGGAGATTGTTATCTTATCACCAGATTAAAGGAAAAGTAGGGTAAAGGTACCTAAGTTGGTGATATTTTCAGTTGTTGCTTGTTTTAAGGCATATGCATATGTTTGAAAACTGATGCATATACAGTACTTGATACAAGATTTGCCCTACAAGATCTAATCAATGAAAATAATTAAAGTATACTCTAATATAGGTTTACCAAAATTTAGTTTCGTAGCAACTAAGCAACCTTATTTGGTGATAAGAGACCCAGTTTGGTGATAGAGTGCACCTAATTTGGTGACAGTAGAATATTAACATGTTAAAGTATAAAACATAAATTTACATATCATGTTTGCGCTGCATTACTGTTTAGCGTGAATTTTCATCAGTGCTACATTGACCACATATGAAAACAAGATCAAATTCTGCTTCATTCTGGCAAAGTTCATGGTAAAGAATTTTACGAAAAGATCAATTTCCTTCCATTCTGTATCTTGCTGTCTTTAGAAAATGTCCCACCACATACACCACAAATCCAGTCTTCTTCCTGACTTTCACGGTCTGTTGATGTAGTCTTTTCTGTGTTTCACTTTCCCGAAGTAGGCCTACCAGCTTTTTGGACGACCAAGTTGGGCTGTTTCTCATGAGGAAGTGACACTGTTGTCGAAGATGGAACTTCTTCTGCTTCAGCGTTTGATTTGGATAGTGTTGTTCTTAATGCGGTCAGAAGTTTTGCTTGTGGTCTCTTATTTTCATGGTGCTGGAGCTCCTCATTTTTTGGTTAGAGGGTATTTTGACAACGTGGCCAATCAAAAAGTATAATTAAAGAACCACCTAATCGATACTTTATTTTTTGCGTTGGGCAAAATTAATATACATTATCACTCACAGAACATGTTTCGACCACTTAGTGGTCATCATCAGCTGTATAAGGAAAACTTAGATGAAAAATATTGGACAATAAGCACAAGCGTTAATCTTTAGGTTATGGAAAAAATATTTGCTGTGTTGATTTATAACAGAGAAGATACCAAAGAACTTTTACCAATCAAACAATCAACACAGCAAATATTTTTTCCATAACCTAAAGATTAACGCTTGTGCTTATTGTCCAATATTTTTCATCTAAGTTTTCCTTATACAGCTGATGATGACCACTAAGTGGTCGAAACATGTTCTGTGAGTGATAATATATATTTATTTTGCCCAGCGCAAAAAATAAAGTATCGATTAGGTGGTTCTTTAATTATACTTGTTGATTATACTCATCGATACGGTCATGAAGTGGACAACTTGCAATAAGGTGGCTAATGGTTGGAGTTGGGGATGAATTGTTCTCAGATGCTGGAAGTGGGCCTGAACTGGTCGTTCTGTTAATAGAAATGGAGCAAATTTTTCTACAGAAATTGCATTTTTCATTGAGTGGTACGACACCACACCATTTAAAAGCATGTTTAATGGTTTTGGAAGACATACGTGCGCGTAGAGGCGCGCGGCTGTGAGCTTGCATCCGGGAGATAGGGGGTTCGAATCCCACTGTCGGCAGCCCTGAAGATAGTTTTCCGTGGTTTCCCATTTTCACACCAGGCAAATGCTGGGGCTGTACCTTAATTAAGGCCACGGCCGCTTCCTTCCAACTCCTAGGCCATTCCTATCCCATCGTCGCCATAAGACCTATCTGTGTCGGTGCGACGTAAAGCCCCTAGCAAAAAAAAAAAAAAAAAAAAAAAATTGGAAGACATAGCTTTAATAAACGGAATGTTGAATGTTGTATGAAAATAATACAAGTTTTTGTATTTTGTTTCTCATATTTTAATGTGCTGGTTTGTGAATGAAAGCCATCGTACTGGAAAAAAGAAGTAAATTGTCCAAATTTGGTAACCTTATTTAGTGATAGGCAACGTGATATACATATACCTTATTTGGTGATAGTGTAGGTTTTGGAAATAACTACAAAATAAAATTTTCCAGTCCCTAATATTTTTACTAAAAAGTATGTCACTATTTATTACCTAATTACCCAGTTTATCTACAAGAAGAAAGTTTCGTCATTCACCTTCACAGGAAATGAGACGTTGAAATCCTTAATTTAAATGGCCTTTTCCTAAGGCTCTATGATGTATCCAGAGCCTTATTATTGCGATATTTCACATAGTTTATATGAAACTGTACACTTCGCTGAAATCACTGATATACAAATCGAACAAGCAGCGTTAAAACTGCTCTGGTTATTTTGAAATACGTTGCCTAGTGTGGACAAGCCGCCAACAGAAGGAAAAAAAAACTCTGATTTTAGTTTCAAGTTTCCTGCAGCTGACGCGTGCAGAGATAAAGTATAAAGCACATATCCTGCGCTATCTACAGTAGGAGCAAAATATGAACCCATTTAGAGATAATCTAACGTGGTGATGGACTAAATCACCAAGTAAAGTGTATCACCAAATAAGGGACCTTCACCCTATATTCTATAAAATAATTGAAAACTGCTAATTTTTGGCCTATAAAGTGTTGTACTTCCTGCCTTAAAGATTTCATCTCTGTTCGAAATATTGTTGAACCGAGGTCTTTGACTTTGAAACTGCCACCGAGTAAATGGCTGTTGCGTAGTTGTTTGAATAACAAGTGCTTCACATATTTCGTTATGCATCCACATTCTGTTTTTATATGTAATAACGGTATTTACAAAATATTCAGTAGAAAATCTGCAGATCGTATTTCATCTCTACCTCTCTTCTCGCGACTTGCTTTCATTGGCCGCCGTGATGATAGTAATGAAGAGTTACGTTCCGTTAGAGTTCGTTGCTAGTATTCATTTGTCTCACGGTGCCTTCATTTTCAAACAGGCAAACTAGGAACCGACCGACTGGTTACTCAGTTTCGGTCACGTAGCTGTCAGCTTGTAGTCGGGAGATAGTGGCTTTGAACCCCACTGTCAGCATCCCTAAATAAGGTTTTCCGCGTTAGGACTTTCTTTCTTTCTTTCTTTCTTTCTTTCTTTCTTTCTTTCTTAATCTGTTTACCCTCCAGGGTTGGTTTTTCCCTCGGACTCAGCGAGGGATCCCACCTTTACCGCCTGAAGGGCAGTGTCCTGGAGTGCAGGACTTTGGGTCGGGGATACAACTGGGGAGGAGGACCTGTAACTCGCCCAGGCGGCCTCACCTGCTATGCTGAACAGGGGCCTTGTGGGGGGATGGGAAGATTGGAAGGGATAGACAAGGAAGAGGGAAGGAAGCGGCCGTGGCCTTTAAGTTAGGTATCATCCCGGCATTTGCCTGGAAGAGAAGTGGGAAACAATGGAAAACTACTTCCAGGATGTGTGAGGTGGGAATCGAACCCACCTCTATTCAGTTGACCTCCCGAGGCTGAGTGGACCCCGTTCCAGCCCTTGTACCACTTTTCAAATTTCGTTGCAGAGCCAGGAATCAAACCCGGGCCTGCGGAGGTGGCAGCTAATCACGCTAACCACTACACCACAGAGGCGGACGATTATGGCTTTCACACCAGGAAAATGCTTGTGCTGGACCTTAATTAAGGCCTACTACCTTCCCACATGGTTTTCCATGGTTTACGATATCCACACCAGGCAAATGCTGGGGCTGTACCTTATAAGGCCACGGCTACTACTTTCTCAGATGGTTTTCCGTGGTTTACCATTTTCACACCAGGCAAATGCTGGGGCTGGACCTTAATGAAGCCTACGGCTACTACCTTCCCATATGGTTTTCCGTAGTTTGATATTTTCACACCAGGCGAATACTGGGGCTGGATCTTAATTAAAGCCACGGCCACTTCCTTATCAGATGGTTTTCCGTGGTTTGATATTTTCACACCAGGCAAATGCTGGGGCTGGACCGTAATTAAGGCCACGGCTACTACCTTCCCGGTTCTAGCTCTTTCCCATCCTTGCGTCACCGAAAACCTTTGGTGTGTTAGTGCGATATTAAGACCACTAGATATAAATAAATAAATAAATAAATAAATAAATAAATAAATAAATAAATAAATAAATAAATAAATAAATAAATGTTATTGGCTTTACGTTGCAGTAAATAATTTTACAGTTTTGGGGGTTGGTGAGGTACCGGGATTTTTTCCGTCGGAGTTTTTCTATGGCCGATAAAACTACAGACACGAGACTGGTGTATTTGAACCCCTTTAAATACTACTAGATAGAGCCGGGTTCGAACCCGCTAGCTTGGTCCCAGAAAGCCAGCGCTCTACCGTCTGAACCACTCAGACTGTTGGTATGGTTTTTCTTCTGCAAAAAGTATGTTTGTTCCCCTGCATATTGTTAATGAAATAGGGATCATTTTGTTAAAGTATATAGAGGTAATATACCGGCCCCGTGATCTAATAGTCGAGCCTGCCTCTTACCGGGGGTCCGGTTTCGATTCCCGGCCTAGTCAGGGATTTTATTTTTGATCTGAGAGCTGGTTCGAGGTCTAGTCAGCCTACGTGAGAACAATTGAGGAGCTATTGATGGTGAAAGAGCGGCCCCGGTCTGGAGAGCTAGGAATAATGGCCGAAAGAATTCGCCTTTCTTACCACGTGTCACCTCGTAATATGCAACCCTTTCGGCTGAGCAGCCGTGTTTGCGTAGGCCATGGCCGTTCGGGGCTGGTGTGTCATATGGTTTGATTTGCTTATTTGTGAAAATGAAAATTCACAGCCTGTTTCCACTCATTTGATCGGGTCAGGAATGGAATGAATGAAGCCTCCAACTAGTGGCAAGGATAGGAATTGTGCTGGCTGCCGAAACCTGTCGCACTCCTCTGGGACAATGATTAATGACTGACAGATGAAATGATATTGTATTGGAGAGTGTTACTGGAATGAAAGTTGACAGGGAAAACTGGAGTACCCGGAGAAAAGCCTGCCCCGCTTCCGCTTTGTCCAGCACAAATTAATAAGTAATGCAGTGTGTTCGGTGACATTTGATGTCCCCAAATTTATTATCTTCTTGATTTAAAATGTGCTGTATGTATGTCGATTCCTTAGTTCCGTTTCTGGATAAAGGGTCGGGGGTGAGATGGGATGAATTTATATGGTATGGTTTTACGGCCGGATACCCATTCTGTGTCCACCCATTGGGTAAGGAGGCGGAATGAATCAGAAGTAGCCTATGAATAGGAACTTTCGCGGCATTTGCGTGGAAGTTAAATTTGGGAGCCACAAAAAAATATTCTCAGGACGGTCGACGGTGGGGTTCGAACCCTCTCGTTTCCCGACTGCAGACCTTGGCTCCATAGCCCTATCTCGTTAGCAGGCGCGGAGTCCAGCTCCATGGCTAAATGGTTAGCGTGCTGGCCTTTGGTCACAGGAGTCCCGGGTTCGATTCCCGGCAGGGTCGGGAATTTTAACTATAAGTGGTTAATTCCTCTGGCTCGGAGTCTGGGTGTATGTGTCGTCTTCATCATTTCATCCTAATTACGACGCGCAGGTCGCCTACGGGAGTCAAATTAAAAGACCTGCACCTGGCGAGCCGAAGTCCTCGAACACATCCCGGCTTTAAAAGCCATACGCCATTTCCATTTCAGCAGGCGCGGCCATATAGTTCAGTTCTTAATTTCAAGATGTCCAAGCAAAATATTTTAACTTAAAGCTGAATCATTGCTGCCAGCCTGAAACAGATTTTTACATTTTCTTGAAATTTGAATTTCTGGTATGAGTTACGTTTCCCGTTTCTGTCCTTGTGTGATTTTAGTAGCGTTTTTCAATTTATCTTCTAAACACATTGGAGATCGAGAAGTAATACTTCTGTTTCAGAATAATTAGCGATCTTCCAAAGGAGTAAAATGACATCACGCATTTCAAGGAAACCTTGCTGTCTACAATTTAATATTTATAGTAGACTTCTCGTCCCACTCCTTGGCTGAATGGTCAGCACTGAGGCCTTCGGTTCAGAGTGTACCGGGTTCGATTTCCGACCGGGTCGGGGATTGTAATCGCGTTTGATTAATTATACTGGCTTGGAGACTTTCCCCTTCAAATTCACACAACACACTACACTACCAACCATCAGAGAAACACGCGATATTGAATCCATCCCTACACATAGGGTTGGCGTCAGGAAAGGCATCTGTTCGTAAAACAGTGCCAAATCCACATGTGCGACACAGTTCGCACCCGCGACCCCACACGTGTGGGAAAATTAGAAGAAGAAGAAGAAGAAGAAGAAGAAGAAGAAGAAGAAGAAGAAGAAGAAGAAGAAGAAGAAGAAGAAGAAGAAGTCGACTTCTCATAATATCCAGAGAGTTCCTCGTTACAGGCGATAATGAAATACATAACGTCCTCCTGCAGCCATCATTGATAACGCGGGAAGTCGAACATAATAAAAACCTGGACGATAAGGCGTGAGATTGTAAAGAGGTTATTTTGAGGTCACTGACGTCAGCGATAACCCTTGCCTGATCCGGATTGGTCAATAACTAGGTGGTCACGGTGTAGCCTGCTGTGATGGCGCCGTACAGTGGTTGAGGCACCGTCAGGAAACACTTCCAGAATTTCGTGTATAATTTTTATGTGAAGTTTGGCTACTAAATCTGCTACTAGGCTGACCAGAAATATTTGGACTGAAAATAATATAATGAATGAATGATGAATGAATAATCTTCTGGTCCAATTAGGGATAACGACCTGGAGAGAGAGTATTCGTTTATTATAATCATAACTATTAGATGGAGTTAGTTTTTGTTAGTAGCCTTCTACAAAATACCCAAGATATTCCGAAATGTTACAAGAAATAATTAAAATATATGATACATATCCAATAAATATTATTTGGAATTATCTTAAAAGTTAGACACCCTTAACCTTATGAGGAATTTCTTGGACTTCAACAAAGTTATAAAGTGCAGGATACCTCATCATCATTAGGGACAGATGTTTATGACCTAAAAATACACTAAAAATCAATAAAATGCACTTAAATTTATGGATTTCTCGTAATATCCAGAGTTCCTCTTTATAAAATACGTAAAAAGAAATGACAAAAATATTCTGGAAACTGTGTAACATGGTTTGACAAGTAATATATCCCCGTTCCGATGTTTATCTCGTTTCATGTGCTGCTGTACAAGAAACTTCAATATCAATAAATCGATCAATCAGTCAGTCAACATTGATCTGCATTTAGGGCAGTCACTTAGGTGGCAGATTTCCTATGTGTTACTTTACTATCCTTTTCTTAAAAGATTAACAAGGAATTTGAAAATTTACTGAACATCTCCTTTGGTAAATTATTCCAATCCCTAACTCTCCGACCTTTAAACGAATATTTGCCCCAATTTGTCCTCTTGAATTCCAATTTTATCTTCATAATGTGATCTTTCCCATTTTTAAAATCACCACTCAGACTTATTTCTCTATTAATGTCATTCCACGCCATTTCTTCGCTGACAGCTACGAACATACCACTTAGTCGAGCAGCTCGCCTCCTTTCTCGCAAGTCTTCCTAGCCCAAACTTTGCAACATTTTCGTAACGCTACTATTCTATAGAAAATCACCCAGAACAAATCGAGCTGCTTTTCTGTGGATTTTTTTTTCCAGTTCTCGAATCAAGTAATCCTTGTGAGGCATACACCGGAACTATACTCTAGTTGGAGTCTTACCAGAGATTACGTGCCCTCTCCTTTCCATCCTTACTACAACACGTAAATACCCTTATCATCATGTGTAGAGATCTATACCCTTTATTTACAGTCCCATTTATGTGATTACCCCAACGAAGATCTTTCCTTATATTAACACCTACCGGTAGGTACTTATAGTGATCCCGATAAGGAACTTTGACCCCATCAACGCAGTAATTAAAACTGAGACGACTTTTCGCATTAATGAAACTCACAATCTGACTTTTAACCCCGTTCATCATCATACCATTGCCTGCTGTCCATCTCACAACATTGTCGAGGTCTTTTTCCAGTTCCTTTCCGCCCTCACGTGAATACTGCACAATTTACAAAATAAACATTGTTTATCTGTTGTAAACATGTCTTTTTTCTAATTCATCCGCTAGCTGGATTAAAAATAAACTTTGTGGTGGTTTCACTTTTGGTATTTTTCTTGCACAGAACTACTTGCAAGGATAAGTCTGTACTGAAACGGAAATTTATAAAGGCCTAAGTGTTGTTTCCTATCCCTTCTTGTTTCCACTTGTTCTTGGCCTTGAGGTACGCCATGTGTAGGGGCCGGTGCGAAGGCTGGTGCATTCCTTGTGCTTGAGACACGTTAGGAAATACTTTCTCCTAATTATAGAAGTTCTGTATTTTGTTTCTGCATATTTTTTGACAACACAAGACTTAGACCCTTTCTTAGTCACCAGTCTCTGGTCAGTTTACTTGGTACCGGGTGAGTTGGCCGTGCGCGTAGAGGCTGTGAGCTTGCATCCGGGAGATAGTAGGTTCGAATCCCACTATCGGCAGCCCTGAAGATGCTTTTCCGTGGTTTCTCATTTTCACACCAGGCAAATGCTGGGGCTGTACCTTAATTAAGGCCACGGCCGCTTCCTTCCAACTCCTAGGCCTTTCCTATCCCATCGTCGCCGTAAGACCTATCTGTGTCGGTGCGACGTAAAGCCCCTAGCAAAAAAAAGTTTACTTGGTCATTAAAAATATTTATAAAATTTAACCTTGTGTAAGAAGGTGGTATATTTTTTGTCACTTGTGGACTTTTATCAGACTGACAATGCATAAATAAAAATAACATTTTAACTCATCTAAAAATTTTTCAAAATACTATATATTTACCTAAAACCTTCTTGAAAGTTGAAATAATGATCAATCATCCTAATATTGGCAAAAATGCAAAAGAATGCAAAATTAAATCGCGTTATAATCGTTTGTTATATCGTAGAATGAATTTCTGTACTACTAAGCAACATCCTGATGCAAAGGGAAAAAGAGACAATTCAACAAAATCAGCCCCCTACTCATCACGCACGTTCTTACTACATATGAATGAAGACAATGAACAGTAGCCTCACCCCACTAATCACGGATGACCACCAAATAGTGAGGAGGAGGTGGGAGAGCATCGGCCCACTGCTACCATCGCAACTACATGCAGCTAATTTTGTTAGTACTGTATTAGAAAATACCGAACATATTCACGTTTACAAAATGTTACCGAACATAATTCAACTGAAATGTATTTTTATTTTCAAAACTTCCCTCCATTGAAGGTTTCCACAATGGACAAAGCATTACGGAACAAATTAAATTAAAATTTTGATTTACAAAAATTTTGTTGATTACGTTATTTTCATAATGTATTTAAACTAAAAGAGTAGTTGTAGCAACGATTTCTCAGCAATGAAATTTAACCTCATGAAGCTAACAAATATATAGTTTTTAATTCCGGAACCTCTAAATTACTGTATTCAAAAATTCACAATGAACTGAGGAATAGTCCCTCGAGCTCCTATCATTAACCCTATCAATTTAATGTTCTTCAGTAGAAATTTATCTTTATAATAAATTATGGTCGGTTCATAGACGAGCTTCTTTTCCCTGTCGACGTCTTCTGGCTGGTCTGTGGAGATTTCAAAACGAACTGTGGGGTCTAATTCCTTGAGGGCAAGATCCCAAAACATGAGGAAGTACTGTATCCATTCCATGGACGTTATTTAGACACAATATATAATACTAACTACGGTATTCTGCATTGTATACGGATTTCGAAGTAAATTATTGTATACGCCGTGAATAAGGTTTTTTAAATTGCACGTCTCTTAGCGTTATCCAAAAAACAACATGGGAGGTCCCCATACGTTGTTTCCAATGTAAAGTGCGAAATGCGGAGCTGTGATGATAACGGGAGGCTCACTTCCCTATTGCCATTCACAATCGAATTGGGAAGTTTTCATTTTAATAGAAGGCCCCTCGTTTACTGTGCGGTCACAATCGATTTAGAGAGTTTTCGTTACAATGGTAGGTCCCCTTTCCTACCTCTAGACACAATCAGGTAGCGGAGTTTTGTAGAAAATTACCTACTCCCTTGCCTTCTGCCAGTCAAATAGAGAAGGGAATTATTTATTACAATGCTAGATCCTCCTTACTAATGCTAGTTACACAGGAGTTGGAGAAGGACTCCATTCCTACTGCCAGTCATTGTCGATGTGTGGAGTATTGTTTGCAAAAGCAGACGCCCTCCTGCTGACAGTCACTATCGATTTTTAAAGTATTAGTTTTAATGATAGATACACCCATTCTAGATCGCTACAAATCAACTTCAATGGATATGTATAGATCGATATACGAAAGTACATGCATGTTTACAAAGTTGCAGACCTTCATTTACAGAATAACTGCTGTTAAACGGTACGTTATATGGACAAACGGATCGCACCATAATACGCCTCCTTTAGTGGTCTAAATGGTTGATTCTATGACATTTTATCGTATCTCTTCTATTTATGGGTTAGATTGAGTTAGACAATTCGAATAGGGAGAAAGTTGGGTAACGTTTTCAGACACTGCATTACTTTTCGGATACTTATGTGACAGGTAGAAAGATCAAATTTGGCTCACATATGGCTGCTGGGAGGGCCAATGTTCCTGCCGAATTTGATGACTTTGTCTTTCCTATAAGTGTGTCTGACTAAGTGTACAAAAAGCAAAATTTACGTCACATCGAGAAATGCTGCTCTTTCTAACGCATAAGGGATAGAGATACGACAAAAAGTCATTGCACAAAAGTTGTACATCACACAAATTAAACAGAGATTGTGCCATCCGTTTTGTGGTACGACTTACCATTTATCCACGAAATACCGCGAAACGAAGTTTGTGCCGCCATCTTGATTTTGGTGAGAGGAGTAAAAATGTGCACCTTCAGGAAACAAAAGCTAAAATATATGCATATGGTCATTGTTACGCCTGAAACGGGTGACTGTACGAAAATTTCTCCAAAATAGTCAATGTACAGACACATGGTCGTTGCGATTTTATTTATGTAGAAAAGTATGATAATGAAAATACTTCAAACCCTATTTCATTTCTTTCCAACGCTCCCCCTTCCGTGGATTTTCCAAAATAAAAAAATACGCGTCCGTTTTTCAGTCCTTCTACGGCCCCCTCCCACATTTTTTTGCTAGGTGGATTTTGCGAAAAAAGGGTTTCTTTATTTTTATAGGAGATTCAAAATATGAACTTTCACGTCTGTAACATCTTCAGTTTTTGAGATATACGTATTCTCATAAAAAGAGGTCATATCATTTTTCACTTTCCTTCATCTACCTCCTTAAGTGGATTTTTCGAAAACAAAGTAATACGTGTTTCTTTAATGTTAAAGGAGATTCCAAATACCAAGTTTCACGACTGTAACATGTTACATTTTTAATATATCCTCCTGATATACTCACTTTAAAAGTTCACCCATTTTTCACTCCTGTTCACCCCCCGTTAAGTGGATTTTTTGAAACAAAAAAATACGCGTTTCTTTATTTTTAAAGGAGATTCCAAATACCAGTTTTCATGTCTGTACCATCTTCAGTGTTTGTGATATAAGTACCCTCATAAAAGGTATTGAACCTCCCTTTTCACGAATTTCTCCTCCCCCCCCCCCTTAATGGAATTTTACAAAAACAAAAGAATGCGGGTTTTCGTTGTTTTCAAATTAGATTACAAATACCAATTTTTACGCCTGTAAACTGTAAAGTTTTTGAGGTACATAAAAACAAACCCTATGGCACTACAGCCCTTGAAGGGCCTTGGCCTACCAAGCGACCGCTGCTCAGCCCGAAGGCCTGCAGATTACGAGGTGTCGTGTGGTCAGCACCACGAATCCTCTCGGCCGT
Organism: Anabrus simplex; assembly: GCF_040414725.1. Taxonomy (NCBI): domain Eukaryota; kingdom Metazoa; phylum Arthropoda; class Insecta; order Orthoptera; family Tettigoniidae; genus Anabrus; species Anabrus simplex. The sequence continues at coordinate 59,739,621 of NC_090265.1, read as the reverse complement.
AATTCTTGGCTTTCGAGACCGGGGCCGCTATCTCACCGTCAGATAGCTCCTCAATTCTAATCACGTAGGCTGAGTGGACCTCGAACCAGCCCTCAGGTCCAGGTAAAAATCCCTGACATGGCCGGGAATCGAACCCGGGGCCTCCGTGTAAGAGGCAGGCACGCTACCCCTACACCACGGGGCCGGCTTTTGAGTTACATATACGTAGGGCCTATGTACTCATTTAAGCAGTTCATCCCTTAAAAACCAAACCAAACCCCATGGCACTACAGCCCTTGAAGGGCCTTGGCCTACCTAGCGACCGCTGCTCAGCCCGAAGACCTGCATATTAGGAGGTTGCGTGTGGTCAGCACGACGAATCCTCTCGGCCGTTATTCTTGGCTTTCTAGACCGAGGCCGCTATCTCACCGTCAGATAGCTCCTCAATTCTAATCACGTAGGCTGAGTGGACCTCGAACCAGCCCTCACCCTGACCTGGCCGGGAATCGAACCCGGGGTCTCCGGGTGAGAGGCAGGCACGCTACCCCTACACCACGGGGCCGGCGTTCACCCCCTTAGCGACGGAATATCCAGACATCCTCTTAGCGAGCACCTACACTGTAATATAAATGTATCGCTTAGTTTTGATTGGGCGTTGATTGGAGCCAGTCGTAGTTAGCCTTTGATATATAGAGATTTATCTGTAAAAGCTGAACGACATTAGCCTTCTGAGGTATTTCCTGGCCTTTAACTAAGTTAAACAGTTCAGTTAGTACCTCTTATTTAACTACTTGCAATTTTTCCCTGTTTTAAACTTCTTTAGATTCCTTTCCAATATTCCTCTGATAATGTTACATAATTTTGCAGTTCGTCCTGGTTTCTTCCTTTCTCTATTTAAGGATACCAGGAAGTTTGAGAGGCTCAAAAACGTCAATTTTCATTTTTTAGCTTAAAAAGTCTCCAATCTTTCCTGAAGAATTTGGTATATCAATTATTGTACTGAAGTGTCCGGCTCCATGGCTAAATGGTTAGCGTGCTGGCCTTTGGTCACAGGGGTCCCGGGTTCCATTCCCGGCATGGTCGGGAATTTTAACCTTAATTGGTTAATTTCGATGGCACGGGGGCTGGGTGTATGTGTCGTCTTCATCATCATTTTATCCTCATCACGACGCACAGGTCGCCTACGGTAGTCACATCAAAAGACCTGCATCTGGCGAGCCGAACTTGTCCTCGGACCTCCCGGCACTAAAAGCCGTACGCCATTTTTTTGTACTGAAGTTATATTTGAGGCAATAAAATTAGGTTTAAACGTAATTCTGCACGCTGAATATCATTAGATGCCAGCTACCAGTCAAACATTTTTTTGGATTTTCCGTAAGTCATATTTTTGAAACTTTGCGTACCTTTTTCTTAGAAAATATCACATCAATGTATTTGAAACATGGTAGTCTCTTAGATCTTACATCTGACTGTGGAATAAATTTGATCAGATATGTTGATTAGTTCGTGGAAGGCAACTGGAAGAGCACTGAAAATTTTACAGAAAATTTCGGTTTTCAACTAGGATATTAAAAAAAGTAGTTTCTCAACTCCTGTAAAACATAGGACAATAATTTTACTTCAGCAGCTCAAAACAGGTTTAAATATTATGCATGAAAAGTTTCTTGGGTCTGGTTTGAGTATTTTCTCAGGAAAAGGTACATTAGTTGAGAGAATGTTTAACAATATTCTTAAAAAGTATTATTTTATAATGTTTTTCTGACACAGAATATTAAACATAGAAGCTTCATATTGTAGCCAAATAATGATGAATGTATTCTGAATATATCAAAAGAACATTCAAGGAACCTCTTTTGGTTTCTGAGACATGTCACTAAATATCAGAAGTTACACATTTCCATCATTTCACACTTCCCGATTCCCTTAATACCTCGGTAAGTGTGTAAAGTTCAGGTTCATTTTCAATTTTACCTCTCTCTTTCCCATCTGTATATTTCTCACTGATATTTCTCGTTTCTTTACAGTCTTGGAAAGAGTATATCCGTGACATGGGTACAAATTAATGACAACTTTTGTTAACAAGTTAATACGCCTGCTATAGAAACATGTTCAACACAAATACGATTTAAAGTAAAGTTGTCTCACAATTGTAATAAGAATGGAACATCTGTCCTTATATTCATGTTTTGTTCGCATTTTAAGAGGGTCGGTAGTATAAACGATGGGGGAGACAATAACCATCATTTTTGAAAGTTTTGTTTGATCGTTTGTTTGTCTGTTTTGGGTTTGGACTGAACAAACACAAAATCTACTTACCCATTTTTAATGAAACATGCCAATATTAGAGGAATATAGAATTTCCCTTCACTTAATTTTATCTCAATTCAGATAACCTTACTCATTATGTCGGCCCCGTTGTTTAGGGCTAGCGTGCCTGCTTCTTACCTGGAGGTCGCGGGTTCGATTACCAGCCGAAGGTGGGTGAATTTTTGCTTGGATCTGAGGGCTCGTTCAGCTTACGCAATTATAAATGAGAAACTACCTGACTGTGAGATACCTGCTCTGGTCTAGAAAGCCAAGAATAACGGCCAAGAGTGTTCGTAGTGCCGACTCTGACTACACGACACGTCACAACATGCAGGCAGCGGTCGCTTGGTAGGCTTAGGTGCTTCGGGGCTCTTGCACCACGGTGTTTGATTCGGATTTTACTTATTATAATTTAATATTCATCCGTAAACTTCCACAGAAAACTAATCCATCACACGAAGAGATGATTGAAAATGAAGCAGATTTTCTAGCCCATCTCTTCCGATGGTGTGACTAAAGTTCCTGGCAATTCGCTGTTTTACTGTGGATCTCAGTCATGCTTTGAAATTTAGCTGATTTAATGCTGACGTAACAGTTCTCTTGGCAGTCCAAGCTATTCTTAGCATTATTCTCCAACAGAACATTTTGAAGGCACCGATGAGGTACAGTTTAGTGTTCCTTAGTGTCCAACATTCGGACGCATAGAGAAACAATGACGCCCTCAGAAAAGGGAACAATGAGTCAGCGAATTCCCTCACGGGCCACGAGTACCACTGTTGGTTTCTTGTCAACAATATCGGGTGTGTTCGGCTTTCTGCTCGTTGCGTGGAATCCGCTGCCATCGAAATAACCTTATTCTAGCACCACACATCTTGTTTTGAGACCTCAGTTTTACCACGACACTCGTCCGGCTCCATAGCTAAATGGTTAGCATGCTGGCCTTTGGTCGCAGGTGTCCCGACTTCGATTCCCGGCAGGGGCGGGGATTTTAACCATAATTGGTTAATTCCGCTGGCACGGAGCTGGGTTTAGGTGTCTTTTTCATCATCATTTCATCCTCATCATGACGCGCAGGTCGTCTACGGCAGTCAGATCGAAAGACCTGCATCTGGCGAGCCGAACTTGTCCTCGGACACTCCCGGCACTAAAAGCCACACGCCATTACAGTTTTTACTACGACAATTGAAAAATAACTTATCTTTTATACTTTACTTAAAATAAGGAATAATCTCATTTTTAACACCCTCAGGCACATTTAATAGCTTTTCTTACTCCGCAGGAAAATGATATCAAATTATTATATTCTTAATATTCTCCTACATCATATTATATACAGCATTACCAAAATATAAGCCAGATTTATTTATCTTTTTACAAATTCTGAAATAATACTTTTAGTATGCTGTATTATCAACCATAAACAATACATTTGAATAATATTTCATTATCTAGCCTTGTTTTGGGAAGGGGGGAGAAAGAAGACGAAGAGGGGGTGGTCTCTAACCACGAGATTATTTTTACCCCATGGCGTTCTCTAGGATGGTCTGGTCATTGAAATAATATTACTTTTAAGTGACTATAATTTAATATCTCATCCTACTTTTAGTTAGACACAAGTCCTATTAAATTACTTCTCATTCTTTTCAAGATCATGTTCTTCGCAAATCTTAACTGCTGCCATTTTTTACTTCTCCGGTGTGTACAAGACGACTCATCCCGACAAGACTTGACTACCTGCGCTTCCGGAATCCATATATAACAACGTTCATTTCCCCAACTCAAGTTTGGGTTTAGTTTCGTGATGGGGAAACCCAAATGCAGGAAAACCATCTCATTTTTCTTACCACCCTTCCACTCCCTTGCAGAACCTTCTTCCTATGCCGCACAACTTCCAGAATTATTTGTGTCAGCAATATGATGCATCCATCCAAATCAATCTACTGGGAGAGCAGAGGAGAATCGGCGGGGAAAGAAGTAGAATTACATTTTGTCTGAAGAATGCGAGATTTGAGGTGAAAAACGTAAAACGCCGATATCTTAAAGAAATCCGATTTGGCAGGTGATTGTTGGGTGGAGTAATGGAATGATACAAGTATTCTGCTAATGCATTTCACAAGTTTTAGAGTACAGCAATATGTTTCTGTTTACATTTATTTATTTATTTATTTATTTATTTATTTATTTATTTATTTATTTATTTGTCCATCTCCTCGGCTGAATGGTCAGGGTTGAGGCGTTGGGTTTAGAGAGGTCCAGGGTTCGTTTACCGTCCTGGTCGGGACCTTTTATCGAGTCTGATTAATTCTTCCGTCTCGGGGATTGGGTCTTTGTTTATTTATTTATTTATTATTTATTTATCTATTTATTATCGTCTTGTTTTCTATGGCGTGCCTCAGGCTATAGAGCCCGTTATTATGCCCAACTATACCATAATACACTGTTTAATTTATGTTAAATGGTAGAACATACTAAAATTGTGTACCGAGCTCGATAGCTGCAGTCTCTTAAGTGCGGCCAGTATCCAGTATTCGGGAGATAGTGGGTTCGAACCCCACTGTCGGCAGCGCTGAAGATGGTTTTCCGTAGTTTCTCATTTTCACACCAGGCAAATGCTGGGGTTGTACCTTAATTAAGGCCACGGCCGCTTCCTTCCCAGTCCTAGCCATATCCCCTCCCATCGTCACCATAAAACCTATCTGTGTCGGTGCGACGTAAAGCCAATAGCAAAGAAAAAAAAAAGTGTAACTCGTAGACTAACTGGAAAAGCTTAATGTCTAGTTCCTGCGGTTAATATTTACATGAAGAAAGTAAATTATCGTCCGCCTCTGCGGTGTAGTGGTTAGTGTGATTATCTACCACCCCGGAGGCCCGGGGTCGATTCCCGGCTCTGCCACGAAATTTGAAAAGTGGTACGAGGGCTGGAACGGGGTCCACTCAGCCTCGGGAGGTCAACTGAGTAGAGGGGGGTTCAATTCCCTCCTCAGCTATCCTGGAAGTGATTTTCCGTGGTTTCCCACGTCTCCTCCAGACATATGCCGGGATGGTAGGCCTACCTAACTTAAGGCCACGGCCGTTTCCTTCCCTCTTCCTTGTCTATCCCTTCCAAACTTCCCATCGCTCCACAAGGCCCCTGTTGAGCATAGCAGGTGAGGCCGCCTGAGCTAGGTATTTGTCATTCTCCCCAGTTGTATCCCCGACCCAAGAGTCTGAAGCTCCAGGACACTGCCCTTGAGGCGGCAGAGGTGGGATCCCTCGCTGAGTCCGAGGAAAAAAAAAAAGCCGACTCTGGAGGGTAAACAGATGAAGAAGTAGTAGAAGAAGAAGTAAATTATTTTAGATATTTGATTTAGATTATGTTCTTATATGTAAGTAATGTTTGCAACACCTTTTTTGAACAGCCGGGCTGAGTGGCTCAGACGGTTGAGGCGCTGGCCTTCTGATCCCAAGATGGCAGATTCGATCCTGGCTCAGTTCGGTGGTATTTGAAGCTGCTCATATACGCCAGCCTTGTGCCGGTACATTTACTGGCACGTGAAAGAACTCTCGCCGGTCAACATTCCAGCACCTCGGCGTCTCCAAAAATTGTAAAAGTAGTTAGTGGGTCGAAAAGCAATTATTATTATTATTATTATTATTATTATTATTATTATTATTATTATTATTATTATTATTACGGGATTACCCGTGGAGCAGAAAGAGGTTAAAGAAGGTGCGGGCTGGAATGGGTCTAACTACAATGTCAAGAATATAATTTAAAACCTAAACTGAAGGTTATATTTTCAGAACTTCAAACTTAACATTTTTTATAATAATAATGAAACATCAGGTACAGTGATAATCATAAAAAAAAGTCTAGGAAAAGACAAGATTAGTGGTTTTAACAGATCCTGGGCCTCAAGCCCTCGCTTTACATTTCCTGAGCTCCTGGCTCAAATTTACAAAAGAGCACAAATTTATACAAGGGCAGAAATCCCCTAATTCAAAGAGCACTTGATCCAAAAATTACAACATCTAGCCTTCAAGAGGCATTCATAAATCTTACAAAACTTTGAAAAAGAGCGAACAGGCTCTCATATTTCCCAGCCTACTAGAGGCAACCTCATCTTACAATTACAGGTCTCTCAAGGCACTATTTAGAAATGGAACTTATTTTTACGGGGGTATTAAATGCCCAACCTACTGGGCCTTCGGGGGATAAGAATAACAGGTTAAATTAATGGCCCGAACACAAAATGAATGGAGCCGAATACTTGCACTCCTAGATATGAACACTTAAAACCTAAAGGGCACTAGGCCGATAAAACAGGGGCTATTCCCAAACTACTGAGGTGACTCGTATAAGGATAAATTACTGCATTAGAGTCGTGTAGTTTCAAAAACCCCTATCTCCAAGAAAATCAGTTTTTCAGGAAAGGAGAAAAACTGCCATGACTGCATTTTACACTCCTTTTTAACATTTTCTTTACTTTTACTTTAATTAGCTCATATTGAACAGAATACACAAAATGTATGCAGTTTCATCTCTACATTTTTGTACAAGGGCAATATTTATCTTGAACATAGGGGGTTTTGAAAGTCACAGGTGGACATGGCGGGGTTTGAAAGTAAACATGGATATTGCAAACATACTCTTACTGTCTAATGCTCAAAGAAACTATGTTTACTTCACTTGCTAACATCTATGTAGCACACTGAGATGGAAAACGAATTGCAAACATGAAATACAGCATAAAATGTTTAAATGTTCATTGAGAATATGGAATGCTTTTGTCTCTGAAGAATAAAAACATAATCATATTATTGCAATCTAATACAACAAGGATACGGAATCATCTCTAAGTTCACAGTAATCTTCTTCCTCTTGCTCTTTTGTCGTACTGCAACGATGTTCAGCCTGTCGTGTTTCCAGCGAAACATAAAACTGGAGATCTGCAAGCTCCCTCCATCTAGCCCCATAATGTTTCTCAACCAATCTCCACACATCCTTCACTTTTGCATTGTTTAATGGAACATTGCCTTTTTCGATTAACTTTGGAACCAGTCCAGAAAAGATTTTGCCTCTCTTTAACACACGCTTTGGCTGGCCAAATGTGCAACGGTAACCAACATCCCCCTGTACCAATATATTGCTTTTCTTTCTTTTTAGAAAAATTCTTTTCGCAGGACTGAACTGAAAATGCCACGAGCCGACAGGTTTCAAAACATCTCGAACAGCAGTCTTCCTGTCAAATATTGGTACTTCACAACCAGGCTGGAGAAGCTTCCCATGTCCACTGAAAATATTGTTGTATACCTCTGGCTTAAGGATAACTTCTCTTTTTCGAACAACTTTCTCTATACGTGCAAACACCCTGTCGGGTGGTAAAAAGGAATGACCAACTATAGGAAAGTAAATTTCAACTTCTTTCACATTCACTGGTGCATATAGAAGCCACTTACTAACCATACCCATAAGAATACTGTTTTTATTTTGTCCACCGCATCCGTCTGCAAATAGGCGTACAATTTTTTTTTTGTTCCAGATCAATGCTGTTAAGAGCATGTAACAAGCAACTTGCAATTTAATTTGCACCTCTACGAAAGTCAGCTTCATTCCATGAATAGATCATCACATTTTCGTGCGTCAGTGACGTCTTAGAGCTTCCAAACACTACAGTGAATTTGTACACATTTATTTGCCTGCTGAAGTAAGCACTTTGGTCATTTAGCTTGGGCAATACCATGTTCTTCTGGCAATCAAAGGAAACAGACTGAATATACTCATCTTCTTATCTTAAATATTCATAGAATGCACTGTATTTTAACTTGTGGACTCGTTTCTTGGTCTGCAGGGCAACTTTTGCAAGTTCTGATGTGCAATTTTTTAGTTCCTCGTCTAGTTGTGAGCAAGTTGAGCAAACATCAGTCTTCGGACTTCCGAAACCAATTATTGTCTCCACATTTCTTCATGGCAGGTACATACGTGCCGCTGACTTGGTACGGCAATAGTACGGCTCTTTAGCACGAAACGATTCAATAAATTTACAGATGGCCTCACGTTTTGGTTTATTGGCATAGCTTCTTCTGTCTCCCCCTCTTCTCTCCACAGGCATTCCCCCAGATTCAAAATGATGCTTTAGTACCCCTTGAATTCTGTCCTTCCTCAATAGGAGAGCTCCCATAAATGCTTCTCAGCAAACTGATACCATCGTTCCATTCCGTGTGAGCTTTTCCGGATCTGATACTGCGTCTCGCCACTGGTATACAAGAAACATTCTTGATAATGAAACTATCCTGCTGCAGTTTTGATGCTGTAGAGTAGAATACCGAATGAAACTTCTTCACATCCAACAAAGAAATATCTCCGTACTGGTAGGCCTTGGATTTATGGCCGCACATTGGTGTGACAAGAGGTCTAGCCGACGAGTACCTGTGTAATAAACACCCTTTTCACTTACGAGAATGTGTATATTTACTAAAATATCAAAGGTATTTATGAATGGCCTGCGTCGAAAAAGAAAGGGAAGTTCGCTTCTCAACGTGACCATAGAAGGTAATATCAGAAGCTGCACAAAGCCACAATGGTACGGGCTTTCGGGAATCGAACGTGCACTGGCCGAGATTCGAACTGCGGCCATTTTTGTGAGAGGAGAACGACCGATCCGGCACAATACCGCGCGCCGACTTCATGCAGCAATACATGTTTTCTAAAGCTTATTCTAAAAGCGCAGTTTCTGATACAGTTCTACAATTATGCTCACAAGAGAGGAACGTAATAACATAATGCTACTATAAGAAAACATACCTTGATATTTTTGCTTCCTTGCATTTCCACTGCTGTTTGTTACGTAATTTCTTCCTACCCTTGCCAGGGCTACACTTCTCAATACATTTTATGAGGTGAATCCATTCGTTATAGACAATACACGACACTGTGTCAACTCAAATGCTTCCTCTCACTGTCGCGCCAAGTGCTCCTCTCGCGCCTGACACATGGCCACGTATTGCCTTCCTATTGGCCGGCGGAGATGGCGGGTTATGTTATCTATGACCGAGCGCAAGGCGTTGGAGATAGCGGAATATGAAAATAACCCCGTACTTTGACATTTAATTTCGAACGGTTAGAGCGGGTTTTGATGCGTACTAATAGTATACAGCGGTGGACATGCCCACAGCAAAATCAAATCAATCTTAATGGCCATTTTCGTGCAAATTGGAGATAGGGGTTTTTGAAACTACACGATTCATTACCGAAAGGAAGAAAAACAGTTACAAAACATAGTCACCTCAAACCAAGATGAAGGGGAGCTCGAGAGGGTACATCACTCTCTATCCCCGATTTACAGTTAAAAATTTATGTTTTTACATTTCCCGGCAGAAAGTTACATTTTTATAAAAGAAGGTTACATAGTTAACGATTCGGACCTTTCCCTCGGGTTAAACTGCGGAGGTAGCTACAACAAGAAAGATGGAATTATATGGCCATACCTGGTAGCCGTTCTAGCTGCCGACGGAAAGGCCGCCCGCCTCCAGCTTTCACACACACACACTCGGTAAGATGACGATCAATTGGCAAAGAAACGTGAAAATCCGCAGTTTATAAACCCTCAGGGAAGGTTCGAGACCATTCAAGATTAAACTAGCCACACCCTCTCAAGTTTATTGGTTAATTTCAAAGTTACACTCAGAATCGAAGAAGAAGCCGGTGATAGG